>NC_059537.1:8934621-10267121 GCF_905220415.1 Colias croceus
TTGTTCATTAATCATTTCTTTAATGCTAATAAAACACGCGTAATCCCATCGGATGGTGCGATGTTTTATGAAATATTTTAGGTGGTATCAAACTTGTCAGTACACAGGAAGACTGAAATTATATTTACATTACATTATAATTACATATTATTGTATGACGATTCTTTTATCGTGATTGCTGTTACTGATACACTAATTAGATTGTGCAGTAGGGGCTCAGTGGTGAGGACCTCGAACTTCAAATCGATAAGTCAGGTTTCGACACCAGGCGAGTAATAATTTATTTCAATTTTATATTATGATATATCAAAAGGTTAAGGAAAACATAGTGAGGAAATCCGGATGACCATGAATGAAAAGTTCAACGATATTTGACGTCTGCCAACCCACACTTAGCCAGGAGGCGGATTATGGCCTGAAACCTGGGAGGCCCGTTTCCCAGCAGTGGAAACGTATTATTTATTTATTTATTTGTTTCCTCTACGTCTCACAGTGAACATAAATAGAAAAAGTAAAGAAAAAAAAACTCACTTGTAAGTACAATAATTGATATCTGTTGTATTAAATATTTAAAGGATGAAATAGAATCATAAAAGTATGTATTATTATATTAATTGGTACAGTGGTTGACACGTGAGCGTAGAAACGAGGGATCCTGGGTTCGATTCCCAGTGGAGGCGAAGAAAAAAAAATTCAAAAAAGATTCTTGGTCTAGCTGGCAGGACACAGAAGGCTGATCACCTACTTGTCCCTAAAGAAAATCGATAAGTGAAACAGATGTATGCATCTGCCCATTACCCCACTAGGGGACATGGGACTTAACTCTATTAATTGCTGTACTTGCACTAAAACTGCAAACTACGAATATATTAGATACGATAGAAATTACCGACACGTTGTGATATTATCTGCCGGGATTCCATTCAGCTAGTTAAAATTTTTCTGTCACTACATTGCTCGATATTTAAAGTTAGACATTATAAATATTTTTTATTATTAAAACCTATAAACCGTGTATAAACCTAACCGTAAAAAACATATGAAAAGAACTGTAGTAATAAATAAGTAGGTAGGTACATTAATTAATTATCTGTATTCTCTGTGCACACGTGTGAAAATTCCCAAATTAGAGAACTATTAAAGTTGGTTTTCTATTTTTTTCGTTAAATGAAAATGTAGGTGCCTATATTTTATCAGGAATAGTAGTTTCCTTCCTTGTTTTGGATAAAACCGACATTCCTAACTGTACGACTTGTAGTAATTTGACTGTTATCTGTATCTTACCTACACCGCTTAAATCTAGAGTCTTTGAATAAATATTTTTAGTTACATCTTTAATGTCTACTTTATTAATAATCGTAAGCAGGAAAATTTACATACGTATTATGCTTAACACATGATTAAAAAAAATATTTAGTGTTCAATAGTAACTATGGACACTGGACAGGCTCATTTATAAACATTATGAGGCAATACAACCATTAATTATTTAAATAACTTACTGGGATCGTGAGGAGCCTGCAAGCCTCCACCTCGAGAATCCAGCTCGGGAAGTATTCTAGCGTATTCAGTACATTTTCTGGCAGCTAAGTCGTTTGCGCTTACTCTCGTTTTCTTGCCGCATACCTGTTACATTCAAACATCTGCTAAAATTCACAAATAGGCGTTATAAAATAGTATTCGAAACCTTCATATTATTTTTCAGTACCTACATACAAAAAATTGATTGAAGGCATTTTCAAAATATGGTGTCTAGCTATTAATGTATTCAAACTCCCTGAAACGTCTTGACTGATTCCTATGAAAGTTGCAACTTGCAAATCAGATACGTAAAAAATAATTTAAAGTCCTAGTAGTTACATGTGGCTGTCACGACTTTATTTATTTAGTTTTTCCTTATGATCTTGTTATAGGTTATTAATTATCCATAATTTGAACCAAAGATGGTTGCATTCATCTTTTACTTATAACAATACAAATAGAAGTGAATACCTTAGTATCATCACAAAGCGCGACATCATAGGACGCGCCCTCACAGCTCGCGGCGGGCGGGCACGAGCGGCGCCGCTCGAGCGCGCCACGACCGCGCTGCGTGCAGCCGGACCGGCACTCGCCCGAGCTCCACGCGCTCCAGGTCGTGCCGGGGGGGACCGTGCTCGGCTTGTATGAGGGGTCGGTGCTCTGGCACGCGCCGCCGTCACACCACTGGAAACATTTTAGGTGGGATAAATTATTGATTTGATATCGTAAGATTTGGGGATACAGTTAAAATAACTTTATTTCGCTTCCCCGCAAGGCTTATCCGACATAGGTATGTTGGTATAGGTATTCACGCAACTTAGCACAAAACTAAACTGCTCAGCATAAATGGTGCAGTTATATCAAACGAACATAGAGCTAGAGCTAGAGCAAGACCATTCTTTCGTGATCTTATAGTGTAAACGAAAACTCGTATTCAATGTTGTTCAGTATTAGAATATTGCATAGAATCTAATCGAATGCACTAAGAACAACTAAAGAATGCTCTACGCCTGTTTACACTAAAAGAATTTGACATAGTGGGGTTAGAATAATTAATAGCATTCGCTTGTTTGAAAACAGTGTTAGAAAATCAATCCAACAAGACAAGGTGCAGAGTTTAAATATCAAATTCACAGATACAAATAAAATCAATATTTTGATGCGAATGGCAAACGCGCTTGCCATCGGTGGACGGACACAGCGGTGTGTTTTCTACATATTAAATAATATATCTCTTGTTTAATTGTTTTTATGATATTTTTTGAATTTTTACTTTACGCTTCTTTCTTATTTCTCATCTTCGTTGAAATCTAAGTTCCTTTGTGAATTTGTTAAGTTTCAATAACAAAATAATTCAGCTTTAATTACTTTTCCATTTCCACAGGATGTGCCAGGTAAAGCCGGTCCGGAGTAATAGAAGCCAGCACGGTGTGGAGTCCGGCATGTCAGCTGTGCACACAGATTGCTGCCTCCGTCCACGGGAACTGCATCTTTGTCGCGTAGCAGCACCTATAATTTTTAAAACATTTGATTAGCATAAATAAATAAACTTGCTGTATTTATTTAAGTCAGTTGGTCAAAAGGTACCTAGCACGCATGAAATTCTTTTCGCAAGGAAATAAATATGCACCAGTGACCAGACTAATCCAAAGAAGAATATTATATTTTGGAATTAGCATTGCTAATTTATCCTTTAGTGTCTTGGGATCTTTAATGTCCCTGCTACACAAATTGGTGTTAATAAACTATATAATAGAGACAGAATAGTTGTTTTAGAATAAATTCAGTAATAATCCTACCTCACATTGCTTCTTTGCTCCCCAAGTAACGCCTGGATATCCGCCGAATTTACCATGTTGCAATTCATTTGGTGTGTCTAAGTCATCTTCACTATCAAAAAGACATGTTGCCCACCTTTAAAAGAAACCCCTAAGATGAATATGCAACGAATATGTTAGTATATATAGTTAAGTGAGTACCTGTACCTTTACTTACTTATAATAAGTTTTTCAATAGATAATAATTTCCATATCGGAAAACATGAAATATCAATTCCAACTAGAATTAATGTATAGTTCAAAAACATATTAGAGAGAGAAAAACATTGCAGTTAGATATAATTTCACTTTCGTCTCTTGGATAATTATTTCTAGTCATTATCATCTAATTACTAATCATTATCATCTAATTACTAATAGGAACTCAGTTATTTTCACTATTTTATTAGTACTCATTCATAGGAAAACGAACGTAGCGAACCCTCATAAATATTTCCCTCTTGCAGATTGCACAGGCTTGTACAATGAAGTAGGTAAGCTTAGACAAGCAATAATCAAATTAGTCTCTAGTTCTAATCATACCTTTTCCACTACATGGTTAACTTACTGCAAATCAGCGACGACACGTGCGCTGCAATGTGACCAAGTGGCTTCACCATTTGTGCCGCGGGATGGTGACATAATATATCCCTCTCGAGTACACGAGTTGCCCGAACCGTCGTGGTGCATGCCAAGGCTGAAAGTATTGTACATAGAACGCTAGTCAAATTGTTAGCAAATAATTAACTAACTACTATGTTTATTCGAAAAAATAAGAAAAGGAAAAAGGCCGCTTTGCCGATGTGAATTTTTTGCGGTCGTTTAGAGCGCTATCATGCCTATAATTGGATATATTTCTTAGAATTTATCACAACTAATTTATTTTGCTATTTCATGCCAATCAAAGTTCTGTAGACTATAATTTCAATAAAAAAATTTAAACAATCAATTATGATCCTGATATGTTTTTTTGATTATACAAAGTAAACTTAAAAAATAACAGACTTGTGTCCAATTTCATGAGCGAGTATGTAGACGGAGGTGAAGCCGGCGGACGGGTAGGGTCGGCCCAAAGTGTCCGTCGTGCCGAACTCGGACACAACACAGGCGTGTGCCGGGAGACACACTCCCCCCACGGGAGCCAGACCCATCGTCACTCCGTTGCGACGACCGCCTTCCTCTGAATAGAAGTCTAGCCTGAAATTGAATATGTCTCGGTTATTCATTGTCATTTTGGATAACCGCGCATTGGTAGATTTCTTGAACTTAGGTTTACTTTTTGCGTATTTATTTAAGGCTCAGAAAAATTCAGTAGAATTCTCCTAAAAAAAATAAATAGGTAAATACTTTCTTTATAAACTTAGCTATAATAATAAAACTTTTCTTTACAATTTTAAATACTATAACATCATGCTTTATTTAAACACTTTTCTGACAGAACTATCGCGTTCGTATTAAGATGTTATTACAAATGTATTAAAAAAAATACCCAGAAAGCAGCAAAGCCATATCCCAATGTTGCGGATCATCATCATCCTCAACATTCAGGGATCGTTGGTACGCGCAGAAGGAGTCGAGCAGTCTGCCTCGTTCCGCGTGAGCTGGCAGCTCGCGGGGTTGCGACCGGAGCAGCGTGAGGCGGACCAGTGACAGCTGGATACGGGTCCCCAAAGATGGGTGGTGGTATAGAGCTTGCACCTGTGATAAATAATAGTTACTGATTTGCGGGTTGAAGTCCAATTAGGTATAATTTGATTACAATTTATATGTAGTAATAAAAATAACAAGTAAATTAATTGAATGTCAAAATAAAATATATTTTAAAATATAAAACTTACTCCATTGATGTAGGCGAGCAACATATCCCGAAGGTCGCCTTCATTGTAGTTGTGGTAAGGGTGAAAGATTTTATACGCGGACTGGTCAAGGAATAAAGCTATTTCAATGGTGTACGACGAGGGGGCGGGCTTAGACGGGTGGACGCGTGGACGCCGCGGGCTGTGGCGCAGCGGTCTGGCGTCGTCGTGCGTCAGCGGCGGCGGCGTCGCGCGGCGAATGATGTGCGCGCTGCGTCCTTGCCGTGCGGCCTCTGCGCGCCCCGCGCCTCTCGATAGTGGACGCACTTCGTATGTTGAGTTCTCGGTTACGATGAGGCCGTGCTGTGAAATTGTAACAACGTTGGTACTTTCGCATTGATATAAAATTAATTTATTTAGTACACTAGTCACTACTTATTAAGGACAATTTTTTATACATTTATTACTTATACTTAGATAAGTCACAGATTTTTTACTACACTAATAGGAAGGCATGTTATTTCAGGATGATGCGACAAGCCGGGACGATCTGCTAATCCAAAATATCTTTGTCACTTAGGGAAAAAATTAAATACAAAAAGTATTCTTTTAAAGATCGTAGTTTAAGGATAAAATGATGCCAATACGTCTATATCAAATCGCATTAATATTTGTTCTATCCAGTTAGGCGCGGAATCATAATGAATAATGTCCTTACAAAAGCATGATCCTTGCACGCAGAGATCGCAGCGACGGTGCCAGGGCCGGAGTGCAGGAAATGACAGTTTGCGTCCACATCCGACAGCGGCTCCTCCTCACCCCGCTCTGACCACACGCGGAATTGCGGTGACACCAGCCGCCTGTTCGGAACTAATTGCAGGTCGAAATTTCTGGAAAACAGTAACTTATTTGTAAAATTATGGTTTGAAATAGGAAAAAAAAGCTTACAACATATCATTAAAGTATTTAACTAAAATAGCCTTTGCGATTTTTAAGTTAAACCATGACCCTAAAAACATTCCTACATACAAATAGTAAAGAAGCCTGCATGGAACTGTTGCATAAGAATATAATATGTCGAGGAATGAGCCATGGAACTTTTTTAAATAATCCAGGATCATTTATGTTTTTTTAAGATCGAATTTGTAGAGCAACGACTCTACGATCTATCTAATAGATTTGTTGAAGATGTTTATCGACTATTTTGCAAGCACCTCGCAAACTGAAGAAGAATCGACATAAATAAGTATTCCATTATTTATATCTTCTTATAATAATATATTGAAATAAAATAAAATCGCTCTCCTTTTTGTGTTTGCCTTTATCTTAATTTTAAGTTTTAACTAATATTAAAAATGCGGAAGTAACTCTATCTGTTTGTCTGTCTTTTCTTCATGCCTCAGCCGCTGAACAGATTTGAATGAAATTTGGTACAGAAATAGCTTGCACCTGAAAGGATATGTTTTCTCCCGGAATTCCAATGGCATCGGGAAATTACTAAAGGAAAACAAATTTACTATAAAACATTTTCATCACTCACGTATCTACGTTTAGCATATTAATTATTATCTTTACAAATTAATGATTACATAATAATATACCTAAAATAAGTAAACTAAATCGAATTATTGCTTAGTCACATCTAGTCTAGTATAGAATTAATTATTTACATAATTATATTACTTATGATTGTAGGAAATAAATCTCATAATGTATTTGAGTTGAAAAGATAATGACCTTTAAGACAAAAAACTTATTACGTTTACAACATACATAAATTTTTTATGTTTTTATACTTAAATATACATTAAAAATAACGTGTACTTAGCACAAAGTATTAAATTTACGATGAACAAAATTAAATATCTTTAAGGTACCTACGGTATATTAGGAACGTAATTACGTGGTAAGTATATCACGTCTACTCCGAGGTACAGATTACAGACAGGAGGACGCAGGATCGATATTCTACTGTCTCAAGCGTAGAGTAGGTACTATAATTTATTCTGTGTCTCAAGTAGAGTTTAAAATTAAACCAAGACTAAATACATAAGTTATTACCTATCGATTTATTTTATTAATTTAATTCTGGATTAGCGCATTACAATTTTTGTTTGGGGGATTAAAAATAATAATTTTGAAATCAATGCAATGCTTTTCTTTGTTTAAAGTATAGGAATATAGGAATAGAGATCTATCGATATCTATTTTAATGTTTTTATAATAAGTTTTTATTTTTATTTTTTTATTTAAAACTAATAAATAATTATTTATATTGCCTACTCCAGTAAACAATCTATTATAAGTAGTTAATAAGCTTGATAGTAATTACAAACCTTCCGAATGCTTTAAAGCTGTAGGGAAAAGGAACTGCATCCTGTGATGAATCCGACGATGATAATGCTTCTCGAGGCACCGGCTTCGGCAAATATACAACTTGTACCTCGTCACCATCAGGGTTCCCTTCAGCCTCTTGGTTTTGCAGCAACCACGAAGAAAATGGTAATATGTTCTAAAATAACATCAAGTATCACAACAGGTTATTATAAAATGTTTTTGGTATTCATTAAAATACTGTTTTAATACGTTGTTTCTGAAATTGACGGATCACGGAAGTACCTTTTATGATTCATTGTATTAATAACATGGATACAAAGCAGTCATGGGCCGAGTGACCCAAATACATATACATAAAAAAATTATTTCCTGAACCTCTTTTTATTGTCATTGAGGTAAACACACCTATATCTTTTGTAGGATAAGCATTGAGTATCTGTTTACAATTCAAAGCTACCGTTCTAAGTTAATTGAAAAGAAAGAAGAAATCAAAATCCTATGTTAGTATGTCACGTGTCTTAAATGACACACTTTCCTAACTACTTTTTAATAAGTACATACTTAGAATAACACGACACTCGACTTATTATTATAATTTCCGCTATAGGATTACTCATACAATGCATTAGTGCTTTCTTTTTCAATAATATCAATGTGGGTATCAAGATCACGCTACTGTCGTGTGAGGAACTTGAGAAAAATGAACAAGGTCAATGATAATTTCGACATGTGTTCACTCGTGTCGAGTGCATGGCTAACAGTCGTTCTGAAATTGACTTGACTTCAAAAACATGTAGGTATCTCTATCTATATTTATCTTATTGTTTTCGTTAATTAACAAAACGGTTAATTGTCTCTATTAACTGTTATTCGTCGACACGCATGTAGAGCAACAATGCCCAACAATTTCATGAATTTGATGACCTATTTCGTATTCATGTTTTGTATACGTGTTTCATAATTAATTTAAATTATTAAGCAAATTTCGGGAGATATCCATAGCAAACATGGTTTAATTAAGTAGTTTCGTTGATACTATAAAAGCGCTTAGGTAGGTTTCCGACATAATTATGAATGATGATAATTGAATTTCAATACTAAAACTTATTTACGTTGTGATTTAATTACTTAACAAAACCTAATTATTGCTTAATTTCTCACAGTATCTACATAAAATGAAACCTCTAAACATTTAAAACTAGTCCATCCAAAATATAGAGGTTAGTGAAACCGAAATTGTCACCACGTGAATGAGCAGGGCATTGATAAATTAGCGCTTGTAAGCAAACTAAAAGGGAAAGTCAAACTATTTGATTTTCTATCGTAAGCCTCAATGAGACAAAAGCATTCCATGGTATTAAGAGTTTGCAAAAAATGCGAATAATTAATGTTTAAAATCAATTATGGTAGTAATTCGACTATTACGTTATAGCATTGCGGATGAAAGTGACTTCATCAGTCATCATATTCGAGCTTAGCGTCTCGTCGTCGCGTCGCCCGCAGTTGAAATAAAACGGGGCATTATGAATCATCGCACTTCGATTGAAAACTCTAAATACGTGCCGTTAACTGTTGTGTAACTCACTACGTGATCCAGTACAGTGGAACCATAACGCCGCATCGTCTTATGTAATGTAATTGCCAAAATAAAATTATCGGTCCAAATGGTTACGCGAATTGAGGTGAAAGTAATTTAGACAAATTTTATAATAGTACCGTAGTATTATCAGTCATAAAATTATGTCACAGAGCATTTTTTCACCCACTTACTGTTCAATTATATTATTATAGAGCTATAACGCTTTTAATAAAAAAGAGTCATTAAAATAGATAATATTATATCAATTTATTTCAGACTGTTAATCTTTTTTTGCGGAAGAACAAATGGATAAAAATACTGTTTGTAGTACCTACTTACACCTATGTACTTATTAAATACAAAAATTATATTTAAGGTTGACTTAAGTATTCGAATTTATGCTTATGAATTATGATAAATTTAATACATCATAATATAATATGTACCTTCATAATTATTGTTTGCTTATTTTACCACGTTTAATTAACGTAGGTACAGATACATATTTTATTGTGTGATTCATGACAATGGAAATCACAACAGAATAAATTAGACATCCGAAACTATCTCCTAAAAAGGAATAAAGAAGGGATAGAGAGCGAAATACTAATAGGTATTAAATATTTATTTGTCCATTTTTAACATATTAACATTTAATAATTAGGTGAACACCATAGAAACGAGAACATCAGTTTACTTATTATTATTAAACACTTCTGAATTTAAATATCATGGCAACGGTTTCGTTATTTTCTTACTGTTTTTCAAACAAATGCGTTGACTTGAATGAATTACCGTTATGATTGTGAGTGACAGAGTGACACATGTTTTTAACACTTGAGAAAGTGCATTTTCTTCAGGAACACTTATTTGATATTTATTGACAAGGCTTCGAAAAGGCCGTTATTTATTTGTAACTTTCATGAGTTTGTTAATCGGAAATTTATTTTATCTTACTAGAATAATACTATAAAATAGGATGAGTAACATGCTGGGCGGAATCTGAATGCTAATAGAAATTGAATCAGTACACATTATCTAAAGGAGTACCTTAACATTAAATGAGATAAAAGAAAAAAAATTATGTACTTTTCTGTTGCTTTATTAAAAGAGAATCAAATTAGCTCGTGATACTATTTTACAGGTATAATATACAAAGCTGGCAAATGTAAACATTTACCCCATTCTTGTAATTCAACTGACTGGCTCGTGTATAAATTTCTACCGCGCGGTTTCACCCGCGGATGAAGTATGAACCCGTTGGCCAAGTATTTTCAAAATCTGTTCAGTAAATTTCCTTTGAAAGAGGAACAAACATACATCCACCCTCACAAACATTCACGTTTATATTATACTTATTTAATCCACTATTGCATTAGGTATATTATTTAAAAAAATCCTGTGCAAGAAAATTTTCACTGAATTCCATTGAAAAACGTAGTACGAAATCGGACTCAAATCTATTTTATAAAAGGAAGTATGAAATAATATAAAAAAACTTGAATAAACCCTTGAAATAATGAGCTTTGTAATCATATACAAGTTTTTATAATATGTTTCTAAATATGTATTTGAACACTAAGTATATACTTAGGTACATAGTACCTACCACTTTTGCGATCTATGCTCTACGACAGCAGAATCACAAAAATCGACTCTATTCACTAACTATTTTTATATTTAATTTTATTTTAATGCATGCATAATTAATAAATAGGTAATACAATAATCAATAATAATGTATAATTAGAAATGTAACAAATAATATTTTATATAATTATGTCTAATAAGCTGAATGGATTCGTGTATAGGTACGCCATTGTAACAGTGTAATAATAATAATTAGTGTGAACACAGGCTCCTGAAAAACAGTTTATAACTATATTAGGAGCCTGGGTCATTAAGTTTTTGTAACATATGATGGTGTAAATAAATGATTTATTTATTTATTTATTCATCATCATCACTTAATTCAAATGTTAATACAGAAAAATATATGCAGCCTATAATATATTGCCTAATTTAATTAACTTTACTGTAGTCTTCAATTTTTAAGATCAAATAAGTATTAGAACTCTTAGGTTTAATTGTACCTATAACTTGTTTGTGACTTATGTACCTAGACCTACATAAATGTTCGATGTATAAAACCTTATTAATATCTACTAATATGCTTCCAATAAACATGTATATGTACCAAATATGTAAATTACATACCAAAACGAAAAGGTTAATATTGACAGAGCAATACGAGGAGCAATTACAAAAGATGTCTCGTACTTGACATTACCACAGACATTACACTTGCCATGAGCAAATAGCCGAGATACACACGTGAATAACGCTACGAAAAGCTACGGAGAGTTCTTGAAGAATTTAAAGGTTTCGATTTTAAGATAATAGTAAAATATTGAATAAGTTTTATTTACATTTATACAATATTTATAAATTTATGCAATTGAAACCTATATAAAGACAAACAGTCCCGACTGGTTCGTGTTCTATGTTGTATTTATATAGATTTTTACTTATGGAAATTGAAACACTCTTCACAAAAGATGGGATATTTGGCACAGCTCTGGTGCTATTGCATATTTTGTAATAGATATGTCTGCAATTGGCGTGGTCTCATGCCAAATTACTTCTCCTATGTACCTACTTAAGTTTTGCTTATAAAATAAGTAAATATTATCTTACCTACCTATTTAGTATACTAGTAAATAATAATTATATACTTAGTTATTTAAGAACACATAATATTATATTTTTTTATTAGCATGTAAGAATAATGGCATAATAATTAATAAATAATAGATATCTAAGTAATTAATTTATAAGTTGTTGAATTTTCTTTTTCATATCTACATTTCATTGAGTAATTTAATAAATAAAATTGAGATATGAAAATATATAAAATAAAATTAAAATATAATACAAGAATTAACTTTAAATATGAAGAGCGCCGCCCGCCCTCGCTTTTACTTACGGGAAAATGCGCAGGCGTACCGGCTCGAAGCGTGAAAAACAAAACTACTATCACTGTTTTAACTTGAAACGCCATAGTCTTGTAACATTTCACTTCAGAGATTCGTTTGAAATTAGCAAAGAAACTTTTCAACACTTCTTTATAAAGACGGAAATATCATGCAGGTTATTTGAATATCATAAATGCGAACGATGCACTGTGCGACAAGGAATCGATCCGTCTGCTATAGAGATTAGAATGCGTACACTTTTGCCTCGTCGGCTACCGAAAGACCGAATAACCACTGCGTGCCCCTAAAGTACACCTTTCGCACCTCGGAGAGAAAGTTGGAGGAAAGTGCAGATTTTGGCTGTCATGTCACCGCCTACACTCGTCCCCGTAGGAGCATTGTAGCGAGTCATCCATCACTCCGATCCAACGGGCGGTCGCCCGCGGGCGTCTGCAGTCTTATTAACTAAAACTTTATTAACCAAAACAAATAAACGCAAAGCCACTTATTGCAAGTACCTACATATAGCTACATTACATCCTACTATACATCTAAGAACTATTTTTCGGATTACGCAACTATTTCTCTACTATGCTTTAAATTATAAGCTTATTATTGTATCATTTCAGCTCTTTTCATTTTTGCAATGTTTGTACGAAACTTTCTAATAAATTTTCTTTTATCTAACTGTATAATTACAAATTACGCGTATCTTTAACCCGCATCCTTTTACCATACAAATTGATTACAGAAAGCAAGAGACATGTGTATCTTCATTCTTCATAGACTGATAAACTGAAGAATACCTATAAATAAATAAAGAAATATAATTTTTTATAAGTATAATAAAGAATATAAATTTAAAACCTAATTAAGATAATAAATTTACCTATTTGAGAAACCGTGTAAATATAAGTAGGAATACTTACTAGAAACAGACCTAATTATTATTTTTAAATTGATATGCCGTAATTACGAGCTTTTACAATACCTATGTAGTTTGAAATAGGTAGTTAATCCTGTAATCAAAATTTAGGCTTATTAGACTACTACTTACTACTACTACATCGTGACAAAGTAGCGTAAGTAGCAAATAAATAATATGTAGTAAGTTCACCCCAACTACAGCGGTTTCAAGTGGCAATGCGCCAAAAAGTACAACAGCCTCGCCCTCGGACTCTAAAAATCGTTATTTCCTTTAACGCAGCCTAGTCAATATGTTTCATAACTAGTTATATTGAAAAGGTTTACTATTTCAGTACTAGTACCTACAATATTCAGAAACTATAGAGAGTGCAAGTTCTTAGATAATTAATTATTTCTTCTGTGGGTTAAAAATATAATATTATGTATGTAAGCCATATATCTATAGATATATAGTTTTCATTAGAAACACAATGAATATATAAATGACAATGAAAACTGCTTCATGCGTGATGCGCCCCTGCAAATACGATGCAGGTAGAACTTTTGGCTTTTTGGTCCTTATATAGGCTTGTTACGCTATATTGTTATCGGTCGTAGAATATACATAATTAATTATGTTTGTTGATTCTTAATACTTACTGTATTTGGTTAAATAAAATACTTTTCCTGAAAAGTTTATCGTACCTTAATCGATCGCTAATTATATTGCCGTAAGTCGTAACAATGTATGTAGTTAGTATAATATGTAACTAATAAGACGTAAATGAATTCCCGTCTCCCCTTGTGTGGTATGGGGCGAATTCATTGGGTCTAGGTTTCGTTGACCGATTTTCTCCAAGGACAAGTAAGCCTTCTGTGTCCATAAAGACCGGGACGTTTTTTTCATAGACCCCATCGGGAATCGATCCCCCTCTGCTCTACGCTCATGAGTCAACCACTGTACCAAGGGGGCAGACAGATAGCTAGAGCCTAATAAAGAGCTCTATTATTAGATATTATCGTATGATCTTATAAGATTGGAGAAGTATACCGCTTGTGTAATTCCATTTCAATTTACATTCATATTGAATTATATCTATTTATATATTTACTTTGAGTACCTATGTAAATATGTGATCGTCATTTACTCTTCGTCGTCGTAGGTGCATTACTTATCTTGCAACGCTACAATATTCAATTATAAAATAGCTATTGAACGTACGTTTTAATACTTATTAATACTTTAAAAACGGCGAAATTAAAAAAAATATACAGATAACGTGCTAACCTACAGTTATTTTTGCCGTAAAGAGCCAGTGACAGTCAATCCAACGTGCGTTTCCAGCACGGCACAGGTAGTGCGATACGAGCCTGGAATACTAAAAGATACCCAATAATTATATGCTTAGACCTTAATCATAATTTTGCACACATTTCACGATATGATGAACAGTGTCGTTCATGGCGGCCACTTCGCACGCACGAAAACAAAGTAATAAAGCCGGTTAAGCGTATTTTGAACCGTTTCTTTATACAGTGCACATGTTTCGAGATCGGTGATTCATTTGTGGCAAAAAAACTTAAGGGACTTCGGTGTACGCGGGTGACGCAGCCGAGTCATTGATCCCGTTGCGTTCCCCGGCGGCCGACGCCATGTCGGAGCCCGCGACTCCTGCGGCCGCTCCGCTGTTCCCGCCGCTCGTCCTTGCGATATTTATTGCGTGCGTCGCCGGCGCTGCAAGCCTCGCTAACTGCGCTTTGATAGCAGCAATAATAAGACGGGCGAAAAACGGTAATTAACATTCATTTCTACTATAATATTTTGATTTTATGTCAACATATTATGTACCTATATTAAGGTACCTATAGGCAGATCAACAATTATTATTATATTAAGCGCTAGATAACAATAAATAAACATATTTCACTAATTTGTTCAATTATATATGTATATGTAAAGTAATAATTATATGTACCAATACCGTTGTCTTCGTATTGCAATTTAGATCTGGACAAAGTTTGTTTATATGTGCAGTGGAATGCAGATGAGTCGTTAGAATCAAGGTCGACATTCGACCACAGTCGATCTAATAAAAATCAAAAGTTTGATACATTATAATATTTTATAAGATTTCGATAGATTTTAGAATTAACGTTAGGTAGTTACTTACTAAAACTTAAAATAAGTATTAGTTAACTAATTCCTTTTAATTTTGATTTTGAAGATATTTGACTTGTCGCTTTGTATTTTAAGTTTTATTAAAATATACAAATAGCCGCTCACCCCGGCTAGCTTAAGATGAGAATAAAAATAAAAAGTACAATAAGTATCTAAATTTAATAAAACCTCCCTTATTTTGGAAGTAGGTTAATAATAGAATAGAATTTTTTTAAATAGATTCAGTATTATCATGGACCAAATTAGTCCATGGTATTAACTATTATAGAATTGACTAAGTAGGTATTATACTGGTACACACATAAGAACTAATCTAATGAGGATTTTTTTAAGTTTTAAATTCATTACAAGTAGTCATTCTCTTTTCAGGTCTATTTTGTTTCATCATCCAATTATCGATAGCAGACTTCATGCTGCTCAGTGTTTCAATTGGGCCCGAATTATGGTCACGTAACACACAAACTTGGGACTTTGGCAGAAGCAGTTGTGTAGCATTCAGAGGAATCAGTATTTTCGCATCGACTGCATCAATATACTTAGTGGCAATTATAGCATTACACACACTAGCGACCATAAATCTGGAAGATAAGCTCGCTGCCCAAAAAGTTAAACGCAACAGTACTGAGGAAGATGAAGAAATGCGGTCTTCGCGTCACAGCCTGGTTGCTAGCAGCGATACATCTACTCCACCGCGAACAATGAATTTGGACTATCGGCTCGTTGATACTAGAGTTCCAATTGCTCCACCTACATTTTTTGTATGGTTTCTGTGTGCCTCGCTAAGTATCCCCGAATTCACATTAGCCACAACAATTCGTCTTGACCATGGTATTGTTTGCAGTTTAGTGGATTCCAGTCATAAATTAAACATGCATTTTATGTTAGCGCTATTTAACTTTTTCCTACCGGTTTTAATCATGACAACGATAAGCTTTCTTATAATTTTCAAGTTAATATCTAAAAAACGAAATAATTTTAATGAATTGGTACCAGCTTTAAAACTGTCTCTATGCCTCATCGTGGTTTATTTTGTAATGTGTGCTCCGCGAACTCTTTTGAATTTGTATGGAATTTATTCTACAGCCACAATGGATAGTGCAAAAGAGCATACTATAATTAATGAAGATTGGTTAAGATTCATCAATTTGATTTGTAGTACCTTACATCTTTTATCAACTTTAGTACGACCCATTCTATGTATATCGTTATTACCCCGAATACGAAAGAAGTTCTCGTTTGGATTTGGAAAAAGAGATGCAGAACATGTTTAAGTAGATGAATAAGGAAAACGCCTTATATTCGATGTAAATTGCAATAAAGTAATAGTTTTAAAAATACATAACTATCTAGTAATAAACAGTTAAGTATGTATTGATTTATACTGTATATTATTTTGAATATGCCCTAAACAATATGTAGAGGTAATAATTTAAACGATAAGTAATTCATTTAAGAGATCTGGACATAAGCATTTTATAATTGACAATATAATATAGGTGTACCCTTATCTATATATTTTTGAAACGATGAATCCAAGCTTCTCTGTCTAAAACAGTGACCATTTGAAATGCTTATCGATAGGATACTATAATCACTCGTCAAAACAGTATCATGTTACCTAATAGAGTAATAGCCAATAGGTATCTAATAATAAAATTGTATAATAAATAGGTAATTAAATGTCTACATTGAACTTTCATGTTAAAAAAATGTATTGAAAAAGAGTACAGTCAAAATGTGTAACTACTTATATTGTTATTTGTTGTACATAATTTAATAAAAGTAACCATCCGTTAGCAGTAAAAAAAATAAAAGACATCACAACCGCAAGGCTATTTCAGTAACGACAAATCCCTATTCATTAAAAACGAGCAAATGTTCAGGTCATGGTTTAAAAATATGTACCGTCAGCAATTGAAGTGAAAATTACTATAAATTGATTTATTGTCATGTTACCGTTTTCTACTGACATTAAATACGACAAATTAGAAAATGTAGGGCTCAGCTCATTGCTCAAAAGTTAACATCAATATTCATTTGATCGGTAGGTAGATAGTAAATAGGAAGGTAGGTTTAGGGATTTCCCCACTATGAAAATAAATTAGAAAATGTAGGGCTCAGCTCATTGCTCAAAAGTTAACATCAATATTCATTTGATCGGTAGGTAGATAGTAAATAGGAAGGTAGGTTTAGGGATTTCCCCACTATAAAAATAGGTAGATACAAAGCTTTATAGCTGTTGCCAGAAACCTCAAACCTATTAGGTATTTTCTTTCGTTACGTTCATTAAGGGTCACATGTTCATTTCTCCAATAAACTATCTATCTCAACGCAGATAGTAACGTAACTAATAAGTAACTAATAGTCGGACAAAGGTCAGAGTAAATCAGAGTAAAAAGTAAAACGTTTACAAACGTCGCACAAGATTTTCCGTTAAACTCTTTGTAACCTTTGGCTCAAGTTCATTCAGGAAAAAATTCGGTAAGATTATTGAAATAATTATGTTAAACTAGCTGCGTCCCACGCAACTAATTGAATTTCTCCTTTTAATCCTTATTTTCCTGTGGGATTCCAGATACATTCGTTCCAGATTATCAGGAACAGACAGAGAAAAATTTTAAAAATTTCTATTTTGGTATAAGTATCGTGTACATACATCCCCTGATCCATACGTATTTAGTAAAAACTAAAAAGCGATTATTTTAATATTAAAAACAACACTCCAATTTTATTATTGGTACATATTATAAAACGACAAGTTTAAAATTTAAATATTATAAATAGGTAACTATACCGCCTAAAAATAATTGAGACACGGAGAACAAGGGGATTGCATATCAATTGCTCGTCGTCGTGGCAGATCATGGCAGATCAATAAATCTGGAAACCACTGAATTTATTTCAGCGGCAACATCTACAGACATTAAAATTAAAAAAACGTAGGACGTTAGTTTGATATTGTATCATAGGATTTAATCACGATTTAATATTTTCTTCGTAAAATTACTCTGAAAGGAGATAAAATGTCGTATATCAAAAAATACGTAAGGTCTATTACTGTGGTCTAGTATATAGTATTATTATATTATCTGTGATACGTCCTACCTAGGAATACCGCAGTATTATTTCTTGTATTGCGACCGTAGCACACTAATATTCTATGCTAACATTTTCTTTTCGACGAATTTGGAATTGAAAATTGGAATGCTTCTCTTATTTTTTTCTGAAAAATACTACTTCGTAAAATGACTATGAACTAAGATAGATGAAACAAAATATTAAACCTGCTTTACTAATTACTACGCCATTTTCCAATATGGCGGCGCAAGCGGAAAAGGTACGATGTGAAAAATTGTACATGGTACAATTACCTACCTGCTTTTTTTATCAAATAATATCTTGTAATAGGTACAGTTTGCAATGATGATTATCTATACTCATATTATAAAGCTGAAGAGTTTGTTTGTTTGTCTATACTAATATTATAAAGCTGAAGAGTTTGTTTGTTTTAACGCGCTAATCTCGGGAACTACTGGTCCGATTTGAAAAATTATTTCGGTGTTAGAGCTAGCACGCACGAGCAACTTTGTCTCCGCAACTATTTTGTCTCTCCATCCATGGGCTAGTATGAAAGTGCGCGCACGTAGCGACGCAACTCTCCATAGAGTTGATGGGAGAGACAAAATAGTTGCAGAGACAAAGTTGCTCGTGCGCGCTAGCTCATAAGACTCGTTTACACAGTGCGTGCTGCTGCCTGGCCAGTAGACAGCTACTCGGTTTGTCTACTCGTACGTCAGTAGCTCGGCTCGCCTTTGCTGTCTACACCACACCTATGACCTAGCTACTGCTCTGTCCGAGTCGTGTCGCGATGTCGAGTGAACTTGTTTTAATAAAAAAAAACGGTGATACGCTCTATGACAGCTACTGCCGAACGCGTCCAAACGATGCGAGCGACGCACGAGCCGCTGTCATGTGCGAGTTGCTGCCGGGCGAGCAGGCGAGTGAAAACAAAAAATGTTGAAGTAAGTAACTCGGATGCGAGCTACTGACCAACTCGCACGTAGGTACGAGTTAACTCGTAAGTTACGTCCAAACAGTGCGAGTAACTGCAGTGCAGCTACTCGGAAGGCGTACGCTAGCTCGCACTGTGTAAACCAGCAATTAGATAGCTCATTTATCGAGGAAGGCTACCTATATTTATAGGCTATATATAATTACGCTACGATCAACAGGAGTGGAGCCACGGGGGTGAAACCGCGCGGAGCAGCTAGTTTAGAATAAAGATAGTATAAAATTACTTTATGTACTAAGTACCTATGTATTTATAAACGATTTGAATTATTGTACCAATGCAATGCATATTTTGATGTGTAAACAAATCTTGTAAGGCAGATTTTCCGATTTCGCAACTCTACCTCAAGAGAAACTTAATTCAAGTTTACTGTTGACAACAGAATGTTGGATTTATATTTTAGGTTTTATGGCATTCAAATGAAGAATAAGAAGAATAAGAATGTTATAAGAATGTTGAGAATGAGAATGTTGATTGATCAAACCTACATTTTCTGTAGAATCTAATATTATTTTTCTGCATTTATGGGAAAAATCATATCAATAGTATATGATATTAACAGGTCATGTAAAAATCATGAATGTGTACCTATGTGTAGTATATGATATTAACAGGTCATGTAAAAATCATGAATGTGTACCTATGTGTATAATATATACATTAATGCCAGGTATAGTGGATTTACTATGTTCATGTGCAAATCATTTTCAGACTTCAGCTTCAACCGCCCATTTTCAAGGAAACGTAAAAATTGATGATTTATGAGACAAAAATCTTTTTAGGGGTAAATAGGTGGCTGTTTATTTTAAATATCGATTTCTAAAACTAAAAATTGTATTTAATACAAAAGTTTATTGGTGAAAACATGAAAAATATAATAGATTAATGGCTGATAAAATGCAGCAGAAATGTTACAATATTTGTCCATCACAAAATCTATTTTGCTAATAAATGCCTGAAAATTTCAGAATGCTTAAATTGGTGATGGGCACAATAAAATGGTTAATGTCAATAATAATTATTCCTTTGGTTAATTTATTAATGGTCGAGGACATCACAAAAACCACATAAACAGACACTAACAAGTTTTTTGTGCCCTAATTTAATACAGCCATTATGTACAGTTGCGATTTATTACTTATGAAAATCTAAATTTCATCGGGTTATTGGGCGTAATTTAACAATGTTTAAATATAATAACTAATTGCATAATTTTAAAACATTCATCATCATGATCTCCATTTCACTGCGGACATGCGGCGAAAGGAATGTTATATTTGGGGGGCCGACCGGGCTGTTATTACACTATATTTTAAAGGAAAACACTTTTAACTTAAGAAACCGTAATTTTAATAACTTAAGTTATAAATATTTATATTTATCAGGTCAGCTCGATATCTGTAATCCAGTGTAAATACAGAAATACAAAACCGTCAAAGATGACACATAACATTTAATTTGAGACGGATCGCAAAGGTCCGCTGCGAACGACATTTTTTAACATTTTATACAAGCGACGACTCGCGACAGCCGTCGCGCGGCGTTCTCGAATGTTACTCGTTTTCTTATAAAACACCGATGAGAACAAATGCGTGTGCTGGGAGGAGCCGGCGCCTAGTTGTCGCCGCCCTCGGCGGGCTCGTCGCCGTCGCCCTGCGTGTCCGACGTCCACAGCGTCAGGTTGTCCCGCAGCAGCTGCATGATGAGCGTCGAGTCCTTGTACGAGTCCTCGTTTAATGTGTCCAGTTCCGCGATCGCGTCGTCGAAAGCCTGCAATCACACCGAGCCCTCTATATTCATGGTTAACGCGCAATCAATATTCAAAACCACATATAAAACACGATGTATTAAATTACTAATAGGACACCTGATGCTGGCTGAATCGAGTATTAGGTGAGTTAATTGCGTTGCAGGACCATGCCAAGGCGATATTAGTCAACTAAGACATACTACGAAGGATTACTAACTTCATGCAAAATGATGTTTGGATTTTAAGGTTCATATAAGTTAGTGGGATGGAGTTATATAGTCGCGGTAGCACACTCCGTATCTCTGTGCAATATTGAGAACCTGTTTAGCTAAGTGACAAGCTCGCGCAGGAGAGTTGATAATCTCGTAATAGAATACGGAAAAGTTGAGCGCGAGACCGAGCCTGATGGGATGGGTCGGTTGCATTTTGGCCTTGGCAATGTCGAACGCCTCCTGGTAGGCCTTCTGCGAGTCTTCCACGACCGCTGCGGACAATCGATAACAACAATTACCAATCAGCGTCCTATCACCGTTCTCGCGCCAGCCAGCACAGAGCCTATGCATAACTGACACAAATAATGACCTGTTTGGCGAGGTGGCACGCTTTGTCTGGCGAATTTAAGATCTCATAGTAGAAAACTGAGAAATTTAACGCGAGGCCCAGCCTGATTGGATGTGTGGGTTGCATTTTCGCCTTGCTGATTTCGAAAGCATCTTGGTATGCTTTCTGTGAATCCTCTACAACGGCTGTAATTTAAATTCATATCTAAATATCACAATCATAAAAACCAATTTCGTTTTCTTAACTTATATTAATGAGCATAAATAATAATAACAGTGAATTGAAAATACATATTTACTTTTTAAATTATTTACTTAATAAACTTACAATTTCTGGTTTCTCCTGTGGCCACTTCTGCGAGGTACCTGTAGTAATCTCCCTTCATTTTAAGGTAAAATACTTTACTTTCTGGATTACTAGCTTTAGGGATAAGGTGTTTGTCAAGTAAACCCTGAAACAAAATTTAGAAAATTGAAAATAAAAATTAAAACATCTCGAAAAATCGTTGTAGAAATTCTACAAGTCAAGCCTATCGAAGATTTCATCTACTGATAATTCTAAAAATTACTTTTCGATGATAAAGAATGAATTTGAATTCAATTCGCGTTCATTATCCTTGCAGGATTTTTTTTTTAATAATTCCAGTATGGTAGTATTTTACGTGATTTAAAGAACAGACTATAATAAAATTTTAGCGAATTGACATTAAATTAAAAATGTAAGTGAGACACGGGGCAACGAACGAAGACAGGAGAGCAGCGCGCGCAGTGACGCGGCGCAATACGTCACCCCGCCCGCCCCGGCCGCGGAAAACCCGCACCGCGCCCCTTCTCACATGCCTACCTATTTCTATAAACCACCATTAACTTATGCAAATACCCAGCATGACTGCGACCTTTGTTGCATCACGCCTTAAATTGGCAACAAGTAGAGGCGATGACGTCATTTGCGTAGGAAAGCAAAACTGACATCAATATAATCTTAATTTACTCGAAGTTCGCAATATCCACCGTTCTGATTATATTTAATAATCAAATCATAAATCCTGAAATAAAAGGGAAAGAAAATAACTGAAATATAGGACTCATCACTTACCAGTACATCATAGCAGATTTCTCTGAGCTCCTTTTCTACTTTTACCCTATATTCTTTTGCCATCTGTTGTTTTCTTTCCGATCCCTCGGTTTTCTGTTCAATTGAGGATATGACTCGCCATGACGACCGCCGGGCGCCTACAACATTTTTGTAGGCAACAGAAAGGAGGTTTCTTTCTTCATTGCTGAGTTCAACCCCGGTTTCGGTGACTTCCTTCATCGCGGCCGCCATGTCGTCGTATCGCTCAGCCTGCTCCGCCAGCTTGGCGCGTTGCACCAGTTCCTCCTTGTCGACGGACATCGTGGATGATGTGTGTGAGGACTATATTACTGATGCCCCTGTAATCAATTAATGCTATAAGTAGATGAAGATAAAGGTGAATCGATGAATGCGCGTTCAATAATTTCTCAGAAAGACTAATCGTTTGGGCGTCACTTTCACCAAGTGAATCCAATTGGGTATATGAGTCATCATAAAATACGACGCACCTTTGGATAGAGGCTCACAGGCGCACGGGCGCAATGTATAAACTCAACGTAGCTCTAAGAGCGACCCTCACGCAAAACGCGACATCAACGCGGCGTCCGTTCGGTTTGACAGCATCTCACAGACTCGGCTCACTGGCAAGGTACGCGCCGTCGCCGCGCCGCCGCTAAGCAAACGCCACTGCGCCAACAGTATTGATCCGCCGACACGGGATGAACACTCCAGACGAAATACGACTAGCGCGACGCTTGCACACACCCCTCACCCTCGCCACCCGCCACCCTACACCCCCACTGCTTGCACCGCACCCTCGCCCGACAACCCGGCGCCTACCTCATTCTACCCTTATCTAGCTTATCTACTATGCTGTTTTCTGTTCAATATCCTGTTGCTAGGGCACTAATCGTGATAATTGGCCTTTACGAAGCTTTTAACCTATCATCAAAAAGAAAGGAAACCAAATAGTAACTACTAGTCGGTTCAGTCCAGCATTGATTACTTTATACTAAATCTTGGGTGTGGCAGTATATCTATTTTGTATACAAAGTTATGTATATAACATAATTGCTTTTGAAGCTACACATAATTTAGAAAAGCCGAGACCTTGATTTCCAATACGAAAACCACATATTATGCAATTTTTAATTTTAATATAATATGCGACTTATAATACGAATATCTCTTGCACTCTTCAAAGTATAAGCAGGCAGTTGTAAATTAAAATATTACAATAGATTTGCTTTAATCAATAATTAATTTATTCAAATCTGTTTTAATATTTGCAACAGAGTAACAGAGAAATTTATTTATACTAATAGTTTTATTAAATAGTATTTGGTTCATATACTATTTGTAGACATCTGAATAATGTTAATTGAATGAAGTGATTAATATTTTCTTAGAAGATCTCACCTTCTAACGGTAAGAAAATGTACAATTCAGCCAGCAAAAGTTAGGTATATAGAAAATGACATTTTTTTTATGAAAATGTCTGAACAAATTCAATGACTAATTTATCAAATATAAATGATCCTTGTCTAAAGGTTCTCTTTACAAAAGGCTTAAAACTGTGCAGCATCTGTAGCTTTTAAGATGAGTCATAAAATTAAGGTTAAACATAGTGATGGGTGAATTAGTAAGAAGGATCATTCCAGGCTCACAAATAATCAGAATATCAGCAAATAAATCTACCTAACTATTTATATGACCTTCTATGATGGAAAATACACACGTGCCTATCTCATGTTAACGTAAAAGCAGCCGAGGAAAAAGGTACAAGGAACACAAGGTACAAGGTATTTTGCTTAGAGACACTTAAATCTCATCTTGCCGACACTTAACTTTTTATATTAACTATAATGACATAAATCATTATTTATCGAAAAAGATAACGGCGTGACTGAGACGCAAGGCCAAACTACGACGCACTTACTTAGTTATTCATTTATCGTGATAGAATAGAGTAAAAATATATAACACACATGCCAATATGGTTTGTAATCGAGAACTAAAATAGAACCGTATTAAGAGATGCATATTACAAAAAGAAAAGACTTCAATACCATGCACCTCATTACAAGAATGTTCATATAACTTACGTGTAGTTTTAGTAGGAACAATTTCTTTACCACAGTACTTGGCCTACTCTTGTAACTTTTAAACAATATGTGAATACATTTAGATTACATTTGATTTTAATTACTAAAATTTATAACGATAGGTAACCGCACCGCAATATCGTGTCGCCGGCTCTGGCAAAATGGCTGCTTTAAGGGACACTCCTTTTATGCGTCACAGTCACAAATGTATAAAGTTATCATAAAAAATACACACTCTTTTAAAATCACAAAATGAATATCACACAATTCTTAATTATCTACACTTACTTGTGAAGGGAATTAAAGTAATTAAGCCAGCGATAGCAACACAATTTCAATTTTTCTCTTGCTGTGAACGATACACTACACTGACGGCTGCGGGGCCAGAGGGGAAACAAAAACGGAACGGGGTTCTCAAAATAGTAGTCCAAATAGGCCAGCCATCTTGAAACGCACGTACATTTTTTATTTAAACTTTAGATATAAATTCTGATGATTGCTGCTCATTTTTTATAAATTTAATGATTAGTAATAATAAACATATTTTTACCGGAAACTTTTCAGTAAGTATATTTATGTCTCAAAATATCTTATTCAAATTATATTGTATAATATTTTTTTTATGCTGACAATATCCACACTATACAATCTGTGTGTGAAAATATAGATACAAACTAGGTATAAGTTTCTTGATACAAACCTTGATCATTTTTATTTTTTTACAACCCTGACATTGAATTCTTTGAAAATCTATCTGTGATATCTCGTAATAATTTCGTGGTTAGAATGTGGTATTTTTGTCACATGTAGACCTCAGTTCAAGGCTTCTTTTGGTACTAAACAGAGCTTCTACTAACGCCTGCATATTATAATATAAAAAAAATAAAAACGAAAATCAGTAAAAATTACAATACTTTATCTCCTCTATCGACATTATTGAAAATTTAAAAAAGAGATAATTTGCGCCTGTAATCACTTCATATATTAGCAACATAATAAGTTATCTAGTGTATCTATTTTTTGTTTATGTATATGAATTTATTTAGCTCAGTAGGCCGCGTTCCAATATTTTAAATATTTTTTAAAAAATCGTGTTTTTTTTAAATAAAACTCTGGGTGTTCTACTCGTGCATTTAAAAAGAGAAGCTCCTTAGCCTTATGCCTCCTCCACACTACTCGCGAAGTTCCTCGGCGAAGTACTCGGCCGAAGTTGACTGAAGTCCGCGGTGCTACACTACACACTCGTTCAACTTCGCGAGGAACGCATACGTTCATATTCAGAACGAACTTCAGGTAACTTCGTGCCCTTTGACTCGGGCGCAAAAACCGACAACAAACGGAAGTCGGCCGAGGCGAGGTAAAGTTGGACGAAGTAAGCCGAAGTGCCTCTCTACATTATTCTATTCGTCTAACCTCGTTCAACTTCGCGAGTAGTGTGGAGGAGGCATTAGATATTTCCATTAAAACAAGAATGTCACTTTTTCGGGCCTACAAACATATTATTATAGTGCGACGTCCTCGCTGTCCAGTAGCACTGCCCCCCTAGCCAAGTGGATTTCTGTTAGCGTAGCGTTCAATAGAATAGACTACGAATGTATGAGATTGACGTAAGCTGTAGATAACTACATCTGCTGTAGCTGCAAATCTACAGCCTACGTCAATCTCATACATTCGTATTCTATTCTATTGAACGCTACGCTAACAGAAATCCACTTGGCTAGGGGGGCTGGACTGATTGGTGCGGTCCGGTGGTGTGGCGTGTCGATCGCACCCGCACGAGTGCGGTGGTCCGATCGCACCAAGTTCGAACGTCTATTATTACTATAATATTTATACCCTTAATAATATACTGTAATTATATTTTTTTTATATTATTTGGGTGTAGGTTTAAAAAATAAGACTTGACGACGTAAAACACTACTTTTTTTCAGGGAAAATAGTAACGAAACTGATAAACCAATCTTCGGTCTCCCTTCAAATTATTATGTTATTACAACATACTTAAACACACGTACGCACGGTGCACGGTGGCACTTAGGGTCAATTCACACTGAGACGCGACGCGACGATACTCAAAGAGGCCAATGATTTCGCGGTACGCCGCGCGTCGTCGCGAGACGCATCGCAACGTCACGAGGTGCATCTTAAAATCATAGCAGGACGACGCCTCACTGCGCAGCGAGATGCCGCGAGGCGCAGCGGAACGTATCTACTAGCCACGGGCACCGCGCGGCTCCGCCCGCGCCCTCCCACAGTCCTCTTCCTCTTCTGCAAGAAGTCCGATTATAACAAGACCCCAGTCTATCATTGTATTTTCAATCGAGCACTCGACCAAACTGCATCAATTCTAAACGAAGTCTGAACGGAAATAGTAGAGAAGTCGCCACAGCGGCCTCAGGCTGCGCCTCGCGGCGTCGCGGGGCATCGTGAGACGCAGCACCGCTCTTGCACGCCGCGTGTACCGGCGATGCACTGCTGCGTCACGATACGTCGCGCTACGCCGCGAGGCACCTCGAGGCGCAGTGCTGCGTGGTGCAACGTAATCTGAATTCTCACAATGTAATGTGTATCTTTTCGTGTAGTGAATAAAGTATATTCCGAGTCGCTCTATGAAAAATGTGCGCGCAGCGTCGCGCCGCGTCACGTCTCGGTGTGAGCTGACCCTTATAATGCCATGCAAGCACAGCAAGCACACATGCAAGCGTGAAGTTTTATAACTTGACTTTAGCAAAAAAGTTTTCCCTCATTGCCATAAGACAAAAAAAACGCTTGAATAGTTGACGCAAATTGACGTTGACTTGGCAGAAAAACGTCAACTACCGACGTCATTGACATTGCGATTTGCGTCAAATGTCAATCATAATTGGCTGTTCTCGTCAAAATAAATGCACGTGTGCTTCATTTTACTTACTTTAATTAATATTATTTAATAAAAAGGAAAACGGAATATAATTTAAGGGTACTAAGACAAACTATTTAGACTATACAAAATGCCTAAATCAAAACGTGATAAAAAAGGTAAGTAATATTTTTTTTTCTATAAGTATAACCTATAGCGATGAAATGAAGCATACGATGGAGAATAAAATAAGATTAATGGATAGGTACCCCTTTAAATTTTATTTGTTCATGACTTCTTACATTTTATGTTACAGTTTCACTTACAAAGACAAATAAAAAGGGACTTCTGTTAAAACAAAAAACTATAGAAGAAGTAAGAAATTCTTTATCAAAATATGAAAACATTTTTGTGTTTTCCGTGGACAATATGCGAAATACAAAATTAAAAGATTTACGTAACGAATGGAAGGATTCAAGATTTTTCTTCGGAAAGAATAAAGTTATGGCTGTTGCTCTGGGACGAACGAAAAGTGATGAAGTCGAAGATCAGTTGAACTTGGTAAGAATCAATTCAACCAAATCTAAATGTCTGTATATGTATCATATTGTCCCCATAGAATGAACAATCTTTAATCAACAAAATTAACAAAATCCAGGAATAATTATTGCACTCTGTTCAAGTTTTAATTCTTTAAATTTGTATATCCAAAGTACATCCATTCCATCCATTTAATTGTAGCCTGCACTTAATGGACGTTTGGAAGAAGTAAATTTTAGGCGTAATAATTCCTATTTGATTAAGTCTTACAAAAAAATAAGCATTTAATCTGAAGTGAATGTTATGGATAAAAAATTTTCAACAGTTTGCCAACTTGCAAGTAAGGTTGTTAGGACAGTTTTATTGTTATAATTGGTAATTTGGACTTATTTTATTTTAACATAGAAAAATATTCTTAATATTATTCATGATCATTTCAGATATCGAAGAAATTAAAAGGCCAGTGTGGTCTACTTATGACAAACCGAGATGTTATTGATGTGTTGCAATGGTTCAAAGATTTTGAAGACTCCGAATATGCGCGAGCAGGGTTTGTAGCAACCAAAGATGTGATATTGCCAAAAGGTCCACTTGCAGATTTTTCACACACAATTGAGCCTCATCTCAGAAGGCTCGGCCTGCCCACATCTTTAGAGCGAGGTGTCATCAATCTTATCAAAGAATATCAGGTAATTATTCAAAATATATAAGTATTTTAAGATAATAAAGTTATTTTAAAATTACTATAATTTAATCAACCACAAACTAATTATCTTTTGATTACAGGTTTGCAAAAAAGGTCAAGCACTAACACCAGAGCAGGCGAGCATACTTAAACTCTTGGGTATTCAAATGGCAAACTTTAAAGTAGTAATTAAATGCCATTGGACAAAAGGAAAAGGATTCCATAAAGATATTGATGTACCTAGTGATGAAGAAAGCGATAATGATGATGAAAATAATGCTATTGAAGATGTTGCTATGGAAGACGATGAAACGTAATATAAGTGCAGTGCATTTGTTTGTTTTAATTTTTAATATTCATATAATTAAAGGACTATATCTGAATATGTTTATTTTGATTGAACAAGTATTATTTTCTTACAAAGTATTTTAAAAAGTTAGGTGGACTTTTTCAAATCAAGAAAAATGAATAATAAGGGTCCGTTCACACAGACAGGCTCGGAGAGCATCGGCGCGCATTTTTCTTTTCACACAGACCGGATCGTATACGCTTGGAGTTGGTCGGAGCGGAGCCGTCAACTATTTCACATAGACCAGCTGGAAGCTATCTGAAAGCGGATGCGAATGTAATCGGAGCTGAACGGCTGCGCGAACGAGAAAAAGTACGCGATCGGAGCCGGTCAGCTCCTCTTATTATTTCACACCAAGCGCGTTCAAGCATTCTTAATGTCAAAAGCAGTGCACACGCAAAAATAAACCTTAAGTTACAAATACTAAAAACTCTGTTTTCATCGTGATAAGAATCTGCTCTCCTCTCAGAGCCGGTCTGTGTGAACGGACCCTAATGCATTGTCGATTTCTCAATAGACAGAAATATTTCAAGCAGAAATACTCACATTTGCCTATTCAAAACATTTGTTTGTCAATTTTGAGATTTTCTTACAGGAATACAATTAAAATTAATACAATAATTGTATTAAAATATTGTGTCAAATATGAATAATAATTGCAAACACCTTTACCATAACACCTTTACAATTTAGGCAAAATTTCCTTGAAAATGCTTTTTCTTGATAAGGAAATCGATTAGTGACAGTTTTGAAATGAACCTGCCCCATAACCAACATAGAAATATGTGGATTTACTTATTAATTTTTAAGTCCTCACTCCAAGAATGTAATGCAATCTGAATTCGTAGGTAATTGCTATTCTATTATGCGCACGAAGGATAAGGCTGGCAATGTTTCTGGAATGCTTGGGTATAAAGGATTCAAATAATAAAATAATCTGTGTCAACAAAATATACTTTATACGAAGCATATTGATTTTATTGTTGAAATCATTAATTACTACCATTTTTCATTATTGACAAAAATAAATTAAAGATAATAGAAAAATAATACATAAAACAGGTGTCCATTTGTTTTCTATACATACAATATCAAAGTAACTTAAATTTTTACAAAAAATATCAGTATTCTAACAAAAATCAATTGAATTACAAAAATAAAATCATCAACGGCTTTGCCTGAGTGGGACAAATTTGAAATGTGCACTTGTGTTTTACATTAACATAACTTATATATAAATAGGTAATCACAGTACAAAAGTAAAGCATTGCTTCATCATCCGACAACATCACAGCTCATACACCCAGCAAAATATAACAATTTCATAGCGACTATGTTACAGTCTTTGAGATGCATATTATGACATTTAGCTACACGTTCCATCTACAAAACGTTATTTAAATTTTAATTATAAGATACACACAGAGTGACGACATTAACTGATTTTAAAAGTTCTACACATCGAACATCTACGCGATATTTGCGTTTATTCGCTTACAAAGCGGTGCTTGAATGAAAACTATGAACGTTACGCCACAAGAATATTTCTATTCAACTATTTGTAAAACTACGTATTGGTTACATACATGGTACATTACACAAAAATTGCATTAAAAAGTCTATCCATTTAGAATGTCTTTCAATTAAATTACCTTGTTTAACTAAATAGTATTATATTTATAGTATGAGTTAGTTCAAAGCGACCCTTATTGAGTGACATTCAAGCCGAGATCACCCTTATATCACAGCCTGCTAAGAATAATCAGCTATGAATGAATTCTAGGTTTATCAAAAACGTCGTTAGAATTATTATAGCGCCGGTACTTTTGTAGAATATATCAGTATTTGTCAAAGTACTCTGGTAGAAAAAAATATAAGGTTACCTATTTCCAGCGTTTAATATTATAGCCCAAGGTCTGTTTAGGAACTAATTACTAAAAGTACTAGATAAAGTGAGTTATTTTTCAATTCGTATTTTATTTCTACAATTAAATTATTAACATTGTTTTCTGGGACACGCTTATATATTTCAATCAAAATTTCTAGAAATGCAATCGTAAAACTAGTAGTAACTCTACAAGTTTAATTACGTCGACTTTATAATTTTCGTAATAGGAACTAAAAATATAATTCAACAGAAAAGCTGAGTTTATGTTTGGTATGTATTGAGTTTATCATTTCATATTTGTAAAGGTAACACTATGCACAGATCAGACCCTAATATTACTAATTAATCTATAGCCTTTATTGTTATATCGCCAAACTTCTATTTATTCTATTTTACCCGGTATATAAATCCATAAATGACACATTTGTAATAATTGTACTGTAAGAGCTATTGCGAGCTGCTCACAAACAAGTGACATATTTTGCCTTTCACAAACAAAATTAGACCTTACATCAAAACTGATCATGTTCCATCCGCTTCCAACAAAATTATAACATAACCAGCTAAATTGAGCTGAAAATTCAAAATCAGATACAAAATCGCTCCTGGCAATTCCATTATTGCACAAATCCATGTTTATTATTTCATAAAGAGGTTTTACATTTTTTATGTCTTAGTAGGTGTTGTTGTAACAGCGGGTAGTATAATGTCGGGCAGCGGCTCGCGCCAGTACACCGCCTGCGAGAACTCGTCGGTCGGCTCGCACAGCACTGGCGGGAACACTTGGTCCACTAGCACACTCATGTGTGAGTACCTGGGGAATAGTAAATAAACACTTATTACAAAGGTACATAATACAGTAATAATAGGAAGGTAATTAGGTTGTACATATTTAAATATGTATAAGATTAAACAATTTTAAGGGGGGGGGGGGGGGGTTTGTCTAGCTTTCCGCCTGCGGCTTCGCCCGCGTTTTCAAAGAAAAACCCGCATAGTTCCCGTTCCCGTGGGATTTCCGGGATAAAACCTAGCCAATGTTACTCGTGGATAATGTAGCTTTCGAATGATGAAAGAATTTTTAAAATCGGTCCAGTAGTTTATGAGCCTATTCATTACAATCAAACAAACAAAGAAACAAACAAAGTTTTCCTCTTTATAATATTAGTGTAGATAATGTAAATTCACATGATTATATTTTGTATATTATATGCATTAAAAATATAAATGTTACGACAATTGTTCAGATATTGTTATCATTATCGTTATGAGTAATTATTGTATCCGGTTAGATAATATTTTTCAAGATCCAGGTGATATTGATAGAAGAGACAGTGTAAGAGAGATATGTTTGTATAATGTCTTAATGAATAAAGAAGTAAAATGACACAATATAAAATAAAATACACAGAGAACAAAACTGAAGAATTAACAATGATAATTATGTTTTTAAGTGTTAGTGTTAAAAATGTCGCGCCGTTATTATATTATGAAGAACCACCCAGCTTGTTTAGTCTATATCCAGCACCCATATTATGATTCATCTACTATGTACTACTTATAATTATTATTTTTCGATGAATAATTCTAAAGATTTATTATTAAAGATATCCTTTAGATTTTGCATACCTATTCATTATTCATCAATTTTCACAAAAATAATAACGCAATAATAAAAATAAGTATGTACTTATGCATATTTTTTTATCTATAATTGGAAATACGTGAAATGATTATAAATGTTAATAGCCTTTAGAAAACAAAAGACAATTTACACATAATTTTGTTGTTTCTGAAAAACATTGATACTGTCGCGATTAAGTATCTGTTGTTGTTGTATAGGACAATATAAGACAAATATAGCACTTAAAATATTCGATAACACTACGACACTTTCACAAGATTTATTTCAACATACAAATGACATGATCGTCGATTGTTAATTCAGTTAAGATAGTAAAGGCGGTCACAAACAATTCAATTTCGAATGCCAATTTCTATATAACCGAGCCCAATCGGTATTGGCACTCTTATTGAGCCGTCTGCTTTTGTTAGAGCAATGGAAAATTAATGTTTATGCGCGGTCCGAGTGTGACAAGCCCCTAAACATGCCATATGGCTTACCATAACAGTCACGTGCTTATTCCTTTTAATCAAAATAAATTTAATTATTATTCGCGCTAGCTAACATTATCGCTTTTCAACGGCGGGAAGAAATCATCGACCATGTCACTTTGCACGTGGTAACTGAAATAGAAATATGTATTAAATTTCCATGTGCGAGTGCGAGTAGTTAGTGTGTGAGTAACAAATGAATGTTGAGATAAGCTGTTTTCGCCGAATTTCGAATTTTCTAGAGTACGTGATACAATTAATTCGAACGCAAAATTGTAACGTTGACTTTCGATACTTGTTGTTTTTATCGCTTAATTGTTAAACAGATAACAAAAATATTGTCTTTTACATTATAAGTGAACTGAATTTATTATTAATCACTGATTGCTCTACAAAACCCAAATGTTCGATGATTCACGGTTTATGTAACGGTGTGAATACATACGTGGATTGGAATGTCTGCGTCAGTTCATGTTTGAGTTCGCCCTTGTAGTTGATTGTGAATATCCTCACTATGGGAATGCCGACGGCTTGGTACGCCCACACGTCCTGCGAAAATAAGAAAATTTTATTGATTTTAAGACTAATTAACCCAGCTTCATGTGAGAATATTTGTAAAAAAAAATACCAATGTCAAATTAAATTAATTAATTAAATTACTTGATTGCATTAGACAAACCCTAGATTTTTTCTAAGCATATAAGTATGCTTTATTTTTATTTTTTAAAATATACCAGTTTGAAAATGTTGATTAGCCCATTATATTTTAATACAAACGGTGAACAAATGTATATTCATACTGAAGCAAAATAACAAAGGTGATTTTGCTAATTTTATAACCTCATAAATTTAAAAAAAAACCACTTACATTAACTCTATTTCCATATCCAGCATAGAAGGGGTTAGATCCGGTGGGGAAAAGCGCTTTAATATCAGCGAGGCATTGAATCTTGAACTCTTCAGGTTTCTTCTCAATGATTTCTCTATGGAAGGCTCGTAGTAACGACGTAGGGTTGAGTAGTAAGGGTCCATTGGGTAGACACACTTCGCCTTGCTTTATCGAGCGCAGGTATTCTCTGGTTACCTGCAATTATATATCAATATTAAAAAAAAACTTAATATTATTGTTTATTTTTTTGGTTTAAATTAATAGAGAAGTTCTGTTTTATTTCATAGGTACTAACTTACCGCCCGCGGTTTGCGGACGAATAGTCACAGAGAATTCCCTTGAAAATTAGATATTTTATCGCGGCAAACATTTGGCTATGACACTCTAGCCTCCTAATTATCTACAGACACAAAAATCTTATCATAAAATCGCTCCATAGCGACGTGAAACAAAGACAAACAAATACAATAAAGTTCGGATATTAGTAAAGATTGAGTAGAAGTTCCTTATAATACAAAGCTAACGAAAAATACAAGTAAAATTTCATACTTTTTTTAATTTATCAAAAGCAATGCATATAATAATTAATAAATATCATAATTTCCTGAAATGTACCAAATCATTCATAAAAAAGTATAAATCAAAAATATATTCACCCCAGCTTGTCCAATAGCTCTCGCCGACAGGTACAGTAGCTGGTAGCCATTGTTCTTGATTTTAGTGAACAACTGTGCAACGCCAGACTGCGCCCAGTCCTTTCCGACCAAGGGGAAAATGTGACCTAATACGTCAGACCTGTAACAAACATTTCATACTTAGGCACTTTATTGTGCTACTAACACAAAATACAAAAAGAAGTCACAGAAGGCAGCCTTATCACATATGAGTAATTTCTTCCAAGCAACCAACTGAAGGTGAGATAACAAACTAGAAAAATATATATAAATAAACAATGTGTAAAAAATATACGTTTTATGCATGTTATTTATTGTCTATTGTAGAATGTATTTGACAAGTACATAATGGTTTATTATTATGAGGCACTTTTGGCTTGTTTCTTGCTTTCTTGTATTTTTAAAGCCGTTAAAAACCATTTATGATTTATTATTAAACATCTGTGTTTTATGTACAAATAAATAAGAAACATCGCGGTGTTTGTGTTTTATCTATACTAATATTATAAAGCTGAAGAGTTTGTTTGAACGCGCTAATCTCAAGAACTACTGGTCCGATTTGTAAAATTATTTCGGTGATGGATAGCCTATTTATCGAGGATAGGCTATATTATATCATCACGCTAAGACTAACAGAAGTGGGGCCACGCGGGTGAAACCGCGGAGCGCAGCTAGAAATTAGAATAATATATTTTTAACGTTGAATAATAATATTAAAAAATATACCAAATAAAAACATTGCGGTTACTGATCACGCATGTGCGGTACTCTTATATTTTATCTGTGGTTTCATGGTTTGAAATATACGTTAGCAGCGTTACCGCAATAACATAAAACAATGCGACGTTATTGTTTACGTGACACACATATGTATTGTTCTCAATACATTGATAATACACGATATCCTTATGTTTTTTGTCATACGAGAACAATAAAATGTTAAATGGTGTTTTATTTATATCGGCCCTTTTTTGTTTTACTGAGGACAAAGAGAAGCGGTGGTGCGTCCTAAGATTTATAGTTACATTTAATAAAATCAGTTTTTTGCGAAAATTAATCTTATACCATTCTCACCTCTAATATAATTAATCTTATACCATTCTCACCTCTAATATAATTAATTAATTTACCATTTTATTTTTCTCACATAAGCGAAACTCGCAAACACAAAATTATTATTTTTTTCATTTTGTCTACACCCCCAGATCCAAAGATGCGTTACGCATAATAATAATATAAAAAAAAATTAAGCGAAATTTAGTCTCAATTCAATGTGAACGTCACACAACTCAAAGCACTTACACTCAACTCATAATTTTGGGCGCGCGGCCGACTGCGTGAACGTTGACGTGAGCGTTACATGCACCCATACATATAATTTGTTTTACACGATACCTTACACGTTACATTTATCTAGACATCATCTTAACTTTAATAAATAATAAATATTTCAGGACAATTTTCACACACGGCACGATTTCATCCCATACGAGCTTTCGCTTGTGTTATCGAAAGCATATGGCTAAGAAACATACATATATAATTTAAAATAAATACTTATATAGATAATTAACACCCAGACACAGAGCAAACATCTATTCATCACACAAATATTTGCCGTGGGTGGGAATCGAACCCACGACCTCTGGCTTGGAAGGCAGGGTCCCTACCAACATCAACCGGTCAGTCAGTACTCACTTGGTGATGGTGCCGTCGATGTCGGATATGACGATCTTGTGGTCGTACCGCCAGCGGAACACGTTGCACTTGCAGCGCGTGGTGCCCTGGTACGCGGTCGTCACGCTGAACACCATCTCGTTCATGCCCTCGCGGAGGTTCAGCTTTTTCTGGTCATTACAGACTATGATATATAAAAGAGCTAGATACGTTACGGGTTACCCGCTCTCTATTTTGGCAAGAAAAAACTCAGCTAAGTGCCCGAGTTTCACTTAGTCACGCACCATTCAGCGTCGTGGCTGGACGTTCTTTTTATATTTTAATCGGCAGTTGTTATTACGAAGTACATGAGTGAGACATGTATTATATCTCGTGCGTGAGAGTGAAAGAGAGAACAACTGTATTGGTGATAATGCGTTAGTAAGTAGGTATGTATTAATTACGCTGTTTTTTAGTGCAATGATGTTGGCGTATGCCGCGTCTACTAGTATAATAGGTCATTGATTACAGACGGGGTTTTTTATTCATTAAACTTTAAAATCCTGTTAGTTACCATTGAGATATACATATGGGACGACACCGCCTACATCACATGCTCCGCTCAACATACGCCATATGGCGTAACTGCACGCTCATTTTTTATTTATTTTAAAGTGAAACGCATCAAATATGCCTTCGTGTGTGTTACGATATTGCACATATAATACAAATAATACGGAAAAGTGCAAAGGAATAACTTTCATCGGTACGTACCTAACTAGATAATAATTTTTAAAACCTAGTTAGAGCAAAAAAATGGCGCACAGATTTTGTTCGTGGTGTCGCCTCCATACGTAGTAATATTATCTCAATGTTAGTTACACCATTTATATCTCAAGAGTGGGTGAACGGATTTGAATGATTTTTTGTCCTTGAAATTGTTTCCCAAGGGTTTGGGGGTAATCCATACTAATATTATAAATGCGAAAGTAACTCTGTCTGTCTGTCTGTTACTCAATCACGCCTAAACTACTAAACCAATTTGCATGAAATTTGGTATGAAGATATTTTGATACCCGAGATAGGACATAGGCTACCTTTTATTGCGAAATATGTACCACGGGCGAAGCCGGGGCGGACCGCTAGTAATAAATAATAATAAAAATACTTTACACACTGATGAAGTTGACAGGAAGAACGGGTAATGTGTTTACTTTTTGAAGTGAAACTTCTTTGGGCACGTCGAGAGCAAAATTTCGAGGTCGCGTCATGGCAATACCCACCCGCCACGGAGTAAGGCGACGATTTTGGTATCTTTGTATCTTGCCAAAGAAGTTTCACTTCTGACACATGTGATCGGCACACACGCTCTATTTTTTGTATACTCATAGATTAATAGACACGACATTTCTTTTGTTGCGACTTCGTATTTATCTTATTAACTGATAAATAATAACATAAGTACTTAGGTATTTCCGATAGCAACACCCCAATACAAATAGATTACGAAAAAGAGGTTGTCAGACATATTTAGATACGTGTGTTTGCATTATTAAATAACGATATCACAAAATTAAGATGATTCAAATCTAAATTTGTTTTGAAAATTGCTTTACGATTAACATATCACATATTTACTCTATAAAAATTTGAATCACAACTAATGTTTAATTGACGCATTTTCAATAAGTAGGTTTTATCGCAAGCTAAGGACAATATCGTCAAAGTAAAAACAAGGACGCGATCAGCTGATGAGCATTTACGCTTATCGCTTTAGCTTAACTATTTTTATAACAATACGATAAGAAAAACATTCGATTCTCAATTATAATCATATGTTACGCAATGTACTTATTACTTATCTTAAAACTTTTATTATAAGAAATGTTTTCATTTGATGCATAACGCACATTAGAGGTTGTTGATAAAAGGATAAAAATCAATACCATCAATCATTATGTAACACATGCTTAATTAATTCGCACGTATCCGGATTTGATAGCAAATAACCTTTATGTACATTGAAATAACCTATAAATACATAGTTACTATTGTATGAACCGGATTTACAACATTAGACATTAATTAGTAAAATATATAATACTAGATTTCCGCCCGCGGCTTCGCCCGCGTTTGCAAAGGAAAACCCGCATAGTTCCCGTTCCCGTGGGATTTCCGGGATAAAAACTATCCTATGTGTTAATCCAAGTTACCCTCTATATGTGTGCTAAATTTCATTGTAATCGGTTCAGTAGTTTTTACGTGAAAGAGTAACAAACATCCATACATCCATACTTACAAACTTTCGCCTTTATAATATATATTAGATATAGCTTTCCGGCGCCCGGCTTCGCCCGCTCTGTCTTAAACCTCATAAATTATATTCTTAAAACTTCCTTGAAAATCACTGTATCTATTAATATTGAAAGCAACCCCATCAAAATCAGTTTTAAAAATTTAAGCATACAATGGAACGGACAGACAGCGACAGAGACTTTGTTTAATACTATGTATTGATTGAATAAAGGTTATTCTTACAATTTGTTCAGACGATAGTCGCAATGTTTTGCGGAATGTGGAAGGTCGTCGAGAGCCCTGTTGTGTGTCTTGATCGGAATCCGACGAGCTTTGGTCAAGACGATCACCTGAGAGAAAAAAAAATAATCACATAAGAATGAAATTTTTTTTCAAATTATGTATCTATAACTAGCATTCCGCCTGCGGCTTCGCCCGCGTTTTCAATATATCCGCATAGTTCCCGTTCCCGTGGGATTTCCGGGATAAAACCTAGCCTATATTACTCGTGGATAATGTAGCTTTCGAATGGTGAAAGAATTTTTAAAATCAGTCCAGTAGTTTATGAGCCTATTCATTACAATCAAACAAACAAACAAAGTTTTCCTCTTTATAATATTTGTGTAAGTAACAATATTATAAAAGTTTTGTTTATGTTTCATAGCCCAATTATGCACGCTAAAACCAATAGGAGCTAGAAAAAATGTATTCAATAACTATAATTATAAAACTACTAGCAGTCCGCCCCGGCTTCGCCCGTGGTACATGTTTACGTTTCCTCTCCATAAGAACCATCCTCGTACTTCAAGGAATACTATAAAAAAAGAATTAACGACATCGGTTCAGCCGTTCTCGAGTTATGCGCTTACCAACACATTTTGCGATTCATTCTTATATTATAGATTGCAGAGAGAAATCTACGATCTTATATAAACAGCATAACTTCAAAGTTAGCAATATGACTTGGCAAAAGCAACTCTATAAAAACATCACATGTCATTATATTGTTATTGTAGACATGATGAAAATAACAACATAAAATAATAATGATTAACCAGATTACAATGACGGCTTTGGGTTATAAAATAATTTATGGCATGTGGAGTGTTCAATAATTATATTACTATATAAACTAATATTATAAAGCTGAAGAGTTTGTTTGTTTGTTTGTTTGAACGCGCTAAACTCGGGCACTACTGGCCCGATTTGAAAAATTCTTTCTGTGTTAGATAGCCCAATTATCGAGGAAGGTATGCTGTATGCTAGTAGGCTGTATATCATCACACTAGACACGCGAAACCGCGCGGAGCAGCTAGTCATAATATAATTTGATAGATAGTAAATTAGCTATTACCTTGATTAAACATCGGTTTGTCATCCAATAGTTCTTGGTTAGCGCTACTTTCAATTAAATCATCGGCTTGTATTTCCTCAACAATATTGGTTTCTTCAAGGTTGTTCTCTTCTAGTTTCTCATCAGTGAAATGGTCAACTTGATCATGTCCCGTGGTTTCTATCTTCAATGGTGGCAATGAAGCATTCTTTAACTCGTCTTTGGGTGATGGTTCAGTTCTAAAACAATATTTAACACGAGATTATTTATAATAGCACTTTATTTAATATTAATGAAGGAATTATTCAATTACATAACAATAATTATTTCAATTTACCACGCTAAGATTAATGTAGCGATCATGAAATGGTTATAGGTTAAATATATTTTTTGACAAAAACAGGATTAGTTCAGGATACATCGCCCATTTTTGCAAGTGACTACTATCAAGCTAATTTTCCGTTTGTAGCTTTATTTTGATGAGACGCCCAATAATTTCGTGTACGAAAGTCTCGATTGTGGTAGCTAACAGAGATAACAAGGATAAAAAAAATTGATTTGATGGTTCTCAAATATTTATTACTAACTGAATGAATTTTTTTTTTGTTCAATCTCAAGATAATTACCAAAATTATTCGAAAAAATATTTGTCCTACAAAATCTATGGTTTGTTCAAAGAGTCCCCCTTTCCAAAGTGTATCGATAACGTGGTCATCATAAATGATTACTAACAAGCTGATTTTTTTGTTTTCACTTAGTTAATGTTTATATAATTCAACAGACATATTGTCCTACAAATTGCGTAATAAATATTTGAGAACCATCAAATCAAAAAATTTTATCCTTGTTATCTCTGTTAGCTACCACAATCGAGAGTTTCGTACACGAAATTATTCGGTGTCTCATCAAAATAAAGCTACAAACGGAAAATCAGCTTGATAGTAGTCACTTGCAAAAATGGGCGATGTATCCTGAACTAGATTTAAGATTTTGAAAATAACCTTTATTATGGTCTCATCTTTGTAAATAGACTTCATCTATAAATACATAAAACTAGTCTTGATACATAATTTAAATATTATTATGCTAATTTATACTGTTTACATGAAGAAACTTACGTTACTAGTCAGTTAATTGCTAGAACATTTAATATTCAGCATATTTTATTTTTTTTAGCTAGGTATATGAATTACTCTGTTTCTTGCAATAGATAATTACTAATTCGCAGATGCGAATCGACTTTATTTAATAATAAATCATGAGTGTTCCTAATGTTTTTGTAGATAAAATAGAAAACTGCAATGAGTCCATATACAATCGTTGAGATAACGTCACACGCTGTATAACGTGCCGGAAAATGTGATAATATTAAAATAGGCTATCATTTGGCTCACCTCTCGGTCTGCGAGAATCGAGACAATTTCACTACAATACACGTGTCTTTGTGTGCTATACATCGTAAACTATGTGTTGTACTTTTTTTTTGGCACAACGACTTACGGATATAAAAAGTTTAAGAATTAATGTTGAGTACTTTTTGTATTCGCTTATTTTTCTGAGTGACTCATCAATATTGTCGTAGTTTTTGTATTTGTTTTTATCGAGCGTAATAAATCAATATTCTTACTTTGATTACATATAATATTTTAAAATTCGACGTGAAGTGTGGTTCTTGGTCTGATATAAATTGTTATCAAGGTTGATTTATGATTTTCTAATTTTATTTATACACAATTTTAATAAATTTCAACACCATTTTCTTTTTATATACTTTTAAACATTATAATAGAAAAACGATGAGGTCTAGCGAATAAATAATGTATAATACTGACCTCTTGGAATCGGAGGTGGATCTTCTCCAATACCACCAGGAGTAAGACCTGGGCTTGGCTGCGTCTGCGCGCTGTGACTCGGGCACTTCTTTGTCATCCTTCTCTAGTGATTCCATGACGCGCTATGGATTGAAAAAATAAATGAACGCTGAGGAAAATAAGCAAAAATTCGTGTGCTAACAAATAGTTTGTTTTGGGAATATTTTTAGGAAACATTTGCTTATCATTCAAAAGATGTGAAAATACGTTACGTTAGAAATAAATTTTTATCATAACAAATTATTGAACCTTTTTTAACTAAATTGCGATATCTACTCACAGATGGCAGTGATTGTTTATAAGTAAACAGCAAAAACAGAATCCTTTGTCAATTTTTGATAATCTTACAACTAACGTGTATATGTGCACTCACCGCCGGCAGCGGGCGCCGGTACGCGAGCAGCGACAGCAGCAGCGGGCCGGCGCTGCGCCAGGGCAGGCGGCGGCCCGCCAGCCGCACCTCCAGCCGGCCCTCCGCCGCGAGCCGCCCGCCCGCCGCGCAGAACTAACGTGTATATGTGCACTCACCGCCGGCAGCGGGCGCCGGTACGCGAGCAGCGACAGCAGCAGCGGGCCGGCGCTGCGCCAGGGCAGGCGGCGGCCCGCCAGCCGCACCTCCAGCCGGCCCTCCGCCGCGAGCCGCCCGCCCGCCGCGCAGAACTAACGTGTATATGTGCACTCACCGCCGGCAGCGGGCGCCGGTACGCGAGCAGCGACAGCAGCAGCGGGCCGGCGCTGCGCCAGGGCAGGCGGCGGCCCGCCAGCCGCACCTCCAGCCGGCCCTCCGCCGCGAGCCGCCCGCCCGCCGCGCAGAACTAACGTGTATATGTGCACTCACCGCCGGCAGCGGGCGCCGGTACGCGAGCAGCGACAGCAGCAGCGGGCCGGCGCTGCGCCAGGGCAGGCGGCGGCCCGCCAGCCGCACCTCCAGCCGGCCCTCCGCCGCGAGCCGCCCGCCCGCCGCGCAGAACTAACGTGTATATGTGCACTCACCGCCGGCAGCGGGCACCGGTACGCGAGCAGCGACAGCAGCAGCGGGCCGGCGCTGCGCCAGGGCAGGCGGCGGCCCGCCAGCCGCACCTCCAGCCGGCCCTCCGCCGCGAGCCGCCCGCCCGCCGCGCAGAACTAACGTGTATATGTGCACTCACCGCCGGCAGCGGGCGCCGGTACGCGAGCAGCGACAGCAGCAGCGGGCCGGCGCTGCGCCAGGGCAGGCGGCGGCCCGCCAGCCGCACCTCCAGCCGGCCCTCCGCCGCGAGCCGCCCGCCCGCCGCGCAGAACTAACGTGTATATGTGCACTCACCGCCGGCAGCGGGCGCCGGTACGCGAGCAGCGACAGCATCAGCGGGCCGGCGCTGCGCCAGGGCAGGCGGCGGCCCGCCAGCCGCACCTCCAGCCGGCCCTCCGCCGCGAGCCGCCCGCCCGCCGCGCAGAACTCCTCGTACGACAGCGCGTGCGATACCGCGCCCTCCCGCGCGTACACTTCCACGCACCCCCTACGACAATTTGTACGATTATTTAATCGTACAGACAATGCAATTCCCGGAATATGATATGACCCGCTGATGTCCCACTTTTCATTATAATGAATTATTTTAACTTAGAGTATATATACTATCTATAGAGTGCGAACAACCAAGTGGGAACAGTAGGCACAGGTGGGAACAACACGACGCTCCCGCCGCGAGCGCTCGCAGTCGTGGTTGAGTGCTCACGAAGTGCGTTGCTCTGGATTTTTTTCATATTTACGAATAAACGTGGTGAAATGTGCAGTTCTATCTTGCAAAAACGATACTAGAGAATACACAAAATTGAAATCCACTATCACATTTCATCAGTCAGTCGATTGTTATACATCATTTTATGAAAATAAATCTAGCATCGCGGGGGTGAAGAGTAGGTGGGAGGCGGACACGCGCAGGCTCGCTCGCGCGCCTCACTGCCGCCACGTGATCGTAGTGATGTGACCTGACCAACGCTGTACTCGATATAAAGTTTACTAGAAGAACTATATTTTAACAAATTATTTATTTAACTTTAAAATTAAAACTCTCTGTGGTGTGTTTTGTATGATACACTTTCTAAATTATGAATGCGAATGTATTATAGTGTAAATGTAAAGTATGTAATGTTACGATATATTTTCTGAACCGCTAAATTGATATTGAAGATTTTGATAGTAGAATGGATAAAATTAAATAAAAAAAATTATTAATATTATTTATTATATTATCATTTTAAATTATTAATTATTCCTTAATATTTTTTACCATTTTTAAAACATTATTATTATTGTTTGATTTATTATTAAATAAATAGCACTAAACCCGATCTTTTATTTTATTAACTTTACTAGCTGTGCCCGCGACTTCGTCCGCGTGGAATAGCGACTGCATAGTAGTTACTACTTTACATACAATTATTTAGTAAACACGTACTACCATAAACAATTCATAGAATTGTTAATAGAATTTATTACTTATCTAAGCTAAAAAACTTACGTACTTTCCGGAAATCCGGGGCATTTTCCGGGGATATCCGGAAAATGTGTGAAAACGTCCGGGAAATACCCGGAAAATACCCGGAAAATGCGTGAAAATGTTCGGGAAAAGCGTGGAAAATGCCTGGAAAATCTCCGGAAAATGCCAGGGAAATTTCTGGAAAATATCCGGGAAAAGCGTGGAAAATGCCGGGAAAATCCCCGGAAAATGCCTGAGAGATGCCCAGAAAATGCCCGGAAAATATTCAAAAAATGCGTGAAAATGTCCGGAAAAGGCGTGGAAAATGCCTGGAAAATTCCCGGAAAATGTCAGGAAAATGTCTGGAAAATGCCTGGAAAATCCCCGGAAAATGCGTGAAAATGTCCGGGAAAAGCGTGGAAAATGCCTGGAAAATCTCCGGAAAATGTCAGGGAAATGTCAGGGAAATGTTCAGAAAATGCCTGGAAAATATCTAGAAAATATCCGGAAAATGCGTGAAAATGTCCGGAAAAAGCGTGGAAAATGCCTGGAAATCCCCGGAAAAATGTCAGGGAATGTCCGGAAAATGCTTGGGAAATGCCTGGAAAATGCCTGGGAAATATCTGGAAAATATCCGGAAAAAGCGTGGAAAATGCCTGGAAAATCCCCGGAAATTTCCTGGGTATTACCCAGAAAATTCCCGGAAAATATCTGGAAAACGCGTGAAAATGTCCGGAAAAGCGTGGAAAATGCCTGGATAATCTCCGGAAAATGCGTGGAATGGTCCGGAAAAGGCGTGAAAAATGCCTGGAAAATCCCCGGAAAATGAGTGAGGAATTGCCCGGAAAATGCCCGGAAAATATCCGGAAAATGCGTGAAAATGTCCGGAAAAGCGCGGAAAATGCCACTTCAAATTTGCGAAGTAATTAAAGCAGACAACCAAAAAAAGAAAAAGAAAGCTAAAATCTTTCATATTAAATGTATACGGGATATTCATATTTCATATTATGTACTTAATGTATGTTTTTTGTTATCTGTAATACTTACAAAAAAAAATCGCCTGTGCACACTGAACGATTACACCTTGTACATGAATGCCTTAGCAAATGTTCGCCGTGATTATTTAATTAATGATCATAATTTTTTTTATTAATTAACCAATTGACATGAATTAAACACTAAATGACAAAAAAATTAACTACAGTTTTGGGTTCGGGATCAATTTAATAATTACACCTGCTAATATTTTTTTACATATTTTCATTGTATAAAATCGTAACATAATTTCCTTTATGTATTGTTCTATTAACACATAGATAATATCTTCCCAAGGTACTAAATTTTAATAAAAAAGTTGTTTTTGTTATTTATATCTAAAAAAGAGTATTTATATTAGACAGAAATAAACATAAAATTTTTATAAGTTTTATGGAAGCTGAATGTAATGCAAATGGGCAAATATAAAAGTAAAATATTAGGTATTTAAAATAAATAAATGAAACAACTACCAATTACAGAAAAACTTCTTTTTCGGTTGAAAATTGCTGGATCATGAGTATAATTCTTTATCTCTTACCTTGGGCAGTCTGGAAGAGATCGCTAGTAATCGATAAGACCGCCTTATGTACATACCGTGTTAATCCATTTGGTATGATTGTAAATATTTTACTTGGTGTGGCACGTATATTACCACACCAATTGATAAATAATATGTACTCTGATCCCAGTACGATCTGTACCGCGATAGCCATAACGATAATAAAACAATCAGATGACAGTAAAGCACGATTAAAAATCATACTTGTACAGTAGTTGTGAGTGCAATATTTACGTTTCAAAATAACATTTTTTTTGGTACTAAAACGTAGGTAGATTCTCACGCACGCACGCTGATACGTAGTTGGCTGCCCCTTTTCTCATTCCCGAAAAATATCCTCTAAAATTACCCAAGATTCTTCCAATGATTGTACCATACGTTGGAAATTAACTTTAGTCAACAATTGACCACGCGCCAGGATATTTATTTCTACTACATCCTCATGCAAATCGTTAATTTTTATGAACATTGAATCTGTAAATAAAAAAAAATGAAAAGATTACTTTACTTACCTTATTTTATTAAAAAGCTACTAACAAATAAAATTCTATCAAGAACTAAAGTGACCTTCTTTGGGCGTTTAATATAGTCTTGTAAAAGTTATACATAAAAATAAAATTTCATCATTTTCTTATTTTGTCGTAACTTCAATTCAAATTAAAAACATGAGTCTAACTATATAATTAATTAATAAAGAATAAATATAAAAGCTACAACTTACCTTTTGTGGGAACGCAAGAAGGATTTTTTAAAATGTCACAATTAACTGTTAATAGTGTCTTGTTTGACATCAAATAATAAACATCTACCCTCACTTGTAAAATTTTATTTAGTATATTCACATAAAATATAAGCACCTGAAGTGGACTCTGGGAAGACATGGGTTAAAAAGTTAAATAAATACGTACAATTAAAAACCCCACCAACATCATATTATTTAATTTTTAATTATAAATTTGCAAGAAGCGTTAAACATGTAAATTGATTTGATTTTAATGAAGTCTCATAGATGGCGCTGTTTCAAATTTGTCTTTATACTACTAAGATTCATTAAACTGTTTCTCTGCCAAAATTACGTAAATGACGTAGTTTTTATAGTGTAAAGCTAGATAATAGCGTGGCTTACCCAAAAACAACATTTAAACATGAGTCTTTAGATTGTACGCTGTGTAATAAACGGAATACGTTAGAAAAATAAAGGTTCACAGCTCCTCCCCCGGAGGTGATAGCATGATAATGTGTATATAAAAGCCTCACCCGACCTGTTAGTAATATTTATGCAAAATTTGAAGTCAATCTATGCGGTACTTTTCGAGATTAGCTCGGACAAATATACAGACAAACAGACAAACAGACAAACCGACAAACAGACAAACAGACAAAAATTCTAAAAACTATGTTTTTGGCTTCTATATCGATTATAGATCATGGATTATGTATTCTTTTAAAAAAATATTCAATGTACAGTTTTGACTTTCCTACGATTTTATTATATGTATAGATTATTTAAAAAGTACTCACGTTTTTCTGATATTCCAATCAAACATATTTTTTTAAAGTACTTATAATTAATACAAGAAAATTTCTTATATAATATTTAATATTCAAATGGAATAAACAAACGTTATTCAGTTGGTAAACAAATTTAAAATTACATATTTATACTTTATTCATATATTTTTCCTTTAATAACTTATTGAACATAAAATTTACTTATGATACATATTTATTTACATAACTTATCGATAGTTCAACACGCAATTGATATCTACCCATCCCTATTTGTCACACACACATCTATATAGTATCTATATCTCATCTGCCTACGATGCGCACTATGCAATTTGTGCAATACACTCGCTCTATACTATTGTAATATATACTCTAAGTATTTTAACATACTAGATTAGTTTACGTCGTAATAATATTAGATTCGCATTCATGCATTGACGTACAATAAACAAGTCAATTTACAATCACGCTCAAAAATTGTCCAAAGCAAAACTCTGCCTACGCGTGTAGAGGCAGAGTTTTCTTTGAACATATCGGCTACGAAATAAGGTTCACTTCAATTTATGTTTAATTCATCGTACCAGCGACTGGCACATTTTTGACTAATTTATTATAGGTGTTTGTGAGTGCATATAGTTGTTTATAGCACGACAATGTATTCATCGTAAACATTAAATGAAAGATATTATAAAGAAAATTGAATAAACATGTTGAACGTCATCTATTGTGAGCAAATTATTACAAGTGGAAACGCGGCTTATTCGTTTCATCAGGAGATCGTTAAATTATAAGAATCGTAGAGAGTCTTTTGTTACTAAATACTATGAACTTAATGAATTTGTCTGTTTGGTTGAACGAGAATTATACTAATTACTATCCTTTTAAATATCTCGTTTCAACCAAAAAGAGCACACTAACAATGATAAAAATGCAAATTACAAACGAAAATGCGAGCACATCTAGTTCATATTAAACAAAGAGTTTCAATATAATAATAATTATTATTCTAATCACCTATGCACTATTATTTTTACAATTTTGGAATTAAACCGGGTTTAAAGAAATTGTTTTCTCTACAATAGCGGTTAGAAAAAATAACTGGCAAAACACAAATGCTTATAATACATTTTTTACTAACACTCAGACTAACTTTGCACCTAACTTCTCAAAGCTACAACAAAGCTACACAACACAAATCATCCTACGATCTCAAATTCTCAACAATTATTTTTTCCATAGAACAGTGTACAACGTACATATTTACTGTTAACACCATTTTTTAACATTTTATGAATTACTAGCTGTGCCACGCGGTTTCACCCGAGTGGATCCGCTCCTGTTGGTCTTAGCGTGATAATATACAGGGTGTCCCACTATTGGTATACTAAGCGCGAAGGGACTTGTAGTTTTACATACACTGATCACGTAAAAAATACATAAACAACAAAATTACGTCAAAATTTTTTCGCTAAATATTTCCTAAAATTCCATGTTTTCTTCTCTAACTTCGCGCAGCCGGCATATACCACTTCTCTAATATGAGCATTTTGTCTATGAAAACATAATCTTAAACGATAGCTCACGTGCTGGCGGCAAAGTTGGGCGGGTTGCTTGTGATGGGTGTACATAGAGGTTTAAGAATTCATCTATTTGAAAAAAAAAATGCGTCTGGAATTTTATAAGTATTTTTTACGTACTCACCGTATGCAAAACTATAACCTCCTCTGAGCTTAGTATACCAACAGTGGGACACCCTGTATAGCTTATATTACTCGTGGATAATGTAGCTTTCGAATGGTGAAAGAATTTTTAAAATCGGTCCAGTAGTTTATGAGCCTATTCATTAAAATCAAACAAACAAACTTTTCCTCTTTATAATATAAGTGTAGATGAGTACTAACTTGGCAAGCAGTTTTTCATCGTCGTCCGAGTCAAGCGCGGCCGGTTCGAGCGAGGCGGGCGAAGCGGGCGACTGCGGCAGCGACGGACCGTTGCCCGACTCGTACTCCTCCTCTGTGGGACATGCCGCGCCTGTTGTACCTGAACGGGACACATTACATCACTACATAGTAAGGAGCGATAGTATATGAAAATAACAAAACAATAAATAAATAATCATATAAATTTATAAAGAATAGAAAAAAATCGATCACGCGGCGGGACTCGTACCCGCATCCTTTCGCGCCATTCCGGGGCGGATGCCTGACCAACTCAGCCACTCGTGATAATCGTCAAAAAATTAACTAGTGACTTCGATTGTAGATAAATAAATATTTCAGGACAATTGTCACACATGGCAAGATCTTATGTTATGGAAACCAGATAGCTGATTAACATACATATATAATTTTAAATAAATACTTATATAGATAATTAACAACCAGACAAACATCTGTTCATCACACAAATATTTGCCCTGGGTGGGAATTGAACCCACAACCTCTGGCTTGGAAGGCAGGTCCACTACCAACTAAGCCAACCGGTCAGTCAAATATAGGTAAAAAATCCATACTAATATTATAAATGCGAAAGTAACTCTGTCTGTCTGTCTGTTACTCAATCACGCCTTAACTACTGAACCAATTTGCATGAAAGATATTTTGATACCCGAGAAAGGACATAGGATAGGTTTTATCCCGGAAATCCTACGGGAACAGGGTTTTCTTTGAAAACGCGGGCGAAGCCGCGGGCGGAAAGCTAGTAACACAATAAAGGACAACATTTCTTAACTGGTTTGAGAATTAACATAAAAAATAAAACCACACATACTGGTGACGTCACAAAGAGGATAACAAAAGAAATATTCATGTTTGTAACCTGAATTCTCACTAAATTAAACGGTACCGTAATATTTGTGGTGGTAGGTATGCAGAATTGATTTATGTTAATTTCTTAAAAGTTCCACTAAAGAATACATCGCATGTCGTAATTTAAATTCCTTATGACGAGATAATTATGTTTTTCTAGATAATTAACTATTCTCTACCTAGTATAATATTATTGTGTCATAATTTCCATTAGTGAATCACATATAGGTTTAACATGTTATATGTTACCAATAATGTCATAAAATTCCTTTTATAGCACATAATTTATAACAAATGATTTATTTATTCCTGTAGATAAAGTCAGATACATAAATTACATACCCGTTCTGTATCGGCCCGCATGATGTTTGGGAAAGTAAATGTCCGGATCGACTTCTCCTTTGTCCAGATCGTCGAGGTAGACGCCTTCTACGCCCGGTTCGGTGGCTTCCTTTGAGGATATGAATCTGAACATTCCGCTGAGAACTCCGCGCCGCCCGTGTCTTTCCTCATCAGAACTGAGCGGTTCTGTGGGAGAAGCTGGCTCTATTGGTGACGCTAGAGAGGCTGGCGATTCTGGAGTCTCCACAACTTGTGTTCCTCGAATCGGTGGTTCCGGTAGTTCGCCCCAGCGCCAAGACTGGGACGACTTGTCACCGGATGTGGTGCGCGCCAGTTCCACTTCAGTGTCCGATTGCACGGGCGTGCCGTGACGAGATCCTTTCCTGTACACCAATTTATCAACTCAATACTATGCCGGTTATATACGAGCCACATTGCGCTATCTAATAATACATTGGGCGAAACTAACATTCTTTATTTTACATTCTTCTATTTTTTTTTAGATTGTTATTGTAATCCAAGTGTCCGCATTCTTGCGTGTAAATCTTGATTTAAATTTTACGACTCTACTTGCTTTAACGGTGACATTTTCAGTTCAAGTATGTTAAGATATATTTATTTTATAATAGTAGGTAAAATACAATATCAATTTATTTACCGTTAAAACGATAAAATTTTGTTATTATTACTTAACGTACTATAAGTCTAGACTGGAGACAGTAAAATACGTATTACTATTATTTTAATATCAGGACAAATTAATAAGAATTTTGTTTTCAAAAAAAATTTTCATTTACAATGATTATGAGTCAGTATGAACTTCGTACGTGCGAAAGCGTGACTACTGCCTAATTACGTATAAATATAATTATTATTTTCTACTTCAAGCGTGGTTACGTTACAAAATGCATTCTTTGAAAATCGTTAAGTCAAACATAAACAACACACGTGACTATTCAATGATACGAAATAAGGTTAACGTCCACTTGTCTAGATCGTTGTTCATAATCTATTTATGGAGCCTTAATTTAAAAGATTTATCAAACTACATACATTGCATCTGGCAGAAAAGTGGACGTACCCTCAATATGATTAACGTAAGGCACTGTTAAGACTACAAAATAGTTATTGCATAAGACGTGAAACACTATTTACAGCAAGCGTTTATAAGATTTATGAATAATGTTTACGTATGTCTGGAGGCAGCGTGCACCTCGAACGCTGTATCAGACAACGCCAATGGTATGCGGTTTTCACCATTCAGCTTCATATTTGACATCTCTTCACTGCAACGAGATGCCGAGTTAATGTTTATGAATTTTCTTAAATTTAGACCAACAAATGTACAATGTATAGATAATTGTTTTCTTTGATCTCCTGCCAATATCCCTAATTAAGATTGGAATCGAGTTATAGCTGAACAGTAAATGTAAGACCACCGAGCGGCCCAATGAGACCACGACACAATAGATTTTCTATTGTGTCTGTGATTCCGGGGGCTGATGGGTTAAATGACATTTTGTCGAAGTTCGGCAGCTTTAAACAAGTAAACACTAAGACAGATTGCTACATTTAGCATATTTAATTAATTCAATTTTGGGATTTGTATGCTTATACGTAAATGGGTATACAACGATGCATAAAATCAATATTTAACTTACTTGAGAGCGGCAGCTTCGGAGTCGCTAAAGAAATTAATATCGGTGGTATTTGGAATGGCGGTAGGCTGTGAGGCGCGCAGCTCCGAGCCGGTGACTTCAGACTGGCTTGAAATCGAGCTGGTAGAGGACTTCCTTTGATGTTTTTTCTTAGAGCTAACTTTCCGCGTTTTCTTCTTCTTCTTGCCATTTCCATTTTGTTTCGTATCTTCTTGGTTTGTGGGTATGACGTCGATAGGTCTAAAGTCATTGGTCTCGCTAATTTTTTGCACAGTTTGGCTCGCTTCAGTGCCGGCACCGAGCTGCGTCGCCGAAAATGTCTTTGGTTTGGAATCTGTCCAGTCAGTGGTTTCATTGAGACCATCCATCTCAAATAATGCTTCGTTTTCGTCGTTTCTGTTACTATCTTCTTTGGTATTTTTCTTTGAATGTTTACTTAAGTCAGGTTTCTGCATCGTTTTGCCGTCTGCTGTGTACCTGATTAAAAATGTCGTAATTATAGTATGTATTACTTGGTGAATATAGGAAGACAGCAGTATAAATATTTATTATTTACAATATTAAATATTTATATAAATACTTTAAAATAGGATTTCAAAATTCCCTCTTTGCATTTTTATTGTTTGTAGTTATAAGTATTATTTTGTCAAAAAATAGAAAGACAGTCTGAGTAAGTTAATTCACGCTTAGTCAAATAATTAGAACTTACTAAGACAGCTTTCTATTAATACAAAAAAAGACTTTGGAGGGCAATGTCATTGCCTGCCATTCTCGTTATTGTGTGCACTCACGGTCCAAACATCGTATTCCTGCTTAACGGGCTATAAATTAACTTGACATACTTTCTATAACACTTTTTGCTCTAACTTATTAGCATTTTATAAGTATGTAGTTGTATTTAATACAATAAAGAAAATAAATTGATGTTCCGGATACACAGACGACGTCTTTCAAGATCAATATCAATAATTATTTTTACAACAAGACTAGTGACTGCACATTTTTACGTCTATCTGGGACATGAAATGTATATGTGAATAAAATTTACCTCCTTTTGGTGTAATCGGATGCTTGTCCATGGTCGGGTTCCACAACGGACAGCGAGTTCCTACGGCGGGGTTCATAGAGATCGTCGAAACGATTGGCCGGTATCGGCGATGTAGCCAAATGCGCTGAGCATTCAGCCTCATCTTCACCGACTTCCATCACAAAGAACGCCTCACCAGATTCACCTAGCTTCATATGAATCGGGAGGGGCTCTCCGTTGAGCTCGAGGTCTACCTATACCCGAAAATTTGCAATTGTAATAGATATCATGTACCTAAGTTGTAACTACTAAGAAGATAGTATGCCTAATAACTTCTACATTCATTGTACTTTAAATGATTATGAGTTATATTAAAAAAATGATCAGAATCCTTAATCGTTAGTGGAACTTTCCTTAACTATAGGAAAATAGGAATATTGCATGACGGCATGATTGAATTTTGTCGAATCATTGTATGGGTTTTACTCGAGAGTCGAGTGTCTAAACAGTTGAGGAAGACAGTTCTTTGGTTTTTATATGTACCATGTTTAAATAAAGATTAATTCAATTATCGTCACTATTTGCCGAAGTCTATAGCGATCAATGTCACACACATTTTTTCCATCACGTTGCGAAAAATTTAAGCAGACTTTATAAAAATAAAACAGGTGGCCTCATGAAGACAAATATTTGTGCCAAATTTTTCATACAATTCTCTGGTGAATTTGTATCCCTCGATTGGCATTATTCCAATTTGACTGTGAATCAGTCGCAGATTTCCTCTCTCGATTTGGCAATAGATAACGAGCATCACTAATATTACCTATGTCAAATATGTAAGCATTTGAAATACTTCAATGGATCATTTGATTCGATAAAACATATTGGTATGTTTTGCACCCATCCAGTTAGCCCTGGCAATGAATTTCCTAACATCTAAGCACACAAAATGATAACGTGATAGAACTAAAAAGAGTCTATTTTCCTATAACGTGGATGAGCCGCAGCTCTGTCGCTTCATTGACTATTATTCTTTTCCAGAATAGTCTAGACGTAAACGCGGTGAGCTGTAACTACTCCCGCAGCGATTTAATCTAACTCACTGTCGACTGCTCTGCCGCATCATACGCATACCTACCAAATTAACAATGTAGTAAACCTTATGTATATATGTGTATCGCTTTCGTGCTCGTCTTACAAAATAATGCGTGAAATCATACTATGACGACAACTATTTATATTGTACGTAATTTCTTTACCAATTGAGTACACATTAATAACCAATTGGGCATTGTAATTAAAGATTACATTTATTGAAATTGTTTGTTAACGCCAATTGTTTCACCAGCAAATTAATATTGTCCGAATTAGCATACCGCCCTTTCATTTATTATATGTGCGAAATTGTAATATTTTCTTAGTCTTGAGAAAAATATCAAAAGTACCTAGTTAGCAACTAAATAATAAATAGGTATGTTTTACAAAACTGCGTTCATAATTGTTAGGAAAACTTCATGACGACTAAATTGGAACCTTTGTAATATAACAACTCACATAAAATCTTCCTACAATGTTGGTTCTATAAAAGTGTGTTTGATTTATATGTACCTATGTATATTTAATTCACACTTATCCGCCAATTACAAACATATACGTCCCATTATTTATTTAGACTGTAAATCTCAACATTTGCTTTTCAAAATTTATAGCAAATATAGAACCAAAACATGCACATTGTACGCAAAATCACGCCTACTTATTAATTACGCATGCACAATTTATATGACATTAAACATATTATTATTTTTTAAATGAAACTTTTCTACGCGTTCTGGTTCATAAAAAACGAGAGAATAATCTAACATTATATCTATAAGATAACCAATCCATTTCATTAGGAAGGCAACTTTTGGTATTGGCCTATTGAGGCAATACTTTTGACATGAATAAGAATGTAGCAACTTTATTATATAAACGTATTGGTACATCGTTGTAATATCAATAGCTTAATAGTGAAACCATAAATAAACATAAGGATCGAGCATAGATAATGTGTGTAAAAAATACACGTTCTTGAATTAAATATTTAAGCGGTCTATTATCGATAGGAAGGACACCAACTGATTAAATTTTGCTGTTTTTTAAATATGCATATAATATATTGACATAAAATTGAGAACTCGATCTCTAAGATTAAAATTATTTATCTATTTAAGCTGATAAATCAATATTGTAACAAAATGTCAAGGTTAAGTTTCATGTTAATCTAGTAAAGTTTATTTTTACAATATCTTAGCAGAGAAGTTTATTCAACGATTTAAGGTTGATACATTTACGTATTTAAGTTAGTAAAGTCTTATCCAACTAGAGAAATGCGAATCTGTTAATTGGTTATTATTAGAAAGAAAATTACCACTTTAAATCTGGAACGGAGCACGCCCAGTTTTCCAAAGCGCACGTGGAACGGGGAACACGTGAAGCTGCCATCGGGCTGCTCCACCACGATCACGTCGATGGCCCCCGTCAACGTCGCACTGTTTATCTCATTGTAGAACTTCTTGAAGAACGTACCGATGTAGTTCATAGAATACATGATTATAGCCGATTTTTTCTTCGCCTCTTGTTCACTTATTGCAATCAAGTGTCTGTGTTTTATTCTTAATCGACTTCAGAACAGATTAGCCCATCTTGAAACAGAGGAAAATCTGTAACAAATGGAAGTTTATTAATTTATTTGATGTCAGTCATAACAAAGTACCTAGGTACTTGTAGAAAATTGTACCCACTACCTACATTACATGGAATTTTATCGACCGAAGTAAAGGTCAAGCTACGTCAATGGCGATTATGACAATCTTATTAGTGTTCATGATAAATATATTAGCGGTCATCATATTACAGCTTCTAAAGTCAGTCTTACACCTACATTTTGTTCGGTAACAACGACTTTACGTCATTATGTAATAAAATTTTATATGTATTATCGACTTCAATCTAAATTCTAAGCGGACAAATTATAAGAGACATTGACATGATAATAAAATAAATAAGATAATTAAATTATCTTAAACCATCAGGCATTGTCATAATAATTATTATATCTACATTTTAAATTGATCAATCAACAATTTAATTTAAAACCAGCCGATTTGTTCAACACAAAAAGCAGCAACACAGTTTGACTTTGATTTTTTGTGCAAATACGAACCTCCACAATTAAAAAGAATCACGATGGTATAGGAATCCACGACAGTGCAAGTCGAACTTGACCGATTTTTTTAATCATATTACAGCTTATAAGTAATCACATATCCGCCGATAGCATAACAAGAATTTAGTTATCTGTCATAGGTATGTTATGAAATTTTGGACACGTAAACATGATAAAAAATAAAATTATGCGTACAAAATTACTATCAAAATGTATAATAGTTGAATTTTGTACTTAATAGTTGTATTTTTCAATATTATTCTATAATTTTGTATAAACAAATATCAAATATTATATTGTAATTTTTAAAGAATGGACTACTCATTCATCTATAATATTATAAAATAAAAAATAGCATAGGTACCTACCTAAAAATACCTTTAGTATTAAAGGTCCTACCTATCGTCAATAAAAAAAAAAAACGTAACGTTATAAGTAGGTAACGTTCGTTTTTGCGAACATAACATTCAGAAAAAATATCATCAGAATATGAGCACCTGTCTTAAATACAATATACACCCTTTTTTTTTTTTTTCAAGTGGGGAAATCTTGCCTAAGATACCCACGGCTCCCGGGGAAGGAGCCGTGGGTTATGTCGGATTCCTACCGACCAAAACCCCACCGTGTACCAACGCGCTGCTTTAGACGGGATGCGGGTACACATTCGCAATCTTCCGCATGTCCCGCCCAGCAGTTGCCCGTTTCCAGGCTCTCCACCACTTGCCTGTTTCCAGGCCCTCCACCAAATGCCCACCCCGGGGTGGCGCAAGCCGTACACGAGCTCACGCCACCCACTCGCCGATGATGGATTGTTCCCCGTTCCATCATCGGCGTTCCCCAAACCCTCGACCCCAGCACTGACCGGCCGAAGGACGCGCGCCGAAAGGCCCTCCGAAACGTGAGTCACGCGTCAAACGACCCTCCGGCGCACTTTTATAGAGGTTTCCCTCGCAGCCCCCACCTCACACCAGAGGTGGCGGCCCTCGTTCCGGCCCCACGGACCGGATTACGAGTTGGCAGACGGCTGTCTCAGGACAGCCGCCGCCCTACACCCACCTACAGGAGTCACCACGTGTCACAAAAGTGACGCGTCGGGATCCCGCCCCCTGTTTTGTTGGTAGTTAGACTACCAACAAAAAACAACGCGCGCGGCCTCTGGCCGCCATCCATCGCCGCAAAGCGCAGCCCCCTGCCAGTCGGTCGGAACGAGACCCAAGCGAGCCCCGATCGACCTTCCAACCCCGTTTTGCCCAGCCAAATTACCAGGCCGCGACCACTAGCCGCCATCCCTCGCCGTACCACAACGGCACCTGAGCCAATTCTGGCCCCCCGGAGGATCCTAGCCAGCTAGCCAGCCATCCAGCCGCCCAGCCAGCCAGCCGGACAACCAGCCGGTGACAGCATGCCAGCCAGCCGCCGTCCAAAGCAGCCAGCCAGCCAACCGGTGGAGCAGCCGGTTTCAGCCAGCCTGCCAGCCGGCCCCCTAGCCAGCCAGCGAGGCAGCCGGTGTGACCAGCCGGTTTCAGCCAGCCCGGCCAGCCGGCCTTCAAGCCAGCCAGCCAGCTATATGGATCCCTGGCCGTCGAACCAATCGTGTCGTCAGACGACAGACCGGCCTTTCAGCCCCTCCGCGTCCAATTAGCTTCACTCAGAGTACACGAGGGCACTCCAAGCTACTGAGCCCCCCCGGCCACGACAAGGCTTGGAACTGATTGGGGGGGAAATACAATATACACCCACCTTAACTAATTCCTAACAAATAACAATACAGTATGTAGGTAATTAACCCATTGAGCCCCGAGCGGCCCGATCGGACCACGACACAAATCACAATAGATTTTCTATTGTGTCTGTGATTCCGGGGGCTGAGTTATTACATTAATTATTAATAATTTATGTGTAAGGAACTAATATTCTTTTCCTTTCAATTTCATAACAATGAACATGAGTTACAAACGTTGACCTATTTATTATGTATTATTATGATTCACGCATAACTGCGAATCACATGACAAAGGAAATCTTAAACGTAGGAACCTACCTAACATTTATATGATGGAATACGTCATGTCGATGATTGTAAGTACCAAGGTAAGTACCCCTCATTATATCTTTCATTTATAAATATGTATGTACCTGGTGCATTCAATAAGTACCTAGCCTCATCACCAGGGGGCGCTATTGTTTCAAAATAGGTTTACCACAATGTAGCTCATTCTTTTTTAAGTATTTTTTTTTTAATTTTCATTCCAATCCCTTCATTTGTTTTAATTTGACAACCTATGGAAGCGAACGTATCGATCGGTTTTACAAAAATGGAAAAAGAGCAATATCGTTCGGTGATTTGATTCCTATTTTTGTACGGGAAAGAGCGTATCGAAATCAAAGGCCGCTTGGATGCTGTGTACGGTGACTCTTCTCCATCGATAGCCACCCTCAAGAATTGGTTCAACGAGTTTGCACGTGGCCGTACGTCGGTTTTTGATGAACCACGTCCAGGTGCACCAAAAACAGCTGCTACGGAGGAAAACATTAAAAAAATCCATGATCTCGTATTGACAAATCGCCGATTGAAGGTTCGGGAGCTAGCTGAGACTGTAGGCATTTCAGAAGGAACAGTCAATCATATTCTTCACGAGGAACTCGGCATGAGAAAGCTGTCGGCGCGATGGGTGCCGCATTTACTCACACCGGAAAACAAGCGCAACAGTGAGCCCACGTCGGAGACGTGTTTGGCGTTGTTTAAGCGGAATCCAGGGATGTTTTTGCGTCGTTTTGTGACAGTCGATGAAACCTGGATTCACTGGTACACACCAGAGACCAAGAAGCAATCAAAACAATGGATCCAGACCGGGGAACGTACTCCAAAGAAGGCGAAAACTGTAAAATCGGCCACAAAAGTTATGGCCACCATTTTCTGGGATTCACAAGGAGTTGTCTGCATCGATTACCTCGAGAAGGGTAAACCAATTACAGGACTTTACTATGCCAATTTATTGGACCGATTCGACGCCGAATTAAAGAAAAAACGACCCCATCTGGCTAAGAAAAAGGTGCTGTTACACCACGACAACGCACTGGTTTACACGTCTGCCGTTGCCATGGCCAAATTGGTCGAATTATGCTACGAATTGCTGCTTTATCCACCGTATTCTCCAGATTTAGCCCCTGGTGACTTCTTTCTGTTTCCTAATCTGAAAAAATCCCTCGTCGGGAATAGATATGGATCAAATGAGGAGGTTATAGCTGCCACGGAGGCCTATTTTACAGAGTTTGAGAAAACATATTTTTCGGACGGGTTAAAAAAGTTGGAGCATCGCTGGACTAAGTATATTGAACTAAAAGGAGAGATGTTGAAAAATAAATTGCTACTTTTCCAAAATTTTCGTATACTTTTTCTAGGCTAAGTATTTATTGAATCGCCCTCGTATTTAGATTTCATTCACCTCAGTTCTTGTGCCTTTCCGTGACATTGGCTCTAGCTTCATACCTACGCTAACGCACGTGGTTTTTTCATGACAATCTTCGTTGAGGACTCTGAACCTCACTTCAAACACCAAAGAGAATGACTAATCCGAGTAAAATAGAAATATGAATTTACAAGTGTATAGGTAATTGGTAAGTAGGTATACATATATGGGTCTTGGATCGCACATCAGACTTGATAATCACACAAACTAGTGATTTAAACTACCTAATAAAAAAATAATCTTTAATTAAACTGCAAAATATGAAATACCAATAGCCATATTTATTTTCTTATTCAATTAGGTATGTACTGAACAAATCCAAAGTGCCAAAATTCGCATGGAGCTGAAAATTAATACGAATGTTCGGAATAAGTACATTTTATAAATGAAAATGTAAAAAAAAATCTCAAGGATGTAGGTACCTAAATGCATATTGTTTTATAGGCAAACGGTATACCTACTTATTCTAAGATAAAAATAAGTTAGACAAACAAGATTTTTTTTTTCAAGAATGATTAGTTACTAAACACAGAAAATATTCCTGTAAATAAAGCTGATAATGACGAAAATGTTCTAATACCTAATTCAATTTTTGCCTAAATGTTCATATGTATTCTTTCGGTAATTTGACTGGATATAGGTAGGTATTTCAACTTTAGTTTAAACGACCTAATAAAGTCGAATTATCCTTGGTATAGTCAAAACATATTTAATATACCTACCTACCTATATGATAATAACTATATCTTCATTTTAAAATCTAAGTTAAAATCAAATTGAATTCGTGTTTACTATACATTCAAATCCACCTATACACATACTAAGGATTTTTTATACCCAGTTTTCAGTTTTACATAAATCAGCGTTAAATTTACAAAAAAAAATTACAATAATGTTGTGATACATAATAACAATAAGTGCATTCAAAGGAACTTCTTAGAAAAAAAATGTATAAAGAATCTTGAAAGTTTTAAGAATAGCATATATACTTACCTAGGTAACTTTTTTCATTGCTCTCTTACACTTAAATTATTAAATAACAATAATACAATACCTAATAGAAATAATAGTGTAGTGTGCTGTGTGGGGCACTTTTAAAACTCACTTACTCAGCTCTACTAAAACTATTACAGGATGATATTTTTAAATACCTATGTATTTTAAATTCAAAGGTAATTAGTAATAACATATGTATACATAATTATAATTCTTGGTAGATGTAATCTTTCTCATAAGGTCGATTAAAATTAAATTTTTATGAAAATAAAAGAATAGAAAATTTAACGAGCCTTTGAATTCATAAAAATAAAATGAATAATTTAAAATTTCATAAACAAAATAAAATGTTAATCTTGAATCTTGATGAAAATTTTATATAAATATATTAATAAGTAGTTAGGACTAAAAAGTAAACATAAAACAATACCTAATTAGAAAACCGATGACACCAAACTTGTACACTAGTCTTTGCACTTTTTCGTCTTTTATCCAAGGAAGTATGATGCACTTATTTCGTAAACAAATGCACACGCCGATTTTACAAATAAAAAATGATACGTCGTGTTAACTGTATCGAATACGCTTACAAACTGCTGAATGGCGTGTTCACAGTCGCTCGCCACTCACGTTACCGTGATACGTTGGTGTTGCAGATTACGTGACGTCGAATGATTGTACGCACACTAGTACGTACATAATATAGTATCGTTCCACAGAGCCCTGCTTCAGGGAAACCGACCGGCCCAATACGCGTGTTGGATGGCGTGATGTCGTACCACTCCGTTGTGAAAGTCACTTCAGTAGAACGAGCTCAGTCTAATTATTGGTTATCAATACTTTTTCATAAATTATGATATATTAAATTATGATATAATGATATATTAAATATCACGTGATAAGTATTTTTTTGTTTCTTTCAAAATATTTAAAAGATATGAAATATGTATCAATATTCAAAAGCGCTTATCTTATTGTTCATATTAAATTAAAGCTAATCTGAAGGTATGATTATTAATTATTATTAATACTGCCTTTGATATCAAGTTTTTGCTCATAAATTAATTCAGAAACAATTTTTTTTATTTTATTAGTGCTGAAGCACTTCATATCTTTTTTCTCGTGATATAATATTTTTATTATATTATAGGTACTTACTTACATAATTTTATTTTAGTTAACAAATTTGGTGTCGTTTCAAAAGAAAATTACCTTGAATAATGAATTCCTCTTGATTATAATCGGTTAAAATATGTATAATTATAACTATATATTTATGTATTGTTGACATGCATCTAGGATCTAGAATCTATATTTGTTATATTTATTAATTTAAATTTTTATTTAAATTTATGATTAAAATTATTGACTTGAATAATTAATTTTTCCCCTCAAGAGGTGATTCAAGAATCGGTTTGTTCAAGGCTATTATTTATTAAATCAAATTTTTAAATGGCAAAGCGCCTTATTCGTCTAATAATGGGTGTGTCATGACGTAGTGTTTACGAGACATTTATCTACTTGCCTCCTGCGTATTATTAAAATTTACAAGGCCAGTATTTTGTAGTCGATAATAGAAGGCATATAATACTGAACCGTATTCTAGTAACGTTAAGCATCACATTTGTTCAGATACCCCATTGAAAGTTTAAAACACTAGTAACACAACAATTCTTCGTGCAGTAAATTCTAATGCGCATTTTGCAAAGTATTGGCAGCACTATAAAGAAAAACAAAAACATGTTTTGCATTATGTAACTGAATCAGAGTAAACAAGATTATGTACTTCCTTCTCCATTGAGAGCCTATGTAAATACCAAAGATTTTGGACGATTTCGATATGGTGAACTAAACACCAACGAACATTAACCGCTTTTCATTCTGTTTTCTATCTAGGCTTAGTATCTAGGTATACAAAGTTATGTTTACTAAATCGACTTTTGTGCGTATAAAATATAAATAGTTTACATAAATTTTGTCTATCAGTTTTCAAAATATTTTAAACTAGCTTTCCACCCGCAGCTTCGCCCGCAAAGTCAAAGAAAAACCCGCATAGTTCTCGTTCCAGTGGGATTTCCGGGATAAAACCTAAACTATTTCCCGGAGTAAAAAGTAGCCTATGTCCTTTCTCGGGTATCAAAATATCTCTATACCAAATTTCATGCAAATTGGTTCAGTAGTTAAGGCGTGATTGAGTAACAGACAGACAGACAGAGTTACTTTCGCATTTATAATATGTATTATAGTATGGATTGATTGGTTTTTTTAATCAACTCGGTTTTCGGTTCTCAGCTCAGAGATTTTGAAACGTGAATGTTTCTTTTTCACTATTTAAAGATTTTATGTAAAAAAATATTTATATGTCCCCGTCACGTCAGTTATCATCACGAAGCGCTACGATATGTAACTAACTTTCCGCCCTTACGCTGAAGCATAAAGATTTTAAAGAGTGTATTTGCTTGTTTGTTAGACGCGCTTATCTCAGGAACTGTTAGACCAAATTAAAAATATCTGTCACCATTGGATATTTACGAGGGGAGTTCTATGTATTTTCGGTATTGGGGAGATTTAATATTATTACCGTAAGTATTATACCGAGACCGACTTTAGTTAAAATATATCAATAAGTAACAAAATTATCAGAGGGTAGTTATATAAAATTTCATGTTGTTAAAATTAAAAAAAAATTGAAATTTTACTTCGTTCGTTTGTTTGCGACCCAGTCAAAGACGGCAAAAATAATCGATGCGAATATGTTTAACTTTTTGTTATTACTAAACAAGGAAAAAAACTTGAGATGTGTCAATGGACACCGGATGGAAAGAAGTTCTATGACAGCGAAACACGCGCAGGACGCATGGCTTATAATAATGGCATTTATTTATTCAGCCAAACCAACAGTAAATACATACAAATCATGCAAGCTTAAATCACATGGCAATGGCATAAAGTGTTGTTACAAATTTTGGTCTCAATTCCGTCTAGACAAAATAGTAACAATTTATTTATAAAGACTTAGTTATTCAATAACGCCATGCAGAAAGTGTATTTAAAAAAGGCAGGGAAAGTAATTAGGACAATCACGGCGGTAATCAAAGAAAAAACAAGAAGTTGCCGTTGATGTTTGAGTGGTGAAAAGAAAGCTGGCAAAGGAAGAGCAGTTTCCTCACAACAAGGCATCATTTCAAAAAATACCTCAACTCTCCCATATTTATTTTTTATGTAGTGTATTTTTGTGTGTATTTTTTTATGAAGGTTAAACTTATCAAGGTCTTTTTTCTCACAAAATGTACCAAAAATACATTTTTTTGACAACAAATTATTTGAAAGTTTAAAATATTCATAGAGAAAACAAGTGTAGCATGCTTCATTTCTTTCTTTCTTCTCCACTTGATAACACAACCTTACAAATTCACAATCACAACCAATTATTTGCAATCAGAAAAGCATGCGTGAAAATCAGTATATATATGTACACTACGTCTTGTACTTCAGTTGTGTAGCAAATTCATGAATATGGGATATTGTAGAAGTATTATTGATGATGTTCTGATACTATTGATTAAGTAGAACACAGTTTAAAGTTTTTTTTTTTATATTATTCCATAAAGTACAACAATAGTTCGACTTATACAAATAAAACATAAACATGTACCGCGGGCGTAGCCAGAGTAGACCGCTAGTCCAATATAAAATAGACTCAGGATCAATACACAATCCAATAGGCAATATTCATTATCCGTTTAACTTTGTCATAACTCCTTTAAGATTCACATTATCTCAGGTGTATGCCCAAATTGAATTATATTATTAACATAAAGCAACATAGATACTAGCTTCCGCCCGCGACTCCGTCCGCGCGGATGTCGGTCTTTGCGTGGATGGTTTATTTCTCCATTTTGAGTAACTCGGACAATGACATCTTATAAATATCTATTGGACCCAAATACGGCTAGGTCTATAATAATACGCAACGTGTGTTCGCGGTAAGTACCTACTACAGAACAATGTCTATGGATAACTCAAAAATTGAGATTAATTTTTTTTCTACGTATTTTTCCAGGATAAAAAGTATCCTATTTTACGCCCAGGATAATAAGGTATAATTATACCAAGTTTCATCGAAATCGAACCGGTAGTTTTCACGTGATGTCTTCACATACAGACAGACAGACAGACAGACAGACAAAAAATTTTTTAATCACATATTTGGGTTTGGTATCGATCCAGTAACACCCCCTGCTAGTTATTTTTTCAATATTTTTAATGTACAGAATTGACCCTTCTACAGATTTATTATATGTATAGATGTACCTAGTATTAAATGTGTTTATAGGAATAATCAACTGATAATTACTATTCTATTAAAAATTGTTAACAAAGTATCATTACAATGGTTATTTAGTTTTAATTAAGAAAGTTTTCTAAAGAAAACTTTAGTACCTACTTAAGAGAAATATCAAAAATACATGCTGGTTCTTCTTATAATTAATTACTAGGTATATAAAATTTATAAATTTGCATCAAGGTAGATTGTATAGAATATAGATAAAACAAAATAGGTATCTCTAGTTACATTCAGTACATACCTACCAGCCACAAATTGAAAACAAAAAATAATAATACATTCCGACCTACAAATTCGGAACTTCTTTAAAGTTCCCTTTATTTCGCTGGAATCATGAATATTATATATTTTACAATCATGTTTAAAAACATAAGTTATAATAATTAATATTACTGGACCCTCACTTTTTGGTCGCGTAAATGCTCTAATATTATTTTCCTTTGTTTATCCTCTCCTACCTATTCGTAAAATCGAAATAAATTGTACCACATTTTACACTTACGTTATCGATGATAAATTTTCTGAGCTAACACTATATTAATAACAGACACTATAAGTTATTTTTGGTGAAATACTATTTTTTAAAACACAGAACAAAGAAATCACTATTTATTCAACAACATCTAGAACAGCGCTTCTTGAAACTTGATCTAAAAATTAGAAATCGACAATCGTCAATTGTCAAATCGCACAGACTCACCACAGACTAGGTACATAGTACATAGACCACAACATAGACACTTAGACAGATAATTTTTTTAGGGTTTTAGGTTTACAGATTATTAAACAAAAATTTAACAAAGTGGAAAAAAAGATATAAATAATAATAATAATTAATAGGTTATTTTCACAGTTATTTTCATAAATATTTCAGAATTATTAAGGTAAGGTGTTTGCGTGGTGTTTGCTAAGGGTGTTTGTGTAACCGCACTGGCAACACCTTCAAAAATCTATCACAAAGTTTTACAAAATGACCGGTTATTTTCGAAATAGAGGTCCGACCCCGGACCCGCGTCCGGCCGTCCGACCAAGACCAACAGCACTAGGGTCTAGCCACTATGCCACAGTCTAGACTCTAGGGCCTAGGCGTTTGTGCACTGCAGCGTAGGTAGCCGGTAGCGATGCGACAAATCTTGAGGTATACGCACTACGCGACAAGACGTGTCGTGTCGAACTGTTATGCGTTATACTCACGATAAATTGTTATACATATATCTAAGTTATCGAGACAGTGCATCTAAAAATGTTTGTTTAGATAAAATATGTTATATGATATGTTGGTTTGTACTTATGGTTTATTTCTCCCAAATTTCTCCATATAAGCGGAAGCTTACCAAAAACGGTCCGAGCGAGAGGTTACCCAACGGGAAATGGTGTGGGAAATGGTCACAGGAAATGGTCTTGTCTTTTTCTAACGTTCTGACACTTCAATAAAAAACAATGATAATTGATGTTTGTTGAAATGGTAGATAGGGCTGTGGTTAGGGTGACCATGAATTTTGTTTGACTTTGCATTATTATGTAACAACAATTTTTGTCTGTCTGTTTGTTCCAACTAATCTCAGGAACGGTTGGACAGATTTTGACGGGACTTTCTCTGACAAATAGCTGTTATTGGAGTAACTTGGCTATTGATATTATAAGGCTTAGGATACTTTATATACCGATGTTCCCACAGCCGCAGGAACATTAGGATTAAAAAGAAAAACTCATTCACGCGCGCGGTTGAAACCGCGGGGCGCAAATAGTAAATAATAAAATATTACATTGCCGGCATTTGAAACGGTATATAGCTCATATTGATCTAATTGGAGTTATTGGTATAAAAAAAGACGGGTTGCACTCCGGGAGTGCCGGCAGAAGTGAAAACGCGCGTAGTAGAGGGGATAGCTGTCTACTGTCCATCCGTCTTACGCTTTCTTCCTCGATCAGGTCACGTGTCCTGACGCGAGTTTAAGATTTTATACCCATTACAGAAAAAGTGGTCAACGCCGCTAAAGAAGTTTTCACTTCAAAAATGTCTTAATTCGTATATAAAAAATTAGATCAACGGTAATAAAAACTAGAAAATACGGCGCCTATAACGAGGGTTGTGTGTGTGGATGGAGGGCGTTAAGTACTAATATTATAAAGCTGAAGAGTTTGTTTGAACGCGCTAATCTCGAGAACTACTGGTCCGATTTAAAAAATGCTTTCGGTGTTAGCTCATTTATCGAGGAAGGTTATAGGCTATATATCATCACGGTAAGACCAACAGGAGAGGAGCTACAGGGGTAAAACCGCGCGGGGCAGCTAGTAAATAATACAAAGTGAAAATAAACATGTTCTTTATAATAATATTTTCTTTCTTTACAATAGGTATACACTTAATATCTGATGTACATATAAAATGAAATGATAAACTTTGTATTTAGGGGTAACGAGAATGATGATGTATATTGTGCTATGGTAAAGGTAATGCTGGGTGGCTTGTAGTATTGTCGACCGAATCGCCTGCACCATTAGGAAGATCAATGTCGCTTCGTGATATGACTGCATTTTGTGATTTATTACGCAATTCAAACACTTGCGTAATCGCATCCCGAAAGCATAAGAAATTGTAGTCAATAACGCCTGAAAAGATTTGTTTCTAATTAACATTTTTAATTCAAACGTGTTTTATGTAATCATTTACTTTTTATGTCTATTAGCATTTAATGTTTGAAATTATAAATGGGCCTTGAAAAATTGCACCATGTTGCATCAATATATTATTGAATGATAATCTCAACTTTATTAAATAAACTGTGTATTTTACAAAATATCTGAAGAGTTAACAATTTCTCAACAGTATTCCATTTCATCAGTTTTATATTTATGGCTGAGTTTAGTTGTCTATTAAATATATTGTATATTTATTTTATTTATTTATATACTACAATAATACAATTCATTATAATTAAATTAAATTGGCGCAAACATAATCTCTTTGGAGATTTACCGCGCGCCAGCGCCGTCGACATAAAACAAAGATACATTGATCTGAGTAATTAATTTATATCTCCCTATATAATAGTCATCTTTGACCTATTCTATGAATTACCTTGTTTCTGAAAATTTTCCTCTCGTAAAATACAAACAAGTGCTAAAAACTTGTTTACTTCTCTCAAGTATAAAACCGTCCCATTGTTTAACTTTATGAGACTTGAACTTTGACTATTAAATGTATTGGCTTCCGTATCATCAACCATGCTGGAAAGAGAAACAAAAATTTGTTCATAAATAGCAAGTAATAATCTATACTAATATTATAAAGCTGAAGAGTTTGTTGTTGTTGTTGGTCCGATTTTAAAAATTCTTTCGGTGTTAGATAGCCCATTTATCGAGGAAGGTTATAGGCTATATATGATCATGCTACGACCAACAGGGGTGGAGCCACGGGGGTGAAACCGCGCGGAGCAGCTAGTATGACATAATGTAGTTTTAATACGCATTGAGAAATCAATTAATTTTCTACAATATGACTCAACTGAGCACTGATGTGAGTCAACCAAAACACAAAGCAGAAATTGTATTGTGAAGTTAAATCATATTATATTAGCAGCCATTTAAAATGTGTAATTGATTTTCTATCCCATTGAATCCAATTAGAGCAATATATAATATTAAACATTTTTAAATAAGTATATACAATGCTAGCTCCCGCGACTTCACTGGCATTGCAGTCTAATAATATACTAATTATATTACTAGTGTAGTGTAAATTCTAATAAGAATCTTATTCGCTATTTTATATAGTTTCTATATAAGCTGTAGACAGAATCTCTATTTAACATTATTCAAGTCTATATGTATTTATTTTTTAATAATTAAAGATTGATTAATTATTGTACATACCCATATATACATGATATATCAATAACAACATCTATCATATCACAGCAGAGTTCATAACTTTGCATGTCCACAGGAGAACTATCGGTGGCAATGTAGATTTTAGAAACAACATCAAATAGAAACGCTTTTTCTATCCCTGAATTCTGAAATGAATACAAAATATTAAGATATAATTATACTTCAAATAAGAAAAACTTAGTGTAATGATTTGAAACTTCACAATAAATTAACTAAGTAATATAAATAATTATTTATAATCTATATATTATGTACATACAGATATTAAAATATTGAGAAGGTTTTCTAATGTAGGCAGTTGGGGTATTAGCTTTTGTACTACTTTGCTGAAAGCTTCAAATATTGAATGATCGTAAATGGAAGTCAAGTGAAATGATAAGTGGACATGTTCAAGGCCAGCTTCTGCCAAATCTTCTGTGGCTCTGTGATGTATGTCCCTTTGTGTTTCCATTTTGTAGTCATCATTAAGGCCATCAACCTATAAATGTACACAGCATTATTTATACAAATAACTATGAATAGAATTGTTTAAAAATCAAATAAATAATATTGATACTCACTTTGTGAATAAAAACTTCAAATTTGATATTGCTATTAACTCTATATGCCTTAGTTACTGTCAGTTGTAACTTATCTAGGGCATCTTGATAGTCATCCTAAAAAAGATTTAGTTAGTCTTTATATTTAAAATACAATAAAGTTATTGTAACTGCTTCTTTATATTTAATGTTATAACATGTCTCTTGCATTACATATCAAATCAATAAAACAAGCAACTATCTATTCATATTAATCTTACAAAACATGCTATCTCCTGCCAAAAAGATTGAAAAATTATAAGCCATGGGTATATTATACCACAAAATAAAGAAATACTGAACTTTATTTCCCATATAACAATGGTATGGATATAATTAAATATAAATGTTTAATGGCTAACATTCCATAATTAAAAACTATTTTTTAATAAAATAATAATTTTGTTCTAGTACCTGGGCATCAATAACAAAAACGAGTGCACCACATCCACCAAATATGGTATCAGAATCAAATGTTGCATCAAAGAAATCTATCTGACCTGGAAAATCCCATATTTGAAATTGTACAAAACTACTATTGTTGATATCATCTTTAACAATTTTGTTTGTTGATTCCAAAAATAATGTTTCATTCGGTGACATCTTGTGAAAAACTACTTTTTGAATTGAAGATTTTCCTGACCTGCAATTTCAATCATACAAACAATTTTATAATTATTCTTTACACAGAAATCACAGACATGATTAAATTAATACAAATAACGTCAGGGATATACACCTCCTCAGACCCATAAGAAGAATTCTGGGTTTATGATCTTCCTGTAATGATCCATTATCACTTTCACCATTTTGCTCAAACGGTCCATAACTAAAGTCCTTTGGAAAGGAACCCACATATTCATCTTGGTAACTCTAAAAATAGAATACATAACGCAACAATTAAAAAGCCATGGTATAAAACAATGTTTCAGATTTATACGATACATACCATTTTGAAAAATTCAGATACTAAATTTTACCGTATAATTACATTGCACATACAATATGGATAAACAATTTAATTCTAACTGAATACCTAGATATTATTATAAATATTTTGTAAAATATCGTTTATTAGAAGAAATTACATACAAAAGGAAATCTTCCACCAATAAATACTAAAGTGAAACGTCAGGTGAACGTCAGTCGTCAACTTCTATGACATGAAAATTGAACATTGACATGATTGACACTGACTTTTCTTGACGATATTGACCATAGAAGGCATAGAATAAACCACAGGAATAAACACTTGAAGTGCCGCAAGAATCTTTAGGCACTTCCGAACGGTAAAAGCATAGCATTTGTTTTTAGGGTTCAGCTGCACAGAAAATAAACGGGATCCTATTACTGAGACTACCCTGAGTATATGTCTGTATGTCCATCCGTCTATCGCCTTAGATATCTTATGGATTAGGCCGCGTTTCCACCTTCAAGAAAACTTCCGCGAGAAATGTCCGACAGTCTTTCCGACAGCAACTTGCAAGTCTAATTCCGCGTTTCCACCTGCAAGTAGACTTGCAAGTTGCTGTCAGACAGACTGTCGGACAATTCTCGCGGAAGTTTTCTTGCTGGTGGAAACGCGGCCTTAGTTAAAATAACAATATTCAAAAATTTCAGAGATCTGAAATTTTATAAATCGAGAATCTAAATTTCTGATCGAAAAACCTGAAAGTTTGTATCCAAGCTAATTTCTAGCGCGGCGCTGTGCCTGAAATAATGTGCCAGACCTTGTGCCAGACGCTTACCAGACGTGTCACGTGAGCCCATAGAACACTAGTTTGCTATACTACACCTAGAGTTTGCCAGACGCTGGCGTCTATGGTCAATGCATAAATACTGGTACCACAACTGGTACATATTTCATTCAAATCAGACATAAGAAAATACATCTGAAAAAAAAGTCCTTTCTCTCTATGTTTATTTATTACTTTCCGCAAGAATATTGAAAACATTTTTTTTATTATTGTGTTGAAAGGTTTTAATCAATCAATACTCGATAGTCTAGTTGCTAATGGCGTGAGCGATTGGTAAGTTGGTGAGTGGTGTGGTGAGTGGTATATGAAGTCAACGGTCAATGCAACCCAAACCTTTGTTTCATTTGGTTTCATCAGAGCCTATTTTTTTTTATAGGGTTCAAGTCACAGTTATAGTATAGTGGCAGATCCTGACCTTATTCTACGATATAAATAATTACGAAATAGAATGTACATGTAAGTACAATACCGTCAAATTGGCCAACATTGCCCACAAGGGTATCTTTGCCCAAAGATCAATTCATAAGAAAATTTTTAAATTGCAAAAATACCTTAATACTTTGGCAACATTATTTGGTGTAAAATAGGTTATATGTATGACAACACTGCCTATTGTGGGTGTCGCTAACTTAAATCAGCAACTAATGTTATAACATGGTTGTAACTCGTCGAATATCATTATTTTGTGTGATTTTGCGGGCAAAAAATGGTGAAAATTCAAGTGATAGTTTGTGCATGATGGCTAAAACACAGGTTATTATTACTCATAATATGTTATAAAATAGTGTTTGAAAAGTATTTTAATACTATTATTACCACTGAAGGATGTTTTAATCAAAAGTTACAATGGTGGGCAAAATTACCCAATAATGTAGGGATCTATATTTGACAACATTGCCCTACATCAAAAAAGTTTAGGGTTGGTTCATATTACCACATAATTTGATACTACTAACTACCTACTTAATAATATTATTTCTATTCGGTTAATTTCTGAAAAATAAGCTGAAAGAACCATGGTAAATAAAGTTAAATTGCTGAATTTTAAGCACAACTATAATATAAAAATATGTTTATTTTTATTAAATAGTCACTGAACAATATTCTGTTTTGCTTTTTTTATAATATCTTTTTATTGCCTACAACATAATCCTACTACGAAATATTTGCAGTAAAAGAAATCAGAAGTCATGCTCATTTTATTGAGATGTACCAACCCTAGGCTTTTACTGCTTTGATTTTAAAGTAAACGACATCTTTACCAACATTTTTGAATTGGACTTTAATGTAATCTGGCTAGAGGTCATATTTACGGCAAAAGTCGACGTGGGCAATGTTGGCAACAATTAGTGCAGATAACTTTACCCGCCCTCAAAAATAGACAAAAAATGAATAAAATGTTGAAGAATAATGAAATTTTCTACAGCAATATATGCACACGATAAAAACATACCTATGCTAACAGAAAATTCTAACGTTGCCATAGAATTTTTTTGCGGAAATTGAAATTATTCATAAAAAGCGGGCAATGTTGGCCAATTCGACGATGTATTTACTATTTAACAGTGAATTTGGCCGACCCGTAAAATATTCTTTTGTTTATTGATACCTATTTAATCTGTAATTTAGGGCTGATTTTTCAATCGTTGGTTAAAACTTATTCATCGAATATAGGTACAATTCCGAGACGGGCCGCAGACTGCAACCGCAGGCGACACTGTGGCTACCGGCTGCGGTTACCGCAATGCTGCCTGCGGTCGCTATTCCAACAGCGGCTGCATGCCGTGGCTGCACAATGCACAGAACCGTGTCGTGTGTAAATGATATAAACAAAAAAGACAAATAGATAGTTTGTCACTTCCGCGCAGGTGGCATTTGCATACTGCTGTTACTGCAGTCTGCGATCGAAGCGCGCCGCAGCCGCACGCTGCGCGTTGCGTCTGCAGGCAGCAGTGTTGCCGCGCTTGGAATCAATTTCATAGATGTTCATAGAAACAAGTGCTGTCGCTTGCAGTTTGCGGTAAGCGGTTGCAGTTTGCGGTCTGCGGCCCGTCTCGGACTTGTACCTTTACGTATTAAACTACCATTTCAAAAATGTATTTTAATTGTCCGTATTGGACAGTTTATAGGTGACATTTTAAAATGTTCGTGTAATACTCTATTGGACGGATAAATTTTAACCAAGGATTGAAAAATCGCGGCCCTTATTGTCATAATTAATTTGAAATAAAATACATTTCCCTCGCGAATGGCGCGCTATTCGCGAATATGTATATGAATTGGATTGCAAACATTTCGTTTATAGATCAAAACAAATGAATTTTCTTAAAACAACTTATACACAAAACTTATGTAAATTTATTGTACAGTTATTATTTTATATGCTTTATTAAATTAATCGAGTGTCATAATAAATATTTTTCGTCGAAGGCTTTCTACATCGACAACAACATCCAGTCGTATTCGTAGATGTACTTGATGAAGCCGTACGAAAGGGAATTCGTAAAGGTCTTGATGCACCAGCTGTAAGTTTATCAGCACTTGCGCATGATTGACTAGGTCGCAATCGACGCTCCCTTTCTAGTCTAGCCCGTTCGATTCGTTGGGCGTATGCTACGCTTTGTTGCAAGCCCGCTAAACTATCTGTTCGTGCCGGAAAACGTTCTAAGCTATTAGAAACTTCTCCAACTTCAGCCGTATCTGTATCGACAATTTCCTTGTGATCTAGGATCATTCCTATATTCAATTTTAAATTAGCAGATCCATCTCTAAATATCAAGTACACTGTGGCCTGATCAAGAACCTTCAATGAAAAATGTTCATTTATTTTAAGTGCTTTCATTTTAATTTGAAAAGGCTTGAACTTTTGAGTTAACTTTTTACTTTTTTCTTTAATAAAATTGTCAAATTCAATTGCGAGCATTTCTTCGTTATCATTTCTCGGTTTTTCATCACCATGCCCACCAAGTTTCAATATGTCAGGGTCTTTATGTGCCATTTGAGTGTCAATCATAACTTGCTGTAGTACTGGGGGATCGTTTAATGTGTGCCATTTCCAATGAGACACGGGACCTATATTTCTATCAAGGACAACCCCTTCAGTCTGGTTATATTTAAGCCTTAAAACAAAAGAAGATTTTTTTTATTAAAGTCTACTGTGGCCATTATATCAATTTTATAGTAAAGAATTTTAATTTCAGTAAGTACCTTATTTTTCCACTGTGATCAAAAACAATTCCGTTTCCTAAATAATCAAAGGTAGCCAGAATTGTATAGGGTCGTGCACGACCTCTTTCATCAGGTTCCCCATTACTGTATATAACAAACCTTTGCTGGGCATTTATTTCTGAAAAGTTTCATTTTAATTGTAACATATAGAATTGAATTGAAAACGATTTGAATTTTTAAATTTTACAATATTTGTGACCAAAATGACAAAATTACCTACACGACTAATAAAAATATTTCTACAACAGAAGCGACATTATATTACCTACTGAATTATAGCTAATATTTTATTAAGTATTTTTATCCATATTGTTTTTATCTTATCCATAGAGAGCCCGATGAGTGACTGATCAATATATAATATATTATATACACGTCAATTACCTTCAGCATCATAATAATCGAGAGCTTTTCTTCCGTTTCTATAAAACCAGCGACCCTTCCCGTTGTCATCAAATTCTGCTAGTTTCTCTTCGGTGTCATATAACATTATCTTTTTATTTTTATTATGTTCGAACCAATCAAATTCAGGATGTGCGGGCCTCATACGGTAGACGTTCATCTATTATATTGTAAGAGGATATAAGTATTTGTAATAGTTAAATAACTATTTAAAGACAATTATAGATGTGCCGTGTGTGTGTCTGCGGTTTCACCCGTGCGTGAAATAATCGACAACATTAACTCATGAGTAATAGAAAGCACAGAATAATAACTAGTAAGTAGTAACTTGCAGAAAGTAACTCATGACTTCATGAGTATATTCTTATAACGTACTATAGCTGTGCCGCGCGGATCCTTAGATTGGCCTTAGCAAGATTTTTTAATATAAACTATAGCCTTCCTCGATAAATAGGCTACCTAACACTTGTAGACGTAGTATATTATTATTAGTCTATGCTAACACCCAGTGCCGGATTAGCCACGTAGCAAGAGTAGCAAATGCTACGGGCCCCGCGACTCGGGGGGCCCCGCGGTCTAATACCTGTCTGACCGTAAAAAAATATCAATTTATAATACACGTACCGTAAAAAAAAATACACGTACCTACCACGAGAAACGTTGGTATCAAAATCTACAACAATAATTTAAAATTTTACCACGTTTCTACAATTGAGCGCTGGCTACACAAAAAGTTGTGTTGTACTGCTTGCACTGCGCTACATGCAAGTTAGTAGCACGGCAAAACTAACAGGGGAATCCCCTGATATTGTCATCGAACGAGCTAGTCGTAACAACCCGATCAAATAAAATAGGATTCTATCGACTATCAAACCTTAGATTACAAAATAAAAGGCAGATGGAGCATGACAATCATCCATCGCCCTTGTCAAAGAAAATATGAAATACGAACGAATACGAACCTCCGCCAGTGCTAAAGCGATTATAGTGTCATGCAATACGTCAAAAGGGGTTTGCTATTTTAGTAATAAAATGCTGTCTTGTTATATTAAAACGCTGTAAAATTTGTTCCCGAAAACAAACAAAAAGATAAAACATCGTTTTACAGGTTCTCTGTAGATTATTTGGCTTATTTAATTTTGTATACAAATAATAATTTTACATAAACGAAGGAATACAAAACTTCAACGTATGCTGCCAGTATTTTGAAAATGAATTTGCCATTTTTATGGGTAAAACGGTAAAATGGTTAAAAGATCTTCGAGGCAGTGCTGTTGGATTTTTCGTTCGTGAATGTGATTATTTGTATAGTGCAATAAAGGTTCATGATCATTATAAGATAATTTTAATAAGCATAATACTTTTTTTTGTTACTTTTATATAGCTTAAAAACGTTAGAGTCGTTTTCGCCCGCGATTTAATTCATTTGAACTCCGTGATGGATATGACAAAATTATTATTATTCAGGAATTATATTTATTTATTATCCAGTAAAGCAGCTGACAATGTGGATGTCGTAAGGTGTCACTGAAAATTAGTGTTAAGGTATTATGCCTCAGGTATCCTGAGTGGCTTCCTTTTTTAGCGCAAGCAACCATACATAAATTTATGTTTTCTATTACCTATTATTCATAATTTACAATGCTATTGTTGTGTGTTTGTGTGTATTGGAAATTTGGAATAAATGATTTCTTCCTTCTTTCTTTCTTAAAATAAAATGTCCCGTGTTCTAGACTAAAAACTACCGCTATCCGCATTCATATACTTATTTTGAAAATAAAAAATTATATAGGTAATCATTGTAATTTTGAAACATTTTTTTTATGTAATTTATTTAATTAAAAATTTATCGTTTATGTAACAAAAGAATTTTTACAATATTATAAAAAATTATCATATACAAATATTTATATTAAAATTAAAATTAAACCCTGACAGCTAATTTATGTAGAACGTCACTAACACCACTACCATAATAATTCAGATGATTACAATGTCACCTCATAAATCAAAATCGGTTCAGCGGTTTATACTGCAGGGCGTGCCAAAGAAATATTATACATAGATACACTCGAAAAACATAACCCTCTTTCTTCCGTAGTCGGGAAAAATTTGGGAAAATTTTCAATATCTGGTAACATAACACCCACACAGAAGCACCGTGTACGTACAGTGCAACGGCGAAACCCTTTAACTTGAGAAACTATAGCAAACGAAGGGCCTCTTCACAGAATTTGCTACAGGCCCCGCGCTGGCTTAATCCGGCACTGCTAACACCGAAATAATTATTCAAATCGGACCAGTAGTTCCTGAGATTAGCGCGTTCAAACAAACAAACAAACTCTTCAGCTTTATAATATTAGTATATTATGTTGTATACGTAGTATATTGTTATTAGTCTGTGGTATAGGCATGTTAGTCTATAATACATAGCTTTTTTTCTGAAATATGTAGTTACAAACATACATACAAACATCCTAATAATAATAGAAAGGGGCAATAGATACGTTAGTATATTATAATTTGTTAAGTTGAAAAGCTAGGGTAAACTAAAATTATTTAATGCTATTTTTATAAATAAAGAGAATTCATACAAATAAAGAAAAAAGAAAAGAAAAATACTTTTCGCACAACTTTTTCAGTGGGTAGCATAGTCCAACCTTTATCAATAAACGAACGATCTGACAAAGCATAACGGATAACACCTTTGGCTACTTCTTGCTCCGTCTGAAAATAAATAATGATATTTTAAATCTTATTGATATTTTAAAATTTTGCGGTTCCGCTACTTAAATTATGTAAAAAAATGATGCTACATTATTTTATAATTATGTAGGGATATAAATAATTGTGACTGTATTTCGTAACACTGAGTATGTTTATTATCTTTACTAGTAAAAAGGTGCTTTTATATTTTGATTTTGACCTTTGTAGTCGTATCGGCTTTTTTAGTTTTCGACATTCTTTCGAAATAAAATTGAATATGAAAATATAATTATTTCTTGCAAAATAAAGGTATTACAAAATTAGTTAAAACATTTACTAAGTTATAATAGACAAAATGTAAAAAGGCTAACAAAATTAAATGAATGATGTTGACATTGTGAATATCAAGTTGAACGTTATTATTTTTTCACGTAAAAAGGTTGTATTGAAATATGTACGACAAAAAGACAAAAAGTTCGTATTTTACTATACCAGGTTGATCGAAAAGTAATGATAATCGGGTTTTTCCTGTAGACATAGAAATAAAAATAATGTGTTTTGCTTGCTCATATACTTACTAAGTAAGCATAAAAAAATCTTATCAGCAGGCCACGTTTCCAAGGAATTACATTAATTTGAATACGAACTGTTGAAGAGATTGCATCAAAAGCGGAGAAAAATGAAATAAGAGTTATAAACCTCTGTTTGAAAAAAATATGTATCAAAGACATAAACATCCACTTGGTGGAAACATTAGGGGAGTCTGCTCTTCCATAGTTCTATTCCAGTCCAGGAGTTTAAACTGGTCAGATCATCCATGGAAGATGAACATCGCGAAGGTCGCCCATCCTCGTCCCTCCCTGGAGATAATGTGAAAAAAGTAGTAAGATATCGTGTTGGTGGAACAGAGAATAACCATCAGACATATAGTTGAGGGCACAGGCATCTTATATGGCAGAGTTCAAAAAATTCTCAAAAACTGAAAAAGGTCTCCCGCACGTTGGATGCCGAGAATGTTATCCGACGAGAAGAAGATCGCATCACAAGGCGTCAGTGACGATGGCTGCAATTCAAAAATCAACACTCCAACTGCTTGAATACCCACTCGATTCGTTAGATCTAGCTCCTAGCGATTCTTTCTCTTTCTTCGGCACAATAAACACCTTCGAAGGCAAGAAATTTAAAGACGACAGCGAAGTGATAGCCGCTTACGAGGGGTTTTTAAGGATGTTGTCAAAGTTTTTTTTTCTTAGGAAATTATGATTTAAGAAAAGAAAGAACGAAGTATATTTTCGATTAAGAAGACTTTCTAGAGATATGCATAAATATTTTAACAATAATCTAGTTGCTTATTGTTGATTATCATTACTTTTGGATAAACTCATGTACAAATACAACGTTTTCTACTCGTCCAAACCCATTTTATACCCAAAAACGTTCGCGTTGTACTTGCACGGTACTGGTACAGATTTTTTTTTATATAGGTAAGGAAAGTGCTTTGGTCTTTGAGATATTAAATATTTTCGATAATTAAAAAAAATAATAATAAATCCTGTGGGATGAAATAAAACGAGCGTATTGAATGACAAAAGGCGCCCCTTTATAACTATTTTAGTTTTACATTCGATAATCGATAGCGATATCTATCGAGGGACATCATGCCAAACAGATGGTAAGATTTCTATTAGTATTGCCACCAAAATGAAGGTGGCAAAGAGTGGAATTATCGAAAATGTCAAATATCTCAAAAACCGAGATACTTTAACCCTTAGCTTTAATCTTCTAAAAGAATCTGAACCGTGCAAGTGCGTCTTCTTCTAACCGCATGTCCCGGCTCCGCCCAAGTTGAACCGGTATGAGAAATATAGCTTATTATGTCCCTTAAAAATAATGTAGCATTCTGCCGATGAAAGATTTTGTAAAATCGACCCAGTACTTTCAGAGCCTATTAATTTCAAACAAACACATAATCCAATCGTTCTGTTTTACATTACTATAATGTACCTAGACTACGTTTATATAATTAATAATCACCAACGTATGTTGCGCACAATGTAGATAAAACTGTGTGTTTGCACAGTGGATATCCATTACTTCTTTTATAATTATTATAACATTGATGTGCAACTATGTTATATGAATTAAATAAGGTACATATAGATATTATACGTCTCCGTGTGTCAATCATATAAATTAACCTAGTTAATAGTTATGTAGTTTAGTCCATGCTAACTCACGTGTCTTATAGAAGGAGCGGGAAGATTTTTTTCAGATTTTTTTTCATTGTCATCTTTAACTTCAAAGGAAGCTTCTCCTTGAAATAGTGATCCCACCAAAAACATTTTCATGTAAAATGTTGCCAAGACGAGCCCATATGACTCGCACTGTGAAAAAGTTATCAGATCTCATGTAGAGCCAAGCTTCTAACACTACACGCCCTAACTCTACAAGGCCTATTCACAAACTCTACACCTTAGTCAAAATATGTGGCTTGGCCATTTCGCTACATTCACATCGGCGTAAGGTGAAAAATTAATTAATTCACTGTTCATTACTTTTGTGTTATACAATAGTTCTTGTAGTAACGAACGGCCAAGCCACATATTTTGACTAAGGTGTAGAGTTTGTGAAGTTAGGCCATGTAGAGTTAGGGCGTGTAGTGTTAGAAGCTTGGCTCTACATGAGATCTGATAACTTTTTCACAGTGCGAGTCATATGGGCTCGTCTTGGCAACATTTTACATGAAAATGTTTTTGGTGGGATTTCATTTCTTTTTGTAAGTTGTTTGTAACAAAATTTTATTTGTCGATTAAATTTTTAATTTTTTTTTTAACAAGGAGTACCTATGCATATATATATCTAGGGGAACCAAGTTTTAGATTATTAGATTAGACCTCTAGCGTCATCAAAATTTAATTTAAAATTACAGGTCTCATACAAACTCCCATTCCCTAGTTTAAGGGGTTGGGGGATGAAAGTTACAAGTTTTATAATTTTTTTGTTGTTTGTGTGCTAATACTAGCTTACATACAAAATTTCAGCTTTCTAGGACATTAGGAAATACCTTAAGAATTTTGATGATCATCAGTGAGTCAGTGACGAAATTAGCGTTTTTTAGATATAAATAAAATCTGAAGTATAAAAGCTAATGTAATTAAAACTTTATATTTTCAATAAGTCCGCTATTGGCAATATATCTCGAAAATTTTGTTGATCTAGCATAATCCAAACCCAAGTTATGAGGGTTCAAAAAAACGTCGAAGCGCTTCGAGAAAAGGTAGGTAGTGCCCGAGCGCTTCGCTTGTTCGCTTTGCTCGTCTTGGCGGGGGCACTACCGTGCCCCCAGATTTAAATAATAGGGGCTCAAACAGATTACCCTTCACAGGTTTCTCAATGTTTGGAATCCTACTTTTGAGAATTCTGTCACCTATAATGATACTATTAGGTTCTTTCTCTCTATTTTGGTTATATAAAACGTTATCTACATCGAGTTCTAGCTCAGAATCTTCGCAAATCGTGCACTCCACCCCACGTCTTAATTTATGTTTGAGATGAGATTTCATTGTACAAGAAGATACATTTAATTCCGACAAACGCACTGGTTTTGTTTTCTGCTTCTTTTCTTCAGCTTGTTTTATTTTAACTAGTTGTAGTATTAAATCATCAGACGAACCTTTTCTAAGTTTTACTTTATTAATGTTCAGTTCTTTTATCGTGGGCTGTTCTTTTGGTTTAGAGGATTCTTGCACAGTCGGTTCTTCTTTGGATTTATTTATATTTCTTTCCGTTTTGGCAAGAGCCATTTTTGCAAATGCCTCTTCCTTTTGTTTTTCATCTGCAAGTGACTTCAAGTGCGTATTTTCTTCTACTTGTTTATATTTTAATTTCAATTCTACATCCCTTATTGTATCTTGTTTGTTTATAGGTATTTTATCTGAAGCTACGTTCGACTTTGGCTCCATTTTAGGTTCTTTCAATTTTGAAGTATTGTCTTGATCTTCCCTTTGTTTACGGCGTTCCTCTTTTTCCTTTTGCATTTGCTCTTGTTTTTCTTTTTTGATTCTCTCTTTTTCCTCCTTTTCTTTCAATTTTTTCTCTTGTTCCATTTTTAAACGCTCCTCCTTTTCAGCCTTCTCTTTTATTTTTCTTTCTTTTTCCATTTTAAGACGCTCTTCTTTTTCCTCTTTCTCTTTCATTTTTTTATTTTTCTCCAACGTAGCACGATCTTCCTTTTCCTTTTTTATTTCGTCCTTTTTATTTGACTTTAATGATTCTTTATCTGATTTAGACTGTCTGGCTTTTATTTCAGGCTTAATGCTTTGAGATTTTACCCCACTCTTTTCTCTTTTACTATCTTTTAAATCAACTTCATCTTTTTTTTCAACGTCATTTATTTTTACTGATAAGCTTTCTGTTTGTGTTTCCAATTCTTTCTTTGATTCAGCTAATTTCGCCGCTTTTTTGAGTCGTGCTTGTTTCTTTATTTCTTCTTCTGCTATTTTTCTTTGTCGTTCTTTTTCCTTATTTATCTTTTCTAATTCTGCACGAACACTTAACATTTCCATAACTTCCTTTATAATTTCTGATGAACTTTTTTGCCTTTTAATAGTTTTTTTACCACGTTCCTCTTTTAGGAAGAGGTAACTAAAGTTTTGCTCTTGTATGCTGTCTGTTAAATCGGATATGGACAACTTTAATTGTTCTGCAGAAAAGGATTTTTGTATATTTGAAATAGCACTTCCTTTCACAGAAAGTTTTATTTTTTCTATTTCGAAAACATCAGATAAATTTGAAAGACTTTTACTTTTTTTTAATTTTAATCGATCTTTTGATTTTCTTATTATTTCATTGATTTTTAACATTTCAGGTGATTTTGTGTACTGTTCTATTTGTTTTGCAAATATTTCATTTTTAGTGTCAAGATTTTTATCAAATCTTGTTTTATCATAGTTCATCCTCATTGGAAATGACTTTTCATCCTCTATATCTTTTTTCAATTTCTGTAGCTTATATTGTAATAATGATGGTCGCACCCAAATATCATCTTTAGAAGATAAAGTTAAGTTATCATCATCATTCACGAGTGGACTTTTGTCGACAAAATTGTCATAAGATTTTGCTTTGTGAATATTTCTTGCACTAGTAGCGAACTGAACATCTTCATTATAGGTTATATCACGTTTTTGTTTTTTTATTAGATCTTGTTCTCTCATTAAAGTTCCCTGTTTAATTTCATCAGTTGTTCTAAACATTTCATTAATTTTAGGCCCGTCAATGTTCGTTAAAGGCTCGTATCTGTTATACCGTTTTTCCTTAGCATGAGCATGTTTGGACAGTTTTGCTGCTTTTAAAAAAATCACATTATTTTCTAATAAATCTACAATTTTTGAAAGCCATGATTTGATCTTTTCTTTGCTATATTTTTTTACTGATATCTCTCTAGCAACTGGCTTCTTATCTAATCGAGATTTACTTGTCTTATGAATTAAATACTCGTTTATACAGTGACCACATACGCCTTTGTACTTGCATTTGTTTACGTTAAGTAATTTTCTTCTATAGTATTTTAAATTCTGTTTACATCGTGGGCATTTTATAAAACTTTCTAAAAAATAAAACGAATGATTGGTAACATGAAATATAAATATACAATAAAATAAATGAATTTTTAGGCTAATTAAAAGAATTACCCACCAATTTTTTTTACAAGATCATCATTTATGTAGACGACTGTACCCAAAATACAGTCGCTCATGCTACCCTGTTGCATTTTAAAAATCTAAAAAATATCACACACTTGATTAATACCTTCAGCCCTCAGGTACCTACTGTTATTATTTAATACTAAAAAAGTAAGATACAAATTAATAAAGTAGGATATTAATAAGATTAAGTGAACGTTTGTATTGTTGTCGACTTGGATCTATATTACAAATATGAAAGTATCGTTTATATTGTTATTTAAATAAATGAACTAACATAGTGTGCAGTTTCGCCCTCCTTGTACCTTGTTAATATAATGCTATAATAATTATACCAATTAAAATCTTTAATAATAAAATGTATTAAAAAACTCAAATATTATCATACAAAACCATATCAAGAATAATCAAGAATGTCTATTTGACAATATAATATTAAAAATGATTTTTCTTCAGAGACCACTCAGCGCACAGATAGAAATAAGCATGGTCTAGAAAGGGCCCAGTAAATCCTGATCCTGTTTCTTTTTAAATAACGTATTTTCGTCAGTATGGCGGGCAGAGAAGCATGGTACCTATTATACTACCGCCTTCTCCTTTTTTATCAACTACCTACCAAAAGCATAAGAATTTTGCTACAAATCGTTCGACATTTTTTATCCTACGCGAGTGGGCGGCCGCCGCACCGCTCCGATCTTCATTTTCCTTATGTTTCTGATTTAGCCGTGGAAAACCACCATACTGGTACAAATCTTCGCACACGTTTCTTGTTCTTTAATGTTTCGTCACGTTTCGTGTCACCCAACACCATCTTTCGGTCTTTGAGTAAGTGCTGATTTACACAGGGTCAGTAACTGACTACAAATTCGAGGCAAATCAGTGCTGACCCGAAAAAAACCCTGTGTAAACAAATTTGAAGTCAGTACAGAGGCTTGAAGTCAGCGCTGAGTTGAATATTCGGACACGAATATTTTAGAGTCAGTTAGCGCCCCCCGCTACCCGCGCACCCCCAAGTCAGCCAAATAAACCCCGTGTAAACAGACAAGTCAGTGCTTGGTTAGTCATTGCCGCTGCGTTGTAGAGTGACCACGTTTTTTTCGCTGGCGATAAAAATGACCCGTAAGCGAAGACGAAACCTTAAAATGGGTGCAATTATATGGCAAAAACGAGTGCCTTTGGGATATTAAATCCCTAAATCCATTTTCTTACCCATTATCGTTTATTTTTAGTTATATCTCATTTTCTACAATTTCTATTAACTCATTCAACAGCAAAATTGATAAATTTTTCAACAAATAATTAAATCTTCGTTTCAGTTGTTTTCGTGAATTCATTTTTCCCACTGACTTCACAAACGTGTGGTCACCGTGAGAAACGCACCACTACTACTTACTTCATGTAAACAGTTAAAGTCAGTCGCGGCGCCGAAATTGGCCCTGCGACTGACTTGTCTACTGACCCTGTGTAAATCAGCACTTATAAACACTATTAATATTTGACTGACCGGTTGGCTTGGTTGGCTTAGTTGGTGACCGTGTTCCTAGACAGAGATTGTGAGTTCGATTCCCACCCCGAACAAATATATCTGTGATGAACATAGATATTTGCTCTGTGTCTGGGTCTCAATTAAGTATTTATTTAAAATTATAAATGTATGTTTAATATTTATCAGCCATCTGGATTCGTGAAAATTGTCCTGAAATATTTATTTATTATAAATTATTTAAATATAAAATATAAGTATACTGGGCTGTTGCTCGCAGCTTTGCTCGTGTGCCGAAAATAAATTCTCATGGGAATGGAACGTTTCAACACGGTAAAAAGTATCCTTTGAAGCCTTTGTCACTCTAACCTCACTTTTTCATAAATTATAAAATTGGTATACTGTATACTTACCATAAAATCTGGTTACGACCATCCCAGCTCCGACCGTGGCACATGTTTCGTTTTCTATACTGGTACTTCAACTTACAAGGATTAATTTATAAAAAAAAGAATTATCGAAATCGGTTCAGCCGTTCTTGAGTTTTGCGATTAACACATTCAGTTAGCGATAAATTTTTATTATAGAGAGTATCTTTGTACCAAATTTCATCCAAATCGATTCAGTCATCAGTGGTGTGAGGTGTGTTAGGCGTGAAGAAGGGATAGACAGAATTAAATTTCGTTTTTATAATGTTATTATAGCACAATATAAGGATATTGTAGGGATTAATAAGGATATAATAGTTGTACCTTTTTGGTATGAAGCGCGGGTGAAGGAGCTTTTTTAAAAAATGAAGGACTTTTGATATAAACTGATGAAGGCCCTAGGGTTAGACGCCTTTTATGCATTGTTCCTAAGGAACGTCTAAATTAGCTTCCTACCAAAGGAGAATGCCCATGAAAGTATGGACCACAGTATAGTGTTGCGTCAATGCCAGAGTGGTTTTGGAGGGTTCTTCGATATTCAAAAGATTTTTACCAATTGATTTTTTTGTGATAAAAACAGGGGTTTTCAAGATATTGAGTAAAATGTGAATTAACCTCAAAACATAAATAAACCCGATTTAGTTAGGTTAATGTGTGATTTAGGTAGTATTTTATCGTCCGAAGGTTATTTTTCGTTTAACATATTATTTAATCTATGCGTAGAGCTTATGCTTTCAGACAAAGTCTATCTGTTCATTGGCTAGTGTAGGTAGGCACCAGAAATCTTCCGGGACGGATTTCAAGAAATACTAAATATATATTTAAAAAATGCCAATAGAGTTTTTATTCGGTTTACATATTGTTGTTGTTGTTTGAATCATTTTTTCGCTACATATTCGAATAAATAAACAAATAAGAAATAACTGGTTACCTACCAAGCTATGTCATATAATATTTTTTTATATTAATATTATTTTACTTCACTATCTATGTTAAAACAACCTACAGTGTATAAACAATACCTACCTTACAGAGTGATTTTATGTTAATTGATATTTTTGTAATTCAATGAAAACAATAATTATTATTAATACATTTAGGCTATTTACCATAGTAAATGTCATAATAGTTACCGCTTGGTTACCGTGGTAACCGGTAATGGATACTAAATCTATGGTAACGGATCTAAACAATTACATGTCTTATTAGATTTTACAAAACATTCCCTGATCAAAATATATTTTCCGATAGTAAGAAGGCCTCTAAATTGCCGAGATTTTTTTTAATAGTATTTTTATCTTGATGCATGAGAAAAATCTGTAGGTACCAAAAATGTAGTAAGGTGGACACTAAATCTATAATAACGGATCTAAACAATTACATGTCTTATTTACAAAACATTCCCTGTTCAAAATATATTTTCCGATGGTAAGAAGGCCTCTAAATTGCCGAGATTTTTTTAAATAGTATTGTTGTCTTGATGCATGAGAAAAACCAGTACCAAAAATGGGCATTCTCCTTTCGACTTTAAATACGTTTTTGAGATTTCGTGATTAGAGTATTTATTCTAAAACTTTTTAGTGTCTCGTAAGCATTTTTCACTGTTTATATTCTGCGCAGTCAACTAGTCTCAAACGATATTCCTTATAGTATAGAATATGGTTGAAATTCGGTCGAAAAGATATTTAGTTAAAGTTGTAGGTACTTTATTATTTGTATCCTTGGTTTAATACCTAAAATCTGCAAGTGTCTCAGTCTTATTACTCACTAGCTTCCGCCCGCGACTCCGTCCGCGCGGATGTCGGTCTTCGCGTGGATGGTTTATTTCTTCATTTTGAGTAACTCTGACAATGATATCTTATAAATATATATTGGACCCAAATACGGCTAGGCCTATAATAATACGCAACGTGTGTTCGCGGTTCTACAGAACAACGTCTATGGATAAAACTGAAAAGATTAATTTTTTTTCTACGTATTTTATTTAAAAAGTATCCTATTATACGCCCAGGATAATAAGGTATAATTAAACCAAGTTTCATCAAAATCGAACCGTTAGTTTTCACGTGATGCAGACAGACAGACAGACAGACAGACAGACAAAAATTTTTTTAATCACATATTTGGGTTTGGTATCGATCCAGTAACACCCCCTGCTATTTATTTTTTCAATATTTTCAATGTACAGAATTGACCCTTCTACAGATTTATTATATGTATAGATAAATAAAACTACAAATAATGGGTCCTATAACTTATATTTCAAAAACTTATAAATACACCTTATATAGAACAACAAAATAAAAATTATAATTAACAATTTTACAAAATAAATTAATACTAAATTAAACGAGTGTCATAATACAAATTTTTAAGAGAAGGTTTTCTACACCTACATTGGGATTCTGTTGTATTTGTTGTTGCGTGTGAATGCACCGGGAGGACTGGCTTTCGCAAAGGTTTTGATACGCCGGATATGAGTCTATCTGCACTAGAATAGATCTGTTTTGGCCGTATACGTCGCTCGCGTTCTAGTCGAGCCCTCTGTGTACGCTTTGTTTGTTCTATGCTCTCGACCTGCAGAGCAGCTATGCTAGACGATGGAGCAGGATAACGTTTGAGGCTATTTGAAACTTCCCCAACTTCAGCAATGTCCGTATCCACGATCTCTTTGTGATCCAGTATCATACCTAAATTTAATTTTAAATTTGTCGATCCATCTCGGAATGTCAAGTAAATTTTATCTTGTCCGAGAACCCTCAGTGAAAAGTTTTCGTTAATTTTTAGTGCTTTCATTTTTATTTGAAATGGTTCAAAATTTTGTGACAACTTTTTGCCTTTTTCTTTTATAAAATTATCGAATTCGATTGCTACCATTTCTTCATTTTCATGTCGCGGAATATCATCTACAGGTCCACTGAATTTTAGAATATCAGGATCTTTATGGGTCAAATGAGTATCAATCAAGATTTGTTGTAATACAGGAGGATCGTTTAATGTATGCCATTTCCAATGAGAAACTGGCCCAATATTCCGATCTAATACGACTCCTTCTGTTTGGTTATATTTAAGCCTTAAAATAAAACATTCAACGTAAATTTACTTTCAAAACTACCTATCAAATCTAAAACTTTGTAAACGTACCTTATTTTTCCTTTGTGATCGAAAACAATACCATTTCCTAGATAATCAAACATGGCTAAAATTGTTAGGGGCCGTGATCGCCCACGGTCATCGGGTTCCCCGTTGCTGTATATGACATATCTTTGCTGAGCATGTATTTCTATAAAGATAATCATAATTAGGATTGAATATGTTGGATTTAGAATATAGAATTATAGTTATGTCATTATTAAAATTACCTTCGGCATCATAATAATCCAGCGCCTTACATCCATTTCTATAAAACCAGTGTCCTTTACCATAATCATCAATTTCTGCTAGTTTCTCTCCAGTGTCATACAGAATTAATTTTTTGTTCTTGTTGTGTTCAAACCAATTAAATTCCGGATTTGCGGGCTTCATACGATATACATTCATCTGTATTATAAATATTCGACATCAGTAATGAATTTTGCCTATAAACGTTGCATTGATAGCTGTGAGGTAAATAAGAATGGTTTGCTTTTTTTGTCCGAGAACATTTTCTTGTAGATATTTTATTCCTGTTGTATTAAAGACGCTTTGGAATTAATACATAAGTTGAAATGAATTTTAGGACATGCTTCGATCAATATTATAAGTGTTATATTTACTTTGAGCGTAATAAAAGCGATACTAGATGGATGAGTCGATATACGTAGTTTATATCTAAATTGTTGAGGTATAATGGACTTTGGCATCCACGATTGTGCTTCTTGTATTAACATGCCTATAGATATAGAGTAATTAGATACCTGTCGTACAATTTTTTCAGTTGGTAATATTGTCCAGCCTTTTTCGACGAATGAGCGATCTGATAAAGCATATCGCATAACACCTTTGGTCACTTCTTTTTCTTGCTATAATATATAGGTATGAGGTAAATTGCATAAAAATCAAAAGGTATTATTCATTTATTTAACATTTTTATAGCAACAGTTTTAAATCTGTTTTTATTAATCATCAACACTGGATAAATTTAGTGTCTATATCTATAAGGTAATAATAATAATGATTCCTACCCTGAACGGACTGTACACCTATTCATACACCAATTCCTACAACCAACGGATCTACATTTGATACAATTAAAGATAAGTTACTAATAAGATAACTATTAAGTACTGACTGAAATTATTAAAAATATCTATCACTATAACCTTAATTCTTTCCCTGTTTCTCGTCTTACTCATTGTGTAGACTGTAGGAGTAACATAATTTTATTATTACTAATGTTTATATATCAAATGGCACGTACCTCACCATAGAAAAATCTATAAAGCTCCGATTCTAAATACTATCTAAATACGTCTCAATCGGGTTTTTTACAAAAAAAAATTTTTTTTGGTTGTTAAAATTCCTGGACTGCAATAGAAATACTTACTAAGTACTTGTGCACTAGCACCTTCTTACCTGTTTTTTGAGAGGTTCTGTAGACTTCATATTTTCATTCACGTAATTATCTTCTTGAATTTGTTCGTACTTAGTATTGAAAATTAAGGGTTCATAAACATCTATTTCCTTGCATATTTTTTTCTTAGGAATAAGGTTTTTCTGAATTTTTGTGCCTATAATAACATCGCCTAGTTCTTCTTTTTTTCCTTCGTTGTACAAAATGTTATCTATGTCGAGTTCTAGCTCAGAATCTTCACAAAATAAACATCGGGTTCCAGGCATGCATTGATGCAATTTATGACCTTGATGTCTTTTTATGATCAGCGGGGAAATATTTAATTCCGACCAGCGTCTCGGTATTATACGGTGTTCACCTTCGGAATGTTTAATTTTTACTAGTTGTAGAACTAAATCGTCGGTAGATGGTTTTCTCAATTTGACTTTACTTATAGATAATTCCGTGGTTGCGGGTTGCACTTGAGTGTTATAATTTTTAGATTTCTCTTTTTCCTTGTTTTTCATTCTAAATTTCATGTCCTTTTCTTTTGCTTTGATGATGTCTAGGCCAAAATCTTTGTCTTTTTGTTCAGTATCTTTGGCTGCGTTCGGCGTTTCGGAACCTAAGTCGTCTTTTTCTTGTGTTTCGGACTGCAATTCAACTTCTTTGTTTTTTATCTGTGTATGTTGTTCCTTTTCCTTTGATGTCTGATCCATTTTTTTAAGCTTTTTATCTCTTTTCTGAATTTCACTCTCATTTTTTCTTGCATCAAGTGGATCCTTGGCGCATATGGATGTACCATTATGTTTTTCTTTTGGTTTGTGCAAAACTTTTTTTAAACTGTCCCTTATATTTGGTTGCAGGATTATTTTTGCTAGGTCAGATTTTTGTACTTGTTTTTGAAATTTGTCGTTTCTCTTTTCTGCTCCTAATTTACTTATTTGATCTGTTTGTTTCTTAGCTTTTTCTAATTCCAAAGTTAGTAAGTTTTCGGTTATTTCTTTTATAATCTCTGAGGAACTTCTTTGACGATTAACAGGTTTTTTAAGTTTTTCTTTAGGAAAAAAGAAACTAAAATTGGTCTTAAAAGTACTATCCTTCAGGCTGGAAAAAGATGAATTGAAATTTTCTACAGACTGTGATATTTTAAAATCAGAGAAAGATCTTTTACCGCAAATATTTCTAAAGTTTTTAGAGCTTGAATCATCTAGTAAATTGGAGAACTCAACATTGTTTTCTTTATGCATTTTTAAATTATTTTTAACGCTCTTTTGAAACAGATTTTTGTGACTGCACAATTTTTGTATCGTCAAATGATGTTCTTTATCCTTTTCTTTTCTCAAAATATGTAGTTCATGCTTACATTTCTGCGGCGGCTTTCTGTGACTTGATTCAGATGATAATGTTAGTTCGTCTTCAGAGGGCGCCAACAGTTCAATAGAAGTAATTATTCCCTTTTTTGATGAATCTTCATTATAATCAAGTCCAAATTTATTCATTTTTTCCGATTTTTCCTCATCCAAAGATGCCACATCTTTCTTGGTTTTGAACAAAAAGTCTATTTTAGGTTCATGGACAGTTTTCAACGATATTTTATAACTACACGATGTTTTTATCGATGATATAGTACTAGGATAAGTGGGATCCATAAAAATCATATTGTTATCCAACAATTCTATAATCTTTGTCAACCATAATTTTACCTTTTCTTTAATGTAGTTTTTTGATGTACTTTTCTTGTAAGAAATCTTCTTATGAATTCGAGTTTTACTTGTTTTATGAAGAAAATAATCAGTTAAACAATGATCGCAAATGTGGTTATATATTTTTTTACCAATATTCAAAATCTTTCTTTGCTTATACTTCACGTTTCGCTTACATCGTTTACATTTTATTAAATTATCTAAAAAAATTACAACAAATTACTTAAAGCAAATTAAAAGTACCTTACTAACTAGTTAGGTAACTAGGATATTTGTGTAATTTTAAATACTTAATTGTACTTACAGATCTTTTCCACTGATTTTTCTTTAACATTTTCTCCTTTGTCCATATTATCGTTGTTGCTCATTCTACAACAGATCAAAAATATGAAGAAAAAATATTTATGTATATTCCCGTATATATTGTAGCTTGCTGCCAGCGGCTTCGCCCGCGTAGTAAAAGAAAAACCCGCATAGTTCCTGTTCCCGTGGGATTTCCGGGATAAAACCTATCCTATGTCCTTCCTTGGGTCTCAATAGCCTATAGCTCTGTACCATATTTTAAGTAAATGTATGAAATACCTACTTTTTGAGTTAAGCCTGGACATAGATACATAAGACTCAACTAGGCTATTTATTATCTCAAGTAAGCTGAACGAAGCATGCAGCTATTTAAAAAAGCTAGCTAAAACACATTTTTTACACCTTACCCATTGACCTTACCTAATTTTTTTTTCACCTTATCTAAAATTTCATCGAAGTGAAAGATATAAGTAATTTAAATATATATCCACTATAATTAACTAGTTACTTGCAGATTAATAATATAATAATTATCTACTAGCAAATACGTAAGTATACCAAGGTTGAATAAAAGAAGAAAATGAGAACAGTGTGCTACAAAACGATTGAAGATTATTAATTAATGACCTTAGTTAATGACATTACAATAGTCCATCCTTCAAGCATTTTTTTTAATATATCACAGAAATAGATAAATAAATTAAAAATAGTATTTATTTGGAAGTTACCTTGCATCTTACCAAGATAAAAGGTTTTTCGTTCACGGGGAATACCCTGTAGGTTTTGATTCCCTTGCGAATGTCGAAAATTTTCAGCAGACGAATGTAGGTAGGTATCTTTTGATTGTGTTGGCTTATATTGAGAAGTTTGATTTTTACACAATTTCAAGAGACCTCCACGAGTTCTGTCGAATAATCATCTTTACAGACAGACATCGAAGTGATATATTATGAGAGTTCCGTTTTGTGGTTCGGAACCTTAAAAACGGCAACACATATTTCAAACTAGCTTCCGCCAGCGGGTTTGCCCACGCAGTCAAGTAAATCCATGCAGTATTTTTTTAAGTTTAGCCCACCTACAGACAAACACACAAACATTCGAAAAAGTTAGAAGTATTATTTTAAAAAATATTCAAAGTATTTTTTAAAATAAGTAATACTTGGAGCGTGATTTTCCCACGATTTTATTACCAAACTAGCGGTCCGCCCCGGCTTCGCCCGTGGTACATTTTTACGTTTTCTCTCCATAAGAACCATCCTCGTACTTCAAGAAATGTAGGTAATAATTAAAAAAAGAATTAACGATTAACGAAATCGGTTCAGTTGTTCTCGAGTTATGCGCTTACCAACACATTTTGCGATTCATTTTTATATATAACCTAATTATTTTTTTAAATTTAAAATAGTGAAAATAACCATATGTTATTTTGTAGAACTACAGATAATATATTTCTAAAGTAGAACGAAGGCACTATTTAGTAATCCATACTAATATTATAAGTGCGAAAGTAACTCTGTCTGTCTGTCTGTTACTCAATCACGCCTAAACTACTGAACCAATTTGCATGAAATTTGGTATGGAGATATTTTGATACCCGAGAAAGGACATAGGCTACTTTTTATTGCGAAATATGTACCACGGGCGAAGCCGGGGCGGACCGCTAGTCCCCCATAAATCGTAGTGGTAGGTACCATAAATCCTTCAAAGATTTGTTATGATTGAAAGAAGTTATTTTTATAGCCCAGAAAAGCTTTGCACGTATCTATTTTTAACCGACTTCAAAAAAAGGAGGAGGTTATCAATTCGGCCGGTATGTTTTTTTTTTTTTTTATGTATGTACACCGATTTCTCCGAGGTTTCTGAACCGATTTACGTGATTCTTTTTTTGTTCGATGCGGGATGGTGTCGAATTGGTCCCATAAACATTTTATTCGGATAGGCCCAGTAGTTTTTATTTTATGAGCATTTTTGTCTGTAGGTATTTGTAAAATTTGCAAGTGCAACTTTGAAGTCGGTTGTTTTTAACGCAGTTATCACTTGTACTACTATCTAATACATACACGTCTAAATTCATCAAAATCCGGTCAGCAGTTTATACAATGTAACAAAACAAGATTCATTTGCGCAGTAGAGATTTAACTACTTATGTATTTTTATTCTTTTGTATTCCCTCTACTTCAGTTTAGAGCCACCCAGAGCCACCCGTATTTATTTTACCTTTTTTATCCCTAACAATCTAAACTTAAGAAATCGCTAATTATTATTAATAAGAAGCGTATACCTACCCTAAGGTATAGTTACCAACTTGTAAACAAATTTTTAATTTGGTGTAGTACATATTGTAGGCACAGATGTTAGGCTGTCCAACTGATTTAAACTGAATAATATGCTGGTGTTTATATAACAGATGTTTCAAAATTATTTTAAATGGGATAGGTAAGTAACAAAGCATGTTCTTATTGGAGAGAAAGTTGAAATCAAAATGCTGTTGTATATTTATATCAATTTATTACTAATCCTTCTTTTTCTTAAAAAAATTAATAATTTTTTGGCGTAACGATAGAGGTGATCCTGTTGGTTTTAATACTAATTCTTTGGTGCATATGTTGTGAAGAGGGCCAAAGGCCAATGCAACAACAGTACATGCAAGACAAATAACATTATATGGCATACTAAAATCAGGTGTAGGTAATGAGACCATTGCTCCATTGGTTCTGAATACTGCAGAGTACCCTAAAAATATAAAAAATCAAGTTATACATTATGAAACATACTAAGAAATTCAGTAAATAACATTTGTATTATACTTACATGGTTTGGAAGCATTAAAAACTGAATCAAAAGTCACACCATCTATAGGAAGACTAGTATAATTTTTTGCCGTTGGTAAATTTGCTGTAATGATTGCAGAGCCTATGTAAAAACCGTGATTGGCATCTGGTGGATATTCTTGCCATTTTAAGAATACAAATTCAAAATCAATTGTCACTGTTGTTGTAGATTTGGGTGGCAACCTTAGCAATAATTCCAAGTGGTATGGCCTCTGTCTACTTCTGCCTGGAGAATAATACTGTTTCATTACTACATTACTTTCAGCCTCTCCATTAACTCTAAGTGTGCTCAATTGTATTGGCAGCCACCACGGGGCATTCTCTAATAAAACAATATCTATGGGTGCCCAATAGTTATTTACAATTTCAGTTACTATCCCACCAAATTCCTTTCCATATCCCAGGACATATCTATTAAAATGTAGAGGTGGTGGAACTGGTACTAAAAATTTAGTGTGTATTCCATATTTTGCCCCTATGTTTATCATCGGTGTGTCATGTTTTATTTCATATATTGCAAATATGGTTTCACTTCCACCTCTGCTTGACTGAACTATACTATTTGGTGCGGGTGTTAATTTAAATGGTTCTGTTCCATTTGATGTTATATCAACATAGATTTTGCTTGATGTGGACATGGGGCATGCCCCGAATAGCCCTTGTCCAAATAGTGATTTGAAAGACCAATTTGCATTATTAATTATTTTGAAGTCATACACAAGAGAAACAGTTTGTTTTATCTCCAAATTATGTTCAGTACAATCCTCATTCTGGCATGTTTTTCTCACATGGATTCCTATAGAATGATAATTTGTATTATGAATTAGCCTTGAATTTAAAAGTGCTGCAAATCCATGACTAGATTCACATGGGAGTAATTTTTTCCAAGGAGTTAAGTTTTCAGTGCATACTATTTCTCTGGGTAGTGAAGCATATCTCAAATATGCTGTACTATTAATATTTGTATGCATGGCTCCTAGAGGCCACAAAGCCATTTGTGGTGATATTGTATTGTGGTTGTCTATAAAATTTAGTGAAGCACAAAAAAGACCAGAAAGAGTAGAACTCAATTTCTTCCATTGATCATCTATATTTGAAACATTTGGAGAAAACCATGCATATAGTTCTGCACCAGGTGCCGCATCCAGGACTGGATATCCCCACTGTTTATGTCTCCATTGACCTTCAGTTAAAGTTAAATGTAACTCTTCAACTTGATAATGAGACATAATTTCTCGTAGTGAACGTGGGGCTAAATGAGAATGCTCAGCTGGAAATAAACAATGTGAAATTTCAAATTAGTAACAAGAGAAAAACAAGTGTAAATATTATAATCAATGTAAACATAACTTACAAGCGCCACCAGTTACTTGTGTGATGAATTGGAAATTAACATATAAATGAATAGGAAGTAAGGGTTTAATTAATATTTCTTCTTTATATACATCACCGGTAACACAGAATATTTGGGTAGATAAAAATAAGGAAAAGCAGAGAAAGAAAGGATTCGTCATTTTTTAGTTTTAAGTTCACAACTAGATTAAATACAATCTAAAACATTACATTTAATAGTAAATATTTATATTTAAATTATATTGAAAAAAAACTACTTCAAGTTGAACCATTTTTTTGCGATTGACAAAATGACAAATGACTTAATGACAAATGACATATAGACCACAGACTACAGATTAAATAATAGAGAACTCGCCACCAAAAAAGTCCCACGGCAATGCGTATGTCACACACGTATCACACAACACTTAATTTAGGCACAAAATTTAGAAGCTCATTTAGAAATTATAAGCTTCTGATCCCACTATCCTTAATTTATTATCTTTATTAGATATTGGAACTTGTATTTTAGATAAACGGACAATAGATGCAGAAATTATTTATCGCACGTTACCTTTCTTTGAATAAATAGGAAGTATGAGGCTTGCAAATTGCATTATGTAATATCTTCAATTACTTCTGCACACACTGGTTCTAAAACACTTAATATCTTCATTATTTGATTTAGTAACTAATTTTAGGACAATGTGCAATGCTTGTTCTTTCTTTATATTTTAGCACAGTATTTAGGGAAGTCATAAACCACATTAACGTTTTAACTATCTTTAATAATCTGTGCATAGGATTTGATACTTGATAGCCCTGAGCCACAGCCCTGCAACACAGCTTGTCAATGTCAAATACTTAGCTGTGAGTGGCTGTGAGTAGTGAGCACAGAGTACTTTTATATATAGATAGTAGTGAGTCTGTGATAATTTTAAACTGCAAGTTATTTATTATTTTGTAACTAAGTTTTAATTGTATAAAGTTTATTGAAAGTGTGTGTTTCAAAAGATATATTTAATTAACTCTTTTATACAAATGTATTGGATATATTTGTATTAATGTCATCATTTTGTTTATGTTGTTTATTGTAAAAAGTATCGCTGATTCATTTTTGTGGTTTTTATTTTTGGAGGTAGTTTTGGTACCTATACAATGGATAATGAATTTTTTGATATTTCGACGAGTTTAAGACTGCAACTCGGATATGGAATTGGCCATATATTGAACGATGTATGTGCTAGTTTATGGTTTACGTACTTCTTAGTATTTTTTCACCTTGTGCTTGAATTTACTGCCTCTCAAGCTGGATATTTAATGTTGATTGGACAAGTGGTCGATGCTGTATCCACCCCTTTTATTGGATACCATTCCGATCACACAAATAATTCTGTAAGTGCATGGTATGGCAGAAGAAAGCTTTGGCATTTGTTTGGTATGTATGGTTTGCATTAATCATAACTAAATCACTTATTGATTAATTAACTTAACAATTATTCCAGGTTCAGCATGTGTACTTATGTCTTTTCCATTTATATTCTCTCAATGTATTGGATGTTCATTAACACATAAGTGGGCTCAGATGTATTATTATGCATCATTTATTTTAATATTTCAAATTGGATGGGCAGCTGTACAAATATCACACTTGAGCTTAATACCAGAACTAGCTGAAGATCCGCATGTCCGTACTCATCTTACAGCAATAAGTTAAGTATAAAAATCTTGCATACAAAAGTGAGATATTACTAAAAATAAAACACATTACATGTTAAATCATTGCAAATATGATAAGGACATTTTCTAAGCTTTAACTAGTAGCTGATATTTGTTAAACTCAAATAAAATTTGATGAATATTAAATAATAATTTATGTATCAACTACAAACAATTTAATAATAAGTTTTCATAGGTATTCACATTTTTTTATGATTACAGATACGGATTTACTGTTTTCTCAAACTTGTTTGTGTATCTTATAACATGGGCCATTTTACATTTCACTGGACAATGTGACAAGGAGGTATGAAAATATTAATATAAGAAAAAAAACTGGTCAAATAAAATGTGTCCGGTTATTTTATTTTGTAGATATTACGTTTCATTGTTGCAAGTATAATTCACTAAATTTTGTTGTTGAATTAAATAATATTCAATGTATACTTTAGAATACTATAATCGTCTTCTAGTAATATAAATAATATATATTGTAAAATTTCAGCAAGTTGGTCCTGGAGATGCCTGGAAATTTAAACAGATAATGTTAATTGTTCTAAGCATTGGAACATTGGCAACTATACTATTTCACTTCAGTATAACAGAAAAACAAGCTAGATATGCAATAGCAGACAACACTCAAAATGCAACATTTCACTGCAGCATTTTTAAAAAATGGTTGTTATATCAGGTACTTTTTTAGAGGCTTTATAATTTTATATGCAATTGCTTTTTTTTAATATGTAATAATTTATGTATTATTTTGTTCCTCTATAAACGTTTTCAACCCTGAAAAATATCCATAATTAAACCATCCACATTGTAATTTTGTCTTTTATAATGTGGAATGTGACTCCTTAAATATTGTGTTTTATTGTGTAGACTGTACTATATGCAACAACTGTGTAGGTCTACATTTGAAGAAGCGTTGAAATAGATGCACTGCTTACTTATACTAACATAAACATTAATTTTGAAAGACAAGACATTTGTTTTCTCATTTTACTCTGTGCATTAAAAGCATTGCTTTCATCATTTAACATTTCAGTATTAAACTAAACCCCTATAAATTTTAGGTAGCTGGTGTTTATATGTGTACAAGGCTTGTTGTGAATGTTTCTCAAGTATTGATTCCCTTATATTTGCACCGCACTTTGGGATTAGCTGCTCGTTCTCTTGCTGTAGTGCCGTTGGCAATGTACCTCGGGAGTCTCGCCGCTGCCGGCGTGCAGAGGTTGGCGCCAAGATCAATCACTAGAAAACTATGCTATTTTATCGGATCCGCATTTTCCCTTTGTGGTTTTGTGTGGATTTACTTTGACACTGACTATAATTTTAAAGTCTATTTCATTTATATTGTTGCTGTTTTAATAGGTTAGTACATAGGACAATTAGTTTATCATTTTCTGCTGTCAATATTGAAACAAATATAATCAATAAATTAAGTAAACCATATTATGTCTATCAGCCCTTTGATAAATTACTTATAAATATAACAAATTATCTGTTTTTGTATATTAGAACATAAAACTCAAAAGCAATAGGAAATTAATAACATATCTGTTTCTTTTTATTTAAAATATATTATAATCATATTTGACTTTTTAATATAATATTTTACAGGATTTGGTGGTGCACAAATGTTGGTGACCAGCCTCTCTTTAACAGCTGACCTAGTTGGCGAAAATACACAAGGATCTGCTTTTGTATATGGTTTAATGAGTTTTACAGATAAGCTCTCTTGTGGAATAGCAATAGCTTTGATACAGCTATAGTAAGTTGTACTCTATTTACAGTTTATTTATTCACTAAAACTTGTTTTCTGCATTTAAGCAAATAGGGAACAACTCACAATTATTAGATAGGTATGGATATTTATTGAATTTAAGAAGATACTAATTAAGTACATAGTTATTCCTAATTAAATTTTTGTATTAAACCTCACGGCTCACCTATAGCACAGATCTAGTACCTAGTTTAGAAATTGTAAGGTTCTAGAAATGTTAACGTTTTAAATTTTTAGTTAAATAATTTTGGTAATTAATAGTTAATACATAAAAACTTTCTTTTTCAGTGCCGACCAGTCTGGTGCAATGTATTACCGTTATGCATTGTCGATAGTTTGCGGTGCAGCATGTTTACTAGGGCTATGTTTCACAGTTTGCCTACCTAAATTAACTCACAATACATTAATAGTTACGAGTAAGTAATTTATTATTTAACTAGATATCCGCCCGCGGCTTCGCCCGCGTTTGCAAAGGAAAACCCGCATAGTTCCCGTTCCCGTGGGATTTCCGGGATAAAAACTATCCTGTGTTAATCCAAGTTACCCTCTATATGTGTGCTAAATTTCATTGTTATCGGTTCAGTAGTTTTTACGTGAAAGAGAAACAAACATCCATACATCCATACAAACTTTCGCATTTATAATATTAGTAGGATTAAATAAAATGATAACTGACATCTTTTAAAAATTTTATTCTTATTTTTTATTATTTTACAGATGATGGATCAATAAATGCCTCAGATCAAGAAGTAGTACCATCTGGGCCAGAGATATAATAACTTATTGTGTTTGATCAAATAAAACGAGTTTGGTAGACCTTAGGAGGTCTGCTAAAGGCTCCGAATTTAACTAATTTTAGCAAAGAAGCCCTCGAAACTTATTAGCAACTAGTATATTTTTATATTATTTAAATATATTTTGTATTAATTAAGGTTTAAGAAATCTTATTAATCTTATTTTCTATTTTGATAGTATGAACATGTGATATTATGAAAATACATACCTATTTTTCTACGAGTTGTTTCATTTCTTTCACACTAATAAATATAAAATAGGTAGGTACATAGGTATTTCTTTGTATACAGGGTGTAATCGTTAAGTGTGCACAAGCGATTATTCCGTAACTGTTGCAGATATCAAAAACCTTTAAAATGATATCGAAAGTAAGTACTTAAGCTAATGAGTAAAATGGCCGTAATAAATTTTTAAAAATAAAACGAGGAAATTAACATTCGGTAATAAAATAAAATAATATTATTAATTATTATTTATTTTAACCGTGTGTGTGTGTGCCTTAGGGTTATATTCAGGGGCGTAGCTACTGCCGTATCAATTATACGGGGCCCCCGCCCCAAGGGGGCCCCCAACGTGCGCTTTTTTGAGAAATCTTTACCCTTCCTAAGGGCACCCAAACAAATTTTTATACGGGGCCCCGCCAAGGCACGCTACGCTTCTGGTTATATTGTTTTGAAAATAAAAAAAAATTAATACATAGTGGTTTATGTGCTGATTTACACAGGGTCAGTGACTGACTACAAATTCGAGGCAAATCAGTGCTGACTGCTGACCCGAAAAAAACCCTGTGTAAACAGATTTGAAGTCAGTACAGAGGCTTTAAGTCAATGCAACCTGTGTAAATCAGCACTAAAACCATTTTTTTTTCTTATTTGAATTATTATAAAAAAGTATGTAGCCATGGGTATAGGTTTAAGCTTAAATTTCAATATATTGTGGTAGTCTCAACCTCTGAGGTCTCAACTGTTTAATTTTATTATGTGAACCTAAGCTTGATCTATGAGTACTATTTACTTTACATAATGGACAATAAAAATAAAACAAGTTGAAAAGTACAGTCACAATTTAATATCACATGTAAGCTTGCACAGCATATAAATTTTGGTATTCAAAAGTTAGACAAAATTTAATACTAAAAGCTTGGCAGTTAGGTACAAGCACAAGTAGAAAAAATAAATAATGAAGATTAATAGTATATGAAAGACATTACTCAGTAGCAGCCAGTGCCATCACTGTGAATCTAACTTCTTTTGGATCTCTAGCCATAAACTCCTTGCAGACTTTAGCTGCATCTTCCAGGAAAGTTGCAGGAGTTGTAGGACCGTGATTAATAGGAAAAGCTTTGCGACCATCTAGTTCATACAAAACTCCATCCTTATGTACAAAAGTTATAAAATGATGATTAACAGGTTCGTCGGGATTAGCTGGAGTTTGTCCTTCTTGGGCAAGTTCTTTGTGAGCATTAATAATGCCATCACTATTGACAAACAAAGTACCACGAGCTGCTGGGTCTAAATCCTTTGCAGCATCCAAAAAGGTCTTCAAGTGGCCATCAGCAATCTCTATCTTATCTGTATTATTGGCAACTGCATGAATAACTGCAATAGTACCACAAGCGTTACTTATATTTTGTTTCATATAAAAAAGATTATTGGAGACTTCTTGGCCTTTGGATAGAATTTCAGCTTCTTCTTTATTTTTGTGTTCTTCATATGCTTCGGAAATTGGGAACAAAAGAGTAACTGCGACTACTGGACTCGGAACCCAAGATAGCATTTCAGGCTCCAGTCCCATCACATCTACAATATTCCATTTAGTAGGAACTCCATGCTTCTGAAGGAACTTATTTATAACATCAGGATTCGATTCCAAAGGAACTAGAGCTTCAGCCGCCATGTCGTTCTGGGTCTGAAAATATTTTAAGGGTTACCGGGAAAATATTTCTACTTTCAAATTATTGAAATAAGTGCACAATTTCTGTATACACACCTCAAACTAGGAAGATGAAGGTGAGAAAATGTGACAATACGATAAACTTGGAGGGAGACGAATACGCCGCTCGCTTCTCGTAGTGAATAATTAAAAATCAATACAAGTCTAGAATCTAGCTAGCTGCTAAGTCAACTCTCCGACGGTTTATTGATCCAATTTTCTGTCAAATGTCAAAACTACAAACACAGAACACTGAAACTGCGAAGTCACCGTTTCTTTCTCGGAGCAATTTTCTTTCTATATATTTCCAGGGTGCGTGTATATTGATAACATTTAATCTTTTTAAAATTATAGGTAATAAAATAAGAATTTGTATTTTCATCCATACTATATTAGTATTTATGAAAATAATATTATAAAGCTGAAGAGTTTGTTTGTTTGTTTGAACGCGCTAATCTCAGGAGCTACTGGTTCGATTTGAAAAATTATTTCGTTGTTTCCCATTTATCGAAGATTATATATATTATCACCACAATTATCACCCTAAGACCAACGAGCGGAGCAATGAGGGTAAACCGCAGGGCAAAGCTAGTTTTACATATGTCGTGGCCATATCGTAGATTCGCTCATTACGTACTATTAAGCGTACCTACTATAGAAACTACGGATATCTAATATTCAAGAAGAACGTCCTCTAAAATCCTCTATGTATATATATCCTAATTCCTAAGCCTAATTCCTACTATTAAAAATAATTTTTTTATACGATCAGGCCAAGAGTGGATGACAAAATCGTGAACCTTAAAATATTCATCATCTTTAACAGCCGGCAACCCTAATTTGTGGCCGGATTTATAGAGGCGACCATATCATATTAGACAGAAAAAAATTAGCTTTAATTTGATACTTATATGATTCATAAATGTACGTGATGAACGTATAAATGGATCAAACTGTTTGCACCAGGCTGCCAAGACGTTGGGGCGAGGTGAAAAACGGCAACCGTGATTTTTTAGAATCTTTATATTATCATTTGCCGTGACGTTGACTACATTTTATATAAGAAACAAGTGAACGAAATTTTTTCCCAAAAATCGTTTAGAAAAAATTTAATTAAACATGCTTGCGGCCAAATTTTGATTGGCAATCTGGCGATATGATGGCTTAAATTGGCCTAGTTGCCACTGACCGTTATACATCCTTCCTCTATGCCACTGACATCGGCAAATGCGGCAAACCAAGCGGCAAACCATGGAACTATAGTATGACTATAGTTCCATGCGGCAAACCAACACCAACGGGGCAACGCCCCTCTGACAGCGTCATTCAAGTGTCAAAACTCAAAACCCCTCGTATAATTCAATGATTATGGAATCACATGGAAGTGACATACCTACAAAAAAAGTGTGGCCGGCGCCATAATGCTTGTAACAAAACATGGCGGTGTTTAGTGCCGAGAATATATCGATAAACATTATTATGTTTATCGATATAAAAATAATATTAATATATTTATTTTGAATTTATAAGTATTTGTTTTGGCGCGGTGGAGAAAAATAGTGAGAGTGAATTTTTACGATGCGCGCGCACACCGACACCTAAAATTAACAGCATGAAGTAAGTTCTAGGTGGTATGAAAATTGATAACTATGTTCAAGTTGTATATTCTAGTATTTTGTCCATACGCCAAAGAAGTAACTTCTAACGCGTGTACATAAACACACACTCTTTTTTATTTATTTTAACTTTATTGTACAAAACATAGACGTAAAATTACAAATGGAAAAAATGACAATGCCAATTAATAAAATTAAGTATGGCGATGGCTGCTCGTGACGGTAACACCTATACAGGGTTACTTGTAAAACACCAGCAACCTCGCAGGACAAGATAGCTGTATAATTTGATAAATCCAGTTCAATTTTGACTTCGATATAAGGATTACGGTAGACTTACAATTTGGTAATTTCAGTTTTGAGGAATGTAATATAATGAAACAACATATATAATAATACAGGTATATAATAGTATTTTATTACGATGAACAACACAATATACAGTAATTTATTTATTTATAAATAATAGACAAAAAAACAATAATATATAATAACAGAGAAAATTATAGAGCTAAACTATTTTGTGCAGCCTGGGATGCACTCGGATTCACTCTGTTCATTTTTGAGTTCGGGATTTGAGGCTCAACTGGTACCTGGAAATGAAATGTCACAGTTTACATTAACTAGCATTGTTCACTTTACATTTAAACTAAAATGCAATACATTTTAATTAAAAGGGCAATGCTGATGGTTTGAAATTAATATCAACATTAGGGCTTACAATAGCGGAATTTGAATTTATATTTTTGGTTTTATGGCATTCAAATGCTTTATATATATAAATTTATAAAGAATAGAAAAATAACTTAAAACACCCCATGTATTTAAAGTAAATTGCACTTTCCCTCAGTCAATAACATTTCAACAACCAAATATCACCCAAGTTTGTACTCAAAAAATCATATAAAACCATCTCAGTTTGTTCACAGGCCTCCTTCAAAATAGGAGAAACGTTAGATTATAAATGACAGCCCTAAATCTAAATAAAAAGACCAAAAGTAAATTGGAAGACATCACGTGTCTACAGATAAAAACCTCACCCTGTGTGAATGCAGCGGCAGACATACTGGTGTAGCATCATCGTGCAGACTAATCACATCCATTGTTCTATTGAAAGCACTTTCTGGGAAATGTACTATGATATATCCTTTACATTTGGCTTGATATTTTCAGTTTCAATTGCTTCTAACCATTCTCCTTTTCTATTTTCACTTCTTGGTAACCTTCAAAAAATGAATATTTAGGTTATTATAATTTTAGTCCTGACCTGACTTATTTATAAATACATTTTTAATTAAAGTAGGTACTATAAAAGCGATTAATCTTACTTAAGTTAAAATTCATATTAGGTAAATTTAAGTGTTTTATTTTTCCTTCTGCTGCTCTTGGCAAAATTAATTTGTTATTTTGGAAGTGTATTCACCAAAGCAACTATTCTTAAGATTAATGACACAGCCTTGGGAGACGCACGTCATCATCGAACATTTTGCTGATGTCGATATTATAAGCCATCACTAGCACCCAAATTCATTATTTTACTAGAACGAAAATATACAAAATAAAGCTATATTTGGTAACAATTTTGCACTGAACATAGTCTGTGAATACTCCTTAATTCAATATACATGAAAATAACTAAATCAGCAAAGAAATAACTAATATTTCAGTCAAAACGTATACATACCGGTGCAAAGACAAACTTTTCTGGTTTTCATTCTTTCCGGAGCCACATCTCACAATACTGCGCTTTGGCATTATGCCACTATTTGTCCTTGACCACTCTATATGTTTTAGACACAAATGTTTGTCACAATCACAAAAATATTCAATATTTTTCAATGTTTACTACGGAGCAATGACAGAGCATGTACATCGTATTAACGAGAACATAAAATGGCGACCGGCCACAGTAGGTATTTGAGCTAACTTCAAATGTCAAGCGGTATAGAATTAGCACTGACTGACGTATAGTCATATTTTTTCACATATCAGAATATTCATTAGTTAGAAAGAGACAGTATTAGTTTTATTATTTCGGTATCGAAATGCATGATATTTGTATAATCAGTTGTTTGTATAGAACAATATGCCCTGTCCATAGGATTCCTTAGTCATTGGTATAATTTGATGAAAATGTGTCATCACTGTCAATTCCCTATTGTCATACTCATGTGTCACAAACAATGACTAAGGAATCCTATGGACAGGGCATATTGTTCTATACAAACAACTGATTATACAAATATCATGCATTTCGATACCGAAATAATAAAACTAATACTGTCTCTTTCTAACTAATGAATATTCTGATATGTGAAAAAATATGGCTATACGTCAGTCAGTGCTAATTCTATACCGCTTGACATTTGAAGTTAGCTCAAATACCTACTGTGGCCGGTCGCCATTTTATGTTCTCGTTATTACGATGTACATGCTCTGTCATTGCTCCGTAGTAAACATTGAAAAATATTGAATATTTTTGTGATTGTGACAAACATTTGTGTCTAAAACATATAGAGTGGTCAAGGGCAAATAGTGGCATAATGCCAAAGCGCAGTATTGTGGGATGTGGCTCCGGAAAGAATGAAAACCAGAAAAGTTTGTCTTTGCACCGGTATGTATACGTTTTGACTGAAATATTAGTTATTTATTTGCTGATTTAGTTATTTTCATGTATATTGAATTGAGGAGTATTCACAGACTATGTTCAGTGCAAAATTGTTACCAAATATAGCTTTATTTTGTATATTTTCGTTATAGTAAAATAATGAATTTGGGTGCTAGTGATGGCTTATAATATCGACATTAGCAAAATGTTCGATGAAGACGTGCGTCTCCCAAGGCTGTGTCATTAATCTTAAGAATAGTTGCTTTGGTGAATACACTTCCAAATTAACAAATTAATTTTGCCAAGAGCAGCAGAAGGAAAAATAAAACACTTAAATTTACCTAATATGAATAAGATTAGTCGCTTTTATAGTACTTTCAAAATGTATTTATAAATAAGTCAGGTCAGGACTAAAATTATAATAACCTAAAAATTCATTTTTTATAGGTTACCAAGAAGTGAAAATAGAAAAGGAAAATGGTTAGAAGCAATTGAAACTGAAAATATCAAGCCAAATGTAAAGGATATATCATAGTATGTTCCCTACATTTCCCCGAAAGTGCTTTCAATAGAACAATGGATGTGATTAGTCTGCACGATGATGCTATACCAGTATGTTTGCCGCTGCATTCACACAGGGTGAGGTTTTTATCTGTAGACACATGATGTCTTCCAATTTACTTTTGGTCTTTTTATTTAGATTTAGGGCTGTCATTTATATGCTAACGTTTCTCCTATTTTGAAGAGGGCCTGTGAACAAACTGAGATGGTTTTATATGATTTTTTGAGTACAAACTTGGGTGATATTTGGTTGTTGAAATGTTATTGACTGAGGGAAAGTGCAATTTACTTTAAATACATGGGGTGTTTTAAGTTATTTTTCTATTCTTTATAAATTTATATTTATAAAGCATTTGAATGCCATAAAATAAAACCAAAAATATAAATTTAAATTCCGCTATTGCAAGCCCTAATGTTAATATTAATTTCAAACCGTCGCGTCAGCATTGCCCTTTTAATTAAAATGTATTGCATGTTAGTTAAAATGTAAAGTGAACAATGTTAGTTAATGTAAACTGTGACATTTCATTTCCAGGTACCGGTTGAGCCTCAAATCCCGAACTCAAAAATGAACAGAGTGAATCCGAGTGCATCACCGGCTGCACGAAATAGTTTAGTTCTATAATTATCTCTGTTATTAAGTAATTATTGTTTTTTTTTTTCTATTACCTACTGTATATTGTGTTGTTCATCGTAATAAAAAACTATTATATACCTATATTAGTATTTATTTTGTATCATTATAATATTACATTCCTCAAAACTGAAATTAGTTCAGCTAAAAGGTAACAAAAGGTAAAATATGTATATATAAATACTAGCGGTCCGCCCCGGCTTCGCCCGTGGTACATTTTTACGTTTTCTCTCCATAAGAACCATCCTCGTACTTCAAGAAATGTAATAAAAAAAGAATTAACGAAATCGGTTCAGTTGTTCTCGAGTTATGCGCTTACCAACACAATTTGCGATTCATTTTTATATTATAGATTATTTTTATATCGATAAACATAGGTATTAATGTTTATCGATATATTCTCGGCACTAAACACCGCCATGTTTAGTTCCATTCAATATGGCGCCGGCCACACTTTTTTTGTAGGTATGTCACTTCCATGTGATTCCTTATTCATTGGTCACAAATCACAATGTTAGAACTTTCAAATTTTTATTAAACTTTTGTTTCATTCACGTACCTACAGTGACTAATAAAAACTTTTGTTTTGGATTTACGATGAAGATTCTTAGCTTTTGTGAATGGAGATCTTCAATTTACAACAAGAAATGAATTTGTTATTGTAAACACATTCTTGTGTGGCTCCTAGTTTTAAAAATGGCAGTTTGTAGCCTTAGAACGGTACTTTTGATTGTGTGTATACTCGAACTGGTAATTATTTTTACAAATTGTATATGATTATCACGCGATTATATTTAAAATCATAAAATGTTAAAAACTGTTGTTCACGTTCAGTTTAAGATAACAAGTACAAAACTTCACATTGTTTGCAACAAGTGTTATGTTAAATCGATGTCCTAATTCTTGACTTGTTCTTCAATTTTATATGCTGTTAAATCATCATTCATTACTCAAATTTAAATGTTGATTTTTTTTGTACAAGAAGCTGAAATAACTCAGGTGGAATATATTGTAATGATTTGAATTCTTACAGATTGTTACTATACAGCGCCAAGTATTTGATTTTCTAGGGTATATGTGGTTACCTATTATAACAAATTTTATTAATATCCTCTTGATAATATTTGGATCTTTTGGAGCAGTGCAATATGTAACAAAATATCTCTTTGCTGTAAGTAATTTGATATTTAAATACATTGATTAATTATTTCGTATTTAAGGAGTTTTGACATTATTTGAACAATTTTCAGTATGCTATTTGGAGTTTGATGTGGTTGACTTGGAATACATTTTTGATATGTTATTATCTAAATCTTGGAACTTTAAACAGAGTGAGTTTTTGCATATTTAATTATTTACATTAAATGCATGTTTTTTTTTACCTGTGCATTCGCAGCTAACTTTTGAACTGCCATTAAGTATGAATCAAACTAGAATAATTCATATTTCATAGTACCCTGTTTGTAGGAAAGTGGCCTTTTATCACTGGGGACAGGCAGTGTGAGCTGGTGGGAGAGCAATGGATGGGGCTGCCAGCCTGTGTGGGGGGAAGTTGATGGGCCAGGGACCTGGAGACCAGCTCATGTTGATGGATGCTTCTTCCAGTGGCATCATGTTGAACTAGCGCAGTCAAGTGTTGCTGCTCTGTTCACTATTATAGCCTTGCCGCTTGCCATAATTCTTGCTTACCGTTCAATGAAGAAAAAGAAGCCTACCTCAGGTAATATAATAATTTTTGTTTCAGGAAGACAAGTATACAAGATATGAGGAAAAGTGAAAAATTCTTTATTATTGTAAATGCAATTTTCTGAAGTTTGGCTAATCACTTTCACACAACTAGTACTTAATAAAACTTGTATCAGACCAATTATATGCTGAAGCTAATTCGAAGTATGTACCTATTTATATTTACTTTCAGATAAAGGTACCTTGCCACGTCGTCAAGTATATACAATAGAATTAAGTCCCACCGAAACAAATATGAGTGAAAGTTCTCTCAAACCCATGACACCGCGTCGTGTCAAACGTAGATCTAGAGGCGCAGCAGGATCTTCGACGCGGAGATCGCGCCGGTCATACAGAAACGCTGGTTATATGGCATCTAATGCGTCATTACCGTCGGATCCAAGACCTTCGAGGCCAACGTCAGCACACTCGTCATATTCAAATTTCCATGCAGCCCGCCCGAATTCATATCATCCAACTGACCGAGATGGTACCTTACGATCACAAGACACGTATGAACTACCTCCACCACCCGCAGAATCTATTCCAATCATGACAAATAGGTATGAGACCGTACGGAGAAGTGTCAAGTCCGAACGCGGCCACGACGTCGTCGGTCCGTACAATGAGCCTAACAGATACGATCCTCCGCCTCCTCGCAACTACGATACAAACGTGCCATCTTATGATAATGTTGGCCGGGGATATGACGCCCAAAACTATGAGCCAAGAGTTGACACAATGTCACCAAATGAATCTCCATATGGAGCTAATGGGTATGGAGGATATCCAGTCGATGGAGGTTGGGAGGCGCCTCCTCCTCCGGCTCCTCCCTACACCGCAAGAGCCACGCCCCAAGCTCCCGGTCCACCAGCATATCAACAAGTTAATGACCCTTACAATGTAGTGCCTTAAATTTTACAAGTGTCCTTCTAGTAACGCTCACTGCAGCTCAACGAATTTCCCTGATATTTTTAAGTAAATTACTCTTTTTCTGTTAAAAACCTAACTTTAAGTATAGAGATAAGACATCACTGTTAATTGGGTAGGTAATAATGTACTTATATATTTTTAGTCATTGTTGTTGATGTATAAAATACATTCTTTTTAATTGTAAACAAAATCATGATATACAAAAAATATTATTATTCTTCACTTTTATGAATCTCGCCGTGATAGATCACGTTGGAATTTGTTATTACCTTTTTTTAACTAGGTACTTAAAGCGACATTCCAAACTGTTTGCACAAATTTGCATCCGTCCAAACAAAGAAATATTTTTTTCTTTTAATATAAGATTTCTAACTTTACCAAGAAGCTTATATATAATACACTGGAGATTGCATTATGACCATTAATCATAGGTCATAGTGCAATCTCCAGTGTATTAGTTAAAAGCTTCTAGATAGGGAGGCGAGGTAGCTAAATGACGTAATTCAACGGCGTCATCGAGACTTATCAAAATCGAAAGAGAAAATAATTTCGAAAAGAAAAGCTTCTATGGTAAAAACCATTTTAGCGGTGGGTTTGGCGTGTACGGATTTTCAAAAATGTAAAAAAAAACAGTTACTTGGGCATTCTCGAGCGCGTCAGATATTCATACTACGTATGCCCCAAGTCCCTCTGATAACAACGGTATACTAATCTGCCGGTTTGCGTGGTGGGGCTAGGCATAAAAATTCGTCAAAAATGCACAAAAAAAAAATTTACTCGAGCGCGTCAGATTTTCGGAAGGGGTGTTAAGTAGGCCCCAAGGAAGCTCCCCTTAAAAAAACTGACGATTACGACATGACGATAAGTTATGATGAATTTTTGAAAATGCAGAAAAAAAGAGTCCTTTTGAAATACTCGAGCGCGTCAGATTTTCATAGGGGAGGTTTATCTCGGTATCCTGAAAGCATATTTTCTTAATCTGACAAAAATGTTGGTGGGTTCTCTTAATCTGACCGAAAAAGGTTTGTGGGTTTCTTTTTTTTAATCATCGTTATTTCATATCAATTTTTCTTAACTCCCTCAGTTTTCGAGATATACACAAAAAACCGGGAGTTTGACTTTTTACGATGCTTCAAGTAAAAAAAGTTTTAACTTTGGACAAAAATGAAAAGAGACCTTTTTTTTAAAGTAAAATTACCTTTTTTGTTTATTTAAACTTTTTTTTTGGAAAAAGTAAAGTTCGCGACTTATATGCTGCAACGCGTTTTTCGGAAGATGAAATGGCTCCTCCAGACTTCCGGTCATGCGGAAACCGGCAGATTTTGTATTTTTAGTAAGTTTTAGATTATATTCTTCAAAATAAAAATAAAAACAATCGCGCTCGAGAATGCCGGATTAACGTTTTTTTTTTACAAGTTCGCGACCCTATAACTCGGCGGCGTCAAGGACTTATGGTCAGATTAGTTAAATTTAGTCTTAAAACACTAAAATCAACCCCCAATATCTTAATCTGACGCGCTCGAGTATTTCAGACTATCGATTTTTTTTTACTAATCTGATCGTCTATCCTGGGCGCGCGTCACTACTTAAAGAGCTAAATAGTTAATAAGGTTGTTCTATTAGGTCTAAGGTATCTCTCATATCTTAAACTGCCACGCTCGAGTATTGCAGAAAATTCCCCTCTTCGCCTCCCTATCTATTCTTGAACTTTACAAATACTAGACAGTAAGAGTGACATATGTCGTTTTCCACCTAACTCCTAAAATATGCGTGTATACTATACACACAATATCTGTAACTAAAATACAAAATGAGCTTTATTAGTTTAAGATTACCTATAAAACAAAATTTGGGAAACTTTTATACCAAATATACAAGAAATACATTATTACGTGTAGTTTTATTTTAGTGGCGTTTTATGGAATGTGAAATAAAATTGCATAAATATGAGCATTGTAAATATATTTTTACAAAACATAATATACCTATACTTAATACAAAATTGGTTGAAAAACTATTTGATAAACCATAAATCTTAAAACATAATGTTATGTTATGTACTTTGAAAATGCTTTCATTTGTTGTAACAGAAAATTCAATTTCATTAAATATATTATTTTGAGATATTTGAATTCAAAATAGGGTTATATAGTTAAAATAGTGCTGCGTTGTAATTTAATTTTACCTTATAATTTAAACATACATATAGGTATAAAACAATTGACTCTTAAATTTAATTGACTTAAAACATATGAATAATCTTACATATTCTAGTTTCGAAAGAAGTCAAATCATACTTATATTAAATGTTTCATTTAACTTATTATTATTTTATTTATTAATCACATGACAACTCACATCGGGAATCTTTCATACAATGCAAAGAATGGTGTGGAGACGTTCAAAATTAAGTTTTTAGTTTTATTCAGATTTCAGATCACGTACAAATAAAAAACTTAATACTATGCGATTCAAACAAGAACAGGATCGATTCTGCGCCATTTTGTTTCGTCATCATTACTTCAAAATAATAATTAATAATCAACGATCCAAATTAAGATAGGGCTTTATTGAGACAGGCAATAAAAAACAAACGATGATGGAAATGCAAAAGGAAAGGTTTCCAAGAAAATCGTACCTATTTTTCGAGTGATATTGACCTGACATTTTTTGAAATTGACACATTGGGTCATTGACATTCCTATTATAAGAATCGAATAGCACAAATAATTTATATCGCGGGTAAGCTGCGTCGTTCGGCGGGCGTGAGGTCCGGGTGCCACACGTCCACTATGAGCACGAGCCGCGGCGCTGTACCGTTGTGCCACACTTCGTGCTCGAAGCTATCGTCGAATATGAATACTTTACCCACTTCCCATTGCCTATGGAAAATAATAGTTAGCTTTTAAAAATGGCATTCTTTTATAGTGCTCTGTTGGAAAGAGAAAATTAGACTAAAAAGTTATATATTTTGGTTTTTAAATGTTGGCAATAAATGTTTGAATTTTTTTTCAAAATTACACTAATTGCGTCACCTAAAACCATGTTCTCTTACCTGGTTTCTTTATCCACTCTTATAAAGGTATCTTTGGTATTACTCAAGCCTAAATGCATACGAAGTCGGCAATTCGTTGGGCCGACGTGAGGTCTAACATGGGTTCCCGGATCTATTAAGCTGAATTTAATTTGGCCTCTCCTACATCCCGCAGCTGCAGTATCTTGTTGAACTATTGAACAAGTAACTGGCGCTTTCTTGCATCTTCCAGGAATTTCGCGACCTCTCACAAATATATCCAATTGCGACCACTCTCCGCGTTCTTTTAAGCCTTCTTTTTCTTTTTCGTATAACGTCTTAAGAGCTAGGCCTTCTTTCAAAATTTCACGCCATGACTTTTCCAAGGCCTGTGCTAATTTGGCATATGGCGTTTCTTTTATAGACCACCAAGGTTGACCTTTCAGTCGTGGCACGTTGTAAAGAGATCTTTGAGATGGAGAGAGGAAATGGCCAAGGCGTGCTCCACGTTTATGCACTTCATGAGCTTCATCAAACCTCTGTAGTAGTAACAGCGCATCACCTAAATGATAATAAAAGCGCGGTTCGCACGCCGGCCCTGTATCGCCTTCGAGAGCTTTACGTAAATATACTATGGCTTCTTCTAATTTATTATACTGCGTTTTTAAAACGAAACCATAATGAGCTAAAGCTACACGATCATTTGGCTTAATTCGAATAGTTTCCTTAAGGACTTCGTCTGCTAGGTCGGCTCTGAAATTGGAAAACAAAATAGTATGTATTCATACTTAGTTATTGCGTACTGAAATAATTGATTAATCACTATTCAAAATACAAATCTCTCACCTGTTAGCCATCAAGAAGCATATTGTTAAATTGTTTCTATAGTGAACATCATCTGGAAACCGACGGATAAGTAAGCGGTAAACTGGTTCTGCATTCAAATATGTTCCTAAAACAGGCATTATACTAATATAACTATTGGTAGGTAGATGTATTGTTTTAGAACAACGAATTGACTATTTTAAAAAGTAGGATTAACATACAAGAGACTATAAAAATACGTTTGTACTATTCAGTATTGTTTTAAATGTAATATTTCGAGTTTTTATACAACATGTAAGGAGTAAACACCAACCTCTAAACTGTATTCTATCGATGGCCCGTTGAGCGATTTCCAGCAGCCTTTTATTTGACAAGCGCTCATTCATTTTGAGCAACTGTAGATATGCTGCAATAGCTCGGGACAGTAATTTATTATCCCTTTTTGCTTCAGCCATCATGTCCAACGCTCTCGCAGCGAGCCATTGCCCGCGAGCACTGTTCTGTAGTTCTTTTGCTGACACACGTCGCTCGCACGCAGACCACGCTCCCTCCATACGTTAGTAAAAAAACCATTCACATGCATATCCACACAACATTTCAAACAAACTACAATGTCTACCAGACACTTATAAGATACAGGGGATGGCAACTATTCTAAGGATTATCGTCAAGAGATCGCCAGAAGAACTTTGCGCAGGGTGCGGGCGCGCAGAACAGTCTGACGCATCTTATGACGAGATTTTAGGGGAGGAAATTATGAAAAAAATGGCACAACGAGCAGTTATAGGCAAAAAAGTGTTATTCTAGCCAATCCTGAAACGCAATAAATAAAATATTCTAAATTAAAAATTGGTATTAAAGTACCATAAAAGCAAATTTTTGAAATTTTGTTTTCAAAATTTTACATTTTTTATTATAATTTATACAATAAATTAAGATCGGTTAAAGCGAAAATTGAGCCAATAGCCGACATACTATCTAGCCTACATTTCTAGGCACAATGCATATATTTATTTAAAGATAATTTATAAATATGTAAATTAATCCCTTAATTAGTGCCGAGAGTAGACAGATTTTTATCTTCACGATGTGGATAACCTATTTCTTTTGTTTTTATTAGTTTACATATTCGAGAAAGTATCAGGCGCATTCATACCTGTCGAAGTTCATCTTCGGCAAGGTCAAGTTGTTCACTCCAGTAGGGATCGTTAGGTTCGCCCGGCCAGTCGTCTTCTATACTGTTTCCACCACCTTCTGCAAAAATATACATGACATATAATCATGATTTGTAGATTTATTTGTAACATCAACAGCACACATCAACCTTTGTAATTACAATATATTAATATTTAACGACACCAAAGAATATCAACAACGAAGTAGGTAGAATGTATCTTTAATTTTTAAACCAATTTGAACTTACAGGTATCATTAAGGTAATGCTAGAAAAATACGGACAACAAACAAAAGTTAATTTCACTCACATGTTAGTCATGCCAAATAAGAATTTATGTTATGTTATTGCGCATGCCAAGGCTGTGGTTATGAAGCGAGTACACGTTGACGAGAGGTGTTTACTGTTTTTGCCCGGCCTCTCCGGTTCCGGCAGTCGACCGTATTTAGCTTCTAGACGATTTAATAATTCCGTGTCATCGACATCCGATATTTCTTCTTCCACTTCGTCCTCTTCCTCTTCCAATTCTTCTTCTATTTGTTCCTCGTCAATTATTTCAACATCCTCTGAATCTTCATCGGGTTCTACTTCTGGAGGTGCTTTTGCTACAACGGCACTCTTAGTTTCTTTCACTTCAACTTTTTTAGCAATAACTTCCTGTTTCACCGGTTCTTCCTCTTCCTCCTCCTCTTCCAATTCTTCTTCGTCTATCTCTTCTTCTTCTTCCTCATCTTCGTCACTGTAAAGCTCTTTTTCATTGTCTTTATCTTTATCATGCTCTTGAATTTCCTAGGAAATGTAAAACAAAAGCAGATATAGTCTTTGAAAAGGTTTGTCTGTAGAACCAAGGCCAAGTATTTTACTTACTTCTTCAACATGCTTTTTAATTTCAACTTTATTGTCTTCTAAATCTCTTTTCAATACCGGTGCAGATTGTACAGGTGCAGGTGCGGTATTTTGTACAATTTCTTCTTGAACAGGCTGAATAATTTGTTTCGTTTCAGTCGCTGGTGGAATAAGTGTCATGCGCCTATCTATCACGGGTGGATCTTCCCTAACTACTTGTTCGTCATTTTCCGGTTCATCTGTTAGATTAATTTACTATTATAAGTTTTATCGAAATTGAATGTAAATTTATGAAAACTTAAATAAAAATTAAATATTTGTTTTATATTTGATAAAAGAAATCGCGTAATATATTGAGAAAGTACGCACCACGCCGTGCTGTGGCGCGTCGCACGACCGCGTGCGTGGCGACCAGCAGTGCGCCGCCCACCACCAGCTTCAGCCACACTGCAACATATGCGCCATCTCAGAACACATGTTTCCGTCTAATACGCGTGATTTTGCCGAAATCGTCATTTTCTTTTTCTATCCCTAGCTTTCATTATAGTCTTTAAATATTATGCTGTCAATTTCCACTAAATGATAAAACTGGCAAATTGTAAGAAAGTGTTTGTAGTAAAATTTGAGTAATTTTAGCATCAGATTTATTTTGATCGCGTTGCTTTTGTAAGTGTTACATAATAGTTTAATTTACCTTCCATACGAACGAAGCCATGATAAATGTCTAATCCCAGTGAGAGTATTGAATTCATGTCATGTAATATGTAAATTGAATACTTTTTATAAATAGTTCATACGTGCACGTTCGCACTTGCAGTTGACACAAATAAGCAAGTTTCTCGTACGACTTACGAGGTGCGTGGGCGATGCGAAATTACGCAGGCGTTCTCAACAACGAGGTATTTTTGTTTCACTAATTGTCCGCCGTTCCTAACGAAAACATTCAAGAAATAGTTCTCAAGCGGCTTTGTTAAATTTCATTATTTAATTTGAGTTGTTTTAAAATTACGATCCATCACCATTTAAACAAAGCACTACATGTAATTTTCTGATTCTGAGTGACGTCATCCGAAACTGTATCGCGATGATTAATAGAATCGAGAGTTGAAGATGGTTTCTACATAAATGTGAAAATAATTAAAAGTAAGCAAAATACTACCAGACAATAAATTGGTTTGTTTATAATATTTACACACGATATTCAGGCATGTGATTTTGTGAATTAGTTAAAATACATATAAAATGATTAGGTATTAAGAAATTAGCATGGAAAACAGTCCACGATATTTTTGTTCCTGGTATCTCGAAGGTTTCTATATTAAATTTAAGAATTTTTTTCATTAAATCTAATTTAATAAAAATTCAGTCGTTAGTTTTCATAACGTATAATCACAGCTCGTAAATTAGTAAGTACCTATCCTTATAAAAATAAATGCTTGCAACTAAATAGCATTTAGTACAAATAAAAAAAACTAAATACAAATCCTTAAGATAGCTTACACTACAGCCATTGAGGGCGTTTTTGTTATTATTTCAAATCAAACATGTGTCAAATGCTATGCAAAAAGAAAACTATAGCAGCCAGAAGAAGTTTATTATCGTAATTAATTCGTTAAGTATGTTATATCGATATGCTACGTATCGTGGACGATTTACGTAGATAAAAGAAGAAAAACCATATTTCGCTTTCCTGATTTAACATTTTTAAAGCGAGTGCTTTGGGATGCTGAATACTGTATGTTACTTATAGGTTTTCAAATTGATAGGAATTGTTAAAATTTAAATTTTATTTAAACTGGATGTGTCATGTTAAAAAAAATTGGAATTTTTTATGTTTTTATTCTTGACTATCCATAAGTTTTTTTTTTTACTTCGTATTTAAAATTTGAGAATTAGTCAAGGTTAATATTCGTGATATGTATTTAGTGCAACACTTTAAATACGTAGAATTTTATTTAAATTGACCCAAAGAGGAATTTTTCACAACACATTTTCATTTCTTCAAACACATAATGTTTAGTAAAATATGCAAACGGTTAACCACACAACATTCTAATTAATCATGTTAAATGTATTAATAAAGCAGGAAGCGAAATACATATTAAAAAATAAAAAAAATTCTATGACTATACTCACTGCCTTGTGAGGCCTGTGCTTCACGTTCCCGCCTTAATTCCTCTTGTTGTCTTTCGTATTCTTCCTCTGCGGCAAGGGTATCTGGTGTGCTTTGAAGAGGTTCTTCTTCAATCTGTTAAAAAAATATATATTTGTAAGTTAAGAATAATCCAAGTAGATATGTAATAGTATATTATATGATAATAGATTACTAGTAGTTTGGATAATGTTGAAGTTTCATCTTTATAATGGAAAAATGCGGAAAGTATAATAATAATTTTAAGCAGTAACAATCACAATAATATGTTTTTTACCGCAAAAAAGACACAATGCTAAAATGGTTATGGTTTGTATAGACTCAATTTTTTGCTATACTATAGAGTATCTGAGATTTCGGCTTCGTGCAAAACAATATATTTGCACAAAATGAGCTGAATATAAACTTACTTCTGTGTATGGCTTGCCCGCTGGCGGTATTGTGATGCGTTCGACTGGTGGTTCATCGTCATCTTCTGTCGCATCTTCTTTTGTTTCTTCTTGTTCTTCTTTTGATGCATCTGTTTGTGAGAAAATTTTTTTCCTAGAAATTCAACTTATTAATCCTGCTTTATTAGTCAAAATTTACTATTGTAATGTTTGCAACATAAAGGACTAGAAGCCAGAAGCAAGCAGTCATAATATATAGCATAAATTAATTTAACTACTGAAAATATTCAATTTTAGTATTACAAGGGGGAGCCCGGAGCAACCTCAATTTTTTACTTACCCCCCTCAAATTTATACATTAATAAAGATGAACACTGGCTCTTCATATACAGAGCTTATTCTAGTTTATGAGAGTACATAAGGTTTTGTAAAATACAGATTTCATTATTACCATCATCATCATTATCATCATCTTCCTTTATTTCATCCATATTGGTAACCTCTCCAGATATAATATCCTCATCAGATATCTCTCGTTCGATCTTTTCAACGATTTCATCGTCGTCATCATCGTCATCGTTTTCGTTATCTTCGACCTAAAAGACAATTCAATTATCAACCGACTTCAAAAAAGGAGGAGTTTCTCCATTCGACTGTATTTGGGTTTGTTATGTACTATGAATTTACACAAAATAAATAATATTATGACAAAATTAATCGAGCAACAGTTTCTATTATCTTCCTCCCAACACGAATATTTAAAAAGCAATAATTTATCTATTAAAACTTTTGTTGTTATATTACGTAAATTAACAGAGGGAGGATTGCAAAGAAATTTGTTATTGACCAATCTAAAGATGAATAAATGTGAAACTTTTTATTTCTGTACATGAGGTTTTGAATCTGTGGTGGGCCTCTAGCGTCAGTCGAGATTGTGATAAGTGGAGATATTTTTTAAGATAACTATGTATATAGACAGAGCCTTCTAGCAAATAGACAAATTATTTTTTTATAATAGGTACTTAATTCATTAGATATAGTAAATTATACAAATCTAACAAAATAAACGCAATCAATTTCAGTTACTCACATTATTCTCGATAATGTAATAGGTATTATAATATTACTTACAAATTATGTAAAAAAAATTCAAAAACAAAATCCAATCAATAAAACTGATACAGGTCTAAAAGCACATGCTTTTAAGAGTGTGGTTAAATTATTGTTAAATTCTTCATGTTATATGTCTAATTTTAACATGTCTCATAAAAAAATAGTAATAAATATATATATCATGTTATTATATCACTTCCAAATAATTCTTGGTTAAATTTAAATTTAGAAAGCAATGCTGTTAATTGCCAATCAAACCAAAAGATAAGTATATGATTTTTTTAGTATCTCTTAAAGATTATCACGATAACAAAATAACAGTGCACACACCACAGGGTTCCATAGATACTGTATTAATTTAATACAATGGATTAAAAAAAAAAAAAAAAACTAGAAATCAATACTTGACTATGGAACCCCAAACTAAACAAAAACTGGAACTCATTTAATATGATTGAGAACCTCATCATTCTGCCATGAGTCTTCATCAACTTCATCATTGTTAAAACTCTCCACTTCATTTTCATCATTTTCTTCATTACTTTCATTGTCATCATCGTTATTTACTTCATTTTCATCATCATTGTCTCCATCATCATTATTTTCTTCGTCGATTTGGTTTTCATCATCAACATCTTCATTTGTTTCATTGTCATCATCATCACCATTATCTTCTTCTTTACTTTCGTTTTCATCATCGTCTTCTTTAGTATCATATTCAACATCATCTTCATCTGCATCGTCGTCATCTTGTTCAACATGTTCATCAACTAATTCATCATTTGCATCATCCTTATCTATATTACTGCTCTTTATGATTTTTTCATAAATGTTTCGGTAAGCACTATATGCAATAGATTCATCCTCCTGTTCATATGTTAACAATAAAGACAAAAATTGTAGTGAAAAAATACATAAATAAAGGTTATTAATGCAACTCAAAGCTATTATTAATCACCTCTTGTTCTTGTTCATCATCACTTTGTACTTCATCAGCATCTTCATCTTCAGTATGATCAACTTCTTCACTTTCATGTTCATCATCTTCCTCTTCATGATCACTTTCTACATCTTCATGATCATCATCATGCAGATCGTCATGATCATCATCATGTAAATCTTCATCATCCTTGTGATGTTTACAAACAGTATGGTACAATAGGAATTCATAATTTATTTAAGAATGTATAACTGTAATGTGCACTTGAAACACATTTGTTTTTAAATAAGAGTAGAATTTTAAAAAGTTAATAAGGTTTTTGATATTTAATACAATAATATTTTTCCAGTAAGTTAACTTTACTATTTAATTAATAGAAAAAATATTTGCCTTTATATTTTGGGTTGCAATGTAACTTTAATGCAGGTGCTCAACAATTTAATCTAATTAAAAGCAAAAATATAATTTTCTACAGCCTTGAATCAATATTATGGTGATAATGTGTCTGTGTAATAAGTATATGTAGTAAATCACTTAAATAATAAATTGAATCAATAATTTGAATAAAAAATGAAAATGTAATATTCATGTTTATTCAAAAAATAAGACAGATTATAAAATGAATAGATTTTTTTTAAACTAAATATCTGTGCAGAGCTTCCATGTTGGAATTATAGAATTGTGATTTAGACTAGATTATAAATTTGAGATGATGTATGTAATTTGAGATATTATGAAAATTGACCCTCAAGAGAAATAATATTTGACTTTGATTAAACATAAGCTGCTTACCGGATGTTTTAATTCTAGAGTATGTTCATCGTGGTGGTCATCATCTGGAACATCCTCAATCCAACCTTCTAAAACCCCAGAGTATCGGGACTCAACAGCATTAGCTTCCACTGTAATAAAATAATCACGAATTAAACTTAACATAGCACATAAAATATTTTTTAATTTATTTTTCAAATATGACCCATTATGTTTGTGAAGTTTTTTTTATATTTTGAACTCAATAACAAAGCAACTGTGCAAGAATAATTTGTATTGTATGCTTTATAGAGCAAATATGTTTGAAGATTAATACTTACATTCACTAAGGCCCCTATTTTCCAATATAATAAGTCCAATTAATGTAACTAAGACAGTCAGGAGTGAAAAGAAAATTATTTTAGCACACCAATGTCCACCAGTACCATGATCATGGTAAGTGTGTATGAAAACATCGCCTTCGCCGAGAGTAGCAGCTGTACCACGAGGTTCTTCTACGCCAAGCTCATCTGTAACACATACAGAACGGAATAATATTCATCTAGATTTGTGAAGAATAAAATAAATTAAATCAATACTGACCTTTTTTCCTTTTCTTATCTTTACGTTTTCTCGGCTGTACATCTCCCGACATTGTTAATTTGCCTGACGCTGCTTTAGCGACAGTGCCTCTTACTGTTTCATAACACTTGGTAAACAAAGAATACAATGGGACTGAGCCACTTGACAAAGGGGTTTCAAGGAGGATAAGTGCGCAATTATCTTAAATATTTCTTTAATTAAGTTCTGCGCACGTTTTCTCATTAAAATAACCTACATGACAAATGTATCACTGCTGCTTTCTTGAATTTATTTTAGAATTTTAACCTAAAAATAACCGGCAAAGACAGCTCAAGAAAGGGACGGATCACCTAGTCAGTGTTACTAGTCATAAGATTATAAATTTGACCAAACGATACAGTAGAGATTAGTAAACTACGCAGATTAGTAAGCTACTAACGCCCGCGCAGTAAAAGAAAAACCCGCATAGTTCCCGTTCCCGTGGGATTTCCGGGATAAAACCTATCCTATGTCCTTTCTCGGGTATCAAAATATCTCTATACCAAATTTCATGCAAATTGGTTCAGTAGTTAAGGCGTGATTGAGTAACAGACAGACAGACAGACAGAGTTACTTTCGCATTTATAATATTAGTATGATTTATTATATGAATGAATAATTTTCATTTAAGTATATATTATATAAATATATTAATTGAATAGTCTTTTTTTTATAAACAGGTGTTAGCTTTTTATATTAAATAAAAACTTTGGCATGGAAAAATCCTAATCCTAAATTGAGCTCGACCAAACAACCAAAATTTATATGGAATACATTAGATTAGACTTCTTTCATATGACATGTTTTATATAAACATTTTGATCAAATTTTTTCCACATAATGTGAGCAAAATTTCCTTAGAATTTGGGGGCACTTTGGGGGTATTGATCATCTGTTTACAGGTATGAGGTATCATGTCAGTGTCAGCTGTTTATAAACTTCAAGTATGACAATAGGTAATTGATCATCTGTAACAGCTGATCGATTGCATACAAAGTATTATTCGTAATAAATCTCTATTAAATATAGTTTAAATATACGAAATACTTATATTTATAAGAGAATATCATACAATATAGGATAAGAGTTCACTTTTCGTGTTCAATTTTCAATTTTCTTGTTAAAAAAAAAACAGATATTAGGGATATTCCAAAATGTGTGAAGTGGTTGTTTTGCATGATGGTTATTCCTTTATTAATAATGATGGTGAAATGATGGCAAATTGTTCATGTACTTTGGTAAAAGGTCCTCACAATATAATTGTTGATACCATGACTCCCTGGGACTCGGAAATAATATTGACTGGTATAAAATGATTGTATAAAATATAAATGATGAAGATTGTTTGTACTATGTTGTGTGTTTACTTAACTTTTCATTGAATTTGTTTAAGCTCTAATGAAACATCAATTAACCCCTGACGATATACATTTTGTGGTATCAACACATGGACATTCAGATCATACCGGCAATAATAATCTCTTTCTTAAAGCAACCCATATAGTCGGTTTTAGCATATCATTTAGAGATAAGTACTATATTCATCCATTTGAAAATGGTTAGTAAAAATTTAAATTGAAGTGTTATACTTAGTGTATGTATAATGAATAACACTTTAACTACATTTTAGGTGAAGAGTATGTGATAAATGATTTTGTTAAAATAATTCCAACACCTGGTCATACTCTATCAGATGTAACAGTTCTAGTCAAATCTGAAGGACAGAATATAGCAATTGCTGGTAAGAAAGATATAAGATATATTAAGTACTAGCTTCCGCCCGCGACTCCGTCCGCGCGGATGTCGGTCTTCGCGTGGATGGTTATTTCTCCATTTTGAGTACCTCTGTCAATAACATCTTATAAATATCTATTGGACCCAATTCCCAAATACGGCTAGGCCTATAATAATACGCAACGTGTGTTCGCGGTTCTACGGAACAACGTCTATGGATAAAACTGAAAAATTAAGATTAATTTTTTTCTACGTATTTTTCCAGGATAAAAAGTATCCTATTTTACGCCCAGGATAATAAGGTATAATTATACCAAGTTTCATCGAAATCCAACCGCTAGTTTTCACGTGATGCCTTCACATACAGACAGACAGACAGACAGACAGACAGACAGACAGACAAAAATTTTTTTAATCACAATATATTTGGGTTTGGTATCGATCCAGTAACACCCCCTGCTATTTATTTTTTCAATATTTTCAATGTACAGAATTGACCCTTCTACAGATTTATTATATATGTATAGATTCTTGTTGTGTGTATCTGTGATCAATAAATAAATTCATACTATTATTGATTGTTAAAGGTGATTTGTTTGAGAAGTATGAAGATATTAATAACCAAAGCATTTGGCAAGAAGCAGGATCAGAGGATCCTGCCAAACAATTGAGAAATAGAACAAAGATTGCTGATATAGCAAATTGGATAATTCCTGGACATGGCCCAAAATTTGAAATCACAGATGAAATCAGGATGTTGTTGAAAAAACAAACTACAGATGCTTAAAATGTAGTAAAATTAAATGGAATGATTTCATAATGTTTTGTTAATAAAATTAAACACAAGATATTTGGTTCAGTTTTATTAAATATCATAAAATAACAGATATCCTCATAAAATAACAGATAGAAGACCACAAGAGACACGAAATATTAAACAAAAAACACACTGTGCATTGCAAAGGTCAGCTAGTACAGAGGGAGTTCTTAAGCCTAGTATGCTAAATTATTTAGTAAGTAAAAATACGAATAGCCCATCAAACCAGCAAGATAACCATGACCAAAACAATGATTAACAACCAGCGCCTCCTCCTATCGTAAGTAAAACAAAAACTTATAACACAAAAACAAATAAACGAAGTCCCCCAATACGGCCGGTCACCGCGGGGGTCAAAGACCACAACCCTCCACTCCATCCAATACATATATGTACATACAACGCTCGATCACTACTATCATATGAAAGGCTACTAGAGTTCAAACACGCCATATCAACTATTAAATATGATATCATTGGTCTATCAGAAATTAGACGTACAGGCTATAATATAGAAGAAACTGAAGACCATATATTCTGCCACTTTGGCGAAACTAAAGGCAAATACGGTGTAGGATTCCTCATAAAAAAACACCTAAAAAATAACATAGAATGCTTTACTGCAAAAAATGAAAGGATATGCACACTACACTTAAATTATAATAATACAGCTCTATCCATTATCCAAGTCTATGCACCGACTTCAGAAGCTACCGATCAAGAAATAAAAGAATTCTATGAACAATTACAAGAAACTCTTATACCATGCAGCAAAAATGTTATAATCTTAGGAGACTTTAATGCCAGAGTTGGTCAAAAAATTAAAGGCGAAGACAGAATTTTGGGAAACTCATGCTTTGGAAAAAGAGACAAGAGAGGAACAACTCTAATCCAATTCTGCTGGGAAAATAATCTTTTCATTATCAATAGCCTATTTGAGAAGAAAAATAAGAACCTCTGGACATGGCTTTCTCCATGTAAAAAGAGAAGTCAGATAGATTACATTTTATCAAACATTAAAAGCAAATTTACAAACTTTGAAACAATAAACTTATCATTCCCGAGTGACCATCGACTTTTGAGAAGCACTTTATTGCTGACTAAGAAAAAAAAATCTAGAACAACATATAAAGGTAATAAATTTTCACTACAAACTAAAGAACTACAAGAGAAATACATTGAAGCATTAAAATCTAATTTAAATAATATAAACCCACAGGAGAATGACGGAATAGAGAAGTATTATGATAAAATAAAGCAAGCTATTGATAAAAGTTTAAAATCTATAAGTAATGAAAACAAAAATACAAAAAACCACTTTATTATTTCAGACACAACCAAAGACCTGATAAAAAGAAGAAATGAGTTGGTGAACAAAAAACAACTAACATCAGAAGAGAAACAAGAAAGAAGTTTCTTATTTAAAAACATTCATAAAATTATTAGAAAGGAATACCAGGATCATAGGCTTACTAAGATTAAAAAACATCTGAACACATCAAGAAGTGTGAAAAAGAGTTTAAAAGAATTGGCAACAACCAAAAAATGGATACCTTCATTGAATAAAAAGCATGACAACAAAAATACATTTTGTAGGAATGAAATATTAAAAGAAGCCACCGAGTTTTATAAAGACCTCTACACTTGCAAAACAACATCTATAATAGAAACACCCCTTACAACTAATAATAAAAAACTACCTAGGTTCACCGCACAAGAAATTTCCTTAAGAATAAAGAAACTAAAGAATGAAAAAAGCATGGGTCCTGACAACATCCCGAATGAAGCCATTTCAACAGGTATAACTCTACTAACACATCCCTTAACCAAGCTGTTCAATAAAATCCTCGATGAGAGGAAAATTCCAACTGAATGGGCAAAATCGGACATAATACTACTCTACAAAAAAGGGGATCCTAACGACCTTGGTAACTACCGACCAATCAGCCTACAATCAAACCTCTACAAACTGTTCGCCTCTTGCCTTGATAAACGCCTTGAAAAATACACCGAAGAATTTCAACCCGTAGAACAAGCAGGCTTCAGAAGCAAATATTCAACTATAGATCACATACACTCACTGGAACTCATTATAGAGAAATACTTAGAAATGCATCGCCCGCTTTACCTAGCTTTCATTGATTATGCTAAAGCATTTGACTCAATATCTCATAGTAGCATGTGGAGTGCTTTACAAGAGTGTGATGTACCAACAGAAACCATAGAGCTCATTCAGGACATATATATGAAAAGTAAAAGTAAAATAATATTAGATAGAACAGGCACAGAAATTGATATATGTAGAGGCGTCCGTCAAGGTGACCCACTCTCACCCAGAATATTTATTAGCGTTTTACAAAATATAATGAAGACACTAAAGTGGGAAACCAAAGGCATAAACATCAACGGTCAATTTCTTAGCAACTTAAGATTTGCCGATGACATTGTACTCTTTGCAGAAAGCTCATCTAAACTAGAATCAATGATAAATGAAATTAACTACATCAGTAATGAAATTGGGCTAGAACTAAATACAACAAAAACTAAAATAATGACAAACAGCACTAAGATACCAATACACATTAAAAATGTTTTATTAGAATATGTACCAGAATACATATATCTTGGCAAACGGGTATCATTTTCAAGTTCAAGACATCAGGATGAGCTAATGAGACGTGTGAATATGTCTTGGAATAGATTTTGGAGTATGAAAGAAATTCTAAAATCCAATATTCCAATCAAGATGAAAAAAATTGTGCTGGATTCGTGTATCCTGCCGTCCCTCGCATATGGGTCCCAAACATGGATTTTTAACAAAAAAACGACTGAAAAGATTCAGACAACCCAAAGAGCCATGGAACGGAGTATCCTAAATTTAAAAATAAAACATAAAAAAAGAAACACAGATATAAGAAAAACAACAAATGTGATTGACGCTCTGGAACAATGTAAAAAACTAAAATGGAAGTGGGCCGGACATATCGCTCGAATGAAGGCTGACAGGTGGGCCAAAAGAGTAACGGTATGGAAGGGACCCAGTGGTAAGAGAAACCGTGGCAGGCCGGCTGAGAGATGGCTAGACGAAATTCTGAAACTAGCTGGAGAAAATTGGATGAAAAAAGCAAATGACAGACTAGAATGGAGAAAACAGGAGGAGGCCTTTACTCTTAAGAGGTCCTTAATAAAGATTGATTAATTAGTTAAGCATTTCAATAAGAATTTAATAATAATATAAAAAACTATGTATTTACTGTTTAACTTAGAATAATTTACTTGAACAAATAATATAAAAAACTATGTATTTACTGTTTAACCCCTCAGCTGTCGCGGCGCGCCGCCTCAAAAAGGTGCTGTCTGTCGGGCAAATTCGAGCTTTCGGCGCTGATTTGCCGATTTTTTTCGATATTAAAATTTGTGATATAAACTTTAACCTGTGAGACTCTTGTAAATTTTGATGCTAACTAGATAACCAAACTTTATATTAGTTACCTTACTTACTCCCTGGCATGCTTATTTTACTTATTAGAAGCATTTTTTCCCACATATTTTGAATAAATGTTACATTGTAAAGAAAAATACTCATAAAAAAATAATATCAAGGTATTTTAGATTTTTATTTTTGTATTTTCATACTAGAATAGACAATCTTTTGAGTGAATATAACAAAAACATAGGTTTATTTAATAAAAATTCGAGAAAGTTGATTATGAATATCATCGTTTACGCATGAGCATAAGCGGGCGCGATCTCCAATCATGTTCATACAAATACAGACTTTACAGGGTGCTCCAAAATGACAACATTTTCAAAATTTTTTGCTACTTGTTTTTATTTTTATTTTAATCAAAACTAGATAAAAACTAACAGTAATTTTTACTTTTTGGAAATATTTAGGTTTTTATTAATGTTTAAAAATCGTCTTATTCCTAAATGACGTTATTCTTATAGTGGGCTTTGTTCTAACGTCTGTATGTATAACGTCTCCACATGTCTAATTTATTTTCTCTTAAAATTTGCATTTAAGAAAATATTTTTTGTGGTAATAATAGCATTATGAAGAAATGCTTTTTTTTTCTTTCATGCTCTTAAATATTATCTATACATATATAATAAATCTGTAGAAGGGTCAATTCTGTACATTGAAAATATTGAAAATATAAATAGCAGGGGGTGTTACTGGATCGATACCAAGCCCAAATATGTGATTAAAAAAATTATTGTCTGTCTGTCTGTCGGTATGTGAAGGCATCACGTGAAAACTAAGGTTTTGGTTTCGATGAAACTTGGTATAATTATACCTTATTATCCTGGGCGTAAAATAGGATACTTTTTATCCCGGAAAAATACGTAGAAAAAAATCTTAATTTTTTCCGTGCGGACGGAGTCGCGGGCGGAAGCTAGTAATCGTATAATATGAAATGTTGTCCAACTACAAATCGAAAGGCACTGTATCCATTCAGAAAAATGTCTAAGCTGTACAAATGTGAAATCTACATTTAATTATACCATAACTTAATTATAAACCGTTACATTTAATTTATAAATCAAAAATTTACGGAAATTTGAGTTTGAAACATTTTTTATAAAATACAGCTTATGTAAAGGATAAAAATCAATAAACTTAAAGATTCAGAACAAATAAACAATTACATATAAATGATATTATACATCTAAATGTTATACTTATCATTCTAAAAATCAACAAAAAATAGGAATCAGAAAACATACTAAATGAAAATCATTATAATATTATGTCCCTAGTTGTATAGAAGAAATAATCGTATCATATTATTGTTTTATTAAAAAAATGAACGTTATGCCTTAATAAAATTAACGCTCCCAATCCTATTTATGCATATAACTTAGCCACGCGTTACTCAAATAATTTTGTCCGTGGGCTAAATTAGCTTATGAGTATGGCCGCCAAAAATTGTACATTCAAGAAAAAAAAAATGTCCTTGTCATTTTATATAGCACCAGATTTTTTTATATAGTAATTATGGTAGTTTTTATATAGTTTCAGCTTCACTATGTTATATTTATCATTATATTAATAATTTAAATTAATTTTGAGTGCCTTTAACAAGCTCAATATTTTTTTTTTGAAATGCTTATTTTCCTTTCCATACTAAAATCATGTGTCCCACTTAGTCATCTCACACTTTGAAGTCACAAAATTATGCAAAAATCTATTGATACCTGTAAAATTTTGGTATTTCTAAATTATTCTGTAAACTTGTGGATAGTTTTAACAAGTTCTAATAAAAATAACATAAAAGAAATTAATATAAAACTCACTTAAAACTATGTCCCACTTTTTTTCACGAATGATACTTCACGCACGGTTACCATGAAATAACACCCTAAATAACTAGATATCCAAGCCACAAAAATATTTTTAAGTAGTGGCAACACCGATTTACATGTTGGCCAACCTTTAGAAGAAAAATCGCCATTTTGTTACTGTCAAAGTTAATCGAAAGGTAGTCGGCATTTTTGCTTCGCAACATTAATAATTTTGAGTGAGAATTATGCAAGGTAAGAATACAAATTTACTATATTATTTAAATTATGTGTGTAGCTTTAGTGACCTAGTAACAAATCAAACTATGCGGCGTCTTATTACTACAATACTTTGGCGAATAAAGGCTTTTTAGGTTATGTCCAACCATATTTTTATTCACGAATGATACCATGTGTTACTATTGTGTTACGTAACATCCGTGAGCGGCTCTTAGGGGTAGTACTCACTAGAGAATCTAAACTTAAAAATTTACTTTTTTACATAAAGAGAACCCACTTCAAAAACTATCATGTTTCGGAAGTTAGTAACTTTTTTACTATAATAATTCGTATTCGTAATTAATATCATAAGTTGTGAATGATTCTTGCATTTGTAAGTATTATAGAAATACAAAATTTGAGAAATAAAACTTTTTCTTTAATATTTAAATTTGTTTTATTGAGTTTTAAAGTAATTTAATCAAATAATTTAATTAACAATATAAAACAGAAATGTAAAAAAATCTCCTGCATTATTAGTTGTAATGTACACTAGGCTTAACAAAATCACGTATGTTACTATCAGTCACGTATGTTACGGTGTGTTACGACTTCACGACTGTTATTGTACAATATTAGGCGGCCATACTCTTATGAGTAAATAAATAGTACAGAGATTCTTAAAAATATATCAATCATCTAACGGATTGAAATAATAGGTAAGTACTTAAATAAATTTTATTTAACTGATAGCACTATAAAAAATTGTTATGAAGCTTTGTGTCTGTACTATTTATATACTCATGTGGTTGTAATGTGTGATGTTGACGCCAATATTGGCCAATTAATAGGAATATTTGCAACTTAGCACAAAATATAACGTCGAACAGAACGAACTTCTGTTCATTATTTCTTGTAATATATCGAACACAACGACCGCCTTGAGACGACGATTTATTACCACGAGGTTCCACTTGAATTTGATCAGGAAAGTGATGAAAGCTATCCAATCTAGTTTTTATTTTACTTCAATACATGCAGTATTTCCAAGCATATTGTAATTAAGATATAAACTAATCTGTAAAATTGTATTAAAATCGGTTCAGTAGTTTAGTCCTAACTACTAAGTCCGTAGTACACAAACGGCATGGAACTTAAAAATATTTTGATTGGAATAAAATAAAACGTAATGTGTAGAATTTCATGAAGAATCCTGGTATCAGGAATTAAAAGCTGCAAATTCCCAGACACTGATCGTGTAAGTATTATTATCTGTTCATTTGACAAAGTATACAGAGTTATATTTTCTTGATTTCAAATACTGTTACGTCCTATTGTTAAAGTAAGCCTTGGAGTGTCTTGTCTTCCATTGCCACAAGGATCGTTGTTCCATTTGAATTCTCTTTTATTGATACTCAAATGCTTACGAATCGGAAAAAGGTAATCCTATCAAATAGTTACTTAGATATTTTTATCTTCAAATGAAAATTAAAATATCAAGGTGGAAGTTTATTTAGGGTTACCTAACAAATAAGTAATTATTGATTATATAGTTTTAGACAGCAATGTGATATCTTCAAATAAAAAAATTGCTTTCTTCTTCTGGGTAATAGAAGCAGTTTTGACACCAAAAATACAATAATTGTTATCGCTAGTCATTTACAAAATGAGAGGATAGATTTATATTTTCAGGCGTACTGCAAATGATGCATTTAATTCGTTTTATTAAATCTGTAATGTTCCAAGGCTATTTAAAGTCATGAATGCAAAAAAATAATCGTCTTCAGACAGCGATCTACATCTATGACGTTCTGCCTACGAATGTACTACATATAGTATATAAGAATAAAAAACTCGCACACCGAGGGCTCCGAACAAACCAATTTTTTATTATGTTGTAACTCTAAAATTTTATGATTTTCGAAATTATTCCTCAATCTGCGCTATAAGAGCTTATTTTACCCCAATTTCAAAACTCTACGTACACGGGAAGTACCCTGTAATTTTTAGCAAATTTTGACATTTGCAAGGCAATCAAAACCGACAGGGTACTTCCCAAGTACATAAAATCTTTAAATTTGGTAAAAAGCAATGTTTTATAAAAACAGATATAAGAATAATTGCAAAGAACATGATTTTTTAATTGCCATTTACAAATAAAAAAAGTACTTAATAATTTCAACTTTCAACTAATATGAACGCCTACGTGTATTAACTTGATATTCACATTTAAAACTCAGATTTACAATTTAAAAGATACCTACAGCATAATAAAAAAAATAAGTTTGTACGAAGCCCTCGGTGCGCGAGTCCGACTCGCACTTGGCCGGCTTATTGTTTTTTCTGAAACTTAAGGTTCCCCAATAAATAATAATATGTTGTACAATTAAAGTGTTAAATTTCTTTTTGAGTTTGTCCTACACAAATTACATAGTATCACTTTGTCCTATATATAGGTCATAGTGAAAACCATTGTTCCCTTGTTCATTGTTGTTTGTAGGTTTTTTTACTATTTTTCCAGCATATATACACTTTTAACCATAATATACTAAAACTAAAAGAATTAAGAAAGAAAATGTGTCTCTGGAATTTTTTCGTAAGCAGGTTACGGACTATAATTTTTGTAGTTGATTATGTATATCGTTTTTAACCTGAGGACAATTATAAATACCACAAAAACGATACCTTTCAATATAAACAAAACATATTATCATGTACATTTTATTTTGTAAGAAAATGAAAAATTTAATTGAAGACGAAATTTAAAAAATAGTGACGTTGAATTTGTGAACATCCTGTATGCGGATTTTACGGGGAAATTATTGTCGGTTTTGATTTGAAAACGAAATATCTCTAAAATGGAACACAGTATCAAATTTTGAATTATATCATTAAAATCTTCATAAAATTTCTCGTAAAATGATGTAAAGAACAAATACAATATGTAAAAAAAAATATGATTTACCAGGGGTCAAAAACTAAGCAACGTACAGTTAAGTGATAGATACATATTTGAAACCATTATTTATGGTATAATTGTTGGTAATTTTCATTATTTCGGCACATAAACATTAGGTTATATAGTCAATAATAATAAGAAGAGCAATAAATACTTATACTGTTTTTCAACTTTCCGCAAAATTTTACATTTTGTAAAACTTCAAAAGTTAAAAGTTACTCGACTAAAGTATGACATAATTACTGTTATATTTCTAATATTTATCGGTCAAATTATTAATGGATGGACTTTAAATATTCAGTAATTCATAAGCTATCAACTAAATAGTCGTTTATGCAGATTTGAACTATATTTGCGTTAAAATGAGTCAATTTCCAACCGGCGGTGATTTGGCACAGATCTGTGCCCCGACAGACTACGGGTACAAAATTTTTGGCACAGATCTGTGTTCCGACAGACGAGGGTTTAACTTAGAATAATTTACTTGAACAAATAATATAAAAAACTATGTATTTACTGTTTAACTTAGAATAATTTACTTGAACAAATAATATAAAAAACTATGTATTTACTGTTTAACTTAGAATAATTTACTTGAACAAATAATATAAAAAACTATGTATTTACTGTTTAACTTAGAATAATTTACTTGAACAAATAATATAAAAAACTATGAACTACTGTTTAACTTAGAATAATTTACTTGAACAAATAATATAAAAAACTATGTATTTACTGTTTAACTTAGAATAATTTACTTGAACAAATAATATAAAAAGCTATGTACTACTGTTTAACTTAGAATAATTTACTTGAACAAATAATATAAAAAGCTATGTACTACTGTTTAACTTAGAATAATTTACTTGAACAAATAATATAAAAAGCTATGTATTTACTGTTTAACTTAAAATAATCTACTTGAACACTATAAATGTAAAACTTTTGTAAAACTATATATTTAATTAAGGAAATAAAAAGGCTTTTTTATTTATTTTATTTTATTTTTATTAAATATTACAAATGTTCTTTAAATATTTGGTGAAAAATCAACTATTGAGATAATAAAATCACATTTGTTTAAAACAATTCAATTAAATAACGAAAGGTTATAAATTTGTGATAAGTAATCATTTAAGTAAACATTATATGAAATGTTGGTCACAGTGTTGAATGGTTACCAAATTGGATACAAAATAGATATTAAATTTTGCTGTTTCTTTTACTTGCTCAAGCAACCAACAACCAAGTTGTTAAAGGCAAAAAGCTTATTTAGATCGATAATTTATCCATCCATTATAATATTTACCAAAATTATTCTGATCTATAAATTAAAATTACTTGCATTTTAAGCGAAACTATTTCTATCAATAATTTAGGTTTTATTTTATTAGGATTTTATCTTTAAAATATCTAGGTAGTCTAATAGAGTAATCAAGAATTATTTACGCTGAAGTATTTGTAGACATATGAATATGATTGTTATCAATTTATTCACAGTATTAGATGGCACAAATGTTATTATACGGATATTACATTTCATAAGTATTGGTCGACATTGTTGTGAACCGATTTTATTACATTTTATTTGTTACTTATTTAATAAAAATTTCTGATGGACAAATGCTTAAAAATAAAAAATAAATTCAATTTAATACAATCCTAGATTTTTACGCTTTACAAGCCAAATGAGGGACGTGTATGGTTAATAAATTAACAATAACAAATATATAACAAAAAAAGAAAAAATTTACAACCTTTTTGAACTCGTTATATGTCCATTAAATGGATTACAATCGAAAGCAGCTTCCAGTTTTAGAAATATAAAGAAAAATCTTTGACATGGATAATAATAACTTCATGTGCACTGTTGTGTTATCTTTAAGAAAATACAATACATAAGTGCTAAGTGTCCTTTAATAAATAATTTGCACACAACACATAAAGCTATTTAATGTGCTTTCAAATAGATACATAAGAAAGATTTTATCTTACAACTATCAAAAGAAATACACTAAGATCAAGATGAAAAGAGATAATGTGTACAAATTCAATGTACCTATCTAATAGAAAGATTTATAATCGGAGGTTATATTCCTGGTTTAAATTGGAGTTTCAATGTATCGGTCATGGATCGAGACTAAATGCGACATCTTATCTAACATATTAAAATAAATTTATTATATAAAGTGTGATTTTTATGTAAGAATAAAACACCCGAATAAGTAAATTCTGGTCTCATTCCATGACGCGACAATTAAAACCCATAATTATCTACAAACAACTAAACACGACATGTACAACTACGCGTTTGGACATTCCGAAGCTACCGTACTCCACAACACCGGATATACGCTATTAAAATAAATATCGAAGTCGCGAGTTCATTTCAAATTCATTAAAAATTCGTGGCACAAAGAGCTATCGCACAAACATCATTTATATATTACTTCCCGTTATACCTTCTACAGAAATCCGTGTGTCCACTAGTCCTGGCCAAAGTTGCTGCGTGCAATAATTAAAAACATATTATGTTAAATTTTTCTAATTAAACTACTGTTTAAGACCTTATATCACAGTCGATGATCGATAACGATAAAAACTTATATATTCCCATATCCATTCCGAACGCTAAAAGATAGCTGCAACCAAAAAGAAAATGTATAGTAGTAAATAATTTCAAGAATAAACTAAATATGAATATAAAGCCAATGCTCAAGCAAATAACTATACCCGGCGCGGCCTAAGATGATCCCTATGACACTGACAGTTATTCTCAAGAGACAAACTTGTAATGGCGTCACCATTAAATTAGAAACGTATTGGAGGCGTCTAAAAATGGCATTTATTAATTTTTACGTAGCTTTATGCTATTACAATGATATTCCGTTGGCATTATAACAATTCTTAACATTTACGAGAAATTATATCAATCTGACTTTACGTTTACGTCCTTCAAAACTTACATCGTTGGCATTTATCGACTAGTGCGGAAAGTATCGATAAACAAATTTCGATAATGGAAACGAGTTCACATTTTTTCCATGCTTAAGCTATAGTTCATTCACTATTGAATGGAACAGAAGATCGCAGCATAATTAATTAATTAATTTCCGTTCGCGTTAATTTACTTACCTATGATAATATAAGTTATAGAAAAATTAAATGGGGGATTCCATTTTCATGATAAAATAATATACACTGTGTTAAACGGGTTAAAAATTACGAGAAAATGATAAGGTGCATTTTTATGTTTTGGAAAACTTTCGTTTTACTTACCGTTTCGTTTACATAATAGACGTTAAAAATTCATAATATTTTATAATATTTGTAAAAAACATGTTTACCGACGTGGCTGAATGCAAACCACGCCTTTGCCTATAAAATAGTAAAGTATCGACACGATCCATCATACGAGCAATCACTAAGACGAACTGTCATAGGGATCATCTTAGGCCGCGCCGGGTATAATGAGGCATATTAATTATTATTACATTTAGAATACCTGTGGGTCAATACTTGTAGGAACAGGCTGTGGCTCATCAATACACAAGTCGGAGTCTGAATCGGTCCTTCGAAGACCATTATTATCCTGAAAAATTAATTAATATTTTTTATAAATAACTGAAGAGACTGAGAAATGCAGTTTAATAAATATCACGTCAGAAAGAAAAATACAGAAGCTTGAGAAGGTAAAAGTAAATCGAAATTGAACAATCTTATAAAAAATACTTTTTATGTACCTAAGTATTATTTATAAGTATTACCATCGTTTTCGGTGGCGAGTCGTTTACCAATTACCACCAGTGACCCGAGACAATCTTTTTATTTTTCCTTACCTAAAAGCAATTAATTCATAAAAATTCCTCACCCCTTGGGTATATTGCCGTGTGGTGGTCAATAAACGTGCTAGAGGTCTGAAGAACGCTGGCAAAGTCTCTGTTAGCGGTGGTCTCGCGTGTGTTAGCAGAGGTTTGAGCAGACGCGAGTCTATAGCACCCCAGAGCTTGGCCAGTCTGGCCTTCTCACTACCATTGTCACCACTGCCTCGCTGGCTATCCTGTTCAATACAAAAATAACGCAATGAGAAAAGGTTAGGAGTTTTGATTTAACATGAAGTAACAAAACAAAGTTAGAAACTGAGGAAGGTCAGAATTAACACGTTTAGTTAAGCGTAAAGGATAGTTAAAGTTTATTAAAAAGGGGCAATTACGAATATTTTTATAGTCTTCAATGGTAAGATTAGAACTGATATTAAATAAAACACATTTAGATAAACATAGAGATAACATTAAAACCAAGAAGGGTTCTGCACGTGCATTTGTATAGTACAACACATAAAAGAAGAAAAGTAAATTACATACTTCTTGATAGTTTAGTTGCCAAGGCATTATCACTCCGCTCTCGTCTTTGCCCCACTTAACTACCATGCGGCCGCTCTAGACATTAAAACCAAAGAAATTGAACATAATATAACATGCAGTATTGCATAATGCGTGCCTTTTCATTCTTCTTTTGTATGTTTCATGCAAATTAATACTGCAGTGTAACATGCAAAGAAATACAGATAAAATATTCGTAAGTTGAAAAGATGACAGACAAGGAAAAATAATTAGTAATAAATTTACTTTTTAGCATAAAACATGCAAAGAAAGCGCACTATACCAGTGAAATGTCAGTGTTATTCTCGGTAATATTATTGCTCAGGTCTTGCTCACTGCTCAGGTATTAAAAGTTAAAGAAGATAATCATGCAATAATGAGATTATTAATGAATGGTCAGAAACCATCAAAATTTCCGCATGCAATAAAAGCGGCTTACAGATATTCTGTCACAACTGGCAGTACGTCCGTCCAAATTTCGGAGCCCCAAACTTATTTCCGCAGGCTGGTGACAAATATTTTTATTTTAAAATAAAAATAGTATAATATTGCATATTCGAAAACAGATTAGTAATTCGAATACTTTCACAAAATTGCTTCGCGGAAATTTCTCAGGCATTATTAGCGTCGGATGGTATCCTAAAACGATAGGTATTATCATGGATCTGAATGAATGTTATAATGGTAACAGAAGCACACGTATTAGCTCTGCAAATATCTCTTGTATATACATACCGGGCTGCCCATCTCCGTGGCCTGGTACAGCTGCCACAATAATCGTTTGTTAATCACATGCGTGGTACTGATCCGAGTACGTTACGCAATTTGCCGGTAATAATGCAACCTCACTTTGTAATTGCATTTAAAAACATAAGACTAATAAAAATAACATAATTCTTGATTATGAAACAGATTTATAATGGTTATTAATAAAAGTTCCTTTTCACAGAAAATTCGTTAAGACAATAATTGGAGAATGTTTTGAAAAAAACTTTTTGTAAGTACTTAGATGGCAATACTTAACATTGATAGAAATACTTTTGATTGACGATAGAAATACTTTTGATTGACATTTGCTTAAACATTGATTAAGCAGAATGTTGCCTATTTGGGACTAATTTATTTGTGAGGATGCATTACTAATGAGTGAAGCGACATTTTATGAAACAAGACACTGAATGACGACTAAACTAATATTTGATTATCTCGTAAACATGAAGTGATGAATCTAAAAAGATTCGATTTTTCTAAACATTACCTGAACCTATTTCGTAACAAAAAAGCATAATGTACTACAAAATTAGTGCATTTATATAATTTGCTAAGCAAGAGCAATCTGTTAGCACTATTATTTTTTACATAGTATTAAATACTTTCTTTGTACCAGAATAGAAAAGAGATTGCTATGTATAATAGAAAAAAAACTTGCAATGTGAATTTTTAAGTTAGCTCAGATACCAGCATCGTGCAATATATTTTTATATCCATTTATGTACTTACATTTCTCACGTCTCTGAATGGTAGAGCGTCACTTTCATCGTTCTGCCCTTGACTGTAAAAATGAAAACAGGATGCATGTAGATTGTAGACATATATAAACTCACTTACAATTTTAAATAAAAATTATAGAGTAAATTAAGTGTCGTATTTAGCGAGTATTGAGCCCGCACAGCTTCACGGGGAGACACGAGATGAAAAACATTACAGATTATGTCATGTGTATGGTAAAAGAATTGTGTAGTTAGGTTTAATGATCTTTAATTTAAAAATTGCAAATAATTTTACAAACTGATTCGTAGCTTTAGAAGCAGATAAGAATAGGTTGAAAATTAAAATTACTAAGCAACCTTTTAAAAATGAAAATGAATGCACATATACAGGAAATTATAATTTTTTCCACTGATTTTCTAACCATATTTTTTTTTATTAAAACAGATAATGGATGATATTCATAAATAAATATGGCTAATATTGTACTAAAATAACAGTGTTATAGCTTGACTGCAACCGCTGTACCTACCGCGCCCTAGGTATATGTACGGTGAGGCGGGAACTGGGTAAGAAAGAGCACGAGTTAGAAGTTAGAAAGAAACGGAACGGTCGGTACTCTCCCCCGCCTCGCCGTGCACATACCTAAGGCGCGCTATAATACAAAGATTAAGGGCGGGCTGTAACAGTTGACTGTATTCTACAACTTAAGTTACGAAGAAAGACGTATTCCTTTCACGAAAGAGCACTCCTCAAAAATTAAATCTCTGCAACTTACACGTAAAATAACTGAAAACAACCCGCCCAAATAAACTATAAAATGGTGAAATGTGATTATTAGTTTACTAGCTGTGCCCGCGACTTCGTCCGCGTGGAATAGCGACTGCATAGTAGTTACTACTTTACATACAATTATTTAGTAAACACGTACTACCATAAACAATTCATAGAATTGTTAATAGAATTTATTACCAATCTAAGCTAAAAAACTTACGTACTTTCCGGAAATCCGGGGCATTTTCCGGGGATATCCGGAAAATGCCTGTAAAATATCTGGAAAATCCCCCGGAAAATGTGTGAAAATGTCCGGGAAATACCCGGAAAATATCCGGAAAATGCGTGAAAATGTTGGGGAAAAGCGTGGAAAATGCCTGAAAAATGTCCGGAAAATGCCAGGGAAATGTCTGGAAAATATCCGGAAAAAGCGTGGAAAATGCCTGGAAAATCCCCGGAAAATGCCTGAGATGGCCAGAAAATGCCCGGAAAATATTCAAAAAATGCGTGAAAATGTCCGGAAAAGGCGTGAAAAATGCCTGGAAAATTCCCGGAAAATGTCTGGAAAATGCCTGGAAAATCCCCGGAAAATACGTGAAAATGTCTGGAAAAAGCGTGGAAAATGCCTGGTAAATCTCCGGAAAATGTCATGGAAATGTCAGGGAAATGTTCAGAAAATGCCTGGAAAATGCCTGGAAAATATCTAGAAAATATCCGGAAAATGCGTGAAAATGTCCGAAAAAAGCGTGGAAAATGCCTCGAAATCCCCGGAAAAATGTCAGGGAATGTCCGGAAAATGCTTGGGAAATGCCTGGAAAATGCCTGGGAAATATCTGGAAAATATCCGGAAAAGCGTGGAAAATGCCTGGAAAATCCCCGGAAATTTCCTGGGAATTACCCAGAAAATTCCCGGAAAATATCTGGAAAACGCGTGAAAATGTCCGGAAAAGCGTGGAAAATGCCTGGATAATCTCCGGAAAATGTCAGGGAAATGTCAGGAAAATGCCTGGGAAATGCCTGGAAAATATCCGGAAAATATCCGGAAAATGCGTGAAAATGTCCGGAAAAAGCGTGGAAAATGCCACTTTAAATTTGCGAAGTAATTAAAGCAGACAACCAAAAAAAGAAAAAGAAAGCTAAAATCTTTCATATTAAATGTATATGGGATATTCATATTTCATATTATGTACTTAATGTATGGGAGGGTTTAAAGATATTTTTTTTTTATATTTCTCGATTTATTTTAAAAAAATGATTACGGCCATTATTAGGTTAAGTACTTTCGATATCAGTTTAAAGTTTTTTGTTATCTGTAATACTTACAAAAAAAAATCGCCTGTGCACTCTGAACGATTACACCTTGTACATGAATGCCTTAGCAAATGTTCGCCGTGATTATTTAAATGATCATAATTTTTTTCATTAATGAACCAATTGACATGAATTAAACACAAAGAGTATTATTTTATATTAGACAGAAATAAACATAAAATTTTTATAAGTTTTATGGAAGCTGAATGTAATGCAAATGGGCAAATATAAAAGTAAAATTAGGTATTTAAAATAAATAAATGAAACAACTACCAATTGCAGAAAAACTTCTTTTTCGGTTGAAAATTGCTGGATCATGAGTATAATTCTTTATCTCTTACCTTGGGCAGTCTGGAAGAGATCGCTAGTAAGCGATAAGACCGCCTTATGTACGTATACCGTGTTAATCCATTTGGTATGATTGTAAATATTTTACTTGGTGTGGTACGTATATTACCCCACCAATTGATAAATAATATGTACTCTGATCCCAGTACGATCTGTACCGCGATAGCCATAACGATAATAAAACAATCAGATGACAGTAAAGCACGATTAAAAATCATACTTGTACAGTAGTTGTGAGTGCAATATTTACGTTTCAAAATAACATTTTTTTTGGTACTAAAACGTAGGTAGATTCTCACGCACGCACGCTGATACGTGATTGGCTGGCCCTTTTCTCATTCCCGAAAAATATCCTCTAAAATTACCCAAGATTCTTCCAATGATTGTACCATACGTTGGAAATTAACTTTAGTCAACAATTGACCACGCGCCAGGATACTTATTTCTACTACATCCTTATGCAAATCGTTAATTTTTATGAACATTGAATCTGTAAATAAAAAAAATGAAAAGATTACTTTACCTAATTTTATTAAAAAGCTACTAACAAATAAAATTCTATCAAGAACTAAAGTGACCTTCTTTGGGCGTTTAATATAGTCTTGTAAAAGTTATACATAAAAATAAAATTTCATCATTTTCTTATTTTGTCGTAACTTCAATTCTAATTAAAACATGAGTCTAACTATATAATTAATTAATAAAGAATAAATATAAAAGCTACAACTTACCTTTTGTGGGAACGCAAGAAGGATTTTTTAAAATGTCACAATTAACTGTTAATAGTGTCTTGTTTGACATCAAATAATAAACATCTACCCTCACTTGTAAAATTTTATTTAGTATATTCACATAAAATATAAGCACCTGAAGTGGACTCTGGGAAGACATGGGTTAAAAAGTTAAATAAATAAGTACAATTAAAAACCCCACCAACATCATATTATTTAATTTTTAATTATAAATTTGCAAAATTGATTTGATTTTAATGAAGTCTCATAGATGGCGCTGTTTCAAATTTGTCTTTATACTACTAAGATTCATTAAACTGTTTCTCTGCCAAAATTACGTAAATGACGTAGTTTTTATAGTGTAAAGCTATATAATAGCGTGGCTTACCCAAAAACAACATTTAAACATGAGTCTTTAGATTGTACGCTGTGTAATACACGGAATACGTTAGAAAAATAAAGGTTCACAGCTCCTCCCCCGGAGGTGATAGCATGATAATGTGTATATAAAAGCCTCACCCGACCTGTTAGTAATATTCATGCAAAATTTGAAGTCAATCTATGCGGTACTTTTCGAGATTAGCTCGGACAAATATACAGACAAACAGACAAACAGACAAACCGACAAACAGACAAACAGACAAAAATTCTAAAAACTATGTTTTTGGCTTCTATATCGATTATAGATCATGGATTATGTATTCTTTTAAAAAAATATTCAATGTACAGTTTTGACTTTCCTACGATTTTATTATATGTATAGATTAATTCAGTATGCCCTAATTAGCTATAATGGATAAATGTGATTAGTGTAATTAATTTTCATGCACAATATAAAATGGAATGATCGTTCAACCTAAGCTCGTACCCAGTGGGTATGCGCAGGTATGCGAGCGCGTGCGTCGCGGCCCCGCCCTGTAGCACCACGGTCGCGATCACTATGAGCGATGTTGTTGTTAACATCGCTTGCCTCGCTTCAGATACCGTGTTGCGGATAGCCAGTGCGAAAGACATGGCCCCTCGGAGTCCTGGATGATGAAAAATAAATAATTATTAATCTAAAGACTAGGTTTTTATAGTAAATGGGCCACCTATGGTCACTTCCGCTTAGAAACACTTGTTTTGTCGCAGGTACTTTGCATTTAGGGGTTGTTTTCGGGTCCACAGATCCCTCACTCACCGTATGAAATGGGATGCTGGATAGCATATTGTTAGTACCAGTTCACACTTCAGTGCGAGCCTAAACATGATAGCTTGAAACGTTAATTTGCCACCAATGTTTATTTTAATTAAAATCCAACTCAATCAATAAAACAAATTCGTCATATAGACTATGAATAATTTATTGAATTTAATATGATTACTCAGTTTGTAAACCATCAATAGCTCATATTTTATTAATAGAAGTAAATTATATTAATGTTAGTTTAATATCTTTGCCTATTTGTGACAATTATAGCTGTAACTAATTGGCTGTCCATTAAGCGCAATTGATTTTGTTCGATGTCCAGTGGGCGTTATTTTCATCATTTGTGATGTAAAGGTTAATTATAGTTTACTCTAAATCCATAGAGGAAATTAGATTTTCAAGTATCATAATAATAAATACGGACTTGAAATATAACCTAAAACAAGAAAGCTATTCGAACACTCCAAAAAGTTCATACAGTCACTTTGAAATTTAAGGGACTAAAAATTCCTACAATGGAAAATTCACTCATTATGAATGACGTCACAAAGACATACTAAGGCGTAAGCGTTATCATTGTACAAAATATGAAAATGTACTTAATCTTTACATATAATAAATCTGTAGAAGGGTCAATTCTGTACATTGAAAATATTGAAAAAATAAATAGCAGGGGGTGTTACTGGATCGATACCAAACCCAAATATGTGATTAAAAAAATTTTTGTCTGTCTGTCTGTCTGTCTGTCCGTCTGTATGTGAAGGCATCACGTGAAAAAACTAACGGTTCGATTTCGATGAAACTTGGTATAATTATACCTTATTATCCTGGGCGTAAAATAGGATACTTTTTATCCTGGAAAAATACGTAGAAAAAAAATAATCTTAATTTTTCAGTTTTATCCATAGGCGTTGTTCTGTAGAACCGCGAACACACGTTGCATATTATTATAGGCCTAGCCGTATTTGGGTCCAATAGATATTTATACGATGTCATTGTCAGAGTTACTCAAAATGTTACTCGAAATAAACCATCCACTCGAAGACCGACATCCGCGCGGACGGAGTCGCGGGCGGAAGCTAGTGACTAAATAAAATTACAATGTGTAATGTAGAAACGATTATTTTTTATTAGTTTATGACTAGTTATTTTCAGTCGTAATGCTAACAAAGGCATCATAATTATATATAAAGTTATTGTAAACGTATACAAGACGACATATAAATTTGATTTATTTCTTTATTATTTATTGGATTTATCAATAATTATCGAAGCTATTTTTATCTTATAAACAAAATATATAATTATTAGCAAGACGATTTCCTTTGTTTTAAGTGTAAGACTATGATAAAAGTAAGTCCGACACACCCCCCACATATAGAAGTATATTACATTTATGTATTCATGACAAAATACGTGTTGTTTTTGTTTTATCATAATCTATTAACTTTATAATATTTTTGTGTGCTAGTAAATATTATTCACGTCAATAGGTATAAAAGTAACATCTGGATCAGATAGACAGCGGAATTTTTTTTTAATATTTTCAACTTTTTGATTATAAAACCTACTAATAAAAAGTACAAATAAATATTAACTTACCAGAGAAGAAGAGCATGTGTTGGAAATTCATGGGTATAGGTGGTTTTCGTCCGAGATTCAACAGGAATGACAGAGGGTAGATATTCACAGCCCGTCCAAGAGTTGAGGTTAACTGTACTTTATGTTAAGGATTATTATTATTTTTCATTAAGTAAAATATTTTCAATAAAAAGTAAAAAATTGGCGAGTGAAATGGATATTTCAAATATATTTTTTTCTCAAAAAATATGTTTCAAGGCTTCCTCATATTGTCCCTGACAGATTATTTGAATAATTTTGCAGTAAATTTTCATACACTATTTCTCAACCGAACAGATCATATCGGGAAACTGTGAAAGCTTTAATAACTCAGGCCCCGGAACCACAGACACAAATCACAATAGAAAATCTATTGTGTCTGGGACCGATCGGGCCGCTTGGGGCTCAATGGGTTAAAGTATCGTATCAATATATGAAGACTCGTTTATTTATTTTAAAAAGGATACAAATCCGGCAATAATAAACCATGGATCGAAGTGATGTTTCGGGAACGTGAACATAGACACGCCGATGTACGTGAATATGAAATTCTCGGCGAGGAAATTGAGCAATTCGAACAACTGTTTCGTCCTATTCCTTGAGTCTGCAGATAGGTTGTTGTATGTGTAATGCGCTTGGCATATACCACAGAATAGTACAGCTACGACGCCTGTAATAGAGATGTGATTTGTTAATGTAAAATCATAAATAATTGTTAACTAATTGCGCCGTCTTGTATTATGAAAAAGAAAAAAAACCTCCATTTTTTTACAAAACCGGGCTTATTAACTCGATTACAAAACCGGTTGGGCTGATTTATAATCGGATAAAAATAATTAAATAGTTAGAAATATAACAACGAAAAAAAAAAGTTCTATTAGTTTCCTTCACTGAATTTTTTTTTTTAAGAATAACGCAAAATCGGTATCCTTTCGATTCAAAATATAAAAGAAATAAACAAAAATTTACCTGTAAGCTCACAAACTTCCGCAATAAGAAAAGCAGCATATGACATGAGCACGAAGAGAGCAGATTCGAGCAGCGGCCAATCACGCACGTGAGTGAACTTTGTCATGTGTTGCGGAGTTAAGGAAATAATTAACAAACACATACTATTTCTGTTTGAAAAAGGTATAACGTAAAAATGTACACAAAGAACATATTTAATTTCAAGGAAATTTTTTGAAAATTTAGATTTTTTTAGATTAGTATTTTTTTTTTTGTGTAATAGGGAAGCGCTTGACCACGATCGCGCCTGATGGTAAGCTGAGATGTGGCCTAAGATGGAGCGCGCTTCCCTAGAAGGTACCCGTTCACTCTTCGCTTGAAGGCCCCCATATTGTACTCGTCGGGGAACACAGACTCAGGAAGCATGTTCCAGTCCCTCGCGGTTCGGATGAAGAATGTCGATCCGAACCGCTTTGTCCGGGTACATAGTATTTTTAATTTATTTTCAAATAAATTTCAATTAACTGAAAATTGGTTGTATTACACTCGCAATATATTACAAGTAAGACAAATTCTTAAAAATGTACCACCAAAAACATTTTCATGTAAAATGTTGCCAAGACGAGCCCATATTACTCGCACTGTCAAAAAGTTATCAGATCTCATGTAGAGCCAAGCTTCTAACACTACACGTCCTAACTCTACAAGGCCTAACTTCACAAACTCTACACCTTAGTCAAAATATGTGGCTTGGCCATTTCGCTACATTCACATCGGCGTAAGGTGAAAAATTAATTCACTGTTCATTACTTTTGTGTTACACAATAGTTCTTGTAGTAACGAACGGCCAAGCCACATATTTTGACTAAGGTGTAGAGTTTGTGAAGTTAGGCCTTGTAGAGTTAGGGCGTGTAGTGTTAGAAGCTTGGCTCTACATGAGATCTGATAACTTTTTGACAGTGCGAGTAATATGGGCTCGTCTTGGCAACATTTTACATGAAAATGTTTTTGGTGGGATTTCATTTCTTTTTGTAAGTTGTTTGTAACAAAATGTTATATGTGGAAATTTTTTTTTTAACAAGGAGTACCTATACTCGTTTTAGATTATTAGATTAGACCTCTAGCGTCATCAAAATTTAATTTAAAATTACAGGTCTCATACAAACTCCCATCCCCTAGTTTAAGGGGTTGGGGGATGAAAGTTACAAGTTTCATAATTTTTTTGTTGTTTGTGTGCTAATACTAGCTTACATACAAAATTTCAGCTGTCTAGGACATTAGGAAATACCTTAAGAATTTTGATGATCATCAGTGAGTCAGTGACGAAATTAGCGTTTTTTAGATATAAATAAAATATGAAATAAAAAAGCTAATGTAATTAAAACTTAATATTTTCAATAAGTCCGCTATTGACAATATATCCCGAAAATTTTGTTGATCTAGCATAATCCAAACCCAAGTTATGAGGGTTCAAAAAAACGTCGAAGCGCTTCGAGAAAAGGTAGGTAGTGCCCGTGCGCTTCGCTTGTTCGCTTGGCTCGTCTTGGCGGGGGCACTACTGTGCCCCCAGATTTAAAAAGGATATAAATGCAGTCAAACATCCCATCAGAGCACCAACGATTAGTGAAAGACTGAAAATTCCGATGAAGTCGCCAATAGCCGCTAGAAATGCTGTTATTTCAAATTCACCATCCGTTGAGTATCTCTTCTCATAATTTTGTATGGCTCTGGAATATTATATTTTAAGAAAATGTATAAAATTCTGCGTAATTTTATTGATAGTCAGTTGCGTTTTCTTCAAAAACTTATGTACATTGATATCTTTTATAATTGTTTGATAGCACAATTCATTAATTAAATAGCTTCGAACATTAAGTCTTGCAGAAGATGTACAAACAGAATACTATAAAAATAATTATCACGTCATAACTGTATTAATTACAAAGACTTATAAAGGTTATTGTTATTTGAATAATATAAACTCAATCTGTACCTAATCTATTTTAATAGTTTTTTAATACTTCAATTATGTTTTGAAGATGTGAAATAACTAGGTATTGAATCTTAAAAATAGACACGCAAGCAGTGCCATATAATTAACAACTAGGCTCACAATAACATTCAAAAATTGCCCGTAGCAAAACTCTGCCGACGTGTGTAATAGGCAGACTTTTATAACAGCGGACTTTGAACATTAATGCCAAAAAATAAGGGAATAATTGCAATGAAAGTTTTATATAACACCACTCGGACACATTTTGATGGTTTTTTAATGAGTGATTATGAGTCCAGTTCTTTTTAAGTGCATGCATGCAATTTATCTTTAATTACTTAATAAATTTATACAAAGATTACCCGCTGAGTACTAAAGCCACTGCATCATTGAGAACACTCTCACCAAATATCATTGCATAGAGATTGACATCAACCTAAAAGTAAAGAGAAAATAAATGTCATGTGCTCTTGTTTAATGGAGGGTTCGGACGCTTGCGTTCAAACTGATATTCAACGAGCACAGGCACGGGCAAAAGCATGTAAACATGTTCTTGTGCATGCGCCCGTGTTTGTTCGTTTGTACCGTAAGCGCACAGGTTGATTGCCGAGCTACTTGCCATGCTGCTTGGCACGCGTCTGAACGGACCATATAAGCAATCTTATTTAAAGAGCGTGTATATTTTACCGGAAATGTATGAAATCAAGGAATTGTATACAATTCCTAGGAAATGTGTACAATTCCGATAACATTTAGGAAATGTATAAAATATTGTTTAAAAAACTATTTAATGCATGCATATCCTAGAAAATGTATAATCTTCCTAGGAATTGTATACAATTTCTATATCGTATTAGGAAATGTGTAAAGTAAATGCTTTCTGTAATAAAACACGTTGTTATTTTTTTTATTATAGCTCTTATTGATACAATCGGGTAACAGTCATACCGTAAAATTGTAATAATATTATGTTCATATTATTATCTTCGATCGTTCGATCTTCGTCGACGGAGCCCCGCTTCGCGGGGCTCCTATTTCTGTGTAGTTTTTTTTTTTTAACAAACCTAACCTAACCTAACCTAACGGCTAACCTAACCTAACTTTGAGGGCGAATATCTCGGCTATTTTTGATTTTAGAGAAAAGTTGTTCCTATAAAACATGCTTATATAAGCGTAATCTTTACGATAAAACAATAATAAATAGGTGTTATAATGACACCAACTCCATCAAAAATTTTTTAAGTCCTGCGCCCCCTTTGCTTTAGTCCAACCCTTGCCTGCGACATATCAATATCTTAAATGTTTTACATTTCCGATAGCTATTTAGGAAATGTATAGATTTCCTAGGAAATGTGTATAAAATAATTTATTTCACACATTTCCGTACGATTTTAGGAATTGTATACAATGACGGATTACATACATTTCCTGTAACATATATATAAATAGTAGCTGCGCGCCCTTGGGTTGGCAGCAACAAAGTAACTATATACTGGTAAAAGTATTTCCAAAATCGCTCTAGTTTTTTTGAGTTAATTTATTTAAAGTAATAAAAAGATCAAATTTATTATCATAATAATTTATATGTATAGATAAACATACCTTCAATTGCGAAAAAATAGCTAGTACAGTCAATGGATCAGTAGGCGAAATTAGAGCACCAAAGTACAATGTGTCCAGGAAAGTAAAACTCGAAGCCAGTGACGCAGGCATCAGTTGTACGAAACCATACATTAACGATCCAATAACAAGAGCAGAGAGCGCTGTTCCAACCATAGCAAACGTCAATATTGCACCTAAATTACGAAAGAAGTATTTCTGAAAGAAAATCATAAAAAATATATATTTAAAACTACAGAAAAGTATAATTATTTGATCTGAAAACTAATAAAAGCAGAATCCATTTTATGTATTTCATCTTTTAGACTTTAGAGGACTAAACAGCAGTCTTAAAGTTTATATGAAAATATTTTCTTAAAAATAACTTGAAATTCAGTATGTTCAAGTGCTTACAGTATAATGTCCTTTTTAACATTCAAATAAAGTCAAAGTCATTTGTATTCACAAATAAATAGTGTGTTAATAGTTTGTATTCATATATGAAGCGGTGTTTTCAACAATGTGACGTCTAGAAGTATAAAGGTACAAGTCCGAGACGGGCCGCAGACCGCAAACTGCAACTGCAAACTGCAAGCGACAGCACTTGTTTCTATGAACATCTATGAAATTGATTTCAAGCGCGGCAACACTGCTGCCTGCAGACGCAACGCGCAGCGTGCGGCCGCGGCGCGCAGCGACCGCAGACTGCAGTTTGCAAATGCCACCTGCGCGGAAGTGACAAACTATCTTTGTCTTTTTTGTTTATATCATTTAGACACGGTTCTGTGCATTGTGCAGCCACGGCATGCAGCCGCAGTTGGAATAGCGACCGCAGGCAGCATTGCGGTAACCGCAGCCGGTAGCCTCAGTGTCGCCTGCGGCCCGTCTCGGACTTGTACCTTAACAATAAAAAGAAATTAAGTGTAAACGAAAATTTAATAAGAATATGAAAACAGATATTAATTCTTCATATATTATTTACAAAACATACATATAATAATATTTTTATAAAGTTTTAATTGTAATTTAATTTAATTCATATATTACAAGAGCTATTTTAGCTATTTAGGTGCTATGAATACTTTTCCTTATCAATTACAAAATTTTCCTATAACAATTGTTTATTAATATGAATGTAAATTAATATAAACGTTCGAATTTCCATTTCTTAGTACTGTAACACAAATTTTATAGTTTTAGTTCCATACATAATATTTTTATGGATATTTCACAGGTAGAATAACAACTATTCTGTATTTCCATATATTTTAATAGAGTTACTAGCGGTCCGCCCCGGCTTCGCCCGTGGTACCTACATGCTTACGTTTTTTTTCATAAGAACCATCCTCATACACGCACGCGATAACATAATTTTTATCAAGGAATTTTTTACACCTTGGGTTACATTATTGCATTTTTGTAAGGATCTCTAATTTTTTTTGAAAATGCAATATAGCCTATGTTGCTCATTGTAAATGCAGCTTTCTAATGGTGAAAGAAATTTTGAAATCGGTCCAGTAGTTTATGCATGAAAACCATACATACATACCAGTAGTTTATGCATGAAAACCATACATACATACCTATGTATGTATGGTTTTCATGCATAAACTACTGGACCGATTTCAAAATTCATATGTAGGTACATAATTATTACAAATCTTTCCTCTTTATAATATTAGTATAGATATTGTATGTGTTTGTTTCTGTATAGCCAACATTATAAAAATATAAACTCAATCTGGTTTGGGGCAGATATCTTTTAATATGATAAAAACTAATGTTTGTGCTTGTGATAAAATCTACATTTATTGTGCATATGATACCAATATGTTATCTTATTTGATTATGATGAATAAAAATGTGGCTATTAAAAACTCATTTGGGACTTACCCGCTTTAAGCAATACCCTGCGTGAAAAATTATAGGCGGTAAAATTATATTGAAAAATATTTCTGGATCAAATGTTGCCTTGAGATCTATTTCATTTTGTTCCACATTCACAATTTCTCCTCTAAAGCTGTAAGCATATGTTTTATTTGGTATAGAAGCATCTGCAATACAAATATATTAGTAAGTAAGAGTTCAGAAATTATATTGAACGGTAAAGCAAATAATATTATAATGAACTATCAGTTTCCTCAGATTCACCTGGGTTGATCCAAGTTAATATCCAACTCAGTATTATGGCATTAATTAAAGGTAAAATATATTTTAAAATCAGATCATCTAAATTCTAAACAAACAAAAAATCTAACCTTTCCTCTTTACTCTATTAGTTTAGGTAACCTTCATAGCTTTTTGCTTCTAGTGTTTGAAATGATATACTGACCTCCAGTTATTATTTTATCTGGAAAATGAAATCGCACCATGTCTGGTGGGACAGACAGGTTGTATTTGGAGTCCGGGTCTGGGTGAGCATCAATATATGTGATTTCATTTGTACTGCTTCCATAGCGAATTATGGCACCTACTATGAGACCTAAAAATATTTATTGTTGTTAAAACTTTGCACCAAATGAATTTTATTTATATTATATTGAGTACAATAAACTTTAATGAATTGATACACCATGTAGATACTTTTAATCTAATCTATCTAATTTAGGTAAATGTCTACTGTCAATTACAATATGTATTTATTTGAGATACCTTTAATATCAAGGTCAACTTTAGGAGTATTTTTAAGAACCAATGTTGTCTTAGCTTACCATATATAACAGCCAAGCCGGTTTCGTGGAGCCAGCTCACACGACGATGTTTAAATACCCAGATAGTCAGTACAGTAAGAGTAAGAAGACATGTATAAATAAGTAGATTCAAACTATCTATCCTATGAAGCAAAGTAGCTTTAGCATCTAAGGCTATATCTGTTCCTGATGCGTCACATGACACTATTATGTATAAAAAGAAATTTACGAAAGCAATATATAGATTCATCTTGCACAATGAAATAAAATATCACATCACAGGAAAATCGATTTAAAATTATGTTTAGCACACATCACATAGCACTTTACAGTAATGTTATCTGATTTGTTATATGAACCCAAGGCTTAGCTAAATTATATTTCTATTTAACGAATTGTCCTCTTCTTTCGATTCTATAGATTGATTGAAAACACCGAAACGATTTCAGAATTCAGCTTTTGTGAAGTTTTGTGACGATTTTGTCAAATTGACATAATTTTGACATATAAACAAGTCCTTCTACTCGTTTCTGATTCTGTCATTGAAAATACATCTTTATTTACTTGTTAGAAAGATCCAAACAAGAAATCCAAACTCCAAAGATGTTCCATATAAAGAGATAACTGTCATTGAAATGTCAATACAGTTGACATTTTGATTTTTTAATATTTTAACTCGGGTTCGTGGGAATTGACCGACTTTCCATGATAAAAATATAAAAAATCATGAAATTATTATTAACTGCTGTATATTATGTACAACAAATTATCTTTTCAAAATACTTTTTTTATAATATCTATACAAATAATATTAGGAAGTTGTTTTGCTGTGGGCCCTCCCTACAAGCCTAACAACTTCTTCAGTAGGTATAAAAAAAAATCTTTTACTACCCAATTCCGAAGTGAAAAAAGCTATGTACTCCAATCAGTCAAGACAATCAATTCACAATAATTCCAAAAGTTTTCAAACTTCGTTCAGGTGAATGGTACATTGGGACGACAATAAATCTCATTTTGCAACCTTTTCCGCAGTCCCGAACTGCAATTAAATTATTTTTTGCTGTATGGTCGTGAAAAAAATTCCAAAAGTTCTGCAAACTTGGGGAAGTTTTTGATATAATATTTCATATCACGTTTTAAATTTGCAACCAATCTCAGTGTACGGAACATCTTTTGATATTGAATGTTAATGTTTTTTTTTTTTATTAAACTGAATGAGGTTGCAAATTTGTAAATGCATCAGAATAGATGTTTTCGAAGTTTGCAACCAAGTTCCAAAACTTTTGTAATTATTCCGAGACCACCTTACTCGAAAAAATGACCACGAATTAAAAATAATTATAAATAAACACAGTAAATAAACATGTTCCGGTCAACGAAAAAGGTTGCAAATTTATACAACCGTTCGGTATAAATTTCCATATCTGTGTCAAGTTTGCAGAACTTTTGGAATATTTTTTTTCACGACCATACAGCAAAAAAATAAAAATAATTTAATTGCAATTTTAACAATGTTCCGAACACTTAGATTGGTTGCAAATTTAATACGTGATATGAAATATTATATCGAAAACTTCCCCAAGTTTGCAGAACTTCTAGAATTTTTTTCACGACCATATAGCAAAAAAATAATTTAATTGCAATTTTAACAATGTTCCGGACTGCGGACAAGGTTGCAAAATGAGAATTATTGTCGTCCCAATGAACCATTCACTTGACCGAAGTTTGAAAACTTTTGGAATTATTGATTTTCGATTTAGAATGTCAATTCTGACTGATGTAATGGTGCTAAATGGTTCATTCCAATCATTCAAACGAATAAAAAAAAGAAAAGATATCGACAGCGATGGTGCTAATATACTAGACAAATTTTACAGATAAACTTTAAAATTGAAAAAGATATTCTAAAAACATTGACAAGAATTGTAGTTTTTTTTAATTATCATTGATTTGGACTGCGACAAATCCAAAGTCACGAATCTAGTGTTTAGATAATATTATATGCTTCTTGGTTTTACTCATGAAAATGAAATAACATATTTCAATATTATTTTTCTGTTACCTACTTACAAATCAGTTCCATTTTTTGCATAACTACAATAATTATATTATGAAGATTATTTATATAGTCACCATCCTATCAATAAAATTGATTGATTACTTGATGGCGGCCTGTGATGGCGGCTATGGGATTAGGGTGGTGATCACACAAACTTGAAGTTAAGTTACGCTAAGTAATGCACGCGAAGACCTAAAAAAATGAAACATTGCAATGGATAAATAAATAAAGTCTAATAAATTTTTTAATAACAACCTAACTAAATGTAAAATAATAAATTCTAAATAATATGTGATCTCGACAGAATAAAAAAAAATTGGCTAATATGGGACTGTTAAAGTTCAAGCGTTCTATATCAAATTAAAAGCGTGTACCTACTTAAGGACGTATTTACAAATTGACGCGCATCAATTTTAGGTATTGAGTCTTACTACTACACGTGCACGGCTCACACACACATCGAAATGCGCGAAGCGGCAAAATTATGAGTAAACTGACACGACTTGATAATTGAGCTTATTTTTATTGCTATGTTTTTTTTTAACTTTACTTTGATTTGTAAAGTTTGTAACGTTGAATGGTCACAAAAGTAGATACCATTTATCTAATTTCATTGGACAGTGATTGTTTGGTAAACAAGTACTTGCCAAAGTGTACTTCGAAGACTGGTACTGGAACTCATAGACGAGTGGAGCTAGGTGTGCCGAGTTTGGGCTCGTTTTGTTAAAAAAATTATACTGCGTCCGTATAACAGGTATACCTGTTATCTATGGACGCAGTATAATTTTTTTTTAATTGTACCGATTTCGTACAAAATCGATATCTCAGGATCCTTAGGATCACAAAACAGGAAACTGTTACCAAAATTTAAAAAAGTCAACGCCATTTTGATTTTTTTTGTTATTGTACCGATTTCGTTCCAAATCGATATCTGAGGATCTCTAGGATCGCAAAACAGGAAACTGTTACAAAAATTTGAAAAAGTCAACGCCATTTTGAAATTTTCTGTTATTGTACCGATTTCGTTCAAAATCGATATCTGAGGCTCCCTGGGATCGCAAAACAGGAAACTGGTACCAAAATTTTAAAAAGTCAGCGCCATTTTGAAATTCTTTGTTATTGTACCGATTTCGTTCAAAATCGATATCTGAGGATCCTTAGGATCACAAAACAGGAAACTGTTACCAAAATTGAAAAAAAGTCAACGCCATTTTGAAATTTTCTGTTATTGTACCGATTTCGTTCAAAATCGATATCTGAGGCTCCCTGGGATCGCAAAACAGGAAACTGTTACAAAAATTTGAAAAAGTCAACGCCATTTTGAAATTTTCTGTTATTGTACCGATTTCGTTCAAAATCGATATCTGAGGCTCCCTGGGATCGCAAAACAGGAAACTGGTACCAAAATTTTAAAAAGTCAGCGCCATTTTGAAATTCTTTGTTATTGTACCGATTTCGTTCAAAATCGATATCTGAGGATCCTTAGGATCACAAAACAGGAAACTGTTACCAAAATTGAAAAAAAGACAACGTCATTTTGAAATTTTCTGTTATTGTACCGATTTCGTTCAAAATCGATATCTGAGACTCCCTGGGATCACAAAACAGGAAAATGGTACCGAAATTTAAAAAATTCGGCGCCATTTTGAAATTCTTTGTTAATTGACAGATTTCGTTCAAAATCGATACCTGAGGATCCTTAGGATCAAACTCAGCTCTGCTGGTTACGCTGGCAGAAAGATTCGACAGTTAACTGACATAGAAACTGCAAGAATTGTATATTTTGCTTTTTTACCAGCTGAATTTATTAAATTTTGGTACCAGTTTCCTATTTTGCGATCGTAGATCCTCAGATATCGATTTTGAAGGAAATCGGTACAACAAAGAATTTCAAAATGGCGCTGATTTTTTAAAATTTTGGTACCAGTTTCCGGTTTTGTGATCCTAGAGATCTTTAGATATCGATTTTGAACGAAATCAGTACAATAACAAAAATTTCAAAATGGCGTTGACTTTTTTTATTTTAGTAACAGTTTCCTGTTTTGTGATCCTAAGGATCCTCAGATATCGATTTTGAACGATATCGGTACAATAACAAAAAAATCAAAATGGCGTTGACTTTTTTTAAATTTCGGTACCATTTTCCTGTTTTGTGATCTTAAGGAGCCTCAGATATCGATTTTGAACGAAATCGGTACAATAACAGAAATTTTCAAAATGGCGTTGACTTTTTTTCAATTTTGGTAACAGTTTCCTGTTTTGTGATCCTAAGGATCCTCAGATATCGATTTTGAACGAAATCGGTACAATAACAAAGAATTTCAAAATGGCGCTGACTTTTTAAAATTTTGGTACCAGTTTCCTGTTTTGCGATCCCAGGGAGTCTCAGATATCGATTTTGAGCGAAATCGGTACAATAACAACGAATTTCAAAATGGCGCTGGCTTTTTAAAATATTGGTACCAGTTACCTGTTTTGCGATCCTAGGGATCCTTAGATATTGATTTTGAACGAAATCGGTACAATAACAAAGAATTTCAAAAAAGCGCTGACTTTTAAAAATTTTGGTACCAGTTTCCTGTTTTGCGATCCCAAGGAGCCTCAGATATCGATTTTGAACGAAATCGGTACAATAACAAAGAATTTCAAAATGGCGCTGACTTTTTAAAATTTTGGTACCAGTTTCCTGTTTTGCGATCCCAGGGAGCCTCAGATATCGATTTTGAACGAAATCGGTACAATAACAGAAAATTTCAAAATGGCGTTGACTTTTTTTCAATTTTGGTAACAGTTTCCTGTTTTGTGATCCTAAGGATCCTCAGATATCGATTTTGAACGAAATCGGTACAATAACAAAGAATTTCAAAATGGCGCTGACTTTTTAAAATTTTGGTACCAGTTTCCTGTTTTGCGATCCCAGGGAGCCTCAGATATCGATTTTGAACGAAATCGGTACTATAACAGAAAATTTCAAAATGGCGTTGACTTTTTTTCAATTTTGGTAACAGTTTCCTGTTTTGTGATCCTAAGGATCCTCAGATATCGATTTTGAACGAAATCGGTACAATAACAAAGAATTTCAAAATGGCGCTGACTTTTTAAAATTTTGGTACCAGTTTCCTGTTTTGCGATCCCAGGGAGCCTCAGATATCGATTTTGAACGAAATCGGTACAATAACAGAAAATTTCAAAATGGCGTTGACTTTTTCAAATTTTTGTAACAGTTTCCTGTTTTGTGATCCTAAGGATCCTCAGATATCGATTTTGAACGAAATCGGTCAATTAACAAAGAATTTCAAAATGGCGCCGAATTTGGGTTAAATTTAAAAATGATGCAGGCGAAGCTGCTGGCAAACCTGTAGTATTTTTATAAGTCGACACTATATTATTACATTAATTAATAAAACATATTTTGTAAATGCACCTGCAGGTCACTCCATCAAGTCCGGAGGTAAGGTCTCAACATAACTAACAAAATGAGCCCAAACTCGGCACACCTAGCTCTAACCATCTTTTAGTTCCAGTAGCAGTCTTCGAAGTACACCTGCAGGTCACTCCATCAAGTCCGGAGGTAAGGTCTCAACATAACTAACAAAACGAGCCCAAACTCGGCATACCTAGCTCTACTCGTCTATTAGTTCCAGTAGCAGTCTTCGAACTTTCGAAGTACACATGCAGGTCACTCCATCAAGTCAGAAACTAAATATGAAATTTATAATCCCATAAGTATGAAAAACTATAAATAAAATCTTTCCTTGGTGTGCCTTGGTTGTCGGTGCAGAATGCGTCAATGATCAAGTTTATTAGGTCAAATATTTTGTATACGTACAGCGATCTTTTCGTAAACGAGGAGCTGCTTACAAGCGTCACAGTGTCTACTCACAACGGCGTCCGAGCGCCGACTAAATTACTAAAATATTTCATTACAAATTTTTGTGCAATAAATCAAGATAGTGACAAATAAAATAACCCTTATTTCAATGCAATAAGTATCACGCGTTACAGCTAAATATGTGAAAAAATAAGATTTGATTTTAATTTTTTTCTCAGCCTATTTGTAACATTTTGATTTAGTGATTTAGTACCTTTTTGAGATAGACATGTCTACTTACTTAAAATATTTTTTAATAAATTAATTTGTTTTATTAAATACAAGAAAAATGTTCGTTTATTCAGCACGATATTGTCAATTTTGTGTGAAGAGGCAACGGAAATTATTTTTTTCAATATTATAAACCAAAATTTTCGACTTAAAAATTAGTACCATTTAAAGATTAAGGAGTAATCTATTTATGGTAATTATTAGTTAAATTTGGTTTTGTACTATTTCGCCGCAAAATGCACCGAAAAACTGCTTATTTTAGTCAGATTCGTAAACGCGTCCTTAAGTAGGTATAGGTACTTTCATTAAGCATTAAAAATTCATTAAAACCTTATTTTTTGATATATTTATTCATTCTATAAGTATGTAGGGTACCTTAAAAAATATGGAAGTAGGTAGTTAGTACATAACATGAAGTACATAAGTATTCAATTTGTTGTCTGCCGAAACAGAGAGAAAAATCAAGTAGGTAGGTAGGTATGTATTTCTATAGGTATGTATATGTATATTCTACTATACTTCAATTATTACTGTTAAGAGTCATCCAAATCCGTACAGTATTTTTTCTGTGAAAGAGTAAGAACAAAGATTAACGTACGTTTATGCAACTCTCACAAACTGTGGAAATTAGGATACCTTATTACCTACAATAAAAATAGCGTCAAGAAAGTTATGTTGAGTTTTACACGTAAGTGTTATAATTAGATAATTCTAAGTACCTAGACAATTCTTTTTTATTCTCAATATGCTTAATCCCTCGATATATTAATTATTCATAACTACGTTTTAAAAAAATCAGTTTAAAACAATGCAATTGGTGTGTAAAAGTGAAGGGCGGAAGCTAAGACAATGTTGGAGGTCATAAGGTAGTTATTACCTATCTGTGAGTTCCGAAGAATTGTTAGGAAGCCTTTAGTATACAGTATGCATGTATAAGCTTTATTTTAACTATTTTTTTATTTTATGTGTGCCTGAGTAAAAAACTTGCGAATGGATTTTGGCAGGTGCCGACACTAGTGACCGTTTCCTAATTATACTTTCTAGATTTATTACAAAACTCTGGATACTCGATATTTCTGTTACAGTGCTACACAGAGCAAGTAGGTAATATAGTACAGTGCTACTAACTACTGCTAATGACGCTATTAACTTGAGTAGTCTATGTTGCCCAGCGAGCATGAGAAGTTTCAGCTTTAACTGCTTACTACAATCAGGCTTCTCTATCACGTCTTTTTCCTAATTTCGAATACTAACATCTGGGCTGTTCTATCTTTACTGAACCATACGAATTATTTTGCAAGATATCCTACTCCGAATCCAGATATAAAATTCTCATGAATCTCCATTGATACTGTAGGTATGTGCCTACTGTGATAAAATGTATAATATTGGCGTGGTAGGTATAAGAGACACGTTTTGAGTAGGTTATAAACGACTTATGAAGAAATTGATAATTGACCCTCGTTTTGCATTACTTCCTATTTTTCTAAAGGTTAATGTCGTTTTAGCCTAAAGGGTGTACTAAGCGTTGACATACGAGGTTAATCTAGTTGTAATAAGTATATGTACCTACTTTATCAGCCGAATTAAAAAAGACGAGATTCTCAATTAGACTGTATCTATGCTTCGTAATTCCTTATTTATCTGAAAGACCGGATGCATTCTGCGTGGTCGTTAATTTTTTGTTAAAAAGCCCTAAATATTGTATTTTATGGTTAGTAGGTACACAAAAAGATAATGACGAGACTCATGTTTTCACTAGTAATAATCAACGACGGCATACCTAAGTAATAGTCATAATATGTGTTGATTTGATGTCTAGACGAATTTAAAAATAGATAGCGTATTTTCGTTATGACTGATATAGGTAAGTCGCGTCAAGTAAAAAGAACGCTGACGGTTTAAGCTGCGCATTGGCGATTTATCGGTCTATTTGGTGTTATGAGGTGGTATAAGAATAACAAATAGGTAGTTGAGAAGCCACGATATGCGAGCCTAGTTCAAAAATAAAATAATCGGCACATAGCTTACGTGCAAAACTCGATCCATGCGCAAACACACCCCATCACTTTCATCCAGCGTTCTTTTTACGTGACGCGTACTGTAACGAAAAATGAAAATACGGTTACGTAGCAATTCATTTTGTATTCCTACCTACTTATAATTTATTCAAATTATCTTCTATATAACGATTGAATTGAACAGAACTAACTGGATTGTAAAACGAACCCTTAAAATAATTTTGAGATTTCTGATAATTTCATAAGGTGTCTTTAAAACTACGTATTACCTCGTGCGAAGTAATAGGTAATAATAATTTGAACTGCATGTCCTTTTTATGAGGTTTTATATATCTCAAGCTCTGGTATTTTGTTTTCGGGGTTTTCCAAGTGGAAAGTCTCAGTTTGAGTACGGATAGGATATGCATACTGGATCACCTTAGAATATAAAAACGAACATTCACGGAAATTATCTTCTTTGGAAAATACAATTAATGTTTATAATTTTGCAAGATCATTTTGCTGGTTATTTTTTAAATCACGCAAAATACGTTTGCATTCTTTAAGTACCTACTTCAAAGGTAAGTACCTACTGTTTAATAATATGCAGAATCTTAAACATTAATAATGATTGATTGACTGTGATTTTATGCTTAGTTTTAATGATTATATAGATAATAATAATTATTTACATGCGGAACTCACGACAATGAATTAGTCGAGGTGCATATTTTAAATTTAAACTAGCTTGGTATCAACAGCTAATGCCTTATTTCCTTTTATTAACTTCCACCTCGTAGGTATTCGTTCTATAAACTTTTGTAAATATACTTAGTGCATTTTGCTGTAGATTGTGAATTGTCTCATGTGAAATACAATGAGATTAATTTAGCTGAAGAGTCTTGTAGTATTTTGTTGCTATAAATTACATACTAGCTGTGCTACGCGGTTTCACCCCTCACCTTGGAAATTTTAACTATAATAAAATTATTTCACTTATCGTTGTGATTTCTCTCAAAGAACGGGTTACGTTAGATAATAAATCACGTTTCTCTAAGACTTTAGTATAATTAGTGCTGGCTTAAATGAAACATAACAAGTCTTATTTAAATGTGAATTCGATTTTAATAAATTTGAGTCTTCAAACTTCTTAGATGTTTAATTTGTAAAATATAAATAATCCCACCAAAAACATTTTCATGTAAAATGTTGCCAAGACGAGCCCATATGACTCGCACGGTCAAAAAGTTATCAGATCTCATGTAGAGCCAAGCTTCTAACACTACACGCCCTAACTCTACAAGGTCTATAACTTCACAAACTCTACACCTTAGTCAAAATATGTGGCTTGGCCATTTCGCTACATTCACATCGGCGTAAGGTGAAAAATTAATTAATTCACTGTTCATTACTTTTGTGTTATACAATAGTTCTTGTAGTAACGAACGGCCAAGCCACATATTTTGACTAAGGTGTAGAGTTTGTGAAGTTAGACCTTGTAGAGTTAGGGCGTGTAGTGTTAGAAGCTTGGCTCTACATGAGATCTGATAACTTTTTGACCGTGCGAGTCATATGGGCTCGTCTTGGCAACATTTTACATGAAAATGTTTTTGGTGGGATTTCATTTCTTTTTGTAAGTTGTTTGTAACAAAATTTTAAATGTCGATTAATTTTTTTTTTAACAAGGAGTACATATACGGGAGTACATGTACATATATCTCTAGGGGAACCAAGTTTTAGATTATTAGATTAGATCATTAGACCTCTAGCGTCATCAAAATTTAATTTAAAATTACAGGTCTCATACAAACTCCCATCCCCTAGTTTAAGGGGTTGGGGGAAGAAAGTTACAAGTTTTATAATTTTTTTGTTGTTTGTGTGCTAATACTAGCTTACATACAAAATTTCAGCTTTCTAGGACATTAGGAAATACCTTAAGAATTTTGATGATCATCAGTGAGTCAGTGACGAAATTAGCGCTTTTTAGATATAAATAAAATCTGAAGTATAAAAGCTAATGTAATTAAAACTTAATATATTCAATAAATCCGCTATTGACAATATATCCCGAAAATTTTGTTGATCTAGCATAATCCAAACCCAAGTTATGAGGGTTCAAAAAAACGTCGAAGCGCTTCGAGAAAAGGTAGGTAGTGCCCGTGCGCTTCGCTTGTTCGCTTGGCTCGTCTTGGCAGGGGCACTACCGTGCCCCCAGATACATAGGTATCTACTAAATATTTAAATTTGTAAGTAAAAGCTTTTGAACAAATAGAAGTGCGTAAATATCTTTTTTTACAATATTTTTGGCATAAATATTACTATACTATGTACATATTATAATAATGTAATTTAATAGTGTTATTTATTTTTAATCCTAGCTCGTTCATCATTCAGAAATTGAATTATTAGGTAGTAGGTATGTATATTAGGTACATAGTACATACAATGATACAAAACGTCTAATTAGGTATAAAGCGCGCCCAAGCAGTATAGATATTAATTATTTAAAAATACCCTACTCTTCCTTACGTCATGTTTATTACAGATTTTCATTATTAAACAATTACCATACTCTTATTCATTGATTTTGGTTTAGTTGAGTTTCATATTTTTTATTATTTCGTTATGATCTGTTGGTTACAAATAAATCATGTTGACAACGCTATTATTTTTTTGTTCAATGTAAATATCTGTATTGTATGTCAAGGTAACCGTTACGGTAAATAAAAATACATAGATTAAATGCATTCCTTCGTCTAAACTGCTCGGATGCTGTTTTTGCATTATGCAATAATATTAATATATTGCATCTAAAATAAGAGGAATTAGCGGAATTAGATTAATAAACAAACTATTTATTAAATAAAATTGTTAACTATTTGATAAATTGTTATTAAAATTGCTCTTGTTCTCAGCGTTTTAAAATGATGTGTTATTCACGATCACGACGTATGAAGTTCTTTCAATCTGAAAATTATACCTACGTCATACAGTGATAATATATTGGAAATTATGAATTAGTTGAGGATATTTCAACAAAATTAATAATTATTCTGTAATCCGTTATGTACTTTAAAATCCCATGTGTAAAAGCCACAAGGAAAATTCAGGCATGTGAATTAAATGTTAAAATAAATAGGAAAATAGGTACATACATTTAAAACTCAAATTGTTGTATTTTTTCTTGGATATTGAATAGGCTCTAAGAGTTAATGCAATTAATTTTAGTAGAATTATAATTCTACAATCTTTATAATTACATATTGTTATGTTCGATTGTATCCAAGACGACGTATAAATTAGATTTTGTTGAGTAGGTAGTAGGTACATGGAAGTGGGTGAACTAATAAAATAATTTCGAAGTTATTTTTTCAACAAAAAAAGTCACACACTTTCTGTCTTGATTTCCTTGTTGATTGACCTCAATAGTTGCTTAAAATGTGAATAGATTGGAAGATTATTTTTCTTAAATAGCATTGAAATGGAGGGTAATTGAACGGTGAGGTGACGAATAAAAAGTACCTTTGAATTAATGAAACCCACATAACATAGTCACGTGTTCCATAAACTTGACAATATAAAGGATATTATAAACATAGATTTAAAAGTGTGGGTACATGAATGCATCGAATTTATGAAGCAAAGAGGCAAAGCTACATTTGATGTCCTTAAACGACCTGCGTATAAGTGCGGATAATACGTAGGTAAGTATGTATCCGCGAAACCTTGCACCTGAGATCAGCACGTGTGCCGGGCCTCGTGCTTAGATAAATTGACTGAATTTGTAGGAAAGATAAAAGAAAAACTATAACTGTTCAGTTTTTTTAACTGCGAGTTTTATACTGTCGAAGACGGGATCCTAGCACCCCAAGTTTTTTTTACAGGATTTATTACTTAGGTAGATACACCTACCTAATAATATTTTAATTTTTGATTGACCTTTTCTCGCATATCAATTTTATATTATATTTGTTTGAGGTAAAAAAAAGGTTTTAAAAACCTGTTTATATCGAAAGAACATGCACAAAAAGTTCATATTATGTGATGGTTTATAAACGTCCTCTTTATTGGAATCTAACTTATAAACTATTATTATTTTATTTTTATTGTTGCCCCACCTTGAGCCCATGGCTAGCTACGCCCATGATAGGGGCAGGTGATGACAACTTAATCTTCTACATCCTTTTTGTGTTTGTTAAGTAAACGAAATGAGTTACAGTCTAATAACTTTTGTTATATACTGACTATTTTTTTACATTCACGATAATTAAAATTCACGAGCAATTATAGAAAAAGGACCAGTAATAAATTTGGTGACTTTTTATTTATACCTACGATGATATCATATTATGATATAATATCAACGAACATATTATTATGGTACCTTGAAAAAAACTGTGTCAACATTTTTCGTATGCATTTAAATTTTCAGCTCTGATGCAGTTTCTGTATCTAAATCCTTAGATACATAAATTGAAACTTGTCACAGTGTTAATCTGATCGTCAAATATTTTCCTCATATAATATCAAAATGACTGTAACGAAATATTGTGGAAACATGTTTAAAAAATGCACCAATTGCTATGATATTTAGGTATCTTGCTGAACGTTGCACCTATGCTGCGCGTATACCTATAGGTACCTACGTATCAACTAAGATTCAATTTGGTTATCTGCCATTGAGCTGGCAGCGAGACGTAATGATTATATAGCAAGGATCGCTCTCCATCCTGCAGTGTGTCTGCGGAATGAGTTGCACCGATACAACACCGGAGTAATATTTGAACGTGCAGTGCGCGTTCGTTTGGTGTGCGTATTGCACGCTTCCTTGCCAGCCTTCAGAATACCGTCACTGCATTTTGAACAAATCCAAACTAGTATCCGTAGCAATGCACTCAAAATAATTTATAAAATAAGTGTGATATTTAAAGTGATATTTTATACAGAAATTTATTATTTATCGTAAAAGTGTTATTATTTAAAATGATTAAGTTTATTTTATTTGTTGCTGTTTTAAACAATATTTGGTAAGTCACGTATTTAATGAGCTATTAAGAACACAATGTTGTTTCTGCAACTAATTTAAAACTGAATTATTAATGAATGCCCCGCATTTTTGTATGTTTCAAATTTTAATATCTACTATCATCAGGTAAATACATTTGAGAATATAAGATATTTATTATAGGTACATGCCAGTAAAACTTGAGATAAGTTTAGACTTTAGAGGATAATATTATCTTAGAGATATACAAATATTTGGTAACATTTATTTCAACACTAAAGATGAAAAAATATATGTAACTTATAACTACAATAATGTATTATAATGTAAATAAAAAATTCTACAAAGTTTTACCTTATAGATATATAACAACTTAATTGTTACTATTTGCAACATAATAACAACAAATATCCTATATACCTAATACTAGGTTAAATCGGTTTTACTATTAAATATGCATTTCTTTCTATTGAACAATACGAACAGCAGACATGGCTTGCTTTTTCTTTATATTATTATCTGTATTTCAATGAAAACATCGTTAACAATTTTTCATTGCGCCTGAAAATAAGAATTTTAGGTATACACAGCCAGTTTACCTAGGCAAACATGAAGTTTAAAAATGTTTATTTTTTAATAACGGCACAAATTACATTACATTTATATACTACTAGGTTTCCGCCCGCGGCTTAGCCCGCGCAGTCAAAGAAAAACCCGCATAGCCATCCGTATCCTTCCCGTGGGATTTCCAGGATTGCGTCATTTTCCCGGGATAAAAAGTAGCCTATGTCCTTTCTCGGGTATCAAAATATCTCCATACCAAATTTCATGAAAATTGGTTCAGTAGTTTAGGCGTCATTGAGTAACAGACAGACATACAGAGTTACTTATAAAATTAGTATGGATAATTGCTGGTTTATATATGTTATAGTGTAATAGCTGAACCACGGGCAAAAGCAAGAACTTCTATATTCTATGTGTTGGTCTGATAGCTGATAGTTACAGCTCTGCCAAGTACCATCAAAATACGTTCAGTGGTATTGGCGTGAAAGAGTCACAAACATCCATTCATGTCATTAATGTCATTCAAATGAAACTATGCATTGATGTTAAACGTATTCAATAACTTGATAAATTAATAGATAGGATATGATTTAAGTAAATTATACAGTCTAAATGTTAAATATTCCTGCAGAAATTCGTCATAAAATATGATGAAGATAAAACGTTCTGACACGTCCTTGCAAATAGGTCATCATTTTACTGTATGGGACAAGTAATTTTTTACCTATTCAAAGTAGCTAGGGAAAGGGTACTTAATAAATCGACAAATACGGAGGGGGAACTAATTTAAATAGAGGCTGGAGTAGAACAAAACTGAGTTTAAGCTAGAAGTCAGTGACCTTTTAACTCTTATACCATACCATTTGCTATATTTATGTACTATGTATAGTTTAAAAAATAAGTTTTAACAATAAGGACATTCACAATTGATCAAATATGATTTTCGTCACACCCTTGAGTCGAAGGCTGTATACGTGTTAACTAATACAAAAGAATAATTTATAAGTCAGTAAACTATTTAAAAAACATGTGAGTATCACATAAACTTTGAAATCTATAATTTTGACTGTGCATTGAAAAATTTTGCGTGTGTTGAGTCTTGAGAAATATTGGTGTTTTATAGGAAGGTATAGATAAAGAATAATTACCACAGAACACATAAACCTACATCGTATGCTATAACAAAATATACTAGATCCCCAAACAGTTCTGTTATTATCAATTCAATGCACCTGAAATTGTATGCGAAATATTATTTGAATATCATTTCAATGCAAACAATTAACGTTATCTTAAAAGGATTAAATAGTATTTAGCGACTTGTTTTATGTTGCATTGTTTATTATATTTTTATTGCATGTCTATAGCAAAGCTTGCTTGTTACTAAAACGTTTAAATGCAACTTAAATTTACTGCATAATGCTCAAATTATACGAAACACAATAAAATGTAGAGCAATAGAGATAAAAGTAAAAATGTAATAATTATAAAAACGCAGTTAATTTATTCGTGTGTCAATGGCAAAAGGTTTTAAATTGATCACGAGAGCAAGGTGCAATAAAGTTTATAGCAACTAAGGCCACTGTTGAGCAAGCAACTTTTATCCTTATCATGTTTTAATAGAAAGCCGTTATTTATTTGCGTGTGTTTGTATTACGTTAACCTTATGGTCTGTGAGTTTGCTTTTCCGTAAATGTTCAGGTGACAGTCGAAGGATTTCCCTATGAATGTTACTAATAACACGACCTGTTATATTGAGCCTTAAATTATCTATGCTATCATTTGATGATAGGATGGTATCGTAAATGATAATCTCCGTTTAAATTGTGCTTTTGCAATTACTTCGATAATAAAGGTACAAAGAAACACAAAACATATTTACTCTCATTTAGGTATATTCACGTACCTACACGTATTTTCAATATTTTTCATATTGATTTGAATACACAATAATGTTATTTCGGTATGTCTTGGATACCTGGTTGATACTTATAGAAATTTTTGACTCCCATATAAGCTCTTATATTCATGATTTTCATTAAGAATAACGAACAATTAGTATTTACACGTGAAGTAATTAATTATTTAGATTCACCTGTAACCTATGCCTGTAACAATATTCTTTTAAAAATGCGAAAACAATTCGAGGATATAATTACAGTATTACACTCAGTCGTTATCGTACAATTATAACAAAATGAACCTTTTTTCATGAAAAGTTGTTTTTATAGAATTCATTAATGTGGTTGGAAATGGCATGGAATTAATGGTTGAAAATCTTCAAAGCAAATAACAATTTAAAGCTGGTTATTTAATAGAACTTTTACCTAGATAAACCTAACCTAATAAAATGCATAATATGAGAAGCATTCGTTTGCATTTGTACTGGACTACATTTTGTAATCAAAAATAAAATAAATTAATATTTTGTATCGTGAGCTTGAAGACAAGTAAGTTTTGTATGTTTTCCAATGAAAAAACGTACGAACGTACAACTGTAATATTAATTAGTAATTAAATAAATTATACATTTTCATTGAAGTATTGTTCATTTTTTTAGATTAAATTATGTACCTAGTATGCATATTTTTTTAATATATAATAGGCGATAGTTTCAAATAAAATTGAATTGTAGGCATACGTGTCAAATGTGAATAAAAAATAAGTGGGTATGACAATTTTTTATTTACATGCTAACAGACAAAAAGTTAAAACTCGTAAGTCGAGGACATGAACATTACAACAATATGAGACCGTGAAATGTCTATGTCAAGAATTCAATAGTTAATTGATATCTTCATCATTGACCATTGTATAGGACATATTTTTTGCTTGCATGCCTTATTTATGTTATGTGTTAATAAGAAATGTATTGCACATGTAAAGACATAAACATATAAAGGTATAAACAAAATCTAATGAAAGGAATAAGTGAATTTAATATATTGTAAACGACGTTTCACGTAGGTAATAACTGTTGAATAAAAAATTAAGCTTTTGTTATATAACGACATGACGTTGTTCATTCTGTTCTGCAGTGGAATTATACAGGATAAAGTTAATTAACCAAAAATCATTTTATTATTAATTATGATTATCTCCTGTTTGTTAGTTAGCTTCAAAAGTTTTAAAATCTGACATACCGTATAACCGATATCATAAGTGTATTTGTAGAAAATCTTTTGTTGTATTTATTGAAGTTTTCATATAAAAATAAATTATTGAAACTCAAGTCAGAAATGCCTTGCTTAATTTACACCATTATATATCAATGTGACATTTTTACAAGTAATAAGTACATATGTACATAGTTAGTTAGCTATAAGTTACTATAAATTTATCTTTGAAATTCCAAATTAAGTGTTGACGATCTGAACATTTGATACCTAAATATTACAAGTAACAACTGCGTTAAAAACAACCGACTTCAAACTTGCACTTGCAAAATTCACAAATACCTACAGACAAAAATGCTCATAAAATAAAAACTACTGGGCCTATCCGAATAAAATTTTTATGGGACCAATTCGACACCATCCCGCATCGAACAAAAAAAGAATCACGTAAATCGGTTCAGAAACCTCGGAGTAATCGGTGTACATACATAAAAAAAAACATACCGGCCGAATTGATAATCTCCTCCTTTTTTTTTGAAGTCGGTTAAAAATACACATAGTTAGGTACGTTTAAAAAATAATATAAATTCTCATTATCCAGCTAGTTAATTTGAATCCTTTTGTTTCAGTTATAGTGAGGCGGTAAATTTTTCGGGAGGACCGAAGTCAAACTATACTTTTCCGAAAAATTTTGTCTTTGGCGTTTCCACCGCCGCCATACAGATAGAGGGTGCTTGGGATGAAGATGGTAATTTTATTTATTTTATAAGTTTCTGTATTGCTGTCGTATTTGGCATTTTAATAATTTAATATTATATATTTTTTATTATAATCTATAAGATAAATCAGTAAATCAACCATTTGCAATGGTCTAAGGTTGATTAACTTACGATTTAGCTTTAATTTTCGTGAATTAAGTTTGAAGAGTGTGAAACATAATTGCTTCGTATCACCACAATATCACCCAAGTATCTTTAAATAACGGAATATATTTTTTGCGAATATATAAATGCAGGTGATATGTTCATATGAATAGGTTCATTTCGAATATAAATATTCATATAAGTCGGTGATAAAAACACAACCTGTAATCCAGTAACCACAAATTATTCACATTAGTGATTGCAAAGGTTCCCGGGGGTTTTTCTTAAATGTCAACGTAAAAGAAACAAGTTTTACCCGTGACTTAGTTCGCTAAGTACTCAGGCATATAAATAACAAACTTGATTTAAATTGCTCTAGTAGTCTATCCTTGTCAAAATATGCAATATGTAGGAAAGGAAGGTACCTAAAGGTATTCGGTTCACAATTGGTATTTTGCTTTTGTTATGATATAGATCTATTATGCAAATTAGTTCAGCCGAAATATTATTACAAATATGACGTGAATTAAGATCATAATACATTCTTAAAAATATATGCATTCAAATTAATAATTTAGAGTTCTTTGCATGACATTTAAGTATGGACGTCATGCAGTGTGCTCTATTAGTTCTTATGCCGGATTTTATGCAACTGCTCTACCCTATTTTCTTTGTTTGTCTAGGTAAGACTGAAAGTATATGGGACCATTTAGTCAAGACAAATCGAAGCTTCGTAAGAGATGGGTCCACTCCTGCGGTCGCCGCTGATTCCTACCACTTATACAAACGTGACGCAGAGATGATCCATGAACTGGGCGTTGACATTTATCGTTTCTCTATTTCTTGGCCCAGGATATTGCCCAACGGTCTAGCGAACGGTGTGAACAACCTCGGCATTCAGTATTACCGTAATCTTATAAATGAACTCGAGAAGTATAAAATTACCCCGATGGTAACGATATACCATTGGGATCTCCCGCAGAGGCTCCAAGATATCGGAGGGTGGACAAACGCACACATAGTCGATTATTACACAGACTACGCTAATGTTTTGTTTGAGAACTTCGCTGATAAGGTTAAATACTGGGTGACTTTCAATGAGCCGATGCAGACTTGTTTAGAAGGTTACGGTGGGACATACAGGGCACCAGCGATCAACAGACATGGCATTGCTGAGTATCTTTGTACGCACAATCTCTTGAAAGCTCATGCTAGCGTATACCACTTGTTCAACAGACAGTACCGGCCTGTATACGGAGGTAAGAATTTATAAATAGATACATAATTGTATATTTTGTCGGGTAAAACATTTCCGCTTCTACAAAACTGGTTTGACACCGCATGGCATGCAGTCATTGACAATGATAATAACGTGATAATAACAAACCAATAAAAATACACTAAGTAGACAATATATATACATACAATATATATACATACAATATATATATATACTTTATACAATGTTATTACATTATGAATTAATAATATCTTTTATGTTTTTAGGCAAGATTGGAATGTCCCTAGATTCTAACTGGGCTGAACCGAAAACGAATTCTACCAGTGATATTAAAGCAGCTGAATTATATCTGAGAACTCATGTAAGAATAAATTTTTCTACATATTCTATAATTTAAACAAGCTGTTGGTATAATTAATGTCTCAATAAGTTTCATTTGTGTGAATTTACGAAAAAAATTGTCCATTATATTTATATCAATAACCTTTCATATAGCTGGGTTGGTACGCGCATCCAATATACTCGAGTGAAGGCAATTACCCTCCAGAATTAATTAAATTAGTTGACGAGAAGAGCCGACAACAAAATTATTCTCGCTCCCGGTTACCAAAATTTACACCTGAAGAAGTGGAATTTATAAAGGGAACAGCTGATTTCTTTGGACTCAATCATTATACTACATACTTATTGAGTATGGCGGATGAAGAGGTGGGGCAAATCCCATCTCATGAAAATGACGTTGGTATAGTTCGAGTCCAAGACCCTAACTGGCCGTCAATGTCATCGTCAAGTTGGTTGAAGGTGAGGATCTTAAAATATATTAAATTATACATATTATTACGTGATATTACTTACACATATGGAATTATAATTGATACGGATATTAAAAAAATACTTAAAGACATAAATCTTTTGGTGTAGTTATAACTTTAAAAAATACCAGGTTCAATCCAAACTACACAGCGCCAATTGTCACCTACTTGATTCAATATAAATTAAAACCTATAATTATTATTCATATTTCACTGCAACAGGATTGTGGGTAATTACATGTGTGGTGTCGCTAATCACTTTTTGCATAAATCTTTGCTGCAATTATTCCTACTGTCCGGGCCTCGGGTAAACCACATCTGAATCATGCATGCTGAATAAGGGAAAATTGCGTAGAATTCACTTCAGATTAAAGGACATAATATTTTAGATCAAGCTTGTTATGCTACTTGTTTTTAATAATCTTTTTAATTCGATGTTTGCGCGTATATCATATATTTTTTATCAAACATTCGGCCGAATCATTGAGGTTTCTTGGAACAGGTAGTCGTTGTTTTTCTTTGTTACCAAAATACCTTATATTCAGTACCTACAATATAATTAATAGCCTTAATTTATTATTAATGTCTGTTTCTGTAAGAACATTATCAGATTGATTTAAGTAGAGAATTAGGTTTATAGGTTTTTATTGAGCAATAAAATGTATAGGAATTTGAAAGTAATTTAATAGTTTAATTGATATTGACATTAGATACATTTACTTTTCGATCGTTAATAATTTAACGTTTAATTGATATTTTTTTATTATATTCCAATACAAGGAAATTAGGCAATGCAATTATCCGATCGATTTAAAACTCTCATTCTCTATTACTTGATACTTATCATGCACATATTAATTTTTTGTTAGATTTAATTTAATTTAATGGCAGACCATACGCGTTGTTGTTGGCCGGTCCTGGTCCTATGGTGTACGCCAGAACCTTTCAACCAGATAATTTGACTACTTCAAGACTCAAAAGACCTTCACTTACAGGTCGTACCCTTCGGCTTCCGTCGTCTCTTAGCCTGGATCACTAAAACATATAACAACATCCCGATCATTGTCACTGAGAACGGTTACGCTGACTATAGTGGTACAGATGATAAGGCCCGAGTCACATACTACTGTCATTATTTGAATGCCCTGTTACATGCGATTCATGAAGACAAGAGTAACGTGCAAGGATACTTCGCTTGGAGTCTGATGGATAACTGGGAGTGGGATGATGGTTTTGTGTGAGTATTTTATAATAGTGTACTTAATGTTCTTTTCATTGTGTGTAATTTGGAAGAGCACGGAAGGGTATCTCGCGGTAGAACGTGATACTTCCTTACCTACATAAGCGCCATTATATTGTACAATGTACATATCATATTGTGGTACCTGTTATATATGTTGGGCTCTAAAATATTTAATTTTGGTATTAAATCCAAAGACACTTATAGATTTTAAATTTTACATAATATGTACTTGTATTGTATGTTCTGTTAAATTATTTTTTAAAGATAGGTACGTGTCACTTTTATAAATTGCTGTATTTTTGTATTACTATACAAAGCCCTTGGTTATAAGTGAGCTTGTACTTACCGTGTCATTATTTCAGAATAGTTGAAAATCGTCGAATACATTTTCCGAATATTATAATTAGCTATTAGCATACTGTAGTCGAATAATTTTAGAACATTTTATTAGTGGTTTCGGGGGCATTTTCGCTGTTCTATTTTGTCTGACTTATGCTGAACTGAAGACTAGTTGAAAATTGTGAATTCAATTCCTAGGTACTTTATTACATTGAAGTTATCTCATAAAAAATAACTACCTACATTGCGTATTCAGTTATTACTTATTAGCTTCATACTTACAGTTATTGTTGGAATGTCACGTAATACACAAACAACATTCCCTCAATTCAATATAGTCTTGCTTATTGTATCAAAATGCAAGTAATGACCGTTATTAGCTATTATCTTGAGTCAAGGAACTGTAATTCCAGTCTTAATATAATTTTAATTTAAATTTTAAATTGCAATTCCTCTATATAATTTGTTGGCGGAATTTGGTTTAACACTTTAATAATATAGTGTAATATGATTGATTTTATAATATGCATAAAATTATTTTTACAATGCCGTTCCACAGATATTTTACAGAAATTCATAACAAAAGGCCTTCCGCCTTCACTTTATGTATAACTAGGAAATATATAAGTTTAGTTAATGTTATGTACAGATTTATATTTAACTTTTATGTATACAAAAATATACTCAATTAAGAAAATGTAGTTCTAATAATCGAAAAAGTTCTAATAATAAAATGGAAAGTACTTATGAAAGTCAAGTAATTAATAACGTTGTAATACAAAATTTATTTGTATACAATTTCATATTGTAATAATACAATATACCTTAAAATAACATTATATTATTATTCGATACAATAACGTCTACAACGTATGACTATTTTTATCTGTATTGATTAGCCTTAACACAGACAGCCGAAAATAGGTCAGTTATCGATAAAGAGATAAATAAAACTCCGTGTCAGTCAAATCATGATATAATTTCACTCGTCATGTTTTTAAATGCATTTGCAGGTCCCGCTTCGGTCTTTACTTGGTTGACTTCAAGAGCCCGAATAAAACGAGGACGGCTAAGGATTCGGCGCGCCTCTACTCTAGCGTCGTCTCTACGAGAGGATTACCGCAAGACTACGACCCCGAAGACTACGTTGCCTTCTCTGGGGCGCCGACCCTCCTCATACCCACTGTCCTTCCTCTCATACCGCTCTACAGACTAATTATCTGAACGATTCTGTAGTTTTTATATTTTACGTATGTAAACTATAATAAAATTAAGTATTTAATATCTTATGTTTCGATTCAATTGATCCCTAATTTACGCTTATTCGAATTAATACTCGACAGTCATCAGCTTGCTAGCGTTGTCTCGAGCGACGTCTCTTCGTAACTGGGCTTGTATGCACGCGAAGGATTTCCCCTTGGTCTCGGGGAGGACGGCGAGCAAGAAGAACAGGCCGAGTATGGAAAACACGGAGAAGCCCCAAAATACTGTGTAAATACCGAAGGCATCATCCACTACCTGAAATTGAAAGTTTACAAATTTATAAATGCTATCAAGCTTAGGCTGATATTTCCATAATTGTGGAACAGGGACAGGGACAGGGACAGGGTCCAGGGATGATTACTAAAACACATTATAAGAAAATATTTAAAAAGCTTAACGTATTGGAGACCGCATATTATATTATAGCAAAAAACAAAGAATGCATTGAAAATGCTATTTTTCATTATTCATTGTTATGTTCTATTGTAAAATTATTTTCGACTTTATTATATTATCTGATAGTTAAACGATATCTTTATTATATGTGTACATTAATTAGGTACATTGAATAATGAATTACTAATTTCAGAAATTATGGGCCAATATCACCAATAACACATCAAAACGCTGTTAATAGAACTCAATTTGTGTCAGTTAAACTCGATTAAAACAAACCGATTTCACAAGACATGGATAATAGGGTATATAATTACCAAATATAGAGACTAATCTTCTTCAAAACTACGTTTAAAAATTATAATTTAACGTACAGTATAACTTTAATTCAATACAATTAAACTTGATAGACAATGGTGCTTGCAAATATCGTAAACAGCAAATAAGAAATGAATCAAAGGTTTTCCTCTACCCTCTACCTTAGAAAAATACTGCAATGACGCCTTTTTAGTGATAGTTAGAAATTAAAAAAAAAATAAACTAAGTAGACAATCCGTATGATCAAGGGCGCTTACCTAATTTATATGCTCACCAGTTGTTACGTTTATAATACAAAATTTCATATTATAATTAAAATGACACTAACAGACAACACTGACACTGAATGAACTTTAAACTCGTTTAAATTGCTAAAAGCAAAAAATCATCTTAATTGAAATTGCAAGCGTTGATCTTTTTTAAACGCTTAAATTCATTTTATATGACTTTGATCGCGATAAAAATTATTGGTGAAATTAGCTCCAAGATAAGAAGCGTCAAATATAAAGTAGGTAATATTACCTGAAAGAGTTTCTGAACTGCGAACATGGATATGCCTGTGTAGATGTGAGCCACGCAGGAGGCGTACAATTTAACGTTAGTCGGGAACATTTCTCCGATGATCACGTAGGGCACAGTTGACAGCCCGACGGCATAGCACACGATGTAAATTAGAAGCGCCGTTATGGGCAGCCAATGGAGATGAGCGACTGACGTTTTATTGGTCAAATAGAAGTAGAAATATGTTCCGATTACGCCGTTCATCAACCCAACTCCCAATGCAGAAAGGAGTAAGAGCGGCTTTCTGCCAACACGGTCTACTAAGATCACTGATAGGCAACATGTTGCCACTTGTACACATCCCAGGTAAATGGATGCTTGGTATGGCTCTATATGACTTTCGGTAGCTTCAAATATACCCTGAGCGTAGGCAATAACCGCGGCACTGCCGCACAGTTGTTGAATGGTAAATACACCTAAGCTGATCCACAATGCTTTTCTGTAGGTGGCCTCTGAAAGTAAGTCGCCCCATGAGCCTCTATTTTTCATATCTTCTTGAACGTTGATTTCTATATTCTTTAATTCCAATCTGATATCTCCACTGCGAAGACTCTTAAGAGCACGTTCTGCTCTTTCACTACGTTCGAATTTCAAATAATAGTACGGCGATTCAGGCAGAAAGATGAAGGTAATTACGAAAGTAATGGGTAGGATCAAATTGATGGCAGCTAAAGTTCGCATCGTTACGAATGGCCCGATGCAGAACTGAGACAGTATTCCGACCTGAAATTGAAAAATTCTCATATAAGATAGGTATTTCGAAAGAATGTTGTAATAACTATGATTTGGTCATTAAAAATGCAATTGAAATTTTATTGGACTTTTAAGATTTGCGTCGCTTTTATTAAGTGAATGAATCATCAAACACTTATTCATTAGCTCTGGTAAACTCATAATAGTTACAGCGCCGTGTGCACTGTAAATATAGCGTGAAATGGTTTTGTAACAAAGTCTCAGACAATACATCGAGATAAGTAGAATAACTTGACATAAGCGTAATATAAACGATTGAATAGACTTCAATAATAAGGATAAATACAATTATTATTATTTTTTACGATTATATTTTAACAAAGAATAAAGAAAAGTTTCGTTGGATATTTTAGCCCAATGTTTATTTATTTATTTAACAGTTTTATGTACCATTACAAAACAAACTATAATATTAAAAGAAAAGGAAACATTCACAGCACATAAGGCAACCTTATAGCTTATCAGCGATCTCTTCCAGGCTGCCCAAGGTAAAGGATAAAGATTAATATTAAATGGGTACACGGGTGGCAATGAAAATAAAGATAAAAGAAAGACAATGTTCTTAAATAATGAGGTCACTTTGTTTTTAATAATACTTTAAATTCACACCTTTATCATTTCATCGTGTCTTTTATAAGACACCTGTGTAAACCAATTATAAAAAAAAAAATAAAAAAAAAAAAAAAAAGCCTGTTTATTTCCTGCAGATATGTTGACATTTTTACAAAGTAACGCTTACGCGGTAAGAAAAATAAGTGTATACAAAACTTGATTGTTATTAGTGTTAGTAATTGTAATTTTGTTGTATTCCAATGCTAATATTAATTATTTAGTTATTGTAAATAAATAAAAGAAATTAATTTAACGTTATGAACTAAAGTAATCAATCTGCATGAACCCCTGTCTGGGTAAAGGCCTCCTCCAAAGCTAACCACCCGTCTCTATCTTGCGCTATTTGGTACCACAGAGGGCCGGCTGTTTTCTTGATGTCGTCGTCCCAGCGTGTAAACCAATTAAAGTGACGTTATTGAGACAGGTGTTTTTGATATGAATCTATTGACGACTAGCGGTCCGCCCTGGTTTCGCCCGTGGTACATATTCACGTTTTCTCTACATAAGAACCATCCTTGAACTTCAAGGAATATTATAAAAAAAGAATTAACGAAATCGGTTAACCCGTTCTCAAGTTATGCGCTTACCAACACATTTTGGGATTCATTTTTATATTATAGATAGATTACCTTATTCATTAAAGTGATGAGCGTTGAGAGGGCCCCTCGGACTTCACTGGTGGCGATCTCTCCCGTGTACATCGGCGCCACCGTGTACACGATGCCATAGCCCAGACCGGAGAACATACGGGCCACGTAGAGCACGGCCACAGATTTAGCTACGATGACCAGCACCCAGCCGAGGATAAACGGTATTGCACCGAGGAGGAGTGCTGTTTTTCTTCCAAAACGGTCAGCGAAGTATGCTGATGGTATTGGAGTTAGTGCCGAGCAGAGTATCATAATGGACGCTATCCATGATCGCTCGTCTGATGTTGTCGGTATCAAGCTCGAAGCGGACTGTAGGTAGGATAGTGTTGGTGATGGCCAACCGTAGCAGGTTCCCGCAGTTGCGGTAATTAGCGTCGCTGAAATGAGAGAGACATAATATTAAGTATTTGTGACACGTGAATAATAACTAAGATTAGAGAGGATGCTACAAGCAACGTCAATTATTGTCAACAGTTTTCCACGAACGGATTGATGTATTTATCTAGGTAACTCGTGTTGAAAAACAAGCATGAAAATGTTTACCTAGATAAGGTGTCGGTTAACTTTCAGACAGATAAAGGACAAGCGTAGGTACTTCATAAATTACGAAATGTACATTATTTACTTTCAAAGTTTACAAGCTATTTCGTGGATATCTACATGGATTAATGATATAAGTATTTATAAATGCGCTTAATAGATAAGAGCACCATAAAATAGATTTAACTTCTAACTCAATTAAGTCGATTTTTGGACAGCATCTTTTACATTTGCGTAATTAAGTTGTCCGGTTATCGTGGCCTTCTTATCATACATTAGTGGAAACTTCTGAGAACAACGTTTTCCGATCTAATTTATCAACAATAAACACTCGGAAATAGTAATAGTCACCAATAAAAGTATTACTTGTATCACTGAATACATTGTAATTTATCTTTTTACAGTCTCTTTTATCTGAAGTGATGAAAGTTATGTATGATAATTTTTCTTGACGCTTGTAAATAACAGCTGTCATATTATTGTTAATGTTACTTGACTTTGATAATTTTAAAGCATTATTTATGTAAAAACACTGAAATGCAATAAATTTGCTGAACAAAGAAATAAAATATGAACGCGGTACGTACATATTTATGTTGCTAAAGCGGTTTCAGGTCAATGATTACATTGCTTAATGGAAATAATGAATTAATTGTGCACGTAATGATTGCTAATTGTATGCATTTATTTCATGTATAATATCGATTACGATTTCTACTGGATATGGTTAATATCGGTTGATTTAAATATCGATACTGCAATTTGAACAACTATCTCAAGCTGTACTTATTATTGACTTTATTAAATGTCACTTTTATTCTATTGACGACAGAGGTTATCTGGAATTAAATTACCGGACGCGGATAACAATTGTCGAGTAAGAGCAAATTAAATAATTTGAGAAGCTTTTGCCGTTGAGAGCGGAAACCAAGTCACTTTGTAAAGAAAGGGGTAGCGCTTCGTGTAATAGAATAATTCTATGAGAAACTGTTAATATACCATATCTCTCCATCTTTACGATTAGTATTATAAAAGTTAGAAGTAGCTTTTTGTTCTTTAAAGATAACTAAAAAAGACTTGTAATTGGAAGAGAATCTTTTCAACAAGCGTCATGTAGATATTATTAGGATGTATGTAATACATATTTTCAGAATTTAATTTTCAGTTTGTCGTCAAACAATGTTGATACTAAAACGTTTATTTCATTTTTTGAAAGATCGTTACTGTATTTTAGGTTCGTTGGTCGTATTACACGCTAATATAAAGCAAATTTGGACGAAAGTTGTTTGAACGAAGCGTGTATAGAATGGGTAATGTGTAGTGTAATGCGTTTGTGGACAAAGAACGATTGCCAGTTGGCACAGCTTTTAGAATTTATGTTGTGGTGTAAACTTGGACAGCGTAACGATTCCTGAATGCCCAGTTAAATCTTTCTCTTTTTATCTTAGTTTCTCATTAACCTTGAGGAACAAACAAAGTTAAATAGCAGTGATCTATGTTGTAGGTATCTCTTAATAATACCTTTCTTTTAACATTTAATATTACAAAAAAAATCAAATCAAAATTATGCTATGCTAACTTGGTGTTATATTGCTTCATTTTTATTTTGATTTTATGTAAAAATGATTTTGCAATTTGCTATTATCATTTTTATCTTGATCTAGATTTAATTACGCGAATTAAAATGTTGTGATGCACAATATTTATGTATTTTTATCAGTGACTCATAATCAAAAAACATTTTGATTTCTAATAAAACGCATTAAAATTGATACCTATGGTTCTGACAAGTGACAAAATATTGTTATTATCGTCTTTTAAAACAAGGTTATTTAGATTAAAATAATTGAAAACAAACGCGCCAAATGAAAACGGTAAATAAGTAACTAAATTATGTATTTATCATAATTATTCTTCCTTGTTGGAGGTGAATAAATGTTACAAGAATGATTGTTCAGAAGTTTTGTTTAATTTTATAACATAAAGATAAGCGTTACATGTGGAAACTTCTCGAAGTCATATAATAACGTGCAAGATTAGCTTTTTTATCCTAAGTGGATCGCTGTGCAAATTGTTAACGTGCTATGAATATTACGTTTTAAGTTACAGACGAAAATACTTATATGTGTAATGTTTTAATGTTCATTTACGCCCACACTCGCATTCAAGTGTATTTTATACTGAATGCTAATGTGTGTGTAAACTATAAATTATTATAGGTTTGTATCACAAGTCCAGGGGAGGTGCGGGGGAAGGGGCAGTCGCAATTCAATGCGATTGGCGCTTGCGATGACGCAAGCTATGCTAAAGTTCATTTTATAACAGCGCGCAAAATGAAAATTAGTAATTATTTAAATTTGTCATGAATATTTCATCATATTTTTGTAATGTTTCTATATTCGAGGCAAAACAAAGAGCGGGATTTGAAGTTACAACTACAATTAACCGTATAGGTTTGTAGCTACATGGCCGCAATTTTTATTAGATTGCTCTACATCCTCTACATCAATAATTTATTTGTCTATGAAATCAAATTAGTGTTCTTTTATGAGAGTTTCAAATCTTAACCGTAAAACAGACGTGATGTAACATGTTATTTTATTGTGACCTCTGCCTAATGCATTACATTAATTTTAAGCTTGCTACGCAAAAAACTTAAAATTAGTCATGGTTAGACAACAAGGATTTTGTACAAATATATACACTTATAAATATAATTGAAAAATTTACAAATCTACGAGTAAATACAACTAGTTATAAGAAATAGATGCGTGTTATTTCGAAATAGGTACACGAATGTTAACTTTCAGTTTTCCAACAAAGGAAACGGCGGAATTAATTAAACAGAAATGGAGCATTTTTATGACTATGGATGTGGTAGATCTAATTAGATAGATATATGAAGAGATATAAATGTAATGTCCAAATATCTATTTTTACATACCTACAATAAGTATTAATTTAATGGCTACCGTTTACGTTTGACCTATTTTATTGGAACGACTCTACATTTTCAATACAACGAAAAATCTATTTTATTTATAGCTGGAATTTAGATCATTACTTAAAAGTAACTTATCAGTTGGATTTCCTGATTAAATTGGTATCCATGTAATTTGAAATAGTACGTGTACCTATACGTTATTTTATAAATAGGAAAGGCACGTGACTACGGATCGTGGACTTATAAACTATGACCAATGTTATTCTTGATCCGTGTCAACGATCTAGATGTTTTGTTCTTGTTTTCAGCCAAATTATCAAAACCTTTACTTATTATTTCTATATAATGTTTTTTTTTACTGGTATCCAATAATTCCGAAACTATGAATGAGTATTGAAATTTATTTTGAGTGGATCAAAAATTATTCAAAATCTACCGGATGAATAATGAAATTTCTTTGCATATTGCATTTATAACGAAAACCACATACGACTTTCACAAGTTACAAGAATTTCCTTATAAATACTTATTGATGTAACACGTGCCTTTCTATTCACATGCATGTTTTGTAGAAATTTGTGAGTTGGAAAACATTATGACTAAATATAGGTACATTAGTTTTAAATATTCTGTCGAAATGTATTTTTCCATTTCCATCCTGAGTTAGATAATATCCCGGGACTCATGAAACAATTAGCGATATGATAGATTTGTAATTAGTTGTTGTACTTAATAAATTCGAAAATATTTGAGTATTAATCTATAATATAACAAGTGATAACTGCGTTAAAAACAACCGACTTCAAACTTGCACTTGCAACATTTACAAATACAGACAAAAATGCTCATAAAATAAAAACTACTGGGCCTATCCGAATAAAATTTTTATGGGACCAATTCGACACCATCCCGCATCGAACAAAAAAAGAATCACGTAAATCCGTTCAGAAACCTCGGAGTAATCGGTGTAAATACATAAAAAAAACATACCGGCCGAATTGATAACCTCCTCCTTTTTTTTGAAGTCGGTTAAAAATGAATCGCAAAATGTGTTGGTAAGCGCATAACTCGAGAACAACTGAACCGATTTCGTTAATTGTTTTTTTATTACATTTCTTGAAGTACGAGGATGGTTCTTATGGAGAGAAAACGTAAAAATGTACCACGGGCGAAGCCAGGGCGGACTGCTAGTACCTAATATAAATACTCTACAATGTATAATTATTATGTTACTTCATTTCAGTACAAAGTTCTATGTAAATTGAAAATATTAAATAATATATAAATTTATTAGAATGTAGTACATTATAAATTTAGCACGTCTTATTAATTTTTGATCTATATTTTACTCTAAAACAACAAATCCTAATAGACAAATAAGATCAGTGGAATAACAAATGCGGTGAAAGTACTATTTCTTAGAAACGCCAATGTTGCCTGAGACAAATAACTCTATTATCCATATTATTTTCTCAGAATTAAATCGCTGAAGCATTAAACGTTATTCTAGTGTTTATAAACAACGTTTCTAGATATTCCAACATAAAATGAATTCGCGGAGATTATTTACTAAGCAATCGTAAATTATCGGGATTATTTATAATTAGTTCCTAATTTTCTATTAATCATAGGCATCTAAATAGGTTTGTAAGTTTAATGATTTTTGAAAAGTTTTTCTTTAAGTTAAAAATTGTTTTATTAATGAAAATTATTTGTCTTTTAATAGAAGCATAGACAATTATAATATAGTTACTATTAATAATTAAGGGGGCTAGTACACGATTATTAATATTAATACTTTAGTTGTTGGTACCTAAATGTAATTATGTAAAAATGTAATTTCCTATAATGTTTAAAAGTTGAGATAGTATAAAAGTTTAAACATAACTATTTTTTCGGATGAATCACATCTCGATGTTAATAAAAGAAAGTTAAGAAAACAGTAATTTTGAAATTTGACATAAAAAAACCAAGCGAGAAATTGTCCAATTAATTTTATAGTGCAAATCGCCAATTACCGACAATGATCTAATTAGATTCGTGACCATGAATAAACTTACCGAAAAGATTTCCTCGTGTGAGAATATTGTTATAGAACAATGTATAATAATAAATACATTATTACAATAGCTAATAAGCGGTACTGATTTTATAGCCCCGTGTCTAATATTGTATAACAACAATAACTTTGTTATTTACTCGCTAATTTTTATGGAAAATATAAAGGTTATATATATTTTATGATAGTTATAAATATACCTATTGACCTTTATTTTTTTCGATAAAATTACAGCTTTTAATGAATTTATTCCATTCCGAATAACTCATGGGGTTCATTTTGTACACGTAGTTAAACAAATATTATAATAAACATATATTGTATTAATTTTAGAGATGTAAAGTTGATAATCTTTATAATAATTAATACCTGGAATAAATCCATTGATATCTTGTCTAAGCCTTTAAGACTGATAGTAACGATATTTTTTTATATTTTGCGTCTTAAATTAAGTAAAACAATGATTGATGTATTTATTTTAATATTTACTATATTCTTACATAGTTGTACCTATCAATTTTTTGTTAATTAAACTTCGTTAGTTAATATTTTAGTTGAAAACTTTGAGATTTAAAATCAACAACTCCACGAAGGTTTTAATCATAATTTTGTTATGACCCTTCACTATCGTTTGCGATTCTAGGAAATTGAAGCGGGCCAAATAAGTCTTAATAGAGGAGCTGCAAATTATTGCTTGAGTGATTGCTTCCCGCTCAATTCTTTGATGAAGCAAATATACTATTTTAATGGGAATAGGGAATGTATTAGTTCTTTTAATAAGATCGGTCAATCAGAGATCACTATGCCCATGAAAATTTACAGGATTAGGGAGTTTCTTAGGGATTAATTTTAAGAAAAGGATTGTCAAGTAAAGGACTGGGAAGCATGAAGAAAGAGAAACGGGGCTCCGGTATGTATTTTAATATTCCTGATCGCTCTACCTAGCGTATGATCAATAAGTAGTTAATCGTTCATTTTGTTTATATGGCACGAAGTAATCTGCTAATTTTTACAACATTGTTGACATGTACAACATTGTTTTGAAAATTAAAACTGCACTTTTTAGACAACATCTTATGCAATTGATTAAAACATAATTTTACAGGAAAATCAAGAAACATACCTATTTGCATTCTTAGAATCTTGCTATGTCATTATTTGTTCTGAGGTTGTGACTGTTGTTAAATACCATTTTTAAATATTACATTTTATAATGAAATAAAAAAAAATATTTGCAAATATTTGCGTAACTGTAATGCCTAAGCAAACTTAGATATAAAATATTGCGCGCTGAGGTAAAAAAAGTAATAAAAGTCGACTCTACATTTATGGATTGGGCTTGTCAATAGCCAATCCCTATATAGGTTATGAATAGGTGGGTTTTACCATTTCAAGCATTTTATAATAAGCTACAAATATTTTGAGTGCAGCCAGAATGTACCTGCGTGAAGCCTTTCCAGGAAATCCCTTTTTAGTCTATTACTTTAAATAGTTGGCATGTTTCGTGATCCGAATGTTGAAAAAAACCTATCGATGTTTACAAATACATATAACTACATTGATAACAAATACTTTGAAGATTTAAAAACATCTTTTGTTTCGTGAGAATGAAGTTAATCAGTGACATAGTTTTAAAATAGTGTATGGGTGTTAAATTTAGAAAAGCTTTAATCGAGACAGTATAATAAAAAATGTATAAACTTGTACCAATCACTCGTTTATAGGATTTTAGAAGTCGCGAAGACATCGTCACATGTTATTTTATGTTTTTTATAGGAATCTTGTGTTTAATTTTTGTGTGAACATGTATTGAAATTAATTAAGTAGTATTCTTCATTGTGTGGTACGATGAATAAGGGTCATGGGGATCATGCTGTGATAAGAGCAATGTGAAGCTAATAAGCTCATTTGACGTATGTGAGGAATGCGACACGTTTCATTAAAATGTCGAGAGTCTGCCGACACTGGTTAGCCTCACATACGTTCGCAAAAAACGTGACTGCGTATAATGCTGTGCTCAGCTTCTGTCTCTACCAGGAAAGCGTTACATGACCACTCTATTTATAAACTGAAAACTGAACAATACACATTGTAACTGTAAAGATTAGAGTTCGAACTGCAATGAGCAGCCGATGCCCACGAATTCCTGATAGGTTAGAAAACGAACTTACCACATAGCGCTGTTCCATATTCCTTCCAATGTGAACGAGTTTTTGCTGTCATTGCAATGTTATATACGTTTTACAAATCTATAAAATTTATTGTATCGATTGGAATGAGATTATCTTGAGCACTGGATTATTAAAATTAAAATTTTATAAAATATAATTCGACCCCATGGTAAAATATAAATAATAACAGAAGATACTAGCTAAATATCACAATATAATATATTCGATCTAAAATTTAATGTAGTTTTTAAAAGCAAACGTTATAACCGATTTGGCTTCATTTTGGAAGGTTTATGTGTTGTTGGTTTGCTGATTCATAATGCGAGAAAACGCGCAAAATATGTGAACGCGACGGCAGCGAGTGGATAACTGAACGAAGCACTGTCGGAACTCGGAGGCGAACGAACTGAACGGATCGCACACAGCGGAATGGAATGAGGTGGATCGGCGTAGGCGCACGCTTTTGCTCCGTGTTTATCGGTCGGTTTGGTTTGCCGGTGACTCGAGCGGTTCTAACTGATAACGAAAATGTTGATATCACATAAGTTTCTATCGGCACACGGAGCGCAGCGCGTCAGTAGCACGCTTTTTGCCACACTGCAAGAGTCATCCCGCTTTCGATTATTCGAAGACAAATATATTTTTAGACAATATAGTCCAAAAATATCTCGGACACCAGAACGGACATGACGCTTACGAGACAATAGTATATTGGCATAATTACCGCTCTATGTGACAATGAAGAGTTTAGGACCTTGGTAGGCTTAAAATAATTATTGAAGCATTGATGTCTTTAGTGAGCTTAAAACATTAATGTTGTTTGTATTATTTGGAGAACTATCTAATCAAAACTATGCGAGTCTTAGAAGTCGCGTATCTATTTAAAGAAATGTAGAGCCATTTTATCATGAGAAAATTTTGGTTTGTCTTTCTGGGACGCGTGTTATAAATGAAATAAATATCTGGAAATAAATATAAATGTTTAATACTTGTAAGAGAAGAAAAAAAAATTCCACAAAATATGGTGTTTTCAACCTGTTTCATTTTAATATTTATTTTTGAGTTGCGCCGTAGAAACTTTTTTGCAGTATTATTATTATTAAAAAAAAACTAATATTACTAATTTAATAAAAGTATTATAAATAAAATAGGATCACATGATTTGGTTAATAAAAGCAGGGTATCTTGAAAAAATGAAGTGAAGCACCGTAACGATTGTAAAGGAAAATTTATAGAGTTATATAATTATATAATTATAAGTACTATTTATTGCTTATATGACGTATTTCTTGTTTGCATTAGTTGAGATAAAAATAATTGCTTTTATCCACAACACTAAAGCACTTTACCTATCTTTAGTGATTGAGTTACCTACTGGGTATGATACTTTTTTTAACATAATATTGTTTACTATTATGGATATTTGCGGTTATTTTTTAAAGAAAATAATTTCTCAGAGTTGTAAGTACACAATAAACTATACAAATCTGTTATTTACTTTATATTTTGATATTTATATCTAATTCATAGTTCTAGGGTTGCGAGTATTAATTTAGTAGCTTATTTATTCACAGGATAAATTTTGAATTAAGATTTGTCTAACAATTTAATATTTAAACAATATTAGCCAAATTTTAGTTTTGTTCTATGGGTCGCGGGCTTTGTGATACCAAATTGTTGTTTATTACAATGAAAGGAAAATAGAAATGCACTGTGGAAAGTTTTGTTATAATATAATATACATAATATATATAAGAACAGCATAGTTTATGCTTCATACTTGCTTTAAATTAATTATTTTAAACATACATTTGTACTACCCTTCTTAGAAAACAGTTTTAAACCATTTTAAGGTGGTAAGGGCAAACCGTAAAAGATTTTATAAAAAGTATTAATCACTTTTTCATTTTTTTACACGATTGTATCGTTTTATTAAATGTGAACTCTAGAAAAATATTGCGAAATATATCATAAATGTTATAATTATATTTTTGGGGATTATTAATATAAAAATTTGCACTAAAACTAAGTAGCACTGCATAAATATCACGTCACATTTTTTCCACTTCTCATTTATTTTTTCCTTATGTACAATTCCACCATGAGCTAACTACATAATGACTATTTATTAATGTATTTTATAATAATACCTTCAAGATAATACCTTTGTCTGTATTTTATTTTGATAACACGTCTGGGCAATAAAGATTTAGTGTAAAGTGAAGTCCTATCTTGGTGTGTCGTAAAAAGAAAATTTATTTTATAGTGTTGAGTCGTATATGTGGATACAGTGACTTGTGAAAGCGACAGTTTTGTCGAGAAACGATTATTGTTGAATAGAAAATTTAAAAAAATCTTATAATTTTTTTAACAAATGTTAACTACTTATTTGGTAAGTTTCAGAATGTATAAACTTTAATTGTAAGCTCTATAAATATAGGTAAAATAATAAATGATTGCAAATTAAGGTAAAACAAATTAAGGAAAGCTTTAAATTACTAACGTTTGATTTTTGATTTTACATTAGATTGATGAAAAACCATCATTAAATAATTACTTGAATTTGACTGAAGTGTATGTTTTCTATTCTATTCTTCTCAATAAATATAGGAATACCTATATGTAAAAAACTAACCGATATAAGCAGGCGAGATCACGGGCAATAGCTTGTATAGTTTGATAATAAACGGATAATGCAATTGTGCACAATGACAAATGCTTGTTAGCGTCTAATATCCATAACTGTATGGATAATGAGATAAGAGCGTGTTCAATCAAATCATCAATTGTAATTATATAAAAATTGCTATTATATCATTAATGGGTCTATTGTTATTTATTATATAATATGCTATTGCTCGCCCTGACTCCACTCTGTAGACATTTTTGTATATTTTACAAATTTTCATGCATTGTTCAAATCCTAGCGGAGAAAATTGAACGTTATAAAATTCATTAAAATCTGCTCTGCCATTCTTGGGTCATAAGTGATGTAACTAACACGACTTTCTATATATTTTAATATATTCAATAATTGAATATGATTTAAAGTTTAAACTACAGAAGTATGTTGGTCCTTGTCTCTACAAAAATCAATTATTAGACAGATCACAGATGTACACCTGCCCCTTAACATTTTAATATAATATGGTGTAAATTATGATAATGAACTATAGATTAATGAGAAGATAAACGTCATAATAACCTCCGCTAATTAGCATAAAAGCTCAGATAGGAAAGCTTTGCTTTGTCATATTATACATATACAGTATTGTAATAGTTGATCTATCTGATTTTGCAGTAAGTTACTTATAGTAGTGAACTGCTAAATGATATTAGTCATTTAAACTTACGGGTTAGAAACATTTAACGTTTTATCACTGACCGGATGGCTTAGTTGGGTTCGATTCCCACCCAGGGCAAACATATTTTGTGTGATGAACTCTCTGTATGATGTTCTCTCTGTATGATTGTATTAATTTAAAATTATATAATATGTATGTCTATCAACTATTTGGTTTCCATAACACAAACGAAAGCTTAGTATGGGATCAGATCGGGCCGCGTGCGAAAAATGTCCTGAAATGTTCTGAATTATTAAAAAAATAATAAGAATAAGCATTTATTTAGGTACTGTATTTTATACTATGGCGACACTTCAAACGGATCTATGCGTATTTTGCCCGCCTGCTTGGTACAGTGGTGGACGCGTGAGCGTAGAACGGAGGGGTCCTGCAGGGTTCGATTCCCGGTGGAGACGAAGAAAAAAAAATGTCTCGGTCTGGTAGGACACAGAAGGCTGATCACCTACTTGTCCCTAAAGAAAAATCGATCAGTGAAACAGATGTATGCATAATGCATCTGCCCCTTACCCCACTACGAGGACACGGGACTTCATTTTTATGCGTATCTTACGTGGCTTAATCATTGCTTTTTATTTTCGTAACAATAAAATAGGTTAAGTGTTATCAACATCATAGCTCTACATATTGTGTCTTTAGTTACAAAATCGATGAACCAATGTGCATTTTTTGGCACGAGCTATTATTATTGTCGTAATACTTTCTCGTGCTATGAGAGTGCTTTTAATATCAGTCAGATTCGGGTTTTCCAATTATGTGGTATTGACTAGTTCCGTAGGTATCATCCCAGCTACGTAGCGACGTAATGCGAATAACGTTATTCGTATTACGTTTATACAAGTCGAATGGCTTTAAAGAAAGAAGAATCCAGTAAAGAACTCTACATAAAGATATTTTTGTCAGTTTAAAGAGATAAGCTATACTTACTTAAAAACTATATTTTTTCCTAAGTTCCTAACACCTTATTTTTTGTTCACTCGCCTCCTTCATATAATAAATATCTCTCCTTACGCAATACGTAGTCAAAGAGATCACTACCTAGTGATAAGACCACCATTAATATAATATGTTTTTCTTTTCTTCTATGTTCTTTCAGTATTTCTCTATGTGTGTGCTATAGTATTAAATAAATAAATAAAGACAAGTAAACCTTTTAAAGTAGAAATGAAGTGAAAAGATTCCAAGCTTGTAAGGACAAGAGTGCAATGTGCATACCAACATGCGTCCACTTTCAGCCATATCTTATCGAAGTTGTTATAACATATTTAACTGTTTTGATCAACAAATAATATTAGTTTTATTGTTTGTTTAAAGGGAAGGGAAATTTTAGGTTCGCCTGTTAGTATAATGTTTGTTTGCAGTCGACGTTATATTTCTTTAGGGATTAAGTCAGTCGATTTTCGAAATATTTACACGGATGCATTTGATAACATTTGTTTATATTATAACTAGGACTTAAATGCAACTTAAGTACGTACTGAATAAATTCAAAATAATTTATTTTGTTATGTACTTTCGAATGTTTTACACAAAGGTCATAAGTATGTATAAAAACATTGTAATAGATTTATCTATCTTCCGGGTAGGTATACACAGTGTATTGTGAAAAGGTTTTATTGATCTATTTTTAAAAATGACACATTGTTTCCTTATCACCACACTTATTAATTAAAATAAGATATTATGACGATCATAGTATCTTTTCACATCGTTCACGAGTGAGCTGGAATGTGGACGTGGTATCAGCCGTTCGACACGTGAAGCTCACACACACATGGAAACCACACCAGGTGCATGTGTGTCTCATTACTCATTAATACACACTGTTGTTACACTGCTGGCATTCAGCATGTGTGAGAGATTTATAATTGCACACAAGTACACACACATGCGGGGACGAATACTGAAAATTTACATTAAATTATTCTGTTGCTAGCGTGATCTGATGAAAGCCAACAACAGAATTGTGCAAATCGTGTCAAATAATCTTATCACTGGACGTGAAAATGTGTATCTTGACAATGTTTAATTGACGTTTATGACATGTTTTTCTAAAGTAAATTAGTTTTACAACTATTTAATTGATTGTTCAATTGCTCTACATTGAGATTATATCTCACTGAAGTAATTACACTCATAGACAATATACTCTATATGCCTATTTATAAAACTTTCATGTACGTTCTGTGACTATAAAATATGAATAAAATTATACAGCCAGCGCGCGTCATTAACTAATGAACTCATAGTTGCGCGGTTTTAATTGTTAGAAAATAGGTGGTAACGTTTTTACACCTAGTTTAAAACAATTAATCATGTAGACACTTCTATGATTCAATATGTAATAAGTTATAATTATATTTTTAATATTTTACATACAGAGTGTTAAATATTTGCGGTCTTGTCCCTCCTTTATATCACAAACTGTATTTGATATCAGAAAAACTGCTATTGATCATTTTAAATTGGGGACAAAATAAATACCTATTGTATCTAGTTTTCTTAATAAATGTTTATTAAATGAAAAACATGATAATATGAACACCTTGACCCGGTGACATTAAATGATATGCGCTTGTCGGTGTAGTTTTAAAATAATAATAATATATTCAATAATGAAGCGAGTGAACGGTGAACTGTTATCTAGATGTATTTAGATGTTCCACAGTGACGTATGAACACACCCACAGCGATAACCGAATGCTGTACCTACTATACCTACTGTAAACATACTGTTAGTCAAACATGTTACTCCGTGAATAAATATAATTCTATTTTCTAATGCGTAGGATAGCGTCACCCCTTGTTGATGTTTGGATACTTTGATGATAATTATCTCCGGGTAAATTTATGTAAATTTCATCAATTTGACGAGGAAAAACAGGTGAATGAAAGTGATTCTGTTTGTATTTTTGGTGTTTTAAATTAATGCACTTGTAAAGAGCAGAATACTTTTTAGGATTATTATAATTATGTAGAACGTGAAGAATTCATTAAGTCTAAAGCTTAATAATAATCAAAGCTATATAATATAATATTATGAAATAATATAATTATAATTTTTTTTTAAATTTAACTGTTTGGTCGTTTGTTAAGAAAACACATTGCAAAATGTGAGTTTTGAATTTTAAAATCACGTCATATGGATTTTGATGTAGGTATGTAGTTTTTGCATATGGCATTGTATAATTATTATAATGTACTTAGGCCCTTTTGAAACGTACCGAGTAAAGCAGTAAGCACATGAAAAAAAAATTATTTCACTGTGTAAAACAAGATGAGTTTCTAGTTAACATATTTACTTTCCAAATAAATTCATAACCTTAATAAATTCCTAAATGCTATTTTTGACATCAATTAATATGCGACAATATTGCCAAAGAAATTGAGGAAATGACAATAAGTTAAAGAATGTGTTTCAGGTTTATAAGGTCTAATTTTGATTGATTTTCTTTGTCTTAATTATGTATGATTTTAAATATATTATTAATACCAGCGGTCCGCCCCGGCTTCGCCCGTGGTACATGTTTACGTTTTCTCTACATAAGAACCATCCTCGTACTTCAAGGAATATAATAAAAAAAGAATTATCGAAATCGGTTCAGCCGTTCTCGCGTTATGCGCTTACCAACACATTTTGCGTTCATTTTTATACATATACTAGCGGTCCGCCCCGGCTTCGCCCGTGGTACATATTAACGTTTTCTCTACATAAGAACCATCCTCGTACTTCAAGGAATATAATAAAAAAAGAATTATCGAAATCGGTTCAGCCGTTCTCGAGTTATGGAATTACAACGAAAAGTGGCATTGATTTTTATATATTAGACTAGCGTTCCGCCCCGGCTTCGCCCGTGGTACATATTAACGTTTTCTCTACATAAGAACCATCCTCGTACTTCAAGGAATATAATAAAAAAAGAATTATCGAAATCGGTTCAGCCGTTCTCGAGTTATGGAATTACAACGAAAAGTGGCATTGATTTTTATATATTAGATAAGATTAAGATTTATATAATATGTATAATGTTAGTGTCGTCAAACATACAAAACTAAACATTGCATACATTTTTTGTAGCTATTCAAATACGAAATCACATAATGGCTAAAAATAGTTATCCAGACATTTTCAGTGATTTAATATTAAATTATTTACCACAGAAAATTATATCGCCTACGCAAATTGGCTTGCTTTACGTGTGGTACAACGATGTTCTCTTATTTAAATAATTCCTAGTATAAATAAATGTAATAAATAAGCAACAGTTTGCTATTTAAGAATGTCTAATTGATAAAAGCTTCTTAGTACCTACGTAGGTAGTTAGTCAGTAGGTAGTTGTCATAAGCTAAGAAGAGCCTTATGTGTGAGATCTGTATACTGACTTAGTAGAATTCCCTTTTAATACCGAAAATTAACCCTAGTTATAACCGTTTTTCTTCTTAGATTCTTAATGTACATAATATGTAAAAAAAAAATGTATATTAAAGTTTCGAATATGATAAAGGGCATGGTTGTTTTAATTTGTTTATTTTACAATCAGGTTTTTTGGAAAAAAATCATGAACAGAGGCCGATTTTTGGACTTTAAACCAAAACGCAGTTTTGGTTAAAGTCAATATAACGTCAATTATTGTAGTGTTTTTACAGTGTGCTTATGAAATTGAAACACACTAGGGCATGGTTGTTTTAAATTTTGATTCGATATCCAATTATCGTTTTTAATAATTTTTATACGTACTTTTACTACGGTAGATTCGCGCCGGCCGGTCCCCCGATCTCGCCTTGTAAATCACCTATGTAGCAAGGTCGCTAGCCCCTATTAAGGCCTTAAACCTCCAGAGTTTTATAGCTATAGCTACCACACAATAATTTTATAGTAGATGATATTACATAGCCTATAATATGACCCGACTTGCTATATAGTACTATTCACGCAAAATTTGAAGTAAACAGTACTTTTTGAGCTTAGATCATTACTTAATGATCTAAGTTTTTGAGTATAGCCCGGACTTACTTAGTCTCACAGACAAAAATTCTTAAATAGTTTGGAAAATCCAAAAGTGCACGCCTTATAATCTCATCCTTTACAATAAAATTGATTATTTATAAAGAGTACACTATAAATATAAAAGAGAAATAAAATAAAACAGTTGGAAAAGTAAAGAAAGCGGTACCGTAATAATTGAGCTATTTTTCTTGTGGCCCCACCTAGATGTGAAACTGCGCAGGTTTAAGGGACTGACTACCAACTTATTTTTTTAAACCTTGGCTTATAGTTATAGTACAAAGAATCGAGTTTATAATGGTGAATTTTGAGTACACTATAAATATAAAAAAATAAAATAAAGAATATATATAGATATACTAAAATTATGGAGAACAGTCGATATTTTTTTTTGTTTATTTAATAACAATTAAACCACATCGAATCAGACCCTGAAAAATGAAAGGGTTCTATTCCTGAGCATACTCAAGCGTAAGAGAAAAAAAAAGACTCGATTAGTAAAGTATTTCGGTCGCTATCGTGTTAACAAGAAAATCCTCCGCACATACAGACACACGGACGTCCAAGACAGAACTTTTTTAAACTGTTTTTTAACTAGTTTAAATAACAAAAATTACATCAAAAATATCATGAATGTTAAAAATAGTGTTTTTTCTTAATATGTGTGTGTATGTATTATCTTACAAGTGCAATGTATGATACATAAAGACATTTTAAGTTTGAAAAATCAGATGTTTTGCGCGAAGTGACAGTAGTACCCACTACCCACCTCAACGCTTCGCTTATGAGGCGTGCAATATATATTTTTGGCTTCGATATCGATTGTAGATCACGCCCCAAGTATTCTTTAAAAAAAATCAATGTTCAGATTTGTTATCTTTTTTTCTACGATGTATAGAATGGATAAAAACCATTTTATCTGATAGAAATAATTAATAACAACTCCATCAATCGGGTCGGTAAAGTTATCAGAGATACATTTGCTCATTTTCTCTCTCTCATTAAAAAGATAACGTTTTGTTATTGGTAATAGATAACAGTCTGAATCATAGTACTTCCTCTGAATCCTATATTCTAATCCTAATAGTAGCATTAGATATAATTAATGCGAAAGTTTGTGAGGATGGATGTATGTAGGTATGTTTGTTACTCTTTCACGCAAATACTACTGATGCGATTACCTACAATAAAATTTAGCACACATATAAAGGGTAACTTGTATTAACACATAGGATAGGTTTTATCCCGGTAATCCTACGGGAACGGGAACTTTGCGGGTTTTTCTTTGAAAACGCGGGCGAAGCCGCGGTGGGAAAGCTAGTAACTCTATAATTTTATTAGATTTAATATAAGCAAAAGTTTAGATGTTTAGATTCTGGAATGAATCAATTTAAGTTTAATTCCAACAGCTCAACAACGAACAACTATGAAGTAGCTAGCCATGGGCTCAAGATGGGGCAACAATAAAAAAATAATATGTAACTAGCAACTGTATGTACCCAAAGTCATATCCAGGTCTTCGAACCTCAAAGCACAGCACAGCACAGCCGCCGGCATTTGCCAAGGCATTTGCGAAGGCATTTGCGAAGGCATTTGCGAAGGCATTTGCGAAGGCATTTGCGAAGGCATTTGCGAAGGCATTTGCGAAGGCATTTGCGAACGCATTTGCGAAGGCATTTGCGAAGGCATTTGCGAAGGCATTTGCGAAGGCATTTGAGAAGGCATTTGCGAACGCGCTTGCGAACGCGCTTGCGAACGCGCTTGCGAACGCGCTTGCGAACGCGCTTGCGAAAGCGCTTGCGAACGCGCTTGCGAACGCGCTTGCGAACGCGCTTGCGAACGCGCTTGCGAACGCGCTTGCGAACGCGCTTGCGAACGCGCTTGCGAACGCGCTTGCGAACGCGCTTGCGAACGCGCTTGCGAAAGCGCTTGCGAACGCGCTTGCGAACGCGCTTGCGAACGCGCTTGCGAACGCGCTTGCGAACGCGCTTGCGAACGCGCTTGCGAACGCGCTTGCGAACGCGCTTGCGAAAGCGCTTGCGAACGCGCTTGCGAAAGCGCTTGCGAACGCGCTTGCGAACGCGCTTGCGAACGCGCTTGCGAACGCGCTTGCGAACGCGCTTGCGAACGCATTTGCGATGGCATTTGCGATGGCATCTTCTTTACCTTGAAAACTTTTTTATAACACTCACTTTACGCGCTTGCGAACGCGCTTGCGAAAGCGCTTGCGAACGCGCTTGCGAACGCGCTTGCGAACGCGCTTGCGAACGCGCTTGCGAACGCGCTTGCGAACGCGCTTGCGAACGCGCTTGCGAACGCGCTTGCGAAAGCGCTTGCGAACGCGCTTGCGAAAGCGCTTGCGAACGCGCTTGCGAACGCGCTTGCGAACGCGCTTGCGAACGCGCTTGCGAACGCGTTTGCGAACGCATTTGCGATGGCATTTGCGATGGCATCTTCTTTACCTTGAAAACTTTTTTATAACACTCACTTTATTCTGTGTAATATTTTCTGAAAGTTTTTTTTTTTCTAAGGCCCATATTTTTTTGAGTTGTAATTCACGTGACACGTTCTTTAGGACGTGAAACTTAAAACAAAATTGAAATTGGATAAAATAGTGGGGTAACTAACTGTACTACACTATAGACTACACTCATTTTTCTTACAGTTTATGTAAGAAACAGAAGAAAAAGAAGCCTCAGCTGTTTTCTTTTTTCGTGTGTAATTCGTTATTCGAATTATTCTTATTCAAAACACCTTATTGTTCACCTACCACATCACGAAATAGATCCAAAATGTGTCCCTATCTTCAGCCGTTTGGTCGCTGGGAGTATGACAATTATTTGTTAATCAGTCATTGTAGAGGTAAATAATACTAATGTCTTAGATTAAGGATTGGTCTCCGCGCCTTAGATTAAGGATTGGTCTCCGCGCGCGCTACGACTAGATACCGCCGGCGTACTCGAAAAATGCGGCAACTAAAAGTACGCCGAAATCGGCGTACCCGAGCCAGTCGTGTCACAAGCATTGTGTGGAGAGGGCGTACCGATAGTTTCTGAAGATTTTGGACAAAACCTGAAGTAAAATGCCTGTTTGTGCCATAAAACTGTTTAAAAAAAATACAACAAATAATAAGAAAGACACTGGGATCACGTACCATCAGGAATAATCGTATTATTCGATATTTCACCTGTACTTTGAAAATGTTGATTACGAAAATACGACGCCATTTAGTGTTGCCGTACTGCATATCCCAAAAACACACTTTTAATTTGAACTTATTTTATTCATAATGTTTTTTTTTTCAATAGATACTATTACTAACGCATATTATAAAAAAAATGATAATAACAATAATTTATTGCTGTTTAACCTTGTTTAACTGACTCATATATATGTTATTTTTTTATTACCGCTTTTTTACTTTTAAAAAACCTTTGTGATAGTATAGTGGCATCGCAAGTGGATTTGAGTCACATGTTCATGGGTTCGATTCCCGGCAAGGCCAAAATGAAATAAAAATATTTTTCAAACTTCTTTCCAAGATAGCCCATTTCCCATTTATGGGGTAAAATTTATGTAGCTGGCAGTACAATTCTTCACACACACTAGCGTCCTTACAAATTGCCTTACACACACTACAGAACTGAGTTGCCGCACTCACGGAGCTATTGTTTTTAGGTGGAGCGGTATCTAGTCGTAGCGCGCGCGCGGAGACCAATCCTTAATCTAAGACTAATGTTTTGGTCTCATTTTCTGTGTCGACTGTCGACTTTCGAGAATCGAGTGTGAATTTTCTTACGGATATTAAGCTTAGGTAGTTAGTACCTGGATAATTCAATTTTTAGATTTGGTTAGGTACCTTCCAGGTCAAAGCCTGGGTGGGGCAAGCGCCCCACCCTGCCCCACCGTGGCTACGCCCATGACTATGAATGTAAATAAACTTAGCGTTAGTTTTTTTCTGTTAGTATGAGGTGCAATTTTAGTAAATAGTTAAGGAATGCAAATAAAACCAAGAAATAAACAATCAAAAATAGTTTTATTCTCCTAAAAGTATACTAATGTTAGATTCCCTTTTTTAAAATAACCGAGATTGCACAACAGATGAAAATGGCACAATAAGTAAGGCACTAGGAATGTATAACATCACATTGGCATATAATTATTAATTTATTTCTATTATTCATATTAATTCGTGCAGATTTATGCTACCTTAAGAAATTACGAGGCATTTCAAATTCAGTAGAGTAGAAAAATATTAAAAATTTAACTTCCTTTAATTTAATTCTATAAAATACCTACTTTACGATATTGATTTTCTTTAAAACAATACAAAATTACTTATTTGCAGGATTTATCTAAAGTACCTTATAAAAACGAGAAAATGCATATATGCCTAAAATCGGATTGTAATAAAGCTTTTTATTCGAATAGTTGTATTAATATTAATTATTACACTAAAAATACATATATTATAATGCTTATAATATATAGTAACATAAAGTGAATGAAAACAAAAAAAATACCGCAATTCAAGAATACTTTGTATAATTACCAGCTGTAAATTATTCACAGGCAATTTTACTAAGTTTCAAACACCATACATAATTTTACATTTTTTTCTATACATTTTTGGTACATATACATGAAAATATAAATAACACTATGCTATTTCCATTTATTTACTTACAACTAATGGTCTCATATTCCAGTTATAATAAGTTCGATATTTTGTTCTATTAATATTTTAAATAATCGTATAATAAAATTTAGTAAATTATAATAATACTTAAAATCTTGTTTGTCTTGGAACATATCTATGGATTAATGAGATATGAATATTAATATCCTAAATAATTATGTAACCAATAATTTAAATAAATGAATTAATTAATTAGATATTCGAAGATTTGAGAAGTGAACAAATCATGGGTTTTTTTACGGAATTAGTAAGTTAAGTAATTGAATGAGAAATTAAGACAATTTAAGCCGAGTATTGTAGGGCTCATTTAAATGCGGAATGCTTTTCAATAAATATATAGGACGGAAGCATTAAGTACATCAAATAAGCAATTGACGCTGTATTAAATAAAATTTTCATAAATTAATTCGTACTCTGGCCACATCACCTTCTCTCTTTTCATAGACAACTTTTTCGCTACTGTATAATTTTTCCTGTATTGCAGCAAAAGATTGCCCTTTAGTTTCGGGAAGTAACATTAATATAAAAATAACACCACCGACAGACAACAAGGCAAAACACCAAAACGCTACGTAATTACCTAAATTGTCGGCAATTACTTGATACAACTTAGTAACCGCAAATGTCATAATTGCCACGAATATCTGAATAATACATGTGGCTTTTGATTTGATGTTAGTGGGAAATATTTCCGACGTAATAGCGAAAGGCACTGTAGCTAAACCTATAGTATAAGAGAATATAAATATTGGTATCACAACGATAGGAATAAACCTTAAACTAACGATGTATTCACTATTCTCATGTTTCATAAAGAAATACGCGCCTATAATAATATTTGCTATACCGACTCCGCACGAAGACACCAATAGCAGTGGTTTCCTTCCTAATCTATCTACTAATTGGGATGATACAGCAGATGTCAGGAGTTGGACGGATCCAAATAGAATGCATGACTCTTGAGGACCTAAACCACCTTCGGCCGCTCCAAATATTTGTTCCGCATACGATATTATAGCTGTACTTCCACAAAACTGTTGAGTAAAATAGATTCCTAATAATATGATCAGTCCTTTTTTGTTTCCACCGACGGCGATAAGATCCTTCCACCGGCTCTTCTCCTTCATGTTTTCGTTGACGAGATGTGTCATGCTTTCGAGTTCTTCCATCATGTAGTCTCGACCTCTTAATTTCTTTAAGGATCTTTCAGCCAGATTGTTCTGTCCCGATTTGAGGTAATAGTAGGGAGACTCGGGCATCGCACTAAATGTGACCACGAACAGAATTGGTATCGCGATGTTAAAACTTGCCAGTCCCAGCATGGAGACATATGGTCCAATGCAGTATTGTGACAGGATACCAAACTGAAAAACAAAATCAATTTTTTTTATACCGGGCTGAGGTACATCCATCAAATGGGAGCTATGTTGAAACCACAGACTAATAATAATATACTACGTATGAAACTAATATTTTCTATTCCTTATTCAGAAAATAAGCTGTTCTTTTTATGGTATTCTACATGTATTGGAAGATTTTAAATGTCATGTTAATTTTGTAATGGAGCAAATTGTATACTTTATAATAAGAGTAGGTATCTTTTTTTGGACTTATTGCTTATTAATCGTTTTATTATACATCGTATTAGAATATTGCTGCATGATAATGAGATATTGAAACAAAACAAAACTTATTTACAAATTTTCTTATTTTTTATATGAACCGGTTTATATTATGATGATAAACTACTTAATCATGAAAATTTTTAAAACATTTACCTTAGACATGACTGTGATAAGAGTAGCCATGGCACCCCTCACTTCATTGGAGGCGATTTCACCAAGGTACATAGGCGCTGCGGTGTAAGCGATGCCGTAGCCGAGCCCGGATATGAGCCGAGCTGCGTATATGGTGGGCACATTGTTCGCAAGCATCACGAGGATCCAGCCAATTATATATGGTATCGCGGCGAGCAGAAGCGTTCTCTTTGTGCCTATCCTGTCGGCCAGGTACGACGCAGGGATCGGACTTACAGCTGAAACGTATAAATGTAATTAAGTAAATTAAGTAAATATTTTTATGTGTTTTCTAAAGACAGTTTTTAGTCTGTATAAAGCGGGTAACTGATACATAGAAATTAGACTTATATCATCATTAGATTTGCATACGTGTATGTTTAATTTAAGTCCATTGGAAGGCCTTCGTTTTAAATACCTACTACTGAATTATATGTACTTCCTATATGTTGTTATTAGATTTAATAATACAGTATTGCATAACTGATTGCGAAAATTGTATCGTAAAATAGCCGTTTCGATTGCTTTGTATCTAAGTGTTATTTTTAATATCTTTTTCGTACTAGAATTTTACTCGTGTTACATTGTAAACGTAGGTACTTATGCATAATTTTTTTTCATCAGAAATAACTGGTTTCCCCGGTTGATTTAAGATGATAATTGAATTTGACAACTGATATTTCAAGTTTGGAGCGCACACTAAAATTAGACAATGATCAGAGTTCCTGGTGATTATTTTGTACCTGTAGACTATTATGGGATTACATGCAAGTATTCTTAATTACATACAATTACGTGAATACGTTAGAATAAGTGGAATATTATTATCAAACAATGTAATAAAAAATATAGTTTGCAGATTTTTTAACTACATCGCGATCTAGAAAAATAAACACGTTTATTTGTATAACCAGTTTGTGGTTATAATAAATGACAAATATACTATAGAGGGGTATACCCCTATTGTTATGTAATGATTAATATTATTTGCGAAAATTTGTATGGATGGATATATTGTAGGTATGTTTGTTACTCTTTCACGAAAATAGTACTGGACGGATTAGGAAAAAACTTCACAGTGGATAATAAAGGTTATAAATCAGAAAAACACAAGCTAACGGGTTCGTCCGCGTGTGAATCTGCGCGGCACGGCTAGTTTCATGAAAAATATATATAGCTACAGATATAAACGACGTCATCCGTCTGAATGGGACAAATTTAAACTATTTCGATCAAGTGACTCGACTGTGAAGATCAGATAATATAATATTTTAATCTTTACCACTTATACATTGGGAAGTTTGGTTATGAGTGGTTAACTCAAAGTTGTTTATTAATTTGCCATTTTAACATTTTGAAATGTTGTAAGTAGGTACCTATTTCAAAAGACTGTGCATCGCATGTCCCTATTAAATTTTATATTGAATAGATAGAAATACCACTCTAGATGATACTTATTCTTTCTCATAGATATATCATTTTGTGTAGTGCGGTAAAGCCACAAAAGCATAGCACAAGCAAAGCAGTGCGGTAGCCTATCCTTAAGCAAAAAATCAAAAATGTATGTGCAAATTAGAAAAACCATTTACCTGAAGCCAATATCATAAGAGAGGCGATCCATGAGCTCTGATCTGGCGTCGTTTCTATGGGGGAGTTCTTTGATAGCAGCTTTGGGAGAGTCGGGGAGGTCCAGCCAACCGTCGTACCGGCCGCCGCCGTGATCAGAGTCGCTGAAAAATACATCAAGATTCTTTAGTATATTTCTAGCACATTATTGTAGATAGATTTCGTAATCATACTAATGTAATAAAGCTGAAATGTTTGTTTGTTTTTTTGAACGCGCTAAGCTCGGGAACTACGGGTACTATTTGAAAACTTATTTCATTGTTAGTGTCCATTTATCAAAGAAAGCAATACCATCACGCTAAGACCAACAAGGAGCGGGGCAATTCGGGTAAAACCGCGGGGTACAGCTAGTAATGTAATGAGGGAAGATTGAGCAGTGATTTCGGAAATATCTCCGTAAAGTACATGTGACTTATACCAAATTAGTACTAAATGGTCGTCTATATTGTTTTCTTGATATCAGTCACACTGGCTTAGGAGTTGAATTTTTTTTATATAACCATTGTATTTTTTAAAGTAAATTATGCACTTGGGATTGGTAATTGTATAGTATAAAGATATTTAAATGCCTTTTCATGGTATCAGCGTATGAATTTCTTACAAAGTAAACAGCATTACAATGGGTAGATATGTTATTATTTTGCATACAACAATTGCTACCAAAGATAATAATACTGTGATAATACTATGTATATCAATTATATTACTATAATAGTTACAAAAGCGTTCACCAAAGTACACGTTTTAGGTAAACAGAGAAACAAAGGAATACGTGGTGTACTTTGTTTACTATTGAAAACAGCACTATTCGTGTCTTGAATATAATGAAGAGAATACCTTATTTTGATAAATTGTATGATATCATAACATTTCTCAATAGCAAAATATATTGTTAGCGAACATAAAATACGTTATTTGTATTTCGTCTATTTATGGAGTTCAGATAAAGGACAATTTTGTGTTTAAAATAAAATGTTTATCAAAAATTGTGTAGGTACCGTAACTAAGTGACATTAAGATCTCTATGATATTATATAGAAATGCATCCCTATTGGCTGTTTCCCTTGGTCACAGCTGCAGCAGCACGCGTGTTCGGCTGGACCAAATTCGATAATTCTTGTTTTGATTCTTGATTTTTGATATTGTTTTGATTATGCTATTAAATTACATAATTTTTTATCATTTAACATTAACTGCTAAAAAGTTACATAAGTAAAATTACATAGTAATAGAGGAAAACACACGACTATAATATGTATATTTCTGATGGCGAATTAACCAGTAGAAATTTCGATCAATCTCAATTTATGTTATTTAGAATTTTGCATCTTATTTGATCTGGAAAGATCTTATTGCGTCTTATATCGGTCGAATATAATATGGTTTATTTTAAGAAACATAAAAGGTAGATGTTATCTCTTACATTTGCATGTAATTTGCATTATAAGCATTATGCATCATCTAACCCTTGATATTTGATCCTCTTTTATCTCAAAAACATTAAACCTGTTACGAGAGACTTTTTAATGATTGCCTCATGGTATGAAAACATCTTGCTAAATATTATGAAATTTCGTATTGATTAGGTACCTACCTATATGATCTATTCTCTCTGTATGCACTATGCTTTACCTACTCGTTAGGTTGTTTTATTATAACATTCCTAAGTAGGAGATGCATAGTGTAAGTTGTAACCCAACAACTAACAAGTCTAGTTTATTCGCAATATTGCTCTCAATGTTTTAATTTTTTTTCCTAAAATAAAACTTACATTCGAAATAGATATTGCAGCAATGATAGGTGACATTCCAAAAGAAAATTCCTAAATCAATAAAAATAAATTCATGCGGGTTTAACGAAATTTCTTTAAAGTGAAGTGAATTATATATTATGTAGGTACTTCAAATAATCTCAAAGTTGAAACGCAATCTTGAACCGTCAACCTAGCTTCCACCCTTCACTATATTATGTGGTTCAACACGCACTCCAGTAATTAATTATTATTTAACATGATTATACGACAGTACAGGTCTATAATTGAACATTTCTAATAAACTGCATATTCGAATGAATAATTTATTCAGATTTTGTTAGAAGAATTTTTAAATATACCAAAGATATGAAGTGATTTGCCATTTCGTATTGTATTTATTTATGTATAATGATGCTATTATCTGACTCGTGTTATTATCTCTTTTAATTTATTCAGCTGCGCTTTATAATAATATTCAAATGTAGTATTTGTTCAAAAATACATACCTAAACTATTTATTGTATCGATATGGGAATGCGAGTTGTTGAAAATTTTAAAGATCTAACACACTCAGGAAAACTATAATGACAGAGAATTTTGGTTAGAGAGCTGGATGTTTTAAAAACTTAAATATTATGTTCAATTGAATTAAGGTTATACTTTTGTTCAATTAAATAAAGTTTAAGGAATGACGATGCATAAATCTGTGAGTAGTTCTGCAAAATGATGTTCTATTCTATTCCATTTATTCAATTGAAATCGGTAACCTAGATGTGACAACAGAACCTAGATTCATTGCAACTAAGCGTTTAAATAATTGCTAATTTTCACAACAAATGCTAATTCATTTAATTTTCAAATGGATGATAGACAGATCTCACTAGCACTTTATGCTGTATTTTGAATATTACTGTTGTTAATTTTCAATTTTAAATCAAACTCAGAGTAACTGCATATTTAGTAATCTGCGCATAAAGTTTCTTATTCAAATTTTAGTCGAAAAGTAACTTGATTAAACTTCACCCAAGTAACTATACCTGTAAAGTGAGTTAAAGTTGGGAATAAAATGTATTTCAATTCAATTTAAAATCCTTTTACATTTTACGGTGCGCGGGTTACACAATAAATACATACATAGGAATGTTGCATATAGGTTTTCAGTAGCAGCATAGAATATATAGGCACTCCAATGCGAATGGTAGCAGCTAGGTAGGTATACCGTATAGATATAACAAATATCTTAATTCTATAGTTACTACCTGATAATGGATAAGCTTTTTGAATGTGTGCTAAATTATAAAGCATTAACAGAGGAAAATAAATAAATTTATTTATTATAGATATTCCTTTGTGGATACTTGGTGGTTTGGATACTCTTTATTTAACTTCAGATTTGTTAGTATTCATAAAATTACATGGTTTTATATTATATTATGTTAAATACATTTAATTAATTTATACTTTGTGCGTTGTAATATTTTAATTAATAACTCATTTAATTTAAAAATCAAATTATTGAGAAATCATTGGGCATTCCTGGATACTAGGAATTATTGTAGGTAAATTATTCCTATTACGTTACGATTTTAGTTAGGTATTCCATTTAACAGGAGTGAGTATAAAGGACTTTTATGGGTAAACCACAAAAACAAATGTATTAAAATTGTTACTATTTATATCGATTAATAGTATGTAATTCCTTTTGAAGTTAAATTTTACATACAATATCGAATATTCATAAACCAATTTACATGCAGAAGACGTATATCTAACCATGCGTTTCCTTAAAGAGCAGCTGTCTTTATACGAGGTTATTCTAAGCTGTGTTGGCGGAAACTTCATTGATTTAGATTTTAGATAGTAACTATCAAATAAAAATAACGTAAATAAACAATTTACATATAATTATCGCTCGGCCTATCAATCTACATATCAGATAGGTTCAAAGGAGTTATAGATAACGATGAAAATATGGAACAAATTTTATAGATAAGCAAAGAATCTGGATTTCTTAATAAGCACTCATTATTATGATATAATTTAACTACCTACCTACTATCAACGGCGAGTCATAAATCATAAGATATAAATATGAATATTGTGTTTTTCTATTATTAAATAAACTGAAAGTCGATTTACCATTATCTTCTATATATATAAAACTCAAAGGTGACTGATATAGTGATCTATCAACGCACAGCCCAAACCACTGGACGTATCGGGCTGAAATTTGGCATGCAGGTAAATGTCATAACGTAGGCGTCCCCTAAGAAAGGATTTCCCGAAAACCTGCGGGAACGGGGAAAAATGGGGATGCACGTACAAAGTCGTGGGCGGAAGCTAGTTACTAATACAGTCTGAGCATTATTTATATAAAGTAAAAATTGTGATAATATCTTTCCAGACGGATAAAATAAAAATAAAATACCTACAAAAAGATTAAAGGTTAAAAAGTCATATTTTTGGTGATATAGGTATTAGCACATTCTATTTTAAATCATGCTTAAATCGAATGAATAAGATCAGTTTTATTATCCGCAGAATGTAAATTTTCAGTAGATGGACAAGGACTTAGTAATTAGACTTATTAACATTCCTTATCTAGTTAACCTCATTGCTAGGATTAGATTATTCATTTACCATTTCAATTTTATATCATTAACTATTTACTATTCATTTGATAAGATTATTGATTCTTAATATTTTCTAAATAAATCTACTGAAATCTATACAATTACCTAAGTAGGTACCTAGTACCTACATTGAATTGAGTTGAGCGTAATGATACTTTGGATTAAGTATAATCTATAATTATTAAACTTTTATAAAACCCAGGTTAAAAATAAAATTAAGAACTTCATCATAATAAGAATATCAAATAAGTGGCGTGATGACGTGATAAAGTTTGACTACCTCGAGTTGGGTGACTCATCAACGCATGACCTACATATCATATTTTTACATTTCATAAAATATTTGTCAAATTTGTACGTATTCTGGTAACGTGCTATTAATAACAGGTTAAAAATATTTTTAGAAAACAATATATTTTGGTCGTTCACAAAATTAACAAATAAAGTGTTAAACGATTTTTTTGAGAATATCGATTGTAATGATTTGTGTCCTTTTCTTTATTCATCTAAATTTTGACTGCTAGTAACTGAGCCAATTCTTTACGACCCGAAATAAAATATTCATATAAAAATGATTCAGGTAATACCTAATTGGGAGGAAAAAATGTAATATATACATATATTATAGTAAAAATATATACCTATGAAAGAGATAATCATAAATATAACGGTACGATAAAATAAAAACATGACAACGCATTTTTTTTTCCTTTTAGTTATTGTTGAGATACATAAGTGTTGCGGTCATTTTTGCTGACTTCGTACAAGACAACAATAAATCAGATGAATTGCATTTTTATTGTATTGTACGTGATCTTTATAAGAATTTATTTTGTTATTTTGTCATTATTCGCAACCTGAATTCTAAACGCCGAATAGCAATAATGTACATCCATTAATCATACATTTAAACACATAATGAACATTTTAAGTGCATTTTTTTATTCGACGGTAAAAAAATTAAACATAATAGGTAATATGTCTAGTTTATGTAAATAAAAGAATATACTAAAATAATGTCATCTTTGGCAAAAAGCATTATGTAATATTTAAGATCAAAATGGTCTTCTAACTAAAAAACTCAAATTTACATATCTAGGTATATTAGTTTTATCAATTTGAATAAAAAGTTATGTAGATTGTTTTGTTTGAGCTCAAATTTCGACATTATAGAATTATTTTAAAGATTATTTTTATATTTATATTAGGTAAGTATATCATTTGTATACAATTTTCTACATTTATCATCGATGAAATTCTATAACCTACATTTAAATCGAAACAATAAAAATATCTTCTTCCTTTGTGATTATGTTTCCAGAGCCATATATTATTGAAAATGCAGGAAAATCTACGAAATATAGGTAGACTAAGTAATATGAAAATGTAAGTATATTTAGCCGCATTTCCTTTTTTAGAAGTTTAATTTTCGGTTATTTTGACATTGGCTATTATTTAGCATACGTATCATTTGTAAAGGCGATAATAGAGTATTCACGCGTAGTAAAACTGTTATCTGAGGCAATAAAATTTTAATTGTTGAAAATCCTAATGATGACATTAAAGTTTTTTATTCGTAACACAAATGGACAAATATTCAAGTTCTGCAAGTCCAGTCTGAGAGCCGCATATATAATAAGTTAAGTGGTTATTTTATTGCTTTTACTCTTATAAAAAACTCAACAACATTTTTATTTATAATCTATATCTAGGATAGTATTATATTATTATCTGTGCCTCTGCCACTGTGCCTATTATGGCATGTAATACTAGTTAGTTAGCAACTCGTTTATTCTGCTAATGATTAAACTGTATTGTGAAACAGTTTACTATATAATTATTAATTACTATAACAGTTCTAAGTGACGTTACAGTTAAACGGTTTTCATATCATTGTTCACTTATCAAAATGTCATTATACGACTTGCTTATGTGGTTCAGTTCATAATTTGATTATTCATTACCAGTATCGTAGCTGTTACAGGTCAAACAAGTAGCTTATTTATATCAAATAAACATCAACAAACATAAAAGCATACTTATATTAATAAGCCGTTTTTATTTAAATTTGCATGGAGTCTTGTAGCAATTTTCGTTAATATTAAATTCAATTTCACACAAGTTAAACCCTTGTCACAGAATACTTATTGTAAGTACATAGTTATTAGTAGCTAACGCTAGCTATGTTTTATTATTATAATAATGTACTTATTCTATAGCAGTAAACAAAATGTTTAATTACTGATTATTAAATTGATTGTAACAAAAGTTCATTGATTAGGCTGTAAATGGAAAAATATTAAAGTTATTTTAAAAAATTAGATAAGCAGCTTATTACTTGATACGAAAATATGAATACCTACATGATTGTGTTGGCAGCAAATAGTTTAAAATAATCCGAATTAAAAGTGTACCTTATTTATCTGGTTTAATATAAACTGTATGTAAATTGTAAAGTGACTAATCCCAATTTATATTCGAAATAAATTTGCTTGACTTGAGGCTGATGACGCCAGGCCTTTGATAAGGTACCTATTAGTTTATCCCCTTAGGAAAATTGCGATTTCCTTTTATGAAAGTAGGTTTGACAGTATATAGATGTATAAATAAAAAAAAATGTAATCTGTAATTAATTTAATATGTCATTACTGGCGTTTGGTAGGGTTGTTTTTATATTCTGGAATTAAAATATTTACATGTAAGTATGTATTAAAGTTAGCTTATGAGGACCATCTATGAATAAAATTGCGTTTTATTTCATAAACTAATAAAATATTGAACATATTATTTGAATATCACTGCAGTAAAGATACTTCCTCATTAGTTAATATTTATATTCAGTGAAAAGGAAAACCTGAAAAACCACTGCAACTTTATAACACGTCTATCTGTATAGGATATCATGTTTCATACACTTGGCTTGACAGAAATGCGCCGTCAACAAACAGGAAGTGCAATAATATATTATACATACATCTTAATATTATATTATAAAGGCGAAATTTTGTAAGTATGGATGTATGGATGTATGGATGTTTGTTACTCTTTCACGTAAAAACTACTGAACCGATTACAATGAAATTTAGCACACATATAGAGGGTAACTTGGATTAACACATAGGATAGTTTTTATCCCGGAAATCCCACGGGAACGGGAACTATGCGGGGTTTCCTTTGCAAACGCAGGCGAAGCCGCGGGCGGAAATCTAGTACTTAACATACATTAATGCTTTGCCAGATAGAACGCGTTATTAGCGCGCGTGAGAGCGCTTACCTGACGCCGAATTGTGTTGTACTACGCGGGAAGATACCATTGTCCGTATATACATAGTAGTCTTTGGATACCATCCGAGCGTCGCGCCATGACGCGCGCAAAGTATGAGTTCTATCTGACAAAGCCAATAGGGCGTAGTACAATACATTTCAGCGTCATAGCACAGTCATAGCGCGGCATTTGTTTAGCGTTCTGACGCGCCAAGAACGCATTCGGCAAAGCCATTATGACACATTTGGTTGACCCGCGAATTAATTGATTGCATCGCCTATAACCATAACGTTTAGGGAAGAAATTGGAAATCATTTTAATACGAATTCGATATCAAATAAATACATAAACGTGTTTGATTATTTATAACGTTACGAATCAAATTCGTCACTGCCTGTCTAGAAATAAAAGTCACCAATAATAAAATTGTTTTTTTTTTATATATTGTTGGTAACTTAGGCTGATGGATTATAGCTGGATGGTAAAATATCTGTAATCTGCGGCCATTGAGAGTTTGCAGAGATAGGTAAATGACGTAGGTATGTGTCACAGGACTTAATTAAATTAAAATTTTAAATTGTTTGCTAGGCAACTGTTATTTTTGGTTTCTTTGTAACTTATTCTACGTTTCTACGTATTTATATCGAAAGGTCTATGAATATTAAATATCTTTAAACAACTTAACATTAAATTTAGAATTTTCTAGACAATAACAATATCTCAATCATGAATTATTTAACGATACCCATTCTTAAGGTCAGGTTTAATCGTAGTCGAACTTCAATATTAAATTGTTGTCAACTTGATTACTTGTTTCTGAATGTAACAATATAAAATAGCATTTTAGTTAAAGAATAGAAATATTTACACATTCATTTTAGGATATTGACGAAAGAACTTTAATTCACATGAAGACATTTGGTAGTCAAGTCCAACGTTGCAATATTCTCCGAACATATGAACTGCACGTCCTGAAAGAATCGATATTCATTCAAGAATTGCATTTAGTGATAGGAACGGAACACATGCTGTCTAATATACACACCGGCACAATTAGCGGAACAAAAAAAAAAGTGAGACTATGAGATAATAACGCATATATTTGACGAAAATGTAATTAGATACAAAATAACAAGTTGATTAACATCTTTTAACAACGACTTTGAAAAGTCTTCGTTATTTTTTATTATTCGTTATTCGTTATTCGTTATTTTTTATTGAAATAAGTGAAATTTTTAGATGATTATGAACCATCACAAATAAATAAAAAAAGTAAGCATTAAATGATTTGACAATAAAATTAAAGCAAAATTAATAACGAGTGTTTCCCCCTCTATCTCTGATTACGGTTTCCATTCGTCTGGGCTTGCTACAGATTATGTTATCGATGATTTCTTGAGGCAACCGCTCCCACTTCTCAAGTAATTCGTTTCCAAGTTCATTCAGATTGTTGGGAGGTGGCATTCTGCATTTAACCCTTCTTTTTAGCAAGTCCCAGACATGCTCTATCGGATTCATATCGGGGGAATTTGCTGGCGACTGCATCACCGGTATACCTACGTGGCTCAGATATGCCTGTACCGATTGTGCACTATGAGCACGAGCATTATGTTGCATTAGAATAAAGTAGTCACCAACAAATGAGGCAAATGGTACAACATGTTCTTCTTAAATGTCTCTGATGTATCTATCTGCTGTCATGGTCCCTCCTGTGACTATCAATAACTCCGTGCGAGCTCTCAAACATATCCCTCCCCAAACCATTATCGAGCCGCCACCATAAGCCACTGTGTGTTCAAAATTAGACTATATTTGGCGTTCTCCTCTGTGTCTCCATATTCGCTGTCTCCCATTGATCTGTTTTAAAAGAACTCTGCACTAATCAGTAAAGAGAACCTGCTGCCATTCGTTCAAATCCCAGACGATGTTCTCGCGTATCGGTTTCTGTTCCGCTAATTGTGCCGGTGTGTGTATATCCTTATCTGCTAGTTATTATCAGCTTTATTAAATAGATCAAACTGTTGTACAGCCCTTAACATTTCACTAGTAGTAGTAGTACCTAGTTTAGTTGATGACTTTAGAAGCTTCCCTTATTTTGCTTCCCATGACAAATTTCTAAGTTGCACTTGAAAACTAGCAAGATCTCAAGAATCTCACCGCTTAACATATTCGTACAAACATATTCGTAGTTTGTTGTAAAATTCGTAGTGTGTTCGTAGTTAGAAAGAATGTGACGCATTAATAAACAATTATGATGATAGGCCAGTATACACTGACCACGCGAGTGCTTGGGTTATTTAAGCAATTTTCCTACAAAGTACAACATATTATCTATGTGCGGTGAATTCCATGAGGCGTTTTAATTGATACGTCGTTAATTATCCATAATACCAACAGTTAATTACAGACGGCGACATTATTTTATCATAGTGTACAGAGTAGCTTATATCAGGTACATAAACCTTATGGCAATACAGCTCGTGGATATACCTAATAATTAATAAGTACGTAAATAAATTTTTGTATTATAAGTATATCTATGTAGGAGGTGTTAAAAAAGATTATCTTTGTCAATTTTCAGTTAGGTTAGCAATTTGTTTGGGTTATGAATTATGATCATAGATGATTGAATCACGTTCAAAGAAAATAATCTGAATAAATACCGAGTGTATAGACTATATAGTATAAAACGTTTTCCACATAAGTAAGCGGATTTTATAAAACACGGTGTGAATGTGTTGACGATTTTGATGATACCAGCAAACAATAAACAATTCTTAGAATAGCATTAGACTTATAATTTATAAATATTAAACGTTCATATGAAATTTATGCTTCGCAAAATTAAACTTTTTTTCTAAACGTTCTAGAATTAACGGTTGACCTAAGACCTAATATTATGCAACAATTTGTTGTTTGTTGGAATTTTCAAAGAGGCCCCTTGGTTAGTAGTAGTGATTAAAAATAATTAAGATCAATTGTATGAATGCATCTAAAGAATCCTAACTATTTATTCGTATATTACGCACTGTATACTTTACAATAACAATTTATATTATGTGTAACTTTATTGCCATAAATACAATTATATACAAATACAATTCAAAAAAGTATGAATTTATGCATGCCTTCATAATCTTCTTAATATATATAAATCTCGTGTCACAATGTTTGTCCTCAATGGACTCCACAACCACTTAACCGATTATAATAAAATTCGCACACCATATGCAGTTCGATCCAACTTGAGAGATAGGATAGGTTTTATCACGGAAATCCCTCGGGAACGGGAACTATGCGGGTTTTTCTTTGAAAACGCGGGCGAAGCCGCGGGCGGAAAGCTAGTTAACATATAATAAATGCAAAAGTAACCCTGTTTGTTTTTTGTCTGTTGCGTTTTCCCTGTCATGCCTGAACTGCCGACATTCTTGCTGGTGTTTTTTAAATAGCCTAATAGAATCTTCGAGAAGGAGTTTTTCTACGAAGAGAAAAAGTTGTCAGTGGTGAAATAGGAAATAGAAATATCAAATAAACAATGCAAGCGAACAAACTGTAAAAATTGTTTCAAAGCATTAGATGTTTTTTACAAGCACGTATTAAAAAAAACTGAAGAAAGAAAAGTAGTAACTGGTGGCAGGTAACTATAGCTATAGGTATTTGCAAAACTCACATGAATTAAATGATTAATTTGTTCGTGAGTAGCCAACATTAACAAGCAGTTTCGTGACCTAACAACAGTTGACAGGTGTCAAAATGAGGCGCGTTTCAGATTGATTTTTATGAACTTGGGTTATCTATTCAATCCAAATCTGTGATAACTTCTCTATCTCGTTGTACAACTTTTATTATCTTTTCAGTATACTAATACTATTGCCAAAATCATAACAAAATTGCACAATTTTTTTTAATCTGTTGTAATGGTGTTTAGTTATTGAATGTTTGTTCTATTTGCGCAACACTATATTTTTAACCTAATACTATTCCGAGTTCTCGGTATAACACTTAGATTCTTTTCATTCACAATTAGGTTATATGGCGATTGCAACGGGACTAATCAAAAAGGAATGTTGCTGTCATGGCTCGGGTTTAGTCTAATAAAGTAGCTTAATTACGAGCGCGGCTCTGGAACATTCTAGGATAATCCTATTATGTACGTTCTTATTACAGTATGTTCCTATTTATTCCAGAAAAGTTGATTGGTTGTCACTTTACTGTATTTAAAAATTTTCACTAACAATTTGATTTATTAAAGTTGTCAATATGAATGAAGACATCGAGATGAGACCACAAGATAAGAAGACAGTGTATACTGGATACGTGAACGGCATTAATGCGTACACTAATTTTAAATTCATATCGAACATATTGAATATAAATTTTTGTTTGTATTTCGTTTTAAATTTAAATAAATTTACGTATATAGGTACTCTTATCAATACTGACCCATTCGAATATGGTATAAATAAAGTTTTATTTACCATTTTCCTCTGAAACTTACTTTACTATCTATTTTCCTACCATATTTGTAAAAGTCGCTTTTTTTTTCAAAAGTATTGGATCTGGCTAAATTTATCATTTTTTCATGAATTAACTAATAACATTTTTATAAATACTATTTAAAAGACACAAGATACGTTTTGATGGTTGGTACTGCGATCCTAGAAGGATGGCAGAGAAATTATTTGACATACTTAGGTATAGGTAAACCAGAATCTGATGGCAAATAGGGAAATCAAAATTTTGAGTGTGCAACCCTAGGGAAAATGGACTGAACGATCTTGATACTGCTTACTTTTTATTTTGACCTCAATATCATTATTCACATTACATAAGTGGATAATACTGTACTTAATAATGAGATATCCACGAAATATTATGTAGGAACTTATTACATATACATATTATTTTTATATAGGTAATACAATATATTATTTATTTATACATACCTATTTTTGTAAAATATGGATTTAATGATAATCCAGATCAAAACTAGAAAACTGTTTATAAAATACCTATATGATAATATGATACGATGTTTTATAAAATAAAACAAAAATAAAATATGTAAAATCATTTTTATTTTCGTTTTTCGTACTAACACATTATAAAATTGACTTGGACTGCTTGGACTTGACAAATAGCCGTATTGTAAACGCCTGTAATAAGTTTCCATAAAATTATATTTTAATCAACAAACAATAGTATAGTTAAGTACCTACTTATAATATTTTTAATTTAAAGTATCACAACGGGTAAGTCCAATTTAGCACTAAAATCTTTCACGCGCTTTAAAATTGAAAATTGTGATGTGTTTGATCCTTCTTCATCGAATATTTTTCTATAGACATTGCAAACAACACCTATTGCTTGTGATCGCAGTGGTTTTATCGATATTTCGAAGATTTTGAAGACAAAATCCTAAAAATTAATCATCAACACAAATAATTTGACAACCAATTTGATAGTTGTCAAATAAGTTGCCACATGAAAATCTTTTATTTTTGAAATACAAATATGCCATCAGATTCTGGTAGACCTATAGGTAGGTAGGTAATGTAAGAAAATTGCAATCTGTACTCTGTACCAAGTAAAAAACTATCGAAGAAGTGTTACCTATAGTCTACATTATAGATACACTTCTACGAATCGACAAGGTAAGTATATTAAATTTAGAATACTATTTAATTATACATAATTTAAAATATATGAAAATTTATTAAAAACCCTCATTTGACGTTATCAAAAGGAAGGTGACTGACTAAAATACATAAAATAAAATATGTTACTACACAACATTTTTATCGGACTGTTTCAACTAACAGTAACGGTTTCAATTGAATATTTTCAAAATGTAAATTGGTAAGTGGGTACCTAGATAATTAATTCGTTTAGCGGTTGAATAAATATACGTAATGATTGCGTAACCAATTAGTATAATAGGGCTATTATATTTAAATTGGGCATATTAGATCACATTGTTCAATAATCAAATTTACAAACGGTTTATGTGTATTTCACGGATGTCGATCACACAAAACTATCGAAGAATTACATCGAGAGTCGATACCGCTCATTAATTTATTTAAATTATAATTCAAAGCCAAACTATATTGTAACAAAAATAAACTTGTATCTAGACAAGCTTAGGCGTTACTCACAATACATTATAAACACGCCAAGTTTTACAATTTATGCAGTGTTGCTCGTACGGAAAAACAACTGTTTACATTATAAAGGAATACCTATTAAAAATGTAATAAAAATACTCACCACTGAGTGCAGTGACATATTCCCTCCATTTGCGGCTGATTATCATTGTTAATATTCACACAATTTCTTGTAAAAAACATTTATGGATGTTCTGTGCCGGCAATACAGTCCATGTGGGCGAACACTGTGTCCGTATTGTGTTATGTTTTGGAAACGAGTATCTTCGTTCTAATATTAGATCCCCACGTGCTATTCGCGTTTCGGCGTGATCGTGAATGGTACCTGATCGCTGCTCGTGTTTATGCGGAATGAATTCTCATTTTGTTGACGGTTTCAGCTGTCAATATTTGCTAGCAGACGGCCGCTGCGGGGCGCCGCGAACGTGTCTGTGCGCCGCCACAGATAAAACCACGCTGTATTTTGCGTTATCATTTATTGCGATCTGGTCAAAGAGACTGATAACGTCAGAGCAGAGCCCCATAGTCAAAGCACATCGGTTCATTTTTATGTTAATCTTGCGAAAGAAATGTAACTGACTTTTTCCAAGTTGTTAACCTTTGTCCATGTTTGCATTTCAAGGCACCATATCATTTTCTCATGTAAGCAGTTGTTTCTGGGACAATTATCAACGTAATAAGTAGGTCTATGTCAGAACTCAGAGCCTTGATCATTTGTATTAATCAATAATGTGAACTCTGAATGGGTATTTAAGGACACTAGGACGTGTATTACTATAAAATATGACATGGGTAATTCTTGTAATAATTTTAGCTCCAGTGTAACTGCAATTAAATAGTACTACTAGTAATTTTTATAATTTTTTCCCATTTTTCTAAATAATCGAATATTTATATAACGTTATTTAAGTATTTATGCACTTTATATACCTACTGGATTTTTTCACACACTTAAATTAATTTAATCATATTAATAGACCTACTTAAAAATGTATTAAATAATTATTTATTGTGCTAAATGAGATAAATAATGCTTAGTCATATTTTGTATTTCATATAAGTTTTAATTAGTTATCAGTCATAGTTTTACAATATTTTGTTAATTTACGGAGTCTTTGATCAAGGAAATTATTCTTAGTTAAATCACAATGTCATTAACTAAGAAAAAAATAAGTATTTTATGTTTTTAATTACTGAACAAGTCTTGTATAATGTGTGTATCATACGTTTAAATATCATAATTACAAGTATGTATATTAATTATTAGGAGGAAGGAAAAAATAGTATCCATTATAATGTTTGCAACTTTTTAATTAATACTCTGCAAAATATAGATGTATATTCCTATAATCCACACTAATATTATAAATGCGAAAGTAACTCTGTCTGTCTGTCTGTTATAATCACGCCTAAACTACTGAACCAATTTTCATGAAATTTGGTATGGAGATATTTTGATACCCGAGAAAGGACATAGGCTACTTTTTATCCCGGGAAAATGACGCAATCCCGGAAATGACCACGGGAACGAGAACTATGCGGGTTTTTCTTTGACTGCGCGGGCGAAGCCGTGGGCGGAAACCTAGTTACATATAAGTTAGCGAATTCTTTAGTAAAAACAATGAAGATCTTCTTGAAAATTTTAGTATCTACTATCCACCCAATTTTTAGATTAATGGGAGGTGTGGAACTATGTGAAAATTTATTCCTCACGCGATCTCGGACAAAGCTTAATTAAATTACTTTATAAGATCTATATGCGCTTGTTTGGTGATGAAATTAAATTTGTGGCCACGTGTCTCGGTATACGAAAATTTTGCTTCGCTAACGAACAAACAATGTGAATTTATAGCACACCTGTAATCTTAATATGCAACTAAATAAATTACATTGGCCGTATACGTTTAAAGCCATTAGTTAATTGGATGGCTTGCCATGAAAATTTCTACATCCTCTCTATACCGATAAAAGTTGTGTAGTTTTAATTCATTACAACGTTTTTATACGATGGTTTTATTGAACTTAACAAACGTTTATTTAACACCGTCTGTGTATTATTATCTTACTTTTTTGTATTTTTCCATTTTTTCATCAAATGTAAACTTGAACATTATTTTTTATTTAAAGGTTAACAAGTGATCCGTATAGTTATAATGAGCTATTGAATAAAAAAGTAATTTATCTACAAAGTATTTTAAACGAGATAAAATTTAAAATCCCGACGCGGACGTGCGAAAAGCATAAAAAGCTAGAACGCTAACTTAATTGTCGAAGCCGCACATTTTGTTCAGTGTTCGAAATCCTCGCAAATATATTAAGAATTAAAAGCACCCTCGTGTTTTCATGCATCGAAATTGCATTCAGACGAAATTAAAGGCGAAAAATTCAATGTTGTTTCAGCTATCTTTTTTCAGGCAATAATGGAACTCGGAAAATAGACGCTGAGGACACAAACGAGAAAGCAGTCTGGAGTCCCGACGCGACGTGACACTTAATTTTGTTGATACGCTTGCCTCCTCTCTTCCAATGTGTATATTTTGCTAATGATAGGAAAATTTTACTCACTTATTCCTTCATTTCAATGACCATCTTTAAGAAACCAAGCATCTACTTTTTAATTGTAGACGTTATAATATTTACCCTTATAGGTTTGGAAATATAATGTTGGAAGGTATAAGATTTTGAACATCAAGGAATTAAACAGTAATTTGATTTAAGATCAATGTAGCTACAATGATGTTATGTAATTATTAATTACATGTGAGTGTGTATCATACTATGCCCAGCATCTGATGAGGATCATAGCTTGATGCAGTCGAGTGAACATAATTACATGTCCACAGTAAATTGACAATTAACTCGCTTGTAATTGATATTTGATGAGTTTAAATGTAAAACCCACGGATGTAGCTCATTAGAAATAATTTTTCCAACTGGTATATTATTCTCTTATCTTAAGTAGATTATCAATTATAACAGGTTGAGGTTTATTTAATTGAAAATTGCTTCCATTTCTTTTATTTGCAAAAAAATATATATTCGTGATTAATTAAGAATACAATTTGTCGAAACAAAAGGTTTTAGTTTTGACACTTGTTTTACCTATTGTTATCGTAATTTGAAATGTAATTAATTTTTTCTTAACTTATTTTTTAGTTCAGTTTAAAGAATGTTATGTTATATTTACCAAACGAATATCATAGTAGGCACAGTACCGTCGATTTATGTTCCAATGGAACCTAAAATCGATCACATGCGACTATATATTATATACACAAGTAAAGCTGAAAATTTCCCTTAGGATTGGAGTCAGGAATGATTGATCGCAATCTAATACTCGGCACAAATGGAAGACTCGCTTCGATAAGTTAGTTAGGAATATACTTTATCTTAAGGCTCTTTACGGTCTTTTCTTTCATGTTGAATGATTGTTTCTACCACGCCTATAATGATGCAATAAAAAAAAAACAATTAATTGATATCAGAGATTCAGAATGAATTTTTAAGCTATTGCATAGCTTCTATCGCGGGCCTTGAGCGCCGCGGGGATCGAATCGAGAAATTCCGTAACGAAAATACCTCACGCTCCCCAATCCGACGGGCTCGGAGGTGTGGAATATGCAATAGCTTTACCGCGGCAGTCCCCGAGTGCCTCACGTCTTTTTTTTGATTATCATAACCTATTATTATTTTAATCCGAGATTCAGATAATGATATTATTACTGTATGACTAACAATGGATCTTTTATAGAACGTAATGAGGGATCTCATTTAGTTTTTAAATAGGCTCTAGCAGCCCTCGGCAACTATATAACGATCTTTTAACTCGTAATGCTTAGTAACAGTATAAAAAGCACCTGAAATCAGTTAACACTTAACTGTAACATTTGGTCCCTTCCTCGAATCTCGAATATTCTATAAAAGTATAGTCTTACTGATTCTGAAGTGGATATATTTTACAGTTTATTGTGAACTGTGGTATTTGCATAAATCATTTGCAATATTAATCTTTATTTCTGCTAACAGCTAAAGAATCGGAGATATCAATAAAAGATATCTACGTTCATGTAAAAACCCATCGTAGTGGGACTTTTTATAAAATAACAATAAACATTATGACGATCTTAGATAATAACACAGTAATTGCTTTGGCACAAACCCAAACAGAGTTGAAAATCAACTTTGGGCTGTATAGATTTGTCAAATATATTTATGTAATTTACGTAATTGTGGTGAACCGTAACAGAAGTATCCAAAGTAACAAGTTAGATTTAAGTTCAATAGTTTGTATGTACAGCGTATACCTACTCTAAACTAAGATAGTCAAAGGACGGCCGCGGCGCTTCAAGTTTGGTAATTTCACATAGTGACGGGCAAGCGCTAACTTTGTCAATCTATGTGATTAAGTTTAGAATATAAGTTTTGACTGCTGAAGCTCAAGTAAATAAATTGTATATATGGCGCAAATGACAAGTATAGAGACCGAAGAGACGTTCTCTTCTACATCTAAGACAAAAGAGACGTGACAAATAAAAGGACAGGTTACAACTTGATATATTACTTAGAAACTACTCTATCTGCCCCTTGTAACACCTTTCAGGGCTTTCACCATTGAACGACGGATTTCTGAATTAGGGTAGGATTACATAATAAAACTTTATTTCGATAAAAACAATTCTGATTTCCTTAATATAAATAAATACGTGTGATTCAATTAGGATCAGTAAATTATAGAGGTAGCTTGAATTAGTACTATAATCGTACTGTAAAGTGATTTGTGTATAGTTGCGCTACATGCATAATATCAATTAGGTATAGAACCTGCATCCAATCAAGTCAGACTAAATATGCAACCGAATTGTTTTGTCTATGTCTAGACGTTATTCATGTTTTAAAATAGACATTTATATGCGAAGTTGCACTACGAATTGTGAATTTTAATAATCGTGTTTTGTTTATTTGTAACTCTATCCTCGTTTTGTAATGTTAACTATTAAATAAGGAAAGCAGCATATTGAGCATTGCAACTTTTTTTTAACCATTTTAGGTCTGGATAAGACCACATTATTTTTTGTGAGTACACAGTCAATAATAATGGGTGTGTTTGTTGAAATTAAATTATATTAACGTTCATAACTATTCATAATGTAGGTAGGTATATTCAAAAAATGCACAGAGGTCTTTATCAGAGCAACAGCAACCAAAAAAATTTTTCAGGCCATAGACAGCTGATGAGATCATAGATATAATGGTTGTTATACTGTGATAGAAGTTAGTACCTAATTTTTAATGTTAGTGTTAGTTTGAAATTTGAAGACATGCTTTTATTTGAGACTGCACAATACAATTATCTAGCGCACAATTTATCACGTTCTGCTTCGACATCAATAAGTCTTCGTAAACATATATCGCACAAGAGGAAAATTGAACGTTGAATTTTTTATAAACATGACGTATCAGCTTACAAAAATAGAAGGTATAGCATATTTGCATAACTTTGGCACCGTTCGAAATTGATCTTCAGGGGAATTCTTAATCTTGAATGTGACCTTCAGAGACCTTGAAAGGAAAGGTGCGATCACATATTTGAAGACAGAGGCTGGATGAGATATCGTACGTGATCTGATTAACGAAACCTTATCTACTGAAGGTAATATCAGCGAACGGGAATTACTCGGAATGCTTCTTAATATTTCAGGATGAATATATGAGAATATTAAAGCCGCTAGCTATAAATAGGAATTAGATATAATAAAGTTGAGGCTCGATTAGATTATTGTATTGAATGTAGTTCTAGTAGAGCAGTACATTTATGTAAATTAATTAATGAAGTTATTTTGTTTCTCTATTGCAGTAATATATTTATTTTAGCCTAGAAGATTAAGCTTTTATTATACGTATTTAAAAAGTTAAATGACCATAAAGAAGCAGTCGACCGGGCACTTTCCCTTTAAACATAAATTTCTATTCCAAAGATTAAAACAACGACTCTGATCACAGTATACGGAAAGGTCCCAAATTTTGAAATTTATCTTCGTTTGGGTTGACAAATCCGCTTATGTTTCTTCTTTTAAACTAAGTTTATTTATTTATTTATAAATGTTTTTAAGGTTAACGATAAATGGTAATGCCTTAAACTTACTTTCATGCTAGATAGATTTGGGGTGGTCTCAACACTTACCCGGCCTCAGTACTGAAATCGTATTATAATTTTAACTGACAAACCAAAAACTGTTAAATACCTAACTTATAAACTACAATACCGGTGTATTGAACATTGTTTTCCGATATTTAGTAATTAATCATCAAGCTCAATAGCCACAAAGTTTATACAATAAAGGTAAAAGTCGGAATGAGCTCGAAGTTATCTCTATTGAGAAGTTGGCTTTCGTGACATCGAGAATAGTTGTGCGATAATCAGGTGCTACCGTGGTGGGACAAAGGCGCCAGTCTCCGCGAACTGTTCAAAACTTGCCAAACTTCAAATGCTATATCCGTACTCGAAATCGGTACCAAGTCGTTAAAGTTGCTATACCAAAATGGTTAAGAATGTATGCATACAATCTCGACTTGAATGTATGTTGATAAAAACTATCTTACCTAAACCAATAGGATATTAATAAGTATATTGATATGAACGTAAACATACATTACTCACCAATTCATATTTAATAAGGTACTTGATACACATATTCATAGTAACTTCACGTAGGTACGTCCGTACGTATACATTAGATATAAAATACGAATGGTAGGAAAAATAAATATAATTATACTTAACGTAGTTACCTAGATAAATATATATTGGTGTTATTATATAAAGGTATTATAAATTGTGATAGAATTGCGTATTGTAGGTATGTATATAGTTAGAATAACAGCTTCATGAAATGATTTCTGCTATTTTTCTGTGAAAGGAGTAAAGTTTTAGAATCAACCATTAATACATTTACGATTGGTTTCAAAGTCGTTATTATCAGTTAAGTGCTGTAGTAAACTAAAAAAAACATTTAGTTTCGTGTGAATAAAAAATAACAACAAGGCACTAGTACCTACGTGTTAGGTTACCTACGTATCAGATTTATTTAGTATCGATTCAGTAAATTTGAAAATTATTTTTATACTAAGTACTTTATCATTTGTGGTAAGAATGTCTTGTTGACATGAATATTATAACCGCACTAAGGCGGATATCTTGTATCATATACATACCCTGCATATTATTAAATGCTTTGGAATCTTCAAATAATGAGCATATCGATAATTCTAAGAAAGCGAATCGAGAGCGGAACGAAAGTTATCGAGAATATAGTACAGTGGCTGCCGGAAGTGGAAGTAGGGCGGAACAAAGCAATCCGATGGGTTCAGTATGTCTGTTAGGTTAGGTTTCCGTTCAAGACTATCTAACATAATAATATAATACCTAACCATCATAGCGTAGGGATAATCAATACATATATTTTGTACTTATACATTTTATAAAAAATAGAAAAATTCGATCACGACGCGGGATTCGAATCCGCATCTCTCTCCAATTTAAAATTTTATGTTTATAAAGCATTTGAATGTTATAAAACTAAATATCAAATAAATATTTGTTCTACGTAATCAGGCTTAGTAAATAAGTAAAAATTATGAACGAAATGAGCAATATGGGTTATTACTTAGATTATTATTTATTTTTTTGTTATTACTTATTAATAATGCCACGTCTTATCCTTCGGATTTTAATACGCTGTAAAAAATATGTACAATAATATTATCTAGAGAAACTCTGGAAGCAACTAGTAGTCGTAGTTAATTACTAGCACTTCTCTTTCGTAAGATTAGCAGCATGTGTTTGTGACAGCAATAGAAGGGAACACACGATTTGGATATAGTGAAAATAATAAAGTGATATCACTTTGTTCACTTTCTTGCTACTTATTCTTTTTTTTCCTAAAATAATACAGGAAAAAGCCAATAAAGATACTCTTAAGACTTAAACCAATTTATATATATTTTATTCTTGTGAAAGTTAACTCTTATTAGTTAATAAGAGTTAACTTTCACAAAAATAAGTTTATTTTATATACATATATAATAATAATAAATTATGTCAATGTTTACACACTCGACATCACAGAATCGCATAGTATTAATGAAGGTTCACACGAGGTTTGTATTATACTACCTTAATTTTTGAACCAGACTTTAATAGAAATATATAATATACACTACTACTGATTTTATTTTCACTAATAATATTGAGACTGAAAAATCCGTCTATGCTGTAACATCTCACAGAAAAAACGTATGGTATAAGGTATATGTGAACTTATCTCTAACTCTACGGGATAAAATATGAAATAAAAAATGTATACAATTTTACAAGGATCAGCAACGTGCCGATTTAGCTATTGATCAGATATTTTGAGAGAAGCAACCCCAGTAATGTGGCCGGTACTCGTAAATTTGACCTTTTATGGCGCATTAAATTGTCGATAATACGAGCCAATGCGTCTGGTATATAAAGATGTTGCCTTTTGGTATCGTAAAATTTTGCGTGTAATATTCATCAATAATTTACTCGGATTTTTCCCATAAAATCAGGAAAAATTGTTCCAGTTTAATTAACTTCAGAAACTCGTTTAACAAAAATTCGATAATTTAATGGCATTTGTAATATTAATGGTTAAGAATACATGTAAGTTTGTATAAATGATTTCTTCCATAAATAACTACTCCCGTGATCACTGAGCTCTAATAATTCGATAATAAAATGTAACGGATAATGAGAAAATAGTCGCAACGTTCAACATTACTTCCCAGGGCCGTTTTCCTGAAAACACCGGGGCCGCGATAAACATGTTTGCGAAATTCAACGAAAAGAAAGAACTTGAAAATCAATGGTTATTTTTTTACGTTCGATCGACGAATCTTCAAAATATTTGTTTAAGTTTTAAAAATTGATTTGAAAGGGAGTTATGTCGAAATTCAGCAGTGGATAATGAAAGTAAATCTTGCTGCATTGTATCATGTATGCTTGCTGTATGTAACGTAACGTAAGTAGATACTACATACCAATCTCTGGAGAGCCTTTGGAGAACAGTCCAACATTCTTTATCTCATTAATTAATCACAGAACTAAATCTAAAAATATTTTAGAATCAAACTATTTCACATTTTAACGAATATTTATTAATAAAGTACATTTTAATATTGATATGAAATGGGAATATAGATAGGTTATTAAATAAATTGCTTAGGGCGTTAAGTTCGCTCAGCCCGGAGCTGTAGGTTCCCTAAGATCCGATAAAGCCCTCGTTTTTCTTCGATAATCCAGAAAAAGTGTTGGCAACCGACATTTACTTGAATACGACAGGTCACAGGACTATCTGTTTACTGATACATTTTAACTAACTTCGAGACAGTTGATATAAAATATCAAAAGCATTTATGATAAAAATCTTATAAATTATAAGTACGTATATACAATTATACATGTTGATTGTAGGTACTTTAAATACACTATAATATGTTATTGATTAAATAAATCTGACAAGGCTTTGAAATATTGTCTTGTATAAAACGTAATCCAGCAGTCTTTTTCAGTTTAACATTTTACAAAAGTTGACTATAGTTAGGAACTATATTTAATTGTTTCTTAACTTAATGACTTTCACCTTAATAAGACCATTTCGAAGTGATAACAGTTATAACATTGTACACTCGACGTCCGCGCGGGTACATCACTAACAAACAAAGTTGTGGGTACAACTTCGTAACACCGGAAATCTGAAATTTCATGTTATTTCGTTACTGTTGTACTGCTTCGTGATGATAGGAAAACTTTGTTAATATTATCTTGCTTTGTCATTCGTAAACATTTGTTTGTTTAGGTGTTTAGTACAATATAATAAAAACGACGTGTGGCACTCGGGAACTGCCGCGGTAAAGCTATTGCATGCTATGCCTTCAAGCCACACCTCCGCCCGTCGGAGTGGGGAGCGTGAGGTTTTTTCGTTACGGAATTTCTCGATTCGGTCCCCGCGCTCAAGGCCCGCGATAGAAGCTATGCAATAGCTTAAAATTTTCCTGCTTACTTAAATAAAGAAAACGAAAATATAGATACTGAAGAATTCATATATTGACGTCGGCGTCGGTTAAAAAAGAGAATTATGATTGAGAATTTATTTCGCAATCATTTATCTTGAAAGGTTATGGGTATAAAAGGATGTTTCAACAGAAAATGCTTTTAACCGGATTGCATGTTTGATGGGATCTTCGTATTCAGTGGGAACGAGGGAGACCAGCAACTGATTTATGCACATGCATACTCATAAAATGTACGTTTTACTGTTGTATGCATATTGCGTATGTCGGTGATAATCAAATGACTGAATTTTTTTCATATTATTTTCTACTGAAATTATTAAAAATTTAAAATAAAATATATGTGACTGTCGACACTAAAAAAGTGTACTATCTATAGGTACCTGTTTACCAGAATTTTGGATGAATAATTAGATAAGCCTTTCAGAGGGATCTCAATCTTATTAATCGAAGTTTTTGCCCTTTTTATTAAATCTTTAGATACATGTAACTACGTGTAAATTCAAAAGTATTATCAACTATGTATATTTGATTGCTTCATAAATATCGAACATAAATTTAAAATGTGAAATACTTACAACATGAACATTGTATCCTGCAACATTAAAATAGATCAGTGATGTTTTCGTATATCTCACTATATTAAGTAATGTTATGTATATAGAAGCATATTATGATAATTTTTATGGTTTTATTCGATTACTGACTACACTACGAGCCAGTGACACTAGTTTGGGGTAAGTATAATGGCTGATGAAAACTACGCTTCAATGTTCGCCACGGGCCAGTATTTTAATTAAATTTAGCTTGAATATGAGACTGCCATTATGATTTCGTGTTATGTATTGCAAAAAAGAAAAAAAAAACATGACTAATGGCTTTAATTTTATGAAAAATTAAATGAGTAAATTGTAAATTTAAGTAAATAATTAATGAATTGAAAATGATAGAATTATTTAGCTAATAACACAGATTACTATCCAATAACAGATTACTAGGTATCTACCTCTAATAAAACATAAATTTCAGCATCTGCACTAAGTTGCATAAATGATAATTAAATTATGACCATAATATAAAACGTTCAAGAAGCCTGCTAATGTTAAATGAATTTTCCTTTGTCGCGGCTTTTCTTTGTAACTCGTAAATTAAACTGAAATATAGCGGATGCTACAAATTATGAGTCTTATATTTCGTTCAACCTCATGGAATATCCGTAAATTGTTCCTAAAGTTTATTACAAAAATTATTAACAGGTTATTGTTGAAATTATTAAGTACATAAATTTCATGTGTTATTATAAATTATTATTAAAATTATACCCGTTATTTTAGTGTATCGTTTATCGTTACTGGAAATTACGACGATTTAACCATAATTAAGGAAACACATATGCAAATTCTCGGATTTCAGATAGACACCGGAAATAGTAAATAAATAGTATAGTAAATAGTATAGTATCTACTATCTACCTTATATAAGAGGAATAAAATTCATAAATTAGTGTGGGAATCCGTGCTTTTCGTTTTTCTATATATTTAGTTATATATATTACGAACTTAATTTTTTATTTATAATGACTATCAAAAAATTTACTTTATATTTACCAATTTTTCACCATGATATTGTAACGTGTTAAGCTACGAACTTGCTACGAATAATGAATAATAACATGCAACGGGTTTTCTTAAATATTTTTATACCAAAATGCCATACATACTGGCCTTAGAACTTGTGGGTAGAATTTATTCGCAATAAATACAACAAAAGCTGTGGCACGGGTAGTTGTAACTAGACGGCCAGATAGGGACGCAGTAAATTCAGCCGGCCGGACAGAGGTTTCCTTCCGACCGCGCGTGCGCTTTGCGTATCTTTGTAAATTGTAACCGTACATTATGAGATTTTCTGGGTTATTCTATGCGAGATAGACATACCTTCATTATGATAAAATATTGCATGAAGTAGGTACATTTCTTAATTGTAATTTTGGTAGAATTATCCAAAATTTCCATCAGCTTCGATGACTAAAATTGGAGTTAATCTGGAAGTCAATCTTTCTGTTATAATTTCAATATTTCCGTATTTGTTCTCGTAGGTACTAGGTAGTAGAAAACAATATTAAATAGAACACCATATGTATTTAAATATAAAGATGGTATCTTGTTAAGACTGAATGTTTATAAAAACGTCGAAGTCACTGCACTCACGTATTATGCAAGGAGAAAATATCCATTAAAAGTTGCAATTGACTTGAAGACTACTGCCAAGTTAAGATTAGTTTCGTGCACAAAATCATTAATCTTTAAAAGGTTTAGGAAGACTTCAATCTAACTAGCAGTATGGACACGTAGACGATACTTTAAATTGCAAAGAATATTGTTTGAAGGGAAAATTTAGTAGATTATTATAAGTAGATTCATTATTTTTCTTTTTTAAACAAGTTAGATAATTGGGTTCTGTTATTCTATTTCTTATAGCATCGTACAGCTCGTACTAGATAAATTTTCCGAAAAGTTGTTTTATAAATGCTCCTATTGTTTAGAGAGCAATAGGTAATGTACGCAAAATGCATATCAAGGCTTATGTAAATGCAGACTCAGAAATAAATAATACTTATATGAGCTTCTGCGCATTAAAGCACATATTATTTTATAAATCAACAATGTTCGGCGTGTAAAGAAATGCATCCATTTATTGCTCTAGCAAATGCACTAACGGTTCCTATACAGATGTCAAATGGAAACGGGATAAATGAGGAGAGCGAAATCCGCTTTGAAATTCTTTTTATTTTGCTTTTTTGCTTTATTCCTGTGGGCGTATATAGACTTTTGTTCCGTGTCCGCAGAAATTAACGTTTTTCTACAGAGACACATTCACAATCTGTAATGTATGCATATTATTTAATGCGCGTTAGTAGTTACATTTTCGATTTATTAATGTAAAATATTTCAAATCTCCGTCAGTTACTTTATACCCAATTATAAAAGAAGTGCACTAGATTTTAATGAGATTTGCTTGAAGTGTGTCTGTGAACAATTTTATTACCAGACCTACTTCTAAGTGAATTTTCCATCATAACTTTTAATTGTTCTTTCTCCTTTGAGCCCTTTCCTAGCTTAAGAGGACTAACTGATTTCTACCGTGTAATGCTTAATGAAAGACAACTTTCAGAAAAACTTTGTGTGCAATAGTTATGCAGCTCTGTGGCAAACAAAGTTTTGCGACAGATGAAATAAAATATTCACTTGTTATCTCGACGAACTCAAACTCAAGATTATGAAAATTTCATTTTAGTTTGTTAATTTTTTTTGGCTTCAAGAGTTTACTTCGGGGAGTTGGTCTGAATCAGATGGAATGAAGATTACGAAAACTTTCATTTTAGTTCGGTTATTTTTTTACCTACAGTTGTATTATTTTTTATCATATTTAGGTAGGATATGTATTTGCGGTAGTTAAACAAGTACGTGAAGTTAATAAAAGCAATTTTTGTGTTGTTATACATAATATACAAGTCTTCTGGGATAATACGTTATCGGTAGAACTGGTAAAAATAATAAACAACGGTTGGCGATAAGTTTGTTCAAAGAAAAGCCATTAGTCAAGTTGTTTCGACAAGCTTGAGCGACAAAGTTTGGAGGACTATCCCTTTTTTAGTGTAACGGAATAGGCTTGTCTAAATTGATTTTTGAATGTTGTTTTATACTTTTTAAAGGTCCATCTTCTCTTAGAAAAATACGTGCGAACACGATGAATCAATAAAAACGGGTAAAATGATACGCCTTTTAAAATAAAAATGCAATATTTCGCCAAACAGTTTTAGTAGTTTAAATTAAATATTAAAAAGCTATAGTAAACATTTTTCCCAATATTTTTATTTAAATTTAACGTATCAAATATATTTGTTTAAATGTGATTCAGACATAATCCTTAGGAAGGTAAATTGCTTTTATGACGTCTCAAAACAATCATGATTAAAGACTTCTAATTTAATTGCTCTCTTTCCATGCAATAAAATAAAATTTTAATTTAATTATACAGAATCTAATGACTTGACTGAATGAAAGTAATTAATGATAGATTTTAAGACTAATTATAGACAAATATATATAATATGATAATTAAGTCTCAGTATTTCTCCCAGTCCCTATTGTGGAAACTTTGAACGACTTATTATGAGAGTTTTCATAAAAAGCCATTCTAAAATTTTGCCTCAGTATTTATATTCATCAAAATCGTTAAACGAATCTTTGAAATTATTATAAAGTTATTTAGGTATTCGGTACTGTATAGTCCTATTTAGGAAATTTTAATAAAAATTACGAGCTACAAACTTAATTATATTTTAAATACGGTTTATAAATATTTGAAAGTTGAAATTGAGGAAAAAGTTGAACAAGTATTATTTTAAAGGAAAAGAAACCTTTTGAGGAAAATTTTCGATTATAAAGTAGACAGTTGAAAATTTAATCAAGAGAAAAAATTGGGTGCTACTAGAGTTCCTAATGCGAACGTTATAACGCCGGGCCAATGAATAGAAAATAATTGGAAACCGTCACGGGCTGACAAGTGAATGAAAATCGAGAATTCCTTATTGGATAATTTTAATCTTAATTTTATGGAACGCTTGAAGTCATACAGTATTTTATTGACTGAGTGATTTTCTCTGTTGCTTTGGCAAAATAAAAGGGTCGAAAAGAACAAGGTTTACATAGTCATAAGGTAATACGACTGTGTACCTCTTCGAACTGTGAAACATTATTTGTATAATAAACAGAGAGTGGAGGACGGAAGGCCGGAAGGAAGGAAGAAGATGAGAACTTAATTAAACTTGTATTGTTATATTGCCTTCTCCTATTTCAATTGACAGGTGATTATAGACGTAGAGGTAAAATTGTATAAAATTATTTAGCCATAAAATCGTATTCCTACAATTTCCGCAAGAAGATTACAAGAAAATCACAGCGCCAACACGAATTTAATACAGTTTAAAACTCCAATATTGTAGAAACTGATTTAACTATAACTGTTAAGAAATTTTCAAGCAATGAATTCTCGATATTTCAATAGTTTCAGTGCAGGTTAAATAAAAGTAGTTGGAATAGCTTGATTTAGGTTATATTTTAAAGAATAAGTCGAAGTCGCTTCGGGCTCGTTCTTTGATTTCCCACGAGCGAGAAGTTACGGCAAGTCGGAAAACCTGTCGGTTTGTTATAAGGTTTTACCTGTACTAGAGTCTGCAATAAGCTTTATTCAGTAAAAGTACAAAACTGTGTCGGAGGTAATACGTGTTTTATTTTTATTTCAGTAGCACGTATTTACGCTATTGTGCCAGAATTGTGGGGTTCTTCAACTATTTTTTTTTCATAGTACTTAGGTTCCGTTGCGATGCTAGAAATGTAAACCAATAGTGTGTAGGTAGGTAGCTATAAAACGGTGGTGCTTGCATTTTCATCGTCTAAGATAAAAATAATGTAGGTTTAAGTAATAGGTAAGGTATCTAATCAGACAGTAATTACCTGCTATTTTTTGGCCGAGAAATTATAAGTGGCTAAGTACCTCCACAACGTACTTGCAACATGGTTGTTGCTTTGCTCTTTTTTCAGAAACATCTAAAGCAAATTCTATGTTTACCTATTTGTAGTATAAATAAATAGGTAAGTAGAATAACAATAAACAATGAGTTGCTGAAACGAATAACAATGCAGGATAAGAAAATGTAGGTTAGAAATTTGGGCCACCACTTTTCCGTGAGAATAAATGTATGCAACCTTTTTCTCAAATGTTATCCTACGTTATTGATCTGCTGTGTAACTTTCCCGGTCTGAAAGTGAGGTAATATCAACAATTCGTAACAAGAACAACGCATCGGAAAAACTACATTCATCATCTTCATCGATTGTTTTCCAATAGCAATAGAAGTTGATAAGAACATATCACGGGCAAAATTGATAGTTTAATTGAAAAAAAAAATGAAGTAGAGTAAAATAATTACAACTCTAATAGAAGCTATAACTAAGTACTATAACATTGCACGTACATATACTTCATAAGAGTAACACTTAAGTGCTCCATTCATATAAATGCAAAATGAAAACTGGATACGTAGTTTAGCGAGAATTGGAACTGGAGGGAATATAAAAAGATCGCATATTTTTAATACATAAAGTGTATACGTGGACCCATAAGCCCTCTTTTCCGTTACGATTGAACGACTATTTGCGGAAACTTGTCCTATATTCGAAAAGTGTGTGTCCTGTTGCCTACGAGCTTTATATTGACGTTAAAAATTTTTTGGTATAATTTATCTAGACACGCGGCAGCGTGTCAAGCCGAGTTCAAGCGAAGAGAACTGGCGAGCAGCAGCCGTGTGTATATTTACACGAACCATTTCGAGCCACTTTTCACCCCCTTATAACTCGAAAACTATTTAAGTTAAATAAACCAAATTTGGTACATATCAAGAGAACCTCAAGATAAACAAGAACCTTAAATTTCATAAATACAGATTAAACAGTTGCGTAGATATTAATATCCAAAAATCGCAATTTTTAAGACTGACTGACTTATAGACATATACAAAACCTAACCCACTTCCAGATGACCTAGAAAGTTCAAATTTTGTAATCAACTAGGTAATAGTGAGTATACAAAGGAAAAAATCAGAAAATACTGAATTTATTTGTATTTAATTTTTTTTTCAATGACATTAATTTTGTTTGTATGGAAAAATGGAAAAGTTTAAAAAAATAGAAAATAGTATATTCACCTTACTAGTCTTAAAAAATAGATCAAAACTAGTCAGTGGCCGAAAAAAATTTTGAAATCCATCAATAAATGACTGAGATATATATTATTGAAGTTTACATATTTTAGCGCGAAACATCTGTAGATTCGATGCGCCTCTGACATCACACTCACTCGCGCTAGTATCGCTAGGGCGGATTACTTCGATTGCATGATTTCTTTATTCAAAACTGTTATTAAACGTAAAATAAAAGAAAATTGTAATTAAAAATATTGCTCATACAGTTATAAATAATATTATATAATTTTACATATTCACATTTATTTATTCTTTATTTATGAGTGTTCAGTTTAGTTTTAATTTCAGTGTACCTAATGGAAAAGGCTTCGTCGAGGGTCGAAATGATTTAATTTGCGTAATATTAATATAAGTGAAACATCTTTAGGCGCGTTTAGAGTAAAATTTCAAGATCGCGTCATGGCAATACCGTAACATCATGGAGTAAGGCGACGATTCTTCTACAACGATCTTTTTGCATCTTGGTAATAGTGGTAGGTAATAGTGTGTGTACAAATTCGCACTGGATGTTTAGAAAATCATGTAATCTTTTAAACAGAAAACGAGTTTAAAAAATTGCAGATAATGACGGGGCAATGTGTGCTGACATTCATAACATACAAGAAAATATAGAAAATAATACTAAACAAACCATACAGAGAAACCGCAAGAAAAAATAAAAAAAAAATCGTATATAAAAAGTATTATATTCATAAAGTAAATCAAATTTGCAGAGTAATTTTCTGTACAAAAAGTAATGATATCCCACCAAAAACATAAATGTAAAAATTGGAGCCGAGTTCAATCGTTGACTTAATTTGCCAAAAAAAGGAATGAGATCTAAATGTGTGCCAAGTTCTGCAGACAGTCCAGAAATTTATTTACAAAGATGTATTAAGTTCTTAGGTTGACTGAAAACTCAATTGTTTTATTTTCCCTTAGAGAACAATGTTTATTCCAAAATATAACTTTTTTAACTTGAACAATTTAATTATTTTCACAAAGCAAACAACTAATGACCTATTGAACCCCATAATTTGATGAGGCTAGTTTTTAGAACCTCACAAAATATAAACAGTAGGTATGTAAAACTAGCCTCATCAAATTTATGGGGTTCAATAGGTCATTAGTTGTTTGCTTTGTGAAAATAATTATATTATTCAAGTTAAAAAAGTTATATTTTGGAATAAACATTGTTCTCTAAGGGAAAATAAAACAATTGAGTTTTCAGTCAACCTAAGAACTTAATACATCTTTGTAAATAAATTTCTGGACTGTCTGCAGAACTTGGCACACATTTAGATCTCATTCCTTTTTTTGGCAAATTAAGTCAACGATTGAACTCGGCTCCAATTTTTACATTTATGTTTTTGGTGGGTACCTATTACGGTAACATAGACATCGTAACATGATACATACCCTTTTTATAAATTGAATTGGCGTTTTTAATCCTACTTAGGTATGTGGAAGCACAGACTAATAATAATATACTACGTATACAAGTGGAAGTATGAAAGGTGTCTGTTTGTTTAAATTGGAGTGACTGTCAGGTACTTTTTATGTGGAAACCGTACGAGCAAATAGACTAAAGCACAGTCCAAATTTGATATTACGAAAAAATTAAATAAATAAACTTTTCTCTGCGTAGAAGATATAAACATTTAAAAAATTGGCCACAATCCGACTTCATTAATTTCATCAACTTCAGTCTTCAATACAGGAAGATAGAAGGAAAAATAATTTAGGTATAAAAATCGATTGTATATTATTATACTTACACAAAGCATTTCCAACAATTGCCAGAACAGGCGTATGTTTTCTCGACCAAAATAACCTCTGCAAGACTTCCTATAGATTCCTGGAATTAAATAAGCTATTTATTTTAACACATGTACGTAAACTTTATTCTAATTAAAATGACCTAAGCAATTTTATCTGGTTCTTCTAGGAATAGTTTCCGGTGATTAGACGCCACATACAAACTCACAATTAAAATACACTTGAATAATTAATTTTAATCACATCATCATACCTACTTACTTCCATTTCGTCAAATAAAGTGAAAGTAAAGGAGATTACTGTTAATGACGTAATCGATCAAATTATTATTTATGAAAGGCTATTCGTATTATAATATCGTACCTATATATTGGTTTTATGTGCTTTAAGTACATAAAATAATCTATAACAGCGTTACGAATTTCCTCATTGGTTGTTGTTGGTACCTACTTCTATTATGGTGACTGTATTGATTGAACCAAATAAAACTTTGCCTGATTTGATTTTTTATTGCTTTATAAATATTAATCTCACGTACATGATAATAAAAGTTATGTACATACCTATGTATCTCTTATAACGAACACATAGATTGTAAAAGGTGCCACAAGGGACATCGTAAGTTAAGTCTTTCTTCGTAAAGACGAAGTAAAAAGAAAAATACGATCTTAGACGTCGCAAACGTCAATGCTTGTGAGTTAGGTAGTCCTTTTTAACATTCGCTTTATTTAACCACGTTTTCTTTTATTTTTGTTAACTTCACTGCTTCCTAATTTAGATTGCCTATGTACTCATAATTCGAGTCACATTTCACGTTCACAAATATAAAGATTAAATTAATTATTAAGTTTATACCGTTTCGTTATATTATCATTTAAATATGCTTTCTGTTTCTTATCCGCGTTTGAAGCCTCTTTTATCATCCTCTTCAGCACAGAGCAGCCAATAAATAGGTAACAAATCGTAGTCATTGAAATAAAATATCTATTAGATTTGCACATTCATTTATTTAGCATTGGACTGGCAGAATACTTCGCTATTGGGACCGGGAAGGCAAAAGTAGAAGAAAGTTTAAAATTGCATTATGCTATGCTATGATACACCTTATCATTGATAATTTTATTTATAAACATTCAAATTGTTTTTTTTACACGCTTTATATTAGCTTCACCTGTATGTTTGTATGTTTGTTTGTAACCAACTTCTTTGGGCGCGATTTTGACCCACTTTAAACGGCCAGATTTCGTTCAAACTTTGTAGATATATTGAGGACCGATGACAATACACTAATTTGATAAAATTTTCTATTTTTTAGTTCGGTTTTCTATAAAAAGCGTGTTTTTTAGTTTTTTTAAACTATTATTATTTTAGAAATAGTTTCCATTAAGGCCAGGTAAATGATGTACTCACCTATTTTATATAAATACAATATTTTATTTTCTCGTTAGTTGTAAAAAAATAACTTATTATTTAATTCGCTAAGAAAAAAATGTGCTAATAAGGTAATTGGGTAAAAAGGTGATTAAACAAACAATTCTGTATCTCCATCGTTTTTTTTTAATTTTATTGTAATTTATGAAAAATTGTTACACATATAAAGTTATTGTTATTCAAAAATTAAAAAGTGAGGTAAAAGCTAAGGGTAAAAGGGTAACAGTAACGAAGCTCTCAATTGACCAGTTTAATTTCGTGAAGGTAACAATATTATTAAACGCTTGGTTGGCATTCAAGCACAATTATCCCGTTTATTAAAATGACGGAAAATTTGCATCGCCTTTCATAATTTTGAGTGGCGTGTGTGTCAACACAGATAAGAAATAATATGCTTAAAACGGTCTGTAGACCTCTGCAACCTACCTAGGTATATGCAAGCAAAGCAAATCATAACACGCACTTAGAAAATTGAATGTAAGATTTTTCCTATGTTTTGATAATTAAAATTATGAAAAATATGATCTTCCTAACTATTGGGCATAATGGTGCAAATCAATTCAACGTATTTATTTTGGCAATATTTTGGCACCAGGTAACTGTCAAACTTCTTTTTTTTAAGCTATTGCATAGCTTCTATCGCGGGCCTTGAGCGCGGGGACCGAATCCAGAAATTTCGTAACGAAAAACCTCACGCTCCCCACTCCGACAGGCACGGAGGTGTACCTACGGCTTGAAGGCATGCTATGCAAATTATGCAATATAGCTTTACCGCGGCATTCCCCGAGTGCCACACATATTTTTTTTAAGCTATTGCATAGCTTCTATCGCGGGCCTTGAGCGCGGGGACCGAATCCAGAAATTCCGTAACGAAAAACCTCACGCTCCCCACTCCGATGGGCGGAGGTGTGGCTTGAAGGAATAGCATGCAACAGCTTTACCGCGACAGTCTCCGAGTGCCACACGTCTTTTTTTTTTAATTTACAGATAAAATAACCGACAGTCAGCATCACAGCTCCTGGTTGCGTAGTGTACCTACGTGCGTGCGGGGGCCACGCCCCCCGCACCTCCAGTAGGAGACGCGGGAGATGCGCGCGCAATGCTACCCCGCGTAAGGGTTGGATTACACAGATTGATCTTCACAGTCCATTGCGTTCTAACACTGGAATAAATAAGATTGGAAATACGTAATAACATTCCATTTAGGTACCTATTTAAGTAAATAAATTATTTGCAAAAGAAAAAAATAAAATTCAGTAGGTAGGTACTAGGTACATTAATGCCAGAATTTTATAAAATAAAAATTAAAAATATCATATAATACAACCAATGAGTTCCATAATATAATAATGTATTTTATGTAATAAATTCTATCAATTGTATCGTCTGTAATTTTCAGTAAAGGACAGTAGGTAGTTACCGCCTGAAAAATAAGGAAAACTTCACAATTATTCTAGAAATTCTGAATTAAGGGGAGTCCTTTCAGCGAAGCGGAGTAAAATTGGTTTGCAAGATCAAATTTTTCATGTATTTGCAATTATATGACGCTTCTAGAAAAAATAATCAATACACTTCAAGATATTTCCTAAAAAGTGTGCTAATTTGTTACACAACCACGTGTATTTTGTTCGATCATATAAAATCATAAAAATAGGCTAAAATAAAGATCGAAAACGAATTATTTATTAATGAAATTTCTGATTTTGGAAATAATTTTTATATAAGGATATGTATTTTGATGTACTGCAGAAAACGTGCTAAATTTTGGTTTTCTACTGAAGCCCTGTAATTATTAAATACATATTATATCTCAGAACTTAACGTTGCCCAGCGTTTTCTTTACAAACCGCGCTGCCCGCTACCCCGCCAGTCCTGATCAGGCGCTTGCTAACGTAGGACCTGTGTCAAATTATCTCCGCTCGATTTTAAGTTTTGAGTAAAGATAAATTATTGAAAATGGGTAACAAAACAAACAAAATTCGGAAGAAAGCAGTGTCAGTATCACAAAAAAGGACAGGAAAAGAGAACTAGTATGTAAATTGAGTAATATGATAAAAACGTAGTTACTTGATGCCACAGAATAAAAATATCAGTTGGTCATAAAGTTTCACCTCGTATGCTTTTATTTCAAAACGATAAAAGCTGCGTTACTGTGAAATAAGAGTTTAGTTTATAATAATTTGTTTTATATATATAATACTAGTGGTCCGCCCCGGCTTCGCCCGTGGTACATATTTCGCAATAAAAGGTAGCCTATGCCTTTTCTCGGGTATCAAAATATCTCTATACCAAATTTCATGCAAATTGGTTCAGTAGTTTAGGCGTGATTGAGTAACAGACAGACAGACAGAGTTACGTTCGCATTTATAATATTAGTATGGATTATTATTACGTAATTGGTGTATTATTTGCATAATTTTGGGGTATAATTATTAATTACAGTTGTTTATTTTAAGGAAAAAAACAATAATGATTATTTGTTAAAAAATAATTGATAATAGTCAAATAATAATGATTATTGACTAATAATAATTATTAATCACTACAGTAAAAGTTCCTTATTGGCGGGGTATATGTTCCATAAAATATATGCCTCGAATACAGAAACCGTGAATACGGAATGGTAATTATTATATGGGATTATAGGTTCTACGTTATACGTTCCTAGGTGACGATTGAGATTTTTTTCGTGTCTCATTTTTTTTAGTTGACATTATAAATTTATAAACTAGGAAGAGTGCAGTAGACGTTACTCGATCACAATTATTTTTGTAACGAATGTGAAAGACGAAACCTATAAAACACGCAAAGCGGCTTTTACTATAAACGGAACTACATTTAAAAATATACTTTATTTATTGAGTTATAAGGTTGCTTCCATTCTGTTTATTTACATTCTCAAAAACATCAATCGCGGCAAAGGCGGCTTGCGACAAAGGCGGCTTGGGTCAAAGGCCTCGGCGATATCATTAATTAACAACATAATATTATGTACTTTAGGCTAACTTGTAATAAGATCTATTTTACTTTCTTATTAGTCCATTTGACAAGGATATTGTGTTAGATACCTATTGGAATAATTTTATTATTATGTATGTACTTATTAAATCCGCGAATAAAAAAATTTTTAGTCGCGAATATAGAAATTGGGTCGCATTTTTTTAATTCCCGAATAGTGAAAACGCGAATAAAGGAAGCGCGAATAAGGAACTTTTACTGTATAATAGATGATAATAGTTAGTTCATAATCATTGTTATTATAGTTCATTGAAAAGTTACATTTGGGGTTGCGTTTTTTAGGAGGACGCATTTTATTTTTTTGATGTGTAGGGGGGGTTAGTGTGAAGCTATCACCAAGTTTGTGGGGTCGCCACCCTTGTCCCACGGCCGCCATCTTAAAAATAGCGCTTAATATGGTTTTTATGATATATCTCTTAAACTATTAATCTGATAAAAAAAAATTGTCAACATTATTTGTTGCAAATTAAATTTTCTACAATTTTGGTCCAGTAACTTTTTGTCATAGAACTATAAATAAAAATGTTATGAGTGAAAATGTTCAGAAATTAGCGATATTTATATTTTTCAATAAAACTTTTTTTTTTATAATTTTACGAAGAAATAATATCAGACCATTTTTGTAGATTGTTGTAGTATTGTAGTTATATTGTAATACACGCGCTCTATACTATTCTAATATAATACTCTAAGCTTCTACTGGTAGCAGCAAGTAATATTTATTAGTTACACCAAGTACTTCCATAATTATGTTGTGCTAATTAATAAATTCCTAGTACCTACTTATCTCAGTTTATAAAGTTGTAAATGATTTCTTTATTTACTTTTATATTTACAATCTGACACAAACACTTTTACATTGCTTACATAATAAAAATTGATCACAATTTACTTTTGATATAAGTATTTTACACTGTGGCATAGCGCTAACATTACGAAAAACAAACGACGCGAGGAGCGCGAGGAGCGCGTGTCACGCGAACGGCCCCGCACACCTCACCTCCAATCTTGCCTCGCGTTGAAATACCTCGCGTTAATGAAAGTTATATATTCACATCCTAATATATTAATAATACAGTGAGTTTAATAAATGAATGCTCACGACGAAATTAACAGTACAGCGCCGCTGCACTCGACGGTGTACATTTGCCGTCCGCCAAAACTGAACTACGTCACGCGTGCGCCGCTATCGCCATCTAGAGGCAGGACCGGCACCCATCTCACACCTGCCTGTCTCCTACGACAAGACAATCGACATTCGCCATCGCGCTCGCACTAGTGGCACGTAAAAATAACCTCAAAATATATCGTGAATACTTATCATTATAATTGTGTGATAAATTATATACACAACAGTGACATTTGTTGTATAGACGAGTATTATTATTGAAAACGCAATATTGCTTACAGTTTTTGGATTTATTTGTGTGATTCTTGTGTGCTGTCAAAAACGAAAGTTTATCTAAGAACGAATAATGTTCTTTTTGGTGGGCTGTCGACGGGCAGCCCCCAAATATTGTTCCAATATGTGGTGGTGTATATTTATTTGTGTCATGTACATTAATGTTTTTGGAGTATCAGGCTCAAATACAACTGGAGCTGTAACAACGAGTAAGTGTTAGAATTTTAATAAGTTGAATGACGTGATCCTTTAAATGTTACTGATTTTAATGTTTATAGCTGCATGTATGATTTTCTATAGTATTTGTAGTTATTTATTAAAATCTGTACAACATAATATTAAGTGTGGCTGATATGTTTTATTGTGTACGAAGTTAAGATTCCAATGCGTAGGTATCCTTTGAGGTTTAAGCTTTGTTTTGTTTGTTTTTTGTAGCATTGGTCACGAGTTAATTGTATTTATTTTTATTGGTTTATTACGTTCTCTGCTTGCTGCTTTTTAAAACAGGTTTTTAAAGCATTGCATTATTGTTTACTATTTTTTTTTCTATGAAGTAAATAAGATTATCGGAAACAGATAAGGCAAACCATTATCTAACTGTACCAATGTCACGCCACCTATAGCTACGGAATGACATAACTAATTCGTGATGTTATTTTAAGTTAAAAGATGCTAATTTTTTAATGCATTTATTAAAATAATATTTACGTAGGTAGGTAGGTACTAGGTACCTATGTTATTTTCATGTAGGTATTTTTGACCGCTTTTATACTGATATCAATATCAATGAATTAATTATAAATCAACGAGGACAATTATTTTCCTCATACCTACCTATCTTTTTCCATTTATGTCAATAATTGATACAGGCGAGATAAAATGATGCTCATGCTGTTTTTCTAAACGTAGATACCTACCTACCTACCTACCTATTACCTACCTATGTTACAAACTGTTTGTTTATAAAATACCTACCTACCTACGTATGCCAACTGTACCAACACTATTTTTAATAACTCTAATTTTGGAAATAAACAGATGCCTTCTGAATCGTAGGTATAGGTAACTTGCACTTTGCTGTGGTGCTAATAATGGTAGCTATGTACCTACCTTATGTGGGTAATAAGTAATAACATAGGTAGTACCGAATTCGAAGAAACACATAAGCTTAATCAGGCTTTAGTTTTCATGTTTTCCTATAAGATTTACATTACAATTTATTACCTACCTAATAACTATGGACCTACTTATACATTTAGGTACTTACCTACCTCCCTATTCATAAATTTCGTAAATGATTATGAACATTCATCTTTTATTTTAATCAGTTAGCGGCGTATAGGAGCCTCTATAGTTAAATGTTTTGATAAGATACCTACCTACATAACTATAACATTGTGTTACAACTTTAAAACCAATTGACGTTAATTTAATACATAGTTACCTAGGTAGGTATAATTATTCTTCTGTTTAACTTTATCATTTGCCAATACTTAATTCAATCAATAACAAATAACCTAGGAAGGTATATGACATACCGACCGTACCTATATACAGACGAATGCTTTATCAAATAAACATTATTATATTACCGCCATCAATCAAAAATTCTTTAAAATTTTAATGTTCAGAATCAGTATTCATAACATCAGCTGACTTTCCTTCTCTTCACATAACATAAATCGTATAGTTCGGGATACATCGCCCATTTTTGCAAGTGACTACTATCAAGCTGATTTTCCGTTTGTAGCTTTATTTTGATGAGACACCGAATAATTTCGTGTACGAAACTCTCGATTGTGGTAGCTAACAGAGATAACAAGGATAAAATTTTTTGATTTGATGGTTCTCAAATATTTATTACTAACTGATTTTTTTTTGTTCAATCTCAAGATAATTACTTACCTAAATTATTCGAAAAAATATTTGTCCTACAAAATCTATGGTTGGTTCAAAGAGTCCCCCTTTCCAAAGTGTATCGATAACGAGGTCATCATAAATGATTACTAATAAACTGATTTTTTTGTTTTCACTTACCTACCTAGGTAGTTAATGTTTATATAATTCAACAGACATATTGTCCTACAAATTGCGTAACTACTATCAGAAGACCCTAAGATAAATATTAAAATTCTCCGTTTACTCTCTACGTTTTTTCATAGTTGTTTTTATTGTTAATTAATGTTATCTTTTATCTTCCTTATTAACGTTTTTCAAGGTTCAACACAACTACGCAATCAAGAGTTAAAATTTAACAATGTTTTTTTAACAAATGTTTTGTTTAAGCGTATTCTGTAATTGGAGGCATAAAGCTTTGCAGGGACAATATTTTATGTTACATCCTCACTCAAATTAAAGAAGATTAAAACACAAAATATTAAAAAAAAAATAACTAGGTATTACGATTTTTTATTTTTTTGACTTTGATTTTGCTCTATACTTACAATTTACAAAGTCGTAATATGTGACCGAACTGATACTAATATGTACCTAGTGTACGTATATTGCACGACGATGCGAAGCATCAGAGAGTGCTTTACGATCGAAAAATTTTTTTCGCCTCATTTTTGCAGCTATTCTTATTATTATAGCCTTCTTAGTTCACGGAATCAAGATATTTTGCATACTATTGTCGAGATAATTTAATGGAGATTAACTAATCCCATACTTTTTAAAAATTGATTTACTTCAATAGAATTGGAAAAAAACACCGAAATAGGTCAAACATTTTTCCTGTCCGTCATGTGTGAAACCTGAAAACACTATAACTTGTGAAAAAATCCATCATTTGAGTTAATTTTTTTTTTAAATATTCTAATCGACGATTGTAGGTCACTGAATGCGAATGATTAATTAATTCAGTGTCGTTTAATTGCAATTAATAAAAAACGAAAACTACAAGACTGTATAATGTATATCTATATATATATATATATATATATATTTTTTATATTTCATAATTAAATGAGCATTATGAGTCGTGCACTTTTGGATTTTCCAAATAATTTTTTTTATGTATATTGCAAAATTGACTATAAAATTAGCCCATATCAGTGGATGCTTATCGCCAGCTGTTGTCCACTTCGTCAGTTGGTAAATGCTGAATGATTATATTAATTATAAATTTTAATTTTTTTCATGTCAGTGAGGTCCTATAATATTTATTATGAGATATCCTAAAGTGAACGAACATGCTTTGATAAATTTTGATCTTGTTTATTTTGATTGTCTTGGCTTTATAATATGCTTTGAGTGAATACTGTAGGTTCGTATGTGTATTTAAGAATGCGATTTACGATTCTTGCCAATATGTCCTCGAGTAGTATATGAATATTGAATATTAAATAGAATGATTATTTTAATGGAGTTTGCTCAATAAATAATGTAGCCTGACAAGATTATGTTTTATCTAAATTCTAAACGAATGCAACTTTTCGGTATTAGTTAGTTGTAAATAATTTATGAATTAAACACTACACAAACACTACCTTAAGGTTGTTTCAACTACTTCATATCGTATCATGCACATAGTATTTTTTATAACAAGGTATTATTTTTATAACACAGAATACTTACCTACTGGTAATAAATAGTTATAAAGTACAAAAACAAATTAGAAACACGTTATTATTATGTATTTTCTTGTCTAACGCCAAAAACAGAGATCTTCCAATTGAGTAGACATCAATCGAAAGTGACGTTTTCCTGAAACAGAACAAAGTTCAATCATTTAGTGGCTTTCAGCCAATTTTCGCGAGGTCTATATTTAGGTGTTTGTTTACGATGTAATTTAGATGAAATTGTGCTGCATTTCCAGTCCATGATGTAATAATTTTTGCTTTTAATCCGAGCGAACAACTAATTCTGCTGCGTCATAAAATTGCTTTATTAAATATTGCCGGGTAATGTACGTAGTTATAACTGTCTCAATTTTGGCATGCCGCAGCTGACGGGTGGGCTATAAAGGCCCGTAGATGAAAGAACACAATCCCATTGTGAGGCTATAAAACGGCTTTGTATCCGAAGGAAGCGTCATTTTTGTGAAAAATGAAAAAACGAATTGCACTTGTCATACGTACTCGGCTGTTATTTTGCTGAAACTTTCATATTGTGGTATAAATTGGGTTCATTACCGAAAAAACATAGATATACATCGAACGGATTTCCACTTTCTGAAAGGGGAAATTCGAAAATTCGAAATTTTACCTAGCAGGTCATAATAACTAAGAATTAAAGAAATAAAAACAAAAACAATAAAGTTTAGAAACCAGTCATTACAAACTTCAGAAGTTTTCATTTGATTGCTGTTCTCGTGCAGTACCTACCAACAAAAAACAACTTAAAAATTACGGACTGAAGTAGGAACCGTTTTTGTGTACCTACCTATAACCTAACCTATTTGTAATATGAAGTCACAAATCATATAAATGATTATATTTTCGTTCAATAAACAATCAATTAGCTTCCCTCAAATCCTTCTATCAGTATATCACGATTTAATTATCAAATTAATATTAAACGAAGACTAACATTGTTAGCGAGTTGAAGATAAACTAGATAGAAGTTTCACAATATGGTTATATCGTTGGATTCACTCGCCTTGTTGTGAAGTTGTTCCGTTTAATTCTCCTGGTGACGTTTCAGCCATCTCCGTTGCATCTCACTTGTGGACTTTGCATACAGAAATTAATTCTCGTGAATTGATCCGCTTTTTTATTTGGAATAAACAACTTTGTTAAGACTTCTGACAAGTTTCATTAGCTTATACTGCGCAGTATGAATTGTTATTGAACACGAGCATCAAGAAAAAAACTTAACTCTCTATAATCTATAATATAATATATAATTATTAAGTTTGATGGGAGAGATGCTTTTCAAGATTATTAATAATAAGTAGGTACATATTATGTAGAGAGTTGCATTGTGTGATCGTAACAATCGACACTTCACACATCGTTCTAGCTAGCACGCGTGGCGCGAGAAAATTTATGTACCTATATTCTGAAAACGATAATATTCTTTTTTTCAAATTGTAAATTTTGAAATTTAAGTATGTATTATATATATTAATTATACCTACCTATAGATATTAACTATATGTTCATAGTATGAACATCATACTATAAATTTTCAGTGGAAATAACTGACTTGACTAGACGTCGCTGGAGCTCTTGGAAAACAACCATCAAATATAATTGATGAAGCTTTCTGAACCTTTTTCTGAAATGCCGGATTTTATGAAATGAATCCCATAAATAGGTAAAATAGGATATCAAATTTTGCACATAAATTCTTTATTTTTCCCGTACGATCCACGTAGCTCGTATAAAATGAGTTTAATTGTCCCAGACTTACGTGGTAACTTCCATTCACGATTCTCGATTTTCGCATGAGAAGTAAAAATGGTTTCGAGTTTGCAAATTTGCAGAGATTGTAAATCATGTATTATTCTTTGAGTTTATTAACAGTTTTGTTAAAGCATACCTAGTATTTAGTAATAAGGTGTTCTAATTTTACGACGAATGGCTCGATGTATTTTAATGAGTATAGATTCTTAGAAACCAATTTGAAATTCCATACCGATAATGTTTTCAACGCAATATAAGCATTCATAAGGCAAGCTTAGGAACATATAATATAACAGGAAACCAATAAGCCCAAGTGTAAACAACAGTTCTATTGTGATTGAGATGAAGACGAGAATAGATGATTGCAGAGCCCCGTTCCTTTAGACTGGAGAGAATAATTACTTACTAGGAATTTATAATTCAGAGATATGAATTGACTGTTTATTATATGTACGAACAGTGTTCATTAAAATATACGGCTTGTGATAATAATTAATAATATTTTTGGTAACAATTGTTCTTAAATCATGAACCGGTGATTCTTGACGGATTAAATGTTATCAACACAAAATAACAATAATAAAACCTATTTTTATTTATAACAACAAGAGCTACCGCTTTTAATCTAGGTATAATATAAAAATGAATCGCAAAATGTGTTGGTAAGCGTATAACTCGAGAACGGCTGAACCGATTTAGATAATTCTTTTTTTATTATATTCCTTGAAGTACGAGGATGGTTCTTATGTAGAGAAAACGTAAACATGTACCACGGGCGAAGCCGGGGCGGACCGCTAGTGTCCAATAAAAATTGGAATAGCCTTTTTGAAGATATGACTTGTACCTGTGTATATAGACCTGTATAATTAGATAAGATTAGGTTTCAGTTGAAGTTATTCAGTGGTTTCAGTTGAAGTTGGCTCCTACATAAACTGTAGGTACAAATAATTTCATATTGATTTATTATAGAATTAAAATATTTCTGCCATCTGGATAATTTGAATATATTTATTAGTACATGCTTTGATGTACATGTGTATTGTGTAAGTTTCCTTGAATAACTAGAAACAATGTATTGATTGATATTAATTATTATAACCTTCGTACGCACTTACACTAATATTATAAAGAGGAAATATTGGAATGTTTTTAGTACCAACGTACTTGTTTAACTTAATCACGAAACAATTTTTTTAAATGATTGAATGTCTATATGTTAGTGGTATAACTATATGCTAGTTTTAGTTATCTTATAAAGCTACGTTATTCTAAAAAGTTTAATTCTATCTTTATTATCTACTAGCTTCCGCCCGCGACTCTGTCCGCTTTTTTTTTCTACGTATTTTTCCGGCATAAAAAGTATCCTTTTTTATGCCCAGGATAATAAGGTATAATTATACCAAGTTTCATCGAAATCGAACCGTTACTTTTCACGTGATGCCTGAACATACAGACAGACAGACAGACAGACAGACAGACAGACAAAAATTTTTTTAATCACATATTTGAGTTTGGTATCGATCCAGTAACACCCCCTGCTATTTATTCTTTCAATATTTTCAATGTACAGAATTGACCCTTCTACAGATTTATTATATGTATAGATAAATCAGGGATTGGGACGCACTGCTAATGTATATAATGCAGTATTTTATTGTAATAAATTATTTACCCCAACCAATTTGGTTCATATGACAAAACGTAATTTGGAAACTAGATATTTGAAGACTTTTGTGTGTACACTAGTTAACTAGTACAATTAAGAACCTCTGCCCATTTCTATTGGAATCTTGAAGTTGACCTCGGGTCTTCATTGGACTGTTGCTATTAAGTTTGAGAGTCGATGGCCGGCCAGTTAATATGGGTAGAGAAGGAGCGAGTATTAAATCTTTGATGAGCTTTTATATTATAAAGGTTGAAATGCAGAATTTAACCCTATATAAGATAGTGAAGCTTGTTTCATTGTTGTATGCGTCTATTATTAACCGACTTCAAAAAAAGGAGAAATTAGATTTTTGTCCGTATTTGTAAATGTTGCAAGTGCAAGTTTGAAGTCGTTTATTTTTAACGCAGTTTTCACTTGTCTTCTAATGATTGATTCTGTATAAATTATCATCATTACAACTAAATAGGTACATGTTAATTAGGTATACCAGCCTAAAGGTTCTTAATTTGGAATAACAAACTTTCTTTCATATAAAACACGTTGCTAATAATCTCGTTTTATTTGGCGTTACAATCTTTGCTTTTCTTATACTTCAAGTTTTATACGTTGTGCCGACAGTACTGACACGAAAACTTTCCGTGTTAGCAGAAAAGATCTGATATGAGAAAAGTTCGCGCTCTTGTTATGGTATCGTGGTTTTTAATTGTCTCTACTATCACGAAACCGTACCAAGAAAACTTATTCTGAACATGGCGTTAAATTGATGATTACGTAACTTTTTCATATTTATACTTTTTGGTCGTGAATATACGAGGAAGTTACTAATATTTAATCAATCATACACAATTCAACAACCTCAGCAAATGTTTTGTCCAACCAAGAATTATGACGTCAGTCCAAACAGAGACTTCAATCACTATTGATTGTATTGTATGTCAAACTAGCGGTCCGCCCCGGCTTCGCCCGTGGTACATATTCACGTTTTCTCTACATAAAAACCATCCTCGTACTTCAAGGAATATAATAAAAAAAGAATTATCGAAATCGGTTCAGCCGTTCTCGAGTTATGCAATTACAACGAAAAGTGGCATTGATTTTTATATATTAGAAGATAAGCATAAATTTAAGACGAATTAGTTTCAATTTGTGTACGTGTACCTACACATGTACGTATACATGTAAGTCAAGTGTAGATATATATAAGTTTTATTAAATTATTGTAAAATGAAAGAAGTTAATACTTCTTCCTTAAATGATTTACGATTTGTTTACAATCAACTCTACCTAATGAAGATACAAAGTTGGCACTATATGTGCTTGATTATATAAATGCATAGGTATTAAAACAGTTTCTAAATCTTAGTGAGTGAGCCAAATTTAGTATAGATCTAGTATTAGTACAATCGATTTTCACTCTTTGCATACGATAAACAAATCTTTGAAGTAGAAATTGAATCGGGGAGCTATGCCTACACTTTAATATTAAACATCATAAACAGAAACTTTATAATTCAGTATGATGCAGCGAATGAAACTTCTTTCAGTCAGTTTTTAAATAAGTCCAAAATTCAGACGTTTCGAAAATGAGCAACTAACGAGAATAGTTAAACGGACCTGTAATTTGCATACAAATTGGCTTTCGGGGATAAACGCTCCATTTGTATTCAACCACAGGAACCCAACTCAGTGGCTGAAGAGTATTTATCTAGTTTCGGATTTAAAACGGCCCCAGTATCATCTGCTTATCGATATTACTGCTGAGGGCTTACGTTCCTTCAATGACGTCGACTTGCTAATTAAATGGGTGGGTTCGTATAATTTGAGCGTGTCGTAGCAGCCGCAGCTATCAGCATTTGATTTACGAATGGTGGAATAAAAAACAGATCTATCAAGCTTAGGTTTGCGTATTTGTGACAAAGTTGGTTTGCTTTGGGGGAGCTTTTTACTCACCAATTAATTATCGTATTAGATGACTGCATCAAATGTATCAACGTAGTTCAGATGTATTGAACAAATAGTGTAACAAGACAATAATGTGACTGTTAGACATGGAAACAAAGCTCAATTGAGTTGAATGACCCCAAGACAGATAGACTAGAATAGATAGTGCTAAGATCTTGTTACAGAATCAACAAACCCACATTGCTAAACTATTCAGTTATGAGAAACTAAATGGAATTAAATTTAATATTACGTTTGATATATCAAACTTATACGGTAATTAATGTTTTGTGTGTATGTGTAGACTGTGTGTTTAGCCCACTAGTTACTAGTTTCGTTAATTGTAATTGAAGTGAACATATACATTTTTCTAATATAACGTCTATCTTACTATAATACTATATTATGAAAAACCAAAGTAGGTACATAACATTGCGAGCGACGTTCAGTTCAGGGGTCATTTGGAAGACAAGGCTAAACTAGCCTCAAAGAAGCTAGGGGTGCTCGCAAGAGCGAGACAGTATTTCACGCCAGCCCATCGCCTACAACTTTACAAGGCACAAGTTAGGCCACATATGGAATACTGTTCTCATCTCTGGGCTGGAGCACCCAAATATCAGCTGCTTCCATTTGACCGCCTTCAACGTCGAGCATCTCGAATCGTCGACCGACCCGAGCTCACCGATCGGCTGGACCCACTAGCACTGCGACGTGATGTTGCATCACTGTGCGTATTTTATAGAATATATAATGGAGAGTGTTCTGAGGAACTATTCCAGTTAATACCAGCTGCGCAATTCCACAACCGCACTGCGCGACACAAATTAAAATACCATCCTCACCACCTGGATGCGTGGCGCTTGTCTACTGTGCGATTCAAGAGACACTTTTTTCCGAGAACTACGCTATTGTGGAACAAGCTCCCTGCCTCGGTGTTTCCTAACTTATACGACATGGACACCTTCAAGAAGAAAGCGTATAAATTCTTGAAAGGCCAACAAATCGTTCGCAAAGTGCCCGACAATGCGAACGCTCATGGGCGGCGACGAGCTTCCAAAAAGTAACTCGCTTGCTCTTTTGTTGGTGATGATATAAAAAAAAAAAAAAAAAAAAACCATATAACATCATATGCTTCAATTCACTTCAGATGCGTTGAAATCATGCTGGTTCCCCTAGACCGGGCTAATTTGCACTCAATGACATAAACTAAAGGGGTTTCATAGAGATTGGCTGTCAACCGTGTTACGTCCGCAATCAACAATCGCATGACCTCAAGTGGGAAAATTGGGACCCCACAGTGCTATTCTCTAGCAAAGTATCACTTTTCTATTTACTGATCCACTTTCAATAGACGAAGATATCGATTATCAGTTTGAGATGGATGTAATAAGCGTAAATGTTAATTAAACTTTTTAAACTAGCTAACGACCGATGCGATGGTGTCTTCTTGAGAAGTGTTTAAAGCGCGAAGTTTACTTTAGTGTGGTAATGGTACCTAGTCATTATGTTTATAATATGATTTATTTTCTTTGATCTTTCTCAACATAACAAGAAAAATATACCGGCCGAATTGATAACCTCCTCCTTTTTTTTTGAAGTCGGTTAATAAAAAAATAATTACCATAACCGTTCTAGATGTTACGCTGTGACCTGTTAACTACATGTAGGTACGTTGCTAGGTGTAGGTACCTACACAAATTTTTATTATTTTTCGTTTTATTCGTAAAAATATTGTGTAATGACTCGTAAAGGTAGCTGCAAATTTTATTTAAATATCAGATACCTATATTCGTTAAGAGGGCTTATTCAATTTAACGCAAGTCAAAATCTCCGCGATCTATTACGATAGATCGCGGCTTGCGCTATCCTTTTACTATGAACAGCATAGGTCCACAGGAGAGCGCCGAGCAACATGTCCTCTCTCTGGAAAGGCTCGCTGCCGACTGATTTTATTCGGGTCGCGCGCAGTGTTTTATAGTACTTTAAAAAAAATTGTAGAAAAATAATAGAGGTACCTTAGTTGATTTTTTAAATTTTATCTTATAAGTAAGACGTTCTTTTATTGCAATATGTATAAATTATATTCAACTAAGTCAAATATCTTGGTGAAAATAATCATTTTGTCGACTATAATTTCTAAAAAAATTCACATTGTTCGGATTTTAATTTCGTAAGTTAGGAGTCCAAAATAAAAAAATCTTTTAACTAACTATTTTAATAAGGATTTTAGCAGTTAGTTAAAAAAAAATGTGTGTTAGATCTGTCAGCAATTTCAGATATTTTTAGCTTCGAAATTGACACTAAAAGTGAAATCAAGTAATCATCGGCTCAGTTATCTTGATGGTATTCACAAATACTGTATTAATTGAAATAAACTCTTAACTAACTATATAGACAATAAAATTTCCTAAAATTATTAGTAATTCATATGTATGTAAGATAAGTGGTTGATGGACAATCTGGTTTGGAAAATCACATATTTGAGCCAAACAGCGCACGGACCGCGTACACGGCCTTAATGAGATTTTCGTATTACTTACGTAAGTAGATACTTATGAGATTTATGCTTTCATTTAAGTGCATTTAAGCTGCATTTTAATTAAAAGTAGGACATTATTGTTTGTATTCCTGTACAGGTATCTCGGTATACCGTATATGTAGTGGTATCGAGATAAATATTCATTTTTCAATATTAATTTTTAAAAGCCAGGGGCGGGCTTGTGAGTTGAGAGGTCCTTAGAGCAAAATAATATATTTTAGGTACATGATTAATTTAAAAAAGCTTGGCATACCTATTTATCAAAATAGAAATATAGAAAACTGAAAAAGTTATTTTCAAAATGGTCCATCCAATAATGTAGCAAAAATAAAGACCTACCAAGGTAGGTAACCTACCTACCAAGAGCCAAATGAACGAAGCTTAAAAATTCTATATTAATATGCAAATTTTGTTACACTGTCTGTTTGTATAATATAATGAAAAATTGTATTATCTACCTGTTTAATTTTACGGGAGATACCTGTAGCCCTCGAGGCCTACATTTGACCTGCCAGCCGTCCCCTAAGGCCTTCCTACCAGAATATTGCTTGGAATTATTTTTTATTATATTTTATTTTATTTTATTTTATTTATAAAAGGTACCTTACAGCTGTTGATAAGATAAATTATACTAATTACATATAAAAACGCCAATTACAAGGCACACCGATAATAGTAAAATTGTGTGACAAAAAACGGCAAATTACAAAGGTACAATAATTGTTTTCTTTTACTTTAACAAACTTAACTTAACTTTAACAAAAAAATTCTTGATGAAACACAAAACATAAATGAATTAAATGTGACTTCTCGTGAACAAGCAATATCAACAATATAACATTAAAGCCGAGAAAAACAGAAATGAAATTGAGCCTGTTATGGTAGGTGACAATGTGAGAGAATGAGTGGACGTGTAAATGAGTGTGTGTGTTAGGGTCTGCGCGTGTGTGTGTGTGTGTGTGAGTGTGTGTGTGTGTATTACTTATTTAAGTTATTTATAATCTGAAGAATTGCACTTTTAAATCTAGGGCGTGATAAACAAAATATATCAGCTGAGCAAAATTTATTATTATATACTTCAGGGAGTCTGAAATATGGAGAATTTTTAAGATAGTTTGTAGACGTTGACGGCACTAAGAACAAATTTTTTTGTCGAGTGCCTTGACTGGGAACCCGAAAATTAAAAGGATTCAAAATAGAGATACAGTCAAATTTATTATTTAGAATATCAAACAAGAACATTACGTCGATTAGATCTCTTCTATCCGATAACGCGTTAATATTATAATGTAGACAAGCCTGCTCATAGCTTACAGGGAAATGTTTGGATTTAAAATTTAATTTCTTAAAAAATATTTTTTGTATCTTTTCTAGCCTATTGATATAACATTTGTAGATTGGTCGCCATATTACACATGCAAACTCAAGGATACTCCGAACATATGCAAAGTATAAGACCTTTAAACATCGTATATCGTCAAAAGGTTCAGCTGTGCGCAAAACAAAACCTAAATTAGCAAATGCCTTATTTGTGACGTAGTCAATGTGGTCGTTGTACGTGAGTTTCTCGTCCAGTATCACGCCTAAATCTCTTACTGTATTAGTGGATGGAATTTTTTCATTGCAGATTGAATATTCAAAGTTTATAATATTTTTTTTATTCCTAGAGAAAGTTATTTTTTGACATTTATTTATATTAACTGATATCTTATTTATGTTATAGTAATTTGTTAATCTATTAAGGTCGTTTTGAAGTGAAAGACAATCATCTAAACTAGCTATTTTGGTAAATATCTTTTTATCGTCCGCATATAAAAGGAATTTAGAACTATGAAAGCATTTATCTATATCATAAAGATAGATATTATACAGCAAAGGTCCCATGTGTGAACCCTGCGGCACACCTGACGGGATATCTACAAAGTTAGACCTATAACCACCAACTACAACGGCTTGACAACGATTTCTTATATAAGAATCTAACCATCTCAGTAGGTTTCCTTTAATATTTACATCTGAAAGCTTGCCTATTAGAACATCGTAATTTACTCTGTCAAATGCCTTCTCAAAGTCTGTATAAATTACATCAACTTGTACGTTGTCATTCATATTAGTGTTAAGATAGTGGGTGAAATCCAATAAATTTGTTAAGACATTACGTGATTTTATAAAACCGTGTTGATTATATGGAATGTAATTCAGAGCATGTGTGTAAATACTTTTGTAGACGAGTTTTTCAAGCAATTTTGAGAATATGTTAAGCAATGAAATACCCCTATAGTTTGTTATTTCTAATCTAGAATTCTTTTTATGAATCGGTACAATTAAGGCTTCTTTCCAACGTTTCGGGAAAACTCCTTCGGTGACTGAACGTTTAAATAATATTTTTAAAGGTAAAAGAAGACCGGACTGACATTTCTTTACGAATATAGCTGGTATACCATCTGAACCAGCGCCTTTTTTAACATCTAAATCCTTCAGTAGTTTTTTTATTTCTCCATCATTACAAGGTATAGTGTGTAAGCAGTCAGTTACATCAGAATCATAGGCATTAGGCGTTACGCTGGAGGAGATAGTCCTTTGAAACACGCTATGAAAATATTCGTTGAAAGCATTACAAATATCACTACCGTTTGTGAGAACGCGTCCATTATAATTCATGTTGGATGGTAAATTAGAATTCTTACGTTTGCTGTTAATATACGTCCAAAATTCCTTTGGATCCTTAATGATGCTGTCTTGACAACGTGATAAATAGTTAGAATGACATTCGTCCTGTAAGTTTTTAACTCTTTTTCTCAGTAGAGAAAAGGATGCGTAGTCATTAGGGTTTTTGAAAATTTTCCATCGACTGTGAAATTTAGATTTCTCTTTAATTGCATTAATGAGAGCCGGCGTGTACCACTTAGGGTAATGGCGTCGAGAAGATATCTTTATGCATGGGACAAAAGTATCGATTAGGGTATTTATCTTGCTGTAAAATATGTCCACGCATTCGTCCAAAGAACCTGTTGATAAAAGTTCATACCAATTTATTTTGTTCAATTCAGAATTTATGGCATCATAGTCTGCTCTATAAAATTTTCTCAGCTTAGGAAACACAGGTCGCAATTCTTTAAAACATATATCTTTTACACAAATAATCAATGGGCTATGAAATTTATCGATATTTACGAGTGCATCGGAACATGCCGTGCAGTCGACAGAAACATTCGAGAAGACAAGATCAAGAGTATTGCCACAGTGGTTCTGTGTGACGTTAAACTGCTGGGCCCCCAATAAATTTATAGTATCGAGCAGATCTAATGCAGATTCTAGTAAATTTGAATTACAGTATTTGTTAATTTTATACGTGTTGTTAGTCGACCATAAAATAAAAGGTAGATTAAAATCGCCCATAATAAGAAATAGGTCATTCGGATGCCGATCGTAAATATTACGTAAAGCTTGATTAAATATTTTTAAGGTATTATGTGCGTCTGAGTTAGGGGGTAGATAAACTGCAATAACGTGCAAATTCTTTGCATCCTGTGACCTAAATTTAAAAACATTCCCTGGTATCGTTAACCAAACACTTTCAAGGTCATCAGGAACGTTATGCAAGTTATGACTCAAAAATGTTTTCTTTATACATATCATAACACCCCCGCCTTTCTTTTTGGTTATTCTGTCGCATCTAAATACATCGTAACGCCTATCACAGAGTTCCGTATCCAATATTCCGTTACATAACCAACTTTCAGTAATAATAATTATATCGTAATTATTTTTTTCAACATTTTTATAGAAGATTGGTAATTTTGTGCGTAATCCGCGTGCATTTTGGTAGTAAATATTTAAAGTATTGTATGTTGTCATTATTTAAAAAGAAAGAAATGTATATGTATATTTAACTATAGGTATTATTTAAAAATACAGGATATAATTTCGTCTGAGAAAAAATTATCGAGAAAATATTTTATAACATAATTACTCATATTATAGTTAATTGCGATTACGCATCAAATAATATATTCTATTAATGCATGACAAACAAGCAAATTCATTATACACAAAGAACATTCGACACAAAAAAATATTGTAACTGAGGGTATGTAGAAAAATTTTGTTCGATATCGTTACTGTGCGTTCACTTTTTAAAGAAATCAGGGGTGATAAACATATTATCACAAGAACGTTCATTGAAATGTCTAAGATAATATAAAATGATTTAAAAAGTGCATTCATCTGTAAATAAAGGGTGTATAGTGTATGTGAAAAATATGTAATGAATATGTAGAATGTATATGTAAATAAACTAATGTGATCTGGCTCATAATATAGAAGGCTCTTTAATAAAGACTCGATCCGAGCAATAAGCAAAAGAACTATTTTAAAGTCTCTAAAAAAAGGTTTAGGTCTTCTTCCGATGTTATAGATTTTGCTGGGGACTTTTCACTGGCGCGTAAGTAAATTACGCAATTTTTAACCCACACGAATTTTATATTACGCTCTTTTGCACGTTGTTTACAGGTATTTAACAAGATTTTGTTCGCGATAGTAAGATGTTCATTGATGAAAATCTTTACAGAGTTACCACCAAATCCAAGGTCGTGCGACGTTATTCCTTTGTTCTTGTTGCATTTTTTAAAATTGGCTATTAAAACATCCTTGCTCATTTTATTATTTAATTTCGCCACGATTTTTTTAGAAGCTCCGTGTTTACCCTGTAAAGGTTGAATTCTGGTAATAAAATCTAAGTCCTCTTTTTTTAGATTACAATCTAAGGCAGCTGCTAAGCGTAAAAATTCTTCGACTAGGTTTTCATTGGGTTTTTCCGGTAAGCCAACTATTTCAACGTTTAAGAATCGGTTCTTTTGTTGGGTACGTCGTTGCTCGAGTTCCAATGCAGCAATAGCCTTCTGAAGGCGAGCGTAATCCTCTTTTCTGTTAGAAGCTTCGATTTCATAAGCCTTAAATTTGTTCTCCATAGTAAGTACTTGTGATTGAATTTTTTGCATATTCTCTTTAACTTTGTCAGCTATTTTTAACTTCGAATCAATGTCCTCAAGTCTTTTATAAATATCTTCAATAACACTGGTGTTGAAAGTAGAAGTTAGTTCATTTAAATCATAACGAAGCTTTTCAACTTGTTCCGGAAGTGAAGAAAGCGGCGACAACATATCTTCAATTCTCCTTAATGATAATTGATAAGAACTTAAGTCTTCCAAGTTTTTTGTGGTACATCCAGATGACAAGGTATTTTTACAATCCTGACAAAGCCAAGAGGTTTGACGCTCATTCCCAAGTCTCCGCCAACCGATTTCTGAATATCCCGCACATTGAAAGTGGTAAGTACACCGACAGCTGGAGCAAGCGGTACCGTCAGAAACAGTCTCATTACAACGCTTACACGAGTTCATGCCGAAGGTTGTGAATACTGGCGTTACGTAGATGGGACGAAAACAAGGAGCGGATGACTCAATTCACGTAGTGATTCTTAGCTTGTTTGGCGTCGCGCGCGGCACCGCGGACTGAGAAGCCACAAAGTCCAGGTTCAAATCCACTCAAAAATATTTTTAAAATTAAATTTTAAATATCACTTTACGACAGAAACTACGTTCTTGCACACGCGTATCTCAAGACAGACTATGTTAAAAATTTTGTACATAATAGCATTAGACAAGCAGCTTTGTGTATTCATTAAATTTATTTAATATTAAATCATTAAAACAGTTGGACACCAATTAATTGCGCATTACAGCTGTGTTATTTTAAGATAGAAAGGATCTTTCGCCCACAGTTTCTACGTAAAATACTGTTGTACTTCAGCTATCTTCCTACCTATTTAAACGTTCCTTAAGCAATAGAGAAAAGAGTTAAAGAGGCAGCTGTTTAAGTGTTTAATCATTAAAAGTACCTATAGAAATACATTGCAAATTAATTGTAAGTACATACCTATTAGTTATATTATACAGTCTTCTTCTTCATAGTTACTGCTTGCCGAATCGGTGGTAAATGTTAAAAATATGTAATGAGTAATGACGATTCGAAAGTGCTTCTAAAATAAGTCTATTTGAATAAATAAATGTTTGAGTTTGAGTATATTCTAAACAAGGAATTATTATTATAATTGGAGGGTAAAAATATATTCATAATCCGATTGTTTCCCTCTTGTCTTCAAAAAGGTTATATAATATAAGCATGTACAAAAAATATGACCTCGTTATTTGCGTTATTAATTTCGTCGGAAAAATAAATTCTAGATAATCCAGCTGGATGAAACCGCAGATTTATTACGTGGGTTAAATACATTTCGGGTGAACAGTTTCAAAATTTTGAACCTTCATAATATATATTCATTCTTATCAGAGCGCAATTCTTCTGCCCTGTTTATTTAGCCTTTTTTTAAAAACCAATATTTTTATAAAAATCAGGATATAATAATTTATATTGAGCGGTTGCTGTGATCGTGATAATTTTAATTATTACTAAGTGTATTCACAATTATTCGATTCTCAAATTAGGTGATAATTTTTTTCTATTTATAGTGTCTAATCGTAGCCAAAGTCTTACTAAATACAAAATTTCGTCAACAACCATTCGGCTATTTTGAAGGCGTAATTGACGCACTAAGACAGAATAACCCAATCTTTCAATGTTAACATTTTTTATATTCATGTTAAAGTTCAGCTCACATCAAGACAAAGTATCTACCATAAATTTCTGTGAGAATAAGCTTCGCTTTATCCAAATTGTTATCTCTAAAGTCAAGTGCAAGACCTTTCCGTAACAAGGCTCGTGTTATGAAGTAGAATACTGAGCTATTAAAGTAGTAAAAACTGCTATCATATTATAATATCTTTATTGTGTATTTATTTGATAACTTCAGTAGTATTTGTTAAATTTATCACTATTTGTTTAATGGAGATAAAATAGTATGTTATGATGATGCTATGCTATGCTTCTGCTTATTCGTTTGTGTTCTAGGAATGTAGAGAATTTTCTCTTTATATATTTATACTAGTGGTCCGCCCCGACTTCGCCCGTGGTACCTACATGTTTAAACTATCCTATCTCTCAAGTTAGATCGAACTGCACATGGTGTGCGAATTTTATTATAATCGGTTAAGTGGTTTAGGAGTCCATTGAGGACAAACATTGTGACACGAGATTTATATATATTAAAGATGATACTATGCTTTTTGTTTTGGGGTGTCATGGCTGACTACCATCTTTCAGCCAAAGCCAACCTCACCTGCTCGCGGTGCACCCTGCCGATCAACAAACGAGGCTCTGGCGATTTTTCTTCTAACAGTGGTAAAGCTACAGCTACATGCAACTCACATGTAGCACGAGTGGGCAGTAGCTTGTCCGGGGTAGTACCACTATCTCACTAAAGACCGGCGTAAAGCATTACCTTGCGTTTCGCACGAGTAAATGAGATTGCCGGATGCCCATCCCCTTCGCCCTTAAATAATATGACAGCGGTACTCAATAGAAAACTACCCCAGGAGGGTACTAGCATGTCTCATCCTAGAGAATCCCTCCCTGAGCAACCTTGCTCAGGCTGCCCCACGTATTCTGGGGGGGGCAAGTTTCCGCGCATTTATTCTGCCAGGGGTAAAAAAGGTAATCACGTTTCGGCAACCGCTCCCACAATATTATCAGTGGATTTCTGCAACATTAGGGGGTTAAATTCAAACCTCAATGCTGTACACCACCATCTGGAGACAGTAAAGCCGGCCTTACTTTTTTTAACGGAGACTCAGATATCTTCTCCTGCTGATACATCCTATCTTAATTACCCGGGCTATGTTCTAGAGCATTCATTTGTTCCTCGCGCCGGAGTTTGCGTATACGCTAGAGAAGATATCTGTTGTCGCCGTCTAGGCAACCTTGAAGGTCCTGACTTGTCCTTACTATGGCTGCGTGTGGACTGCGATAACCATCCCCGCATCTATGCATGTCTATATAGGTCACACAGCGGAAATACCGAAACTGACCGACTCATTGAGCAACTTCAAACTTCGATCGACACGCTGCTTCAAACGATTCCAACGGTCGAATTAGCGGTCCTAGGCGACTTCAACGCACATCACGCTGATTGGCTATGCTCTCGCACTACTGATCACGCAGGACGATCTTTTCATGATTTCGCCTTGGCCTATGATCTCACCCAACTAGTACCTTCACCTACGAGAGTGCCTGATATAGAGGACCACACACCATCTTTGTTGGATCTCTTTATAACTTCATCTCCTGACAACTATAAGGTCAACGTCGTCGCTCCTCTTGGTTCTTCGGACCATTGCCTCATACGGTGTACAGTGCCTTTGTCACGTCAATCTCGGTGTCGTCCAGCTAGTAGCCGACGTGTCTGGCACTATGGGTCGGCGGACTGGGATGGGATGCGCGCGTTTTTTTCTTCCTATCCATGGAGACAGGTTTGCTTCGCGGAAGAAGACCCTGATGCCTGCGCCGACTCTGTCGCTGATGTGGTGCTGCAGGGCATGGAACTTTTTATCCCTAGCTCTGTGGTACCCGTCGGTGGCAAGTCTCAGCCCTGGTTTGGGCAATCTTGTAGAAAGGCCTCCCAATTGAAACAGGATTGTTATCAAGCTTGGACAGAAGCGCGAGTTGCACAGGATCCCGAAGCCAAGCATCTTAAAAAGATGTACAACTCGGCCTCCAGATCATTGAAGAGGGAAATATCAGAAGCGAAATCAGCATTCATTAATAGAATTGGTAAGAAGTTAACACATTACCCTTCGGGCACACGCGCATTCTGGTCTCTTGCCAAAGCTATCCAAGGGAATTTCTGTCGATCGTCGTTTCCACCACTGCGCAGGTCTGATGATTCCTTAGCCCATACTGCTAAAGAAAAAGCCGATGCTCTGGCCACTCTTTTTGCATCGAACTCGACGTTAGATGACGAGGGGAAAGTACCACCAACCATATTACACTGCAATAGTACGATGCATGAAGTCAAATTCACGCAATCGGCAGTACGTAAAGTCCTCTTCTCTCTCGACACTCACAAGTCAAATGGGCCAGACGGCATTCCTGCGATCGTACTTAAGACCTGTGCTCCAGAGTTGGCTCCGGTATTGACGCGCCTGTTTCGATATTCATACGCCACCGGTATAGTCCCTAGCTCCTGGAAGATCTCCTTAGTACATCCGATCCCTAAAAAAGGCTCACGCTCCGACCCATCCAACTACAGGCCAATCGCATTCACCTCCTTATTCTCCAAAGTGATGGAGTCCATCATCAACAGTCAGCTCTTACGTTATCTAGAGGATCACCAGCTGTTAAACGACCAACAGTACGGCTTCCGTCATCGTCGCTCGGCTGGTGATCTTCTTGCATATCTGACTCACCGATGGGCTAAAGCAGTTGAGAATAAGGGGGAAGCGCTAGCTGTAAGCTTGGATGTAGCGAAAGCCTTCGATCGGGTGTGGCACAAGGGGCTTCTTTCCAAACTCCCGTCATATGGGCTACCGCAGAGGTTTTGCAATTGGGCAGCTAGTTTTCTTAAGGCACGTAGCATCAAAGTCGTTGTCGATGGATATTGCTCCAAACTCATGCCTATTAATGCTGGTGTCCCGCAAGGTAGTGTAATATCGCCTACGTTGTTTCTTCTGCATTTCAATGATATGTTGCAAATACGCAGCGTTCATTGTTATGCGGATGACAGCACTGTTGATGCCTATTACACTGGCCAAGCAAAAACCTCCCAGGAACAAACTAACCTGTATCGAAACAACCTTGTGTCTAATATTGAGAACACCCTCGAGAAAATCTCGACATGGGGCCAATCAAACTTAGTTGTTTTCAATCCGACCAAGACACAGGTATGCGCGTTTACCGCCAAGAAAAGTCCGTTTGCCGTTTCCATTCGGTTTCAGAACACTCCCCTAACTGTCAAACCTAGCGTCGGAATTCTTGGGGTCGAAATTACGTCCGATGTCCAGTTTCGCGGTTTCTTGGAGGACAAAGCTAAAGTAGCTTCGAAAAAACTCGGAGTGCTCGCCAGGGCGAGACGGTATTTCACGCCTGCTCATCGTCTACAGCTATATAAGGCACAAGTCAGGCCCCATATGGAATACTGCTCTCACCTCTGGGCCGGAGCGCCCCAATACCAGCTCCTACCATTAGACCGCGTTCAGCGACGAGCCGTCCGAATCATTGACGATCCTGTGCTTACCGATTCGCTGGATCCACTCTCACTACGGAGAGACGTTGCGTCACTTTGCGTGTTCTACCGGATCTATAACGGGGTTTGTTCTGAGGAACTTTTTGATCTTATTCCGGCTGCCGAGTTCCAAAACCGTACTTCTCGCCACAAATTAAAATTCCACCCTCACCACCTAGATGCATGGCGGTCCACCACAGTGCGCTTTTCTCGGCATTTTTTACCGAGAACAACGACCTTATGGAACGACTTACCTTCTTCTGTGTTCCCAAACGGATTTGACGGGGAAACCTTTAAGAAAAGGGCATATTCATATCTCAAAGGCCGGCAACACATTCGCGGTGACCCTAACATCGCGAATGCTTATGGGCGGCGGGCATCACTTTCCATCAGGTGACCCGCCTGCTCGTTTGCCCGCTTTAACGATAAAAAAAAAAAAAAAAAAAAGGTTACAGATAAGGTTTGTCTTTACGAAAATTGTGTAATTTAATTTTAATTTAATGAGTTAAAATAAAATCTCTTATAAAATTCATGAATATAGCTAAAGTTTAAGTATAATTATGTCCTAAAAATGGCAATATTAATTAGGAATGAATTATGATATTGAGCGATTTGTAATTAGTATTAATTTCTTAATTTTAAATATAATACCTACCTAATAAGAACGATAATAGTTATGTTAACAACACAGGAGCAATCAAAAGAATACCTTCTTTATTTAATTTAGAATTACCTAGTATCATATACCTATATATTTTGCTGATTGAAATTGATATTATAAACGGTCATAACGTTTATAACGCTAGAATGGTAACGTTACCAATGTCTTAGTTTTATTATTTACCTTGGTTTATTACATTAGAAATTTCATTAATATTATAATATTGCAATTTGTAGTAATTAAATTTGATGCCTTATATATTTTTTTTCATTACACGTAAAGAGCTTATTTTGAGGTTTTATTTTTGTTTTTGTTACAGATGTGTGTTCGCTGAAACAGTTTCAGTGTAAGAACGGGAAGTGCATACCGATGTCGTGGATCTGCGAGGGAGAAGACGACTGTGGCGACAATTCCGATGAAATCATTGAAGAATGCAAAAAAGGTATGTTGTTGAATATTTTTAAAGAATGGAAAAAAGTTGAGTCGGGATTCGAACCCGCCTTTTGCCATACCAGGGCAACGCCAAGCCTCTCAGCCACTCGTGATCCCGCCTAAGCAATCGGCAATCGAAATTCTTCTACTCTTTCAGTTTTCGGGTGCCTTGGTTTTTTTTTATTTACTTTTCGCATAAAATATTGTTTCGTTATGAGTCTGTGTTCATATTATGTATGAAAAAGATATATGATGTTAGTGCATTATTTTCTGTAACGGATGCGATTTGATTTGCGTTAAATAATTATTAACATAACAATATATAAAATAAGGACATGTAAATAGTTACTAACATATAGGTATGAAACAACTTATCACATTTCAGTCGCTCTATTAGCATAATGCAAAAAGTATATTCTTCCAGGAACTCGAAGTGCGAATCGCAAGTGTTGCTATATTGAGATTTGAGAATAATCGATGTTTATATCTCTTTTTATCAAATAATTAAAAACTTCTTTCACCAATTTATATGCTACCCAGTAACGCGTAAATTTCTATAAGTCTATTAAAACGCATTGTTTGGCGATATTGAAATATTTACGTAGGTATCTCTTTGAGGTCGCCATCAAAAGGATATTGGCATCCTATTAACGGTTATTGAAGAGGAACTAACAAGTTTTTTTTGCCACGTGCCTTCAATTTTCCATCTATTTAAAACTGAAATTACTTAGCTATTGTTCGTCTTAAAAAGGAATGTAGTGTTCATACATTTTCTATTTCGTATTTAAAGAAGTGTATTGTAAAGATGCATGTTTTTGTTGATCCACAGAAAATTGTGTTCAGTTGGATATTTTTTATTTTTACTAGTAGGAAATGTTTATACTCTCTACTATAATTGCAATGTAATTATAGTCCTAAAATAGTTTAATTATAGTTCTTCTTGAAACTCAGCTAAATAATTAATATGAATGAAAATCATTCCTCGTTTCCGTATATCGAGACTCTATGAATCGTTTCTCATCCATCGCATTGCTTGAGTTATTAAGAAATAATTGAGAGTGATTGCGTTCGTCTTGATTGGTATTTGGCTTCTTTTATTGATGTGAGATGAGCCGCGACGCGATGGCGCCCTGTGTGTTCATATTGCGCATGCGTTGCTGTGCAATAGCCGTGGATCATATTCGCCGAGTCACCAAATGGAACTGTATCAAGTATCAAATCTATTTAATACGATGTTAGTAGTGTGGGAGAATTACTTGAATTTAAAGATAATATCAATCCGAAAGTCTAAGTAGGTAGGTATTCGGAACATTCTCAAAATTAAACTTTAAATATGATTAAATAAGAAATTTCTTCAGATTTTGAGTTGGGAAGTAAACTCTCAAGGAGAATGATCAAATTTTGAAAAAAAAAAATGGTTTTGACGACGAAAGTTTTTGGAAAACGCACGGTCTATATAGGTATAATTTACATTTGTAACTTTTTATAATATTTGTAGTCCAAGTATTTAAACATCAGCCAAAATATCTATATCTATAAAACTCAAAGGTGACTGATATAGTGATCTATCAACGCACAGCCCAAACCACTGGACGTATCGGGCTGAAATTTGGCATGCAGGTAGATGTCATAACGTAGGCGTCCCCTAAGAAAGGATTTTAGAAAATTCATCCCCTAAAGGGGTAAAATAGGGAATGAAAACTTGTACCATGAAAATCAATCATTTCCACGCAAGCGAAGATGCGGGCAACAGCTAGTAGGTATATAAAAAGGAATATTCAAACACCTAAGCTTTTACTCAATTCTGCCTTTTTGCCAAGAGTCCATCATGATTACAAGATGTTCATTGAAGCGTCTTTTATATTATATTATGTACCTACTATTTACGGATTGAAAAGTTCCAAGTCATAAAATATATATTTTAGGTAAAATAGATTAATGAAAAGAAACATAAGTTACGTTGTGCAAATAAATTTTCTTTTCAGCAGAAATATTCCCCCGACAGTTGAAATGATTGCATAGGTACGCCTGTAGGTTGCAGTTTTAAATTGTGTTGTTTTTATATAAAATAAACACTGAGGTACAATAAAACCCCCGTTTAAAGAGCAGCGTCTATTGTATAGGTATTTTCTGTGTAAATAGTTCAAAAGAAATGTTGTCTTTGTGAGTATAAATAATTTTTCTCGACAAAGGAATAAAAATGTAATATTTTTTTAATTGGCTCAGTATCTATAGGATTAAAAGGTGAAGGTGAGAGAGTTGAAGGTATCCGTTAAAACCTATTAAAAATTCTCATGGAAATAATTATTTAATTTAAAATTATCTGTCTGGACGTAGAAAAAATATAAGCTAGATTAAAGCTGAAAGACAGATTGATCCATTTAGACCGGATTGAGGAGCGAAAGGCCTCTCTAGCAGAATAGAAATTGCACAAAGCCTCTTAATGTAATGAAAATGCGCTAAGAAAGGGTCTTCATTAACTCGTCCTCTTAGTGGGCGGAAGGAGGGAATGCAGTTAATATAAAGTTTGCAATTTTTATCGGTGCCGAGACGGGGCGGGCTGCTGGTTTCATATTAGTTTGCCAGGATAACTGATACGATTTGTACGTTTCTTATGGTCCTACAAAAACAGATATAAGTCGGCAAGCGGGTCACGTTCGTGAAACGCCTTCGTGCCTGGAAATGTCCTCATTCGTACATAAGTTGATGACTAATGGTTCGACGTAATATTAGGTACTGTGTTTTACCCTCGGACCCGAATTTTAACATGTTTTTGTTCACTAAAAATTGTCATATTATCTCTATCCCTCGTGTCATATTGAAATTCATTGTGATTATCAAATGTATTTTTTGTAGAAGTGTGTAATCCTTTTATTGATCATGCATTGAAAATCTATTGCCCTACTTTCTCTACATATAAATAGCGAATAAACATATTTACATTTAATTAAGGAAATAACTGTTTTTATAATTAATTTGATTTATTAATAAATATCGACCACTGACAATACATAAACTTGATCTAAAGAACAATACAGAGCGCGTTTTAATATAACTTAGCTGCCTAAAATTGTAGGCTTAAGTTACTGAGGCATATATATTGGTGTCACAAAAGGGTAATGCACTAAAGCGCTTATTTCCATCAATTCCATTATAATACCTTAAAATGTCCCATATATGAATAAATACGATAGTTCATACTTTCCGCGAATTTTATGCGCCATTAACTGTTCACAGCAATGTCGTTATACAGTGACAACTCGATACGACAGAGAATTCTGACTCTTAGTATGGTTGGAATAGAATAGAAAATTCCGTCAATCTTTTTATTCAAATATGTATTCTAAGTTGTCGTATTTGCAATTTATTGACGATGAACTAGAATTTTGGCTATATGTTTTGTTAACGAATACAGCTTGGTGGTTTATCATCTCATAAACTGCACTATAACAGATACTAATTTTTATATTCTTTGACTACTTTCATGTACACAAAATTGAAATTTCATAAGACTAAAAATATTTTGTAAAATAATCTAAGCTATAAGTTTCCGTTTTCAGCTTCGATGTCTACATGAGTTTACCGGTAATAATGCTGCTGAAATGATTCATAAAAATATAAAAAATAATAAGATTTTTTTCTTTTGGCACGTTATTCAGTTGCCCCCGAGACGTTGTTCTGCTCTATTGCTCCTTTTTCGTGTTTTCATTTTTGAGGACCTTCCTTGTGCCTAAACAAAAACGTTAAAATAAATTCGCCGAATTGGTCAAGCCATTTTCAAGTTTTGTGCTTAGCAACACTTATAGATTTACTTATCGCATTGATGATAATATTTTATTTGACTTCTTTTATTTCTCAATTCAAGATCATTATACTTCTTTGTACTCTGCGAATCTTACGAACATTGGATTATTTTTGTGTAGGTAATCGATTCAATATAGAGGTAAGTAAAATAATATAATACCTCTGTTTGTGCTTTGTTCGTCTCATATTTACACTGATATTTTAGTGTCCCGCTTTTCTATGTTTTTTCAGAATGGAATAAGTATGAACTTGTATGTTAGCGTTAACATATTTTTTTATATTGTTATAATATAAAAGTTAGTGGTCATGAAATGAAATAGAAAAAAATTAAATACATGCCTAATATTTTTTGCAGTTTAACTAATTGTTATTGAAATTAATAGCAACGATTTCTTTTTAAAAAGCGTTATTTCTTTAGATAAAAATATTTCGTCTTGTACGTTGAGACTTGGCTAAGATCCTTCGTAAGCTTGGAACAAGTTCTGATTGCAGTAACTACGAATCCCGGGAACCCATAAAACTCAAAACCAATCCCGTAATATTCAAGATGAAGGTTGGTAGTAATTGCTGCCATAAAGTAAGGGTGTCCTCCGAACTCCAAACCGATATCAAATTTTAGTGCCCCTCCAAGTTTTTGGCCTTAAGCAAATGAAGGAACATTCGCTTCCCTCGTTCATTTTTAAATTTAATCTACCAGATTGCTTCTTACTATTTAATAAATTAATGTCTGGATTGCCCAAGAGAGTTGTTATCGATCTTAGAAGATTTGTTACGAATTTAGACTACGTAAATTATGTAATCAATTTAAAGGTAAGTAGTATAAATTCTGAAAATAATGCCGAATTGTACTTACAATGTTTACTATCTTATTAAAAATAAATATTACAATTTTTGTAACAGCATTTCTCGTACATAATGATGAGAACACGCATCATTATTTTTATTTTTAGTAAAGGCAAATTTTGAATAAATGCAGTGGCATACTCTACATATCTCTCATTAAAATGAGTGTTTTGTTTTCTCGACGGTTCTATTGTTTCAGAATATTTTTCGTTATATGCTGCCTTTTTACGCACGTACTTATATATCTTACATTTTGTAGTACTAATTTGTTGTTAAGCTTAACAACAATATGTATATAATTAAGAATATTATCTATATGGGATAATAAAAGTCATTCAATCGATGTTTTAATTAAAAGCACAATATAAATCTTCTAGTCCTTTTAATCCAATGAGAAGCTGTGTTCTGTATTTCCTTTAGCCCTTATTACACATTCCTGCATTCCTCCTGTCTAGGAGAGATATTATGAGCAAAGTAGAATTAATAATATTAATAGGTACTAATGAATTGAAATATTTGACATGTATCGTACGTACTGTTAATAAATTTCGGATGTTGAGAAATAATACCACAACAAAGGAAACCCTTTTCTGCAATGATAGGGAAGTAAATATCATTGTATTACTATAAAATATATACCTACATATCCCTGACCATGTTAGGTTTAAACTATTTAAGGAGAATTAAACTAATATTATCCGACGAGGTCTATGTGGATAGAAGCTGCTTTGTTAAGGGTGACAGTGTGGGATTGAAAAACAAAGCTCGGGACATGAGTTTAGCAAATTGAATCCCATTTCCAGTTTCATTTTAATCATATGTACTTACGTAGGTAATTTCATTTAATAATTCGTCGGATTATGTTTTGATATTCTCCTTTTTGCCGGCGCCGTGTTGTTCACTTCGTGAATAATCATCACTGAATTTGCTTTTTTCGGTTGAAATTGGTTCTCTTTCGAGAATTCAGCCAGCTTATTAGAGTGGTAGGACTACAGCTGCGCAAGATATTCTCTTTTGGAAATCGTACGCAGCATGAATTGGGCTGTAGTCCATCCGGGGCGGTACCACTAACCCACAGGAAACCGGCGTAAAGCTTTCTTAGCGTTTCGCATAGGTGAGTGGGTCACACCGGATGCCCAATCCCCCCCCCCCCTTCCCTTTTAAAACTATGGCAGCGGAATTTAAAGAACTATTACCCCAGGAGGGTACCAACACTGTCGGTGCTGGAGAATCCCTCCCTGAGCATCTTTGTTCAGGCTGCCCTGCGTATTCTGGGGAGGGCAAAATCCCGCTCGTTTCTAAAACCCGAGGCAACAAGAGCAAAAAGCTCAGCGCACCCCCTTCCACGCACTGCGTGAATTTCTGCAACATTAGGGGCTTACACTCGAACATCAATGCCGTCCATTACCACCTTGAGACGGTGAAGCCGGCCTTGCTCTTCTTAACCGAAACGCAGATATCTTCCCCCTCCGACACATCCTATCTGAATTACCCAGGATTTACCCTGGAGCACAATTTTATTCCTCGCGCTGGTGTCTGCGCTTTTATTCGGAATGATATCTGCTTTCGTCGCCTCGCTTGTCTTGAAGGTAGGGATCTATCCATCCTTTGGTTACGTGTGGACTGCGACGACCACCCTCGCGTCTATGCGTGCCTATACAGATCCCATAGCGGTAATGACGAAACCGACCGACTCATCGATCACATACAATTGACGGCTGACAACATGCTCAATCAGATTCCATCAGCGGAAATCGTGGTCCTTGGAGACTTCAATGCGCACCATGTAGAATGGCTCAAGTCTCGCACAACAGACCACGCGGGGAAATCTGTTTACGACCTTGCCCTTGCCTATGGTCTAACCCAACTGGTAGCATCGCCCACGCGAATTCCCGATGTTGAGGACCATACGCCTTCCCTGTTGGACCTTCTGCTGACTTCCCATCCGGATGGCTATCAGGTCACAGTTGATGCCCCTTTAGGCTCATCTGACCACTGCCTCGTACGGAGCGAAGTGCCAATCTTGCGCTTTTCACGGCTACTGAATGGTGGCCGCCGTCGCGTTTGGCACTACAAGTCAGCAGACTGGGACGAGATGCGCACCTTCTTTTCATCTTATCCCTGGGGCCGTGTTTGTTTCTCGGCAGAAGATCCTAGCACCTGTGCTGACTCTGTTGCTGATGTGATACTTCAGGGAATGGAATTGTTCATTCCAAACTCCGTTGTTCCCATCGGTGGCAAGTCCCAGCCCTGGTTTGGTCACTCTTGTAAAACGGCATCACGCCGAAAACAGGATTGTTACCAAGCCTGGGCCAATGCTCTTGTGACTAATGATCCAGACGCCCGTACTCTTAAGAGAAAACTAAACTCGGCCTCTAGGTCCTTCAAAAGAGCTATTGCAAGAGCTAAGTCTGAGCATATCGCAAAGCTTGGCGAGAAACTCGCCCGACTTCCTTCGGGAACACGAGCCTTTTGGGCACTCGCCAAAGCTGTGCAAGGAAACTTTTGTCGACCGTCATTGCCATCTCTACGCATGGAGAATGACCTGTTGGCCCACACGGCAAAGGAGAAAGCTGATCTTCTTAGCTCCCTTTTTGCCGCTAACTCGACTTTGGATGACATGGGAAAATCACCACCTACCATCCCACGGTTCGAGGGCTCTATGCCGGACATCCGATTCACCCAGAGCGCTGTGCGTAAAGCACTTTTCGCTCTAGACATCCACAAGTCGAGTGGTCCCGACGGTATTCCTCCTATTGTGTTGAAGATGTGTGCACCTGAGTTGGCGCCGGTTCTCACGCGACTTTTCCGGCACTCCTACTCCACAGGCGTCGTCCCGAATACATGGAAGACAGCTTTAGTACACCCTATCCCGAAAAAAGGCGATCGCTCGGATCCGTCCAACTATCGACCCATAGCCATCACTTCCTTGCTCTCCAAGATAATGGAAACCATTATCAATCGCCAGGTGCTAAAATATCTGGAAGAGCGCCAACTGATTAGTGACCGACAGTACGGTTTCCGTCGTGGCCGGTCAGCTGGCGATCTTCTTGTTTATTTGACTCACCGCTGGGCGTCAGCGATTGAGAGCAAGGGGGAAGGCTTAGCTGTCAGCTTGGACATAGCGAAAGCTTTCGATCGGGTATGGCACAAAGCGCTTCTTACGAAGCTTCCTTCCTATGGGCTTCCTGAGAAATTTTGCCAGTGGGTCGCCAGTTTTCTCACAGAGCGTAGCATGAGTGTCGTAGTCGACGGTTCATGCTCTGATCCTAAGCCTGTGAATGCTGGTGTCCCACAAGGCTGCGTTCTGTCTCCCACTCTGTTTCTTCTGCATATCAATGATATGCTGCTAGACGGTAGCATTCATTGCTATGCAGACGACAGTACTGGTGATGCAATATACACCGGCCACAGCAATATTTCTCAGGACCGCGTCATTGAGTGCCGGAACAACCTCGTGTCTTCAATAGAAACCTCCTTAGAAGAGGTGTCTAACTGGGGCCGACGTAACTTAGTCCAATTCAACCCCAAGAAGACACAGGTCTGCGCGTTCACCGCAAAAAAGCTTCCCTTTGTCGTAACTCCTCGTTTTCAGGGCATTCCTCTCTCTGCCACAGCTAGCATCGGTATTCTTGGTCTCGAAATCTCGAGTAGCGTACAGTTCTCCTGTCATCTGGAAGGAAAAGCCAAATTGGCTTCACAGAAACTTGGTGTCCTCTGTCGAGCGGGGCAGTATTTCACGTCGCACCACCGCCTTATGCTTTATAAGGCGCAAGTTGGCCGCACATGGAATACTGCTCCCACATCTGGGCCGGGGCACCCCAACAACACCTCCTTCCATTTGACCGTATTCAAAGGAGAGCAGTACGACTCGTTAACGAGCCAAGTCTTACCGATCGGCTTGATACTTTGGCGCTGCGAAGAGACGTCGCTTCACTGTGTGTTTTCTATCGCATCTACAATGGGGAGTGCTCTGAGGAGCTGTTTGGAACAATACCTGCCGCTGAGTTCCATCATCGTACCGCACGCCACAAACTAAAATATCACCCACACCACCTTGACTCCTGGCGATCGACGACTGCGCGCTTCAAAAGAAGCTTCTTTCCGCGCACAACGAGTTTATGGAACGAACTTCCTCATGCGGTGTTTCCAAACGGTTACGACTTAGGGACCTTCAAGAAAAGAGCGTACTCCTACCTTAAAGGCCGGCAACGCACTAATAATGTCCCTGGCATTGCTGGTGCCTATGGGCGACGCAGTGCACTTAACATCAGGTGACGCGTCTGCTCTGTTGCCTCCTCTTGTATAAAAAAAAAAAAAAAAAAAGCTGCGTACAATTTTACAACATGGCAACCCTCCCGCGACGTGACTTGCTTGACAATGGACTGCCCTGTTATTCGGTTGTCTAGGGTTGCCACCTTTCAGATTCTCAGAATAAAATTAACTAAGCATAAATACGCTTACATTATTTAATTTATTCCAAATAATTAAATCGTGTCGCTTCATTTTTTTATCTCTAAAAGGAAAATCGCATTAAATCCGTTAATATTAGAGTAAATAGAATTTAGATGTTAAAAATTTTGTAATATTTTACCTTATGATAACGTTTCACAGTGCATAGTTTTAATACAGTTTAACAACGATTTAACTAATTAATTACATAATTGTATTGAATATTTTTCTCTGAATAGGAACATTTGTGGTTGTTTTGAAGTATTGGGTACTACTGATCATTTTTTCAAGATTCTATCGGGACATTTACGAGTATTTATTCTTATTTATTGTACGATACATGTAACGCTATAATCCCATTAATATTGTCTATGATTTGTTTTACCTACAAGGATAAAAATACATGATACAAAATGCATGCATATTGGCCAAAAAAGTATCTTGTGATAGCCCTATGGGAGTCAATTGATGCAATAACAATCAATAACTTTGACTGACAGTTACATCTCTTTTCCGCAACTAAGTAAACCGTATATTTTAATTATTTGTTTAATGGAGCAATTACTATTGAATTTAATGTGAATATCGTACCGAGGGTAGCCGAGGGATTAGGTACAAAATAAAGGTAAGAATTGCATTTATCTGACAGAGGGTCGATTTTTCAATCCTTGGTTAAAATTTATCCATCCAATAAAGTATTACACGATAATATTAAAATGTCACCTGAAAACTGTAAAATGCAAGTAATTAGAATACATTTTTGAAATGGTAATTTAATACGTTATTCAACGAATAAGTTTTGACCAAGGATTGAAAAATCAGCCCAGAGTGAAATGTTCTGAATTTAAAACAGAATAATAACATAATTATGTCGCCAACAGTTCTATTTAAAAAGGATTTCAAAATTCATAAACAATTATTATATTTTTGTCTCTTTGTATTTATAATTCACAAATGGATATATATACGTACCTACATGCGACTTATTTTTATTTATTTTCACAAAATTATTTAATGTTAAGTATTCAAATGTATTGTTATTCTTTAATTTAAATTGAATTTATAAAAATACAATTATAGACAACGCGGTAAATTCTGAAATTTAATAATAAATAAGAATTAAAATGGTACGCTCGGCGAAGTTGTAAATACGATTGCCAAACAATTTTATCCAAACTTACTTTAAGATCAAAGTTATATTTCATTTAACATTATTTAATGTTCATTTTTGAACTAAAATAGAAGGTAATTCTATTACAAAATATAAAATGTTCTAACGTTATTAATTTGTAAAGGTTTCCCCGACGACAATCTGAAAATGTAACATTTATCAATATTAATTCGCAATTTATCTAAATAAAATGGCTTTTGTGTTGATATGGGAGCGAGATTTTTCTTTTTAACGTTTGTTCGGCTTCTTGTATTTAGAATTTCAATGTTATTTATAAAGCATAAGCACATAAATAAAAGTAAATAGGTATTTTTAAAATCACCTTTGTTATCAAGAAAATTGGATGATATACATGCAATACAACTCATATATATTCGAAGATTAAATAAATTTTAGCATATCTATACAAATATTATGAAGCTGAAGAGTTTGTTTGTTTATTTGAACGCGCTAATCTCAGGAACCAATGATTTGAAAAATTCTTTCGATGTTAGATATCTATTATTACGCTAAGACCAACAGGAACGGAGCAATGCGGGTGATACCGCAGAGCACAGCTAGTTTTATTATATTAATGATATTACTGCTGTCATTAGTCTGTACTATACAGATCATTTGCTTTTCTATTCTTCAATGGAGATAAATCCCGGTATTCCGATTGTAACGTCGAAGCGCTCACCACTGCGCAAATAGGTGGTCAGCCGAAAGCAAACTTATTGCAGCTTCAGCCCGCCCAGCTTAACACGAATCGATGCTGATAAATGAATATTTACACTTATGTTACACCCATATCTCTTGTTAACGATGACCCACCTGTCAAGATTTTATGTATCAAATACTAGGTACATGGTACGTATTTATTTTATGGTCCATTCCCTTTGTGTATAGCCACGAACACGACACAAACAAATGCTTATTATATTATTAGATAGCGGTCTCCTTTGTCACGTATTTCATTTGATAAATGTAAACATTTTCACAATTTACGCATTGCGTATATCGGTATATCGAATATTGGCAAATAAAATTTGATTTATCATTCATTTCAAATTCGTATAGCGGTGTCATTTCAGCGCTGATGTTTATAAATATTTCTATGTGCTCTCGAACAGTTATAATAATGCGAATAATATTTTTATTTAGGTATCGGTATGTGCATGAGTAGTTAAAAGTAACACTCCTGTTTTTTAAACACCTTTTTATTAGTATGTCGATGTGGATTTTAACAAAGTATATACAAAAAATATTTATTTAAGAAAAAATATACTTTCTGTAACAATCAGTGTAATATAAAAAAATTCGTTTTGTGAAACTAAATAAATCTAAAATTAAATAAATTATAAAAGGGAACGAATTTTATTATTCTGAGCATGGCATCATATATTATTTTTTAAGACGAAAGTTCTGAACATTTATTGCTTATTTTATCTTATAAAATTAAAAGCCAGAGGGATTATTATTTATAATTGTACTTAATCGAAAGCATAATTTATTTATGGAGGAGGAAAACTAATTTAATATTTCAAAATATATAGACACACAATTTTAATAGACTATGTACTTACTACGTAAAAAATAATACAGAGAAAATAAATATGTATATTATATTTGCTATTCTCTATATCATATGAAATATTAATATGGAGCAAGAAGCTTATCTCTAATATATAAAAATCAATGCCACTTTTCGTTGTAATTCCATAACTCGAGAACGGCTGAACCGATTTCGATAATTCTTTTTTTATTATATTCCTTGAAGTACGAGGATGGTTCTTATGTAGAGAAAACGTTAATATGTACCACGGGCGAAGCCGGGGCGGACCGCTAGTATCTTATACACTGGAGATTTCGGTATGAACATTTGACGTGTAACAAGATAAAATTAACTGCGTTAAAAACAACCGACTTCAAAAACGGAAAAGTAAAAAATAAAAAAGATTTGATATTATAAATTACTACATATTATTTAGATGTGCTATTTATTAAATAGGTTTGATGTCGGTGCACGGGCTTAATACTAAGTGCTTAGTGTTTGGCACCGACTTCAAACCTATTTAATAAATAGCACATCTAAATAATATGTAGTAATTAATAATATCAAATCTTTTTTATTTTTTACTTTTCCGTTTTTGAAGTCGGTTGTTTTTAACGCAGTTAATTTTATTTAATACTTTTTAGTGTAATTTTCAACACGAATCAAACGAGCCCAAACTCGATAAAGTTGAGTCAATATATTACTGAGTTCCTATGGCCACCTTCCGATTCCATCATCAAATCAGCTCTATGTCATGATAATGTTTCATCGCTATCCAATTTACATACGTATACAAAATTTCAGCTCAATCGGTTACCGGGAAGTGAATCAAAGTTACTTGCTACATTCCAATTAAGTCATCGAGTACAGACAAAAATGCTCATAAAATAAAAACTACTGGGCCTAGCCGAATAAAATTTTTATGGGACCAATTCGACACCATCCCGCATCGAACAAAAAAAGAATCACGTAAATCGGTTCAGAAACCTCGGAGTAATCGGTGTACATACATAAAAAAAAAATAAAAAAAAAAAATATACCGGCCGAATTGATAACCTCCTCCTTTTTTTTGAAGTCGGTTAAAAATTGTTGTGTTTTATCACTTTCACACCTAACTTGGTATTGCCACTGTTAATACGAAGTTTTCCCAAGGCTACTATGTATGCCGTAATATTCTGTGCAAAAGGTTAGTTTTTGTACATGAGTTTGTTGATAAATTGCCAACAACGGCAACAGAAGCATTGTTGGATGAGACAATTATTATTTATGCTAAATAAAATAAGTATCTGGACCAATTATTAAAAAGCGATACTCCCTGATTATGGGTAGTTACCATAATAAAATTGTAGCAACTCTCACTTTGACAATATGGCATAAGTGTCAAAAAAATATCGTCGCTTCGAATATTTAAGTTAATATTGTTGCGTATTTAATAAATATTTTCCGAATATAAATAATGTATTGCATTGTGAAAAATTGCAGAAGTGTTTGGACACCAAATTCTGGCATAGAATTTCACAGGCAAGTGTATATTTACGTTATTTACAATATTCCTCAATACTCCTGCATTTACCTGTTTAGAATCATTTCAATGGCAAAAATTGTAAAATTTTGCATCATTTTAGAAAGCAGTCATGTTAAATTTGTTATTTTCCTAATACTTTATCATTTTTCAACAAGTTTTCAATAAACAAAATTAACAAGTAAGGTAACCATGATGACGAGTTTTTATGGATAGTGAAGAGAATATATTGTAATAACAATATTATGATGAAATTTAGAACACCATTTTCAAGATTTTTACTAGTAATGAAACAACACTCGACATCGGTATTGCACTCACATGTAGTTATAAGATTGTTCGTTTTTACATTGAAATTTATACTTTTTTAACTTACCTCATATTTTTTGTTTTAGGTATTTCAGCTTTCCAAAAAGTAAAATAAAAAGAAATATATGTGCCCATCAAGGGTAAAATTACTGAGGATTACGACCCAGAAAAAAATACCTTTTAAAAAATAAACTTTGTAAAGTTAGCTGAAATTTGTGCAAGGCGTTTATTATAAACAGTTTTTCTTTGATGATTTTGGCTTGAAATTGACCCGTCGAAGCAACGCGTTTAAAAAGAAGATCTGAGTAGCTTACAATTTGGTAAACAGCATCTGATGCAAAACACAACTTTCCTCTATTTACAAAGGATGTTAATGCTATATATCGGTTCATATCCAGGCTTTATAGCCAAGAGTTATTTAAAACTATCATTCTATACCAATTAAAATTGTATGTACCTATAAAGTATGGCCAGTAATATTATAATATAATTAATACTGTTAAAAATATATGTCGTTATTATTTATAGACCATGATTTTGTTTTTTCTATTTCGAAAAATCCTGAATATACAAACCAGTGTGGTCACCCACAGAAAGAGACAAAAATAACACTGACGTCATTCAAGGTTATATTTTCTTGTGACAAGTCAATGGTCATAGTTCAATCTCCAGTGTATTAGATATAAGCTTCTTGATATGGAGCGTAACATGCACAGATAAAAAATATTGCCAATACGCACAGAAGCAAAACATTCAACACATTGTAATAATTGTAGATAAATAAAATTTATATAATTGTCAGCTTTCAGTAATAACAATGGCTGGTTCGTAACAAACAAATTTAAAAAAAGAACGACGCTCGTGCCTCACCCAATTTACATGAAATTTCCGCTGAGGATTTTTTCTTGTCTCTTTCTTGTTACGGCTTTAAATGGTAATGGGGATGGTCCGTTTCATTCACAATCATATTTAATTTTCTTTGAATTCTAATAGGTCTATTAATAGTTATTTGCTGATAATTTTTCGAGATACCTATATTGAATGATCAGCTATTTCATTGTTATGTACCATGCAACTTTCGCATCGTGTTGGTCATATTTTGGCATTGAGCCTTGTACCCTGAAATCTTGCTTAAATTTTAATGTCATAAATATTTAAAACATCAGTTGTTATTTCATATCCTTAACAACTATTCACAGTGTCTTGGTTTTTCAACGTAACCTAGGATAATTAAAGTGAAACTTTTATTACATCGTCCCAAACTTTTTGGTCTGTGTAGCGCATGTCGCGTGACGCACGATACGTACGATAATTATCGTACAAATACAATAATTTTAAAGTGAAACTTTTATTACATCGCCTCAAACTTTTTGGTCTGTGTAGCGCATGTCGCGTGTATCGCGGCAACCGAGTAGGTATTACCTACTCGGCACGCGACATGCGCTACACAAAGCAGTGTTCCGAACCGTTCGAACAATTTCATTTTACCGGGGTTTCATAAAACCACACCCTTGGATATGTCGCCATGACCTCACCTTCACCGAGTAGGCCGAGTAGGTAGACCATACCTATTACCGAGTAGACCAAGTAGACTGCACCTTCGAGTAGACCAAACCTATTACCGAGTAGACGAAGTAGACCGCTCCTTCGAGTAAACCAAACCTATTACCGAGTAGACCAATTAGACCGCACCTTCGAGTAGACCATACCTATTACCGAGTAGACCAAGTAGACCGCACCTTCGAGTAGACCAAACCTATTACCGAGTAGACCAAGTAGACCGCACCTTCACCGATTAGTCCAAGTAGACCATACCTATTACCGAGTCGACCAAGTAGACCACACCTTCGAGTAGACTAATCCTATTACCGAGTAGACCAAGTAGACCAATCCTATTATCGAATAGACCAAGTAGACCACATCAATTTCCGAGTAGACCAAGTAGACTGCACCTTCACAGAGAAGACCAAGTAGACCGCACCTTCACCGAGTAGACCAAGTAGACCGTACCTTCACCGAGTAGACCAAGTAGACCACACCAATTTCCGAGTAGACTACATCAATTTCCGAGTAGACCAAGTAGACCGCACCTTCGAGTAGACCAAACCTATTACCGAGTAGACCAAGTAGACCGCACTTTCACCGATTAGTCCAAGTAGACCAATCCTATTATCGAATAGACCAAGTAGACCACATCAATTTCCGAGTAGACCAAGTAGACCGCACCTTCACCGAGTAGACCAAGTATACCACACCAATAGACCACATCAATTTCCGAGTAGACCAAGTAGACCGCACCTTCACCGAGTAGACCAAGTATACCACACCAAATTCCGAGTAGACCAAGTATACCACACCAAATTCCGAGTAGAACAAGTAGACCGCACCTTCACAGAGAAGACCAAGTAGACCACACCAATTTCCGAGTAGTCTACATCAATTTCCGAGTAGACCAAGTAGACCGCACATTCGAGTAGACCAAACCTATTACCGAGTAGACCAAGTATACCACACCAAATTCCGAGTAGAACAAGTAGACCGCACCTTCACAGAGAAGACCAAGTAGACCGCACCTTCACCGAGTAGACCAAGTAGACCGTACCTTCACCGAGTAGACCAAGTAGACCACTCACCACACCAATTTCCGAGTAGACTACATCAATTTCCGAGTAGACCAAGTAGACCGCACATTCGAGTAGACCAAACCTATTACCGAGTAGACCAAGTAGACCGCACCTTCGAGTAGACCAAACCTATTACCGAGTAGACCAAGTAGACCGCTCCTTCGAGTAGACCAAAATAATTATCGTACAAATACGATAATTTTGTGCCTAAGTTTCACTTTTACCGTGGTTTCATAAAACCACACAACATTTTTTTAGTTAAATGTCTATAGTGTGAAAAAAGTTTCACTTTTACCGTGGTTTCATAAAACCACACAACATTTTTTTTTCATATTAACCACGTTTTGATACTTTTTAATAAATTAAAGATACTATGTAATGATAGATTGTATTTTATTTCTGTATCGTTTGCGAGTTGCTCGTCATAGAAGTTATGCTGATAGATGTTATTCACGTTAAATTTAGCTCTTTGATGGATGTTGTGTGGGAATTTGATGGACATTCGACGGAGGTTATGCTTCCCGTTCGGAATTGGCATATGCTGAAATTGCTTCTGTTCTTTATTGTTCAATCTTCGAAGTTTATCTCGGGTAACTTTATAATATACATTAATTATTAATACATATAAATCTAATAAGTATCTATGTGTCTATATCAATGATGATACTTATAGGTAATCTAAATGTCGTCATTCGTCTTTATTGTTCTCGGTTTTCCTTTGGATAATTGTTCAATTATTATGAATAGGTATAGAATTATACCCATAATCGTATCACATTTAATTTTCCACAAACTACACTTTAACAATGTAGTCTTGTTTTAACACTTCAATTGCCAAAACACTCCTACGTATAAGAAATAAGAATAGACAGCCAACAAACAAGCCTGTTATTATGTCGCGCGCGGGATTTTCCATTTGCATTCATTATAAATACGTGGCACCTCTTGGTTTAACTTAGTCAGCTCTGTGGTACGGGTTCGAGCAGTAATCATGCTATACTGAATAATCCCAGTTTCAGTACACCCTCGCTCAGCCGTAGAAATTGTACGAATTTTCTGCATCATTAACCCACGCCTACCGGGGCCGTGGGAAGATAACGAAACAGATCTTTCTCGGCTTTGTTTCATAGCTTTTGAGATAATACGGCCGTTGCAAACGGCAAGTAGCCTAGAATGTTTCGGTTGAATCGATAATTTTGGTCGGTTTATATTTTGGCATGAGATTAAGTTGGTAGATAGTCAGGCAATGCTGTTGTTGTAATTCTGAATTCGATGAAAAAATACAATCACATTAAAAACTGTTTAATACACGTACAATGTACATAAATAACAGGTAAATAAAAATCCTAAAACTGAAATAGGACACGTAATGTTTAAAAGTAAATTGCTATACTTAAATAATAATTAACCTACATTTTTCATGGACCTAGTAGTTTAAAAATTATCCATTGTTCCTTCAGTAAAATTTAGTTTTAAAGAAAGTAGGTAGCCTGGAACTAGACAATACACTTCTTGAAGAAGTTCGTTAGGTCTAGACGAACGACAAAGCTTATTTTCGACTCACGTCTTGGTTCACTTTAAGTTCCTGTCTGAAATGAACGTCCCTACTTAAGGTTCAGTTGAGAAAGCTCACCAGCATTCGTTGTTGGATATGTCTCCATTTTACAATCTCTGATAAACTTTTTCATTTGCCTCTATTATTATACAAGGCAAAATCATTACCCGAAGGCCCTAAGACCTTATTGTGTTTATCAACAAAACTAATTCATATATGCTTAACGTGTTCATAAAAATAAATAAATTTAAGTTTTATATAATAAATTTAAGTTCGAAACACAGCGAGCGTTTCAAGCGGGAGCAAGACAATTGCAATTTTTTGTCCTGCACGCACCGTAGAACGACTCATATTCGTGCACAAATTATCCATTGCGGAGTAAATATGAGTGTACGCAGATCGCCAACACGTTTAACCAGCAGTGGTGCAGTGGGTACTGCCGGTGGATCGCATCCCGATCTATCGAAGCTAAGTTCGTTTTCAACGAGTTCTACGCCAACTGATACTCAAATCACTTACAGAAAACGGAAACAACCGCTAGAACAAGATTGCAGATGTAGTGATGATATGAAGGATATTCGCTCGGAGTTGAGCCGTATTAGTACATTACTTGAAAAATATGTTTGCTCAAACGAACAAATAATAAACAAAATTCATGAAAACATTTCTGAGGTAAAAACACAAATTACCGAAATTAAATCGTCCAACGAACAATCCTTGAATTTAATTCGCCAAAATACGAATCAAATCAATGAAATTAAGTCATCAGCATGTATGATAATTACTGAACAAAACATATTGAAGAGTACTATTTCTCAATTAGAATCCCAGATCAACCAGGGTGAGAGTAAAATAAAATCACTGGAGTTAAATCTTCAATCAATAAATCAGTCATCCAATCCATCGGGTTTTACGTCTAAAAATCAACTACATATAAATGAACACTTAATCAAGGAACTACGAGACAGAAAAAGCCGCGAAAAAAATGTAATTTTTGCTGGTTTCCCAGAATCGACATCTCATCATAACTCAGAGGAGAGGATATCTAAAGACAACTACGAAATTTTAAAAATTACCTCGCTAATAAGTTCAGACCTACCGAAGCCAGTAAAGATATATAGAATTGGCAAGTATTCACCGGGGAAAAATCGTAGAATAAAGGTTTGCTATGACACAATTGAATCTGCTAAAATAATCCTACGTAACAAAAATAAACTACCCAACAATATTAAAGCTTTTAGTGATCAAACGCCAGCTCAGGAAAAATATCTTAAAAGTTTACAGGATGAACTAAACCGTCGCATTGGTGAAGGAGAAACAGATCTCACAATAAAATACGTTAACGGAATGCCTACTATAAAGAAAATTATGTCAAAAAACTAGAAATAAATTTAAAGACAAACAACCAAAATATCAACTCCTACGAAATACTAGACAGCTATGAAAATTTGCAACTCTCCCGATCCAGGCTTAGATTTATATACTTCAATGCGCGAAGCATAAGAAAAAAAGGTAAACTAGATGAAGTAAAATGTATCCTGAGCTCATTAATAAAACCTATCCACGTAATTCTAATTACTGAAACTTGGATAAATTCTGATGCGCAAGCTTCAGAATTAAATATTGATAATTACACACATTATTTTAACTACCGGACTGACGCAAGAGGAGGTGGAGTCTCAGCATACATCCACAACGATTTAAAACACAATCTTATTGAATCACGATACGAGGAAGGGAACAATTACTTATGGATAAGTTTAGAACGATGTAAAATTGATGTAGGCGTTATCTATAAACCGGGCTATACTAACTGTCAAAAATTCCTTGAAATGTATGAATCGCAATTACAACAAAGGCACAGAGCTATTATATTTGGAGATTTTAATATCGACTTGTTAACAAAAGATAAAAATACCAAACTATACAAATATACTCTTAAGTGTAATGGACATATATTACTCAATAAACTAACTAAAAAATACAGCACAAGAGACTCCTCAAAAAAATCTATCATTGACCATGTAAGTACGAACCTTCAAAATGATAATTTTCATTTCGCAATAATAAACTCATGTATTTCCGACCATAAGCACATATACGTAGAATTAAAAAAATATTTACCCCCAAAAAGTGTTAAAACTCAATATAAAGCAATTAATTACGAAAGATTATCATCCCTGTCTGACTCCATAGTTGATACTGAAATAAACAAAGATTATACAATATTAGAAAATAAAATTAAATCTATTATAGATAAAAGTAAGATTACTAAAACTAAATTTCTAAATCTGCCCCGAAAAGACTGGATAAACAAAGCAATTTTAACAGAAATTAACGAAAGAAATTTATTATGGTCTCAACTAAAAAACAACCCTAAAAATAAAAACCTTCAAATAAAATTTAACACTCAAAAAATAAAGGTAAAAAAAATTTATTCAAGACACAAAAGATTCTTACTATTACCAAGAATTTACAAGGAATATAAAAAAACCCAAGAAATTATGGACTTTAGTAAATAAATTAGCTAATAACAAAACTGTAAAATGTACTTTACCTACTAAATTACTTATAAATTCTGAATATATTACCGAGCCAAATGAAATATGCCAGATATTTAATCAATATTTTTCTACAATAGGATCTCGTCTAGCAAATTTAATACCCCTACAATATCAAACCAACTCTTCCTCAACCTTACCTAAATCACCATCAAAAAAGTACGAATTATCCACTTTTGATCCCTGTACACCTAATGAAATTTTAAAAATTATAAATAACCTTAATTCAAACTGTAGTACAGGTCTTGATGGTATTACCACAAAAGCAATTAAATGCATTAAAGAAAAGTTAAATCATACCTTAAGCGATTGTTTCAACCAAGCTATAAGTCAAGGACGTTTTCCGGATTCGTTGAAAATAGCGAAGGTAACTCCTATCTATAAGAGTGGTTCAAAATTTGAACCTGGTAACTATAGGCCAATTTCGGTGTTGCCAGTGTTGTCAAAAATATTAGAGAAAATTTTACACACGAGATTAGAAAAATATTTAGACTCATTTAATTTTATATCAGTGCGTCAATACGGTTTTAAGCCAAAAAGTAACACTCTGTCAGCGACTATAGACCTGACTACTAAAATAAAACAGAACATTGACGCAAAGAATTTAGTTTTGGGAGTATTTATTGACCTACAAAAGGCCTTCGATACCGTTTCTCACGAACTTTTAATAAAGAAATTAGCATCCATTAACATTACTGGTAAAGCACTAGACATGCTGAAATCATATTTAAAAAATCGATCACAAATCGTTAAAATAGATAACTACAATAGCATTCCCTTACCAATTACGTGTGGCATACCACAAGGTTCGATTTTAGGCCCATTGCTTTTTTTAATTTATATTAATAATTTACAAGATTTAAAACTAAATGGTCATCTAACACTTTATGCGGATGACACCTGTCTGTTTTATTTTGGTCCCTCTATACATGACATGATAAAGCAAGCACAAAATGATTTAAATAAATTAAATAAATGGTTTCAATACAATCTACTAACAATAAATATATCTAAAACGTGTTATATTAAATTCAAAGCTCAGAACAAAATTATTCCACCACACGCTCCACTTAAAATTAATGGTGTTGTATTAGAACATAAAACCCACGAGAAATACCTAGGTTTGCAAATCGACAGCTCTCTAAAATGGAATTATCACATCGACCACCTAAAAAATAAATTATCAGCACTTCTTAGATCTCTGCGTAATATCACTTCTTGCATTCCTCATAAATTACGCCACACCATCTACAACACGTTAGTCAAACCTCACCTAATGTATTTAATAGAAGTATGGGGTAGCGCTTACAAAAATAAATTAGCGCCACTACAAATTTTACAAAATAAAATTATTAAAACCATTTTTAAATATCCTTTTTTAACTTCTACAAATAAAATCTACGACGATACTAAAATAATGAATTTAAAACAATTATACTTTTATAATACGTGTATGTTCATCCACAAAGCGCTACATAAAAACATAAATACAAATATAATATTCTCAACATCAAATCGCCACTATCCTAATAGACGAGCTAGCTATCTTGCCCTCCCGAAGATCCGAACGAATTATGGAAGGCGAACGGCAACATACGAGGGAGCACGTTTCTATAACGGATTGCCAAGCAAATTAAAAAGTGTAAACTCATTCATTGTATTCAAAAAACAATTAGCGAAACACATCCTGGAAGACCACACGCTCAAACTTTGAATGCAATGAATGAGTACCTAACCTAAACTTATGTTTATAGTATGTAACTTACTCTAAATTTTTATCTAACGAATGATATTTTTTTATAAATACCTATGTTTAAAATTTAAGTTTCTCATGTAAGTGACTTTATGTCTTAATGGGAATAAATGTCTTTAAACCTTAAATAAATCTATATAAACAATAGCTAAGACGGTGAGAAGTGTTAACATATCTTCAGTCAACTATCGTAACTTTTAATCGTTATTTTTCATGCAACACATAGCATACACAACACAGAACTCTTCGTGCTTATATTTCAATAAATATAGAAACATAATATACGTTACCACAATAAAAGATAACGCGAAGTACAAGTTAAATCGCCCTAAACATCACAAGATCAAGAGCATTTCAGGGTAAGCGTTAGTAGGAGCAGTAGGAGGCTGTTTGTTCAGTAATGGCGGTTATTTTGTCACATTCGCGTCGCGTAAACGTGACGGAGCGTGCACAATAACACGACTCCTTGCAGTAATGGCCGACGCTCCTGATTTATACTTATTTCTTTATGTACAAACGTAATGGCATCTCGTATGGAATATTTCTTTTTCGGCCGTACAGGGACGCCCGCAGATTGGATTAAGTGAAGCCCACAATATTGAGATCACAGGCCGCCTGAGGTTTTTCTAGAGATGAATGTAATTGTCTCGAGGGAGGGCTGCGAACTTTGCAGGAGCGAGTTTCCTTACTGAGCTGCGCTGTGTTTGTTTAAAGTTTATAGTTTTTATAAAGCGACCAGAAAGTTTGTCATGCTAAGTTGTGATAAGATTGTGTGTACATAACATCTAATAGATGTTTTTGTACACACAACTATCTACTAGATGTTTTTTTGTACACACAATGTGTGTTTTTATGTTTGCGTCTACTATAATATAATTTTATACAATCCACTTGCTATGGTCTACATTAGTAAATACATAATATTTTACACTTGAGAAAACTATATTATTTTTACTGTGTTTGAGTAGATAGATAGATAGATAGAAATAAAATCATATTTTTAAATGTTACCAACATAAAATTTATAGCGTCGTATTTCTGAGAACAAATTATAACGGAATCGGATACTGCTTGGGGAAATAATGTTAAGCTCCGAATCATATTAATTATTTGTGAAAATCGTAACGTATTTAAATAAATGTCGAAATTGACCAACGAAGCTTATATTAAATAAGAAAATTTCGTTATACGTGGTAATACGGAGAATGTTTAGAATTATCGATCAGATACTTTCACAAATACCTCGGCAAGCCTTTAATTAAAGACCTTTCTTTGTATTGTGATCATTAACAAAGGTCTTTAAATAAATTATCGGATTTATTATATTCATAACTTTTAGTTTTCTTTATCCAGTCGGTCTCTTAAATAATAATTTGAAGTTATTAATAAAAATCTACATATAAAAAGATCTTTCACCTTACACATTAAAAGTAATCTTAAGATACATAAGATTTACGTGTGACATTCAACCAATGCGTAGGTAATAAAAAAGCTCTCTTGTAAATAAAAATCTACTCTGTTCTGTCAAAATCTTTTCTTGATTAATATTGGTTTACTTTGTTGGGTTTGCTCAAAAACGAATTATAGTAATAACTAAGAGTAATAAGTTACATGTCTATAAATATAAATAATAATGAATAGTTAGTACGTAGCCTAATTATTATTTTGTTAATTAGCTTACTACAGTAATAACATTGACGTCCACATTCGAAAATTTTTTTATCATGTTATAATAGCTAATAATTTTTTACTGTTTCATCTTGTAATGAAACATAATTTAAAAATCCTTAAGTAATTATACTTTATTGGTTTAAAAAATAAATAAAATACATTATAATTTTCGGTAACTAAACCTTTTATGTTTTTTTAGGAATATGTCTATGAGTGCACCTGAGCTCTCATATAATAATTAAAACTAAATCATTTCAGATTTAAGCCATACAACATACGAAGCCGCAAGAATATATAAACACGTAACTAAAGATCTATACATATAATAAATCTGTAGAAGGGTCAATTCTGTACATTGAAAATATTGAAAAAATAAATAGCAGGGGGTGTTACTGGATCGATACCAAACCCAAATATGTGATTAAAAAAATTTTTGTCTGTCTGTCTGTCTGTCCGTCTGTCTGTATGTGAAGACATCACGTGAAAACTAACGGTTCGATTTCGATGAAACTTGGTATAATTATACCTTATTATCCTGGGCGTAAAATAGGATACTTTTTATCCTGGAAAAATACGTAGAAAAAAAATAAACTAAAATTTTCAGTTTTATCCATAGACGTTGTTCTATACCGCAGTGGATTCAGCGCCGTAACATGTAGCTCCGAAAGTCGGATTTGGCTTGAACCGTTTGCGTCACACGAGAGCCGCACGATGCCACGCCTGCCACGACTCCTATATAAGGACTGCGATCCGCGCCGCGCGACGCCCCGTCCGATTAGGGCCCTTCTGGCCTCCTCCACTCAAGCGACAGCTCAAGCCGAGGTTCGTGGTCCCCGTCAAGGGGGGACGCCCTTGTGCATGTCGCTACCAGGGTGAACCCTCAGTTCACCCCCGCGTCCGCGTTAAAATGTAGAAGCCCTTCTGGCTAACATTGAGAAACACCACACAAAAAAAAAAAAAAAAAAAGCCGCGCGACGCATAAAATTTATGAATTTTGATGCGAGCGGACGTGTCCAGTGTGGCGAGCGGTCGTTCTTATTGGAATAAAATATATTGTATGCATAATAATAATAATTAACATATTAATATTGTTTTCACCGTAAATTGGTTTATTCATTAAACTCATAATTCTCTCTGTCATCTCATTTCATTGTATTTGTAACTTTGTAACTATACATATTATAATAAATCTGTAGAAGGGTCAATTCTGTACATTGAAAATAAGTTGAAAATATTGAAAAAATAAATACCAGGGGGTGTTACTGGATCGATACCAAACCCAAATATGTGTTTAAAAAATTTTTTGTCTGTCTGTCTGTCTGTCTGTCTGTCTGTCTGCATCACGTGAAAACTAACGGTTCGATTTCGATGAAACTTGGTATAATTATACCTTATTATCCTGAGCGTATAATAGGATACTTTTTAAATAAAATACGTAGAAAAAAATTAATCTTTTCAGTTTTATCCATAGACGTTGTTCTGTAGAACCGCGAACACACGTTTTATTATATAGGCCTAGCCGTATTTGGGTCCAATACCTATATATTTATAAGATATCATTGTCAGAGTTACTCAAAATGAAGAAATAAACCATCCACGCGAAGACCGACATCCGCGCGGACGGAGTCGCGGGCGGAAGCTAGTATATAATAAATCTGTAGAAGGGTCAATTCTGTACATTGAAAATATTGAAAAAGTAAATACCAGGGGGTGTTACTGGATCGATACCAAACCCAAATATGTGATTAAAAAATTTTTTGTCTGTCTGTCTGTCTTTCTGTCTGTCTGTCTGTCTGTATGTGAAGGCATCACGTGAAAACTAATGGTTCGATTTCGATGAAACTTGGTATAATTATACCTTATTATCCTGGGCGTAAAATAGGATACTTTTTATCCTGGAAAAATACGTAGAAAAAAATTAATCTTAATTTTTCAGTTTTATCCATAGGCGTTATTCTGTAGAACCGCGAACACACGTTGCGTATTATTATAGGCCTAGCCGTATTTGGGTCCAAGAGATATTTATAAGATGTCAGAGTTACTCAAAATGGAGAAATAAACCATCCACGCGAAGACCGACATCCGCGCAGACGGAGTCGCGGGCGGAAGCTAGTATTAGAATAAACCCCTACCTTAATAACCGAGATATTGCGACGAGAGAATAAAAGCGTGTAAATAACACGATACAGTGGATAATTGACTATCCTAGCAGAAAGTCATCTTGTCTAGGCCTACAGATTCATCAGACCCTTTCGTTAGATGACCGTGGATATCAAATAAATCATGCGTGAATAGTGTGTAAGGCGAGATAAGAGGCAGAACAAAAGGGCACCGTAAATCGTTATTAACTGCCTCTCTTTGACACACGAGCACTATTTACCGAGTTACTATAGACTATACAATATGCTTATCTATACTTATATTATAAAGCTGAAGCGTTTGTTTGAACGCGCTAATCTCAAGAACTACTGGTCCGATTTGAAAAATTCTTTCAGTATTAGATAGCCCGTTTATCGAGGAAGGCTATAGGTTATATGTCATCACGTTAAGATCAACAGGAGCGGAACAATGAAGGTAAAACCGCGGGGCACAGTTAATGTTGAATATAAATATTGTGACAATACACGCAATGTGTTTTATATTTGTACGTTTTGTGGGCTAATAGGTGCTCTATTACGGGAACAGCGAGATCATTTGTGTAATTGCCGCATTAATTTGTAGTGTGCGGGTAAAAGTATGCTCCTTTTTTAGTACATACCTTGACCTATTGGTTAGGAAATGGAATTATATTTTACTTAACTGTACTATCGTTTAATCCGCATATATATATATATACATTTAAATTATTTACATATATGTGAAGAAAAGGAGAGTGAAATAGTATAGAGAGATAACCGGAAAGACACATTTTATTTCACAAATGTAGAATTTATTTCGCAAGATCATTATTGTATTATATCATAATATTTCACAGTATAGTGCAGAAGCATCCTTTTGCATTTGAGATATAAACCTGAATGAAATGTGAATAAATTTTATTTTCAAATTGCCGTGACTTCAAAATGTGTCATGTTCGTTTTCTGAATGAAAAATTATAATGATTTAAATCTTTTCACGCAATATTACTGTCAACTATAATATAATGAAAGAGGAAAGGCAAGTTTAAATCGGGTACATTTTCCTATAGACTTACTTAACTTAGTTGCTTCTTGACGTATTCAAAAGTTTTGTATAGAGCGAAGGTTTGTCCTTTCATAGTGTCACTTTCGATTAGTTATACGTGATTTCAACTGGACTGAAAGGGCTTTTACAAAATACTCGTATTGTAAAGATTGCTTTTCGGTATTTATAGTAATGAATTGTGTGTAAAATTCTATAAAAAGGTAAATCATGAAAAGTATTTATAATTTTGTCAAATGATGATAATAATATGCTAACTTAGCATTAGTTTTTAATAAAGATTGATTAATTTGAAGATAATGTCATAGTCGTAAACACCAGCTATTAAACTGATTTATATTATTTAAAAAAAATATTTCACAATTAATGAGCTATCTAGTAGCTAGCGTACGATTTTATTTTATTTCGTAGCTGAGGTTAATCCGTTGTAAAACTGTTTATTTCAAAACGTCTTAGGGCTTTGTGACAACTGACAAGCACAGAGAAAATATAAAAATGTTCAACAACTACAAACTTGTATGATAAGTATGTTTTAAAACACATAAATCGTTTAATCTCAAACATTTAATCTCCGATAAGAATTTAAACGATGTTAAATTCGTAAAACAATTTGCGCTAACTCATTGAGAATAACTTGATTCAAAATTGTAATTGTATGAACCGGTTAAAACTTTAACTCAAAACTGTCCAGCTGAGCTCGAACGTCGTAAACAATTAACTACTACGAGAACCATATTCTATTCAGAAATAAATGACGCAAAACGGTAGACGGTTGTGAGGTAACACAATTTGCAATGTTCCAAGGCCGGAGGGTCGATAAATCAAATGTAAACAACGCCGTGAGATAAGAAATGTGTAACAAAAGACCAAGATAAATCACCATCATTACATTTTAACGTACACGGACTCATATCACGAATATTACATTTACAGAAATACGTATTTTGCGTTCAACCAACGCCCAATATATTGTCGGTAAAGGAAAAACATTGGGATAACGTCGTCCGATATTATTTACCGCGATAACATTTTTATTATCCTTATCTACGTTGTTTAAGGATTATGGAAAGCAATGTTTAGAGTATTATGTGGTTTATCTTTTACCTGGTGACCGTTTATTGCGTACTTGTAATGTAAATAGCAATGATAGCCTTGTTATCGGATGGCAGATGGATACCTACTCGTCATATTTGTTATAGGTAGTACCGAGTTTTAGAAGTATTCATTACTTAGCCTAGATCGTGATCATTATAGGCATAGCTAACTTCAGCTCCATGTATTGTAATCATACGTGATAATCCTAACATAATATATAAAAATGACAAAAAAAAATTGGTTGTCTGTAAAGTCGGTTTACTGACGATAGTTGAACGTGACAACGTCTGATTGTGCTTCTTTGTCGTTCGTTCCGCGCTCTCGCTCGCACTTCAAGCCTTACATGGAACGCCTCAGAGCGAGGTAACGCCGCATGAGTCATGTTTTTTCGTGCGTGCAGGCGGCTCTATCGAATTATAAGACGTTGTCACGTCAAAAATCTCTTCAACTTATATAAAATTGCAGATTGCTGTAAATTCACGTTGATTGTTATTATATTTTTCTCTGTATTGAAGAAGAATGCTTTTCCTAATTATGTTATTATCCTGTGTTAGGAGCAGATACGTTGTTTTCTTCCTTTGTTATATTTGTACAATAAATATATAAAATGATGAAAGAAAGAAAAGCAAATTTATTTTACTCTCTATTGTCATATTATGTCGCAATTGTCTATAGCTGTTTCATGGAAAATTTTACATTTAGTTAATTTAAACAACTGCATTATAATAACGTCATTAAAATAATAAGTAATCCCTCATATTCATCTCTACAGTACTTTATTTAATATTTTGAATATTCCTGAACGCATGAAATATTTCCAATAATTATTTTGCATGTTATAATACGTGGTCTTTACATATCAAATCCCACGAATGATCCATCATAAGACAAACAAGACAAGAGCTTAGAAATCGACACTGATCGATCGCTCCCAAAATTATAGATAATTAAATTGAGTTTAGTACGCGAAATTGTATCGTAGATATCGAATTCTTTGTTCTCTTTGGTAATTTGACTTAGGTACGCCCACCATCCAAAACAATGTAGGCGAAAACTTACCTGACTGCGTAAGGAGGTTTATGTTTTTCGAGTGTAGGTATGTAACTAAGTTTATAAGTTTATTTAACACGGATATTTATAGACGGATTTTGACTTATGAGTTATGATCATCAAAACTGTGGTAATGACAAAGCCTATATTAGCAGTCGGGTTTTTGTTTTCATGATGATAATATTTCTTGTTAAACCCCCATACTCCATTTTGTGATTTCACTAACAAAATGTTCATAACATTTGCTATATCGCAGTATATTTATTTCAATCACGTTACGATACAGCTCCCAATTTTGTGACGTCATATTATTGAAGGTGCAATTTTCCCACTGTTTGGTTTGGTTTGATGGATGTTAGTTGAAAAAAGGCGAAAGTGCCTTTGATTCAAAAACATATTTCATGGTGAGGCTGAGCTTTGCGGGACGGCTGATATCCGGTTGTCGACGCGTTTGCCTCACAGGGGTGAAATGGATGAGAATTTTAAAAGGCTCTCCGACCAAACTGTAACTTTGATTGTAAAAAGCATCGAGATATACCAATACGTCACGTATAAAAGCATCAGATTCACCGTGCTGTGTGCCTTTGATTTATTTATGATTGGTTTATTTTGATTTTACTAAGTTTGTGTTTATTAATCTATCTTGTTAAATGAACTAATCCAAAAACCTTTCTTATTCATCCGTGCGTGATTTATAAGTTGTTCAAGGAATAAATTGTTTTTACAATGAATTTTCCTAAAATTCTCATTCTAATATCGAATAAAACAAGCGGATATAACTGAAATTTATATCGTATAATCTGTAATGTTAAGAAAAATGAGGCTTCGTATCGGAAGCGATTATTCCATCGTTTTAAGCGATTGATTGATATCAGTCCGAATCGGATACTTTGCGAGGGCTGGGCGGGATCTGCTGTAATCCTCTCAAAGATTGAGAGTGGGAGATAAAACGCATGTTTTGAAAATATATCCCCTGTATTGCGAAGGCATTAACTCGATGTTACTTTGTTAGAAGGAATCTATTCATCGTCGTCTATAGGGCTTTAAAGAAATATCTTATGCAACAAGAATATTATAGTTGTGAATAGGTAATATGTGTTGAATTTATTAATCCTATAAGTGAATTTGATATTTTAGTTGTATAGCATTCAAATGCTTTATAAAATGTATCCTATAACGAAGTATATAACATTTTCTTATTAGATGTCGGCAACAGTTAATAGATTATTATACATAATACATTATGAATAAATAATTCGCTATTTGCCGCTACAAATGAATCTACCAACCTCATACCTATGTAGCTCACGGAGGAACAGGCTACACATTAGTTAGCGAAGTTAGGAAAGGCTACGAATGTACTACACATTTCTACGAGCGCTGTAAGTTTCAGCGTTAAGAAACATATTTTATATCTGTTCTACGCTCATAAAACGAAATGGTATCAAATAAAACATTTTCTTATGGCAAATACGAATTTATATACGAATATTCGTTGCTTAATTACTAATTTACTTTGCTCGTCTAATTACGCGAGTATGTCACGACTTCCAAGTGTCACAACAAACATCGGAAGTATTTAATATATTAGACAACGTCTCGCAAATAATTATATCTGATTAGTTAACACGAAGGCACATAATTTCTCCAAATTAATTACATATGCCATTTGATAGGCTTATCTGTACCGAACAGCTGTAAAATCGATCGAACATTAATGAGATAGCCGGGTTATCTAATTGCCATTATAATTGGATTATTATTTTAATTAGGCGCTTGCAATCGGCTTTGATGAATGAATTAATTAAAATTATAGCTCGAAAACGATTCCCACTCATTCATTGATATACGCAGCGTTTATAGTGAGGAATTACGAGCATTTTATTGAAATTCTGACGTTAATTTTGTCAACGGCCAAGGAAAAAGCTTAGGGAGTATTATTTTTATTCGGTCGTCATCTTTATTATTCTTATATTAAATTATCTAATCATCAATCATAAAGTCCATTTAGATTAATGAAATAAGTTCCAATTGTTCCCTTATTTTGTCCAATAGGAATAAATTTCGGTTAATCCTCATTAATGATGTTCTACATATTACGTGGCCTTACTTTAATTAAACATAAACATACTCTCAACATAACCTCCTATAATTGATACCAACTCTACGTAATTAGATTACCATTTACTTTGAAGACGCCTTAATTTCGCTCACCCGAAGAGTCGTAAATCAAAAAGAAAATATGCTTTATAAAACAAAGGTGCACAGATAATAGGTACTCGAGCGCGAATACACAAAGAAAGCTTTAAAATGGGTCGGTCTTACACACACATAGGTGTATTTATGAGACCCTGTTGACCTTCTGCCGCCCATAAAAGTATTTTCCGAAGAACGTGATGTTCAGGCTTCGAGGATGCGTTGCGGTTGTTAGGTTTTAGTATTGTTGTAAAGTAAGGGTCACTCGCAACCGGAAAGGCGGGGGATCATCGTCGCCTTCCTTCATGTATTCGCATTGTTCTTAATGAACACGTGTTTTAATCTCCCGTTAGTGTAGGCGAGAAGAGGCGCTTTGTAATTTATTCCACTGCGGTTCATAAGCCATCAAAAATATGGTGCTAGTATAAAGTTGGTCGCATGGCATATATGTGAAAATATTGTTTCATCGGATTTGGATCAGTATAATTTGATAACGCTTTTGTCGTTTATTATTGGACAGTTATGCTTTTGACATCGTACAACATGGATATTTTCATGGTATCAAAAACAAGAGAAGTACAAAATAAAAAATGAAAAACATATCGTACATTTTTGTCCACGAAAACAAGTAATATTGGATGTTATTGTTAAATACACTCTCATCGGTATTTACTTTTATTACCTACGGAAAATAAAATGTTCACGATACAGTTATGTAAAATGTCAGGGAAACATGAATTTATTGCGCCATTTCAGCCCCGAAAACGAGAAATGAGTTTGCCGGACTCAAAACATTTCTTGCAAACTGCGCTCTTGTTTAACTAACATTATAAGCATTTGCGCCTTAATAAGTTTTTATTGCGCACTTTTTGCTTGTTATTTGTCCTTCATTATTAGTCCTCGGGGAACGGGTATTTTAATTTCGGAATGAATTACCAAGCACTTTCTTCATTTGCATAAACAAATCGTATGTGTAATTCGTAATTGTTTATTGATAGGTTCGACCGCACATTGTGTACATATGTTCTTTATGTAATTGCTTCGGTTAGTGTTGTTTGCATTTGATTACTGTTTAAATGATCAGTGGTTGATCGTTTCAATGGAATTAGTTTTTCAGTTATACGTGAGTTACTTATTATTAAGCAGGTTATATTCGTTTAGGTAATAACATGTATTTTGCAGTATAGTAATGGTAGTTGGTACAGTGGAGATTAAGTCGAGATTGTATGTAGTGCAGCGAATATTGAATGAACATTTATTATGTATCTATTTGACTAAAAGCCATGGATGGAGCTTTTGAAATTCTGCTAGTAGGTAGTGATGTTTTAATCTATCCATCTATTTACACATGTATAAAACACAAACACAAAGCATGTTGAAAATGTTTTTGCTGTCACTAGTTGATAGATACATTTTTTATTTCTTGTATTCCATATAGGTAGGTATTTGAGACAAGACTTTAACCAAATTATAATAATAATATGATAGGGGCTTTTCTGAAAGCAATTGCTTTATATATTTATGTAAACACAAGTGAATGAAATACGTTCTTGTAAAATTTTCACTTATCCTTTAACGACACAAGTGTGAAAGAGAAGGCTTATCCATTGAACAATGCAAGGAGTGATAAAACTTGGGCTTGTTATGTGAATGTTTATGGTAACCTGGTTACGGCCCCGTCCCTCCCCAAGGGACAAAACAGAGACTGTCGAAAGGTTTCGGTAGATTTTATTCCGATTGCTCGGCTTGCTGTGGGCGCTTCGCTACGAATACATTTAAATACATTGAACCGACAATATCGAATTTCGGTATGTTACAATGCAATACCCTTAATCAGTATTCCGTGATATATTTATACAAGTTTTGGTTCCATATCATCAAATTACGTGTATAGTTCTCGCTGCTCCGTTCTTCTTGTTTATCTAACCAAGAATGTGAGGCGTTCTCAAATTTATTGTAGTAATTTAAACAAATAAGATGTGTAATAGTATACGAACTGTAATATGTGTATATTCACGTTACTGTAATATATGAAAATAACATATTAATGTGTTAAAACGCTACGTTAAATTTATGTTAGCTTTTTATTTAGTACACGAAATATTTAAATAAACAAAATACGATTAACAAAAGATCTGAAAACATTTTGCATTTAACATCACAATATAGTTAAATTATGTTTAATTTTTTAATTATTATCCCCTTATTCTTAATCGATAATTGAATTGCCGCCCAAGATAGCCTGCTTCAAAACGTTTCATTATTCTCTATGCAAGTTTCCAATAAGGATTTCGCAAGCTATTTTAAGTGATTAAATAGGATTACGTGCTTTACGAATCAGGCTGGTAAATATTGGTTAGCTAAAATTGGGTCGCGCAAATTTGCATTTGTCATCAGATATACTTTGACAAGGAGCGGTCGAGTGACTTCCCTCCGGGTTAGGGTGGTATTGTTGAAAATGCTGACGCAACTCCGAATTTATAAATGATCCCAGGAACGACGATTACTGTTACATTTATTTATTTGAAGAGAACATTGCATTAGCAGCTATTTGTTTTGTTTAATGATTAGAGAGAAGATAAAATATATTATTTCTTTAGCTTGTATTGTGAGTTTATGATTGTGTCGTGCTTTACTGTCGCATTTAGTAATTAAAAGTAACATAAATAAAAACGAACTAGTTGTTAAGTTGTAATAGAGCAGCTTAATAGCGCACTTTGGTTCATTTACATAGAAGTATCGTTGACATTGTTTCTTAAGAACAAGTAGTCGTTGTCTTGTTGCATTAAAGAGATGTTATATTAAAATTTTTAATTTTTATTCTTGAAAATTTTCTTAACTTGACTTTAATTAAACAAAATATTGTTGTAAAATGAACATTATTAAAAGTTTAGTGTATTGTTAAATGAAAACCGATGATTTTTCCGTCGCATTTCCCGTTCACATGCAGACAAAGAATGCTCTCATTATTTCCAATAGCATATTCAACTACAGAATTATTCCGATTGCCGCTCACAATGTTATAGGTGCTTGGGATTTATTTCATTGTTCAATATCAATAAACGACCTATTTTTAAAATACAATAACAATACGTATTCATACACTTAAATGCTATGTGAAAGCAGAAAAGGAATAAAAATGTATATATTAGTCTTTTAGAATAATAAAACATGCACTCATTCTTATTTAAAAATATATCAGACTAGCCTTTCACCCGCAGCTTCGCACGCGTAGTCAAAGGAAAACCCGCTAAGTTCCCGTTCTCGTTAGATTTTCGGAATAGATACTGTCCTATGTGTTAATCCATGTTGATGTGTGTGTGCGACATTTTATGAAAATCGGTTTAGTAGTTTTTGCGTGTAGGAGTAAGAAACAAACAAACAAAAGTGCAAACTTTCACATTTATAATATTAAGCAGGATGTATCTCCAATGACAGTAGTGCTATATTAGAAATGTACGGCGGGTTATTTTGCGCTGAGTTAGCATATTTTATGAATGAGCGGTTTATTGTCCGCCGGCTGATGTGAAGTCGGATCGCCATCGTCCTAGTTTAAATCCGGACAGTGATGAATGTTTCATTTAATTCCCACCCTACATACGGCCGTGAGCCATCAGCCACACAGAATTTCATTATTATATTACGAGTTTGTAACTGTCTCATTTCAGCATTTTGCGTAAGATAATAATTTACATAAATTTCTTTGGGAGAAGATAATATACCGGTGCGAATTTACATAACCATATTTTCGTCTTAAATGGTGCTGAGAGGTGAATTATACTATTTAAGTACATAAGCCTGTTTTTGAATAAAACTCATTGTAATTTAAACATATTGCTCGTTCATCATTCCAGCCTTTCAAGACGTCCACTGCAGGACATAGGCCTCCCCCAAAGATTTCCAAAACGACCGATCACCAGCGGCCTGAATCCAGCGGCTCCCCGCCACCTTGATCAGGTCGTCTGTCCACCTCGTTGAAGGCCGTCCCACACTGCGACGTCCTGTACGTGGTCGCCACTCTAGAACCTTTTTGCCCCAACGGCCATCGGTTCTGCGGGCTATATGCCCAGCCCAGCGCCACTTCAACTTACTAATACGGTGGGCTATGTCGGTGACTTTAGTTCTTTTGCGGATCTCCTCCTTTCTGATTCGATCACGCAAAGAAACCCCGAGCATAGCCCGTTCCATAGCTCGTTGAGCAACGCGAAGCTTGTGCACCATGCCCGCGGTTAGGGACCATGCTCGTTATCATGTTTAAATTCATTTTAATCTAATGGTTTGTTTCATTTTTGTTGCAGGTAAGGACTTCAAAACAAAACATCTAATAAAAATAGGTAAAGTATTTTCACACTTAGATTTAATGCATAAACTCAAACTCAAACTCAAACATTCATTTATTCAATTAGACTACTATTTAGTAGCACTTTCGAATCGTCATTACATAATTATTTTAACATTTACCACCGATTCGGAAAGCAGGTTTAAACTACTAAACTACAACGGCAACTACAACGGCAAATAGAAAGGCAAGTAAAGTATTTTACTAATTGATTTAAATGTAACAGGGAAATACTATTAAAACCACATTTCAAATGATAATAAACTCCAACATATTGTATTTCTTATTTGCCCTCTGCTTGATTTGAAACGGATTACGTAATAAATTTTACAAGCTCTTACAATATTTTATAGCGAAATAAAGGACTATGTATTTTTACTCATACGTACAAAGTACGGATAAAATGTAATTGCGAAACGGGAGTAAAAAGCCAGTAAAATATGTGCGAACACGTACAGCGCCGGGGGACGACACGAGTGGGCCGCAAGGGACATATTGAGAAAATCAAATTCATGTATTTATCACATACTATAAAGTGGCTTATTTTATAGAGGTTGCGTTGTGAATCTTGTTACAGATACTAACCGCAGTTTTGATAACAATTTATTACGTTGATTGCCAAAGAATTGGATTCGGCCAATTTTCAGAACCAATAGTAAAATTTTGCGGGTTAGTTAATTCTCGTATCATGTAATCGTGAAATTAAAAGGAATGTACAAATTGCATACGTGCTGAATGTCTGTAAAAATATTTTCAAGTATTTTCATTTATGCTTATGAATTTTGGAAATTAAAAAAAAAATCATTTCATCCAATTGAAAAGGTATTGCATATTTTTCCAAAGGATGAAAATACCGACTGATTAGTTTTAATATGAGTTTCTATGGGTTTTATACCTGTTTTATTTACCTACCTATATTACAAATTTTGACTACCACGTTTTATGAATGGAGTTTATATAGTTTTTTTCTTCAGTCATCACTTGGAAATGTTTTTATTTATATAATACCAATACTTGATATAGTAATTTTAATTTTTTTAAAAGTAATTTGTATACAGGTAGGTACTTCAGTTTTGTTCCATCGTACTTCTCGTAGAAGAGCTACGACGTAGCAATGTTGGAAGCTCCATGCAACGTATAAAATATTTGAGTGATTTTTCTTTTTGTTTACTAAATTTTTCCTTTAAATTAATGAATATGGAAATATCAGTGATATTAAAATATATTGATATGAGAAAAATAAACAAAATTCGGGTTAATTCAACATTATACCAAACAATCCAAAGAATATTTTGTCATGTCGAAAATACCAAATGTTTGATACATATAATAATATGAATTCCTTAAGTAAACGTTTAACGTAAACATTACTATGAAGGCATAACCAAAACAATATCGCTAGCAATTGTGTAAATAAATACAATTAAAGCTTGTATTGTATAACTTGTTTCCTGTGTGAATTTTAGGTAAGGAAATATATTTCCAGGTTCCCAAAAATAATTCTGCCTTAAGTTTAATTATGTGAGCAGAATTTTAAATAAGTCTTAACAAGTAAATTCGTAAGTAAATTCGAGAGTTCGCTTCTATTTTTTTATGGAAATTAATTTTGCTATTATAGAATAATTGGTTTTTTATTGTTTGGATTCGATTTTTGCTTGATATTCCCGTTTAGTATTCCGACAATACTTTTATTTAAGATTTTAATATCACTTCATTCATTTTGGTAGAATTTTATCATCGGTTGGATTACATCGGTTTGATTTAATTGATGTTCCATTGAACAATAAGAACGTTCACATGCGTTTAATACGACGTAATAGTACTTTCTCAAAAATTCCAAAACGGTTACACTTCACATCGGAATAACATGAGATTATTGGAGTGAATATTGAAGAGCCCCAAGAAAAATGCGTAAGTGAGACTTCGACAGCATTCAGTTACGTGGAAAATGTAATAACGGCGAATGTGAAATTCAATTCCTCTCTACCACTTCACTCGGAGATCGTTACCAGGGGATACGTTCATACGTCCTTCTATTGTAGTCTCGGTAAACGTCTCCCAATCTCATACAAACTTGCGTACTAAAGTTACAATTTGTATTCCTAGAAGCGATCCCGGCTCGATAACAATAAATTGTTTACACAATTCACGTCTGAATGAATTCCCTTGTAACAATTTGTGTACTAATCCTTGACTGTTAGTTTTGTTTTTTCGTTTATAAGAATTTTATATTAGGGTTATGTTTCAGTTAAGGTTTTCTAAAACAAATCCAGAATTATCTATTACTTATGAATGTTGCTGAATGATTCGCCTTATTTGATAAGATTCGAAGAATTCGATGTAAAAACTATTTTGCCACAATATATATTTCGCAAGAAAAAAACGTCCAATTGCCCTGGTTATTTAACTCTTATTTTGGATACACAAATCTTACCATAACGTATTTATATTTCTACCCTTAAGCAATACATATGCACCATGCATAAATTACTTTGTACGTACATGCAACTACTGTCATGCCAAAATTCATTATATTTTACAATTTTATTGTTATACGAGAACTAAATTATTGACATTTCCAAATTGTTTACCATTGTGTAACGGAGTCTATTTTGAAAAAACGCAATTTTATGTTATATTGGTTGATCACACACAGGTTTTGTTGTTTAAATTTTAATATCATATGCGATTTTGTCGATTTAAATTTTCTGGTCGTTAGTTTCGATAGAAAACCAACTTCACAAGTGAGTCCAAAGTTAACATTTTTCGGCAACAATAAAGTCATAGTGGCACGAATTCTCTTAAAAAAATTCGCCCAATCGTCCCCCTCAATATTTTCGACGTGCAGCGTCGCTCACTTCAGATAAAATTGTTTTTTAACCTTTTTCAACATTCCTACAATATCTAACGATTTCTCTGTTGTCCGTTGTATTGAAACAAAGGCACGATTGAAACTCCGGAAAGATAACCCACTGCAATCTCTGTCATGAATATACCTCTTACGATGTGTAGACACGCTGTATGTGACCAAGATGATACTGATATATTTTTGTAGAATATGTAAGTTTTATGTTTAGTTATGTTGTGTTAAGGGTGTTAAACAGTTTGTAAACAGGAGGCTCTCAATTTGATGAGCGTGTGTTTCGCTTGTCTTTGTTCAAAGGGATTTGTATGATTGCCATTATCAAAATATTTGTAAAGATCCATTAACGTCGGTGCTTATGGCGGGGTTTAATAATTAATCTCTTGCAACTAAGCCTGTAAACACGTTCTATAGTGTTTTGCATCCAAAATAATTATGTGAATTTGTAACTAGCTGTGCCGCGCGGTATTACCCGCATTGCTCCGCTTATATTCGCCTTAGCCTGTTAAGATATAGCTTATAGTTTACCTTGATATCTAATATGGTTATCTAATGCGGCAAGATTTTCTTCAGATCGGGCCCGTACGAAACAAAATATTCAGCTTTATACTGTTATTTTTACCTACTGTAGAAAGCAATACCACAATCGACTTGACCAACAATCCAACCATGTATATGCTGGAATCAGCCAACCCGCCAAGGTGCTCGCTCAATCACTTAGCAATGATAATAAGCATAATTAGGACATGCCGCTTAAGTGGTACAATGTCATTAGGGCTGACCACTGGAGCGCCGGGTCGCGCCACTACACCGCATAATGTTTATGGAATTGTTTCGTAAGCCCACTAATCAAGTTGTCGCAACGCTATTTCAGGCCATTGAACCGAATTACGTGCTAATGCTACATTTTCTTTTTAAGCAGTGTGTTTTGTCTGTTAATTGATTTGAATGGATAAAGATGGACTATTTTGTTTAGAAGAATTTTAGTGGGTGATCTGTAAAAATGTGAAAAAAAAATTGACAGTGCATAAAGTGAAAAAAAATTTGACAGTTTTGCAAAAAACAGAGACTAGTATTAACTATTAATAATGAAACTATTAAGACTAGTATTAACTATTAAAATTTTATGAAATGTGAATGTTAATAAATAAATTGTAAAGGTAAAGGTATAGATACTAGTTTTAACTCGTAATTATTTTCAATACCTACAAGCTTTGTAATACATTTGGAACATTATTAATTACGTAAGAATCATTCTTGCATTTCTGGGTGCTGTAATTAATTTAACTAGGAAAACAAGAATCCCTTTGTATATTGTACATTTGTCTGTTTGCGTAGTAGGTAGACATATTTCGGGCGGTTGCGTTAAAATTATCTCCGCAGGAATTTAAGCCTATGAGGCCATATTCTGGCTTCTGTAATGAAAAGTTGCTATGATAATTTCATAGAAGTGTTACATTCGTACCTCGTTTTATATTTTGTGAAATATTAAACTATGAATATTATCTGTAGTCAAGTTAAAAGTTATATTATGTAGTCACTTCTACTAAATGTACAATATTCTGTGGTACTAAATGTACAATGTTCGTTTTATCGCTATTCTCGTGTACATTTTCAGTGTCTTTGTTCGCCGAACATCACTTACATGGCTGAAACCCTGGTCTTTAGTCAATGTAAGTCCTATTGATCTTCTGCTTGTACTATGTATGTAGCACTTTGTGTACCCAAGGCGCCCGCAATCCTGTGGGTCACCAACGGAATTATTGGAATGCCCTCAATGAAGATCCACTAAGATACAATCCTAGTCCCGAGATGGAATACTCCGTCACATTGAATTATTACGGTAATTTGGTCAAACCGTTTAAGTATTTAAATTTCCTATATTAGCATGTTCAAGAATCAGTTTGTTTTTGTGGAGATATTAGATACATTTACTCTCTACTTCTTGATCAAACTATGAATTTCTTAAGTGGAAGTATAAATTATATTTCCTGAGTGCCTCCGCCTTCTTGAATACTAATGTTAATTTCAATTAAATTTTCCCCAACAGAAATGGTTTTTGCTTACTTTTCCTCGATCATCCCGGACTGTGATCTGTTTTATTTAAATTACAGTAAAGTGAGAAAGCTCTTAACATTTGATGACTAATTGACTAATTAATATAATGAACCTAAATCTGAAATTCTACTATAGCCTAATGATACAAAAGAAGTGAGGACGAAAGATAAATGAAACCGAAATTGAATATAAGAAATACTGGATGTTCTTTTCCATTTTCCCTTATAACGTTTACCTTTTTGTAGGTGAAGTATTTGGCAATTTCATCTGTTACATCTTGAGCTCCTTTACGACGTTTGTTTGCATGCATAATACGCATGTCCCAAATTTATATGGCGGTGAATATATAGCCTTTCTACCTCTGTTTTATATATGCTCCTAGTTGAGTGATTGTGGTACATAAAGTTTATTATTATATTTTCGCAACATCATCTATACAAATTTTCGTCATATTAAATTTAAACAGGTAAAGTTTCTAACGTTGTTTAAAGTGAAAATTATCGGAAGTTCCGATTATGAAAATTATTTTACTAACAAAGAGCTAATTTACAGGACTTATTTACGAATCAGACCAAGGGGCTAGTTGATCAATTGATATGTTCCTTATAAACTGAATCTTATCATAAAGTTAAATCGTTTTCTTAGTCACATAGCTACATATACCCCTTGACGATGACATCTTACTATCCTCAATCGAATTTACCCAGTTAGGCAAGTCTCAGGGATGTTTGTTCAAGCTTTGTGTCCACATACCTATTTACTACGTTGCATGTTAAGGCCGTGTACGCGGTCCGTGCGCTGTTTGGCTCAAATATGTGATTTTCCAAACCAGATTGTCCATCAACCACTTATCTTACATACATATGAATTACTAATAATTTTAGGAAATTTTATTGTCTATATAGTTAGTTAAGAGTTTATTTCAATTAATACAGTATTTGTGAATACCATCAAGATAACTGAGCCGATGATTACTTGATTTCACTTTTAGTGTCAATTTCGAAGCTAAAAATATCTGAAATTGCTGACAGATCTAACACACATTTTTTTTTAACTAACTGCTAAAATCCTTATTAAAATAGTTAGTTAAAAGATTTTTTTATTTTGGACTCCTAACTTACGAAATTAAAATCCGAACAATGTGAATTTTTTTAGAAATTATAGTCGACAAAATGATTATTTTCACCAAGATATTTGACTTAGTTGAATATAATTTATACATATTGCAATAAAAGAACGTCTTACTTATAAGATAAAATTTAAAAAATCAACTAAGGTACCTCTATTATTTTTCTACAATTTTTTTTAAAGTACTATAAAACACTGCGCGCGACCCGAATAAAATCAGTCGGCAGCGAGCCTTTCCAGAGAGAGGACATGTTGCTCGGCGCTCTCCTGTGGACCTATGCTGTTCATAGTAAAAGGATAGCGCAAGCCGCGATCTATCGTAATAGATCGCGGAGATTTTGACTTGCGTTAAATTGAATAAGCCCTCTTAAATTGCATGCCTGGGTTAAATTGTTCGTAACTTGAGGAAATCATCTTCAGTCTTGCTGTATGAAAGTGCGATGTGTGCAATCAAGTGTTGTGGAAATAAAGCTTAGAAAGTGAGCGAATACATGTCAAAGATTACTGTAGTAATTTTATATCTAACATTTATGATATCATTGATATTAGTTAATATGAAATTGCTTGAATTTTTTTTTAAAGTTATTAGAACTTGTATGTAATGGAACGAACTAAAAGCACTTGTAGAGATTTCATAATATGGCATCTAAAATATTTGTATTAATACTTAACATTACGCGGAATCATTCTTATGCAGTGTAAAAATAGTTATTAGCTCCAGCTTCGTTGAGTTTTCAGGTGCATTCAAAAGTTGGAATCCTTGGCAAAGGTAACCACAAACAGAGCCAAAATACGAATAGATATGGTCTTTGTTGCTTGGTTTTAGGAGTTAGAATATTAGCTGGTATTCATGCTGAAAGCAAATAAAAGCAAAGAACCCTTGAATGCAGATACTTGAATGGTACACAGAGATTCGCGATAAGTATACAGATTACACGTCCACATACGTATTTTAATGTATTTATATTATATATTTAATAATATATAATATAAATACATTATATATATTTAATAATAATATATTATATATTATTATATATAATATATTATATATATAATTAAATATATTATATATTTAATAATAAGTAATGAAGAGGAAGCGTTACCGGCTTATATAAGGAATTCCTTATGAATGAGGATTCACAACAACTCACATTATTATTACAATATTCGATAAATTTTTCGCACAAAATTTCCCCATATCATGTACAAGCTTACCGCCCGCGGCTTCGCCCGCTTGGTCTTAAACATAATAAATTATTTATTAAAACCTTCCTCTTAAATCACTATATCTATTAAAAAAACCGCATCAAAATCCGTTGTGTATAGTTTTAAAGATTTAAGCATACAAAGGGACATAGGGACAGAGAAAGCGACTTTCTTTTATACTATGTAGTGATATCTTTTTATACAGATTTTTATGATAAATAGAAAGCTCTTTATTTCCTTATAGCTGTTACGGAGATATAGTGTTTTCAATACGTTTTAGACCGCTCAAATGCTTTACAACAAATCAATATATAATTTAGGATTTGCCAATACATTTACTCTGAAATTCCACCTAAAACAGTAGAGCTTTGTATCGTTCAATCAGGTGTTAAAATACTTAGACGGAACCGCAAGCGTATCATTGGCATGTATCATAGGGACTAGGGTGGTGCTGCGTATTCAACCGCGAACCGCTTCTTCGTAAAGCCCGAGAGGATTGCAGTAAATAGCATTCCGATTTTAACACGTCGACGTAATCCGATAGGAAATCGACTGAAAGGCTAGTGCGAAATTAAATGACGGAAACTGTAAACTTGAAACTGATTTAGGATAAAAAGATACAAATAATTCTATGTTTAGGGGAGACTTGTCGACTAGTAAGTAATATCAATGTCGTGTAATTTTTTTTTGTACCCAAAAATGCACAGTTTATAAGTTAAAGTAAGAAAATACAAAACGCATAAATTCATTACATAAATCGTAATAAAAGTTAACCTGAAAACTTCCAAGAATTAATTTCACATGCTTTATATTTCATCTACTCTGTTTCCGACGTCTTGCAATTCTAATATGTATTATCTCGCTGTCCGAGAGCATTATGCATGCTAACATCCCCCATTCCTTTCCTGTTGAGATATATCTGCGGTATTATTGTACGGACGTGATGTTTCCATTTGCGCCCTTACCAAGCCCTTACATTATCTTGTGTCACCCTTTTTACGTTCCTAGAATCTTCCTTATAATTGTGTTAGGGATTGTGGAGACTGATGTGCATTTAAAGAGGGAGTAATGAATATGGAAAACTTGTTGTTCAGAATTTAGCCAAATTATGTATGCTCGTATGTGTATTTCTTTATGTTAACTCAGATAAAAGAATGTTAGTTTAGAATGTTATTTTACCAAGCGCATTTATCATATACTAGCTTTCCACCCGCAGCTTCGCCCGCGCAGTCAAAGAAAAACCCGCATAGTTCCCTTTCCCGTGGGTTTGCCGGGATAAAACCTATTCCATTTCCCGGGGTAAAAAGTAGCCTATGTCCTTTCTCGGGTATCAAAATATCTCTATACCAAATTTCATGCAAGTTGCTTCAGTAGTTAAGGCGTGATTGAATAACAGACAGACAGACAGAGTTACTTTCGCATTTATATAATATTAGTATGGATTATCCTGCAGTGAGACGATGCTCTTTTTAATATAAATAAAGATATTGAATACAGTTTGAAGGCCAATGATCTGCATTGTAATGATGTGGCTCGGTTGTTTATTTCAATATTGGCTTCCACGTTTCAAGGGGTGGTGACAGTAAAGAATGAGGTGATCGCGCAGAATGCGAAACTAGACTTATTGCAGACCATCGTTCAAAGTCACCGAGCGATGTTCGTATAGAATTAATAAAAAACCTTGACTTGCGTATACAATAAATATACGCAAATTTAACTTATATCTATTGGGACATTTTATCTCTAAATTATTCATCTTATTGCAATCACAATAAAGGGTAAATTAATCTCAATTGTTCCTCATTCAAAAGCGTATACGAATAAACTATTGTTTGCAATCTTTATGCAGTAATTTACGTTAAAAATGTGAAGCAGTTGTGTGGTGGAAGCAATAAAAGTGTCTAGACCAAACACAGACTACAAGAATGAAGTACCAGTGGATGTAAATTCTTAAACCTTGTTACTGCAAAACGAAGCTATTCTATTTTAGAAGTGAAACTAACGAGCGTGGATACATTTTTGTTAAAAAGCTGTTTTTGTCCGCGTTGTATTTCTCAGGGGACACGAGTCACAAGAAGAGTATTTGTGGCCGTAATCGGATAAAATGGTGAATCAACTAAATGAGCTAAGTATTTATTATAAGTAATTTGTGATGATGGTTTTAAATATTTGTTATAAATAAAACGTAGGGTGTCAATACTATTATCAAATATTGTTAAGCTGTGACTGTTTTAGCGAATAAAACCAGTAAAAATGTTGAAATAAACCATCAAAGAGACTCGAATTATGCGTCTTGAATATATTATTTAAAAAACATAGAATTTTTTTATGAAAAATTATTCTTCAAACGCCTTTTGCTTTTGATCGACGTTTTAGCCAATGAACAACCTTGTTTTTACCCTTAAAATCTAATTCGAGCATAAATTTTGACCAGGGAAGCCGAAATTAAACTGTAAATTATCCTTGAAGTGCAATCTATCCAATATTTTCATCGACGCCGCTTGAATTTTAATGAGTTTTATGGTACTGCTGAAAATTGATGTAATTTAAAACCCAAATAACTGTGCAGGTTTTTGATTTGATATTTTTTATGAATGTTATAGATATGAATATTAATAGTTTTATTAAAAATAATCCAATGATATTTCCTTGTGGGCTGAGAGCCCGAGACGTCGTTTATGTAAAATAAGAACTTTGAAGACAATCAGAATTACTTCCAAAAGAAGTTTAGATAACTAATGCGTCAATAATGGAGATTACAAGCAGACATGTTCAATTTAATTAATTATTATTTCAATAAACAATACCGCACCAATTGGAGACATCTGATATACAGAGAAACATTATCTTTTTCGGCTTTTATCTTTAGCCTTCAAATATGTCCTACAAGGCCCACAAAAACCATTACATAATTGTTATCTATTGAAAGAATCTTATATAAATAGAAACATTGTCGTTTAATCTTATGTTATTTGATGTCTTGGTTGAAGTCTTTTTGATGTTGATAAAAGAAATAAAAGGACCTTTGCTTTATAGAAATGTCATTGAATTAGTAAGAATCGATGTTTTCATTATAAAACATGATAAGTCTCTATTATCGAATTATAGTAAAAGCCTCAATAACGTGTTTATTTTTATTCGTATCAAATGTCGACTGCTAACGATTTATTTCCAACAAAGTCGAGGTCTAATCAAATCTGATTCTTAGGTACTTTTTTAATGAGCTTAAATAAACATTAAAATGGAATAAATCAGCGCAAACGTTAGCAAGTAATGTGATTACGATCACTTCGATGAATTATATAAATAGGCAGCTTAAAGCTTCTTTTGTTGTATGAAAATAAGAATGGATTAAATATAAGTTTGGCCACGATATAAAGTTATGACTTTGTTTCGATATATTGTACGACAACGCTATTTGCACAGCTATATTAAATTTTCGAGCGCTCAACATCCACGGAGGGAAGTGATATGCTTATTAAATCTAAGATAAATATGAAACGGCGGTCGTTGCAGGCTTTTTGGGAGGTTTATGCGTTTGTACAATATGACAAAAGAGTAAAGACGTATGAACATTCAACATGCTATTGTTTTATTATACAAATGAGGGTATACGCTAATTTATTGAAATTTTGAACATATTTATTTATATTTATAATAATCGAATTTTTTAATGTGCTAATTAAATAGGAAAAGTAATATATTTTGAAAGATACTTACAATAATAAATCGCTTGAAATAATATTTTAAATTGGTACGGAGCTGAAGATAGAAGAATAAATTTGTAGTTTTGAGCCAACAATTACAATAGTAGGTATACCAAAGTTACAAACGAATTAATTATCATTTTAATTTCAATGAATATTTACGAATACAAAATGAAGAAAAGCATTTTCCTATTTTCATACTCGTTCAAACTTTGCATTTTATATATTTCATTGATTTATTTTTTACAGTGAATTGTTATTGACACAATTAAGTCGATCTTAACTAAGTTATCCCCAACAATAGACGAACAAAGTTTATACAGAGGTTAAAACGAAATCAAATAATTATTTTTCATTTAGTGACTAATTAAAATGTTAAATCTTACAATATTAGCACTCGGTGGTTACGCAGCATCGTGTCGCTTTATAAGACAGCAATTAAACGGGATCAAAGTCTCAAAAATATTGAAGAAGTTTCGAGATCCTTCTCTCGAAGATTGTGTAAGATGCCAGTGTGCCACTAAGTTCCCGTTGCCGTTTTGCTCGTAAAGGAACGTAACTGCTGCTGTGAATAGATAATAAGGGTTTTATTAAAATTCCTGGCCCTTGTTTCGCGATTCGCAGGGCTGCTTTGCGCATCCTTTGTTCAGAGACACGCACAGAGCAGACTTCGTGACGTCATGTGTTGCCTTCAATGAATTTATCGCCTTAGCTTTTTTTAGAACGTGATGCTATTTTTGGCGACTGTTGGAAATGTATTAAGGGGAGTTACGCGTGGGAAATAGATTTTAGAGTACGTTCAATATATTATTCAACCCTAATAATGAGAGAATCATGTTAACGTGGCTATATTGTTAGTTATTGATAGTACAATTTGGAAACTACCGACCAATATACCTACCTATAGCATAGCATAAATCTGCTGTATGAAATGTTGAAGAAAAATAATCCTTATTACTTTTAATAACTTCTATCTTTTCTTTTTTACGTAAAATATTTAATGAAATATCATAATAGAAGATTTAAATGAAGCGACGTAAAAAAATATTATCATGCAAATTACAATGAAAATTGTGGTTATCAGAACTGACAGTGAATAATTATAAAATTGGCATTTACTTAATTAACTCTTTATTGTGGAATTAAATGGAGTGAAGAAAAATTTAATTATTCAGCAGGTCATTAATCCTGTGATCCAAGCGGGGTCTGACGGCTGAGATTGAAGTGCCATGGATTTCAGTTTTATCTTTAATATAAATTAATTTCAGGAAAATTGCTTAACAAACTTATGCCCGTAATGGCAATTATCAAAACTGGTGTGATTTATCGAGGATTACGGAGAATCGTTGGGCGAAATTTCAATGGGGAATAATCTTATCTCAGATGTAATTTCATGTGTGTTTGATAGAGATTGATTTGGTTCTGTTATCTGTATGTTATACATATATAAATGTATAGAGAACATTAATTATATACTAACAAAGTACCTATTAACAAATTAAATCAGAACAGCAATATAATAGTCCATCACTTTACTTATAAAATATGCAAATGAATTTCGTACATCCTAAATTACATTTTGATGTATTCGTAAAAATAATTAAAATGTTTCCATAATTGTAAACATGTTATTCTGTTAATGGAAACATCGACGTTATTTACGTTTTATTTGCTACTTTAACTTGAATCAAACAGAATATATTAAATTGATTTGCTTTTAATTAAATTGTATATCGAATTTGATTGATAGGTATTTTATCACATATCAGTGCAATGGTAAATAACACAAATTAACGATGATATCCTGATAAAATTATCTTCAATGATCCTTTAATATATGGAATTATTTATTAGGTGAACTGTACAAGTAGGTATAAGTATATTAGGTAGGTACGTTAAAGAGAAGTGTTACCTACATACAGTTATGTTCATTACCTTGATATCTACTATACATATATCATGTATACTATGTAGATACATAGCTATCGTCTTTATAGTTCAGGATACATCGCCCATTTTTGCAAGTGACTACTATCAAGCTGATTTTCCGTTTGTAGCTTTATTTTGATGAGACACCGAATAATTTCGTGTACGAAACTCTCGATTGTGGTAGCTAACAGAGATAACAAGGATAAAATTTTTTGATTTGGTGGTTCTCAAATATTTATTACGCAATTTGTAGGACAATATGTCTGTTGAATTATATAAACATTAACTAAGTGAAAACAAAAAAATCAGCTTGTTAGTAATCATTTATGATGACCTCGTTATCGATACACTTTGGAAAGGGAACAACCATAGATTTTGTAGGACAAATATTTTTTCGAATAATTTAGGTAATTTATCTTGAGATTGAACAATAAAAAATTCATTCAGTTAGTAATAAATATTTGAGAACCATCAAATCAAAAATTTTTATCTTTGTTATCTCTGTTAGCTACCACAATCGAGACTTTCGTACACGAAATTATTGGGCGTCTCATCAAAATAAAGCTACAAACGGAAAATTAGCTTGATAGTAGTCACTTGCAAAAATGGGCGATGTATCCTGAACTATTAGTTAAATGACTGAAAATAGGGCTTTGGCCAATTGTACCCGGAATGTAAAGATATTGACAATTTGCGCCGATCCGCACCAAAACGATGTTTTTAAAAAAATAGCCGGCTTTAATAAATCCGCTGTATACGAAACAACAAAATTCAATTTTCTGGTTAAATGAATCACTTGCACCAAAGTGCAACTCGTATGCGGTTGGAGCGTTCATTTTTTGTGTTTTCGGTCAAGTTACCAATGAAATTTTTTGCATAGCTTGCCATATTACAAGCTGCATATGTATATCATATATGCTTGCATAGCTTTATACACTATAAATATGAATAAAGCAAATCACAAAGCTCTATTGTATTTCCCATGTTTTGAAGCAGGCCAAAATAAATTTTAATTTCGTAAACATTGTTCCTCCCGAGTCCCGAGGACTCTCTTCAATGTTTCACTTTCAATACTGTTTTCGTTCTTAACTTATTGAAGTATCTCTTTAATGGAAGTGCAAATTTAACCTAATAAGGAAAAAATTCTAATAGGGATATTATCTCTATTGGCCAAAAAATGTTCGTAAACAACATTTACATGTTATACAACTTGTTTATCTTTTGCTCGCCGCATTTGTATAATTTCTTTCGTATCTTATGAATACCTTCGTTATTCATTCAGTAGTTAGCATTTCTACATTACCATACTTGGCCGTTATTCTCCCATTTCCCTACTGTTATAATTCCACGTCGGATACTTTATTACTCCATCTAAGTGAATAACGTTCATTGGAGTTTATTCCGCTAAAAATTGAACTGTAACAACCGTCCAAAACTTTTAATTGTGCTTAGAGTTTAAGTATTAAGGGCTGATATTGATACTTGTTTTACATTTTGGTTAATAAAAGTATTATTTATATACCAAGCAATTAGATTCAATAAAGGTCGAGCTTAAAAGTTCACAGCATCACAGTCCCCATTATCAGCTTATCTGGAAACGGTACACAGATTCGCTAGATATTTCACACGAATTTTCAGAGAAATATGATTTTACATTTCGAAATGATGTTTTCAAAAATTCTATGTTGCATGATGAATGCACTTACGAATTTAATATCCAGTATTCACTCAAATTACAATGTTTCAGAGTTTGTACGGAGAGTAATTAAATAGATACGAAATCTAAAGCAGCTAAACTATGTGGAATAAAACGCAAGTCGTGGCGTTGTTATATTGAAAATCTCTAAGTTTATTAATCGATTTAATGTGCGGTGGACAACAAGGGTGTACTAGTTTAACTTGTTTAAGGTTCAACTTCCTTCATTTATTGGTAGTCTGCGTTTATCTGATGTGACAACATTTACGCGTCGAATTATAATATAAATTATCCGACACCTCGCTAAGTTGTGAAACGCCGTTTCTGTTTACGTTCCGTCGAAAATTGTTATTTGTTTATTTATGAACGTAGTTAATTGTAGGAAGTTATAAAAAATTCTCACCAAAAAATAATATTGCTATGATTTTTTTTGACAAAAACTTACTCAATACGGCATAGAGATGTTTCCTCTTTATGTGGAACTTAAACACGTATAAATTTCGATATAAAGAAGTGTAGCAAAATATAATGTAAGCTCTGAATTAAGCAGGAGCAATGTTGTTTTCTTTCAAAAAACAATTCAACTCAACATTCATTCATAAACCATTATTTTACATACACGTCAAACTTGCTGTTTTTTTTAATCTCCATAAATACATAATATGTAATATTATAATGAGAATTTTGTTTCAATGGAAAACAAATTACTTAATAGAGACACTATTACATAAAACATCTTATATTAAATACTCCTAGATTTTCTCTCTTGTATTCAAATATTTAATTGAATTGCAAACAAAATCATACTGGACTACTAATAAATGCACACCATCATTAATAGGATTTCAAAAAAATTATAAAATTCATTTCATACTCGTGTATTATATTTTCAGGCAATGGTTGCTTCAATAACATATTATTGCCATAGCGGCATACAATTATTTTATCACACTGTAATCCCTTTAAATACTACAAAACAATAATTAATAAAGAATATAAAAAAAAATATTACTCGCTATAAAGAAATGTGTGACATTGAGGTTTTTCATTATTTTTTTTCTAATATTTCTCAGAGCTAGAGTAATACGTCGAGACATTTTGGGTCACCGGTACAAAAGCGTAGCTTCTTATGTCTGTTTTAGATATTACTGTGGTACTACATGAGCTTTTGTAGTTTTTCATTTCAGTGTCAGACATTACAAAGTAATTATAAATCACTAGCAAGAGCGCGTCCCTAGTATGGCATCTGTCATCATCGCCTTTGAAGCGCTGTCATCTTCCAAGCTCCATAGCGTTTATGAATTCGTGCGCAATAACATCGCGCAGAATATAATTCTCGAATTCGAATATATATAATTATAATTCTCGAATATTAAGTGTGATAAAACACACACGCGTTAAATTTTAGTGTTTTTCTAGTGAAAAACGGAATTAGTATAGAAAAGCCACAGAATGAGCTACAGCCTTCTAGTTAGACAATTATCTTTTTGTCTACAAGGATTGTTCCAATTAACTCTACAGGTCCCGGAGACCATAGAGATTTTGGGAAGGCAGGTTTGGCACATCAATTACAAAGTGTACATTGTAAGCCTGGATACTTGTGCCTCATGTGTGATACTATAGAAATGTCTGTGTTATTGCCAGTCCCAAAAGCCTCAAAGATAGAGCATACTGTGGTAGTCATTAAAAGGACCATGTCTTGCACTAAATAAGAGTTGCAGACAGTTCTAGACATCTAACACTGAGAGGACTGTACAGTTGTCGCCTCCAGGTATTTCTCTAGAGTTTCGCGCACAGCAGACCAAGAGAGAAAGGCTTTCCCTCTACATGCTATACAAGACTTAAGAGTTGTGGAAAAGAAACATAAACAGAAATGTAATAGTCTTTGTAAAAGAACAAGTTTCTCACTTCCTAACTACAGATACCGCGGATGCGGGCTGAGTAGGACATCTGAACAGTACTTACCTGTCAGAGAAATGGAGAGGGAAGCAGGGGACTTGGCATTAGAACTTCTGACTTATATGTCGTGTACCAGATATGCAATAAAAGTGCTTCTGAGTAAATTGCAAGGGGCGCACATCCTGTAGCCCAAGCTATCAATCAGACTTTCGTCGCCCACATACAAAGGTTGCTGACTCTCTTAGCTCTTACAACTGAGTAACTGTACCTAGCTGAAAAGTTGAGAATAACTCTTGGCACGCTTCCAGGACGCCTAAATGGCCTTTGATTTAGATTGCCTCTCAAGAAATCAACCTGTACCGGAGTGGCTTCTCCTACCTTGTACAACAGGAAATATAATATTTCGGAAGCTCCTGATATGGACCATTTCGCTACCCAAAGGAATGCTTTAGTGCCAAGGCATATTTGCCAAAGCCTGCTCCGAATTTTGCGACATCTGCAGTCGTTGATGGAGCTGACGCCTAGACTGAATATTCCTTTTCAAGGGTAATCCTCCAAGTGCACTAGCGCACCTCGCACCCCGGGACTGGGGCAGATACATAGCACCCAAGGGTGGCTTATGGTTGATATAATAAATAATAATAATATACGGGCATTTCTCCGCAACTCAATGTCAAGCGCCTAAAGATGGCTTATGGTTATTGACTATTATGGTTATATATGGTTATTGACCCGGAAGTCATGAGCACTCAGACCATTGGTGAATGGCCTTACGGCCTTATGGCCCCCCAACTGCTCAGTCAGAAAAGGGGGGGGGGGAGGGGAGAAAACAGCCCATTGTAAAGCAAAGGAGAAAGAGCAGTTAAGTAGTGGTGCCCCTCCACAGTGCCAACATATGACCCTCCAAGCAGGAGGTAACTTTCATAATGCAATGCTAAAAAAAAAAAAAAAAGAATGCATGTAATCTAGTACACAGGGATTCTTTTTAATTGGCTTAAGTCTATCATAAGCAAGCTGACCCTGTTCATGACATGAACATGACTTCTGAAAACCTCAAAATACAGTTTTTTATCACAGCAAGATAAGATTATAACCTGACCTGAATTTGGATACTAAATGGATACAACAACACATTATCCATCAGGTGGTCGGTTGTGAGGAAACTCAGACACATAGATATGCCCAGTGGCCCATGTGGAAAGGTTGGTTCAAGTAACAAAGGACTGATTTTCAATCTTAAAAGTAGATAATTGATTCTTATCTATAAAGGGGCGGACCCTTTAACCTTGCAACACAAACCTTTATCTCTGGCTAGTTAAGGTCCCTCCAGATCTTAAAGACAGTAAACGTAGCAGCCCTGTCCAGCAGTGGCTTCAAGAATGTGGTAAGGGCACCAACCCGTGGAGGCAGTGGAAGGACCATACAGTCAATTATAAAAGTTTTACTGTCAATCAGTCAATTTAGCCAGTGCCATTTTTTTTTTTTTTTTTTTTTGTGTGGTGTTTCTCAATGTTAGCCAGAAGGGCTTCTACATTTTAACGCGGACGCGGGGGTGAACTGAAGGTTCACCCTGGTAGCGACATGCACAAGGGCGTCCCCCCTTGACGGGGAGCCAGTGCCAGTGAGTCTGGTTTACTTTAAGGTAACCTGAAACTGTTTAATTTATTATTTAATTCAGTGTAATTAATTTAAGATCATAGTAATGATCAATGTGTAACAAACATGCTTAATGCTTAAGGTACAGTTGTGTTAACATTGCTTATTATAGTTATATTATATACAGATGTTATTTACTGTAGTATTTAGCCTTAGAGGCTCCATTGTTTATCCTTGGTGACATTGATCTTCCTTTGAGTTATAATTTTTAAAATTTTATTTTTATGTTATTATTTGAACTTTGATTTGTATCAAAGATATAGAGAAATAATTAAGCAGTTCTTAGGTTCTAAGACTTAGTTCATTAGTATTGGCTTATTGAGAAGATTATCTGAGGAGAATAATTTAAAATTTAGAGGATACCTATATGGTTAGTTCTTACAATATGAAAGAAAAACAATTTTTGTTGTTATTACATAACCCCCTTGTATTGTTTTTAGAATTTAAAATATAACTTTATTTTACAATACAACAGGTTCATTTAACATTCTGTAAGGAATGAAATTTAAGTTGTTAATACAGCACTTAGGTATTACAATATTAACAAGATAATTTATTTTCAACATAGCGTTTGTATGTCTTTCTTCACCAGCAGATATCAAACACATCTTCATCCAACGCTGTGTGTTTTAGAAAGACACATAATATTGATGTTTTGCATTAAAACAAAACATGTATTATGTGTCGAATAAAACACACAGCGTTGCAGTTTACTGCTTGCTGATGAAGATGCTATGGAGCTTGGAAGATGACAGCGCTTCAAAGGCGATGATGACAGATGCCATACTAGGGACGCGCTCTTGCTAGTGAGGTGAAAGATCCATCGATATTTGGTAAGGTGACCCAATTTGCATAGAGATATATAGGATTCATAGACTGCTTTCTTCATCCAACGCTGTGTGTTTTATTCGACACATAATACATGTTTTGTTTTAATGCAAAACATCAATATTATTAACTCCCTTAACTCCTCATCGCGATCGCATCGAAGAAAATGATGCAAAGGTTCAAATTACACTTTGATGAGTGTAATTTGAACCTTTGATATTATTATTATAACCATTTATTTTTTATTTTGTTTACAATGCTTTCAACTAATTGTTTTGATGTTTACGAGAAAAGATCATCTCACGGATTTTCTTGTTTTTGTTGTTTGTCATACTTTTCTTTTAAACACTTCATAACGAAATAATAACTTATACTTTGCAAAACAAATATTTAATCAGACTTAAAACAAACGAGTGCCAACAAAGCGAACAACTTTATAACGTAATTCCGTCAAAAATTCATTGCGCCCTTTGATTTTATGCCCGCTGTGTAAATGTGATACTTTCGTTTTACAACGCATCATCAAAGTTATATAAGCATCAACAGCGTTTTAGGTAAATGTTGGAACAAATAACTTTGTTGTGGAGGATAAACGGCCGGGGAAACTTGCAGGTCCCCCGGGCCACTTAAAACTTATGTGGCTTCGTTAACCATAGTTACAATATTCGACTGACACTACCACGACGACTCTCCAAATATGATTGTTCAAATGTCTTCGCTTTAGATTTATTCGGGATTGTAAATCACAGAGATCATCCGACCGAAAGTAATACATCAAAGTTTAAATTGAAATTGTTGTGGTGTTTTCGTCCTCTGTATTTGAACTTGTTAATAGAAATTGGTTGCATTTAATGTCTTTCTTGAGATTTAGTCCTAAAATATTCCGAACTATGTTTGATATAATTCTATTCATTCATCTTTATGCTTATTTAAATTCTGAGGTTTCAATAGCTACTAGTTACCGTTATACATTTAATATTTATCAAATCTAGAGAATTCGTGGCAAACGGCCTTAATAAATTATTCTGTAACAACTAGTGGTCTTATTCATGGTTAACTGGACATTGTGATGAATTTTATTATTCATTAAAATTAAGCTTATTAACATTTTGTACAATTTTGATTTTTAAGGCCCAAACTATTTAAATAATCTATCATATTATCTATATATGTATCTCGTTTATCCAATCACCAGTTTTCAAACAAATTTTTAGTATATTGGTTATAACTCCAACAGCATAAATCAGTACTTACCTAAATTTTTATAATCCATCATGCATTCTGAAATATTTTCAAATAACTTTACACGAGTCTGAATTTGCTTCAATTCGAATATCTAAAATCGTTTTCGATATCTGTAATACTTTAGTTTATGGAAAATGATACGAATGTCGAATATTCGAGAAGCATGATCGTCGAGCTGTCTACTGTAGCTTTCCGAGTAAACATGGCGTCATGGCGTGCAATCTTCATTTCAGCGTTTGGATATAGATGTCCGCGTCGGTTCAATCGGAATAAACTTTGATAGTTACGCCGGGTATAACTTGGAAGATAAACTACATCATAAAACGTCCCTGCGTTGTAAAAATGCATTAAACATACGAAATGTTTGCGCGAATACATCAAGTCGGAATGGCATGTTAGTGCGCTATGTATGTTGGTACTAAGTGCTCAATACTTTGGAATAATCTGTGCTTGATGACAGAATACAGAAAGAGGCTAACATGATCTGTAGAATTCTAATTCGAATTTTATATGCTTTATAATCTGTGCTTGATGACAGAATACAGAAAGAGGCTAACATGATCTGTAGAATTCTAATTCTAAATTCTTGCTCGTTGATATTTTGGTGTAAAGACTCAATGCGAGTACCTATTCGTTTACACATGAAAAATTGGGAAATAATGTTCTTGTTATAGCAGTAAGTATAGCTCTTTGTTTGTTTGGTTCCAACTCACCTTTAACCATTTCAATCAATAAATGCCAGAAGGTTATAAATAATATTTACATTCAGTCTGGTCTTCTAATGTCAAATTAAATTTGCCTTACTTCTAAGCACTCAAATTATGACAAAATAAAATGGAGCCTAAAAATATATCAACAAGTTAATGTCGCAATAGTAACGAGCTTGAATAGAGCGGCTTAACATAGTGGCTAATTAGTTTAGTTGAGAGGACACGAGTTACAATTTAGACAAATTATTTAGACTAGCTAAATTAAATTAATGACTACATTTATTGCAGCATAACGAGCGGAATTAGTACCGTGTTTATATTGCTTCAAACACATTTGCTAAATTATAATTGTAGGAGATTGTTTTTACTATAAACTTTTGATCGCTAAATTGGTTTAATATTAACGTATATCTGTTCTATTTACGATAACGATAACGAGCTATTTTTATATTTAAATAATTCTGAATTAACAATGCGCTATGCGAAAGACTGACATTACTTATTACGTAAGTGAACTTTGTTCTACTGCGTCTCTAAATCTAGTTTATTATTCGGTCGTGTCAATACACGGTGATATCTCACTACCACAATGCATTGACTAATAAATTAATTGTTCTCGTACATTGAGTTTGGAAGCATTTAAAGCTTCCGAACTCGTTCACCGTTCGAAATGCAACGGAGTCGGAGTACATAATGACACAGCTTAACTAACTTTTGTAAATTACCTCCGTGTACCCGGCGAGTTAGAACAAAGTTTATATTTCTAACTGTCGGCACAAGTGGCCTCATAAAGCAGCGTTAACTAGTCTAAAAAATCAACGTGGCGCTTCTCCGCACAGGAGTCGCACTTAACCCTATTTCCTTGAGGGCGGGCGTATGAATTTATGATGGTAATGATGAAATGTAAGCTTCGCGATGGAATGAACGCTCCGCCGAGTCTACAATAATTTTATTCGAATATATATAACGTAGCTCGCTGAAATATGAAAACTGTTATTGAATAATGGAAAACTGAACGTATTCAGTGCTCTTGATGTTATAGTATGTGGTATTTGTTTATTACAAAGAATTACGGAGTTCTACTTCGTAATGTTATTGGCTACATTGTAATGTAGGTCGTGATCCAGGCTTCATGCTTTGAAAATATGTAGGGTAATAGTGATAAATATGTAACAGATTTCGGAAATGATTTATGGAAAAATAGTGATTGTCATTATATAAATCTAGAGTAGAGAATACACTAAAATTAAATATGAATTGTTGATTATTTTTAACCACATTATTGAAGGGGACAGAAACTTAGATATTCTTTTTCATAGACATGATTTATAAGTGTGTAAATACATTTTTTAACTTAGTAAACTACAATTTTTGAAAATAAAAGAATTTTTCGTAACTTTCCAAACTTCGCGAATACCACATCATTGAAGGGGACAGAAACTTAGATATTCTTTTTCATAGACATGATTTATAAGTGTGTAAATACATTTTTTAACTTAGTAAACTACAATTTTTGAAAATAAAAGAATTTTTCGTAACTTTCCAAACTTCGCGAATTACTTCCGTCCAACAAAATATTTAACGAATTGTTGTTACGTAAAATTATGCGAACTTAACAATTATGTCATTAGACCTTTGAAAGTTAATCAGCTCAGAGTTTCCGATTAAATTAAGGTGAAGAGATTCGCTAAACACGTTTTGCTAAAGAGTGTCAATTTTTATTCCTAAAGGTAAAATGTTAATCATATTAAAATGTATTCGGCAGTCGAAATACAAACGCTTTAAAGGGGTTGGCTGTATTGAAATGTTTTGACAGCTCTAGAAATGCATTTGAAAACGCAAAGCTCTAAAATAGACTGTGGATGAATTCTGCGGCTTCGTCATCGAATATCTGCGCACTTTTAATGTAGGTACGTAAAAATATGAGTGTTTTTTTACCTTTACTTCATTGTAGTGCAGTCTGATCCTTACAGAAATCTACATTTCTAATATTACGAATAAGACAAAGCGAAATTATTTCATGAATACAGATGTCAAGACGGTTTTGTCGAAGTAAGGTATATAGACTACAAGCCCGCATAGGAAAAAAATATGGGTCAAATGAACCACCAGGGGACATATCTAGAACGATAGCAGAGCAAAAAATAATAATATCCATCACTATGCCGTCACTTGTAAGTTGTCCAACTGAGTGCAGATGAGAATTGAAAAGTACAGGTAGACTCGGTAAATTTTGGTCATTTGACCATGTACGGCATTCTTAACCATCGATAGATCCATTAAAAATAATAAGAAACCGCTCAGTGCCGTACAAAAATGGTGGTTCACAAAGTCGGAATTTTTATTTAATTTCCGAGAGTTACCGGGGGTAAATTTGGTCATTTGACCATGTACGGCATCTGTGTCATACTATGCCTATACTGCTTTTAATCCATTATTCCGCAACGCCGTACAAAAATCAAGGGGACAAGGGGAAAAAATCGAGAGTTGCAATCCGCTCTCTTTCCCCACTCCAGGGGGTCATTTGACTAAGTACGGCTTCGGTTCCAAAACATTATCTAGCACTCAAAAGTACTATTAAAAGCAATGCCGTCAAAAAATAATTGTTCTTTTAAATGTATACCAATAATCATCTTAATTTCATCGAATTCTTGATATAAAGAGCTGTAAGGTCATTTGACCCTGTACGGGAACTTTTTTTTAACATGATATTGTAAAATTCAATTGTTGTATAGTATTGCCGTTCAAAAGAAACCGTTCTAAAAAAAGTTATAGAGAAATGCAAAAACAGAAATTTTGTAAAAGTTTAAACATCGTAGATTAATGAAATATAATAGTTTTCTACACTTTATTCGTTGTTTTAAATAGTATTAACATAGATAAATTAGGAAAAAACGATGCCGTACATTTTTGTGCAGCTCACATCTTTTAGGCTGATGAAAGCGACGAAAGCTACAATTTTAAGGGTGCTTTATGGCCATTTGATACAGTACGGCATTAACATATTTTTACCCAACTACGGCAAAGCAAAAGGAGGGTTATGATTTTGACAGGTCATGTATGTATGTTCATCTATTCCCTCGTAACTTCTAAACTACTTATCAGAATTCGACAAATGACATATCATTAGAAGCGTCTGAATTGTTCACTGGATAACCAGCGACCAGCTAGCTAAAGGCTATATGGGGTTTCACAAAATCTAATGTGGCGCCCTCTAGCGGACAAAACATACGGAGTAAAAAAATAAAGTTAAGATAAATATGCCGTGTTTGGTATCATTTGAAAGCGCTTTACTTGTACATTTTGAATATGTATATATTACTAGCATTTGCTTGTGACTTTACCTGTATTCATGGGCTGATTGCATATAATTCACATCTTTTCGTTCATAGCTTCTTTATTAGTTCATCAATTTAACGGAGTCCATTCCACCTGACTCCGACTTTCCAAGGTGATAATTAACCACCTCGAGCTTCTTAATATTAATGTATATTTATATTTTATTATCAAAATATAAAGCAAACATTTCGTTATATGGATTTTTTTCTTTTTCAGATTTTTCCCCTTTGAACCAACGAAAATGTACGGCACATGAAAAAATATTATCTATGCATAAAATACTTTAAAAATAAATTTATTTCGTGTTGTGTCAAATGACCCCCTGGAGTGGGGAAAGAGAGGGGATTACAACTCTCGATTTTTTCCCCTTGTCACCATGATTTTTGTACGGCGTTGCGGAATAATGGATTAAAAGCAGTATAGGCATAGTATGACACAGATGCCGTACATGGTCAAATGACCAAATTTACCCCCGGTAACTCTCGGAAATTAAATAAAAATTCCGACTTTGTGGACCACCATTTTTGTACGGCACTGAGCGGTTTCTTATTATTTTTAATGGATCTATCGATGGTTAAGAATGCCGTACATGGTCAAATGACCAAAATTTACCGAGTCTACCTGTACTTTTCAATTCTCATCTGCACTCAGTTGGACAGCTTACAAGTGACGGCATAGTGATGAATCTTATTATTTTTTGCTCTGCTATCGTTCTAGATATGTCCCCTGGTGGTTCATTTGACCCATATTTTTTTCCTATGCGGGCTTGTAGTCTAATATTTTAAGCTGTTGTTACTTACCAACAGCAACTTAAACTCCATATTTACTACAGGTTTTGGGATTATTAGAGGACTTACAAGTGCTTCTAATCAGATCTTCTATGTTGCTTATGATTTCAACATGCACGTGGAAGTCTACCTATACTAATAGATAAATAATTTTATAAATATGAATTTTTTATGTTTGTTACGACTAATTGTAAAGCATTGGCCAATTTTATCTTGTGTCATGGGACAATGGGGAACGACTGGTTTATGGTAAAATAATAATATGATCAACAAAATAATATGACAAACACTTATAAGTTCAGTCAAAAAATAATTAATTAAATATCGCGATTATGGGCTAGTCCGCAATTTCAACAATTAACAAAGTCTACTATTAACTCTAATATATTATCGTGCTTTTATCAGCGTACTAAAGCGTAATGCGATTAAAACGGAGCATTGAAAACAGACACACTCGTCTTAATATCCACAGCTCTTTTGTATGTTCGTCCTTAATGTTGTCATTAAACTTAATGACTACGTAAAGTACGTTCGGATGGAGAGACCGGTAAGTGTTATATTCTTGTGGTTCAAGTTGTTTAACTTTTCAAAATGTTTTATGAGAACGTATATTTTTAGTGGGGGTTAACAATGTCTCGACTCCGCGACAGTTTTTTTACGGTTTAATGTAGTAAAGTAGTACATTTGAATTAAGAGTATACTTAACTAAGGCCACACTTACTTTATATTTAAGATATAATATTGCGTTGTTTAATTTATTTAAATGTATCAAGGTCGACCAATTCATTAGATATATTAAAAAGAAGTACTTACAACTGATAAAACAACTTAGTAAAACAAGGTAGAAGTTTTTAGCGATCACTATGAATTCATTCCAAATTTTATTTCCTAAAGGCTTTGTCATTAAATTTCTTTGAATGACAATATTGTTTTGATCCTAGAGGAAATTCAAAAAAGCCGTCGTTTTGACGAGTACGAGTAGCTACGAGTACTGTATAATGAGACGACTTCTATAAATATAATCCTCATGAACGAGGGATGCTACGTACTACTGGTACTACGTAGGTACTCGAGAGCAGCCCGCGTATGAAAAGCTGCAGTGAGCCAGCGAATCGGTTACGTATTAAGGTGGGTCCACATTTGTATCATGTAATCGTGTCCTATCGTATCGTGTGGACGCCCATTTTGACCATACCGTATCTTACGACATTACGTTATACATTATTGATAGACGTAACTTTTGATTTAATATTTTTGTGGATGAATCGTCGTCACTGTTACCTCTCAGAACATGCTTAGCTGTCGAATACTATTATAAAATTAAAATCCCGCTTTCCTGACTCGTGGCGCATTCGTACAAATCGTGCCTAGGGGCTCGAACGTTGTTTATACGACATTCGACCCAACTACCCTCACTTTGCTAATAGTCGTTGACTTGCTGCGATTGGTTATCAACTACCTACATCAATTAGGTAGCTATGAATCGCAGTACATTCTTATTACTGTTACAAATCTTAAAATCATACATAGTACATTTCCATAGACATGGTTTTCTGTTATTTATAATCTACCGCCTGACAACTTAACCTCCCCTCCAGTCGGTTAGTTGTCAGTCGATCGCTCGAGTCGATTTGAAGAGACGATCAGCTAGCCAATTGATCTTGAACAGCCGACCAGTGCGGTCAACAAGTACCTTAGCCGAGCCTCGTGCTTGTTTTAAGGTTATTTAAATCTATAAGATATATATTTAAGATTGTGAATATTATAGTGAATAGTGAATGTAACAAGGAATAATAAAATATCAATTGGGACGAAGGCGTTTTATTCCACAACCCAACATTACATTCAAACTAATATTTAACCCGGCCTCGCGTGTTAATTTCTTATATTATTATTACCTAGTATAATTTACGACACGTACCAGATACGTGGTCAATAGCGATCTGGGTGTATCATGATCGAAATCTTCTTGCGTCCACACTAGCAAACATGATACGCGTCGATGCTACGCGGCGGAGATCTGATACGCGAAAATGATCAAGTGTGGACCCACCTTTACGGGATATGGGACCCAAGCCAACATGAAATTTATGTTGTGTTGTAACTTTAGACTGTTCAAACCGCGGATTAACGCGCCACGCTGTTTAATTACTATAGGTAAGATACCTCGTTCTGCGTTTTATATGAGTACTGATTTATTACGGACTTCGCAAAGATTTATGGAGCTTTATTAAAGGATATACTTACACCTACAGGATATACGTAATGCAAGAATTAGAGTGATTACCGTGGTATTTATGTACGCTACAATAACTGTTATTTTTCGTTTTATTTTTTTAGACACAGCAAAATATTCCCTTTCTGTATTAAAGATGAAAACCGTGATATTACAGACCTTGTGTGACATGGGGTTTGAAATTGCCTGAGCTGAGCTAGCTCTGTCAACAATGATATTACTATTAAAGCTTTATTATATTTGTTTATGTAAAATGCAAACAAAGCGTACTATATACAAAGGTCTTTTTGAGTGATTTAACTCTTCCCTTGTATCTAAATGTATCTACGTCGTACGTATAATATTTGCAGCATTTAGACCATCGAAAAGATAAGTAAAACTATTAAGGCTTAAATAATATCACATTGAATTCGATTTGATTTTTAATACATTGCGCACTACTATCCTTAACTTTGATTCATCGAACTTTCTAGTTTATCGACAAATATAATACGAACACTGAATTTAGCGTAAAATATTGACAAAGTTACGTTCCTATGAAAAACGTTGTTTGTGTATAAAATGTTAAAAGTAAAAAGAACATTCACCATAAAGTGCAGAGGAGTTCACGAGATGCTTTATTGAATTTCAATATAAAATGCATTTCGTAACATACGTCTACTGTTTCGAAGAATATTAAAGACATTTTCCACTGGATCGTATTGGGTATGAAAGAATATTTAAATTTCATGTTGGAAAACAAAGCTATGCCAAGCGTCTCTTTAGTAAGTTGCAGATACTTATAGATAATATAGTACCTACAATATTTTTTGTATTTGTAGTCAGTTTATTATCATTTCAGTATCGTCGATCATACAACTAAATAGGTTGTGAAAATAAACTTACAACAATTTCTTTCAGCACTTTATCAATAATTGTTCTTTATAAACATTAAACTCAAAAGCTATTAAAGAATAAAATACGAAAAGTGAAATAGCCGTAGTCGCGACCGCCAAACATTAATTTTGTTAAGAATTTCATCCGCTCTTACAATACACAAAAAAACAAGTTTCTATTACATTTGACCCCGCTTCGCCCGATTGTATCAAGACAAGACATCGCAACGAGAGAAACATTTTGAAAATACGTATCTAATAACATTAATGAGTTTTCAGTGTCTTAATCTCTTTCTATGAAACGACATTTCAGAGCACTTCTTTATAATTACAACTGTCTGATTTCGTTCTTGAATTATAAATGGTGCTAGAAAGTTAGCCGAGAGACTACGCACGGGTACTTGAGTGTAAATATTTTACGAGAGAACGTTCCGCTCGGCCACTTTTTCAAATGTAAAGCTTCGTAAAAGTTTTATTGGACTGTAATTTTTCTAAGGTGCGAAAACTTGTTCGAAATATTGTCCGTAGATACGATTTTGTGGATCTGGAGCGTTGCCAGCTTAGCGGACAATGTATAGTTATGAGATTGCAACAAGAATAACTGTAGCAGGGAGCCGTCTCCAGTCTCCACTAGCCCGTATCTTAAACTTGTGAATTCACTTACTTATATCAGATTGCGATTTAAACAGATCGTATTGTCATTTAAACAGATATAAAAAAGATCACAAACTCAAATATTTTAATTGCCGAGTGTCGAGATAAAACTTGAAACCCCGGCGTAATTATGTCAAGTAGCCGCGGAAACCCGCCGTCAATTTTCATTATACTTTTTGTTTTCTCATTATACTTTTGGCTTTGTCGACAAATTCGGATCCAATTTACATTTCAATCGGTCGGTTCATGTAAAAACATGGGCCTGTTGAGCAAGGTGGCGCGGAGGACTTATAAAATCCAGCCGTTAACCGCCGAATCTGCGATAACGGCAGTTGGTTCTTGGTTCCTGAAACCGGCTCATAAACAATACGATAAATGTAAGGATAAATGTATAAAGATAGGTTGCTATAGGCAACGAGAAACATTTATAAGCGGTGCTTATAAAATTCACAACAAATTAAAAAGTCGCTTATAATTTTACCTTTCAAATTATCAGTTGATTTTTATTTCATTTTACCTAAATCTGAATTGTTTGGGAACCATAACATTACTTTAATTATAATTTATAATCATCAAAGTTATAAGGGTCGTCCGTTGGTTGATTTTTTACAGTACAACATTCGAAGTACATACCTTCACATGCATTGCACTATACATGTTCCGTATTACGATGAAATGTACATTTTAAAAATCTGCATTGTTGCACAAAAATAACGATGTATGTATGAACAGGATTCCATGGCCACACAGTGTTAAATTGCAGAGGGTCCGAAAACATTTAAGAATTATTGTTTACCATTTTAGTCGTACGTAGGTGCTATAGAGAACAACTAGCTGTCCGCCCCGGCTTCGCCCGTGGTACATATTTCGCAATAAAAGCCTATGTTCTTTCTAAGGGTATAAAGATTGTCTGTGCCAAATTTCATCAAAATGGGTTGAGAGGTTTATGCGTGAAAACCATACATACATAATTTCGAACTTTTCCTTTTTATAATATTATTATAGATAACCCGATGATGAGAAAGAATAAAGACAAAAATATATTCATGCAAAAATTTAATACAGTTGTCAACAGAAATGAGGAAATAGAGAGAAAGAACTATTTTTTAAAGAATTTCCTTTTATAATACGGCAAGAAAGCTTTGCTTGAGGGAATAAGTAAACTAGTTCACAACAAAGCTGACTTAAAGCATGAATTTAGGAAATACGCTGCCGTTTTTACAATGCACCATAAAGTTTAAAAGGAAAAATTATTCAGAAGTATACTAAGTGCTCGCTCGTAGAGGTACCAAGTTATTTTGTTTGTTAACAATACAAGAATTAGGTGTTCACATAATTTGCCTCCATCCTTTGTGTACACCTACATGAAAAAGTAACGAATGTAATGGAAAAATATGCGTTTGATATTTGCAATTCAAATCGAATTTTTAAACGAACTACACTCTCTATTGGACATAGAACTTGTACATATTCATGGAGCTACTGTCAAAGCGTTGGAAAATTATGATTGCATATAGCTTTAGTTTTTATATGCAATCATTGTTTTCGTTACGTATTGCTTTCAGTGGTTGATATTGGAATATAAAGTTATACAGCAATAAAATCACTTTGTTATTGATTAATTTTCATACTGTGTAAATCTGTTAATGTTACCTAATAATAATTATGATCTATACTAATATTATAAAGAGGAAAGGTTTGTAATAATGTATGTATGTATGTACTTATGTATGGTTTTACTGTTTTACTTTACTTGTTACAGTATGGTTTACTGGACCAATTTCAAAAATTCTTTCACCATTAGAAAGCTGCATCTTCACTGAGCAACATAGGCTAGGTTTTATCCAGGAAATTCCACGGGAACGGGAACTATGCGGGATTTTCTTTGAAACGCGGGCGACGCCGCAGGCGGAAAGCTAGTTAGTTGATAATTACACAATGCAAATTCATCCATTTTCCTGATAGCTGTAAAGTTGCACGCATCAATTAGTAACAGCTTATTGTAGCAGATGGGATTAAGTTAATATTGTTTTGGGGTTTGATTTTCAATTCGATGAAGCTTAATTATTTTAACAGACCGTTATGAAATGCTGATCGGTTTAAATTTTATTATCCTTTATCATTAAAACTCAATGCTTGGCTTTCAGTAATCTGGCGAGGATTACTGCTTTGCACGAACAGTTCATAATTAATCTACACAGATGGGAAATATTTACAATATTGATACTAAATAATTATTATTCACCAACAGTATAGTAGTAATAATAGGTGTGTTTTTTTATTTTGGAAAAATCTAAATTTAGAAGCTTTTCATATGTATAAAAATAAAATCACGTTGAAAAAAATATAACTTATTCTTGTTTATTTTTTGTATTCATAATATAATAAATACATGTTTCGTGAACAAGTTAAGTAAGCTGCACTGTATTTAAATTTACGGCAAAGTGTGATCTATAGATTGAAATTTATGGAGTGAGAAATAACCATTTGCAATATTTCATCGAGTATATTGGTTGAAATGTTCATGATTCTACGATACTCGTACATTGATGCGCTACGAAATACGAATACCATCTATTTCATATATTTTGGAATGAAGTACCTATTCCGATTTCTTATTTATGCTAATTATCAAATTATAGATAATTATTTTTATGAAAATGATAAAGTGAATTACATTTAAAAAGTTTCTATACTTAGGTTCTAAATCAAACGATTTGGACGTACGGGAAAAGGTAATTTAAGCTTTTATGAATCGTTAATTAAGTTTATTTACAGTTGTTATTTTGTGTTAAATTCACATTTTTTATCCGCTCTTTCATTGAAAACTCAGTCTGGAGGTGCTACATAAAGTTCTCTACACCACACATGTTTTTGTGTGAGAAAAGCTGTTTTTATTTATCCATCAAAAAATTATACGATCAATTTTAATTAACCATCAGAACTAAAAACTTAATTCAGCATGCTCAAATGTTTAAAGTGCCGTTAGACAAGACGGAAAGTAAACTCAAATGAAATTATGTAGACGTGGGTTGTTGCTGAAATTCACCGCTTCCGCCAGTCAAAAGGCAGGGCTCTCATATTTAGGTCAAGACATTTATACGTGACAGTCTTGTGGTTTCCTGTCGTTGGATTAACTCCACGCTCGCCGCGCTGTAAGTAATTGTCAAAACTGAGCTGAGTATATTATCTGTATAGTCTCTTTATTAACTTCATGTTATGCTCGTTTTCTTCGTGATACGCTTCGAATTGAACAACGTTATTCCTTTTCATATGTATGATTAGGTTTCTTTCTAAAACAGGAATAAATCAAGTAGGTGTTTTTATTACCAATTTGGAGATCTTCAAAAGTCTATTTTTATAAGGGTTATAAAAATATGTCCTTTGATATTACATAAGGAATTGATTTGTACGAACACTAAACAAATAGAACATACCGATACGAATAAAATGAACTCCAAAAAATGTCCCAAAAGTCTTCATTATTGCTCAGACCCTGTTTACTTCTTCGGAAATAACCGCCTCATAAATTTTATGAACTCGGTTTAATTTTTTGCTTATTTCGACTCATCGTTTCACTGGAACAATCGAGTTTCAGCTTTTACTAACATTTGCTTGTCTCTTAATTTCATTAATACTTGTAGCGTCATTTTCAACTTTGAATAACAATTTTAATACTTACTAAATAGCGACTATTTAACTTTAGATACTTGTTTTTATAAAGATACTTATGAAGATTTCTAAATTTAAGGTAAATGTCGCAATTATGGTGGGTTAAACGATATATTTATACTAGAGTGAATATATATATTTAGGATAATTTGGCTGACCTCAGGTTTCATTTAATCTTGCCCGTCCTTTGTCTGCCATGTCACGTTCCACCTCTTATAAATATATCTATTGAATTTTATACGGGAACTTCGTAAAGGTCAATGGTGACTGTGATTTAATGCTATTTTTTATCAAGAAAATGTAATGAAATAATGGACGTTTTTAATTTTGAAATGATTTAAGGATTTATTAGTTGTTACGCAGAGGATGGTTATGGAAAGTTTTCTCAAAGGTATGTAAAAGTTGTCTTCAAATCATTCTCTATCTAAACTTATTATTTCGAATACATTGAATATTTTCCGAGCTTTTAAACATTGTTTGTTAGATGGGTAGCAAATTATACACAAAGCGAACTAAATGATTGATCGATGTTTTATTGGCTGTGATAGAAATCAGCTTTGAAATATTATGATTTTATTACTTTGCCTCTGTTTACTGCTGACAATGTCCATTGTACCTATATTCCGTGTAATTTTCGGTCATACCTGATAAAATAGAAAAGGTGTAAGTAAATGCATGTTGAAGATAGCCGGAAATTGCCTGTTACTGAGCAGGCACAGGGCTGGCGCCGAGCCAAGACATTCGATATCGGTGGTCACATGCGTAAAACGGTAAAAACAGCTTCGTGTATTACACACACCGTCGATTCCAAATGGCCCTCGCTCTTTATTCTGGACAACAATAGAAACTTGCTTTCGCATCGATACTCTTTTTATTAGTACGAGTTTAATAAAAGATAATATTGCGCTTTAAATCCACTATAGGCTTCAATTTCAATGAAAATTACGTGGAAAGTAATTATTAAACTTCTACACCGCCCTATATTATTTCACGTTTAATGAGAATAATAATCTTAATTATTAAGCGGACCTATTTAATGAATGGCCCAGAGCGTTCTACGTGTAATTTATACAGCTATATCTATGTTCCACAAAAAAATGAAAGCTGCAAAATGAAAAAAAACCGGCCAAGTGCGAGTCGGGCTCGCGCACAAAGGGTTCCGTAGCAGCAAATATAATAAACTTATTATGTCAATTTATACACCTGGTGAATGGAGCCTAAACTCTCCCGATATTTTGCCTTGTACTTTTATGTATGAATATTAATATTAATGGCGTATTGCTTGAATAAGCTAATATTTCTCGTAAAAAGTACCTACATTATAAAGATTTTATATCATCGCGGATTTTTAAAGGTGTACAATACTGTAGTATATTTTTTGATCTATCTTATAAGGTTCAGCCATCGTTTTCAGTGTAAGCACAATAACTTAACCAAAATTACAGTTAAATCAACCTATCTCAAAAACTATAAGAGATACTTTGATCAAACCAAAAATCGTTGAAAGAGTTAATTAGCATGCATCACCTCTATTTTTTTTAGAATTTTATACCCCGTAGTTATAAAAATAGAGGGGGGGGACATACTTTTTACGACTTTGAGAGCTGATATCTCAAAAACCGTTCACTTTAAGAAAAATGTTTTTTAGAAAACTTTATATCATTTTAAAAGACCTTTCCATTGATACCCCACACGGGTATGTACATCGAAAAAAAAAATTTCATCCCTCAGTTACATGTATGGGGGGCCCCACCCCCAATTCTTTTTTTTACTATTTAGTGTCATATTTTTGTAGCGGTTCATACAACACATATTCCCATCAAATTTCATCACTGTAGTACTTATAGTTTCCGAGTAAATCGGCTGTGACAGACGGACAGACGGACAGACGGACAGACGGACATGACGAAACTATAAGGGTTCCGTTTTTGCCATTTTGGCTACGGAACCCTAAAAGTAATCTTTTATTTGGATAGTACCGAAATATTCTGATTGAATGTGTGACCGTACTTTGTAAATGAGTTTTTTATTTGGTCGTATACAATATGGCTCCACAACAGTGACGTAGGTCGACATACAATTTCCTGGCTATGGCGTTTCTGACCACTCTTCCCCGGAGGCTTTAGCGTAACCTGAGCGAGGAGTACGGAAATAGAATGACAAGAAATGGATGGACAACCCTCGGTCCCCGGTTAGCGGAATTGCTTCCGATAAAATAGTTAAAGATGGCAGCTAGAAAAGGTTTGCGTATAGATTCTGAGGTCGTAATTATTAATCTGTGTATTGATGAAATGTATTTTCAGCATATTTTTTTGTTACAGTCAGTAGGTAATTAGTAATATACATATGCGTTGATAATTTATTTATTTGTAACTGTGTATTTTGTGACTCTTACAACTGAATAAAAATTAACATCTTTCGTTTAATTAAGGCATTGAATAAACGGAAATACCTAACATAAAAGGTCAATTTTCGCTTCCTTTTTTATAACCGGTAATTTACATAAAACTCGGTAACTTCATTAGTAAAACTTTTAAATAAATGGGCAAAAGGGTGTTTACGTAGACCGTAACGGTTCCTGGTTTTTCGATGTTTTCCAATAGAGAGTATGCCTGAAAAACGGCATTTATTATTCAAAGCGATCGCTCTCACCTCTGTAATAAGACTCGACTCAATACGAGACATCAGGTGTTGTATTAAAAGTGGTCCTTTGTTGATAATTATACAGGAATTTGTTTGGGAACTACGTGTTTACGCGGCGAATTACATACGCCACTTCATTCGCAATTATATAATGAAATGATGATTGAGGACAAAGGAGTTGTGTTGTTGGAATGTTTACATTATATAATAACGTGATAATATTTGGCTCAAATACAAAGCATAAGTTTTAATCTCAATATTTGGAATAATACAGATACAGTGAACGTATGCCCAAACTCGTAGATTATTTTCATATTGTCACTAGAATAAGAATTGAGAAAAAGAGCTTTAACAGCGACCCGGAAGCAACACAAATGCATTTTAGATGCGGGCACAGTTGCGAATACACCGAAATGTGCGCCTATAAAATAGTTTTGTGTATTCTTATTGTACAAAGTATAAGTTTAAGGCGTATAGAATATAGATATACCGGAGATTACAATACGAACGTAAAGGGGTGTTCGTTCACACAAGTGGTATTTAGATCTAATCTGTGAAAATATAAATAAAAATAATCCATACTAATATTATAAATGCGAAAGTAACTCTGTCTGTCTGTCTGTTACTCAATCACGCCTAAACTACTGAACCAATTTTCATGAAATTTGCTATAGAGATATTTTGATACCCGAGAAAGGACATAGGCTACTTTTTATCCCAGGAAAATGACGCAATCCCGGAAATCCCACGGGAACGGGAACTATGTTTTTCTTTGACTGCGCGGACGAAGCCGCGGGCGCAAAGCTAGTTACGTATAAAATAGGAAACTCTTACAAATAGTCCACTCGGGCGGAACCGGAGGAAGCAGGTAATAATTAACATGTAGCGGATATAACATGTTATAGACGGTGTCACGTATAATGATGAATAGCGAAAACATTATTATTATCGTACACGTTACTTTAACTTAGGTTTTCTTTTCTACTAAGAACTCTAGAGGACCATTATTATGTGACAGACATCCATTCTCAAGACATTTATTTTACAAAGTAGGTCATGAAGTGTGACCATAGTCATATTTTACTCCAAAGAGTGACCTGTGTCTCTTCAGTGAAACAAGAAAATGTCACGTCATGGTTACTGTAGTCCTTTGTTGATAAAGGATCATGGAAAGTTTTGTTTACATTATATTATGTATTGGTTATGTAATATGGTAAATAATATCGTTCTAAAGGGTAAATAACAAGATTAATTAATACTGATGTTGACGAAACGTTTTTGAAAATTTTCCACTAAAAACAACGCGTTTATTACATTACTAGGTTTTCTCTCGCAGCTTCACCCGCTTTGTCTAAAACCAAATAAATTATATACTAAAACCTTCCTCTTTAATCACTATAAAATAACTACAACAAACTAACTTCCTTCCGTATTTCTGGTTGTCTGGAAGAAATAGCTATTTAGCGATAAGACCGCCATTTGTTTAAATTTGATTATAAATAATAATAGAACTTAATCTGATTAGATTAAGTTCCTAGTTAAGTTATTTCAGAGCAATAAAGTATGAATAAATAAATCCATATCCATTGCGTAGTTTTAAAGATTTAAGCATAGGTTAGGGATATAGAGACAAAGAGAGTGACTTTGTTTTATACTATGTAGTGATATTATACAGTAGGTACATCAATAAGAGACATAGACAATATTTTTTAGCGTAAAGTGTAACGCAAAAAGATCTATAAATTTATAAAGATGTTAGTAATTTAACGATGCTTACAATCGCAAAGCTCAAAGCATTACTCTCGCAGTCATTTCTCAAAGGGGACATGAAGACACTTTTAGGAAATCTTTAGGTGCCACAGAAGAATTAAGGTTGGAAATTATTTTTCCGTTTAAAAGCCACTTCTTTGTAAGAGCGCGAAATGTATGTTCAAGTAAAATGGAAAGATTCTTTGAAATACTTTTATGATCCTCTTATGTGCGGCTTTGTGTTGATATTGTGGAGACAAGTCGGCTTAAAATTGGTACCATGAGGTAATTGTTAATAATAAATAGACGAAATGAGAGAAAATTTGCTTTGTTAGTTCGTGCTTTGAAAAAGCTAGAGGTAAACATTATCTGATTATATTTACCTTTTCTTGATATTAACATTTTATAATTTTGTCTGAATAATAATCAATAAATGTATCTGACGTAGAGTTATCCTTATTTTTCTTAATTCTATTCTATAATAATAATGAAGCTTTATGAAAATAAACATAACTCATATTAGGCACTGTCTCTTCTCTACAAAGAAGAATATTAACTTCGATAATAAACAGTTAACAGTCGCTTTACGACTGACGTAATATCAGCAAAACAATAAATAAGCACTAAAATTATTATTATCACGAGTGTGAACGCAAAGGGCAGCTCAAGTCGTTATGGATAATAAACATCACATTACGATTGTCTAACTGCGTTCAATTTCATTATAACATACTAGCTTTCAGCCCGCGGCCTCGTCCGCGTAGCCAAAGGAAATTCGCATGGGGACGAGATGTTTTACCGCGGTAATAAGTAGCTAATGTCACTGTCTAGCCGCCTTACTATTTCTTAACACAACATTCATACTACAACTCGCTGTAAAAGCCAAACAAACACACTTTTGCATTGATAATAATAGTATAGGAAGGTTAAACATAGTACACATTTGGCACAGTTTCCGAACTGTAACTGCAGTATTGCCAAGCGAAGGGTTTTATCGGTTAAAGGGCGAGCTTTTTATTTGGCCCAATTCGTTCCGGATTAGGCCAATCGAAACGGATAAGCAATCACCTTAAAAGTTTTTTAACGAATTCTGTAGGAACAAAGCGCATAAGTAACATTCCAATGGCCAATTGAAACAATTACGTATCAAAGATACAATTCATTTATGTTTGTGCCTATATTTTAGTACGTATTAGAATAATAGAACTAAGTTTTATTATACCTAAATATATTAGGAACGAGATTACACATTTATTGTATCAATTTCAAATACGTGTATTCATAACATTAACGAGCAGTAAAGCAATTATTTGTGTTTAATCCAAAACCATATATAATCTTGTTTACATGATCCCAAACGTTTTGGGACAAATCACCGATTTGTATGGTCGTCAGTTAATTCAAACCATTCGGTATGAGAGCCGAAACACATCGAATGTTCTGAATATGACTCAATGGCTCTCGAACGATCGATGTAAACTCATCGGCTGAGCTTCAGCAGACAATGGACACCGCAAATTACTTACCATTAATTTTGAAATAGGGATGAACGACGCTACGAGCACATCGATAAATACTCGTAACCGTATGTCCGGGTAGATATCGTTTTTCCGTTGAATATTTTCATAAAACCTTAGTAATAGGAACCCACAAATGTTAGACTATAGTTCCGTCAGAACGTGGAAGAGGTATGAGTTTTTATTTATTCGTAGCGCACATTTCAGTTGCTAGTTGACTCTTCTACTTTAATCAGCCGACCGTAACGAATCGCATGAGATTCGCTCAACCAATGATGTTAAATTTATAAATGTCCGAGCCCGATATAAATCGTACGGCAGCGCGGAATAATATGTTCAAATAAATATGGATTTAAAGCGGCGTACTTGTGTACTCTTTGAATGCTCTTTATTACCTTTTGTGCCGTTTTTATGTGATTACTTTTGTTAAGCTTGATAATATATTTGCTGAATATCTATTAACGTAGTGTATTAAATATTTGCCAAATAAATATCGATACAATTATGAAACTAAGTTTGTGTATAATGCACTTACTAAGTAAGTGTATTGCACTTATATTATTTTTTTGTTCTAGAGACAATTTTAATTACCTATGTGAAAATCAATAGTTTCTAGGTCCATCCATTCAAATTGTAAGTTATCTGTTTAGAAATATAGAACTAAAAACTCAACCTTGTTAAGTAAATAAAAAGAGAGTGTCTCGTGTACATAGAAAATAATGTACGCATTAAGTATGCCCACTCCTTTCATACTACCGACATAGTATTCTTAACACGATTATATCTCAATTACAGCTTATTCCGTTGCTATCTTTGGTGGCTACATATATGAAACTACTTCAATCACATTTCATTTTTATTACACGTAGAGGTATTTTGTCCCTAATTTCAAGCCTCTAGTGAATAAATAAATAATTATTTAGTAGAGCGTATTTACACGAGTGTACGAATCTATTCACTATGTTTAATCCGACGTTTCAAAAACTTATCGCGACCGTGGTAAAGATCAACAAAGGGATACTCAAACAGGAATTACAAATTACTATTTCAATAGGTACTGGTTAAAGCCTCTGGTACACACACGGTTTTTAGCAATTCGCCGTTTGTAGGCACGGTCGTCAGTGTTGTATGGATCACTATGGAAGCTTGTAGACGTGCACTGCGGCACAACGGTTTTTACGGCGAAAAACCGTCTGTGTACAAGAGGCCTAAGGGTAATAAATATCTTTAAAGTACCACATTAAGTATTTATTAACAAACATATTTTATCGGAAATTTTACACGGGCCAATTGTTGATATTTATTTAGTTTTACTTTAAAATGATAACAAACAAATTATTGGTGTTCGCAAAATTAAATCAATTTAGTGACAAAATACCTATAATTGATTTATATTTCGCTGAATCAAAATAATGAACCATTTGTGAAATAGTTTCGTTTGAAATAATTTTAAACAAGAGCATATAGTAACTATGTGGAATTCATAAATTTAACTCTCAGTAACAGTATTTTTAAAAGCATTGTTAACTTTATAGACATATTTTATGGTATTATATTTTGTTGATGTGTGAAAATGGAAGCATTGTGCATTTAATTACATTTTTTTGTTATCATTTTGTAACTGACAGCGTAGTTAGTGAAAAGCTAAAATAAAACAAATAGAATTTATATTTGCGTAGTACAAAACATTAATAAGTCTATGCATTTGCGTAGTGCAGTATGTAGGTCTATGATATATATTTCTACAAAGTCTGTGTGTAACGTAGTTTTCCTTTCTTAATGTTATTATGGTAATAATATGCTACTAAGACATTCGCCAAGTAAAAAAGTCGTAAATTAATGGTAACCTGAGTGCGAAATGGCGTAAGTTTTGAGTAACGGCCCTTAAGTAGGCTCAACGACTTTTAACTTTTTTGTAAATATTCATCGATTCAGAAAAGGTTACGTTGCGTTTTTTATTTTTATTCATGAAAAACAAACATGTAAGTATAAGAACTTTGTAATAATATATCCTATGTACGCATTATTATCTATTGTGCTTGTTTGACGTACATCAACTATTTTCGCATTATGATAAACATATATAGTGTAATTCGCATTAATATTGTTATTGAAATCGTCGGCGCTAAGAATCTGGGCCAGTTACATCATAAACACTTCGGATAAGAGAAGGCCTACATTTCGTAGCATTATACAGTCATTTGTAGCTTTGACCAAACTTCGGTTCCCATTTGAGGCACTTAAAGGGTCATAAATTAGTGGAAGCTGGCCACAAACTGCGAGGTAGGTGGTTTGGCACGTGAGTAATGGCCTCCGGGAGACCCACTGAAGCTCGTAATGTTAAAAATTCGCAGCGGCCGAACCGTACGCAAATAAATTGCATAGACTTCGCAAGTACGAGGCTTTTATCCGCCCGTCTCATTGCTGTTATCGTTTTGTGTCTGGCACGTGTGTACTGATTTTTGCTTTATATTTTTCAGGTAAATACGCAAACAACCTACTTATGCGTCACAAAATCTATTCGGTAAGTGCTCGAGCGCTACGGGGACAATAACTGCAAACACAATTATTACCGTCTACAATTTCAGACTTAAGAAAAGCTTTTGTATTTTCTCGCGTAACACTTCATGAATACTAATTACTGGCGACGAACAATAAGCTATAGCCTCTATAGGCACCGCCGAAGAGGCGATGTCAAGGTTATTTATTGATAGAAATCGGGCATAGGCGGAGAGAATAGAATCGTTAGAACGTAGATAAGTAATTAGGTCAGACGGGGTTGTCTGGTCACTGGGAACCGTGATAACCTTCCGCACGCGTCGCGACGTCATATCTGATAAGAAATAGAAACGCGTAGTTTATATTTATGACATTCATGTTATATAGAATAATGTTGTGTTCTTCGATCCTTCGTTAATGATTTTATAATTTCATTGATATGGTTATGAGTTATCATACCATCTAAATGCGGACTTTTTAAATATTATTAATAACACCAAGCATATTTCAGAATTTTATATTTTTATATCAAATAAGGCTATGATGATTTAACTATAATATTATAAAGAATTTGGAGTTTGTACTATATTTATCCGTTTAAAGACAATCAATCGAACCTCCGCCCTCCATAAGTTAATTTATATCGAATAAAAAGCAAACCTTTTTCAGAGTTTTATTTAAGTGGAGATTATACTAATGCGAGCTGCGTTCATTAAAGGGAAATTTTTGTAGTATTAACTGTCTTCTTCAAAGTGCTGGATTAGGACAGAAGATTAGGATTTATTATTTATAGAAATAAATTTATTTTTGTACATACATCACAAAAAGAGCAGATATTAAACTTTAAAAGAGAGAAATTAAACTGGAAATCTGCTCTCGGGATTCATAACTTACCCATATCTAATCAAGAAAAGAAATCATTAAATTTCCAATAAACAATTTCCAATTTTTCACACCAAAAAAAATAACTATCGTCACAAAGCTGTTTGTATTTTTAAAGATAACATTCAATCCACAACTGCAATAACAAGGATATTATTGTAACAATCCTACTTATACTTGAGTACGTATATTAATATCAAGTGTAGGATGATTCCAATCCATTTGGTTCTCCATTGTTACAGTAAACAGTTAGTAACGAATTCTTAAGCTACTTATAACTAGTTGTCTACTCGACTTTCATAGTGAACCGAGAAGTTTTATCATAAGCCGATTGTGTTAGATACGTTTGTGTTGAGGTATAGTTTTACCTTACTTTTCCTTATAATTGAATTATGAATTATGCTTTCTTATAATGTTGTATTTTATTGGGTTACTGGTCATACGTATTGAAGGCTCTTCAAGTAACTTTTGATTTAGTGTTCACATTTTATGTTATACGACATACCTACAATTATAATGCCAATTAGAAATGTTTGAAAGTCTTGTTTATGTTTACAGAACTAAAGAATTAATCCATATCCCAAGTAAGGTGGACACATATCCGGTTACGTTTTCGTATTCATTTACTAAATCAATTGCTGAAACATACCACAGTACCCTATAAAATCTATGCTTTAAAGTATTTTTTTCTTTTTAATAACCACCTTTTCAATATAGTTATTTTTAATGTCAATAAAAATAACTATATTGATATTGAAAGATGTATGCATGATAGAAATGCTTCCGACTTAGCAACTTCCATGGCTCACTGGCTTGTATTTGCAGTACATTCAGCCCTAAACTCTTACGTAAAAGCAGTTACTGCAGATGTATTTTTCAAATCCACGTTAAAAGCAAAACGTAACCCGATTCTCTATGCTCAGAACACTATTCCGTAAAGCGTTCGTACGGACTACAACGTTTGGATTTATCTTCTGCCTAAAGCATTCCACACTTGACTTTCTATTTCCGCTAGATTGCGCTGCGTTATCCTTCGGGATTCGCTGGATAGATGAGGTAACCGTTTCCCTGCCTTTATGTTGAATGTAATTTTTTCTTCGCTAACGTGTGCTACGCAAACACGTGTCTTCATCCTCTTTTGGAAGTCGTAAACGTAATGTGGTATGATTTGAAGAAGATTTTAGTTTAGTCACGCGAATAGTACAAATAGTATAGAAAATACTAGTGAATATATGGATCGTTGCTTAATTATGCGTGGGCTAGTATGACGCACAAAATAGTCATTATTTTACAATATTCATATTACTGGGGTTATCATATAGTCTAGCCACAACTTTTGCGTTTGTAAACGCTCTACAAACTCCCACTATGATGGTTATCACCGGTGGTTTACGTAATTAAGGAAAAGGGAACCAAATAACATTTATGCACATATGAGAGCTGTTATTATAATGAACTGTAGATACGTGATATTTAATTAATTTGTTAGTATATTTAACAAATTAGCGACGGTGTATAATTTGTAGCGAATTTAATTTTATTTCGGTAAACGCCCGGCCCTATTTACTAATTAAATTGCGAACCATTTTCAATTCATTAATCAAGAAATTAAAACACAGCGACACCAATCGACCACCAAATAATGTTTAAAACCCAAATAAAGATATTATAAATTCCAAGTGCAATTATAACTGATTTTATGTTCTCATTCAGACAGTAGCATATCCAGTCTGCTTCATCCTCGTTTATTTTTTTTTCGTTAAGAAATAAGAAAAACATTTTGTAAATTGGTAGTACTTGTTTCAAAAAGAAGTACCTAGGTGAAGCCGAGGCATACATCGTAAGTTCCAAAATAGTAAGAGGCAACTCTATCGGAACACCTGAGACCTCGGGTCGACGAATTTAGATTAGTGCATCAGAAGTTCTGAGCTCGTTGAAAGCCAACCGACTTTGTAAGTTTTCTCTCGCGGAATCGTATAAATTTTAATGAATGCCAGACGTCTCTAATGAGATTACCGCTTCCCGTGAAATTGGATTCACGTGGGACTTCTTCAATTTTCAGTGAACGCGAAAATTAGGTGAATCCGCGCAACATCAATGATCATTATTCACATTCGAATACCTTTGCCCCTGATTGCTACTAGTTAGTAGTTACACGCCACTTTTGCTAACGTAGCGAAAAGTAAATTCTAATCAATACAACGTTTGAAAGCTTTCACGGTGATATTTTGTTTAAATGTTTAATTATATTATTTGTATCAACATTTCTTACATTAAATTTGTTTAATCTTTGTAGATGTTACCTGAATCGTAAAATAGGTTTACATTATTAAAAGATTTTATTAAATTATAAGCTTTACTTTTATCGTAAATGTTATCAAATTATTTCGTTGCTACTAATTTGTAACCTCTAAATATTTATTAAATGTTAAAATATTACTTATATCCTGCTATAACTCAGTTACGAAAATAAAACGAATAAAATAAAACGGGTCGACTTTTATGATGTAGGTATTTTCCAAGAGATGCTTTTCTTAAAGCAATCAAGCCTTCTTGAATTTCATTCTTCAATTTACATATATGACATTCAACATACGAGCTCCAATCAGTCAGTAGACCGGCAAACGTCATGAATTTCACAGTAGGCAGCTTGTGCAATATTCACTTCTATACGTACAACGTTCAGATGAATCGTTAACGCCGCATGCATATGTATTATGTATGTTGTAAAATTTCTGATGATTCTGTAAGACTCCGCAAGTGAAGGAGGAATTTTAACAATACTAAGAATTGGCACTCGACTTTTTGTCGTCTAGTCTAATGTTCTGCGTGTCTTTTAAACGCTTTTGATGCTTGCATTAAAATTTACAACGTGTTCAAAAACAATTTTGTTTTGTCATGGTATAATCTACAGTATCTTGAACATTTTGTTGGAATATTTTTGTGAATTTATTGTTGTTCAGTAAAAGTAGGCAGCTATAAGCTTATAAAATTTCGAGCTTGTGCAAAATCGTTTTTCGAAATTTCTTTCATAATACAAAACAACCGCCGGCGAAATAAGTACGCAAAGTGGTTTTCTGAGCTGTTTTATAATTTTCTTGGCATATTTCACGATAGAGAACTCGTATTTGACTCACAGCAACGGTGCTATTATGGTTGTTGTTTTTTATTGTCTGTATTATTATAACCTCTGAATACAGTTCAACAGTTAATGAGGTATCGAGGAGAGGGCTTTATAAATATATTTACTGGGAAAGTAAGCGGCAACTTTCTGTCTATTTAAGCCGGGAAAAGTTAGCACAAAGAAAATACACAATTTTTTTACGGTTAGCATGGATGTAAGTTTCGGAAATAGGTGGCGATTGCCGCAAACCGTGGGACTGGCTCTGTGCAAATTGAGATTGGACCCAAATTGCTACAGCGCCTTATATTTGTAACAAAGTCCACACTATCGAGACTCGATCACTGTAATAGGGATTTGGCTGGACCTACTGGGTTTTGACTTAATAAAGGACACGAATGTGGAAGTGATTTGGTTAGTATAACTAGAAAGAGATTCACTCACAAACCTATTTTATGCTCCTGAAAAACCAAAATGCGATGGTAATCGATGCATAATCGAAAAAATGGAACCAAACAGATGAGAGTTCTCTCTCATTAAAATTCAGATATACCACGAATCAAATTAGCATGGTATTCCAATATGATTACCACAATAATTTTACCCTAATATTCATGTACAAATGAAGCTGTACTAATAAAGTTTATTAATTTTAAATTTATCAGGAAAATTATAGAGCGTTTTGGTTTAATCGAATGTTCGCATTACAATCGTCGATTTCCACGCAGCGATTTTAATTTACCCGCATCACTGGCATTTCACTACTAGCTAAATACATAATTGCTAAGCTTGTGACGAGTTAATTCATATGAAATTTCCAAGCGGACTTGTGGTGTGCCGCAACGGGATACAAAGGTTTGAAAATTAGGCTGTGCCTTGTAAGCCGAGCAATTGTAGTGGCACTATGTGATTGACTGCGAAACAAATCTCATGTTGGACTGAAACTCGTTTACCTGATACGCTGTTGCAATAACAAGCTGCGTTTCAATCGAAACAGAATTAGTGGTAAGCGCACAAACAGACCATCGTATGATGGATTTTCAAGTCGCAATATGGCATATGATGATGGTGAATAAGAACACAAAAACAAAATCATTCACATTCTAGAGGTAAACCTAGTCTTATATCCCGCCTGAGTAAAATCCAATAATATGAATATGTAATCCATGTTCATTGTTCATGTATTATTGTATGAATATGATATTTACTGTTTTAAGTTATTAACTGTTTAAGAGTTGAATAAAAACGAAAATAATAAAAATAGAGTCCAGATAAATTTTCGCAACAAAAATATTTATCTTTTAAATGTTATTGGAACCCAAAAAGCCTGAAGCGTTTATACGACTACTGCAACTACGTAAATAAATACAAGAACATGTAACGTACAATATATATTTTTGTACTTAAGTTTACTCAATTGCAGTGCACATTCGTGTTAATTTTCGTTGCTTTTTGAACGAAAAATGTAACAACAAATGAGCTGAAATTGAGGCGAAATTGAACTTACACCCAACGTTACAGTTTTTCTTTTAGCGCTACTTTTACATTTTGAAAAGACGCTCCTCACAGGAATTTAGCGTTTCCATCAAAAGAGATTAAAAGTTGCATAAATGCTTTAAAAATTGCAAAGAAATTAATTTTCTGGGTTAATGAAGTAGCTATGTTTTCAGTACAAAACCGGTTTCGGTGTTCAAAGGAGGGGATTACTAGAGTGTTCAGTGCACGGGCGGGAGTCAGAAGCCGTGGAGAGGAAACAAAGGAAAGTTGGCGGTTGCAAGTCGCAATTATATGGGCGCTTCGTTATCACGCGTTAGATCCCGCCTAGCTGACCTCGTTGGGAATAAGCAACGCTTTCAATTATGTCACTGTTTTTAACGCCGGTTTTAACTGTTCGCGTTAACTAGTGTTTTGTACAAGTGATAGTGTAGTTAAGTTAAGATGTGTATTTTTGTTGCATTGTTAATTGTAAGGTAAGGTCGTATAAGGTGTAAGGGGCTTTTATGGATTTTTACGGTGAATTCAAAGCACTTTTTAAATTGTATAATATTAAGATAACAAATAACACATTTCGTAAAATTGTAATTTTTCACATTTTATACAGTTCCAGAATTTCATATTCAAACAGACTATTATTCTTTTTCTTAGAATATTTAGGTACGAAGGATCATGTTTGGACCTATTGTCCAAAGACGATCTCACTTTTTCTCGAACAATATTCTAGCCTCGTGTGTTAAGATAGCAATGTGATTTATAGAGTGAGCTGGATGTATTGCGTGCGTTCTCGATTTCACAAAACTTTATAATCAACTAGCGGTCCGCCCCGGCTTCGCCCGTGGTACATATTAACGTTTTCTCTACATAAGAACCATCCTCGTACTTCAAGGAATATAATAAAAAAAGAATTATCGAAATCGGTTCAGCCGTTCTCGAGTTATGGAATTACAACGAAAAGTGGCATTGATTTTTATATATTAGATTCAGCGGTGTCATAACGTGCGTGTCGAAAGCATTGTTTGGAGGAAAAGTTTGGTTTTCCGACAGTTTCTGGCGTGTTTTATTGCTGCTGGGGTTTGGCTACTGTTAGGTTCGTAATCATGGGGATGCTACTGTGATAAAGGGTAATATAATATTGATATACAGATACTTATTATGAAGAACGACTGAAAGGAATATGCTATAAATTGTGTCCACGTCAATTAAAATAATAACTGTTAAAAAGTTCCCGGGCGGAGCCTGGTGGACAGCTAGTTGATATAGTTTAATATATTAATATGATTTTTACAACAAATTATATATTTTAAACCCAATGTGAATACATTTTTATAATAACTATGGCATACAAATAATAACCTCCCTTCGTAAGTAGGTCATTGGTTAAGGCGCGGCGTTAAAGCGAAACACGTGGGTTTGCAGCACAATCTAAGCAATATTCTATTTCTATATTCACGTTGTTTTAATTTCAACAACTCATACGTCATAATGATGCCGCATTCATCTGACTCTTATTAAAAAAAGAAAAAAAAACCAATAGCAGCATACTTTTTGTTGTAATTTACGTAACAACGTGGAAATTTTTATTTCAAGAATAGAACGCATTTTCCGTGAAAGGTCGGTGCTTAGATTGACCGTACATTTTGTTGATGTCACATCGAGAACAATGAGGTTGGCTAACAATGAACCTCTGTACTTGGATTTTTATGAACTCCCGGTTTGGTAGTGGACTAAAGTCGGTCAACATTTTATTGCATAGGTTATTTATAATAAAAAAGGCAAATATTGCACGCCTCATAAGCGAAGCGTTGAGGTGGGTACTACTGTCACTTCGCGCAAAACATCTGATTTTTCAAACTTAAAATGTCTTTATGTATCATACATTGCACTTGTAAGATAATACATACACACACATATTAAGAAAAAACACTATTTTTAACATTAATGATATTTTTGATGTCATTTTTGTTATTTAAACTAGTTAAAAAACAGTTTAAAAAAGTTCTGTCTTGGACGTCCGTGTGTCTGTATGTGCGGAGGATTTTCTTGTTAACACGATAGCGACCGAAATACTTTACTAATCGAGTCTTTTTTTTTTCTCTTACGCTTGAGTATGCTCAGGAATAGAACCCTTTCATTTTTCAGGGTCTGATTCGATGTGGTTTAATTGTTATTAAATAAACAAAAAAAATATCGACTGTTCTCCATAATTTTAGTATATCTATATATATAATATTCTTTATTTTTTTTCTATTTATAGTGTACTCAAAATTCACCATTATAAACTCGATTCCTTATACTATAAGCCAAGGTTTAAAAAAATAAGTTGGTAATCAGTCCCTTAAACCTGCGCAGTTTCACATCTAGGTGGGGCCACAAGAAAAATAGCTCAATTATTACGGTACCGCTTTCTTTACTTTTCCAACTGTTTTATTTTATTTCTTTTTTATATTTATAGTGTACTCTTTATAAATAATCAATTTTATTGTAAAGGATGAGATTATGAGGCGTGCACTTTTGGATTTTCCAAACTATTTATATATGTACCTATAGTTCTCCCTACGACTTCGATTACGCTAAGCTTCATAACTGATGGAGTTTTGTATTTTTCATACATTTCCCTAATGACGACACATAAAGTTGTTGATTTCACTACCTATAATGTTATAGAATAGGAATAATTACCTCAATTACGTAAAAAAGTCAATCCTGGCAGTTCGATATTCGTATTTGGACCATAAACTAGACCATTTTAATAACCATGCGCTCTCTTATAAGATAGCCGCCGTGCTTCATATTATCGTGTTCTCAAAGGATTTCAACATGAAACACATATTTCGATGCACTCACATTCATGTTGACGTAATACATCAGCTTTCATCGTTCGTGATATAAAAAATTGCAGTCAGCCGATACCATCACAATCAAGCCGAAATAAAACCTCCAATCCATTAGTAAGCAAGTAATTCTACACAAGTGGTCTGCTCGCTCACGTGCCATAACTAGTTACACTACAAAATAAGAAAATTATGAAGCTCGATTTATTTTAAATTAGCTACTCTGTGCTATATTCGTTAATGCACGCCAATATGGGTCCTAATTAATGTATCAATCAAGTGCCGTCGTTCACACATATTAAGACTTAATAGTCGCACTTGATGCAGCCATTAATTAATAAAGTGCACCGAGAGAGCCAATAAAGTTCGCCACTTATAGTCAATTTTCTTAGAATACGTAGGGCGTGTTACATTACGTTAGGGCGCTTACAAATACTTTAATATACGCCACATAATATTCTGGAAAATTCTAGAGAAATAAAATTTGTGACCTAAAACTTGTCGTGTTACCGTCACAACGTTTATGTCAAGAAGCTACTTAAAAACTGCTCTTTGACACGCAAATATTATGTGCTACAGTTAAACATACAGTCATAATTGTTTTGTAATCGTCCTTGTTTAAGGTTTATATTTACACATAAAACATTAACATTAAAGTGGTCTGAATACAATTTTGTTATGATAATAAATAATATTTGTAAAGAGTTGAAGATGGGAATAATATAAATGAAATAACTGTTTTAATAGAGTCTAATAAAAGCAAAAGCGTGTTATTCATGGAAAGTATAAACTAAGCGACTTAATTACGGCGGCTGAAACATTAATATCAATTGGTTAAATATAAACCACCGCAATTCATATTCCACAGAGATTGCTTGCACCAAGCTCGCCTCTGTACCGTGAATTTGCCGAGTATTTGTTTTCATTTTAACGGAATAGACAGCTTCTAAAAATATTTCTCGTTAGCAAAGCGACGTTGATTAATGGAAAAGGCTTGGAGATGGTGTACCTTTTGATTTTTACAAAGTGTACAATTTTTGTAAAGGATTAACGAAGTCAAAACTTTACAGAATGGTAATGCCTTGAGAGTCTAATATAATTTCGTTCGTTCATCAAAATGTGTATTTATTTTCGAATTTATTGTGGTCCATTGATGATAGTTTCATTAATGTTCTCTACATCAATGGAATTTATTCAAGGGTATCTCTTTCAGCCTTTTGTTAAATAACTGGATCATACAATTTTGGAATGAAGTAATAATTAAAATTCCCTTTTCATTTTATAGTTTTCAATATTTCAGTTGAAAAGTTTTTTATAAAAATAATTTGGAGCTCACTCAGACGGCCATTATACTTAGCTAGATAAAAATAGGCGCCTATATAACAATTTGGTAAGTTTAAAAGCCAATTCGTTCTCTAACAACTATTAGGAATGCGAAAGCAGCCTGTAATAGTCGTTCTTGATCAAAATGGCCAACAGGGGCCGTCGGATTAGAGGCATTTAAGGTGAAACAGCAGCGGAGCCGTTGGAAGGTATTGCCACTAACAGCACAGTTCACGTGGCAGTGGCCAATTTATTTGCGGTTAAATGCGCTCAATAAATTTCTCAAATGGCCCGTGCTTGCTACGACGGAGGCTGTCTGCTATTTATTTTCTAAGTCCGAGGTTTATCGCCGAGTGTCGATGTATTCTGTAGACAATAAGGAGGTATTCGTTTTATCTCGACAGTGGAGAACGCGACTGGGAAATTCATGAAGCAAAATAATAGAAAAATGATCAGTTATTTGAACTGTTGGTTTTCAAGTTTTGAAACGTGTTAGGTTATGTAAGTGCAAAAATGGTAGCGATTATTAGAATGCTTTTACACGTATAACTATCTGAATTTATTACATAGCTACTTATTATGTCGGAAGAATTAATTAATTTTAATGGGAAAGGAATGGGCTCTTGTTCGAGCCCTTTAAAGCATACCTAGATTGAACGATTCATTTCACACTATGTTTAATGTACCATATACGTATTTGGAAATGTAACATAAATATAGCAAAGGTTAATCCATCATATAGACTAACGAGCTGGAATGCGAATGTCAAACAATGCAGCGTGCGTCCCACTGACTGCCTCAAGTATAATTTATGTTACGGGGATCGTTACGGTGATCATACGTTTATATGTTTCCATAAAGATTCTCCTTTTATACAACCCTCATTGTAATATCAAAGAATACATTATAGTATGTAATACGCCCGTGAAATTACTGCGTAATGTCAAATGTGGTCTTTGAATATATATAGAGCGCATTACCAACAGTTATATTTAAATCAAGTCTCAACTTGAAGAGGTTTTTTTAAAGCTATTCCCAAGAATGTGCATGTGAAATAAATTTAAACATAGTTATCAATTACTAGATGTCTTTCTGATTAACCGCCCAAAACTCTCAAGTCAAATCTTATACCTACATAACTTTATTATGCACGTAACAGTATGGATTGACCCATTAAATATTCATTGTATTAATATTTTTAGTACTTAAAGAAATAGTTCTCATTATATAGCACGGGATTATTACCAACACATAAAAAAATTAAGGGATTGATTAAATATAATGGCTCATTAGGAAGGCAAAGAGAACAAGGTCCCGTGTGCGGGGAACGGTGTTCTCGTTAGCGGTGGGGAATGTTTCTTGAAAACAAAGTGGTTGGTCCAATCAACCGATCGGCTGGTAAACATCGTAGCGCCTGATTTGCTTTTGGTGAGCAATATAAACCGATATAAATTAAATTGAAAACTGACTTCAGCGTTTGTTGGTTTTGTTTCCTACTTCGCTGTATTTGGTTGATTAGTTAGTATTGCTGATGTTTCACAGTCGTTGGGGTCTTTGTGTTGTTAAAGCAATTTCATAAAACTATTAAGTTAAGTACGCTTAATATTTCAGAACGAAACTAAAATTGAAACGCTATAGTTAATAAGGATTGTTCGAGTTTTTTGTTGAACTTACGGAAAGTTATAAAAATATAAATTCGGATCATTAATTAAAACTTAATTTTTTAATTCAAAACCGCCGCTTAAAGTTTCGCTACCTGCTACGGTTTTGCAACTCCTGAAACATTAAAATACGTAAGCGCGGCTTATCTGTCGGCATAAACTTTTATTCCTGCGGCTTGCTTTAAGTATTAATTTTAAAATCCGCATAAACGAACATTGCTGAAAATTTACTGAATATTATTATAGTTATCTGTAGTCTAAAAATAGTATTAAACTTCTATTGAACTGATATCGTATCGGGGAAAATGGTAAAGCATAAGTCAATAAAGGTCTAAAGAGAATGTATGCACATGGGACCTCAGCTGAATCTCCCCGACATCATCGTTTCTACTACACAGTACCCAGGGGGCTGCTTGAGCGGTAAATTGCTATAGAATTACTGCAGAAAGCGTTTTGCCTTCGGATCGGAAACTGCCCGTCAAAGGAACTCGAATAAAGGCTAAAGCCGTGACTTCATGTAACTTCAACGCAACGTCGCAAAGTTTAATGCGACTTGCATGTGACAAAGTGTTCTATGTTGGAGCCTTAATGTATTAAGCCGCTCTTACATAGTCTTAGCACGTGTATTGTTCGCAACTTTTAAAAGCTTTACGTGAGTATTTTAATGAACGCACGCTTACAATTTTTTTTTAATAAAAAAGTGCTTATCGACTACGCTATCAATTCGTCACAATTACAAAGAACTGTATGAGTGTAGCTGATCATATTATTGCACGTGTGTTATCAGTGTTAATAATTATTGCGTTTTAGACTTTAGTATATCACATCTGAATATGCTCTGTTCCTTAATTAATATTGTGAAATTGTAAACACTATCTAATCAACAAATATAAATGTGCGCGCTATTGCGACCCCAATACATTCATTGGTCAAAGTTGTGTAAATTACAGACCGCGATCAAAATTGCCTTCTGCGTACATGAAATAGGTGACAAAGTTCGTGGATCCTAATTGGAAATCAACTATGTGGGGAAAACAAAGGCACTTTACATTCGAACGACTCCCAAATGCCGCGCACGCCATAAGTACCTACAATGCGTTCTCTGTTAATTCAGTAATAAACACAATTGTAAAACAATGAGAAAATCGAGTTTAATTTTTAAATAAATAAGAACGAAATATGATGGTAGCTAAAAAGTGGAAGCTAACCTACGTCAAAGAGTCGAGAACTTTCTGCTAGAGAAAAAAGGCTTTACGAGCTTATTACTATTCCAGCGTAATGCCACAGCGAGGAAATCTGTTGATAAAAATTTATAGGAATGCTAATAGCAATGTAACGTAGCGGAGTTAAGCATGGACGTGTCATGTAAAAGCTATTTAGCTAAAACGCGTCTGCACATCCAGTGGAGTTTTTTAATCTCATATATATTTTGCGCTCCGTCTGTATGTCCATATGAAATATGGATATCCTTACTTTACTTCTCTACCATAAATCTTAAGACTGCCTCGTTTGTTCCCGTGCGCGCTGCAAGCAACAAATTTGAATTTGATATGCTTGTATATTTATCATGTTTTCTTCGAGTTTTGTGCCTTTCAATTTAGTTTGTAAATTTATTGTTATATCATTTAAGATACGCCTTGTACTTAATTCGAACATGATTTAGATTTTCAATTTAAAAACAGTTTTAAATTGCCTGTAATCATTTGAAATATTTATATATCCAGTCAGTCGGCGTGTGAACTTTCCCCCTTTGACTTTAACATCTACCCTAGATCAGAAGAAACGTGTCATTTGTTTCCTAACCTTTCTACATCACCTGAGTGACTTGTCGCGGCGAACACAACATTAATAGTGATTGTGTTCACGCTCCAGGCGCTTATATTAAAGACGAAGTAATGGGCTCTCACATTCAGTCCGCAACAAACAAACCGCAAAATACTCGGGGGATATCTCAATCGCCGGCAGCCAGCTTAATTATGCACGTATGAACGGGGAAAACGGAAAAATACATTATTTAGATTCTTGTTTAATACATGACTTATAGGATTGTTTTTGAATAATGTTTTAGCCTTTTTTATTATTGGAATGCTAATTATGAATTTAATATTTCTTAATCTATAAAGGCTTATTAGGACTAATAATTACGCTATTGCAAAGACCGTCCTTTATCACTTACGTGACAAAATTAATTATAAGTCAGAACTTTCTAGTTTAATTTAGCATCATGACAAAAACGTCACAAGAGCAAGTTGCAAAACAGTAATTACAAACATTTAGTGAAAGAAGGAAAAATGTTTCATTCAAAATCAAATGAAGAAGGTTTCCATCAAAATGTATATAATTAGGAACACGAGTAAACATTCATCACAAATCATATACAAACGTATATGATTTTAATTTTGTACCAATTAGTTGCATAACGAGAAAAGTTTATAATTTGGAACAGTAGACCTACAGTTTTGGGAGCGATGTAAGCCTCGCTGTATGAATGTTTATTTCATATTTATTCTGGTAACTGTCCCCGGGATAATGAAATAGCCTTTCCTTTTGTTTACACAGTACGGTGTAACGTTGATAACGTTGTTTCTTAACGAAGCAAATGGACTTAAATTATATTCTTTATCTTTACATGTTACTTTTGTTGTAAGTATCCAATACAATGGAAAACAATTTCAGTTACTGTGGCGTATTCATTTCTTTTTTACGTAAAAGTAAAATTGAAAACATAGTGGAATTCATTTCATTCTTAAAATAAAAATTCTTTGAAATATTTAAGAAATAAATTGAAAGGGCAACTGAGCATAAAACGTTGGTGATTTTTATTGTTGGAAAATTCTTAAAAGGCACATCGTTGACAAACTTATTTCTTAGGTACATGAAAATTTAAATTTGAAGGTGAAATACAAAATTTATCAGCAGACGCAAATTCTGCAAATATTTACACATAATTTCTAGTTGGATCAGATATGACACTCATTAAGGTTCTTAGAACATAAAATCCCAACTCAAAACTAATAAAGTCTTCCCAGATTGCGTACTTAAGAATCTTGCAGAGCTGTAAAAAATATTACAGAGTCAGTTTTATAGCTCAGCTTGATCCCTTCAATTCTATGAATTTAATGAAACTCCGGTTTAGTGGAGAACATTTCCAAATATTCGTGCAAATGTTTTTCACTCAACCATTTTTGTTAACCCTCAAAATGTTTCATTTTTGCTTTAGCACGGCGAATAACGATGATGTACTAAAATTGTATTACCTAGATGATATTATGAAAAGTAATTCCATTCGTTGTTTAATATTTTAACAACTTAGATCTAATACGAAACGTTGGAATAATAAATGTGTATTTATAAAATGAGATAACGGAACAATTTAGTTTTATGGAAGTAGGTCTTTCAGTAGATATGGATATTCGAGAAAGTTCCCAATGTTTACAGCCTAAATAAAGTAGTTGAAGCGATTTATTGAGTTCCAATAACTTTACCATATAATATCTCTGTTCCGTAACTCCGATAACAGGCCTTGCGGTGACTAAGAACTTACTACGCCAATAGTTATTATATTAAACAAATAATTTCCTGTAGGTATATTTTGATTTAGTTTGTTATAGAAAGTTATCATCGTGGTTTGATGTTCCTGGACTTTATATAAACTATAGAAGACTCGACTAGACTATACTGTATTTACCCTTATTTTATGTTAATAAAAGCCTTTTTTGAAATTTAATCATTTTAATTATTGTCTCTATGTAGAGATTTATTTTTAAATAGCTGCTCCGCACGGTTTCACCCCCGTGGCTCCACTCCTGTAGGTCGTAGCATGATGATATATAGCCTATAGCCTTCCTCGATAAATGAGCTATCTAACACCGAAAGCAAAATTTTTCTAATCGGACCAGTAATTCCCGTTCCCGCGTTCAAACAAACAAACTCTTCAGCTTTATAATATTAGTATAGATTTGATACGATTCGAAAACATCTATTTTTATTTCACTCTGGTTTAATCAAATGTAATTATGTTTATTTGATCACTGTACTTTAAATAAAATACTGTCTGACTGTCTGCAACCAATTTAAATGAATTAAAATTTTAAGCGCTCAAAAGGTATTTCATTAAATCTCCTTACATTTCTTAACAGCAAATGCAATAAGCATGTTAAAGTAAATATTAAAAGCGACGGTTGCAATAAATTGACGACTATAATTGAATTGATCTGCCTACGTGGATTTTATTCGAGTCGCTTGTATGATGGGCGCAATCAGTCCGACCTTAATAAATGCCATGCATGTGACCTGGGAGAATTGCAAGCGTTTTGACTGCGCTTAATTGGCATGGTTGATGCCAAATTTATGTGCAACCTTTTGGGAACTGATGGAAGTATGAAATAGCTTAACTTAGAAGGATTAGATTAAATACAGCCTAAGTAGGTATTGTTAATTCCACTTTATATTGATAAGATAAGACTATTTTTTTACAATAACTGTACGGTAAGCGTTGGGAGCTTAATAGGGAGAGATGAACAAACGAGATTCGATTTAAGACTGACTCTTTATTATAATAACCATTCAATAAGGTTGGTTGGTTACACAAATAACATATAAATGGTTTACAACTACAAAATAAAGATACCTATAAATAAGAAGTAACAATGGTCTGTAGGCAGTTTCTTGCAATGTACGTGCAAGTCAAGTATTCAGCAGGGTTCAACGTGGAATTAAAAACGAAATGGAAAAACTCTAAAGGCCGAAATAGTTTTACATGCGTAGTACGTAGTGATTTCGTAGTACGGAGTTTACAAAGTTCCTCTATATACAATATACATTCCTACGAGGATTCGACAACGTAAAAGTTAAATGGACGGACTAACAAATCTGAATATCTGTGACAGCCGTAACTGAGTTATAATCGGTTTGGAAATTTTTATTCAGTAAATAGTTTCGGATACGATAGAAATTGCCAACTAAAAGTGTTTGTTTTTGTATAATACTAGCTTTCCGCCCGCGGCTTCGATCGCTTTTCTAAAACCTAATAAATTATATTATACTAAAATATTCCTCGAGAACACTCTATCTATTTAAAAAAAACGCATCAAAATCCGTTGCTTAGTTTAATATATTTAAGCATACATAGGGATATTGAGACAGAGAAAGCGACTTTGTTTTATAGGTACTATGAAATTGAATGATATATTTTTTTTATAAAGTCAAAACCATTTTCTTTCAAATTAAAAGTTGTTTTTATTGAAAACAAAAGTGTTGCTAGGAATAAGTATAAAATTAAATAGTAATGTTAGGATATCGAAACATTTTTGTATAGGCCAGAACGATATAGTGGAAACGCGCTCTAAGATCTGAGTAATATACACACCACTACATATGCAAAAATTTCTCCAAGCTAATTTACCTGTAGTGATGATTAACAAATAGAAATAAATAAAGTGGTTAAATATATCCCTTGTTGGTTAAATTTCTATCATATTATTATAATGTAGTTAAGTAAGCGAGCTTTCACTGGAAATTTACATAATATCTATTATACACATGTTATGAGCTGACCCGTGTCGTACTCGTGGAAATTTCTTTGCCTTTTCAGTGCTAATTAGTTCTAATTGTGATAAAGTTTTTGAAAATTCTGAAAAGAAATAGTAGGATAGAAATGTAATTACTAAACAAAAAAATTTTGGACAGTGGCATGTTTTGTCCACATTGGTTTCATAACTTATTTATTTTTTGTTTATAAATAGGTTAATAGGTAGTTGTGAGAAATAATAAATAATCAATAAAATAATGATTGGGGAAATATCTCGGATAGCGTGAAACCCAGTAGAGCCTACCCTATCGCTTTAATATCTACGACCATAATGACAGAGGTGAAAGTTCAACGTAAGCCTATTAGTACGGGAGCTAGCAACGTTTAAAAAAAAGTCATTTTAGTATAGTTGGGTTTTTGATATACTGTTTCTCTTGCTATTTTGGTTAGAGTCCGGGCTGTCTGGCTGGCCGCAGTGGTTGCGTTTATTAGTGCGCATCTTATCTGCACAGGAAAATATCCTTAATTTAAAGTCATTTTTTAACGCGTAATTTTTAATCTTTTGCCTTTAGATAGATCCATCAGACATAATTTTTTATTGCAAGACGTTTTTTTCGTTGTAAAATAGGTGCCATACGCAATTTTTATTTCAAAATAACTAAAATGTCATCGAAATAAGTGAAATTACATCAACATGAGTCCGCTTAAAAGGTAAGTAATAACTTTATTATTTATATTATATTATCCTTTTTTAATACTTATATTGAATAATTAGTAAACTAATATTTTTAATAGATGGTTTCATATTTATTTGGATGTCTGGCACCTATTTAACAACGAAAAAAACGTCTTGCAATAAAAAAAGTATGTCTAATGGATCTATCTAAAGGCAAACGATTAAAAATTACGCGTTAAAAAATGACTTTAAATTAAGGATATTTTCCTGTGCAGATAAGATGCGCACTAATAAACGCAACCACTGCGGCCAGCCAGACAGCCCGGACTGTAACCGAAATAGCAAGAGGAACAGCATATCAAAGAACCAACTATACTAAAATGACTTTTTTTTAAACGTTGCTAGCTCCCGTACTATTAATATTTATTAGAGTAAAAAATATATCAGAATTAACGCTTGAATTTTGATGAGCGATGATATATTCAACCGAAGAATCTGATAAATATAAGATGTATGTAAGTTTAATATTGTATTTGATTTGTTACTAAATATACCTAGTGTATTTCATTATAGTTATGTATTTTATTAATACACTTTTATTTATGTGAGACTATAATACAATTAATAGGATATTCCAATAAACATAAATTAATATTGAAGTCATTCAACTGTATAACTGGTGTAAACGACATGTTATAATCTAAAAGAAACAATTATTGTGTATTTCCTTTATAATAAATAAAGATTAAAATGTCATAATGTCGGGTTGATATCTTTTTCATTCATGTACATAACATATTATGTTCTACATAGTTGCAAAATATATATTTTTTTGTATTCTTACAACGAAACATTGATTTATCTCCCGTACCTAGTAGATTATTATATCTTATACATATAATAAATCTGTAGAAGGGTTAATTCTGTACATTGAAAATATTGAAAAAATAAATAGCAGGGGGTGTTACTGGATCGATACCAAACCCAAATATGTGATTAAAAAAATTTTTGTCTGTCAGTATATGCTGAAATCACGTGAAAACTAACGGTTCGATTTCGATGAAACTTGGTATAATTGTACTTTATTATCCTGGGCATAAAATAGGATACTTTTTATACTGAAAAAAATACGTGGAAAAAAATAAATCTTAATTTTTCAGTTTTATCCATAGACGTTGTTTTGTAGAACCGAGAACACACGTTGCGTTACCCGCAGTGGGTTCTTTTTTTTATATGATGTCATTGTCAGAGTTACTCAAAATGGAAAAATAAACCATCCACGCGAAGACGGACATCCGCGCGGACGGAGTCGCGGGCGGAAGCTAGTATTTTAAATAAATGAATTTACTTGCTTCCGAAGTAACAAGATACATATCTAACTGATAATAGATACTGCATGTAGATAAAATAATAATATATCCCAAATATTGATTAAACTGGATTTGTAGCGAAATATTACATACGTATTACGTTAGTCATAATTTACAATTTTCGTCAATAGCCATCTTTACGTTTCGCCGAAAATCTCCATTAAACAGGTAAGAATTATATGACTGTTCTTTATTAAACTAGATCTATATTTGATCAATTAATTGCTTGCGGTAAAAAAAAACTATAAACTTTATATTATAACAGTAAAATATTATTTTGTTTCGATCGTTCTGAGAATTGAATCGAGAAAATCGAATGCACTATAGCGACTGAAGCAGGAAATTAGTTCAACATCTTTGAAGATTGAAAATGTGCACCTGTGCATATTTAAAAAAAGTAGAATCCAACTAAGTTTGCAATTAAAATTTATTTAAATTTCATTCACTTTCTTGCACTAAAGCGGAAAAATGTAGCCGTATTGATTTAACTAACTATAGAAATGAACTTTTCTCACTTTCTTTGTTTATTCTAGTGTCTATATTTTTAACTATTCAACATTCTCGCCTATAATATGATTACAATAGCTTTCCGACCGCGGCTTCGTCCGAGTTTTCAAAGAAAAACCCACGTAGTTCCCGTTACCCTTGGATTTTCGGGATAAAAATAATGTTTTAATTCAAGTTTCCCTCTACATGTATGCTAAATTTCATTGTAATCGGTGCAATAGTATTTGCGTAAATGGTTAACAAACATACGTACACATACACGTACATCCATCCTCACAAACTTTCGCATTTATAATATTAGTACGAATAGGGTGAATATCTGAATTAAGATTCTTAATAACTTCTTATTTGAAGTATCGATGATATATTTCATCTAAAAACCTATCAGGTTGAAAAAAAATACATTTATCCACATTATTAATAATATCGACTACTATGTAAAAGGTAATAACATAGTATTATTATTAATAAATTATTGTTATGCTTACAATAATTGTCTTGTATTATCTCCTCATAAAAATTATGATGCTCTCCGTAGCAATAATCTGTAATTAATTGATAAATTATATGACTATAATATGTTCATTAAAATGTAGACATAAACAGGGTTAAAGTCACTATTAATAATATTTTTGCAAGATATAGTTACTATTTTTTTTTTCGGTCATAGGCTATTTTATGATTTAAAAGTGTTAGAGAAATATTCCTTAAAATATATCGTTATCTGTATTAGAAGTTAATTTCTGTTATATTTGAAAATGAAGGAAAACAACCATAATTTATTATTGTTTATTTTTAGAAATTCTACGAAAATCGTAACACGAAAAATTATTAACGGAAGCGTGTTTTAAGTACTTGCCTATTCACTCTTGCCGTGAAAAAAGGTCCAAGTTGCCAGACGCATTGTTATGGAATCAAAAACATCCGAGAAAAACCATTTAAACGAAACAGAGGAAGCGGGTGCTTTTTGTTACCGTCTGTTTAAATAATTAAAACATAATAACATAACTGTTTATAGAGTTCTTTTATATTCTTTTAATTCTGCAACAACGGCTTTTTTATATACTTAATGGCTTTTGATATAATGATCGCGATCTATTGTCATCAAGTCAAGACGTTGCTGATAAAATTGATCTAATTTCAGTTGCTTCTTAAATATTCTTACTAAATAATTTAAATATTTGTGCGAGAGATAATTTTCTTAAGATTAGGATGCCTAAATAATATTCTCTCGGTCGAAATTCTGAAACATTGTCTAAACTCAATTGAAACTAGACAACTACGTAGGAGATTTATTATAATGCAGAAGAAAGTGCGCCCATAAATAAGCGCACTCCCTATTCCATCGCTCTTATCAGATGGAGATAGTAACATACTGATTTGATTTCCCACACAACACGGGCATTAAGAAAAACCGCTAACAAAACACAATTACCGAAGCTCGTAACATAATCCGTGAAGGTTAATGTACAATATTAAATTTGCTAGAGAACAAAGGTGCCTGACCTAAGTTAATGAAGAGAGACGTCTTCTATAATTGCCTTCTGTAATTTTTCTACCGAACAGGCCCACGTATAAATTAATTTTCCTTCAGTGGCCCGCGTCTGAGCACCTTAATGAGGCTGTAAGTGAACCTCTTTTGTGTTCGATATAAGTAACTCCGCTGGAATGGAAGGTTTTAGAATTATCCGACAAATTGTTTCCCCTTTTGCCAGAAAGTTGATCTTTATAATGACATAGAAGGCTCTAATGATCTTTGTGCTTTGTATTACAAAATTGGACAATAATAATGAAATGGATTAAACTAAAAGTACTGGATAAGTAAAGGTCGTATTTTACGTAATAACGAAATAAAATCCGGTTACATTTTACACAATTTTAAGGGTAAGCTAGTTCCAGGAATATTTAATTGTGGACCGATCGGTGTATGGTTGAAGCACTCTGTAGCCTGATACTCTAAGCTACCGCGGGTAATAGGCCACTTTAGCAGAGAGTAACTAAGCTCAACCCTCGTATTCCTCCCCTCAGATACGTTTTCAACAAAGTATTTACCCTAGCATTATAAAGGAATGGCTATTCTAAAAATAATTAACGGTATATCTATGTAAAAGTTAATTCTCTCTTTCATTGTTCACGCATACGTACATGGATTATACATTAAGAAGGGATATGATTCTCACCAGGAATGGCTATCAAGCCTTTGTTTATAATAATTTATAACGCTCACTAGCATTGTGTTAAAGTTCTACTAATCTACATTTTCACCTTATTTGTCCTTTTGTTGTCTTCTGATCATCTTTTAGCATTTTCTTTTCAATATGCTCTAGCTCTTAACTATTTAGCTTAAATGTTTTACATTACTAGCATATTAAAATGATTTTTTATAAAATTTTAAATACGCCGTCAAATTAACTGCGGATGAAATGATATTTTTTTTTGTAACAAAGGCACACTTTTTATCTCACAAGGAAAAAAACCGTGAAACTGCGCAGTTAGAAAGTTGTTCGCGCCCACTAATTCGCAATCTTGTCTGCATGTCCGTCGGAAACAAAGCTACGCAGTGACCCATAGTACCAGTGATAACGATATCGGGCACAGGAAATTCGGTCATGTAATATTTACAATATAATCTGTTGCGACTTGAACTTTGACTCAAAAGTACAACATCGAGAAGCGCTCGCTTTTAGGACCGTATCTTTATTATATTATAGGTCACTGTCAAAAGGTACAAAAATAGATGATTATTTACATTTCTAAAATAAAAATGTAGGTTATATTTATTTTCCTAGTAAATATGGAAAGGTAAACATAAGAAAAATAAATGATAAACATTATATTTTCGTTGTGATTATTTCGTATTTTAATATCACCAAATTGTAATCAGCAGCAGACGCAATTCGGCGCAGATTAAAGCGTTCTCGTCTAAACTCACCCAATATTTTTTTCATCACGTGTGTCAACTCCGGGCCCGCGTTACATCGATAAACAAACATTTTTTTCGCTGACGCCGTTTTTCGATCTCATTTCCATTACAGGGCGCGTCGCAAACAATTTATTGGATCCGAAAATCGGAGGAACCGATCTGTTAATATTTCTTAGTTTTGTACCACCGGTCCGTCTTCGTTAATGGCACATCGGTTTTCATTAGCGACGCCGTCGTGGACCCAACTTTTGCACACCTTTTGACTACCTACGACGAAACTTTCAGAGACAAGCTCCTTATAGACTACTTATTGAGATGTGAAATGTAATTATATGAACACCTTATACTCGGATAACGTTCGAATTTTACATTAATTAACGTCTGATATTATTAAATGATTACATGAAATTTTATCCCTTGTAGTCTTATTGTTCTTTCGTTTTGAGGATCGATATATTGTACTAGCAAATAGGCGATCAACGTTCTGTGCTCAGACAGACTGGGACTTTTTGCTTCGTCGTTATCAGGATTTTAACCTTTCTCCCGCTGACCAGTTCACTCGGGCACCGTTCGATATTTAGTTTATTCAATTTAACTATCGCTAATAAATATTTCAATCCATTGATAATAATAATTTATTCGGAAAATAATGTCTACTAACATGTAGGATAAATGCACTATCATTATACATTAAACTAAATAGTTATGTTAACTAGGTCGTGCGTATCCGGAGGGCAATCGGCCGATACCACAGTTGCATTAAACGTTTATTGATATCACTGAACTAATGTTAGACCAACAATAATAACTAATTGTCTATATTGGATTTAGATGCGTACTAAAGCTTAGTGCTTCTGCTATGCGACTATTAAAACCGGATACCTCCGGGCTTTGGAATATGAACGTTCATATTGAATATCGAATGTTACAGAACACAAGATATGTTATAAATAACTGCTTCGTCTTTAAATTCTGCACACATTTATCCTTAAAGTAGATTTTCCCGTTTTCGACGGCATTATAAGTACCCTTTGCCCTTTATAAATAAATATTGTGGGTGGAATAGCCGAGACGCAAGATACAGTTTTCTTCAATCTCTAACTGGCCAGTGCCTGGATTCCGTAAGTAGATCGTGTTCCTAATTTCTGTGTCTTGTTTGAATTCGCCTTTTCAAAGATAAAGCATTTTAAATGCTTTATCGTTTTCGACTTTTTAAATAAAGTTATTGATATTTTATCTAATAGGAAACTTGGAGAATATTTTAAGGATTTCAGGAATTTACCCCAAACTATTCCAAAGTTTATTTACTTCAAAACACAACTTTGTTGTCTTCTCAGGATAAATTTTGTTTATGTACTTCCTAAATACATTCAATAATATTATCTATTCTACCAAAATTATTTTCCGCCTGTAGAGTAACAGTTGGTTTGATTCTATTGCTAATTATTCTGTTTGCATATTAATAGGACACGTACCTACACTAACAAATGAATGGTACCAGTGTCGCATGATAATTATACGGGCTTAATGTTATGGATCTCACTTTAATCGCAAAACTATCGTTTATTAGCGATGTTTTGCATACTTTATGTGCGATTTACGAGTTACGCAATCCATACAAAGAACATAACCAATAGTAAAAGAAAATGATTATGTTCTACAAACCACAATTGTAGGATTATACACGGAATATTACTATTGCATTATGTGTTACATTTTTAATAGTTACTTAGGCCTATCCGCATACCAAATACTGGGTCAAATGTTTGGCTCTCGATCGCCGCAATAGATATTTATTCCGACTCTGAACCACAACACCATTACTTAGGGCAGATTACGCCTTAAGTCCTTGCCAAAATCCCCGTGAAATATACGTGCTTATTGCTGAGTATTTTTCAACGAAAACGAAAGTCGATTCGTTAATCCAAGGGCTTTTACATCGTGTTGATAGTTATCGCTCATCCTTGGTAAGATTTACGAAATATTACTTGTCGATTAATGGTCTACTGCTAGATATTGTAAGGTTATGTACTTTTTAAGTTGCCTAGTTTCTTAACGGGCTGGTATCTCCCCGTGTCATATGCAAATAGGAGATGTGTAATCCTTCTGGTTATCCTCGAGTTAAATTGAATAATGACTATTTTCATCATACAGTAGTGTATGGGTCGTCGTAAAAATTTGACAATCATCCATTGAGGAAAATCAAACTGATTCAGTTACGAAGTGATAGAATTATGGTTTTCTAAGTTATATTTCGTTGCCTTTTCGTGATGTAACATGATTTGGACCAATTTTGTTACATTTAACGTTAGATCAAAAGCGATTAATATCTAGTAGTTGGTATTATAGGCATTGTCAGGTGGAATAGAGATTTCCACGAAAATCTATACTGAACCGTCGACACTGGTTTCTAAAATAGCTGGTAGAGACATTGCTCCCTTATTGAGCTCATTTATTAGATCGGCGCTGTCGTGTGATGTCATTAGTGAACTGTCGGCACTTCCTAACCTCTTTATACTACAAAGATACAGCTTAATTGAATAGATATCTTATATATACTTTTAATTGTGTTTTTTATTTGGACTTCAAATTTAAGCTTTTTCTCGTAATCTCTGGTATGAAGTTTAAAGGTAATGCTAGATATTAACGTTAGGCATTCTTGCAATCGGCATTATCCAGCTTTTAGCAACTCAGAAACAAAGTTAATATTTTTGGTTTTGTAGCTTTATACAATATCCATAAATCAGAGTACTTTTCTGCGGTATATAACTCGCGACAAAGTAAAACTCTCCAGATATTTCAATTCACCTCCTCGCCTCACATAGACATCTTTATCCCAAACGTAAACGCGTCGCAATATTATACAGCGGTTCAATAGCGATCCCGATTTTCCAGCGCATCTGATGTTGCCGTCAAGGATCATATTCGCTTGCAAATAGATATGAGGTCTTGAATCTCGGTAACAAATTAACGAGGGAGTCAGTCAAGTGTCAAGTTCCACGCTCCATCCCTACAGGGCGTAGCGTGCGTGTGACGCCATCATCTAATGCTCTCGCCTTTGAGATGTTCAAACATAGTTAACGATCGTCACATGTAATTATCATTATTCGGATGCGAATTACATATATTTGCAAATTTAAATAAGTGTAATCATTACACACCTCTGAATCGGTTTCGGTTTATGAAATACCCCCTCGGGATGGAATTTGCGGATCGCTATCAGGTAACCTACATAATAGTAAGCCTATATGAGGTCATAATAATTAAAATCGATAGTTTCCACGTTAATTGGAGATTGAGTATTGAGAACAGCATATTATATTGATAGTAATAGTTTCGTACGGTAGTAGCCACTTACAATACACCGGTAATGTTTGAATCCAAGCAATTGATCTTGTTAGGTCTCTTGAATACAGGAATAGATGGGAATAATAGATTCTCATTGTTAGAGTATTAAAATCATTCAACGCTTTAGGCTTTGTTTTAACTCAGATACGACAAGATTTGCTTAATAAATTTATTTACCTATATCCTTTTGATAAAAACTTAGTTGAATACGTAAAGAAAATCACCGAGTTATATATTAAGAATATATTAGATATTTCAATAACTAATCCTCATACAGACTTCGACTACAAGAGCTGCGGTAAGCAAAACATTTTTCGACAATTTTTTCAATATTTTTCCAATATGTTTGTGTCTCCCTTGTCTTATTTTTAGATTTATAATCCAATAACCATGATGGCAGCATAAATAATATATTGGATAGTCGAACCCGCTCATGTAATATTTATTCTTTACTAAGAAGTGTATATTTGGAAACAAAACTATTCAACCGAATTCTAAACTCGTTCAATGTTTTCGTTAACGATAAATAAGACAAAAGTAATATTATTATGTCTGGATTAAATTATACGTTTATTATAATAGTTATAGGTAAATCGATTGCAAAAGAGCTTCGCGTAATGATCAATCTGATGCAACTCAAAGCGCAGTGCCATAAGAAAAGTGCGTTCAAGCTTTCGATGCAATTTACTTGTTTTGGTGTGTGCTAATTTATTCTGCGCGAACGCAATGGCAGGCTGATGCAATAAATGATTATTCGTGTATCACTTGACATTTCATGCTTTTCCATGAAATTGTATTTTTTATTGTTTTGTAAGTAATTGATGAGGAAAATTTTGTTTAAAGAAATATCTCCATAAAGAGCAAACCAAAACCAAACAACGACAATACGAACGGAAGTAAAATTAGTCCTTTTAATACATGAGAAAATTCTGATAAAAATATATCAAATCTTTCATTTATTCTGTAACAAAAAGGTTTTTAGCTTACAAGAAAAAGTCAAAAGGGTATTAAGAAAATCCTCTGATATTAGAGCAACCGACCGCTTTTAGCGTTCTGTTGTTTAAATAAGAAGTTTAGTTCAATATTCTCGAGTTAAGTATCGTCCCAGGAGAGCAGCCGTTCCTAGGAGCTACGCGGGGCGAATCCGTAACACCTAATATGTAGACGATAAAGCATCGATTTTCACACAAAGCGAGGTTACTTTCGAAACGGCGACCCCTTCTCAATAAAAATCACATTTTCTTTCACAAGTCAGTCGTTGGTGCTGGGTGACATTTATGGCGGAGTTTAGTGACTTCCGAAGTAGCAGGTTATCAGACGTGGGGAGGGGCGGAGGGGGGGCGGGATAAAGGAAAAGCTGGAAGCTGGTGGTGACTCGCCCCCGCACTCGCGTCCTGACGCTCGGCGCGCCCGACCGCGCCGCTCCCGCGCGAATCTCATTTATTTACGCGATTTCATTTATTTACCAACTTGCCCTTTGTTTTTTACAACCCGTTGTTCGTCAAAAGGTTTGTTGTGGCTAACAGAAGTGCATATGTGTCTGTTGTATTATTTTTCGTAACGGAATAGAATTAATTGTTTCACTTAGTGCGAAATAGGTAATGCAGTGTAAACAATGTATCGTACTGTAAATTTTGAATTTATTTAAATATTTACCAATTTTATTAATAATGTTATTATTAATTATTATGTGTAATTTTTTATTTTTACCAATATCAACTATTATTTGTATCGGGAAAATTTGTTTTCCCTCGCTATACGATATTCATTTTCTTAGAATACATACATTTAAAATCCAACAATATCTCTTTTATAGATATTAAAAATATCGTTTAAAAATGTGTTATCCTAACTTTTAATAGTTGTAGTTAAACAGAACACTTGGTCGCCGTAAAATTTTGATAGAGCTTGATATAATAAACGTGCCTATTTCTAAAAAGTCACTCTGTAGAGTTGGACTAGGTCACTCTGTGCTGAACTGTGTTGATATTAATAAATATGTATTATTTAGATACGTCATATATTTATTGATCAAAGTAACCGTATAATTAACATTACATTAATGTAAAAGACGTTGATGTATTTAACATTCAATTGACAAAAACTCTCGCATTTCAAAATCGGATTACATTTGAAAAGTGTTTCAACTGCGTTCAAATTACGATTAAAAAATATCATTTAACAAAAGCTGTTATTATTCATAACTAAACATTTCATGGAAATTAGAACGGACTAAATGGGACAGTAAATATAATTTATATTCTGTTTTGTGTAAACATTAGTATTAACTTGAATAACCAAATTTTGTGAACTATAATTTATAGCGTTTCAATTAATAATACATTTTTCAAACATTATCTTTCTCTCATACGAGAGTATTCCTAGAAATACCTCTTTATGTTGTGCCTTTCAGTCGTTCCATTATTCAACTAATGGCTTGTCCAAATAAAAAATATACACTACAACCGAAAAGCTAGATTTAACCAAATAATATATTTTAGTACCTACGTTCGAAGATTTAGCACTATATTTCCATCATAATATTTATTGGATTTCACCCACTATCTTAACACTAATATGAATGACAACGTACAAGTTGATGTAATTTATACAGACTTTGAGAAGGCATTTGACAGAGTAAATTATGATGTTCTAATAGGCAAGCTTTCAGATGTAAATATCAAAGGAAACCTACTGAGATGGTTAGATTCTTATATAAGAAATCGTTGTCAAGCCGTTGTAGTTGGTGGTTATAGGTCTAACTTTGTAGATATCCCGTCAGGTGTGCCGCAGGGTTCACACATGGGACCTTTGCTGTATAATATCTATCTTTATGATATAGATAAATGCTTTCATAGTTCTAAATTCCTTTTATATGCGGACGATAAAAAGATATTTACCAAAATAGCTAGTTTAGATGATTGTCTTTCACTTCAAAACGACCTTAATAGATTAACAAATTACTATAACATAAATAAGATATCAGTTAATATAAATAAATGTCAAAAAATAACTTTCTCTAGGAATAAAAAAAATATTATAAATTTTGAATATTCAATCTGCAACGAAAAAATTCCATCCACTAATACAGTAAGAGATTTAGGCGTAATACTGGACGAGAAACTCACGTACAACGACCACATTGAATACGTCACAAATAAGGCATTTGCTAATTTAGGTTTTGTTTTGCGCACAGCTGAACCTTTTGACGATATACGATGTTTAAAGGTCTTATACTTTGCATATGTTCGGAGTATCCTTGAGTTTGCATGTGTAATATGGCGACCAATCTACAAATGTTATATCAATAGGCTAGAAAAGATACAAAAAATATTTTTTAAGAAATTAAATTTTAAATCCAAACATTTCCCTGTAAGCTATGAGCAGGCTTGTCTACATTATAATATTAACGCGTTATCGGATAGAAGAGATCTAATCGACGTAATGTTCTTGTTTGATATTCTAAATAACAAATTTGACTGTATCTCTATTTTGAATCCTTTAAATTTTCGGGTTCCCAGTCAAGGCACTCGACAAAAAAATTTGTTCTTAGTGCCGTCAACGTCTACAAACTATCTTAAAAATTCTCCATATTTCAGACTCCCTGAAGTATATAATAATAAATTTTGCTCAGCTGATATATTTTGTTTATCACGCCCTAGATTTAAAAGTGCAATTCTTCAGATTATAAATAACTTAAATAAGTAATACACACACACACACTCACACACACACACACACACACACACACACACACACACACACACACACACACGCAGACCCTAACACACACACTCATTTACACGTCCACTCATTCTCTCACATTGTCACCTACCTTAACAGGCTCAATTTCATTTCTGTTTTTCTCAGCTTTAATGTTATATACTTATATTGTTGATATTGCTTGTTCACGAGAAGTCACATTTAATTCATTTATGTTTTGTGTTTCATCAAGAATTTTTTGTTAAAGTTAAGTTAAGTTTGTTAAAGTAAAAGAAAACAATTATAACTAGTACCTTTGTAATTTGCCGTTTTTTGTCACACAATTTTACTATTATCGGTGTGCCTTGTAATTGGCGTTTTTATATGTAATTAGTATAATTTATCTTATCAACAGCTGTAAGGTACCTTTTATGAATAAAATAAAATAAAAATAAAAATAAAAATTAATTCATTTCATAAAATAAGTACAAAAAATTAGACATATAATATAGGTACTAGTAAATACAAGAGTCATGGTGAACGTAGTAAAATATTTGAAATAGCTGTCTATCGTTAATCGTTTAAGGATCGTCTAGTTACCAGTCTACTTAATCTGGTCCAGCACGCGACGTAAAAACTAATACGCACTTTCAATCCGGACTTGAGCGAGTTTCTCGTATATAAGCTTAGAAGTACATTTATAAACAATCGTTTTATACAATTGTATTCGATGATTTATAGAATACAGCCGGAATTGTGCATCCTGTGTTGTCATAGATGTCATAGACTGCCCGATTTGTCATAGTGCAATCTATTTTTACGTATATCGTTATTTCATATTTATGTATTTAAATAAGTAGAGCTTAGATTTAATTTAATGTTATAAATCCAATTCCATAGAAAATATTAGAAAGGTGTTCGATATTTTTTCGATTCAAATTTCTTAAAGCAGAGTCTTACTTTGAACATCATCAAATACCCATATTACGTTAATACATTTGCTCGACTCAACGTAGCATTAAATCTGTTGAAACGCGAATTTCAAATTGAGTTCCGTCCCCGACTGTACCAATCTATCATAAAGTAGATGCGGGTGTATGTTATTAGCGGGAAAAGTACTTCGATGAAATACGCGGCGTAGCTTAGGCCTGAGCGGGAACTTTCTTAATGCGTCCACGCCGAGGGGTATGTCGCGCTAGGCTTGGAATGAATACCAACGCGTAGGTTTACATTTTATAGAGAATCTGTGCCATGTGATAAAAGGGCACCTAAATAGTTCGAATAACTATATAAATATACAGCGGCTTTCACTTCTTGAAGTTGATTTTTTATCAAAATAAACTTTTGTGTGCTATGTCTGTGCTATTCTCGGCTTTATCAATTTTAGTTCCAAACCTAGCTCATTGAGCTAGATAAGCTATCTCCTTCCTGTTCAAAAGATGAGTAGGAGCAGTTTAGAAATATTAATTGCGTTTATACTAGCTATCAGCACTAACAGACAAACGGATTTAATAGTTTGTTTTATGAATTAGTTGTTGGCAATCAGGGATATTACGAAGTGTTTCCTAAATGCTGGCTAACTGTAGTATGGAATAAGCATGTAACTAGTTGGTCTAACATTTGCAAGCTCTAGTTTAATGTAATTATACATATTATGCAGATGTTTGTTGTAAGGCGTTCATTAATTAATAGTCTAATTGTTTATCAACAAATACAGGAATTTCGTGAGGTCAATATAATATAAATAACGGCTATAGTTATAAAGTTTATTTTGTAAAATTACATGGTAAAGCAGAACATGAATATCGTACGGGCGGGAAAAGCAATATTATGACAATGGGCGTCTATAATAAACAAAGTGTGATACATTAATAATTTGCTCATAAAACGGGGAATAACACATAAACTTATAATAATGAATGTTTACTTTAAAAAACATTTTATTCTTATAATGTAATCTTATTGCTAAACTTCATAATTACTATAATATGCGCCATTATTTCCTTCACCATATAGAGATAATAGTGCACGTAAGCTAACGCTGCCCTCGTAAAATGCAATGGTCGTTATCTCGGTTTGGTTTCGGACTTGTCTCAAAGCGGGTAAGATGCTCCTGTTTATTACTCCTTAACAAAGATAACATCATTAGACGTGACAAGCTGTGCCAAGTTAAAGCGGTGCTCGCTAAATCGCTTCAGGGATCGGGATTAAGACGTTATTTTTCGAACTGGCAATGACAAGCTGAAATGTGAGCTGTATAGAAAATTAAAATTAAAATAGTTTCCTTATATACCTTTCCTTATAAAACTATTAGTTCCGTTTTATTAATCTCTTGCAAAATATATGCTCCGAATTACTTAATTCATTTATTAATCTATTCTAAAAAAATCCTGTTCTTCTGATTTACCTTCGTAGTTTTTAGTGGTTTCTATTTAAACGTGTATATTATTAAAATATATAATTTGAAACCCATTAGATTGAATGCCCCCATTATAGAGTACCTACTGTTTACCTGTTTTCAATAGGCAAACGTTCAGCCATCAAGTGGCCATTTCGTAAATGACTTGAAGCGCAACAGAACAATAGCGGCAATGACGTAGCCGTTACGATTTTCTATGCAAATGGGATGCGATGCGAGTGATTTACATAGCGACTGGGAAAAATCGCTGACCGCCACTGACCTTTGTACTGAATACGGAAATGTGGGTTTATAAGACTGCCCAATCAAATAAAGTGTAGCATTTAGAGGGGTTATTTTATTATACTTAAATATTTTCTGTTTCAAATTTTCGGATATCTAAATAAACTTTCGCTAATGGTTCCTTTCTATAAGTAAAATGCTCACTTTTAAAAGATTTGCCGTCCTGAAAATATTAAAGAATTTAAAATTTCCATTCGAAAGCGTTAAGAATTTTATTACTTACATCCCTCACAAGGATTTATAGGTGAGACGTGTTCTGCGGGGACTCTGTGAACTTGACGGGGCTGTTAATTATATCCCGGTGAGGAACTGAGCAGCTACTGTTACACTGAATTTCGGAGCTTTAATTGCAGTTTAATGATGCAGGAAAAGCTGCCAAGGTGCTAGTTTCAGTGTTCGCGAACAAGCTCGTTACATCATCGCGCATTTTAGTTAGCCATCCACTTTCGTTAGACAAATGGAATAATACTTATATATCTCCCATTCCTTTTATTACCTCTTATATTATGACAAAAATTAATATAAGACCGTAATAATTCTTATGAATAACACAAATAATTTATTCTCTTTGCGGAGACATCCTAAAATAATAGGCTTTATTTTGATATAGTGAGGTAGATACGTTTTTACGTATAAATAACGTTATTCAAATTGTATAGGTAAGTATTTTTGTAGTATATTACACGTTTAGCATAGTATTTGTTTAATGAAATAAGTATTACTCATGTATTTTGTATCTTAAAGAAAATTACGAACATTTAAGCTAGGTATTTTTGTTTTATCTAAAACCCAAAAGTCTCAAAACAAAAGTTTTTGCATAAACTCGGTTACCTCTTTACAATCTTATTTTATCTCGTAATTGGGCCACTCGAATCCTTTTTCCTTAAATTGACTGACCAAATTGGCTTCAGCCAATTACTACCTTAAATGATTTACACGAAAATAATTATGGATTTAAAAGGGCTGTGAAGTTTTTCTTTTAAGGCCACGAAACTCATTAACATTGTGGCGTCAATTACAAATAGCTAAGGGAAGTAACTAAGTGCTTTTATTCTTCCGAGGAAATAGGCCAAGAAACAATTTGAAAAATAAGAAGCGGTTTAGAATTGAATAATAGGGAACAATTACGTTTAAACCAAAGTACCGTTCAAGCAATTTTGGAATTTAAGGTATGGCTTGGGTGACACAGAAACACAGATTTCATTTTTTTTCTATTCAAAGGTAAATTTAGTTTTAGATTCAAATGCAATTTCATGGGCGTAGCCACGGTGGGGCAGGGTGGGGCGCTTGCCCCACCCAGGCTTTGACCTGGAAGGTACCTAACCAAATCTAAAAATTGAATTATCTAGGTACTAACTACTAAGCTTAATATCCGTAAGAAAATTCACACTCGATTATCGAAAGTCGACAGTCGACACAGAAAATGAGACCTAAACATTAGTATTATTTACCTTTACATTGACTGACTAACAAATAATTGTCATACGCCCAGCGACCGAACGGCTGAAGATAGGGACACATTTTGGATCTATTTCGTGGTGTGATAGGTGAACAATAAGGTGTTTTGAATAAGAATAATTCGATTCATAACGAATTACACCCGAAAAAAGAAAATAGCTGAGGCTTCTATGTTACATGAACATTGAACATGTAAGAAGAATGAGAGTAGTACAGTTAGTTACCCCACTATCTTATCCAATTTCACTTTTGTTTTACGTTACACGTTCTATAGAACGTGTCACGTGAGTTACAACCCAAAAAAGATATGGGCCTTAGAAAAAAAAAGTTTCAGAAAATATTACACAGAATAAAGTAAGTGTTATAAAAAAGTTTTCAAGGTAAAGAAGATGCCATCGCAAATGCCGTCGCAAATGCCATCGCAAATGCCATCGCAAATGCCTTCGCAAATGCCTTCGCAAATGCCTTCGCAAATTCTATTCGCAAATGCCTTCGCAAATGCCTTCGCAAATGCCTTCGCAAATGCCTTCGCAAATGCCTTCGCAAATGCCTTCGCAAATGCCTTCGCAAATGCCTTCGCAAATGCCTACGCAAATGCCTTCGCAAATGCCTTCGCAAATGCCTTCGCAAATGCCTTCGCAAATGCCTTCGCAAATGCCTACGCAAATGCCTTCGCAAATGCCTTCGCAAATGCCGGCGGCATTTGAGGTTCGAAGACCTGGATATGACTTTGGGTACATACAGTTGCTAGTTACATATTATTTTTTTATTGTTGCCCCACCTTGAGCCCATGGCTAGTTACGCCCATGTGCAAATTATATTGTTTTGTATTTCGACAACTAAATTAATCCAAACTATTGAACGTTTTGAATGTTTATTGATCACGTCAAATTCAGTTCAATTTGATAAACTGCAAACGTCATTTACAAGTACAGACAAACAAATTACACTAACAGGGGCGATTTATTTATCATGAATATGTAATGCCTTGTAATATTTCGACAGGAATTGAAATTTTGTCGAGGGAATTATTATTATTTGAATTTAATAGAGAATGATAGTTAATATACATAGATACTTTAAATAATTGTAAATAATCAATACGTAGAGTGCGTTTCACGAAAGAGTTCCCCTGCCGTTATGTTGGCATACCTGACTGTCAAAAACGAAAATATTTTTTTTAATCAAAAATGACAGAGAAAATATTCTCCTTTCTTCCTAGCCTTAACCCGTATCTTACGGGGTCGGCTGCCTATACCCGGCGCGGCCTAAGATGATCCCTATGACACTGACAGTTATTCTCAAGAGACAAACTTGTAATGGCGTCACCATTAAATTAGAAACGTATTGGAGGCGTCTAAAAATGGCATTTATTAATTTTTACGTAGCTTTATGCTATTACAATGATATTCCGTTGGCATTATAACAATTCTTAACATTTACGAGAAATTATATCAAACTGACTTTACGTTTACGTCCTTCAAAACTTACATCGTTGGCATTTATCGACTAGTGCGGAAAGTATCGATAAACAAATTTCGATAATGGAAACGAGTTCACATTTTTTCCATGCTTAAGCTAAAGTTCATTCACTATTGAATGGAACAGAAGATCGCAGCATAATTAATTAATTAATTTCCGTTCGCGTTAATTTACTTACCTATGATAATATAAGTTATAGAAAAATTAAATGGGGGATTCCATTTTCATGATAAAATAATATACACTGTGTTAAACGGGTTAAAAATTACGAGAAAATGATAAGGTGCATTTTTATGTTTTGGAAAACTTTCGTTTTACTTACCGTTTCGTTTACATAATAGACGTTAAAAATTCATTTTATAATATTTGTAAAAACATGTTTACCGACGTGGCTGAATGCAAACCACGCCTTTGCCTATAAAATAGTAAAGTATCGACACGATCCATCATACGAGCAATCACTAAGACGAACTGTCATAGGGATCATCTTAGGCCGCGCCGGGTATAGAAAGGAGAATATTTTCTGTCATTTTTGATTAAAAAAAATATTTTCGTTTTTGACAGTCAGGTATGCCAATATAACGGCAGGGGAACTCTTTCGTGAAACGCACTCTAGTAACTCAGGCCGCGGAACCACAGACACAATAGAAAATCTATTGTGTCTGGGACCGATCGGGCCGCTTGGGGCTCAATGGGTTAAAATAATCGCAGTAACTTAAACTTATTAATTGATATTTCCTTAATATAAACAATAAAAATGAAGAAATATTTTTAGAAGACGAAAAATAAACATCAAAACTTTCTTTCAAATTGAATTAAGGTTTTCACTTAAAATTTACAGCACATATGCTGATAAAAATAAAAAAAAAATGTCATGTTTCATCATATCATTATTCTTCTTTTAAGGAATCGATTCAATGGTTTTGAGTTAAATTTTAATAAATAGGTTAGTTAGTGTTCGCGATGTAGTCTGGTATAATGTTTATCTTGATTCATTCAAATTGTACAGTAGAGTAGATAAATAATCTTCAAAAGCTTTTAATTAACATTAAATTTTCTCAGAAACAATGCGAGTAAATACTGTTAAACACGGTAAACATCGTTCTCCTAAACAAAACAACGATCACAAACATTCGCTATTCAGAAGCGTACACGTAACATCTCTTACGTTCACTGATATTTATATGACAAATAGAGAGCTAATAAATAATCTAGACGACTCAACGAGCTAAGGGTGTAAAGAATGAATACTTGAACGAATGAATGTCAAGCATTCAGATCTACAGGCATTTCAATCCACGTTTTATCAGCAATCTGGTCGATACCGTCCGTCTCAAAAGGAAACTTCGTTCATTTGACGCCCAACCAAAGCCCCACTTTTTGAAGCAAGTTTTTCAGCTTCACTCAGTAACTCTCCATTGAATAGCGTTTAATTCGGAAAAGAATACGCTATAATAAACCATATTTTATTACCGATTCGTGGCAAGTTTCAGCTCTTTGTGTTGTAGGTTGTCCTCTTTATAAGAATACATCCTTCGAAGAGGCCTATAAATGATACCTCAGGCGTTTCTAAGTCGAAGTACAATTACAGATTTTTATTAAGATATTTTTATGGTTACTGTTTACCAATTTCAGCCTTCTTATTTTGTATTTTTTTACGATAAATTTAATCGTTTTTTAAAACTCATATCAAAAATTGAAATGCTGAATAATCGAATACACAAACCACTGGTGAGTTAATTTAAATTGATAACTTATAAATATGTGAAATGGTGGTTTATGAAAAATGAATGGCCGTACATAATTATTCATGTAATACATATTCTCGTAATAATTTAAATCCCGGAAGGCTTTGACTGAATAAGCTTTGGCCTTTGATAGTAATTATTTAATATTTATCCCCACTTTACATAACCACGAGTCCGTTCTAAACCAACTTGAAATTATACTTGAGGTCTAGCAAAGATCCTTTGACTAAAGTTTGGATTGGTGGTATGTGACATCAGCGAACTGCTTAGTTTAAGTGTCGTTTAACTTTCATATATTATATGTATTCGAAAATATTAAACAGGGAGAGAAATTATAATAGTAATTATAAGAAATATTAAAAAAAGACTTCTAAAATATTCAAATTCTAATTATTTTATTTCTTAGTGCTCGGTTGTATCGCGTTATTATTCATATTTTTCAAATATATTTTATAATTTGCATTTGATGCCGTCAAAATAAAAATGTCTAAAAGTTGCTTTCAATTTATAAGAAAAATTGCGCTACGTTGAATAAAATCGCGATTTCACTGTATTCAAATTGGATAATAATACTTATCACATTTCTCTGAAAGTTAAACTCGATAAAACTAACGATATGAGGTTTCGCTGAAATGTGAAAAAATATATCCCTAATTCCGAACACGTTCCATTTATATTAAATATTATATGTGTGATGAAAAAAGTTTTGTTATGAATCCGTTCTTAATATTAAAGCACAAACAAGTTCGCTTTACTAAGTAAATATGAATCTAATCTGAATAATATTTTAATGTCTATCAAACTTTTAAACAACCTTTGAGGTCGGAGGACAAAGGCCCGAAAGATTAACCCGTTCATTTACCTGATTTTAATTTGAATTAATACTGATTTATAAATGAAATTTTAACGGTTTTCCAACGCTGATATCATTGATGAAACGGTTAAATAAGTTAATGTACCTACTTTGCTTATAATAGTAATTGAAAGATATTAAATACTTTGAGCGTCTAGCGTAAATACTTTATGAAATTAAATGAAACATTTCGTATTAAAAATTAAGTAAAACCAAAACTTACAGTACTGACGAAATTCGATACGTAATTTGATACAAAACTTTAAATGCTGATATCGTTGGAATTTTTCGTAATGAAACAACACACATCTGCATTTTTTGTTAGCCAACAATAATATTTTACATTCAACCAACAGGCTACGGCACAGTGTGATCGATTCTCTAAAAACAGTGGTTATAAGTGATTAAAAATGGCTGTTTGTTGGATTTATGTGTTTACTTTGCTGTCTCTGCTGCTGAATACCAGCGCATCTATTTATGACGACGACTTTGATACCTACACAAGAGCTACTGATTATGCATCATCAGGTAAGCTTTCCAGACTACTTACAACTACTCTGAATATAAATAGTTATACTGTATATTTAATGTGAGAAGATATTTTAAATTTTTATAATGAGGCACGTATCAGTAAAATGAAATAACTTTGATAGATTGATCACACAATTGATCATTATTTTTAATTGGTGTTTCTTTTTTTATTAAAAATTGTAAGTGATAAAAATAATACTTATAATTTGATAAAACGTATATTATTATTAATGTAAAAGTACTATCAAGGTTAGTGCGGAACAAATGGCAATATAATTGGACAACCAGAATAAGTACCTAATATTCATAAAAGTTTTAATTCGTTGTGACGCGATGGCACCCAAACCCTTATTATTATATTACCGCAGTGGATTTTTATGAAGTATGAACGAATTATAGAAATTCGTGCTCAAAGATTTTCAATAGAAGTATATATGAGTTAATAAAATGGAATTTTCTTTGAACTTTCCTTGAATTTCTTGAATATTCGATACATTGCTAGAGCAACGACCTTTTAGAAAGGCGTTCGTCCAGACGACATAAAAGATTAGGTATTATTTTACACTTATGTGAAGTTGAAAACTAAAGCTGTTTAGACTAATGGCTATAAGTGATCTCTGAATACAATATATTGTGACCCCATTTAATGATAACAAATAACAATGTTTTAAAAATGAATCGTAACATAACATGTTATAAAAATGTTATTGCTGATGTATTTATTGTCTTTGTATAAATTTTTGTCGACAATGTGAAATGAAACGTATAACCGCGTAGTTATTGTTGTCTACAACTCTGTTATTATGTCCTAAATGCACAAGAACGATACAAGCGCAATCTTGTGAGACAAAGTTATGAAACGACTCTTGTTCGAAGCGTGTAATTGCAATATTTGTTGTAGCATCTCATCTGCATACTGCTCCAAGTTTGTAGGTGCTGCGCAAAAGTTGGGGCATAAGATTGGAGCGTTATATATGATAAGAGGCACGTGTACATGCGGTACCTCGGTGCTACACTGTATGTGCAAGAGTGCAAAGCTGGCTGTTACGTCAGTAACGAATGCACTCATCGCCATTGCCTGCCGGTAATACAATTTCCCAGCTTCTACGTTATTGCCATCTTGGGGACAATTTGGCCTTATATTTCTACAGCGCCGGCGTGTTTAGACGTTTCAAATTTCAGAACAGCAGCTTTTAGCTAATTGAAAAGGCTTCGTTCATATTGGATATTCAATTGATATACCCAATGGTTGAAATTGTTAGCGAATATGCGAGTCTAATTTTGGATTCGTATTACAAGTATGTGCCGGGTGCATAGTTAGAACGTTCTTTGAAACTAAAAATGCTTTGATGATACACTTGTTCCTTTGAAGTTTACGCAAAAAGCCTATTTTCAACATGACGAGGGAATATTTGGATGAAAATGCTTATTTGGTAGAAAGCTTTCCCCCTGTTATCCTAAAACAATTGTGTGCTGATGTTAAGAAAACACGTGATATAATTAAATTTTGTCGTTTGTCTTCCTCGTCGCTGTGTTATAAATGTAATATTAAAATACCATTGTTGTAGGATTCTCTTAAGATGTCGTTTATTGTTTCCTGTTTAAAAACAACAATATTTTGGTGAAGATATATTTGCACTATTAAAAAGACCGCTCTACTATGCTCAATAATACATAATATTATTATCTAATTATTATAAATCAATTATTAATTAATATCGTTATAACAACAATAATTTCAGAAGATTTTTTTTTTGTTCGACTATATTATACACTCTATTGACCTTTATCATGAAAAGTTCCTTTTGAAAGCAAGATAGTGGATTACAGTTATTGTAACATAGAAAGAACTGCGTGACCAATGGCCATAAAGTCAATAAAGGAAGTCTTTTGGTCATGATAACACAGTTATCGATATTGAATGAAGCATCACAATCGTAAAAGCTATTCTGTGAGAGTTTTGGTTCGAGTGGCGACGATTGGGAAGAAATTATTTACGGTTGAAAATAGTTGAAATGTCAATGTAAAATTCTGGATATGGTGATATTGTCTCTAGTGTAAATTATAGGTTTTTAAAATTTGACTTATTTTTATCTCTTACTTACTATCCGTTGGGAAAAAGGAATCTATCGTAAAAAGAAATATCTACCAGAGTTGGCTCTACTATTTTTACTTTTTCCTTTTACGAATATGTAAATTTTTTAACATAACAATGACAAAGCAAATATATTCAAATGTAGGTATACGAAAAAACGAATGCACTGTCAAGTATAAAATGCTTTTACTTAAGAAAGCTTTACTTTTTACCTTTGAATAACGTACGCGTGAACGTGAAAATGGCGCTAATCATCTTCCAATCAGAAAAGGCTTTGTTGCAAATACAAGGTGATTTATGTTTAGCTATATAGTATAATAGTCACAATTTACTACTAGTCCTACTTGAATGGTTCTTACTGCCTATAATTTATCTTATTTATCTATCTATCTTTCTTTCTTATCTTATCTTTCTATTCTTTTTCTATCTATCTATCTTATATATCTATCAAAGTGTTTAGTGTCATGATCCTACTATAAATGCGAAAGTTTGTGAGTATGAATGGATGTTTTTTACTCTTTCACGAAAAATCTACTTGATAGATTTGCATAAAACTTTACAGTAATATAGGTTAGAGCTTAGAGCTATACAAATACTTGATCTTGCCTACGGGTTCGTCTACGAATGTAACCGCGTGGCACAGCTAGTTATTAAATAAAAAACTTACCTTGAATAAAGTAATATTAAATAGCTAACTCATTACACGGATAGTTTCACTAATAAACGTATAACAATCTTAATTTACCGAATTAAATAAAGTTCTATTAGTTCTTAATGTTCTGCAATGCGACCAATGGGATGGCTATTTACAATTCCGATAATGGAACCTTATATTATCTAGCGGATTAATTAACCGCTATCTCTGATCTTCTGTATTGTACTCTGATATCTTTGTATGGAGGTAGCAGAATGTGTATAATTCCAAGCACTAGACACTATCTGATTGTTTTGCTTCTGTGAGATAATAATGAATATGATTATAATTTGATTAGACTTTTTGTTGTTTTCAGTAATGAGAAATCTTTAACAATATGGAGTGCATTAAATTTATAAAAAATGGTAAAATATCACTGTTTGTTTTTGTTAAAAAAGAATGTAGAGTATTTATAATGTTAATTAAATACGCCTTGATGCAACTTATTTTATGACTTCGAAAATTTATTTTTGAGGTTGTATCCTTATAGAATATTAAATCATACTTTTATTAGTAGCTAATAGCATAATGTACTTTTTATCAAAGTAATACAAAAATGTATAACGTTTATTAACATAGAATAGAGATTAGACAGACACAAAGATCCATTACTTTAGAATGCAAAAGAATTTCGCTGCAATTATAATTTAGGGCAACGCTCAATCTTCATACACAGAGCAGTTTTATGATATCACAGTCTCTGAGGGAACGCCCAAATTTATTACACGGGTTTCAGAATGCTTCGGGGTCGCACCCGACTGAAATGATTCGTAGGGTGTGCGTTTTGCCTACAAATTGCCATTCGTAGCGTGAAAATCACCTTTGATAAAAGCGATAATTTTTCTCCACCAATGTTTTATGGAGCTGTGATATTTATCGATCGCTTTATTTGTTTGCAATTTGCGTGGGAATGGTTTTATAACCGCTTTCATGTGGTAAGAAATTATAATAAATAACACGTGAAAAATTAATAGGTATTGCTCCTACAGTTGTATTTGGTTTTAAATATCCTATCACGTGGTCATACATTTGTTCATTATAAGATATAAACATTTTTATTGACTAAGTACTGAATCTGTCGTTCGCACCATTACAAAATAGCACTAGTATCAAAGCATCACTTTGCTCTGGTTGCCTGAGCCAGGCAATTCCTCTTTCCAAACTCTAAGCTCTAGTAAAATGCGGGATTTTTTTTAATTAAAAATGTTATTTGTTTACAGAAAGCCGTACGTGCACAGCGTCAGAGTTCAGATGCAAGACAGGGCGCTGTATACCGATGTCATGGCGGTGTGACAACGAAAAGGACTGTTCTGATGGCTCTGATGAAGAACCAGGAACCTGCAGTAAGTGATTATTTATGGCTAATATCAGAAAAATACATAGGTTTTCATAACTACGTTGTCAAAACATACCCTATTCAGAATGTGTGCGGAATAGGGACGATAAAGTTTCACAATTTATTCCAGAGTCCCGTTTATTTTACGTCTTTTCGTACAGTTTGAATACTCGTATATTTTTCCTACATTCATAAATATTTACTACGAACGTTTGCCTCCAGGAACAACGATTTGTTTTGTTAAGTCATCAGTAGGAAATAAGCGGTGGTATGTTTTGTTACGGTCATAATAAATATTTTGTTCGTGTTTTCATAGCCTTTAGCGATAAGGAAACGAAAAGTAATTTTATCAAAATAAATACGCACACAATTTGTTAAAATCCACGGAAAAATGAAAAAAAAAAGCGGATCGGTATGTGACAAAAGCAATTGGGGTCTTGATCCGCGGTCCATTTTAAAATGAAAATTATCTCTAACAAATTATTCTCTCACACATAGGCCGACCTTGATAGACAATGGATTTATTTAAATGGACTGTTGTTTCTTTGAATTACAATGGATAACTTTTTATTGCCCAAAAAATAAATTATCTGCGATTTATGGAAAAAGTTTTAAAAGGTATAAGCGTATTTTGTCCTTCGCGCGGCTTCCAACGAGGATTAAAATCTTAATCACGACTCGAAGTTCCTGGATTAATATAATCTTTCGCCCTTTGCCTAAACTTCTTTCGTTATGAATTGCGAATTAGAATTTTATTGAAATACATGGACCGCGGCTTTGTGTAGACAATTTGAGGAAACGCTTAATGAGAAAATACCATCGCGATAAAATTACTGGTTGTTATGTGAGGGTATTTAAACCGTAGGCAGGTAGGTATTTAAGCTTTTCACGTACGCGTTAATTTATTTAATGTTTGTGGTAAATAATGAAGCGTATATTCAACTGAATTACGATAATGTAAGATTAGAAGACTATTTGATCTATTTAGTATTTGAAGGTTGTACCAATGTCTAAAACAAGCTTACTGGAGAACAATTCACTGTCGGAATTTTCCTTGCCCTGTATAAATATAATTGGCCATATATCATGTATTTTAAAAATATAAATAACAATACGCGTTACCAAAAAAGATTCGGGCGATGTTCTTTTAGTTTTTTTTAGATCTGTTAACTCTTTAAGGGTCGCCTGGCCGCAGTGACCCGCGAAATTGGAATCGGATGTCGCTCGTGAATATTGATTGCTCTTTCTTCATATTCAAATAATGTTTTCAAATTTTATTATTCTACAATATGTATTGAGGTTGTGAGGAAGGTTTTGAGGTGTATTAGATATGGTGAATAACAAAATTCAGCATTTATGTATGGGGCATATACCTATTGATCTGCGTTATATAATATTCATACTTAGATTGCTCTTAGATTATGCAGCTGTTCATTTTTTTTTGGTAATGATTAATGATATTGAAGAATATTTTTTTTATATCCTAGACCTAAATATGTAGCAAAAAGTACTCGCAATAGGCAATAGCTTTTTTAGCACTTTTATAATCTTCATTTCACAGTTAAATTTAGTTCTTTCCGAGAAATGAGAATGAGTAGGCTGCTAGCTAGAACACTAGTACTTTTTATCTCATTATTGCGTCCTACGTTATTGGACGCCTACGTATCCCAGTAGTAATATTAATTGGCTGTCATTTCGTTACTTTCAAGTTTTTAACGTATAAGGGCCGATTTTTCAATGCCCAGATAAACAGCTAGATAGACTTTATTCTTCAGTTAACAAAATATTCAATTTTTCAATAGACGAATAGGACTTATCTATCGAATAACTACGTTATTTGAGGAATAAATCTATCTGCTGCTCCAACGGCCAGATAGCGTGCTATTCGACGATTAGACGTTTGAGTTGACAACTGACGCGTCAAATTTGGGATATTTTCGTATGTAATAACATAGAGCGTAGAATTTTTACAATAAAGCCTCTTTCTATAAAATAATTATCAATTAAAATCATATTGAAATTGATGTTTTTGATAGTACCTACTGATGATCATGCCATTGAAAATTTGCCGGACGCTGCCTTTATGTCGTTTCCAACGTAAAATATATACATTTTAACACAAATTTAATCAAAACTCTTTACTCGAATCAAAACAATAATCAACAATCATAGAACACAAGATAAACTTAAAATACACTCCTGACGTGAGTCATAATGACGGTTGTTGACATATTGCAAGTTGACTCTATCCCGCTCTAACCTGACTAATTTAATATGTTTGTTTCGCCACTCCAAGAGCAGAGCTGCCAATATGGAAATATTTGGTCAGATAGTTATTCATCAAATAAATCACGATTGAAAAATAGGCGAGCCGTTATGAGTTAGATAAGCAATTGAATAAATCTATTCGAGGGGTAGTTATTAGACTGTTTATCTGGGCATTGAAAAATCGGCCCTTAATCTTCTTAATAATATATATAAATCTCGTGTCACAATGTTTGTCCTCACTGGACTCCTAAACCACTTAACCGATTATAATAAAATTCGCACACCATGTGCAGTTCGATCCAACTTGAGAGATAGGATAGTTTAAACATGTAGGTACCACGGGCGAAGCCGGGGCGAACCACTAGTACATACTATATAAATAAATGGTCTCCTTTTGTGGCTTTTATCACTAAACGAAATTAAAAAAGAGTTTAGAAGTGGAACACAGATTATATAATTATTTTTCGATATTTTATCTAATTTAAAGGAAAGTTCAACTATTTTTATATATACTTAATTTTAATTAAAATAATGTCAAATCGGATTGCAGATTCTTTTACGTTTATTAAACTAATGGATACTATGGAACTTTTACTAATCGCATCTCGTTGCAGACTCATTAAATAGTAGAAATAGCGTCGTTATTACGTTAAAAAATTGTTAAGGTAGTTATTAATTCAAGTTCATCGTCGTAATCAGGTAAGTGGTGAAAAATTATAAATGACCATCTGACCTTCAATCATACCCACATATAGTTTTATAGCATTTTAAATACAACTACTAAAAAAAAAATACTGGGCCTAGCCGAATAAAATTGACCAATTCAACACCATCCCGCATCGAACAAAAAAGAATCACGTAAATCGGTTCAGAAGCCTCGGAGTAATCGGTGTAAATACATAAAAAAAATACCGGCCGAATTGATATAACCTCCTCCTTTTTTGGAAGTCGATTAATAAAACTAAACTCTACCAAGCTTAAACGAAGCATACATTATGAAATTCAGAGAAAGCGTACGTACCTACATCTTGAAAATATGTTCGACCCAACAGCCAATTTAGTTGTAACTAAGCCCTTACATAACAATAGCGATGAAATTGCTTGCAAGTAACTTGTAACAATACGTAAAAGCTAAGACCATGTGGTGTTATTTCAGCGGAACTGTGATAGCCGCAACTTTGTTCGCTCACTGTAAGTCGACCCAGCGTAATGGAAAAGGTTTTTATATGGGCTACGATCTCAATGTTTTGTAAGCTTTCACCAACATAAACATTAGACGCATGCGATACCCTTTTGGTTGTACGCTATGCGTTAAGAGTAGCGAAATTGAAATAACGCGGAATTTCTGATTATTATGTGCTCCTTCTTAAATTGAGATGACTATTAAGTCGTCTTATTAGGAGTTATTTTAAATTTAATAAACGCTTGTAATGCTTTCTTGCCGTTGGGTAAAACTATGTTTTAAGATAAAGTATGTGATACTTTCCTCGTGAAACAAATTAATTACTCGTATACACAAACTTTCGCATCAAATAATAAGTTTCACGGAAGGAAATTCGTTCACTCTATTTACAAATGTGTGCTCAATGACATATAACTAGAAGTTAGTCACGTAATAGTATAGAATGTGAGTGTTGAAATAGAAGCTTAAGTTTGTCAGCATAATTGTATTAAGTCACAGTTTATTCGTCTCGTTAGATCCGACGTGGAACAACGTAATGCTCGAAATAAGGACTATTTAGCGTCATTAATTACGTCCCAGAGTCGCTTCTGTTTAACGTAAGCATTTATTAATCTGTGTGAAGTTTATATTTGGATAGTACAGCGTTATTGCTTCGCCTTTATTACGCTTTGTTATTTATATATTACACGCACACAAAGGAGGTTCAGTCTGTATTTTTGTACAGATAAATTTCTATTACTTTTTATGGTTATGTGAGTGTTATAAAACTCATTATTTGTGATTTACAGAATGTAGTATTTCATAATTACTGTCCCTTTGCTTCGAATTAATTACATGTTCAAAACATTGTGAAATACGCAAAAACAAACACTATTAACAAACAGAGCCATTAATTCGAAAATATTTGTTTGAATAAAGCAATAATGCAAATGAAGTGATACATTGTGCCTGTAAATTGTTGTACAGTAGGAATGTAAACGGAATTTTTAAATACAGCCTCACAGCGCAGTTGCCCAGAGCACAATTTTCTATGTGTGACGGGTCACTGTATACCCGCGGCCTGGCAATGCGACGACTCGCCGGATTGCCTAGACGGCTCCGATGAACACAACTGTGGTAAGGGCAGGGATCACGAGCGAGCATGGGAACTTGTGCATGATCATCGCAAAATTTCATACGCGCTATCATCATATCAGGTGGAAAGTCAAACCGTTATAGGCACTTCTCTCTATAAAACATCGAACATCTACCATTGGAGCAAATGTAGCCAACGCGAACGCAATTATAAACGGAAACTTAAACACAAGTTCGGAAATCGGAACTCCGGTGCCCAATTTCACCGCAAAAGGGAAAAAAGAACAAATTAATTTTATAGAAGGGTTGTAAAATTTATTATAACGTTGAACGAATGAATTTATGTTAGTCAGCTAAAAAGTTTCAGTGAAATTTAAGCTCGAATGAGTTGAATGGAAAAATTCAATTTCCTCTAGTTATTACGTATCTTACGCTTGCTGACAAATGAATTTTGCCGCAGTCGTTCGCAGATATATTCAATTCCGTCCAAGATTAGAACTCTAGTGATATAATTTAAAAATAATGTAGCAGGATTGGATGTAATTTGAAGTTAGTCTTTTGAAAGATAATAGAGCATAAATTAGTTTGTTGGTACCGTCTTTACTGAGCATGTGCATGATATTGGGTTAACAGAAGTGGAGGTATGCGGTCCCGAAGAATTCACTTGCAGAGGTGGCCAAGGAGAATGCGTTCCACTCACGTGGATGTGCGATGACAACCTCGACTGTACCGATGGTTCAGATGAGAAAGCATGCAGTAAGGCTTCAGCTTTTACCTAAGTCTCTTTATGTAAAAGTATCTCATTGCATTACATTTTCACCCGATCAATTCAATAAGGTAGATACTTTATCATTAAGTGGTCAGCATTCATGTCAACAAAATTAATTGGTAAAATTCAACCATTGAACATCTCGATACATTATTTATTACATTCACAAACTATTCTAACATAGATTGGCTTCATCAATACACTATTCATGATTATGCATAATTGGCAATTTTCTGCATGAAGCCGACCTCCATAATGATAATTCGCACAATTTAGATCTATTATAATTATAGCTACACTTAATTAGTACAAAGAGCAAACATATTAATTGTAATTTGAATTTGTTAGTATTCAAATTACTGTTGACAAATTCGATACTTGGATATAAATTTGATTGCGTTGATTTAGTCTGTAGCAGTTAATTGTATATTGCATAACTACTGCAATATACAATAAAAAGTTTAATAAAATAATTAATAATCATATTATATTTATAAATAGTTTATAAAAAAAACTGTTTACCTTCTTCTTACATTTGAGGCGTTTATTGTAGCTGTAATTAAAACCCATAATATCAATTACGTAAGGAAGTGCTGGTTAGGTACACAAAAAATCAGATTAAGGCAAACCACAATCAATCATTGGGGTTGCCTACCGAGGACTCGATATTCCATCGACACCCTATCCGTCTTAAAATCTTTATCTTCCCGAACCAGACGCCCTCTGAATTGAACGATGACCGGGCACAATTTATGAATTGATGCTTACGTTAAATTTCCAACTCATTCTTAAACTCGTTTTCGCGAACAAAGTTCTCCGTAACCAAGTTTGCAATATCCTCTGGCATATGCGCCGAGCGACACCACAAGTTATGTACAAAACTACGCGCACTCTTAATTACCTTCAACATGAAACTTGCCATCTGCTACAAAGAAACGTCGCTTTGTTTTCCGCTACATCCACAAATTGTATTCAGTTTTGTTCCTGCTCCACCTTAAATTATTCTAGAAGAAGTAAAAACTTCGCAAGTACTCATGAACCGACTTGATAAGTATACTTACTCGTCGAACAAAGGAATTTAATTAAATAAAGAAGAACCCACGTCTTAGACTAGTGGGAATGATTTTTCTCAGAGAAACCATTACGTTCACGAGATTTGTTAGACTTGCAGTACCTAGTTGGGTATTAATAACAAACGTGTCTAATAGCGTTTCTCGGCTTGATTGTAATCATTCTTTTGCGTTTTCTCATTATCCAGCCCACGGACCATTCTTATTTTTGCGTTCATTACTTGGCCACTTGAAGCGTGCCTGTGGAACGTTTTAACAATGCCTACAACTCTTTGCCAGCACTTTCTTCAAATTAAACGTGCTCTTTGAACTAATTAAGAATTATTTGTGAAGTGTTAAAATTGACGATTTAAATAGTAATTTTATTAAATGTAAGATATTTAAATATACCCTTAAATGTATAGATGAGACTTGTCGCTCGGATGAATTCACTTGCGGCAATGGCAAATGCATACAACAACGATGGGTGTGCGACGGTGACGACGACTGCGGCGATGGTACGGACGAGGTGAAGTGCCCTGCGCCCACCTGCCAACCCATCAGCCACTTCTCCTGTACTGACGGTCATTGTATCTCCGCAAGATGGCGATGCGATGGAGACATCGACTGCCCTGATGGAAGCGACGAAATGGTTAGTAAAATTGTATGGTAATTTGTTATAGTGCACTAAAATGGACAAGAATATTCTCTATAGTCATGAATTCAATAAATGTAATTTTTAAACAAGTTATGTGTGATTTGGACGATTGCCACCCACAAACAGCACAATACTGGTGCGTAGGTGGTCAGCATTTTTGCAGTTATATTTCGCGTTTCGTAGAAAGGATTAGTAGACCCTTCATATTTTTAATACTGTACAACACTCCCTTAAGCGTTAAACATTAAATTTGTAGGATGAGGAAATGTTGAATATTTAATATTTTGACCTTAAGCTATGTACAATGTTTGTTTATTTTTGTTAAAAATTACGAGCCATGATTTTTCATTATTTTTGTACAGACAAAATAAAAGAAATAATTTAGTAAATATATTGTCTGTATTCTAAAAGTACCAAAATGTAATCAAAAGAATTTATAGGTAGCATGACATTATCAATATTTTATTTATACCTGGGCAGTCACATTTATATCAAGGTATATAAATAGATCGATTTACCCAAAGGATTTCTATACAAAAGAACCTTTTTTCCAGCCGATACCAAGTTAGGAAAAGGCTTAGATCCAATATATTTCTAACTTTTTCATCCTTACATAATTCGAAGGCACATTTTGTAAAGTTATATTAAAAAGGAACTAAATATCCATTATTGTATGGTATATTTCGATAGTAGATTTTGTTTACCGTTAAATATTGGACATATTTATAAACTTGATTGTGTATTTTCTTGTTTATCACGTGTAGAATATAATAATAGCGATGTTTAGAAATATCAGTAATACTACTAACATTGAAACTTGCGGCTGAATGATAACTAGCATATATTTGCATGAAACATTTATTACTTTAGACTTTAGAGAAACGTTTATAGTAAGTACTTGAGCACATTGCTCTCCAGTTAATGCACTTTAGTGCAACTTAAATGGCGTAGAGTAAGCTACGTAATGACTTAGAAGGGTTTATTATTTGTATTAGACGATGTGGTTCTTTCGGTTAAGTGCATTTCTTTATTAGAGATAAACTCTGCTATCTTAATTACTTACTTCTTGACAATTACTTTTAATTACAACATACAATCGTGAAGCCAAAACAGAACAAACTTAATTACCACTGTCCTGTTTCTGTACAAAATATTCCTATTTTAAAAGATGACATGATAAGCGATGCTCAGGATTCCCCAAAGAGGGTCAGAATAAAAATAGCAAACGAGAAATAAAAGGCGAACAATTTTAGCAAAAATAATAAAAACAAATAGAGATTCGTTAGTCGAACGGAATGCTAATAAAAAGTCCCATAAAATAAAGGTTGTAAAAAAAACTGACGACTGGCCTGACAATATCGATGCTTTAACTGCTCAAATTGTGCAAACATTGGACACTCCTCTCCGATATTGGCAACTGTAGCAACGTATAGCCTTTATGCAACTGCTGTTAGCGAAATTATATCAGCTACATTTACCCAGCCATGATTTAATAGCTCGGTCTTTGATGTGATTAATGCCCGATATTATAGTCCCCGGTAGGTACATTAAGACAACCTGTAGATTAGCTTTATTGCGACAACTATGGCAATTTCAATTGATAGCTTAGATAAATTTTGTTTGTAGCTCGTTATATTTGTGCAAATTAACTACTGTAATAATGTTGTATAAATTTATATTTTTTTACCTACTTATATTGTTTAATCTACGTGTAATTTACTTTTTAATATATTCCTCTCTATTGAGGTATATTATGTTTTTCTAATTTTAAATCTTTACGTGGAAAAAAGTAAATGGCAGAAAAGAAAACCTTTCAATGGTACTAATTAATAAAATAGGTATGATAACCTCCACGTGCAACGAATAATTTTCATAATATTTTGGGCAATCTCGATAAAATGTTGCTCAATTTTTTCCTTATAGCTAGGTGATCTTTCCTTGTCCTAACACGTTAACACAAACCTATTTCAGGGATGTGCAACGACTCCCAAAGTGACGTCACCGTGCATAGCCACCGAGTTCGAATGTAGAGATCGCATGACTTGCGTCCACAAGGCGTGGGTGTGTGATGGTGATCGAGACTGTCCCGATGGTGGTGATGAAGCCCCAGAGATATGTAGAGGAAACATCACGTGTAGACTTGACCAATTCCAGTGTAAGGACCATAGCTGCATCCCTGGTGCCCTGTACTGCAACGGTGATAAGGATTGCCCAGATGGCAGCGATGAAATTAACTGCAGTAAGTATTCAACATGTTTCATAATCTCCAAACAAACATAGGAATAGATTTTAAAAAACGTACAATTAGTTTTGTTGATACAATTGTCGTATTATATGAAAAACAAGATAGTGATGATACTTGTGAATTGGGTACCACATACCATTGATTTTATGTTCAAAACGTAGTAGATATTTATTGTGCCCCTTTTGAATATGTGATAAACGTAATAAAATGATAAATAATAATCCTCATTCCAATTATTATTGTCGGTACTTTCAGATACTTATCTTCTATTATATATTTGTTTGTTTATAATACAAAGAGATCATATTTTAATTACGAATTTTTATGAATGAACCTTATCTTATCAGGTACCATAATTATATAAGTTACGATAAGCATCAAGAATATGAATAAGTATTAAATGCGTATTGTTATGAAAATTTCCAAGAGAAAATTCTTGTTAGAGTTAAACCTGTTGGGAGAGTTTTCTGAGAACCGTTCTATTAGAGACAGAGTGAAATGAACTTTCATTAATATAATGTAAAAAAAATCTTATACGTATAGATAGAATAAGTCTAGATATTTTTTTCAGCGAAACCAAAACCGGTTTGTGACAAGAAGACTGAGTTCGATTGCGGGGAAGGCATGTGTATACCGCTGTCGAAGCTTTGCGACGGTAAACCAGACTGTCCAAACTTCGAAGACGAACCTAGAGACAGGTGCGGGGAAGACGAATGCGCTAAGAATAATGGAGGCTGTACTCAGCGTTGTGTTAACACACCAGTAGGATATTACTGCGACTGTGACAAGGGATACAAACTCGTGGACAATCAGACTTGTGAAGGTAAGTTTGATGACCTTAATTAAATTAAATGTTTAAGACGATTTGTGTAAGAATTGAAAGATTTTCAGATAAATTCAGATAAAGAAAAGAAATTTCTTAGTATCTTCTTGTACATGATTTAACGCCAGAACGTGTTCATTGTATTATTTATCCCAACTGATATGTCTGATGTCTTGACCGTGATAATTAATATAATGGTTAAAAACGTGTTGAAAATTCATTAAAAAGTCCTCAATTTGTTTGTCTTCAGTTTTGAATTTTGACGTCTTTACCTCACACGTATAATTTTACATATTCATCATTCAGTTTTTACAAAGCCGTAATAATGATTAAGTATGATACTGTTATAATAACAAGAATTAATTTATTATGATACTATAATAACAAGAAGTACCATTTCTGTGGAGATCCGATAGAAATTCAAATTGAATCGAACTACGATTCGTATTGACAAATGTAACATCTGGAGAACTCAATCTAGGCACTCGAATAGTTGTTCCAACTGGGGCGTACTTGCTAATTTATCTGCATTAAGCGTTTGAATCGTGTCTATCTGCTATTATCGTATTTGCTACGAGGATTATCTTGTCATTTGTTCTCTAATTAAAGGTCCTTTGAATTTGGGAATTAGTCTCGCATTTCTAATTTGGTGTCCAAAATTAGAAGTAGGTTAAGTAGAAAATATTATTTTCAAAGGTGTTTTCTTGGAAATTACGTGTCTGTATTAATCTAAGTTGAAAGATAAAACGATAAGGCCTCTCTAGGTATTTAGTATCAACTGAATTCTTATATACATTTTGATATACTTTGTGCATAATTATGCTCGATCGTCACATGGAAGCACTATTTGGTTTAAAGAGTAATCAGAAGTGTATATTTTTGCTCTAATTCTGTTGCATTATTATTCAGACGGATAATAAATCTACGTTTCTTCACTAATTAACTGATGTCTTCTTTAATAATGAAAACGAATGTGTCCAAAATAAAATCTCACGCCATGAAATTATTTTATTTTTCTAATTATCATTAATTAACTCATCGTGTTGAATTTGATATTTTTGGTTTAATGGGATTCAAATGCTTTATAAATATAAATTTATAAAGAATAGAAAAAAAACTCATCGTGTCTCTATACACACTTAGCATCCGAATCACGATGACTGCACATTAAATCAAAAGCTATATAAATAGAAAAAAAACATATTCGCAGTAATTAAGTGACCCCAAGGCTGATTCTAATTAATTAGGTTTAGAAAATATTGTAGGAATATTCTCGTTAAACGAAGTACCAAAGGGTTGAGTTAGCACAGCAGTAATTGGCATTAAGAGCACTGTAAATGTGGAGTGTGGACCGAAAAAATAGGTACACTAACGAGTCGGCCGACAGTGTTTCACGTTGGAGGGATTAGCTTAATTGATTTTACCGTTTAGGTACGAAAGGTTTTACATTTGGATGTTTTGTTTGTCTTGCTTGGATTCAAAGGGCATTGACAGAGACTGTCTTTTACATCACATGCTATATTTTTCGTAATTAGCTCTTCTTTGTCTTGTGTTTTAATTGGCATGTGCGGAAAATTGGCAATTCAAAAGTCTGAAGGATAAATATACCTAATGCTTTCCAATTAAGTATCTATATTTAGATTCAATATTATACCTTATCTTCCCGGTTTGGTTCCTTATAAGATTTGTTCAACCATTTACAGGTTTAGCTCTTTGTTCAATTGGTGTAGACATCCCAGAAAATTAAACTTCCACAAATTTGAACATAATAGGATTACTTTGATTTTAAATTGATCCTAAAGATAATTTTCTTTTTCATAATTTGTAAGGTTTACGGTGTCTGCCTCCAGGTGAAATGTACGTTATCAGCCTCATTATATTACATCTTTTTTAGCCTATTTGCATTTGAGATAGGTTAAATAAATATTTTTTCGCGTCAATACAATTGTTTTCGTATTAATCTACAAGTCTAGAACAAAAGCTCTCACTTACTTTTCCCGGCATAATTAATTTAGATCACGAATCTCTCCACAATATAACCTAATTGTGTCCATTATTTTCCAGACATAGACGAGTGCATGGACCCGGGCGCGTGTTCCCAGATGTGTATAAACGAGAAGGGTACCTTCAAGTGCGAGTGTCACGCAGGATACGCAAGGGACCCTCGTGATAGAACTCGCTGTAAGGCAACAGAGGGACACCCGTCACTACTGTTCGCTAGACGCTTTGATATAAGAAAGATCAGCTTGGACCACCACGAAATGGTCGCCATAGTGAATGACACGAAGTCCGCCACGGCACTAGATTACGTGTTTCGGACGGGCATGATATTCTGGAGTGACGTCACGGATGAGAAGATTTACAAGTAGGTGTTGATGTTTTAATCTATGATTTTATTATATCATAAGGACTAAGGAGGGAAAGTTTTTGTTTCTTTATTAAGTATAATTTAAAAACCTACACCGATAGTTGAAGTTATTTTACCATTAAAAAGCTAAGAGTATATTTTATGCCGTGTATAGACGAGTGATGCCGGGATGAGCGGCTCGTATAAGCAAGTAGGTAATCAATACTAAATATATGTGAGTCGAACGTTGTTATTATTTAATGTAAATAGAAAATACATGTTTCAAAACGTCTATTTGGGTAGGTATTATTTATTTTACGTAATCTGATACCCAAGATTAAGAATACGTATATAAGTGTTAATTAGCTCTACGTACGGTCTCACCTGATTAATAATGTAGACACGCCTTTTGCGATGTAACAAAGAATCGTTATATTTAAAATCAGATACGATACGACTTATACCTAGGTACTTTGAAATCGAATGATTAAAACACTGAAAACAACAATAATACAAAATCCTTGTCTAATTATCTAGTACATGGTGAACATTCGCTTTTATTTTAATAAATTTATGTCGATATGATTCCAGGGTATCTACTGGTTTTCACTCATATAGTTGTAGTATGGTCTATTTATCTGACGAATTTCGCTCTCTTATGGTGAAATTACTGTGAATTAATACAGATGAAAAATCGTTTTTCCATTATAATATCTTATTTTGATAAAGAAACGATAACAAATGACTCATTTTAAATTGTGAATTATTCTCTACTCTTTCTGTTATTGATAAATTCGCGTTATAAATTGCTTTTATAAATTGGCGTCGTAATTAGGAGTCACACACTTCTAAAAAACATTTTTTACTATCTTTGGAAGATTAGGTACTTTATGTTTGTTTAATGATTATGTTTTGATGAATAATTAATGTTTACTAGCTGAATCCCGTGGCTTCATCCACGTGGTACCCGTATAAAAATTATCTTATGTCCTAATCTAAATTATTATCCTATCTCATACAAATCTATCAGCTGTATTTGCGTGAAATAGTAACAAACATCCATACATTCATGCAAACTTTCTCGTTTACAATATGACTAAGCTTTAATATCATCTAATAGTTATTATTATTTTGCTTTTATTTTCAGAGCGCCCATAGACGAAGGAAGCCAAAGAACAGTGGTAATCGGCGACCAGTTAATCACCTCAGATGGTTTAGCAGTTGACTGGATATACAACCATCTATACTGGACGGACACGGGCAAAAACCACATAGAATTGTCCGACTTGCAAGGGAACATGAGGAAGATTCTCATCAGAGATCGCTTGGAGGAACCGAGGGCTATTGCACTCAATCCTCTCGATGGGTATGTATGCTTGTTTTTGTTTTTGTAGTATAAAATATAATTTAACAATATTTATATCATTTTAACTTTAAATACTATAAAAATTCAATCATGAAGCGGGTTTTTATGCTGCATCTTTCGCCTTTAACTGTGGTAACGTATAGGACTGCTGAGCGATGGCTTAAATCTTTCAAATTTATAGTTGTGTTTTACGCAACTTTTATCTTAGGTTAAATAAAAGTAAGTAAGATAGAGTAGAGAAGTGGGAAAGATACATCAAGCGAACAAAAGGTATTCTTCCATGATGGTGAGGGACACATCTGCACACTGAGTTATATAATTATCGTCATTTTTATTGGAAGGAAAACTCTGGACTAAAGCTAGTTTAAAAAAATTACAAAAGAATATATAGATCACGAAATAATGCAATAAAAACAAAAGAATCTTAATAAAAATAATCATAAACGTCTTCCGTCGTCTCAATATTAAATCACTAGCTTCCGCCCGCGACTCCGTCCGCGCGGAAAAATTAAGAAAAATTACGATTAATTTTTTTTCTACGTATTTTTCCGGGATAAAAAGTATCCTATTTTATGCCCAGGATAATAAGGTATAATTATACCAAGTTTCATCGAAATCGAACCGTTAGTTTTCACGTGATGCCTGAACATACAGACAGACAGACAGACAGACAAAAAAAATTTTTTAATCACATGTTTGGGCTTGGTATCGATCCAGAAACACCCCCTGCTATTTATTTTTTCAATATTTTCAATGTACAGAATTGACCCTTCTACAGATTTATTATATGTATAGATTAAATAAACCCTGCCTTTCATTTTACTTTATGTTATGAATTACATTTAACTTATTTCAGATATAAAATCGTTATTTCGAAATACAAATAAAACATACTTAATACAATTACATTATTTTATAAGTATTATTTATCTTGTCTTAATTTTTTTAAAACTATGTAGGTATTGTGTTAAAATTGTGTAGAGCTGAAATTCAATCATTAAAACATGACGATATTCATTATTTGACTTTTTTGTTCAATATAAAAAGCAATTTCGCGAAACAATTGTATTTTACAATTGCTTAATCAAAAATCGCTTGTAAATACATGAAATAGGTAATTAATGTATGAAATTTTACTTTTTCACAGCAAATGCCAATGTTTCTTATACATGTTTTTAGCTTATTTGAATTATGTTATTTTTATCCGATTCGTTATTTTACTTTTGCTAAGGTCAAAAATGTATGTAATGAACTAATAAATGCTGTTCTACCACAGACATTACATATTATTACATTACATTACATATTTTCATCTAATTTATATGAGGTATGATCACACTGAAATTCTTATAATTTCATAGTAGATAAGTATAATAGGTATGCTATTAATAACTACTAGCTTCAGCCCGCGACTCCGTCCGCGCGGATGTCAGTCTTTGCGTGGATGGTTTATTTCTCCATTTTGAGTAACTCGGACAATGACATCTTATAAATATCTATTGGACCCGAATACGGCTAGGTCTATAATAATACGCAACGTGTGTTCGCGGTACCTACTACAGAACAACGTCTATGGATAACTGAAAAATTGAGATTAATTTTTTTTCTACGTATTTTTCCAGGATAAAAAGTATCCTATTTTACGCCCAGGATAATAAGGTATAATTATACCAAGTTTTATCGAAATCGAACCGGTATTTTCACGTGATGTCTTCACATACAGACAGACAGACAGACAGACAGACAGACAAAAATTTTTTTAATCACATATTTGGGTTTGGTATCGATCCAGTAACACCCCCTGCTAGTTATTTTTTCAATATTTTCAATGTACAGAATTGACCCTTCTACAGATTTATTATATGTATAGATAAAGAATTATCATAATACATAATATCATGCATTATATCGAGTGATATAGAAATTATAAAAGAGTAAGTACCTACTTATAATTCAATATAATGTAATACTTGAATGACACGTAAGGTACTTATTAAGAGTAAGAGGAGTGCGCGCGTAATCCACGAATTAAAAGTTAATTGAAATATCACTTCCTTGATTTGCAAAAAATACAATCAAAGATAAAATAATTAAATTAAAATATGTGTACCCGTATAATAATTTAAGGAAAAAATTTCTTCCTGCATTAAACGTTTCTGATAACGTAGGTATAATTTTACTCATAAGATAATCAATACTAATGCATAAAGATTACTTTTTATTGTTTGCGAATTTTAATCGTACACTTACTTGATAAAACCAATAAATTACAATCTAATGCGGAAAAATAATAAATCTATTCATTGATGACATAATATTTATCGAAGTGAAAAAATGTTATGTAACTATTAGCTGCCCAAAATACAAATCCCCAAACATACCTACACCAATATAGTATGAGAACATCAAAAATGTTATTATTAATTTTCTCGACATTATTTTTAAATTATTAAACTTTAAAATAGTTGATAGATACATCGAGAAAAATATTTCATATTTATACTATGTAAAATCAATATAAATAATCAATCTTGTAATCAGTGAATAAAAACAAGAGATTTATTAATTACCTAGAGAAAATGAAAATAACGATTGCGCTTGCTTCGCGGGGTTTCTACACTAATGCAATATAAATCAAGTAATCTTTATTGAATGTTTATCTTTTTATTTATCCGTTTACAATGCAATAAACAAAACGCAATAAGATATATTATTAAGTAATTTGGCTACTACGCAGTGTATTTTAGCAGACATAAATTAAAAGATTAAGGCTATCTCCTAAAATTCAGCGCAAAAACATGAATAAGTATCATTTTAATCTTATTAGGGTGTATGAATATTTTTTATTTCTATATTGAGTATTACGGAATACAGATATTAGAAAGAAAGAAAGAAAGAAAGAAAAAACATTTATTCCTAGAAAAAGGTACACACACAAGAAGAAAACACAAAATAGAACAAGAAAGAAAGTACGATACATAAAATTAGACATAAAATTAGACATCATGTTCGCTGAGAATTTCGTACTGTGTGTGCACTGCATTTCCAGAAAAGGGTCTTGACTCAGCTTTCTGCCATAGTCGCAGCAAGCTGCGACTACAGCGCTGGTATTCTGTCAAGACCGATTTGAGGGTGTGCTTTCGACTTTCCACTGCTATATAATAATCATAATATAGATAGTAAACAGATAAATATAATAATAATAATATTATAATAACATAATAATATAGATAATAAACAGATAAATAATACAAAATAATAGATAATAAATAAATAAATAAATAAAAATGAATTTAAATAATAAGTTGATCAGTTTATTAGTTTAGTTTATTGGTGCTTTAAATACTATGCTGTTACTCTACTGTTCTGCCAAAAGTAGACGTTTTAACTGTTATATTATCGTGATACACTCACTGTTATCAATTTTGAATGCATGATTTAACCATAATTATTATAAAAATTGTTTTATGGTAATAAAATAGCTATGGTGCAAAGTACTTACGTAATTTATTCAAACATACTTTCTTTTCGCTTACAAATTACGTGTAAATATATTTATCACATAAATATAACATTTACATTATTTTTGGCACCTATAAGTGAACGACCTTTTATCTTTTTATAATAAAATAATTAAATTATATCTGCAAAAAGTCCTTAATTTATAAAATTAATCAACAGTTGGATGTACTGGACCGACTGGGGCCAAACCCCAAAGATCGAGAGAGCTGGCATGGACGGCTCGCACAGACAGACCATAGTGTCGTATGACGTCAAGTGGCCAAATGGACTCACGCTCGACTTGGTTCGCAAACGAGTGTACTGGGTAAGTTTAAAAAAAACAAAATCCGAAAAAAAAGGAAAAATAAAAAATTGTCTATCTATTCTTTATGATTTACTAGCTGCTCCGCGCGGTTTCACCCCCGTGGCTCCGCTCCTGTTGGTCTTAGCGTGGTGATAAGCCTCCTCGATAAATGGGCTATCTTGCACTGAAAGAATTTTTCAAATCAGACCAGTAGTTCCCGAGATTAGCGCGTTCAAACAACAAACAAACAAATTCTTCAGCTTTATAATATTAGTATAGACTATAGATGAATAGATGATAATTTATAATTTTTATTGTTACATTACAAATATTTGGAAGGTTATTGTGATTCGAAAGTTTTCCGTTTCAGTTGATTTGTAATTAATTTCCTTACAATTAATTTGTTTGTTTTGTATGTATACAAATGCCACACTATTTGTTTAGTCTTAGAAAATTAACGCTTTTGTTTTAACGAAATTGATGTAATTTGTTTTGATATGTTTTGATAAAAATATTTAAATAATTAAAAGTCATGAATTATTTTATTGGCGATTAACAATACCAACGGATTTTTTGCTTATTGAAGCTTATCACTGTATCACATAAATGTGTTACATATTTGTAACTGTGAAGGAACCATTTGAATATTGTGTCTATAAAAAAAGCTTCTTCATCTAACAGCTAACTTTTAAAGGCTGGTTTGATTTCTGCAAAAATCTATTGAAGTCTTGAACTCTTGAGTTATTTTATTCAATGCATCGCAATAATTTCATACCTCATCAGACCTAACTAACATGAACACTGGCCACATAAAAACATTAACATTAACACTGGCCATTATAAAAAAAAATCTACACCAAAAAAAAAAGAAAATCCGAAAATGGAACATAAAACGATCTCCATTCTCCATTCCAATCAGGTGGATGCAAAGCTGAACACTATTTCATCATGTAACTACGACGGATCAGCGCGTAGAGTTATCCTGTACTCGACGGATGTGCTTCGTCATCCATTCTCTATAACTACCTTCGAGGACTGGGTGTACTGGACCGACTGGGACAAGACAGCTGTGTACCGCGCTAACAAGTTCAACGGGAAGGACGTGGAAGCTATCACTTCTACGCATACGGTAAGATTTTATGGGTTAAAGTGGGTGTGCTAGAATGATCTTTTAGTGTGTGAGGAGAGTTGTTAGTCTTACTTTTCCCGTATGTATTTACGGAATTAGCCTAACATATTTTCACTTCAGAGGTTCCAGGGACATCATATTGTCACTAGTTGAATAGCTTAAATCCTGCATAAATAAATCGGTCTCTCAATGGCTACAGTAATTTTTTGTTAAATTAAAGGTCTCTAAAAGAGATGTCCATTTTAAATATTAAGATGTAGAATGTAGATTAATAAATAATACAGAATTGCAGTATGGAAAATCAGAGGAAGTGTGAAATCATACCCAATTTATCCCTAGGACAGGAAGCTTCAGAGATAAAAACGAATAGTATTGCACAATAACTACCCACTTTATGATTATGGGCGTTAAAAAGTTTTAATTATTACGTCTATTTTGAGAAGGTCAATAACGACGTTACTATATTATTATTCAGATGATAATATAATCAGCCAGGGAAAGCCAGAAAGTTCATAATTAAAATAATATTCTTTTCTTTATTGAATGCATGATAATTACATTTTAAGTGTGTTTTGTAAACATGTGTTTTTTTATTCAATTATAATTGATTAGCAACCAATAATTGGGGTTGAAAGTCAGTTGAAGCGGATTCAGAGAGCGATATTAGCTTTGTTTTGACTGTAAATGTTTGCATAACACGATAAAAGTTCACATGCTGTAAACAATCTACAATAATTTATATCAGGTAATTATGAAAGCGAATTATATTAATTATAACTAGCGCGATCCGCCCATGCTTCGCCTGAAGTAACTCCTTCATAGATCCAGAGTTGAAATAGTTTTTGATAACGGTTCCGTAGTTCCTGGGATTAGAACGTGCAAACAAACAAATTCTTTACGAAAACAAACTTTACCGCACAAATACATAGTTACCAATACAAATGCTGTTACAGTTTAATTAATGCAATGAAAGTTATATAAGAAAGAAAGTCTTCGATGTACTTTACTATTGGTCAGAGAAACTTTCTGAGTGGTAAGTATCTATTCTGCTACCAACTATTTGACGTCTTTCTTTCCTGGTTTATTACAATTAATGTTTTGATAAGTATTGCACAAAAGATTGTGGAATGTATTTTCAGCGTGTGATATTTTTAATTAATATCTTAATTGTTTTTATTTTGGTCACGTAGCTTTAGGTCATAGATGTTACCATGACATTTCAAAGGACGTTTATTTTATTTGGTTTTATAGTGTCTTCATTAATGTTATTTTCATTTTAATTTTTTTTTTAATTTGTACACAATATTAACTTCCGAACTTTATGATAACAATGCAAATTATTACCTACTTAATTGTTTTACAATGCAAATTTAAATGACTATGTAGTTTCCTTTTAATACTTACATAAAATACTCAGGAGTAAGGAAAAAATTACTCACTTCTAAGATTTGTGGTGTACAAATACTAAGTTTGTATTGTTTTGACGAAAAAGTAGATGTGTATTGAGCACTTAAGTATGCTCTGGTTTTTTAAACTTTCTATGTCAAGTTTAGTTACTGAAATTATACCCCCTTTTCGGTTGTTCTAACATTGGGTATGTAAGTACTATTATTTCTGACAAAAAATTATTCGGTGTCATTGCAAATCCAAGATGGCCGCCGCCATTAAACGTACCTATATTTTTTTACCTTTATCTGTTTTGTTTTACACAACTCTTGGTCAAATACATATTAGTATAGTCAAAAACATATACTCAGTAATAACAGTTAATTTGAAACTATGCAGTGTCAATATAAATCCAAGATGGCCGTTACCTACTGCTATTTCAGTTGTCAAACCTATATCCATAGTATTTTTTTAATTGTATGAATTTAATTTGTATGGAATTTAATTTTATAATCGTATTACTAACATAGTTTCTATGATTAATGTATACTAACACAAATATGGATGAATATCTGGAAATAAAATATTATTTATTTATTTATTATTTATAGTCTGTATATGCCGTTTCCAATATCTCCAAAATAGGAAACCTATAGATGTATACAGCGAGTCTGATTGTCCCCAACAGCTCCAAAACCCGATGGTGATCCACGTGTACCACCCGTACCGGCAGCCGGACGGTGTGAACCACTGCGCGGCGGTGAACGGGCACTGCTCGCACCTGTGCCTGCCGGCGCCCAGGATCGGCGCGCACTCGCCGCGCGTGTCGTGCGCCTGCCCCACCGGGCTGCGGCTCATGCCGGACAACCAGATGTGCGTCGAGGACAGTGAGTATCTCGCGTCTGATTGGTTGATGCCTTGTTGATGCTCTTTTGAGGTTATGTTGTAGGAACGTTCGCGTGTCTTTTGTTTTGTATACCCTATACAAAACAAACCTGGCAAAACTTGACCGCCTTCTTGGTACAATGGCAGAGAGGTCCTGGGTTCGATTCCCGGTGGAGACGAAGAAAAAAAAATGTCTCGGTCTGGTAGGAGTGGTAGGACACAGAAGGCTGATCACAAACTTGTCCCTAAAGAAAATCGATCAGTGAAACAGATGTATAATGCATCTGCCCCTTACCCCACTTACTTGGGACTTCACACTATACAAAACATAAGAGAGCACGTGTACAAGGGTGTAATCGCGTGGCCTAGTGTCTTTTGTTTTGAAGAGGGTAGTCGCGCGTGTACGAAGGTGTACAATGTATTTGGTCAACAAAATTTTGGCCAGATTTTAGAACGTAATAAGCAAAGTATTCGGATATTATGTTGTAATGATGTGTAATGGTTGTATACAATGAAACATTGAAAACGATGAAAAGAAGTAATATTGGCGTAGACGGTAGATTGCATTAATCTTTATAGAGAATTGGGTACACGATCTCAAAAGTTTTATTTTATTGTGAATCTAAAACAGTTCTCATGAAATGTAGGTACATTTTTAAAAAGTAAGTAATTGCATTCCTGGCTCTTGGTTCGCGTACCTAATTGTTAGTGGTTTCTTTATTTATTACTTAAAATTAACGCTCAATGTTAAATTATTTAACGTAAGAAGATATCTTACGTGATTGTATCGAATTGGTCTTATAATCTAAATTCTTAACTATATCTTGTGGTCTCTTAGCGGTGAGATCTGCGGCTAAATATTATAAATTTTGCAGTCAGTTATGATATATTGATATCAAAGAAGTAATACGCGCAAAAAATAAAAATGCAAAGCGCATTTTATCATTACAATTTACAACATAACTTTTCATAATGATACCTATACAATCTCGCTTCGTTCCAATTATCATATACCACAGCTGTTGCTAAATAAAAAGTGAAAAATACAACACACCACTTTTATTATTTGATGTAGGTACAATTGATTAATTAAAACTTAATTGAAGACATGTCATTTGCTGATCTTTTGGACAATTTACTTTTAATTAGTATCTACCTAGGTTACATGAAGCATAAAATGAGTTTTCGTAATTATATAGGGAAACAATAAATTATACTTTAATGTGTTGTATTATATAGGTATTCCTGAAGTTTTTAAGAGTGTAAAACTTTCATATCGACATATTTTTCATATTATTGTCTTAAAAGCCAGGTTAGATAAGATGGGCATAGCATACAACTAAAAATAGCCTCCTAGTTACCACAGTTCAGTATAAATTTACCTAAATTTGTAATTTATTAAAACGATGGTAGGCACCGACTTGCGTCAAAGGTTCTTTGAACAAGAACGTGCGCAACACGTGAGCCAAGTTGAAGTATGAAAACGATCAAAACACGTTTTCTTATAATTATATTTTGTCAGAATATTTAAATAAAATAAACGTATTAAGTGATAATTATTAAACATTGCCATCAATTATTAACATCTAAATTTCTATTCTATATGCAAATTATTTTCGAATTGCCGAACAACAGGAATTCTAAAAAATAACTACGATATTGAAGACTGGTCGAACTCCCGTTTAAATTAAGGGTCTCGACTCTCGACTGATTGAATGACACAAACGACGTTCAATTGAATGTACTCAATAAAAAAGGTATTAATTGTCAATGGCATACATAAAGCGATTGATTGACCGATACGCACGAAATCAATTGATGGACCAGCCGACGGTCGCGGGAGAATGTGCGCAATTTTCGATAAGAGACTTCGGAAATATTCGAGCAATGTTATCTTTTCTAAAAGACTATTATGGGATAATAGAAAGAAAAGATAAGTAATCATGTAAACGTTTACGGTTGGGTTTATAGTAAACCTAATATTTATGAAGAATTTAATATTATTTGTATCTGTGTTTAAATTATTTGTTAAAATATTCGTTATAATGTTGCCGTTTAAAGTTTCTTTAACCCTCTCCCTTACAGTAAACTCGTTTCAAGTTTCCACACCCTATGTGGGTGAACGGAAACTTAACTTCCGCGACATAAAGTTATACATCCCCTTCGAAGATTATTTTCATTAAAAAATTGTAGGTACTAATTAAAAGTTAAACTATTAAAAATATACTAGGTATATGTAACATCCATAGAGTAGTAGTATGTCATTATGCATGTACAATTGTACACTGTACAGTCCTCTGGGCATTGACTAGGTACTGATTTATAATGTACGTACTACTGCTTAATATAGTATGTAATTGTGACATAACAATAGAATATTGCAGCGTCTGCTCTGTTTGCATAATTGTCTTGCAATCATGTACAGAGCGAATATTGTGAAAATTATACATTATACAAAACTATAATAAACAATTAAAAAGGGAAATGCCTATGCGTTTAAATAGGTACGGTAGGCAGTAGAGCTTTTTAAAAATTCAAATTAATAATTATTCTCCTGATGTAGTACTTAGTTGAGTTGTATCAATATCAAATACTTATAGGGATCTCACGTGTTCATGATTGACGGTCTAATGTCAATGCCTTTTATGTTCATCATATCGTGATAAAAGACAAGTGACAACTAATAATTATTAATAAGTAAATTAAGAATAGTGTCACAAGTATGAACTTAAAGGAATTGCAAATTCTTAGATACCTTCATTTCGTTTATTATCAACGATTAAAAAGGGTCTTCCCTTCAAGAAAAAAATCTTTTTACAAAATCGAAGTAAACTAAAGATCTATTATTTAGTTAAAAATAATAAAAAAGTGAGTCCTGAAATTTTTTGTAAAGTATTTTGGTGATTAGCTAGAAATTTTTAAATTAGACACAAAAGGAATATTAGTTAAACATTAAAATAATATAACCTTAGTTTTTAGGGTTCCGTAGCCAAAATGGCAAAAACGGAACCCTTATAGTTTCGTCATGTCCGTCTGTCCGTCTGTCCGTCTGTCCGTCTGTCACAGCCGATTTACTCGGAAACTATAAGTACTACAGTGATGAAATTTGATGGGAATATGTGTTGTATGAACCGCTACAAAAATATGACACTAAATAGTAAAAAAAAGAATTGGGGGTGGGGCCCCCCATACATGTAACTGAGGGATGAAATTTTTTTTTTCGATGTACATACCCGTGTGGGGTATCAATGGAAAGGTCTTTTAAAATGATATAAAGTTTTCTAAAAAACATTTTTCTTAAAGTGAACGGTTTTTGAGATATCAGCTCTCAAAGTCGTAAAAAGTATGTCCCCCCCCCTCTATTTTTATAACTACGGGGTATAAAATTCTAAAAAAAATAGAGGTGATGCATGCTAATTAACTCTTTCAACGATTTTTGGTTTGATCAAAGTATCTCTTATAGTTTTTGAGATAGGTTGATTTAACTGTAATTTTGGTTAAGTTATTGTGCTTACACTGAAAACGATGGCTGAACCTTATAAGATAGATCAAATAAGTTTATTATATTTGCTGCTACGGAACCCTTTGTGCGCGAGCCCGACTCGCACTTGGCCGGTTTTTTATTTATTTGTATATTAGGTATGTACCTAGATAGAGTCATTTCTAGTGTTAACTATTGTTACGGATCATTTTTGTTTTAATTATTAGGTACCTACATATATACTAGTACTAGGTACCTACTTTAAAACCAATCGACAGTATCACAAGAGTAAATAGTGGTACAATGATAAAACTGTAATAATAATAAATTTATAAACGCGCCCTCATAGGATGATGATATAATAATGATGATGAAATCGCGAAAATCAACTGATCGGGTCTGAGTGTATGAAATTTGGTAGGTACATAACCAGTCTGTATTAGCAAATATGCTACATTTGCATTTCACGCGGATACCATGCGAATGAAACCGCGGGTTTCAGCTACTAACAATATAATTTTCCCTATTAAAGTTACAATTGAGAAGGCAGCTCGATACATCGCACTTGCGTCATTCAGTGTTATTTGTCAGTTGTCGCATACCTAATTGATACTAGGGGCCCGCCGCGGCCGCCCGCCCCAACTTCGTTCGGAAATATTTACCGGATTTCCAGTGTCTTTTTTGAGTGAAGTCTTTATAATAATTATTATAAGATATATACCTACTTACTTTAATTGTTTAAAAATTATGTAACATTATGACCTAATGTCACAATTAATTTAAAATTACAATTCTAGCTCTTTTATTTTAAAGTACCTAAATAGAATTTTTTTATTACGCAGATCTATAAAAAATCAAAATACCTAAATGAAATATGAAATTAGACTTGTATTTGTATAAAAAAATTACTAAAGTAGGTAAGTATCCATATATAAATACGTATAGTAGGTACATAATACATATGTACATTAGATTACTAGATCTAATAAGTATTTACGTAGTAGATAAGTATGACAGCAAGTAGGAAGTGAAAAGGCATATACATAGACGTACCTACCTATCTGCTAATGCTATTTAATTCTGTTTACATCAGGTCATGGTTATTATTTTGCGCTTACATCAGTGCATATGTGTACCTACTGTGTAATAATTTACATCTGTTTCAAAAATATATTTTAGTGAATACAGTCACTATTCTGCGTATCGAATATTTTTTGTTATTCAAATTATTACTTACGTGAATAAGCACACCAGATTGACGTAGCTATATTTCTGCATCATTCGACTGGGTACCTATTGTTGTTTTTATGGTAGGTACAATGAGATCTGATTATTTAAAAACAGTAGGTACCTATGACGAAACTTTTTTAAATATTAGGTGTTTACTTTTTATAATAAAAATCTGCATTTATTAAATAATAAATTGTAAGTATTTATTTTACTGGTGATACCTATAACGACTACTAATACCAAGGCCACATACGAAAGTAAAAGTATATATAACAGCTAAAACGCAAGTTAGGTAGGTAGGTAGTTATCGGACATTACAAAAATTCTTTAATTATCGCAGGTAGGTAATAGGTACTAGGTTCTTATCGTGAACTTATCATTTACCATCTGCATCGGCAAAAAAACCTAGACCTACGTAGGTACCAACTTAAAAATAAACCTAGGCAACTGTACTCGGTTGGTACCCAGGTAATGGAATAGATCGTACGTTATAAACATGCTATTTATAGATGATGTCATTGTACCTAGGTCATAGAAGTAAATTATTATTTTAATAATTGATGCCTAGGTAGGTACATGCTTTGTAGATTATTCACATGGTCACACATAGTCATGTTATCTGACTGGTTTAAAATCTCAGCTGTTTAGTTCATTGTAGCCGACACGTAATGGACACGTCATCCCATGACGAAGCATCGTACGATGTTTTCATCGTCACTACTAAAATATTGTTTACTTTTACAATTGCTTACCAATGTTAGATTACACGTTGTTTATAGGTACTGTACTGACGTTTAAATCAGTTTCATATTGTGTACATGCAATACAAACTTACTTATCTATTATAATTTATAGGTGCATATAAAATTACTATCGATATTCATTTTGTGGTCGATCGTAATTGTTACGTACTGCGGCTAAGGAATACTGATAACTGAAGCCATATTTTTGAAATATTTAATAATTATTATAACTAGTAAATAAGTACCGACCTAGGTAACTACGTAATACCTAATATGGAATAGATCACCTACCTATAGAATTATAGACGAAACCCTAAAAAAATACCTACCTAGGTAGGTATTTACTGTTTTCTAATACCTACTTAGGTATATGTATAACTTTACTATCGCACATCGCACATCATGCCACTTTTTATGGGTTTATTGCGGAATTGCGATAATAAACATACCTATGTGATAAATACAATCGGAGTATTTGCCTACCTACCTAGTTAGGTAGGTACCTATATCTTGCAAAATAAAGGTAAGCGGATGGTAGATAGGTAGGTACTGCAAATACTTTTTTCATGTAGATATTTCACCTGATTATCGTCAAATGTTAAGGAAATATGAATAAAAAATATAGAGAATGTGTATGAGAAGAATTTAATAAAACAATTAGGTACAAAACTGCCGATGCACTGGTACAAGTTTTGCCACGGCTGGTCCACCAATAGGACACAATTTCGTGAGTAAGGTGAGGTGACGTCACAACATCACGCCACCTTTTCGTTAACCACTCGTCACGCGATCCGGCTCGCCTCACATTGAAAGTCGAAATTAATATTTTTATTTAAACTATAAACACTGTACTCTTTAATTTAAAATGTCTAGATTTGTTTATTTGCATGTTTGGTTAATATATTAAAGTAATTATTGAATTCCTAATTATTGTCATAATTTTAGTGTAGTAATACGACATGTGTTATAAATGAAATAATATTTTTAATGTAAATTATGAAATGGATTATGTAGAAATGTATGTATTTCTAATAGAACAATATTTTTAAAATAAAAGAATTGCAAGCTGGATCGCGCACAGTTAAATTTACAGTAGACGCCCGCGCCGCCGCCGCCGGTACGTCACATGAATGGTTTCGTGGTGCCGGTGGTGGGCGTAGGTGGTGGGCTCGATTGCAGCGCGCTCTCGCTCGTTTTAAATCTGACATTTCATTTCACTCTAAGTTCGCATCGTACTCGGTTGTGTGCGGCCTTGTAGCGAATGCCGGCAGTGAAATTAAACTGTGATATTAAGATGCTAGTAAACCAGTATTATAATTAAACAACAAACTAAAGTATTTATTGGGAGACATTTTCATGAGGTTTATGTGATAAAATCTACAGATGCAATAAAACCAGATGTGGAGGTGCAAAATTCGTCTAGTGGTTTAGAAAAAACTAAAATAATTGAGGAAAAACCTATATCCAGTGAGTATTTGTGCTGACGAATTAGAGTTTTCTATCAACTGACTTCCTCTCATGACTTACCTTGCTTTCTCGGGTTGTCGGTCAAACTTGTGGCACAAAAGTTAACGAATACGATTGAAAGTGATGTAATGTTTTGGCTGTCGATCGTTAGTGCATATTTATGAGGTCGAGTTAACTATGTGCTTCAAGTCTGGTCCTTGGAATGCTTCATTTAATTATTGTTATTGGTGAAATCGTACATCATATTTAGGTACTGATAAGATAATCTAATAGATTGTATAAATTCGGGTGGCGGGACATCTATTAACAGTAATCATTAGATCGCGAATCATTACTAACGTCCAATTGTGAAAGTTAAAAGCTGAATATCAAATATCTGTGTGTCTTCAATGTGGGTTGCTTGACTGATTTACAGGGCATGCAAAGCATCTTGTATACAGACTGACGATCATACTTTCAAAGTGAAATAAAAAACGGGATCTCTTGTCACATATGGTGAATTTAAAAAGAGAAGGGATTAACCTTCTCTTGAAGTTGGGAAGAGCGATTGTAACCAGCGAGGGCTCTTCAGAAACTCCCGAGGAAGTCACTTCACCTTCTACAACACCTGATACTGAAGCAGAGCCAATGAAGGCTTACTGGGAAAGTGATAAAGAAGACCTCAACAAAAAAGACCAAAGATTCATAGACTTATTCCTCAAAGACGTGTCCATAGACAGGATACCGGATGCAACTGAGAAACCTATCAAAGAGTCTCGTTATAGTTATGATGCATTGAGTTTAGTTTATTTACCAGAATCTCTGAAAAACTTTAATACTCAGGGTAATGTATTAGTACCATTTTATGTATTTACCTTTCTCTTTAAAGCATTCATTAAATATTGTTTTTAAAGTATAATAGCGGAGACACACAGATTCATCATGGACTGGGTGCATGTTATGGAATCTTTGCTTTCATTGTGTATTTTTACACATGTGATTAACAATTCATTCTCATGGCTTCATGGGAACATGACTGTAAAAACAATTCTTGGCATTAAGTTTCTATGGTGGCAATAAAAAATTTATGTACCTATATGTAATAAAAAATTATCAAATTGAATAGGTACAAGGTACCATATATTTGTTGACATTGAAATCCATAAGTCTATTCAAATGTTTATGTCAATTAGCATAACTATTATTCCAAAGATTAGGATCTAGGCATTTAGAGGAAATGACTGTGTTTATTAATGCTTAATTGTTCTCTTTACAAATAAAATTGCTTTTTTTATTCTAACTTCCTGTCAGTGGCGTGATTTTAAAGGTTTATAGTGAAACCAATAAAGGCCTAGTTATATGATTAAGTGATAAAATATTTTGAATAAAATATAGTATGTTTGAATTGAAGGTGTTCTCCATTCTTTACTATGTGGAGATTGTTAACTTAATATTTACAAGGTCTAGTTGTAGTATTTTAAGATACAATGAGTGATAAGTCTTGTTAATTACATTAGCATATTTATGCTAAAATTTAACTCTGGTTGTTTCCAATCCTAATGAGCCTATTGAAGTATACAGGATATGATAAGAAAATGTAGTTAATTTCATAGATTTGCTTTTATTTCTATCCAGAGCCTTTCATTTAACATGTTTTCCTCATTGACCTATGTGGTGAAGGTTGTTTGATCATTTTGTTTTTCTGTACAACTAAAAATAATCTTCATTGATCTCACACAAAATCAAAACCTCTTTAGTTTTTTCTTAATTATTTTTCTTATTTTTTTGATGAATACTGTGTAATATTTTTTAAAGTTGATTATTTTATCTTTTGTGGAGATCAAGGAAGATAAGAGTTTATGGTTTTCTATATTAACGTGTATTTTTTTATATTACAGGTGTGCCAGAGACACCTAAAACTGGTACAGGAATCTCAACGAGCGGCCGAGACGCGGGCGTGGTCGCTGGCATTGTAGTAGCTGTTATCTCTGGAATTATTGTTATTGCTGCTTTGGTGAGTGTTCATTTTTTAATAGTAATTTTATAGGAAAAAACGTGAATGAAGGTGTTTGATTGGATCAGGCTTCATAGACTATTGAGTGACTATGTGAGTCACCTGCACTGACATCATCTGGATGCAGCATTATTGAAGTCTATGCTGCAAAAATTTTATTGATTCAGTTTATATTATTTTTATTAGTGTGTTGGTCATATACATTATTTTAGCCATGTATCAGTTGATTCAATTGTAAAAACTATCTTGATATTTTTGAGTTCAGTTCAGTAAAATTCAGGGGAGTTAATTATTTAGTTACCTTTGACAAAAAAACGAAGTACCCAAATAGCTAGGATAAAATCAAATATACAATTTTTTAGAATCATAAGTAACTGAATATTTCATGTAATACCTCCAAATCTTCTTTTTTACTTGGATTAAAAAAATATATCAATGCCGTTTTCTTGCTCGAATTTACATAAACAGAAAATGTTTTTTTTTTTTATTGATATTATAAGTAAAGGAAAATTACAAGATCTAAGGAACATTATTGATGACTAAAGAAACATCTTGTTTACATTTTTTGTAATTATCAATAATCATATTATCAACATCGCCATCGTAAGTACGTTTTTCACGTAATATTCCTCTGTAAATAAATAACCAAGCAAGGTCAAATTAATTTAACTACGTCACTTTCGCGAGATTTTTTGCAAAACTAAAATAGCACTATGAAGATTTACAGTAGGCTAACTAACTCCTACGCTTTTAAATTAACTGTGAATCACGTAAGCAGATGTGTTAAATGCTTTCTTATTTCCGTATTTTAATTAATTAACATAAAATATATTAAAATAATACTTTTTGTTCTAGTCGTTTCTAGAAAAAACCCGCAACACTATATGGATGAGTAATGTGACCAAAAATATAGTACCATTCTAAATTATATGTATTGGGGTCATTACCGTACCTTGATAGAATAATAGATTTATTTTCGTCCTTTCAAATAAAGTATGTACGCTATTCTTCATATTTTTAACATGAAGTATAAGTTATTATTCGTGTATATATGTACTTAGTTTCTTGTTGTTCCATGTAGGTTTCCAAAAAAATTCCACAAAACATACCTAGGCGTTTTCTTTTCATTAAGATTAATTAGTTTGCTCAATGATATTAAGCCTTAGTTTCCCAAATATTGTTGTATCTTAGATAAAAGTGTTAATCAATTAAAGATTAATTATAAATGAATTGACATCAATCTACACATTATTTACTATATTTTACTATCAAGGCCATGACTCACGTGTCGTACGATATTGTTTTTATAACTTATCAGTACTTTATCCATAATTATAAACGTTTCCTCAATTATCGTGTTGGGAATTTCAGTGGAAAAGACTACGTAATCATTTGTTTTGCTTTAAATTTTTAAAAATGCTTATCATTCCAGTTAAAATAAATAGAACAACAATGACTCGATCAAATAAATCAATCGGCACAAATAGCTAGAATATTCTTGATTAAAGTTCATTAGTTTCTTAATTTTCTCTAATAAAAATTTTCTTTTCTTTATAGATTGCTGTTGTTATGTACAGACATTACGTACATCGTAATGTCACCTCAATGAACTTCGACAACCCCGTATACCGCAAAACAACGGAGAACCAGTTCGCATTGGAGCAGAATGGATATGCACCTGGAAGCAAGCTATACCCCAGCACGGTGGGCGAAGAGGTGAGAGCACTTACTGCTATGGAGTGTACACTAAATATACAGAATAGCCTAAGATAAGCAAACGCACCACCCTAATGAGACAGATTATATAAGCCAAGGTTTACGTCACTATCACCCTAGTGTGAGATACAGATAACAAATATCACTGCTATTGTACAATGAATTTACAAACCCCACATTATCAAACGGTCAAATGAAAATTTGTAAATAATAACTAAATATTAGAGTAATTATAATATATTAAGGTCCATTGAGACATTTTAAAATTGATGTATTTAGTGTTATTTATAATTAATTAATCGATTTAAGAAATTTATAGAAATATTTTCTCTAGTTGTAAGGAACGGGCGAGAAATTGTGCCAACATTTTTACCGCATCAGTATTAAAACATAGTTGCCAAAGTTGAATATATTATAGTAGTATATTGTACATAGCTATGTTTTCGATAGGCTATTTTTTATATTTTGTCTTTTGCCTAATCACGAGCTGTAGACACTATTTACTGCCTAAATATTTTTTCATGCATTTCATTCGAGGGCTAATGGTAAGTTTGGTGTAAATTTGAGTAGTTTTGAGTAGCTTGTATCATGTTAATAGAACAGTATAAACATAAAAATAAAAAACATGTTCCAATGAAAATTACAAATTATTTGTTATAAATAAAACAAATTATAATATTTTAGACCTCCACTGTATTTTATAAATAAAGTTCAATAATGTATGTAAGATAACGACGTCATATGTAAGATTAGTTGAACATAGTAATAATTAACAAATTATTTTTGTTCCCAGGCCCAAGAACCGCTCAACACCCCCGGCACAAATGAGTTTGTATAGTGTGAGAGCCGGCAGCAAATACCTTAGCATATTGTTAGATGCAAAAAGAAAAAGAAGGACATGTGATACTTAAAATAGTGTAAAAACCAGTGTTTTGTGACATTGCTATTAATTACACGGTGAATGAAGACTTTGTGCAGTGAAAAATGAAGCAAATTGGAACTAAGTTCTCTATTGCTAAGAGTTTGAGCACTGATCTCGCAATCTCAAATATTTTATTTAATATTTTCATCCATTACAAATTGAGATCTTGCTTCTGTACTTGTTTGTATCACAATTATTAGTAGTTAGAGGGTCGTGCCTGCTATTATTGTTTTTAGACTGTGAATAGCGTAGAATGAGATATTACAAAACTATTATTATTACAATTTATATGCAATAGATGGTGTCGCAGTATGTTTCTGTAATTTAAAAATGAATTGTATACTATCCTAATTATTTGTTTCTTTCTCCTATTGTAAAATTTCAATTCATATTCTAACATTTATATGGAAATAAATGTAAATATTCCTTTCATATCATCGTGACATATATTTTTTTTTTTGTAAAATGTTAATTTTGTCACACATGTAATGATACAACAATTTAGCCTGGTGCATTGTAATTATATATTTTATATCATTTTACATTTCAATGTATTATTATTTTATGTTATTGTTTAATGAAATACAAATATTTTATACTAAATGTACTTATTGAGAAATGTTTCTTATAATTATAGGAATACACAAACCACTATTGAAATTGTGCAGTCTATAACTTATTTTAACTATTTTGTAAAGAATTTTTTTGTAATTCTACTTATTTATTGGAATTAAATGAATTTTTATAAATATCTAAATTGCGTTGCATTAGATAATCTTAGAGTATTTAAGTGTAACTATGTTTCTGTAGTGTGCCAACAAGAAAAAGCCAAATATTTTTTCCATTGTGCTCATTATAACATATATGTATAGGTAGTGAATTAATTTGACGCTTTGTTGTTGAAATTGTCATAAAATTTTACAATTGAACAATTTTGATACGTATTTATATTTTATGTTAGGTTGTGTTGTAATATTCAAAATTTTCAATTATTTTACTAGCTAAATGTATTCAAAATTAAAACATTGTCTAGCAAATTCCTGCCAAACATTTAAAATTATCTTAGTTATATATTTGTAATGTAATTCAATTACATGGAAATCTTGCACATTTCGTATATAATGCCTAGCTCAATAAGTGTGGTCACTGAAATATTGTGTAAATATCATCAATTAAATATTATGTAAAATGTGTTAACAACGAATTTTATTTCTTCCTCACTACCCCACTACCTTTATTAAAAAAAAAAGAATAGAAAAAGTTTCATCATGAGGGGTTCGAACCCGCCTCTTAAAATTTTGAAAAAAACAAAATTGGCTTTGTAAGACATCCTACCCATTTTACAAAAATAATGAAATGTTGTTTTGTTTGAGTAAAACTTTCAAGCTGCAGTATTAAATTTATACTTTCCATTAGTTCAGATTACATACAAAATTAATTATTAACAATATTTCATTCTGTATAAGCGCTAGAATACTATAGCGCTTTGAAGAGACCCTTCCTTGAAGCGTGCCTTCAAATACGCGAGAACTGTTCGCTCTTGTAGGTACCTACTGTTAACATGTGGTTTACATCTAACGAACGAGCGTTCTTATAATATTTCATAGAATCAATTTTGTAAATACAGATAACATAAACTAATGCTCTAGAGTCTAGATGTTTTTACACTAAAACGAGTTACCCGCCCACGTCAAAGAAAATTCCGACGAAAGTAAGACTTCACGACGGTAAAAACTAAAAAGTAGCTTATGTCACGCCTTAGCCTCTATAATATGAGAAAGAATAATAATAATAATTGATCAGAGTAGATACAGAATGAGCATTTGCTCGTCTGATGTAGTGTGCGCTACTGCAGCAGGAAAAGTTGTTCTTGACTGATTTGAGTATAGTAAATAATCAGAGCACTATCTTCTGTAAATTTGCGCGAAACAAAAAACATAATATGTATTTGTTTCTCAAAGGCTAATAGTAAGCCGCCTCTTAATTCACGGACAGCTCCACCCATCTCTTTGACTCCGTTTTTATCCCATCCCATTCCCCTCTATGGCAGACGAGCTCACAAATTACGTTGTGGACTTGTGGGCGACGCACTTTGCTATTAACATCGGGCATTGCGTCTGCTCGTTTGCCTTCCAATACTTAATATATAAAAAGACAGACAGCAGAGGCTTAGTAATAGGGTCCCATTTTAAAGACCAATTCTGTTAAAATTTAAAGATAAAATTTAAAGACCAATTCTGTTGAAGTAACACTATTTCATCAGGAATATTTATAAAACTCGATCGGAGGCTATGATATATAAAAAAGCTAGATACGTTACCCGCTCTCTATTTTGGCAAGAAAAAACTCAGGTAAGTGCCCGAGTTTCATTTAGTCACGCACCATTCAGCGTCGTGGCTGGACGTTCTTTTTGTATTTTAATCGGCAGTTGTTATTACGAAGTACATGAGTGAGACATGTATTATGTCTCGTGCGTGAGAGTGAAAGAGAGAACAACTGTATTGGTGATAATGCGTTAGTAAGTAGGTATGTATTAATTACGCTGTTTTTTAGTGCAATGATGTTGCCGTATGCCGCGTCTACTAGTATAATAGTCATTGATCGGAGGAGTATGTATTGTATATCAGAAGATAACTTATATTTGTGCAGCAGTGGGCGATAAATGAAATTTGTGCGGCTTACGGTTTTAGATATAGGAAGTTGCCTGCTGGGGTAACGTTTACTGAAACCCATAATTCCGAAACGGTTGAATAGGTATCTACTAAAAAGCAACGGAATCAAACATTCAATGACATTCATAAATTGACAATCTTACATTGAATTTTTTATCATATAGTCGCTCACAAATCCTTTAAAATGGAGCGAATATAAAGGCTAAATAAAAAGGGGTATTAAATGCAATAAAATAAAACACTTTTTACATCCAATTATTTATTCATTAGTTTACATTCATTTCCATGAGCCACTTCAACACTTCAAACATTTTTTTATTTTAATGAATCAAGGTATCTACATAACAAAAGCAAATAATACTGGTACAAAGAACTATAAAATAATCCTAGTTGTTAAATAGTTTTTGGTATTTATTGTTTTTCAACAATTCTGAATTGTTTTTAAACTACAAACAAGTTTTTGGAAATGTATACCTAGTGGCATATTCTATATGCTAGTTCTATTTATAGTTTTTAAATAGATAATTTAATAACAAAATACATAAACAAAAATCCTGCGGCGGGCTTACTGAACGTTTACATACCTATTATTATATGTAGATGACACAATTAAAGTAATGAAAAAATTACACAATTATTTAAAAGAATACAATACTAAATTAAAATTTTTACTTTGTATTGTTACTTCTTGATGGAACTTAATTTTACAGTTTAGATTTTTAATTCCAAAAGTATTATTTCGCAACATAATCGTCATGTACACAGTTTAACTAGTGTGCGAGTTCCTTTTATAAATAATATAATTAATAATTAATATATTTAAAAATCTAAAACTATTCAGTAGGGACAATATTCTTATTACGTTCATTTTTTCCTAAAGTTTCGAAGAATCCATCTATATCGCATCATGAAACAAATTCAACATACAAGCTACTAATAAATAAAAAACAAGCGGTACATGATGTCAATTATTATGCCTAGAAATATTGCGTCTTTCTAAAAACTACACTAATTTTTAATGTGGAATGATTTACAACTCACTCAAACGAATATTATCTACTTAATTAAAATCTAAACTATGTCCTATAAACTAAGAAATTTGAAAATTTCAACCTCCAAAAATCTTCTAAATAACATATCGGCAAAACAAAGGTAAGTAAGATCACTACATAGTATAAAACAAAGTCGCTTTCTCTGTCCCTTTGATGCTTATTTTGATGCAGTTTTTTTAATAGATAGAGTGATTCAAGGGGAAGGTTTTAGTATATAATTTATTAGGTTTTAGACAAAGCGGGCGAAGCCGCGGGCGGTAAGCTAGTTAACAATAATCCTTACATATATTTGTTACTAAAAGTATCAATTAACTACATGCATCAATTTTACTAAGCAAAATTTCCTACTTGCATTACTACATAACTGGCTTAATATAAAATTGTACTTATAGTTCACAATATACGAACTAAAACAAACTTCAAAAAAACGTTTCTTAACATTAAGAAACCCTATTAACAATTAACCACTAGCGTTATTACTATCAAAGTTAATCGCACAAAACTTTTTCTGTTGCTGTCCTGTCTGTATGTCTGTCAGTTTATCTGCAAATTTCTGGAACGGTTTTATAATTTCACACTGTTTTATGATACGTTTCTTGAAACACGAGAATGTATTTGAAGCAATATGTCGACGTGCGTGCAAGAAAAGCTGGTCGAAGTTGTGAAGATTGTGTCTGGAAGAAAATAAACACAATTAATACATATTTATAGAGAACACATAATATGATACAATATCTTCTTTACAAATAAACTAAATTTTATTAATACTATGTTTCTTCTTTTTATAGAAGTGCAAGTCAAAAAAGTAAACCATTTATTATTTCATTAAAAACATGTAATATGGTAACTATGTATTTATTTAAAAATAAAAATATCTGAATCATCAAGTATTTTTATTTATTTCTTTCCCTAAATCCTACTTATATTATAAATGCGAAAATTTGTATGTTTCTTTATTACTCCTTCACGCGAAAACTGCTGAACCGTTTTTTAAGAAATAAAATTGACACACACAGAGGGTAACTTGGATTAACATACACTATACAGGATAGTTTTTATTCCGGAAATCCAACAGCAACGGGAAGTTTGCGGGTTTTCTTTGCAAGTGCGGGCGAAGCCGCGGGCGGAAAGCAAGTTTCAAATATATAGCACCGGTTAAAATATATTTAGCATTATATTACCATTCGACATTAGTAAAAATTTGGGTCACACATTTGGAAAACAGCCAAGTACAATGAATCAAAAAAGGGTAATCGCCTAGCTCACTAACTCAATGTACTTTTTCATGCAGGAAATCTTATAATGAACTAGAAAGAAAATTTTAATAAGAAAGTTTAGTATTCTCATAATTTTATTTTAAGATACAGAGACCAGAGTTGGATATACTGTAATGTAATGCTGTATGCTCTATGGTCTATTAGGTCCAAAATACTAAAGTCTATTTTAGTTTAGGGTTTTATTTCTAAACATTTATTTTTAATCAGAATGTAGACAAAATTCATGTTAAACCTTGCGCTAACTGGCCCACCTAGCGCCGTTTGCAACTTTTCCCATTTGTAAAATATTAATTTCTGTGTCAATTATGTACCATGATTTCGATAATATTTATGTATTATCCTGTAATATTAATGTATTATGTATCCGCGGGCGGAAAGCTAGTAAAGCTTTCCTCCCGCGGCTTCGCCCGCGTGTTCAAAGCAAAACCCGCATAGTTCCTGTTCCCGTGGGATTTTCGGGATAAAACCTATCCTATGTGTTAATTCAAGTTACCCTCTATATGTGTGCTTAATTTCAATGTAATAGATTCAGTAGTATTTGCTTGAAAGAGTAACAAACAAAACACACACACACACACACACAACCATCCTCACAAACTTTCGCATTTATAATAATAGTAGGAAGTAGGATATTAGGATAGGATAGAATAAGATATATTATGAAGTTTCAGTAAAGTATTTCAGATGAGTGATTACCTCTGTTTTAAACCTCGGTTGTAAAATAAGCTGCCGTTATAAATAATACTATGAATAAACTGTGCAATTTCAACATTTTTTGAAACATAAAACATTAACTATGGTGATCATTATATTAAATAGTTAAAGTATTAAATTAATAAAAATTACTTACATGCTTAATAAGACAGATGCCAACATTTCTTTTGTATTCAACAGATGATTTATATAGGCCCTTGTATGTTTTTTGCAAGTGAGACATTCGCAACCTTCCAGTATAGGATTAAAATCTTCTTTATATCTATAAAAATATATTAAATAAACACGTTGTTGCAAAAAATGGTTAACCCAGACACAAGATAAGCCGCAAAAAAAATTTTTGGCGGTGAAAATACAGAATTAGATCAAAAAGCATAAATTCACAATAAAAATTGTAGCGGGGATAATATTTAATTCTTGTATAATATCAGAGATTTTTTGACATTCGATTTTATTTTTTTACAAGATTGATTTTTTATTTTTCACTTTGGCAGAAAACTTTAGTAAAAAATTCTTTATTTCAATTAATGAGTAAATATCTCTTCTTCTTTGCCTTTCTCCCCGTGGTTGCCTGGCAGAGAGCACTGCATAGTGATAAGGCCGCCCTTTGTGCTTTTTTTAATCTTATTTTTGTAACCTTTATGTATATTGTGTTTCTTGCACAATAAAGTGGTAAAGAAATAAATAAGTAATTTATACTTTTCTGTCACACAAAACACTCACCGATCCATATTCATATTATATGCATATTCCCAATCTGTATTTATTTCTATATCACAGTTAATTCTCAAGGCATAGCCCTGATTGGTCATTTTGAGAGGCAAAGAGCCGTCAAATACATCCCAGCCGTATTCAATAGCTGTTACTATTACATCAGGATACCAACAACCATCTAGTATTTTAATGAAGTCCTTTGGTATTGTTTCCTGTAAACAAAATTGTATGTATGTGAAAAAGTGTTTACTGTATATTTATGAAAAAGTGTTATTACTAGTATCGACTCCAATGTGATTCTTTTTAAAAGAGACATAACATTTCTTAAAACCACACAATTGATGTACCCCGTCTTTCAGGATAAGAACACCTTGCGCATCTTATAATAACTAATAAGTAATTAATATTGTTTGAATAATGTTGATTGAATTTTTTAAATTTCCACTTATATATAAATATGTTGTACAATATTGTTTTATTAATTAATTGAATGTGAAACTAATATAATAAAATAATTTATATTTTCTATGAATCTATAAATTGATATGTTTGTGTGAAATCTGTTTTATTTCCTACTACCAATAAATGCTCTTAATTTAATTATGTTGCTAAGAATCCTATGGCTATGTTTCAAAACATTAAAAAAACTTACAGCAACTTTTTTAAATATTTCAGTCAAACTTTCCACAGGTGTGTTGGTGATTTTGTCAGCATTATCAGCTAGACCATTAAGCGCCACTCCAACCAGAGTATCTTTATGCTTTAGGACATGTTTGATGCTCTCATCGAGTCTTCGTAGATCACCAGCACCAACGATTACACCTGAAGAAGAAACAATCCTGCCTTGTGTTTGATTTTTTTTTTATTCTTTAATAGATCTATATAAAGCGGGCGAAGCGAAGCCTGGGCGGACCGCTAGTAATTAAAAATTTGTACAATAATTTTAAGTATTCCATTTAATTTTTATTTAATTATCTTAAGAGGGAAATGTGCAATTTGTTTTCACTGATTACCATCTTCAAGGCAATGAAAGTAAGTGCAGATAGTAGGATCTTTAAATCAGTCTTATCCAGAAATAATACAATGGAATCAGGGTAAGTTATAATAGTCTATAAAAGATAAGATAGAAATAAACAAAATGCACACTATGATTCATACTTAGAATAGCATGCATGATACATTATATTTTTACTTTTAATGAAATTTTGTATTATTCTGATAGTAGTTACTCTATTGTGTGTTGTTTTAGTATGAGCAGATAAATTGTTGCCAGTGGCATATATTTTTTACACACTTTTATTAGCTTCACCTACAGGTGTAACATACATGTTTGTATGTAACAGACTCTTAGTTTTGTGAGTTAATTATTAAAGCATGTTTTTTTTTAGGTTTATTTAACTATATTTATTACTAGCTGTGCCCTGCGGTTTCACCCGCAATGCTCCACTCCTGCTGGTCCTAGTGTGACAATATATAGCCTACAGTCTGCCGCGATAAATGGGCTATCTCACGTCTCGATTTGAAATGAATTTTTCAAATCAAGCCAGTAGTTTCTAAGATTAGCGCATTCAAACAAACAAACTCTTCGGCTTTATAATATTAGTATACATAGTATAGATTTTACATAAAAACTAAAAATAAGACTATTGCAAGAAGATGCAAATAAAAATATATAATTATAATATATAATGTTTAAGCTTTTTTAGGCTCTACATACCGATAAGAGAACTGTCTTGCAAGGCAGTAGATGCTTTGAACTTCTCAACACAAATGTTGAGCATTTTCTGTGTCCTATCCACGGACTTGTACAATCTCTTTGGTCCTTCATCAAGTGATATTCTGCCATCTGCAATAGCTAAAATTATATCTGGTTTGAAAACTTCCATTAATTCCATATATCTGAAAAAGGATGTTGCATATTGATCTAGAAAAAAACTAGTTTTACTCTAAATTACTAAATAATCTAATTCTAAATGTAAAATTGCATTCTAATATGAATTTTAAAAACAACATAACTATGTTACTAACCTAACTAGGTAGCATATTTTCTAGATGTATATTTTATCAGTGTATTAATTCACAGATGATATTATGCGGTTTTATTTTATAAACCTAACTTAACTGATAACCATAACCCATGGGTAAAATATTTGACACTTGAATACACATAAACCACAAATTTACAAATTTTTGGGAGATTTATTTCTACTTGGACTGTAAAGTGTGTTCTCTTCTGACTTAAAAACAAGGAGAGAAAAAACAGACTCTAGAAAATCACTAAAATATTTGAGCTGACATTAAATCAAGATAAGATATTAGTGTAAACTAACACTTTCAGATCATTTGCAGAGCAGTTTAGAGAAAAAAATCTTACCGTTCGGCCGTAATCATTTTCTTCCCATTCTTTGTCCACAGAGGTACCTTATCTAGTTCAAAGTGTCCAGGCGGTACATTTTCATTGATGTTTTGTAAGGTTACACAGGTGACATGTTGTGGTAATCCAGAAAACTTTCCAATGCCTTCATTTTGAGCTTTAACACCAGTTTCTAATTGATGACAACTTGTCAATGGTAGCCATAAGAGGTGAGACGTAGAAAATACTCTGTCAAGAACATCAGCGGTTAAATGAACTACGCTACCACCCTGAAATAGAAGGAATAAAATATGAGAATGGTTTTAAAATAAGTACAAATATTCTACACAAACACTGACTAAACTAACATAGCAAATAAGAATTAAATGTTAACCTAGTTTATTTTACCTTTTTAATAACTATATAAGAATAAAATTTATAATAGATTTCATACCTGAGCAAAAAGAGCAGATGTTGGGGTCTCAATTTTGCAGTTTGGTAACCGTTTAATATCTGTCATACATCCTACACGGTCGTTTCCACTCTCTGATTTCAATATGAAACGCATTGTTGATTTATTTACTCTGCAAATATTTATAATTATATTTGAATAAATAAAACCGGCAGTGATCCAAAAATAACCTAAAATAATTTGTAAATTGTATTGCCTTGAAACTTGAAAGTTGAATCAAATACCTGTCATTGTCAAACTTAAATGTCAAATCGTACTATGTGAGTTTCACGTACGTAAATAAAGGTCAGACCGGGCCGCGCCGCCCCTGTGTGCGAAGTGTGCGGCGCACACAGGCGCCAAGACAATAGGGGCGCCGCGCCGCCACTGCCACCTAAATTATTTTTGTTACCTATATGATTGTTTTTTGTAGTGGAGTATCGACAAGTAAGTAGGTAAATAGGCGCAACATAGGCCTTGTAAACAACAAAACATCTATAACGCTTATTGAACAAGTCTCTCAATATTTAATGTTTATTATTATTCACGTTTTAAATGGTTTCATTTTTCGTTTAGGGTTTTAGTTTACATTTCTTACGAGCTCAACGTTAAAACGGCGGCAGTTCTTTGAACCAGAGAAAAAGTACTAGTTATTTTAAACCGTAGAGGCGCCGAGTTTGTATGAGTATGAGTGAGTTTCTGAACGCAACCCGATGCGATGCGTGCGACGCAAGCGGGGGTGGTGTCACGGGTATTCCCCGATTTTAACGAACGAGATAGCTAAGGCAAAACAAAACAAATGAACAATCATTTGATTGAAAGTGTGTGTGTGTGTAAGGTGCGCATTGAATTTTTATAATCATTGTTTGGGTGTTACCTTCTGATTGTTTTAACGTGTTTTCACGATGAGTGATAGTAATCATGATAAAAAAAAGAAATTATCTGGTTACCAGAATCTTATAAGGAAAAGAAAACAAGAAGAAGAACGTCATAAAAATGCAACTAAAATAAGTAAATATTTTACGGCTCAACCATCCACTTCGACACAATCATTAGAGACAGAAACCAGTCATGTTATCGATGAAAGTGTTATTAAATCTGATTAAAAAAACGCTTCATGTAGTGGTAAGTGTGTACTTTTTATGTAATTTTGTATAAAATAAATATTATAACTTCTGTTTGCGATATTTTAAACTTTTTTTTTTTTTTCAATTTTGAATAGAAAAATTAACTTTTTTTCCGGCCGTTTTTAGAGATTAGATGGAAGGAACAGACAGACAAAAATTGTAAAAAATTATATTTTATTTTATGTACTTTTTACTGAATGCGTACATCCATAAGCATTTAGTAAAAAGCGGTTATTTTAATATTACAAACAGACACTCTAATTTGTATAAATATAAATAATTATTCATAGATAGATAAATCAGTTTATTCAGACAAGGAGATAGATAGGCACTCATGTGAACAATATTATGGATTTGTTTGTCTGTTATTAATTTAAGATGATGCCGCCGAAGTTACGTCTGTGCCTGTGCCTGATACACCATCGTCACCGTCAAGACAATTATCGTCACCAATACCGTAGTATATTATTATTAGTCTGTGCCAATACCAACTTATTTTATAATTTTGTATAATATTTGTACCTATTCTTGCAAATGTTAAGACTCTTGTTGTTTTTTTAAAACATAACATAGGTAGGTAATAGTCATATTAGTATTATTATTCTTAGAAAAAAGTCAGCTTCTTTGTTATTCATATTTAAGTATTAAATTCTTTGTATTAATAAAGCATGTTAAAATTTTGTTCGAGTTTTATTTTTCGCAGTAATTGGCAAGCAGAAGCGAACGGGATTTACCTATTTAGTATCCTAATTCCTAAATGTTCCACAGTTTTGTACACTTAGATATTAATGATAATATTATCTAAGTACTGTAAAACTGGAGAACACTTATTTCAGTCAAAATTAACAATTAAAAATATTCATTCAAAAATTAAATTCGTTTTTTATGATGATTCGTTAAAAAAGAGGCGCTTCATAGGTTTCGCACACAGGCGCTGCCGAGGGTCGGCGCGGCCCTGGGTCAGACCACACCAAGACCTAACAACTCCGCGACGCGGCGTCGATTTTGGTATGTCTGAATCTTGTCAAAGAATTTTCACTTCTGACGAGCGAGGGTATTCGGCACATGCTCTTTTTATTGTTTATTAAATCAATATCATAATATATTCCGGACTAACGACATTGATGATACGTAACTAGGCAAGAGTTTTTCGCGAATTCCTCTCATTGCTTCATCTTTATCTAAAAAATCAGGCCTAAAATAAGCTATGGCAATAACCACAGAATAAAAGGGGACGGCAACCGATGATATAATAATCAACATATTTTATTTAGATAGAGTTGTCATTGCTTTTGAAGTTATAAGTTTAGTTCAAGGTTAAGTTTAGTTCCTCAAACATAATTTTCATGACGTTACATACATAATATTTTTATAATATTATTACGGTAATGCATACCTTCTGAAATACACAAAGTAATAATCATTATAAATAGGTAGGTAGGTACATAATATTGTAACGTATGACTGCACTGGTAGGTACCTACTGTTTATTGAGTACAATCCCCTTCCTCTCTTTATTTGTTAAGGGATCCATATTCCTTAACCCTTTATTAAAGCTTTATTGTAACGTCACAATAAAGCTATAGGTATTAATTAAGTTGATTATAAAACATTTCTAGTTATTAATTATTCCACCAACTCTCAGTGGAATTGCTTTATTCTTCATTATGGTTGTAGGTAATCACTTCATGGTATGAACAAACACCTCAGGCATTTCGTTCATTTATTAATTTCATGACGATTTGATGTTACTACTGCATGCAGAGGGGTTGTAACTTCCTAGGTTTCCAAGCCTTGAGGCGAAATTTAATAATTTTGGGGTACGTTTAAATGAGTATAGCCTTACATATTATATTGAAGGTATATGTTTCAAATTAAACGGGGTAGGAGGCAATGTACATAATAAGATTATCGATCACATAGAATTAAAATCCATGTCTATTCAAAGGTTGTTTCACATTGTCTCCTCGATGATAAATTATAACGAAAGGCTATCTCTAAATGACTTATGAGGCGTGGTAAGTTATGTTTGTATGCATTTTATATGCAGACTACAAAAATAAATGCACAAAAGCTCAACAAAAGACATTTCACAAAGAGCGTTTTTGTAGGGCTAATTTGTGAGATTTGCCTCGCATTTCACTTTGCGTCGACTTCAGAACGTTGCAAGGTAGTTAAAAAAGGTTGTGCATTATAAGTTACTCATATGAGCAGGCGTGGTCATGCCCCCGCGCGTTGGTGCATTAATGCCTTATACAACTTAATGCAAGCTTGCACGCGGGCCACTTGTGCCCCGTAACGAGAGATGGCAAAGAATATTCGTCAGATACGTCATATTCCACTATTTATATGTATGTTCTATAATAATATAAATTATTTGTGTAATTTTATGAAGGTTCTTGTTACTTATATAATATACAAGTAGTCCCGGTAAACGTTGTTCTAATATATTGTTTGTCACTTAAGGTTATGAAAAATAGATGTTGGTCGATAGATGATGGTCGAACCTCAGATCTTCCCAATACCTAGGCATAAAAAATTTCACGAGAATGAGTCCAATCATTTCGGAGGAGTATGGTAACTAACATTGTGACATGAGAATTCTAAAATACATAGAGATATCTATAGAGATTATAATATGGATTAATGGCCATGATTTATTGACATTGTAGCCTCAAAAGTATCGTGCGTAGGAGTTGAATTAGGAAATGAGATTGGAACTCCAATAATTCCTTCGTTAATAATGAACTTTATAATAAACTTTATTGGCCTTTAAAATCTAGACGAGTGGGAGTCAAACAATATTATGATTTGTATAGGTAGTCAACCATATTTTATAAGTATGATTTTTTGACAGTATACATAAGTAATTATTGTACCTACCTACCAAGTCTAATTAGAATTAATCTTTAGAATTAAGACGTGTCTTGAAATATGCTAATGGTAGTTTCTAGTTACATAATCTATGACATTAACTCTACCAGAAGCCGTTAGCTAAAAGTCTGAAAGGCTTTGTGTTGGTTTGAAAATCTGGGGCCACTTGCAACGTGCACTTTCCACAATAAGTTATTTGCATTAATATAATATAAGAAGCTTGTGAACTCATATATAATTATTTTTTTCAAGGAGCGCAAGTATACTGGATAATAGTGTATGCAGATAGTTTTAATAAAATAATATACTTATTATTTATGAATCCTGTATTTTTTGGGATATATAACCATACAACCTTCGAGCTTCGAGTGTATTTGTGATAATAATGAGCTTCTTGGTGGGATCACTCTGAATGACATTTTCAAATAATAATAATTAATCAATCGATTAAGCTATATCTTATTAAATAATGATAATAAAAAAGTCATGAGTCATAGATACCTGTTATCCTGATTTATTGAGTACTAGCTTTCCACCCGCAGCTTCGCCCGCGCAGTCAAAGAAAAACCCGCATAGTTCCCGTTCCCGTGGGATTTCCGGGATAAAACCTATCCTATTTCCCGGGGTAAAAAGTAGCCTATGTCGAGAAAGGTCTCGGGTATCAAAATATCTCTATACCAAATTTCATGCAAATTGGTTCAGTAGTTAAGGCGTCATTGAGTAACAGACAGATGACAGAGTTACTTTCGCATTTATAATATTAGTATGGATACAGTAACAAATATACAAATGCAAGTAAATTGGAGATTTAAATGAATCCTGCGATCTTAGAAGACCTATAGATTATGGCTGCTAGGAGATCTAGTCCCTAGATCCTTGTTAGAATCAAGTAAGAGACAGAATTGCTAACGGAACAATGGAACCAAATTATACAGATGGGAATTAATCAGTAAGCTTTAGGTAGAGGATCAGAACGCCTTGCAATGTAACGTGGTTAAGATACAGCTCTATGGGTTTATATCGTATTATTGTCTTATACTTACTACTATTTATGAGTTCATACAAAATTTATGTTTTTGATTTGATTATGCAAGTTGAGTTTAAAAATTTTATATTTTAATATTTTCCGTGTGATAAAATATATTGATGGAAAACATGGAAATTGGAAATACATCACTATGTCTGTATTCTAAAAAAAAAATTACTATTTTTAAAATTGTTATAATATGTCCCAATTTATTAGAAACTAGTGGTCCGCCCCGGCTTCGCCTGTGGTACATATTTCGTAATAAAAGGTAGCCTATGTCCTTTATCGGGTATCAAAATATCTCCATACCAAATCTCATGCAAATTGGTTCAGTAGTTTAGGCGTGATTGAGTAACAGACAGACAGACAGAGTTACTTTCGCATTTATAATATTAGTATGGATAGAATAGAAAGGGTTATGGAGTGGGACGCTATTATGTATCATAAAATGAATTCAAAATAATAATATTTATTCGATTCATCCTAAATATCTAAAGTTTTCTAAAAGCGTCTCTGAAATGGCACGTAATAAACCATCTGATATATCAAATACTTTGAAAGCAATGATGAATCACCGTACTATATAAATCCAGATTCAGACGATATTAAAAGTAAGAAAATGTAGGTCAGGTATTGCGAATAAATTCAGATAGAGCCTAATGCGCGTCGACATTACGAAGTCAGGCAGAGCGGGTTGCGTTAACTCTTCATTTGTCATCTATTGATATGCGTGGCATCTTTACAAGTCCTTACTAATATTATAAATGTGAAAGTTTGTCTGTCTGTAATTTTAAGACATTCTTATTTAGGTAATTCTGAGTTTTGATAAAAAAAAACATGTTGCTTCCCGGTGATCAAATAATTAATTTGGAATCATGTATTTGCTCTAAGATAGGTAATTAATAATTTAGACAGGTAAGTATTAAATGTTTATTATTATTATTAGTTTCTTTTCCTCCTACCTATAATACCTACCTTTTTTGTAACAGCAACGTGGTGGCAATGCAATAATAAAGCTCAAAATCTTATTTTTTAATAGTCACATTTAACATAAATAATAATTATTTAATATTTTATGTAACTAAGTATCATGACAAGCATGGGCAACTGATGATACCAGCTATAAATTTTACTAAAAGCTGAGCCAAAAATAAATTCACTTAACTCCTTTTATCTTCATGTACACTCATGAAGATACTCATCATTACCTGCTGCACTTACTCAGTCATAAAAGTATTTCAATGGTGATTGAACTGAACACGCCTAAGTGCAAGTCGCATTAGAGATGCGACGCCGGCGGACATCCGAGTTTCAACAATAGTGTACGCTTTCAAAAACGTAAACAGCTGCCTAAAATGATGTCAAACACAGTCCTAACATTCCTTCCTCTCTTGAAATATTTACAAACACTTTGTAACTTATTTAAATAGCTTAATATTGTACAACTCTTGTATCTAATAACATTTTCAATTATTACGATCGTGTGTGCTCAAATGGAGTAAGAAATAAACATGTTTACTTTTTATTCCACGGAAGAAAAGTAATATTGGATATGTTCTGAATAAAATGTATGAAAAAGTTAATATGTAGGACCGCACACGTTGCGGCCGTGGAAAAAAAGATGGATCTTTGTGAATAATGTTCGGTCGCGAACTGTAGTAATGGACAGCACTAAATATTGCACCAAGGGAAATAAATTACACCACTTTTTCAGTCTCACAAAAAGTGTTCTTCGTTTTCTCTTTCACAGGGTCTCGGAGCAGAAAAAGTTTAATATGTTACGGTGGACAGTGATTATGTGAGTGAATGAGGAAGGCGAATGGGTGCTTTGTGATAGCTAGTGTCTATTTGGAAACAAATTTTTATAGGGAACGATACTCTACTGAACGATACTCCTTTCTGTAACTTTAAGATTGACTAATTCTTTAAAATTTAAATATTTTCATTGATATGGTGTTCTATGGAATTTTTTTACTCAAAATATCCTGGGTAATCAAATTATGTACCCATAATTAAATTTAGATTGTTGCTTCTAGCACAAATCAAGGTTTATATAGTTAATTAAAAACAGGTACAAAACTGCGAATATAATGAATATAAGTTATCTTAGCTGCTGAAAATAAGCTATAAATGAAAGTCATTACCTATTTTGAGGTGTTAACAAGTTTACAGGCAAATGCATGCAGGTGTAAAGTTTAAATTGCGAGATAGCCGCTTCGCTTTGTGGGAGGAATCAGCGCTCCCTTCAACGCTAAATGGATTTATTACTCGTACCGTTTTACGTGGATCCTGGTAATTACTCTTATTTTACAAGCGCAAATTGTTTATTGTTCATAGTTGGAAAATGGATACCTACTGAAACTTTTATTGTTTCCAACCATTCAGCGCGTTGATTACACTATTTGTCAAAATATTTTTCTGTTTTGCAGCTTTGATTAAAACTCAGTGTAATATAATTAATCATAAGTATACACATATCATGTAGTGTACAATTTACGTTATTTTCTCAATACATTCTGACAGTTTAGATTCCTTTCTAGTTTTCCGATGAATAAAGTTTTTCTGTACGAGTAAAATCGTTTGAAACCATTGCAGTCGACGTCCATACAAAATTGACTTAACAAAAATTCAATTACGAGCTTGGAAATCAAAACAAACAGCACACAAATTACAAAGCGAACAGAACAAGTTCAATATACGGTCACATCCTTCCATTTAAATAACCTAATCCAGGTACGGTGATGTTGCGGTCAGTAATCAGTCGGCAGTAACCGGTGTCCCGTAGGATTTAGTTTCAATCACGGCGGCGACCGCGCGCGTGATTAATGCATACTAAAGAGAGCATCCGTTAGATCACGACCCTTCTAGAATTTTCTAGAACATTTTTTTTCAATACTTCATTGTGATGTGACACATTTTGTAGGATTCATTTAAAATTTTCTGTAAATATCCTCACAGAAGTTGTTAGTAGAAAATTAAGTATTTCAGAGAAAATAAATTCCTTCGCTAATAAATTTAAAAGGTTGCTACCGTAAGCTGATGAATATAGAGCTCCCCTTTCCAGCGATAAAACACATCGGCGATACACGTATTTCGTTGAAAAAATTACCCTTAACCACGTCGTTTACATATAAAGTGTGTGGGAATTAAATTGCTCCGCGATGCGCCGTCCATGCCTATCGTGAAAATTTCAAGCCAAGTTTAGTTGCTTTAATTTTCCGGGCTCACACTGCAGCTACAATGAGTCATGGCCCGAAGCCATCATTACGCTAGGTATGACTTGAGCCTCATTCATTCCCAGTTCTATCTCAGCAAACTTTGTAGTGCGATGCGTGAATGCCATTCGGTATATTAAAAGTCCTGACGTTCGCATTATACCTACTTGCTCCATTCTCGGGCAAGAGCAGAATTACTTCCTATTTTTCTGAACAAATGGGCTAATTGTATGAAAAGCTTTTCATACTCGAATATATTATAATTGAACCTCTGTATTCAGAATTGCGTGAATGGGAAACAAGTAGTCTCAGTGTTGATTAGGAAAGGGGTAGATGAAACTGAAATGGTAATTATAAAAAACCCTTCCTTTAGATAATTCTTTATGTGTTATTTTTAAAAAGGGATCATACTATAAATAATAAATATATTGTTTTATATTTTCTACCACTTCAACGGCAATTTTCTAAAGTACTTAACGTAGGGTTTATAAAGCAATAAAAAAATTAAAAACGTAATTTCTTACGGTAATAGGAGTGAAATATCAATTTGTGTAATAACTTAATTGGATCACGTAAGTGTTTAATTTCATAATGACACATTCAATAGCGAAATAATATTTAAGAAAAATAGCACTCGTAATAATAGTGCAGGTTATGTAATAACTGTATAATATATGTATGTAATTTAACGTTAGCACTACCTAGAAACTTTATTTTCCTCTATACTTCTTACTCAGAAGCATGTCTAAAATATCAGATTGTTTTAACATGAATTTTTTTTGTCTTAAAATATTTGGTTTATGGTCTGGCAACAAACCAAGCAAATATTATAAGTATTATTCAGTAATTTATTTATTTCTTATGTTGCCTATTTACTTTTCATTACTCTCTCTCAATTTAGTGTATACCCCCAAAAAGCTTGAGGTCCTTATTTATGAGTTGATATATTACTTCACGGAATTTTCTGTGCTTGCCAAAGTCTTCATGATGCTAAGAAAGCGAAAGAAACTTCTCGAAGTGATGAATTTATTGAATTGTGAGGCTTTTAAGACTAGTGATGTTATAAGTGCAGCAATTATAAATAGATACGTGTACATATATACAAATTATTGGAAAGCGTACTCACTTTTGTCTCATTTTGCTTATTTTGCTCGATCAATTGGACCACTTGCCCGCTTTATATTAGAGACGAATATTGAATTACCGGTATGAAAATACTATTTCTTAGGTGAAGAAACTTTATACCGATATTACTTTGTATGTTGGTTGTATCAATCTATCGGCCTATATGGTCATATGATGTACAATATTAATGTAGATACCTTAATAAGTGGTTTGATTATGATGGCAATTGCCCAAGTGGAGATTGTACATCATGAAATTAGTACGAAACTAACAGCTGAAAGAGACGACGATGAAACTACCGTAAAAATAAAACTTAGAAAGTATTTGAAGCACTACGAACTGTTACTAACGTAAGTAAAACATGTCAAGTGCCACATTTCATGCATTTTAGTAGTAAATTAGTTTAACAGAAATGTACGTAAATAGCAGCGCACTTTACTCGATTGAAAAAACTATTTAAATTGAACATTTGAGGATTGATATGAACTACAGTGAATTATATATGTATCCTAATGAGAAAAAAGATATGCTTAGAATTAAAAGAACGACTTGTGATATCAAATCCGCTAATGATGGATGTATTAAAGGAAGGGACTGGCTGTCTTACCGGCTATGCCTAGCAAAAGAGCCAGAGCCTCATATCTAAACTTGTACATCAAAAGGTCAAATAAAGATTTATTTTATTATTTTTTTATATTATACGGATATATAAGGATTACGGCCTGTACCATTACAAACCACCTGTTAAGTGTTTTCTAAGTATTATTATAAGTTAATGTAGTAAGATAATGAACATTATTTCAGTTACACATCAAAACTTCAAGAGTTAATAACTATAACAATGTTCATACAACTGGGAGTTGCTTCAGCTATTATTTGCGCAATATTGTGCAGACTTTCAGTGGTAAATACGGGTAATTTATCAATAGCGTGCTTTTCATGTAGAAATACAATATAATTGTTTAATATTTTTCAGTCGGTGTCTGTGGATCTTATTGTAACATTGACACCGTTTAGTAGTGCGATGATTTTGCAAATTTTCGTACCATCTTATCTTGGAACTCAGCTCAGTTATAAGGTACGTACATATACCTATTGTATGTATCCTGTATAAACGCACCTCTTGCCCATATACTTAAACTATTACTGCTTTTCTCAAGGAAGGTTGTCTGGAAGAGATCGCTGCTTTAGCGATAAGACCGCCTGTTGTGCTCAACTGTGTCTATTTATTTCTGTTTCTACTGTTTGGTGCACAATAATGTACCTACTTTTGTTTATTTATTTGTTGTTAGTAAACCTATCTTCTACCTGTTTTCTAGTTTAATTGATTTGTGTACGCACAAATACGCCCTTTCTATGAATGTTTGCTTTTCTTTTAAACACAGATAAATCTTTTACCTTTCTGCGGTCGTAAGAATGTAAAACTTTCAGAGTGAAGAGTTAGTCAACGCAGCGTATACAACTGAGTGGATTCATAGATCAGAAAGTTTCAAGAGGAGTCTTAAACTTTTCATGCAAAGAGCTCAACTGAAAATATCTTTAACTGGTTGTGGGTTACTGCCGCTGACCTTGTCCACGTTTACTTCGGTAAGATTTAAAACCAAAATAAATGACATGTTTTGTAAAATTGCTTCAAAGGTAGGTACTTTGTAATAAATTTTATTTAAACAAAATTAGTACCTAAATATTAAGCATTTACCTATTATGTACAAGTAGCTATTTTTATATTTACATAATAGATATGTGCTTTATAGGTACTTAGGTTTGTATATTTGAGAATTATATTTCAGTCAACAACTAATAAAATATGATATTCTCATGTACCCTCAATATTTTAATTTCAGATTATGAAGACAGCGTACTCATTTTTCACTCTAATAAGAAATTTTCAAGATCGTGATTAATTAGGTAAAAACCTAATATTAATATTACCTAGGTCCTAGGTAATTATTTCATCTATTTAATGAAAAATAATTGTAAAATTTTCATTTCATTCGAGATATTATCATTACGATAATAAAACTTAGAGATATAGGGTACCACAATAAAATTAAAGACGAAAATAGAGGCAGACAGAAATAACAATAGTAGAGTAGTTTTACGTAGTAATAGTAAGTACTTAAGTATTATATTATCTGTGGTAGTAGCACAGTATTACAATATTATTTCCTATACATATGTAATACTGTGGTCGTAGTTAGTACTTATGCCCTTGGTTTTGTGAAACAAGCCATTTTACGCAGACTGTACAATCTCTAATCTGTACAATTGTCTGATTAATGTTAATAAAAAGAATGTTACATAATTCTGTTTCGTGAAACATGTGTTACAAATAACTATAAACTTTTGTTATAAAACCTAGTTTTTACCTCAACGAGCGTTCATGTTCCAAAGTGTTGGCGAGCTAAAATTTATGCTGCATATTTAAAACTTAGTTCGAATTGAATTTAATAATTTAAATGGACTAAAATTTATTGTTTGAAGTCATGATATATTTGTGAAATACTCGTATATGTCATCTTTTTTAGTGTCTACTATTACAAAAAAAAAATGAAATGTAAAAAGAAAATATACTTAAAATAAGATAGGCAATTCTATTCCTTACGGGAAATAATATAATAGGAGATAATCTATTCCTTATAATAAATAAGCGATAATAAATATCCCCTAATAAAAAATTATTTAATAAAATTTTCCCAACTACCTAGGTACTAATTAACTAAATTCACTTTCAATTATCTTGCAGTTCATTCACTCTACAATGTATACCTAAGTTCACGTAGCTGAGATCTACATTGCTAACTCCAAGAACGTTTTCGACCGCAAACACTTAAACGGAGAACATTATTAGTATTCATTATACGAGACTGGATCTAAGAGCCTCTAAGAATTTAAGACGAGAGATTTTACTAGCAGTCATTTCCCGAGCTCAACCCCTGCAATTAAAACGCACCCAAAGGGTTGCACCGCTCTCAAAATTGCAAACACGTCCATTGTTTTAATCTACTCCTCCACAATCCAGAAGGATATAATACAGTATGATAATGTCTTCTAGTTTACATTGAGCTTTTAGTGTGCTGCGAAATGTACTGTGTACTTTGCGAAGGAAGGCTCATAGACGCTGGTCGGTTTTATTCGCGCGGAATTCACAGACTTATACTCGATTGAAATATTAATATCAACTCTTAGTTGTTATAACAACTGAATATAAACGGATATTTATTTTCTCAAGTTTCATGGTGCGTAATAAAGCTCCTTATTTCAATTATTGTTTCTAATAACGAGGATAAAAGATAATAAAGTATAAGTTATAGTCCAATCGACTTAAATGTTTCAGCAAGCTGTTAAAATACTGTTTTAAAACAATATTCTTATTGTATGGAATATTATTTGAGAAATTCCATAGTTTTGTGTTCATTTTGTATAGTGAATTATGGTTTAATAATGCAGTAACAGTCATATAATTTAGCAAAACGATGTCATTATAATAAGAGCGAGTTAGGACGCAATAAGGTGAAAATCTTTCATTAAATTCGCTGTAAACTTATTGTTTTGTTCTATGAGAGGTAGTATTTTATTAAAATAACTGTTGTTACTTGGATACGTCCAAATTTTCATAGAATAGGAATATTGTCGTCTGCGGAATTGGCTATGTAGGTATCGCTGCCTGTTTTCCTTCTTGTAGGTAAGTTGTAGCACTTTAAAACAAACACAATACAATAATTGCTTATTATACACCTCTTGCAGCAATATATTACATTCAAATGTTATTATGAATTAGCAATAAAGATTAGGAAATCTCTAGAAACTATTAAAGGGGTGAACGTTCACAGCTTATAGCCGGCGCCACGTGCAAACGGGGTCATTAGCGAACTTCAAATTATCGCCGATTAAAATTACTAGTGCGACGATATCAGGAACGGCGCGTAGTAATTGCTTTCAATAATAATTAATATCGTTCATTTAAATGTTGCTAATAAAGTTTATTTTGGATATGCATGTTTCACTGTCCTCTGGCTGCTATGAAATGAGTGATGCGTTGTTCTATTTCAATCCCGAAGACCACAAAGGACGATCGAGGAATAAGTTCATTTTATTTTATAAACAATAGAGTTAAAATTAAAGTGAAACTTTTATTACATCGGCTCAAACTTTTTGGTCTGTGTAGCGCATGTCGCGTGACGCACGATACGTACGATAATTATCGTACAATTACGATAATTTTTAGTTAAATGTCTATAGTGTGAAAGAAAGTTTCACTTTTACCGTGGTTTCATAAAACCACACAACATTTTTATTATTCTGTAATTTATATGAACACAATACTTATAGTTTTAAGTTTATAATTAGGTGCAAAGTACATACATAATGTATTAGGTATAATCTAGAAATTAATTAAAATCATTGCTACACAATATCAACATTAAGTAGAAGTTACTTTATTAATGAATTTAAAAGGCAGTTTAATATAAAAAATATTGTATCATCATCATAAGCCCATGTTTGACTGCAGGGACTTTATATGAAAAATGTAGGCCGCAATCCATCACGTTGGCCCTTAAACTTTCAGTGCGCAGACATGCCACTTTCCTGACGATGTTTTCCTAATGAAATGAGTGTTGTGTATATATCTTCATAATATTATATAAGACGAGGTTCGCATATTTATATGAACCAAATATTGAAGAAGTTTGAAACTTATATTTACTCAATAAAAAATTCTTTGACAATAGCAAGCAATGCCAATAACAAGCATAAAACCGTGGCCGTAACTCCTAACAAAGTAATTGTAACAATCACTTGTGGGGAGTTTACACAAGTTCGCAGAATGAAAACGACCATTAAAAACTATCTAGTTTTGAAACTTTGTACATTCCCTCTTGTTACAGTTTGTGTAACATTGTCAAGTTTGCTATCTGTTAATACTGAGTGCTCTTCAGGATAGCACTAATGATCTTGCCCATTATGACGCGTGCGTGTCTCGGAAACGGCTGAAGGAAAACATGTTACCACTGAATAAACACGAGCTCATGTGTGTGAACTTTAGCCTACAATCTACTCGAATGCTATGCGCAAAAGTGGAATAATCAAATCTTTTCCAATTTCCATGTATTGTGTTTTCTTTACGGCGTTGTGATTTCTTCTGAGACGAGTAGTAGCTGAACAAGATAAAAGTGTTATGTTATTTATACTATGATGAAGAACGATCTCAGTTGAAATTCGAAAGGTCAGCATAAAACAGTTTTTTTTTATATTTTACTTCTTTTGTCGTACAATGAACCGAAGTCTGAATAAATAATAATAAATTAATGTTCATTTAGAGAATCTTAAAATACAAACGCAAATTCTGGTGTCGAGGGATATCCGAGTTCGGAATTAGTAAGAATAACAAAATGAGATTGTACAGCTTAATGATAACAAAACATTGGATCAAAAAGCCTTGTTTAAAATTATACATAACGTTAATTAAACCCATCAATTATTGCGGACACATCGAGTTTAGTAAATTGAAATTTGTACAGCAAATGTTTGCTTTGATCCATAATATTCTAAATGTGATTATATATTAAGTATATTTAAAGCGAAATTCAATACCTATTATATACAATTTGGATTAAAATTTATTCCATAATGAATACAAAGTTAGAAACGGAATGGTAAATAACTCTTAGGTTAGGAATGGTAAAATGGAAACTGTTAGGTTTTCACTAAATTCAACGTTTTGAATTTTTTGGTTTTCATTTTGGTTTTTTAATAAACAAATGAAAATGTTTCTATGTATATTTTCGTTAATACTCGAAATTTATTCGTCTTTGTATTGAAGCTGGATAATATTAGAAGACTGGTGATTCTGAATACATATCAAGATATTTTTATGATCATGCTAAAAAACAAATATCCGTTGGCATAGGAGTTGAATATTATCTGTAACTACATCAATTTTCAGATCTTTCCGAATTTTTCCTCGTCTATAAAATATAAATTTCTGCTTGCAGCTATATATATTATATTGTATTGATAAGGTATGTAATGAGTTTGCATTCTTCAAAGAATAGGACATTAGGCCTGTCTGTGGGTGTCGTTCAGTTTGGTTCGATTCGAAGTTAGGACCTCTCAAGCAGGGGTTAATCACATCACCCAGTATTGCCACCTTCAAAAGTTCAAATACCCATCTTTAACTGAAATCTTCGTCTACGTCTTTTATTAAATTTGAAGATTTGCGGAACACAATCATTATTATTTATGGAATTTGTTAATTAGGTATTCAATATTCATTCATTAAATTGTTTGAAATTGTAAGCTGAATTGTGAAGTTTATATTTAAGAAGTCTTCAGCCGGTGAGCGCAAATTAATCTGCTGCTTAGAGTTGTTTAAAAATTCAAATCATCTTTACGACGCGGCCACTTCCTGCTCGTAAGCTGCGGATGAATAATAAATTTTTCTATTTGAAACGTCGTTTAAACGCAGATATTGTCGGAACAATAGGAACTAAGATGGAAAGGCCTCAAAGGAAGTGAGGGTTGATTCGCGCCGTAACGAATACCCCGAGGCTTCTATCTGCTGAATAAAAGTATCGTCTAGTATACACTATCCGGCCTAATGATGCCTCCTGAAAATATCGTGACACCCACCTCGAGAGATGTTCCACCTTTGTTGTACATCGTAGATTTGAGAGGGGATTGTACGAGGCTCATAGCTGCTACGAAAACAATAAGCTTAAGTACCCTTTCAGGAGGGAAGTTTAGCCGGCGATTTAATGAGAGGAAAGATAGAAGGAGTTACACTATTTGTTCAGTCGGGACAGTGACTGCTAACACTATCCCGGAGGTGTATCCCGTTGGTTTGTACCGTTTATGAATTAATATTTTCTAGTTGGGAATTCCGATTATTTGTGCATGAAAAATTTTCATTTGTCACCCTTATATTAAATGGAGTGTCATATATTAATCGGAAATGTAATAGAAATACATGGGTTTTTTTTGTAAAGAAAAGAGAAACAAATACACATTACAAAAATCGTGATTATAAAATATTTACTTTAGAATGAAATAATTTTCGTTTATAAGTATGCACTTTACACACTCTACATAGTACTTAACCTGAGGCGAAGCTTAAATATTTATTTTCCAAGAATCAAAGTAAATACAAATTAAATGTTTACAATACAATATTTAAACAATACCTGTACCAAGAATCTTGTTCAAGTGATCTTAAATTATAACTTCAAAGAATTTTTCCCTAGTAAAGTGTTCTTGAACCGACGACAGTTATGTTGAAACTAACTTCTCGGCTGATTTAATGGCACTTTCAAAAATAAGGCAAGTCGAACAAAGTTACCTGTTGATACTAAATTTTTATAGGTTTTCAAACGGTATGAAACAGTAAGTCAATTGAACAAGTGCAGAAAAATTCATCTCGCTAATGTAGTCCTAGTAAGCTCTTCAGGAGTGCGAAAGAACAAACTACATTGTGAGATTATCGTTTAAACAAACCGTTCCTTAACATTTGCAATCTAAATACAAATATTTGCATATGAAGCGAAGCGACGATTGATTGCGAGTTTTCAGCAACAGCAAGCACAATATGTAAATGCTAAGAACACTATAAATGAAAGGAAAACAAAATAATATTATTTATAACATCGCTATATGAAAACAGTGCTTTGACGTTTAAATTATAAATGCGGAGTGCCCATAAAGAATAAGTTGAATTTTTCTTACTGAGTTGGTAATTAGAACGAACTGCTGGACCATTTTGCGAGTGGACGGCGTCACCTTCACTAATTGCATCTCATTAAAAAATATACGGCTTTCCGCAATTAACCTATATTCCTCTGTGATCATATTAACATATTTATAGTAGCGCTTATTAAGATTAATGGCGCATTTCTTTTATCGTTTTAACAGAATTTATGGAATGGTAAAGTAACGGGCACTTGCTCAAAGAGTGACTATTATTTGCATTTGCTATTAATTTTGTCGCATTAAATTAACCTCGAGTTAATCACAAGGCAGTGAAGTCTTTGTGGCCAATTTTTGTAATTTTACTTATTAACAATTTTATATTTAAACGAGGCATGAAAAGGATTTACTTCACTCCTTGTTGTTTAGTAGGGATGAAATAGTATCAAAATTAAATATCTGTAGACACCTTTCTTCGAAATGGAGATAGAAGATAGGCTAAGCTGCTTTAAAATAAACAAGATATATTGGAAAATTCTGGGTATTTATCCAGATACATCAAAAAACTTGTATTTATCCATATACTCAAGAGCATTTGTTTTCATTTTTATATTGGGATATGACATTCTCTACACCATAAATTTATTTTTCATTCCACGTCAATTGGACGTATTTATAGAACAAATGATATTATATTTAACAATACTTGTGGTGTCATCGAAAGTTCTGTGTTTCATATTTATGGAGAAGAAAATAATGAAACTGCTGACAATTTTGGAAAGTGATTTATTTAAAACAGATAATGAAATGGAGCGTCAAATATTGCGTAAAGCGAATAAATTCAACGTTAAAAGTTGGAAGATATATGCGATTGTGTCGTATATTTCCAATCTGACACATGTGTCGTCACCGTTTATCATTCACCTTTTATTTTCTGGTAAACTTGAACCACCGGTGTGTGGTTACGATTTTCTTTCCGATGACACAAAACAAAGATTCATTTATCCCATATATTTCTATCAAAGTATAGGAATGCACTTTCACATGCTGAACAACGTAAATGTGGATACGTTTATTTTGGGATTAATGATTTTTCTTATCGCCCAATTGGATATTCTGCAAATGAAGATGAAAAATATAACCGATCAGTCGTCGTTTTTGCGCGAAGAGCCTGACGACGAAACCTCCGGAATAGAGCCAAAAAAGTCAGTTATTGATACTATATTGAAACTTAATAAAGCTTTAGTACATTATCAAGATGTTACCGAGTAAGTGTAAAAAGTACAGATAAAATATAACTTCTTACTGTTACAATTTAACTCAAAAACTGTAACGTTTGCAAAAATACATATTGGAATTCTGAAATTTCATCAATGATTCTTGAAAAATCAAGATATTCTAATAACGTATTTAATTAACCAACTTCTTTTAGGTATTGTTATCTGATAGAAGATGTATTTTCAAAGGCATTATTTACACAGTTTAGCATCGCCTCTGGGATCATTTGTGTTTGTCTGTATCGCTTTACGTTGGTGAGTATCATCGTTTTGATTTCATATCGATTTTAAGACCATAGTAATTTATAGATATTTAGTTGTTTTTAATGTTTGGAGTCAACAGAAAAAAGTTTAAAAGTGATAAAGCGTCTACGGGCTTTTTACATCACATCCTTACAAAAAAAGAAACGTAAAAATAAATATTTTTAGAAGTCAAAAGGTGGGTTTAATTTTTGATCGTAAAAGGAATGTACTCTGATTCTATTAAATCATGTAGTCAACACAACATACTCCGATTCTATTCAATTATCATCGACTGACTACATTACACTAGCATTTTAGTTATCTACAAATGCTAGTCAGTCGAACATTTCATAAACAATATCCCAGCATCAAGGGACAATCGCTGCAAATACTGCCACGTTTCAAAACTCTCACTGAAAAGTACCAGGTCATTTCAGAAATAGGGCTATGATTGATTTAAATTTTTGTTTTATGTTTATAATCGTAAAAATTGGTTATCATTTATTTTTGTTTCATTAAGGTTCACATTTGATATTTAGCATTCCAATGCTTAAAATGGAATGCAAGTTTTGCATTCCATTTCTATTTTATTTTAATACTTAATTAAGCTTTTAAAGTTTATTCTTACTGTATAAAATCTCTAATTAAATGCGAATCATGCCCTCAGCCCGCTCCATGGCAATACTACATATTCCTAACTTCATATATGGCCATAATGATTGTACAAATTTTGATCCCTTGTTGGTTTGGGACGAGGATAATGGATAAGGTTCGTTGGAAAATAATTATTATTTTAAAATATAACATTGAACAATGTTTTACGAATAAATAAACATTTGTGCTTGAAACATTTCGTATTTGGTACTATTGAAACGAAATAATTAACGCTCCTTTAAGAAAGTTCGTTTCGAAAAGGTCTGTGTAAAGCTATGTGTTCATTGAGGAATTTCAAATAGGAATGAGGAAATCTAAAATTGATGATAAAAATCAAAATATGTTAATATGTGCAAAAATATTGCTTATTTCATTTCGTAAAAATTTTCATCGTACATAATAAATTAAAAAAAAAAATACACATGGTTCCTTTTGTATAAATTCTGTACATATTATTCTTATATTTCTTTCCATTAGTAGAGTCATCTGATTTCTTTTATGCCTAGTATGTTTAAGTAACCTAGCAAGCATATTTTACAAAACAAGCATGTTCTCCAAACAAATCCCAGTCCACATATTATTTAGCTTCGATAAATATTTTCAGAGTACTCTTGTGTCTCAAGCGATATACCAGTGTGATTGGACTTCGCAATCGGGCCGATTCAAAAGCAGTGTGCGACTTTTTATGGAGAGAGCGCAACGCCCTCTGACGATAACGGGCTGGAAAATGTTCCTATTGTCCCTGAGTACTTTCACGTCTGTAAGTGATTTGGGAATAGTATCATTAGTGTGTGTATGTGAGATTCCATTTTACAACAATCAGAGTAGTTAGTAGTGCCGTTCTTGCAAACAACTGCTTTTTAAATATTGTTTAGATAATTTAGCTGCCTACATACCTACAAATTTTGAAATTAATGTTTTCAAAGTCCCAGTTGTGTTTTCTTTCTTGTATCTACGTTTATAGATAAATCCACGTTTCATTTAACCCTAGAATACTAAACATCGCCTGACAGGCCGCGTACGGTCAGTTTTTTCCGATTATTTCAAGTACGCGTCCGCGAAGCATATTGTGCTTTCACGCCAATTCGGTATTCTCCGAGCCGCAGTAGCCAACGCAAGCGGGCCAGGCTAGGATGCTTTGTTTACGAAATATAAGGCACTCAGTCGCTTGGGAGGCGATCATTAGTATTTACGGTAAGTTTAATTTTTGGTAACTATTTTTTGTTTTGCGATTTTTTTTAGCATGTAGCTATGTTATAACTTTCGAAATGTTTATTTTATTTTTAGATGGATCTCAACGACGAACAAATAGCCGATTTTTTACTAAATGAGAACTCTGACAGTGAAACTGAGGACCACCTGGAAATTGATCCTTATGACTCTGACGATGCGTGGCAGATCCTTCTTTCGTCGAATTTCGACGGGAAAAAGACTTAGAAAATATTGTACTAGATGACCAGAACCCCTGAACATATAATTACATAGCCATAACATAACAATAAAAATTACTGCTTGGAACATCGCTCTCCAAACTGCAGTTCCTGTGACAAAAAATATATCTGAGTTCAAATTAGTTTGTAGACAAAACTGTAATATTGCCATAAGTTTTATTTAGATTTTTAAGAAGTTTATAAACTCAATAGTATAATGATGCCAAAAAAATAAGATGTAGAAGATTTTTTTTTGTTTTAAGACTGTTCAAAGACTGTTATATTATAATAAAAAATGTTAATGACCTTAAGGTTTTAGTAAAAATTTTATGTTAAAGAAGAATGGTTCAGTTTAGTTTTTGCAAAGGTAGAGGTTTGCCTATTAATTTAGGTTACCTTTATAAATAAAAATAAGGAAAACTGATATAATTTACATATATTACACAGTTTTATTTAAAAAGTAGCCTCCGGAGCGATTATTAGTATTAAGCTGTAGTAAATTTATATTAGTATTCTAGGGTTAATTAAAACAGTCTGAGAATTTTGTTTTTGATCTTTGTTTGAAAATTTCCCAATACGAATTTTATCATCCGTATATATTACGTATTTAGTGTTAAAACTTATAATATAATTGAGTAATGAGTATGCATAGGCAACTAAAATAACATCAATTATCGCGATTGTTTGTTATTATAATAATGCCCAATTACATATTTAATTAATATTATTTCAGATAATGAATTCTGCGTATTCATTCTTTACTTTACTAAGGCACATACAGACCAGAGAAGATTAATCTTTTTTAATTCAAGCTATCATAATATAAGCACTTTTCAATAAACCTTTTATCGGACAAGAAAACAACTTCAATGGAGATTGTATAAAATCAGCAGTTCCTCTTACAAACAATGCCAATTGCTGACCTTTTGAAACGTTGGATGTTAGATAAAGGTTGTTATTTCTTAGATATTTAAAATAGACTCATAATATAAATGTCATTTTAAAAGTAAAAGTTTCGGATAAATTAGTTACGATTTTTTATTAAAAACTTAGATTGCACGATACGTTTTTTTAAATTATATTTTCAAAGTTATGTTTATGGGGTTATTAAATCACATTCATTAAGTTAAATCAAATAATTTTATTTAAAACAAACAGTTATTCTCTAATGAAGCTACATTTATTCCATACAAGTGTGATTAAATAATAAAAGTACAATAGGTACCATCGTGTTTTATTTACCTCATTTATACCATTTTCGTAGCTTTACAATGAAACGTCACACGCAAGAATCGAAGACAAAGGGCGCTCTTAGGTCATCTGTTAGCCGTTCGTAATAAGGCGTTTTTACTGCGACGAACGAAACAATGATTTTGCCAGTGACTAGATAAATAAGATGTCCGGACGTGACGAGGGTACCATTACACTTTTTATGGAATCTTTCAGCGAATGTAACGTCATGCTATCCACCTGTTTCTCTTTGTTTAGGCCTGAATACATTGTTAATGTGAAGGTCGACGGGGAGCATTTTGGAGAAATAGAACTGTCGTTTGGCCTGATTCAAGGATCATCCTGAAATATTTGCAATTTAGTTTGTCATTTGTCTGTTCTATGTATATATACATTTGTCTGATACAAAACAATTTAGATGAACTTCTCGTATTTGTACCTGTTATTTACCGATCTTTTTTCATAAGGTCCGTAAAAGATGATTACGAAGGGGTAGTTCAAGGGCGGGGAAACAAAACGGTCTCTGCCCTAGAAAGTATAAAAAGGTACGTTCATATTCATCTTGGGACGATGATTTAATGGCGATACCTGGATTTATAAGGGTTTCCTATTTCAATGAATAATATATTGAAGATCTTTTGCTCTTGATATTTGCGTCTACCTCCTTGCTTGGAATTGATGCCGTTTTATTAAAACATATATTATGGCACACGTCCCGTTAGTGACACTGAATAATGCGCTACCTATTGCGACTTTTCTCCAAATATTACACAGGAGTTTACTATTAGTTTTTTATTTTTTTTTCTTAAAAATATACGCTTTGTTCGTATTGGACTATAAGTTTGGTTGGAACTGTTATTTGTCAGATAACTTTCAGACATATTATTTATTTTTGTGTAATTGTCTTGACTTCGACTTATTTCTTGTAATTCATGCATAAGATCGATAAATTCTAATAGCTACTAGTTAGATACCGTTGTATATGTCATCAGTCATTAGCGTATCGGCACATGCGTCGTTCTGTAGCCAATAATTCCCACATCTAGAAATCTAGTTACGACTTGCACAAGTTAAATGAATGTTTGTTCTAGACACATAGGTTCAGCTGCTCAGTGCTAATTTCGAAGGGGAATCTAGCAGTTTATCTTGGAGGCATCGCGGAAATTCGTTCAGCACACGCTCTCTAGCGACATCGCAAACATGGTAGTGGGGTTAAAACTTACCGCGCATGTAAAATTAGTTAAATAACTCCACCTTCACTCTGTACGGAACATGTCTTTGCTTTAAGCCTGGAAAATTAGAGTGACTCGCACGCATTAAGCGCGCTATCTGAATTAATTTGCGGGTAATTAAGAAAAAACATCGCACGTGATTAAGTGAATAAGAGCCACATTATGAGCTTTGTTGGCTTTGTTAGAAAGTGGTTTCAGACATGATAGATATTATAATATGGGGTACGTTTATAATGTAGGCAGATTATACACGTTTATTTTACGAGAGGGGAGGCTTAAGGTTATATGCCTTGTTTTAAATTATTGCTCATTTACTTGATTATACCGTTGTATTTAATAATCCAGAATGTTCATATTTATTTCAAAACACACCTATAAAAATTTTAAAACCGTGTGAATGTGTGTGTGATTAGATTTGTCGTTTGCATTAGAAAAGTAACATATAAAAAATTGAAAATTATATACTCACTAAGAACGTAATCTTATCATCTCAACGTAAATAAAAATCACTCAAACGGGTTACATATTTAAAAACCTATAAAATTAAATTCGCTTTGGGCGACTAGTAATATCTCTAGTATGGCTCTCGTGAAATAATCACGCGAAGGAGTAATATCCTCAGCCTCTTTTACTCACTGATGAATATTCCTTTGTATGGGTTTTCTTTTCACAAAATGCTATCGCCTCAGGCAAGTGGTTTTAATAAAGACTTGTAATAAGAGAAAGGGATATTTGTACGTAAAGTGAAGTCTGTAACCGCTTATGTGCAAGTTTAGCTTCAAACTATTATGTTAACATGATTGGGGTAAAGAGTCTATATTTTCCTTGACCTCAATAGAATCAAACGTATAAAAAAGAGCGTGTGTACCGAGCACACGTGTCAGAAGTGAAACTTCTTTGGCAAGATTCAAAGATACCAAAATCGTCGCCTTACTTCATGACGAATGAAGACGTAAGCTTGAAATTATACTCAAAAGAAATTTCACTTCAAAACTTTATTTTACTCTCGATGATTCCTACGCTCGCTTTAATTTATTACATTTTGCAATTCAAAGATTACCAACACAACGCCTAGGCGTAAACTTGTTAGATATGCATTAGGTATCAGTTCCATCTGAATACAAAATACATAATTTGCAGGAGCTCTTGCAAAGCCGCGAAATTTCCATTTATTCACTGTTTTAAGACACGTGTACTAAAACTGTTGAGAAGAAAGGCTTCAAGTTGAGTCGTTCGACTAAAAGTTTTCAACAACAGTTCAAACATTTTGTGGCGCGACATACAACGTTCCCCTTTCAATGTGAGAATTGGGACCAAGTCTGTGGTCTTTGTTCTCAATGCATTTGAGCTATTGTTGCGTATAAATAATCGAGTAGACTAAGGAAAACTTTAATTTCATATTTCTAACAATCTTGTTAATATTTTGAACTAAATGGCTCAATGTTATAAATCTTCGAATAATGGTTTAAGGGAATTATTTATTCAACTCACGACTCATTATTATGGTATTAAAATAACATTAATTTGAAAGCTTAATTAAAATAAATATTTACGATTCCAATATTTCAAGGCAACATTCGCTTTGAAAATAAAGATTATTGCGAGAAAATTTTATGAACGAACTAGAATGATTATAACTTGGCTCGAATGGTTATTTCGAGTAATTGTTAAATATATTTAGAATAAATTATACAAGCTCGCCATTACGATGAACAAAATTTATACTATTGAACAATTTAGTCGTGAGAATTAACTTTAATTATTCCATAAATTTTAACAGCGACCCTTACATTATTAGCATTAACAACGTTACTACATTCGAAATAAAAGGGGCAAATATTTCAGGTCAGCTTAATTTAGGAAAATTGCAAGTTTAACTTCTTGCAGTTAGGAGTATATTTCGCTTGTCTCCGAACAACGGTTGGCCCTAACAAACAATTTATTATAAGGATAAATGGAGATTATTTCGGGACAATGTTTGAGCTATTAATTTTATTTCCGCCGTTTGGAAATTTATTTGTATAAATATAGAAGGTGTGACTACACTTCCTGACGTCTTAACGATTATAATATATTGTTAAACAACGTAATTATTATTAATTCTAGTGATGGGACTTACTAGGATAAAAATAATTATAGGAAGTAAATCAGAGTCTTATTTACATTTGCTTCTAATTTGTACATATTATTTTTAAGCTACTCATTTACTTTATTTTGCATATTGTGTATATTATATTATATTGTGTAGGTACTCCATACCTATACAATACACACGTTCCAAAACCTTTAATTTAAAATAAAAGTTCATGGCTATTTTTTATCATTCTTACCGCTGGTAAATAATTTATTTATACCATATACCACACTAACCTAACCTAACCACTAAGACATTACCCCATAAATCCATATTATAGGTAATATTTTAGAGTATTTGAGTCGTAGAAGCTTTTTCAAGGAGCAAATGCGACGTATAAGGCCCCCGGGGGGTGATCGCTCTGACCGGACCGAACTTTGGCTTATCTTACTACACTACTATAATTCACGAATAATGTACTTTTGAAAGGGTACAATGATTTTCGATTAGACCGGCGGCGGCAGCGTAGAAGCGAACATTACTTCATCAGGTATTTCTCTGTCTAGATTATGTGTATTGGTACTTTCAGCGCATTGGAACAGAGTATTTTTGTAGGTTTTACTATAAAGTCTTACCTTGTATAAATACTGAAATATGTATGTCACGTTATAAAAGCTTATTATTGATTTATTTCCCATCAATTGTTCTTTTTCATTAATAATTATTATTACATTTTCCTAATGAAATTAACACATCCTCCGAAAAACATTTTGTTTTCATCGTCACACTATTACCTTCGGGACAGATAACCGACAAACGATTGACAATACACATGTAATCTAATTTATATAATAAGTTTTTGTGTATATTGTGTTTGTGTAAGAAGGAAAATGGATAAACGTATGATTTGTTCTAATGAAGCCTGATTGTTTCCACTAACGCACCTGCTGTCGCTGCGTTTTTCACGCTCGTTTTCCTCACAAAGACGGTGGAAATGTGTTACCTACAGTTTTTGTTATAGATACGTAGTTTTTTTTAGGGTATTGTGTATGAGCAATGTGATACGAAACAATACTAAAATATTGGTTTCCAACAGATATTATCAATAGAAAATATAAGTGATAGTTTGCAAAGTTTCGTATGTTTGTGGGATGAACATTTATTTTTGGGTTTTAATTATATCTGTTTATGATAATATCCATATATATTATATACGATAATATCTATTAATCTCCCATTTACTCGTAAATATCCACAAGACTTACATGTATTATAGCCGTACAACATGTATTTTGCAAATTATAATTTAAACGGTAGGTATAAAGTTAAATCTCCGCTGCTACGGTTTTCGCATGCCACATGAACGTTATCTGCAGGAAGACGCTCGCCTGAAGTCGTTAGTGAAATTTTGGGATCCACGGACACAGGATTAACTGAGATAGGTATACTGGTAAGTGAATGACACAGAATGTATCTTGGCCTTTAAATTAAGGAATGCAGTAAACATCCAGCTCGTACAACATTAATTACTTTAGCAACATTAAAGTTACGTTGTTTCGAATAGAATATGTTGCATCAGTTTTGTTTCCAATATAAAGCCTTTTATTCATATTTTTAAATACAATTATTTTTAAATGGACGGCCTGTAAGCCAATCGCTTTTTGAATATAAGCCATTTGCATAAAAAAGCGCATATTAATAAAATAACCTTGTCACGGCTCGTGTCGATAGCGTTGTGGCGAGTAAAAGTATACAGGCACACCGCAACGCGGAATAGGAAAAAAGGATTATTTGTTTAACTAATTCAGCGAGGGAAAAAGGGAATTTTGAAACTAGAAGCGTTTGTTTATTTATATAAATCAAAATGCGGTCTGCAATCGGACGTTGCCCAGTGGAGCGTCAGTTTTTCTTTCTCCCCGTGTAATAAATTGTACATAAAGGATCCACGCGAGCGAGTCACGCATAACATTTCATGGATTTATACCCCACACTTTTGTCGAAATTTAGATTTAGTGCCCCGCAAGCTCATAACTCACGGCGGCTCTTGGAGTATTTTATTGGATTCGAATAGAATAGGATTACGAGCGATTATTAGACGTTATGATGGCGTGATGCTTTAGTTTAACATGGATTAGATGGTTATATCATCGTTAGGGCAATTATAGGTCAATTTATTATTATATTGTCACAACAGAATTACGGGAATTATTTGTTCCTAAAATTACTAGTTTTATTTTAATATCATTAATTTATGTTTATTATTTAGATGATTTGATGATGATCTCATCTGTACTAATATCATAAAGCTGATGAGTTGATAATATAGATTATAGGCACTAACACCAATAGGGTCTTAGCGTGATAGAGCGAGCAATGCGGGTAAATACTCCAGTCAGTCAAAACAATCAATCTATATAAATAAAACTCAAAGGTGACTGATATAGTGATCTATCAACGCACAGCCCAAACCACTGGACGTATCGGGCTGAAATTTGGCATGCAGGTAGATGTCATAACGTAGGCGTCCCCTAAGAAAGGATTTCCTAAAATTCTTGCGGGAACGGGGAAAAACGGGGATGCACGTACAAAGTCGTGGGCGGAAGCTAGTTCACAATAATTCCAAAAGTTTTCAAACTTCGGTCAAGTGAATGGTACATTGGGACGACAATAAATCTCATATTGCAACCTTGTCCGCAGTCCGGAACATTGTTAAAATTGCAATTAAATTATTTTTTGCTATATGGTCGTGAAAAAAATTCCAAAAGTTCTGCAAATTTGGGGAAGTTTTCGATATAATATTAATTCATATCACGTATTAAATTTGCAACCAATCTCAGTGTACTAAATTTATAGGTTCTATGTACATACATTCAAATGGCAGAATACTTATCAACGTTTTTAATCTAACGCGAAAAATGCGTAGGTGCTTAAAACACGGGTTAAAATAGCGGGAGTTAATAACGCAATTTTTCAACATCAAGCAGGGAAAAGCGAATTCATAAGGGGAATACTTTATACATTGATGTATTCCACATGTCCCGTTTAAAAAGCAGCAATTACCGCATATTGCAGACTGACGCCAAAGGTTAATAAAGTCGGGCAGAGCAAAGCGTATTTATTTCCGACTCGTCCGCTCGTATATGAGTTTTACGTCATTTGGGCAAATTTTTCAAAGCAGAACAATTTTTTTACCCGCGCGATACGAGCCGAGTCCCGCCGGGTTAAATAACACTCGTTAACTTTCTGTGCACCGTCGGCTGGGGCAATTATACTGAACATATCATTTTAAATGGTTCGATTTAAAATTCTTCGGCATGTATTTTCGCTGAGGCTGTTAACCGTTTACGTAAGGACGAAGTTCGTATATTTTTTACATAAGCTATGGTAATACATGTTTGTAGGTATTATATAGCAAATGCCTTGTTTAATGGACATTTCTTTTAGTAGAGAAACTTTTTTAGGCACGTTGAGAGTAAAATTTCAAGGTCCCTTCATGGCACGTCACAGTCACGTCATGGAGTAAGGCGAAGATTTTGGTATATTTTAATCTTGCCCAAGAAGTTTTACTTCTGACACGTGTGCTTGGCACACATGCTCTTTTTTAAATTTTTATAATTACCCATCATTTAAATGATAGTTATAAATAAATTAAGTTAATACTCTGTACTGAATATATTGAAATTCTACCTTTATATGCATGATTTATAGATATCGCATGACAATTTAATTATGCCAGTTTAATGTCCTAAAATGTCCGGCACATTTCATATGCATACCAAAGTACTGCGTCTTATTAAGAATGCAGCGCCTACCCTTCCGGCGTGAAATAAAATGGTCAGATTCGTACAATATACACTTAGGAAATGTGAGATCTATTCGACTCTCTCTCTTTCTAGCTTTGAATATCCTGCAGCAATCTTGTGCAGATTTTGCGATAAGTCTTTCACTCAAATCTTGCTGAGATTCGTTTTAGTGCCGCGCTGGTAATAGATAAAAGGAAGCAGAATTTTGACTTAACGGAGGGAAAAAGTTATATGGATTTTAAACGTATTGATAACGTGTTCGTTGTGTACGTTCAGAACTTATATTTTCATATCGGAAAAGGAGAGTTGGAAATGGTTTTTTTTCTCATTTTCTTACATCCTGAAGTTGAAGTTAAAACTATTTAAATAGAGATTGAGTTCCAAATGTTGCATTAAATACTAGTTACATATTTTATTAGTCCCTATTGTGATTTATATTTCATGGCTTTCATTTTTATTTCTAGACTAAGGGCCGATTTTTCAATGCTTGGATAAAACTTATTCGTCGAATAATTTATAAAACTACCATTTTAAAAACGTATTCTAATTGCCCGTATTTGACATTTTACGTGACATTTTAATATTATCGTGTAATACTTTATTGGACGGATAAGTTTTATCCGAGCATTGAAAAATCGGTACTAATTTTAATTAGTTAATCTGGAAATAAAAACTAAATAAATACAATTATAGATATCAAACAATAAACCCGTGACTAAGCTCTTACGCTAAAAGATAAGAATAATTAATATTAATTCACTGAATTGTGGTAAAGACGGGAACATGTTCCACTTATTCACGGCAACCAATTGTTGTGGGGAATAATAAGATAATTAAAACAATATTGTCCTTCGTGCCACACGCGGTTAATTAGTATGGAAATAATACGAATGGAATTAATATTATGAAAGATGAAATGATTTCCGACGAGAAAGAAATATTATTTTGTGTAAAGTTATGTGTTAAATGAGTATATTAATTTTCAGATGTACGCAAGAAGATATTAGACAACAAATACTTAACAAAGTAGCACAAAACATAATATAAACATTAAAATTTAAAATATAGTGAAGACCTGTGGTAAAGACAATAGAGTAGAGTAGACAATAGAGAACAATAGCTATTTTTACGAGTATGTATTTTATTTAATTAAATTTAAAAAATGCTTTAAGTAATTGGGCTAATTAATTAATTATTAGGAATATTTTCGTACACTGTAACCCAGCACTATTAAATTGAACATAATTTATATCACCATTCGTTGAAAACAGGATGGAGGATTATGATTTTTGAATTTATACATTGAGCATTTAGGTACCTACGTGATACTTGAATTGAAAATTCTATAAATGTTTACAGATTATTATATTGTTTATATTAAATTTAAAATCTACACTCTTACAGACATCCAGACCGCAATTCGTCGTCAGAACTCGCATTTACTCACATTGCAATAAAAATCTGCTCAAACAGTAATCTCCTGAAGTCAAATATCAATTCCAAGAAAGTAATTTAAAATATCTGTGGTACTAGAGTTGTTCTATCCGATCTTTTAGCAAATGTCGGTTTCCCATGAAATATGCATTAAATATTTACACAGTCTCCGCCTCCTGGAGTCAGCTGAATTGAAAAGATTTGCAATTCACCGAACATCCTTTACGAAAAAAATGGCTGAACAAAGCTAAGGAAGTCCGGTGACGCTAAATACTGACCTAAATTTTGGAAGAATTAATTTTGAAAGTCGTATTATTTGGTGGTTTTTAGATTATTGTATGACATAGATTTATTATTGTTTTCATAAAAATTTCATAATTATTATTGTTTTCATTGTTTATCAAAGGCTCTAGGCTAGGTACTTGTAGCATTGTTGATGAGAAGGGAGTACTCATGCTACCGTTATTGATAATTTTAATATTTTGAATTTTTGATAATCTATAGGTATTTTTATCAGTCACTAAAATGGTACTAACAGGTATTCATGAGTACATTTTATAAGATACTTGGAAAAACCAATATTTTGCATGATTTATTATTTAACAAAAAATAACACGTAATCTTCTAAAGAGGAAGATCGCCACCATCGCCACTAATTAGAATAAGGAACTAGCCATTCTTCATTTTCAGAAAACTGACACGAACAATGAACATGCCGCAGTTATATTCGCTTTGTTTTGTCTAATACCGTCACAAGAATCACACAGTTCATTGACAGAGTCTAAAAGAATGTGATTATAACATATAGTTAGATAAGAAGGGTCAAAAGAGGAGGATTAAAAGCTATTGGCTGACTGCCCATCCAATTTTCTTTGTTGACGTCCCGTGGGAGTTACAGCAAGATAATGTTAACAAAGACGCCGGGCAATGTTCGCACGCCCATAGAAACAATATTATCTGCTCATGGATCTAGTAAGAAAACAATTACACTACATTTTCTTTGTGCCTTTTTTCTTGCGTCTGAAAAATATGTTATAATGCTGGCGTGAGTGGTTCTTTAATGTTATTCGCGCTTTGTTCGTAATCTCAGTTAATCTCAGATTGACATTAGTTTAGTTGGTGATAAATGTATGGTTATTATTGTTATGTTACTGTATTGCAATCAATTTTATTTCTGATTTATTTGTTAATTTAATGATTATTTGTTTGATAATCTATATCTATGTTATTTCTTCTCTTCAATTCACTTAATGAAAGCAATGGCCGTACTTTTTTACGCAGATAAATAACAAATAACAATAATTAACTTTACCATTGTCTATTTGAAGCAGCAGTTCAAATTTAACGCTGCAGTATTAAACATTATCATGACATTATATGCGATTACTTGAAACTGAAAGTATGCACGCAATTTCCAGCACTTATTGCTCGTATCGTGTCCGTATTACGACCCTCTGGATTCCCATCATACCACGTCAGAATTAACGAGCGGCGGACTATTTCAATAGCACCAATACGTGGCTATGTAGCTTTTAGAATGATCTCGTCTACAGCTATCCGTTAGCAGTTAAATGTCGGACGTTATATCACGTACTAAGTTCAAGGAGTTGCTTGAAAAGTGTGGCCCGTGCGACCAATATAGGTGCACGTTTGATATGAGTAATGAATGTTACATAATATGCCCTGTTTTATAACATTTAACTAAAAATTATCGTATTTGTACGATAATTATCGTACGTATCGTGCGTCACGCGACATGCGCTACACAGACCAAAAGGTTGAGACGATGTAATAAAAGTTTCACTTTAACTAGTGAATAAACATAAAAAAATACAAGACATTGAACTTGCATTTCATCATCATCAGCCCATATACGTTCCCACTGCTGGGACACGGGCCTCCTATGAGGGTACAGGCCATAATCCACCGCGTTGGCCAAGTGCGTGTTGGCGGATGACACGTCATGTCGTCGAACTTTTTAATTCTTCGACATGTCGGTTTCCTCACGATGTTTTCCTTCACCGTTCGAGCAGTGGTGATGTTACAATATGCGCAGATAAATTGAAAAATCAATTTAATTCCTGCACGCTCGCCTGGTCTCGAACCCCGGACTTATCGATTCGAAGTCCGAGGTCTCACCACTGAGCCACCACTGCTCTACTGAGCCACCACTGCTCTAACTTGCATTTAACTTAGATTAATGCAACTCAGGTTGAGTTGAGACCGCCTGCAAATGTCGCACTAGTTTGTAGTGATCGAGTACAGCCAAGCCATCGTGTTTCGTTGCGCATTGGTCTTCGATATTCGTCTTGTCCAGTATCCGTATTGATGCCAGTGGATATTTCTCCCCTCTCTTCGGTACTTTCCCTAACGATGTTACACGCTCGGTTCAACATGTCTGCCTCTTAATCAATCGGTGTCCTTAACCAATGCTCGGCGAAATTGATGAGATTTGTTACTAATCAAGGATATGTTTGTCACAATATTCTGTGATATATTATATAGGCACAGATTTTTAAAAATTGTCTGTAACAATCATGTTAATTCTTTACACAAATGGCAAGGGACTGATTTATGTGTGTTGTTACAACAAACATTGTACCACAACGTGATCCTTTTGTGTTCTCTCACTTGATATCACATAAAATGCTAATAACCCAACCCAATCCAGAACAACTTCCGTAACGAAGTGTCGGGTACATTCAGACCAGGGAATATTAAATAGAATTAACATGTTTACATTCTAAAACAGGCATAGTACTTTAAGAGGAAATTCAAATAATCATTTGCATTTCCGCGTCAAACTTGGCTTGCGCCCCACCGTTATAAATGGTCCCTTCAGGCCCCAGTTCATCCCAGTTTTTCAACAAAGTTCACAAATATGTGCGTTGGAGATAAGGGTCGCCACCTGCATCAGTGCCTTGCCTAATGGCACATTAAGGTAGACAGTTTGTTCGAAATGGGTTGTACGCCAGATGTCGTTCGGTTAGGGTTAAACTAACTTACCGTTTTGTTCACTATATAAAATATTTCATGCACCGCATTTGTTCAATTACAAGCGATAATGTAGCTACTGAAACTTCTGTTCAACTGCATGAAGTCCGTGGTATGGTAAACTGTTTGTAGAAATCTTCTTTGTATACGTGATCGCTATAGGAACTATAAGTATTGCTACCCAGCATAATATAATAATATTTTGAAACAAAACTGAAACAGTTATTAAATGAAATAAATGAAAAACGGGTGATTTTTCAAGTACGATACCGACTGCGAATGTGGTGAAACCTTTTCATTTCAGACGGAATGATTTTTAAATAATTTTTCCATAAAATGAAGTTTCCAGCGGTAAGTGACCGTATCTACTTAACTCAAATTACGAGAGTTCTAAGCGAGTGGAGCGATAAATAAAAAATAAGAGTCGTCTCGTGATGGATGCTGCCCCTGGGTAATCATCGCTCTAGTGGCAAGTGTAAAAGCTCGCTTCAATGTAAAAATATTCAGCTAAGGAAATTTTTCATATGAGATTTGAGGTAAAAGTTATTGTGAATTAACAAATCTGTGGTAAAGCAAAAATAGAAATATATAATTAACACGAATAACAAGAAAACGTTATCGAATATAAATTTAATTTAAGAAATAACCACTGCTTGAACGGTAAAGGAAAAAATCATAAAATCGATATCTCATTTGCTCAGATGATGAAGATGATGATGATGAAATAGCTAAGTAAAAAATTGGTCCAAATAAATTCAAATAGAAACAAAAGACCGTTATATAAATAGCCTTTGCTGATTAATATTGTCGTTACCCAGCATCATGTTGCAGGAAAAAGAGGATATTAGGATGAAAACTATTAATTAAAAGACCCTGGTCATCATCCGACAAGACAGCTGTCAGTTCGCCCTTTACCCTGATGCGAATGACGTGAGGTTTTTTTGGTATCTCTACAAATGAACCTTTGTAATTTCGTACAGGAGTAATGTGTAACACGTCATGTAATGTTATTAACTTTTGTATAGACATTTTTAAAGCGAAAAACCGGAACAAATGTGTAATCGTTGACTTTAGGTATGGTACCTCACACCTATTTAGTGGGACTAATGACATACAAATTCATTAACCCTTTTATAAAATTTAATAAAAAATAACTTTTGATTGCGTATTTCCGTTATTTTGTTACTTTAACTAAATATTGTTTTATTCGTATTAATTGTATTATATTGGATTAATTCTAAAAATAAACACGTTTTAGGTATATTCTTTCTTGTTTAGACACATTCACAATCACACCTTTGATCCTTATCATGAGGGTGACGAGATGAAAATTGAGAAAGCAGACGATTTATTAATAGTATGTTATGAATTTTCAGGTGCTTATTCTTAAAATGTATCGATAATCATCTCTTCTTTTAATACGAGTAGTAGTCTGATCAAGATTTGTTTAGAACTGTTTTACCACAAATAAAACAGAGTTTTGATAAACAAGAGATATTCTTATTTTTCTGGTGACTGGTGCTCAAATCATTGCTGTTGCATTTCTTTATGAAATGTATCAAAGTTTGAATTACCTACGTCCATTGTGGTTGCATAAAAACATTCACGTGATGCTGTAAAGTCTGTTAAAAACATTGAGTTAATATGTACAAGTAAAAAAATGTGTGCGTGTACTAGAATACACACGTAAGAAGTGAAACTTCTTTATGACCTTATTTTTCAAAAAATAATTTACTATATGCAACTTTATGCCGGCTCCACACTCGCGCCGCGAAGGCCCGCGAAGGCCGCGAACCGCGAGTGTGGATGGTTTCGCGACATCGCGTTCGCGCTTCGCGGCGTTCCCCGTCCGGTGGCGGTTTTTTGGTCCGCTTAAAAGGGTTTGCGAAGCGCGAACGCGAACGCATCCACACTCGCGCTGTGTTCACAGTTGTTCCGAATTACGTATTTTATGTTTTAAAAGCAAACATAATTTTAGTGCATATTATTTTTATTAATTCTCATATATTCTCATTTATAAATTCTCCTTAACTTGTTTTTTGGACTTTATAAATGCATAATTGTAATTCGCTAAAGCGCACAATGTCAGGTCAGCAGCAACTTCCACGTCCATTTTAGTCAAATGCGCGAACGTTAATGCGAAAGGTCGCGAGTGTGGAGGGCTATATTTATCGCGGCGTGTCAATGCGCGAACCGCAGCCGCGAACCGCGCCCGCGGTTCGCGGGCGAGTGTAGAGCCGCAGTTACAGAAATACATCGAATCACGCGTGGTAGGGATAAGAAAAAGATGGCGCGTTACGGAAAAATGTCACGCGTAACGAAAAAATGTTACACAATTTTTTTTCAACCCCGATAAAGAAGTTTCACTTCAGTAATATTATGTTTATCGATATTTATTGTGTACGAAGAAGACGAAGAAGTATTAATTTATATTGCGGCATAATATCATTGTTTCGTTAATTAAGGACAAACATTTATTATGTGTCTATTGGTATACAATTTAAATTAATGATATGTTAGATAATTAATGTTTGTATTGTTTTATAATACCATAATTGAAATACATAATATTATTTATGTTAACAAGTGTGACAAATGAATAAATAATAGGTAACACACGGCGAGAATACCATTTGGTAAGAGGTAAGAGTTGATTACGTTGAACTCGGTTTTAAAAATAAAACAACATAAGGGTACATTTTCCACTAATATTGTGCGAGGATGTGTCGCGAGGATTATGTTTGTGAATAACCAATAGTATCGCTTCAAACGCTAAACGCGTCAAACTTCAAACTTCTTGGTGGAAAACTTAGGTGGAAAAGCACCCTAAGAGCTGCATGTCGTTCGTCGTTCCTAGTTAAATAAACACAAATAGCCTATAAATAAAAAGACAAGACATAATTTAAGAATAGCTCCCCAAATCGGCAGGTGCTCAAGAAAGGCGCCAATTGCTTGTTTTACGTTTTCCTCCAACACGACTTACATAATATTATGTTTATTGTAATGACCGTGTGTGATACGATTCGATTTTATTCCTTGTTAAGATATTCTTGCTTGTTGCTCGGAAGTTTAAGCGCTTACGCGATGCTCCGTTTCAAATGTTGATGTTTATTTTTTCTTTGTAATTCTTCCGTCTTGCTTCGTTCAACAACGTTGGATCAGGTTAGCCTTTAAGTCGTGTTTCGACCGAATGAATTTAAATTTAAACTTTTGTGCTTTTAATAAAATAGTGAAGTCCCGTGTCCCCGTAGTGGGGTAATGGGCAGATGCATTATGGATACATCTGTTTCACTGATCGATTTTCTTTGGGGACAAGTAAGTGATCAGCCTTCTGTATCCTACCAGACCGAGACATATTTTTTTTTCGTCGCCACCGGGAATCGAACCCAGGAACCCTCGGTTCTACGCTCACGCGTCAACCACTGTACCTATACTAAGGAGGCGGTCAAATCGCTTTTAATACAAGCTTGATTATTAATATAGTTTTATTACATTGATATGTTAAGGATATACGATTTAGCAATATTTATGATCATTTCTTTATGCATGAACGTGAAAATATTCGTCATATAAATCTTAAAATATTAACAAAAAAAGAAATCAACAATAAAATCATAAATAAGATTATTTCACAGAAGTAACAGCAGCGAAGATTTCGGAGCTTGTTGCTGATATCACTTGGTTGACTCGTCACCTAGTTCCAATACATATTATCACTACATATAAAATGGATCCTCATGATATACCAATAACACAGAATACCGAACAGACCCATTTTGCGGCCAACCTTTTCCTTTTACTTCCTATTTTGCTTTGCTTATTTATTACTAGCAGTGAACGTGCTCAACGCAAATTTGTTTTCATAATATTTCTTATGAGCGTCGTTTCAGTATTATATGATTGTGATTTTAACGATTTTGTACTTTATACCCTGAAGAATACGATGCTTATTTCTATTGATATCTTGTATTGTACGCGCATTTGTCTATTTATTTGCTTTATTGCGACATTTTATAATATTCTCCATTTGCGCGATAAGACGCGAGACTCATCTGTTAGTAGAAAGTGCGAAAAAAGTACTTTTTTGTAACTATATGAATTGCTTTTGCTGCATTTCTTTTATGCAAGGACTGTAGCTAATATTTTTAAAAGCTTTACTTGACTTATCGAGTTCCAACGGGATGAAGATAAAATCTCAATATGCGTTCTCATTTACATAATTGTATTGCCCAATTTTTCTTCGTTTTACTGTCGTCGTCAGCATAAGAACTGGGAATTTGGGGAATCAATGTAAGTGTCTACATACAAGCATATATTATTATAACACTTTAAGTACGTTCATCTAAAAAAATGTTGGCGTGAAGAATCACACAAATTTTTAACTTACTAATTTACTATTATTAAATTGATTGAATTCAATTTACTTTAAAAGGTTAAACAAATTACTTATAACCTACTAGCGGTCCGCCCCGGCTTCGCCCGTGATATCTCCATACTAAATTTCATGCAAATTGGTTCAGTAGTTTAGGCGTGATTGAGTAACAGACAGACAGACAGAGTTACTTTCGCATTTATAATATTAGTATGGATAATAATAGGTTGTTACATAAAATTACGAATGTTTAATATTGAGGTAATTCCTTGAATATAAATTGAACGATTTTAACCTAAACATTTATTCAGCAAAAGGCATTTAGAATTAAATTATAACATACAAAATTATTCGGGCACACAAAGGGCGTGTAAAAATTAATGTAAATTCAAAGCTCGTTTCGGATATCTGTTTTGAAAACTATTTCAGTAACGTTAAGCACCTGCCGCTTCCTCGCCGTCCTCAAACTTTCCTTTTCAATGAATGTTTCGAAGTCGTTTCGTTTGTTATTGTTTTCGATTACCAAAGTTCAATGGCTGGGCGATTCACGAAACTGCTTATCGAGAATGTCACAGCAGTTAACTTTGTATCCTATTAGTGTAAAGTACTGCTTTTATTAGGTCCCTACAAGCTCCGCGAATGTTAAGCCGTGCAATAATATTATGATATAATTGAAACTAGTAAACGTCGAACAAAGGAATTCAATTAGGTACCGGAGCAAATTACGCCCACGAGCGACATGCTGTCTGAAGCGAGGTCTACAGCAGTAAATAATGTTATTGGATTGATTGAATAATATTTAACGACGGCTGGATAAGTTGATTACTCGAATATCATAAGTTCGCGGCATTTATTGAAGCAAACAAATATTGTGGGCATAAAACGTAGGAAGTATTCGAAAAGGCATTAAACAAATACTTGCGGACGTAATAAATTCCACCGAGGCTCTGTTTTCTATTAGCAATTTATTAAACATAGCAAGCACATAATCTTAATCTTAAGCAAACAAGAGAAAACAATTAAAGTGTCCAAGCGACGGTCGCACGGCAGCAAATTCCTATAAATTTTACTGAAATTATAGCTCCTGCCGCAGTATTTCAAAAGGCTTATTAAAGAATTATGCACACGTTACGAGGAACTTTAGCTAGCTTAAGATCCTGCTCATGAAAGGAATTTAATAACAATGGATTTTTATTCACGTGTCGTCGGGTGACGCTATTTTCAGAATTATTTACTGATTTTAACCTCGTTTAAGGTAATTTGGTTTCTTGGTTGGATTATGGTTTTACGTATTTTAATTACCTATCTTCCTTTTAAGTTCCTGTCATTATAAATTCGAATTTTTTACAGTGTAACATTTGCTTATTAGATATCGTTTTCCACAACAACTATAAAATTACTAAGCTCAACCCAAAAATTTATAAATATTTCCATGTACGTAGAACACGTTAGTACAACCAATATTGACTGTTGATGTTTTACAATTCTATCGAGTATTCCCTATAAAAGAGAACCGCTAAATCGCTAAGAACATAGCGCTGCGGCTATTCCGACAAGCAGAAAGGGATTTATTTCATTATCTAGATTCGAATTGCAAATGACTGGAGCTCCCCACCGACATCTGCATTTCTTGATCGATGCGGTCTTGTCTTCTACCGTATGCTCCCTGTATTCATTAGTAATTGAATAAAGTTGCTTTATAGTTTACGCTTTGCGAAGAGATTATGATGATGGATCCTTTTCCGATATAGTCAGGAGAGTTATGATAAGAATGAGAATAGGTTTTATGCGTTTCATAATTCACATTTATTTAAAACAAAGTAGCGACTGTACTATATTCGACTCTAACCTACTTAGAGGTATTATCGCTCAATGTTTTGTTGGAATTTTGGACAACCGTTTACACTTATATACAGATTCTGATCACTAAAATGTCTATCGTTTAACATTTAATTACCCTATTTACAAAACTAAAAAAATGAATCCGTCCAACACAATACAAAACGGAAACTCAAAAGAGGCTAATGGATTTGGAAAAGGGCACACAGCTTGCCAAAGATTCTTGTCACTTGGATTAATTCTGTTAAACAAACCACGAAGTATAAAGCGAGTATAGCCAGATAAGGGCCCCGGAAATTGCCTTAGAGTAGGACCAAGTGCTCGGAGCTACACGGCAAATAGTTGATGGATGGTTCTGTTGCATGACTGAATAATTGTTACTTCAGCTTGCCCGCCGTGTTCGCGTGCCGACACTTGGCCTTTCTTAGCTAATACGAAGAGAATTTTTATTGTGACACCTCGGACTAAATTTGTTTTTCGAGCAATTTGGCGCGATGATTCAACGGGCTGGCGATTGGCGAAACGGTTTATGGATAGCGTAGCGTATGTAGATTGAAGTTGTATTTTAAAAGTAGGTGTAAAATTATAGAATTTAAAATTAGATAGGTAATTAATAAAAAATTATTTGGTCCATGTTAGAGTTAATTTAATTTTAGAAACAAAGCTAATTGAATGTTCTTGAAAATACTCATACTACTACTAGTAAGGTTCATAATATACCATACTACTTTTCCTTATGCCACAACTTCACCCACTAGTGTCCGTCCAGAATCAGGCCCTTATAGGGTGACACCTCTCATATTATCAATGAGAGCGATAATAAACCTGATATTGTTGCAGATTTCAGCAAGGGATCTCGTCAATACAGATAAGACCAATTTATTACAATGAAGCGTGACATAGCCCTTGAAATTTGCATGAAAAATAAGGGTTGTTAGCCCACGTCAAGAACCGATAACAATCAAGTTAGTAGGAGCACTGGAAAAAATACATGAAGTAGCAATTACGATACAAGCATACTTTTTAAATATATAAAATAAAATTTATTTATAATTAGCTATGGTATTGGTAATAGATTGTTGAGGAATCGTTCGCGTGTATTTTGTGGTGTGGGGCGATAGCCATTCCCCATACAAATTTAAATCTATAACTGCGTTCCCCCAAGTTTGTTGTCAGGATTATAACTATGTGTTAGAATGTTACATGTTTTATCCCAATATAAACAATCATGCGAACATTGGAAGACAACAAAACTAATAATCATTATGCTGACGAATAATTTTGATGGGACAGTGCCATATTCATCAATGATTATCCTATTTAAATAAGTATAACCAGTAATAGGAGCATCTGTGGATTGTATTGTAGGTGCATTATTTATCTGTAGATGATGTAGTTTATTTTGATAAAAGAAGGTGGTTGTAGCTAGTTTGACTAAAATTTTAGTCATGTCTCTTCTACGTATTCTAGTAATTTAAATACTATTCAATAATCCTTTACATTAAGTAACAACGTAGAAGAATTCGTTTGTAACTCCAATCGTCGTAGCGTCGTAGGCCGTAGCGTGTAGTCATTTTGTAACAATATATCAAATATTGTATTTATTTATTTGATGATTTCAGCTTTAAACGCAAATAAATAAATATGTAAAAAGCAAAATATAATTCAAATATGTATAATTATAATACATTATTTTGTTTAAGTTACACGCCGTAAACACATTTTTTTTCTCATTTAATGTTTATAAATTCTATATATAAGTATATCCAGAAATACGATCTGCTTCGTTAATGATTGCTATAATTGTGGCTATAATTAATTAGTGAATAATTTGATTAATGTTGATTTGATTAATTCGCAGATATCAAAGCATAAGTTGGTAACAAACATTCTAAAATCAATTTGTACAAATAACATTAGATTAAAATTAGTTAACTACACATAATGTGTATATTATTTCCATACATAATATCATACATATTTTATATAATCTTACATATTATATTTATACTCTTCCCTACTCCTCTCTTCTGACTAATTTTTCTCCCTACGTCTGGTTCTTTGGAAGAAATAGCTGTTTAGAACACCGCCATTTGTTTTAATTTATATTATAACTAGATTAAGTTTCATAGTAAATTTATAGAGAAATGAATGAATAAAATATAAATAAATGTATTCCAAATTCACCATTTGACAAATAACTACGTACAAACTACCTCCACTATTGTATGTTTATGCCACGTCACGGAATCCATAAAGTGTATCCATAAATACAAAAAATCACCGAGTCAGGCTTGTATCGTTTGCGGATTATTACTTTCTTTATGTACGTATTATTCATACTTGGGTATTATTGAGCTCATATTTCAAGTGCCATATTGACCAAATAGGGATCGGGTATTATCATTTATCTAGTGGAGTAAGTTAATTCAATTACTCTTAGGAAAGAACATGTTTTTGTAACATCTTATTATGAACACGTAAAATTAGGTTGTTAAAGTAACTGATATGTTGATAATATATTTGGGTTCAACGACTTGAGAAATTAAGTACGACATTTTGCGTAGGAATTTTTGGAGTGATCTTCTTTGTTATACAAGTTTGTGGCATATTATGTTTTCTATATGGAAAGGCTTATCCGTTTAAATAAGAATAGTCTGTGTAATGTGTGATCTAATGATTTGTTGGCATTTTAAGCCAAGCATATCGTAAATACGAACTTTCTAGTAAAATCTATTGAGTTGAAATATAATATAGCTTTGTATAATTTATAACTGCATTGCAATTATGAACTTATAAACACAACTTGCAATGACGCTAACGTTCCAATATACCTAATATAATGAGGACTTAGCGTGCACCTGCACGCTAAACTTTGATACCATTAATTACTTTTTCAAGTACAAATACGCTGCATAATACTTTAAGACAAAGAGGTGCGGTATAAGTAACTAATTATTAAATAAATTTTAATATGAAATGGTACATAACAAGTGTAAAAATAAAAAGACTTTCATTGAACGTTAAGAATACTCCCCTAGGCCCTATTGGTTTCTTATTATCTACATAGGGTATTCTAAACTTTCCTTACCTTCTTTTATTATTTTTCTTAGATCTTATATACCTAATATGTTTACTTACTTGAAGTAATCTGAATATTGTATCTGATTTATAATAGAATAATCTAGATAACTTAATTCCATCAATGAAAGATTGAGTTCGCTTTAAAGATTAAAAACTTAATCAAATATGGGTTAATCAAATAAAAATATGTATCTAATTAACTTTTCAGCACAGATTTATTTTTCATAAACATCCAGATTATTTTCATTAAACCATACTTTGAAAATAATGGTTTAGTTACCAGAATAACGTGTCATAATAAATGTACATATAAGAAAAGTTGAACCCTTCCAATGGGCGTTTCTCAGTTCGTGGTTATCAAGTAAGGCGCCGTTAATCACGTTTGCGAAAAGATAAAGAACATGCATCCAGTCACGATACAACACTACCGTTTAGATATAACGATGCTATTCAGTCTTATATATATGAATAAACAACATTTTAAATAAATTATAGTACGACATTACATATGGCATTTTTTGAAAGTAGCTAATGAGTAGATACAAAAAAAACGACGTGTGGCACTCGGGGACTGCCACGGTAAAGCTATTGCATGCTATGCCTTCAAGCCACACCTCCGCCCGTCATAGTGGGGACTGGGGAGCGTGAGGTTTTTTCGTTACGGAATTTCTCGATTCGGTCCCCGCGCTCAAGGCCAGCGATAGAAGCTAGGCAATAGCTTAAAAAAAACTTTACTACTAATTTAAAAGCTGAGAACGCTGACGTTTTATTTAATACGTGGTTTCATTCACAAATCCATAATATAAATGACTTAAAATCTATTATTGCATAATATTATGACCATTATCATTTTTATATATTATGTTCCAATTCCATATTTTCATTTTTCAATTAACTACATGGTTATAAGTTACTTTAAAACAAACGTACACTGCACTCACATGCAATTCTATTCACATCTTTATCTTCTTGAATGCAGTCCATAAAACGTAATACAGTTTTAGAGTTTTATAGTAGCAATTTAAATGGGTCTGGCAGATGATACTCCGCAAAGAGCCAGTGTTTGAGAACAAACGACATGTTGGTTGTAGCGACATCTTGGCTCATAGCGTTCGTGCTGACAAATTGTTCACTGGCCTTTGAATCTACAGAATTTCATTTCCAAGTTTAAAAAGGTTAAGTGAACACGATACATTTTGTATGTAATACACTAAAGACGTTGAGGAAGAAGGAGTCGTTTATTTTAGTTGGCAATGATATACGTGTTTCGAAAGCTTTAAAATAGGGGTTACTTTTAATTAATATTAAGGATTAGTGTCTTTCTGTCAATCATTTTTAATAACAGTTGTTAATAAAATTGGGTTGCGTGTGCTTCCCATCAATTTTGTTACGAAGATAAGCAAATGTATTCTGTAATTAAATCAACAAATGAAAAACGCACGTAAATGACTAGACATGAGATTAGTCATGTCTAATTGAAACATAATTGTATTTTGTAGCTGGGGAAATAAAAATGACACGCAATTCCTTCGTTGGCATTTATTCAACTTCTGTATTGTCTTATTTTTAAGTAAAATTGCAGCATTGCAGTATTTTCGATTCTTTAAGATCAGATATTTTCTCCTTTGCTTGTATATCATGAATAAAACTAAATTGCGGGACGAGCTTTGCGTCTATAATAAAAGTAAATATATGTACTGACTATTTCAAAACGGTTTTGACTGGTTCTAAATAGTGTTTATATACGGATAATTTATATTGTAGTGAGAAGAAAATTATTTTATTTATTATTGTGCTAAATAGCAATAATTTTTTTAGATCTTTTCTCTACCGAAAATAACACAAGAACGAAAAAAAAAATACTTGTGTACCTGTAATTAACAGGAAAAAATAAATGATTTTACACATAACGCAAATTTTAAATTTTTAACAAAAAATAATCATATTAAATGAAAACCTCGTTGCGTTGTTTTAACCTATATACTATATACATACATATAGGTTACAGTTTTTATGTTGAATTAATACCAATGAATAATTATTTCTATTTAGTATCAGTTTTGCACAACAAAGCACAAACAGTATTTGTTGTGATTCACCAAATATTTTCAGTTCAGTTTTTGATCAGCATTTGAACTGATATTTTAATAGTTTATAATTTAAAGCTTTGTTTTAAAGGCTTACCTAAACATAAGTGCCTGAAAACTTTATAAATTCTAAATTGAAGCCTAAAAGCTTAGCAACAGTGGAAACACGAAGCGCGCCTGGTTTTTATAAGCATGAAAATTTATCGTTTAATATTTACTCGGGCTTTGTGAAAGGCGCAATTATATTCTATGTATGCAAATCACTTCATTGTAAGCTACAGTATAATAACAGCTATAAAAGTTAACTCGTTTCGCGTGATACGAGCTATGGCTTCTGTTTATGCCATTGTTCAGATAATTAGGAGTTATGATGTAAATGTCTTCATTTTGTTAAGTATGTGGCAGATGAAATGTTAATTTGCTATGAAGTACTTGGTAAGTTATTATTTTGTATACATGTTCTTGCAGGAATAAAACCTGAAGCATTTCACAATGTTATAAGGAATTATGTACCACTTTTAAAGAAAAAGGGGTGTATAATAAACTGAAATATCTACCTTCTATCAAATATCTTACTGAAATAATATATTTAAACATGATACTGGTAAAACTTGGAATATTATTCCAGGATCGTTGGGTTACCGTTAATTTGAGATAGATAAGATTGAATTTTATGAAATACATCATAATAAATGGGCCCATTACTTGTGATTGAATGATATGAGTCATAATGAGTTTTCCCCAGTGTAGCCAACTTGTATAATCACGCAGTTTGTTATCGCTCTTTGTTAGAGTTCTGCAAACAAAATATCGCGAAAATTTGCATTACACAGGCTGAAGGAAGGGCGGGGCAAGGGCTTGTCATTAATAATAGAGCGTAAAGTTAGAGGGCGTTCCCGCCCTGCAGACGGGGTTAACGACCTTGTTAACTATGGCCATAAACAATTTTTTTCACTTTCCGGTAGGTCAGGTAACTATGTTCTTTTTTGAAGTCGCGATAGTAATGTGAAACCACACATAGATATTCCTTCAGGCATATCAATGTGTGGTCATTCTGAAAAGCAATATTATAATGCACTTTTTAACTAGTTGGATTCTGTTAAGGTTCATAATTTCTTTACTAAAATAATAACTTATATAGTTGAAGTTTTTGTAAAAAATCGCTAGTCAATTAGAAGAAAACATGTCCCATTTAATTCTTCAAGTTTTATAAGCTACGATTTATCCTAAGCCCACAAAGAAAGTCTTCTTATATTTTGGAGTCGATTAAAAATTATCAAAGATTGCAGTTGTTTTTCTAAACTTTATACTAATTGTATTTCAGTTATAAAACTATTTTTTTTGTTATATTTCCGGGTTGTATAACAAAATTTGACTGAGTATAAAAAAAATGTGAAACCAAAAATTAAATCAGGCCCTCCAACCAAATTACCTCTAAACTGACAACCAAAAAAATCAGAAGAACGAGTACGTTGTTAGAGAATACTCCAGTGAATATTATTTTGAGTTCGTTTGAAGAAATTGTTATTATGTAAATAGCATAGACGTCATTCCAACAGATGTGGTTACTCCCTTGCTCAGCCTCCGTGAAATTGGCTTCACATATTTTAAAAGCGTTTTAGTAATTTTCGACGAGATTTTTCGGCACTCATTTGCTTTCCATCTCTTTTTAATTAGCAATACGGTAATACTGATATCTGAATAAACTTTGACTGAGATCAAAAAGTGCAATTAATGCACTCATAAATTAATAATATGCTTTTAAGTTTCGTGCTTCTGGGATCAAATTTAAACATATTTAATGCTTGTATTAAATATTGAGTGAATTATTTGCATTTTTTAGTATAAGAGGGAGCTTAAATTTTAAATTTTGGTAGTATACTATAGCTAGGTATCGTAAAAGAGTATTTAATTCATCACAACTCTATAAACTGTTATCAATCCATTGCATTTTATCAGTTTTTTAAAGTCATTCTTACAAAATAACACGATGTTTTCTAATCATAGCTTTCCTAGGTTCTTATAACCGAGGGCTTTTAGTCTAGTGAATAGAAATCTTCAATGTAGACAGTCTCTTATCTTGGAGAGCATCACGGCTTATCAGCAGGTGGGATCGAGGTGTGACACCTGAACAAAGCTACACTCTTTTTAAATTGGATATCCATTGAGACTTTAAAGTTGAAGTTTAGCAATGCATGTAAGTTTAACTAGGTACGCGTTATTACACTATGATAGTATAGTATAGTTTTATATTATCTGTGGTATAACTATGAAATGCTATGGTTAGTTTTCGTCGTTATTAAAAAAAAAACTACATGTACCGCACGGTTTCACCCGCGGACGAATCCGCAGAAGCAAGTATTTCTCATCATAATATAATTATTATTCTTATGTAATCTATATTACTGTAAAGTTTCATCCAAATCCGTTAAGTTCTTACCACAAACATACCACATCAGCTTTACATACATCCTTACAAACTTTCGAATGTAATAATTTATACCCTGTATGATAATTATTGAAAAATATGACAGCGAAAAATCTTGTTATTTAGATTTCTATGATAAAAATGCAACGGAGCCAGCACATAAGATTTAATTAAAGCAACTCAAAATTGTATTATAATAATGTTTGTCAATTTTGACAAGTTCTGCTACAAGAGAGGGTTGAAACCGACCCTTAAGCCGATTATTCCACCTAAACAATTGACAAAATTAATCTAAAAAGCTTAAGTGGCGACACGCGAAACGCATTATTCATTCCGCGTATTATTGCTTTGAATATTGTATTTGTGTATTTTATACGGAAACGGATTTATACCGAGAAAGTTTGGCTGTATTGTCTTTATTATATTTATGTAGAATCGAGCAGTAGTATACCTATACAATTTTTTTTTGTTTCTCTTACTTTTTTATGGCTTGACATTGTAGAAATTGGTACGTATACTTCAATACACATAATGTTAAGAAATCTATAATTCATTAAAATGTACCTATCATAGACAATTCTTTTCAAGTCATAATCATCATTATTATATTATCTCTATGATCTACGTGACCACTTGGTGACCACATATTACCCACTATGACAGCTCTAATAATCAAATATGACAAAATGATTCTGTCAATAACGGCCCCTCGGCAAAGCCAATTCCATAGAACAACAAGCTACATTTTGAAAACCGCAGCGAAAACAGACATTTTGTTTGACTGTTATTAAATCATCGTGTTCGGTAAAGGATGAATTGCAAAGCAAATTGTCGGTGATTTTGATTGGATTTTAGTGAACGTTTTTTATTTATACATGTGTATTTGCTCAATAGGCCGCCTGAATAGAGATTTGGGGTTTCATAGGCAAATTAAAATGTCGAGTGGTTGGGGAGCGTCAAATGTGCCTTTATTCATAAGATTGTTCGGATTTTTATTCATTCGGATACAGGTTAACCCCAATGAGGGTTAACGTACCTACGAAATTCGTAATGAAAATATAATATATTATGTTAAAGCGTTATTAAAATTTTTGTGAAATGTATAAAAAAATACGTGTGGCACTCGGGGACTGCCGCGGTAAAGCTATTGCATAGCATGCCTTCAGCTACACCTCCGTGCCTGTCGGAATGGGGAGCGTGAGGGTTTTCGTTACGCAATTTCTGGATTCGGTCCCCGCGCTCAAGGCCCGCGATAGAAGCTATGCAATAGCTTAAAATGTTTCTATGTTTTATTTCTATCACATTTAAAATATTTTATGTGACTGTAAAAACGACCTTTTGAAAAATATTATTTGAATCGTTGATATCAGTGTTCATACACTGATAGTTATGACTTTTATTTATTAGTCGTTTTGTCTATGCCATTCTTTATTCTACGTAGGTAACACAAATACAAGCATCTAGACAATCACATTTGAGCGAGTTTCTTTCAGGAAAAGGGAATAAGTCATTAAAAGTGCCGGCGAAGCGTAAGAATAAGGCGGAGTTGGTAAGTGGTCGAATACTGCTGAGGCCCGGTCTTATCGAAAACTTGAAACTAGCATGATATCTCGAGCTCTTATTAAACTTTCTTTACTCACCAATTCACATTGGATATTTTAAAATTCAACATCTACACAAACCGCGATAGTTTTAAATGTTGTCTTAGCGAAATGAAGCCATTACGTATTCATAAAATTTCTCAGTGATTGTTAATTTTCAATCACGGAGCTTTTAGAATTGTAAATTTTATATCGTACTCATTTAAATGCAAGACTCATTATTATCTAAAATTATGGCCGCCTCGTCTGGGAGATAACTATTCTATTGGGTTATCAATGTTGCTGAAATAATTTTAAATAGAACATATAAATTCAGAAACTGAAGTTTACCGTTCTTTGTGCAGTTTATAAATCTTTGAAGAAAGAATTTAAACGTGTTTGAAATTTCTTTTCTAGAAGTTTTCGTTCAGTGGCTTCAGAACTACATTTGGATGAGTGCGGGCATGTAATGAGTCGTCTCGGTGTTTCGATTGACCGCCCCTTTCATTCTCCCGGCCGATTCAATTGCTTTTATACCTTTTACGCTCTCTTTTAGCCGTTTTTTAAGCAGCTTCGACAGCTTTGCGATCCGTTGAGTATAGGGTTAGGACCGTTTGCGAAAATGTAAAAGTTTATGTCAATTGTGAATTTAAATATCGATACGTTTCATGTTTTTCTTGTGATGATATTTTTTTCTATATTATATGAATGTGATTGTATAAAAATAAGCTTAAAAGTGGAGAGTTTAAATGATAAATTTATTTATTTAAAACATTTCTTACGTGGAAGGTAATTGAAAACACTATTAAACTGTCAAAATTAATATGTGCATAACAAATGAAACTGCTTATGTACAAAAATTACAAAACTTAGTTTTCAAAACGTATTGAAACAACGTAGATTTAACTATAAAACAACGTAGTTGTACTTCACTCCCTTCCCTACATCACTAACTAATACATATGTCATACATAGTTTGTGGGAATGTAAATGTTTTAATATTAACTGCAGTAAATTATTACACATTAAAGGGCAAGGCTAATAACACCAACTTACAACTTTCATTGAAATAGAGTTGTGCTACGACCATTGAAAAGCTCGATATCGATAAAATTATTTCATGAATTTGTGAATGATATACGCGAAGCCTTAATCATCATCATCATCAATACATATAATAAAATTCTAGAAAAGTCGTGTCTGTACAATCAAAATATATATAAAAAAAAATAGCAGGTGCTATTATTAAATCGATCCCAAACCCAAAACTGTAGTTAAAAAAATTTTTGTCTGTTTGTCTGTTTGTCTGTTTGTCGGTTTGTCTGTTTGTCTGTTTGTCTGTATGTTCGTGCACGCTAATCTCAGAAACGGCTTATCCGATTAAGATGCGGTTTTCACTAATATATTGTGGTAATCTTCATTTAACATTTAGTGTTTATTTCATGTCAATCGGTTCGTAAATAAAAAAGTTATGACCATTTAAGTATTCACGGCGAACATTTGCTAAGGCATTCTATACACTGTACGATAAAACGTAAGTTATCTGTTACAATTATTATTCCTGTAAATGTCCAAGTGATCATATCGAAAGTGCCCAAGGGTGGGGGGGGGGGGGGTTGGTCAAATTAGAATTATTCTTACTTCTAGGTAAATTTTATACATAAAATGTCCTTTAAATTATGTCGTATTATATTTTTAACCCCCGACGCAAAAAGATGGGTGATAAGTGTTTGACCGCTATGTGTGTCTGTGTGTGTGTGTCTGTTTGTGCCACCGTAGCTCGCTAACAGGTAATCCGAATTAGATGCGGTTTTTTTAGTTAGGCAGCATATTTTCCGACGCTGGTTCTTAGATAAAGTGTATCAAAATCGGTTCATCCATTTATTATACCTAGATATATTATTATAGGGGTAAATGTGGGAATGAAAAAAACGAAAGTTGTCAAATATAAGTACCTAAGTGATATATTAAATGAAAGTGAACGACCTATCAGTAACAAATTGGTTCATCCATTTATTTAATATAGGTATAAAAGTGGTAATAAAAAAATGAATTTGTCAAAAATATACTCAAGTGACATATCATATGAAAGGGCATGACGTGTAAAGTTTAATTAGACATGTTTTATCAAAATCGGTTCATCCATTTATTATACCTTTTTATGGATAAAAGTGGGAATGAAAAAAAACGAATGTTGTCAAATATACCCAAGGGACATATCAAATAAAAGTGCATAACGGGTGAAGTACACTTAGTTATATTTTTATCCAATTCGGTTTATCCATTTATTAGATTACAGCGGTAAAAGTGGGAATGAATAATGTGGTCAAATAATATACTCAAGCGGCATATCAATATATGAAAGGGCAACGTGTGAATTACAATTAGTCATATTTTATCGAAATCGGTTCATCCGTTTATTACATATTTAGGGCTTTTTAGGGGTGAAAGTGGGGATAAATAAACCAAATGGAGCATCAAACTACAGGATATGACGTGTACATATAGGTACAATTAGATATGGTTTACATCAAAATCGGTTCTGCCATTTACTAGGGATGGAAAGGGAAGGGTTGAAAGTCTGTGAAAGAAGAGGGGATATGGGAGCGAGAGGATAGCCACACCCTGGAAATTTTGAACTCTACTCAAAGCTACATAGGCCTGGCCCTTGGCAATATTTTTTCCTAAGTATACCACTTCTTTTGCCACTGTGGTCCATTACAATTTGTGCACGGTTACGGCCCAACTTAAAAGATGTCAAGGAGCAACAAACTTATAGATATCAATATGATTAAAATTAAGTACCATGTATTTTGATAATGAGGTATATTATGATGATGTTGGCATGGCAGCCCCGATGACTTTGTTTTTTTTTATAAATATTTAAAATGGTATTTATTTTAAAAATCTTCGGGAAGTTTGTGAAATTATTTATTCCTTTTTCTATGTATGCACTTTTCTTCGTAGCGCTGTTTTTTTTTTATTAAATTTTTATTGCACGGTCTAAACGGTTTAGTTACTACCTACAGGCGTGAGACAGGATTCAGGAAAGATCTGATTTGGATTTTGTGCTGGATTTGATAAAAACTGAGTATCGATTAAGCTGATCAGTTGCTGCACGATACATAGTTAAAAACATCCATACAAGGAAGGAAGGAAAAGAAATTTGCTCCCCTCCCCCCTGGTGCCTAAAAATAATATGACATAATTTAAAAGAAATTTTACGTAGAAAATTAATAAGGCATTTTTTTTGTATTGTTTAGCTCAGTTTAGTAATAAATTTTACTTACAGTTCTTTTAATTATTTATGGTAGTCTGTGTTTACTCAATAATTTAAGATAAGTAGTAACTACTATGCAGTCACTATTCCACGCGGACGAAGTCGCGGGCACAGCTAGTGCTTAAATAATTTTTTTAATATTATTTTATCTACACTAATATTATAAAGAGGAAAACTTTGTTTGTTTGATTGTAACGAATAGGCTCATAAACTACTGGACCGATTTTAAAAATTCTTTCACCATTCGAAAGCTACATTATCCACGGGTAACATAGGCTAGGTTTTATCCCTGAAATCCCACGGGAACGGGAACTATGCGGGTTTTTCTTTGAAAACGCGGGCGAAGCCGCAGGCGGAAAGCTAGTAATACAATATATTAAATAAATAATTTATATTTCACTTACCAGAGGTATTGCTTCCTCTTACAAATTGGATGCATAATATTATTAATAACATGAATACAATTATTTTCGTCATCATAATTAGACTGAAACTACAAGGCTTATAAGTCGAAGAAATTTATGTTATATTTTTTCTTAGTTAAAAAAACCGTTAATTATTTTTAAAAAAACACATTAAATTCATATACAAAAAAGCATCGACACACACAAAACTTGTGCTAGTACATCACTTAATAATTTTAGGGGTTCCAAGGTAAGGGCTTTTCAGACGGGCTACTAATATAGCTCTACACTAGAGGCGATGTCACACGCCACCGCAAAACTCATTAAAATTACACATACATGAAGGGACCTACAGACGATGAAAATGGTGTTCTAAGTTTTTTCTGCTGAAAAATTCACATTTTCACTTCTAAGCCAATTGTATGAAGGTTTTATTAAGTGTGGATATATACATATCGTCGTGTCGTATGATAATAAATAAATTAGATCTATTATGTAAGATATTTGGTTTATTTATTGTTTACGTATCCGCAAAAAAGTATGTGATGACGACTCTTTGAAGACTCAATAAACTTAGTAAGAACAAACTCTTTATGATATTCCAATTCGTTAATATACTGTAGTTAATCCAGGAATAAAGCGTGGTATCTAGATACATAACTAAGTAGAGTTTACAACTCGCTAGAATGTTAATTCCTGTCGCAGTATCAGACCTACGCAATTTACGCGAACACAATATATCAAGTATTTATAATTGGCTAAATCTGTTGTGTATTCCATAACCGTCATAAATCTGGCCTTCGAAAGGAACAATTAACAAGGCAGTGACATTAGTGGAGCGTCATTCGGGACATAATTAACATGTTCCTGCAGCTACAATACGTGTTCAAAACGCTTGACCAATATATGCGTATCAGGACAATCGGCTGATAAATGGTTGTCCGTGCTCATTCACGTCAGAAGCAATACGTCGTAATTGTTCAACATGTTTTATGATAGGTTATTTAGATTATGACGTCATTGATTGATTGCAATTTGCAGTTTGTTGGCTATTTGTTATCGTTAATAATTAATCTATTGATAATGTTGTAATTTGTTTGGATGATTGTGAGATTTATAATTTAATTCAGATGTGTATGGGATAGTATTACAGTATTAGTTATTATCTGCGACATGGGTATGGATGTACTGTATTGTCTATATACGTATATTGTATGGCTCTGTTACCTACATGGTTTTTGCTACAGCTTCAAAAGATATGTTAGTATTAACTTTTACTGTGATTGTTTTATTAGTTTTGGTGAAATAAATCTTTGTGCATTTCCTCTGTATATTACAAGTTCTTAATAATGTTAACTGTATTAAAAATAAAGAATGTGTTTCTAGTTTAGGTAGCCTCAATCGGAAAATCAATTCGGAAATTCATTACAGTACAAAAGTAACGGAATCCAATGAGTATACGTCGAAACAGACGAATTATTTAGAAATCAATTCGGCAACGGGGAGCGTTGAAAATCGAATCGCTCCGGCGATATTGCGAACGTAATAAACTGCTTCTTCCAGATTACTTCCACTTGAGCTGTAGTGGCAGCGGTCTCGGACACCGTCGACATGTGCAAGCGTGGCTTATTGAAAGAAAACATCGATGTAGGTCGAGTTTTGATGAAACGTTTAAACGTAGGAGAACGTAATTGTTTTACTGTTCTGTATGTGAATTGTATTCAAGGTATATTAATTAGTCGTAGATTGAACCTTATCTATAGTGAGATAAATTATTGTTATTTTTAACATAAAATATTGAATTTTCTATTATTCCAGAAGGAAATGTGTATAATAGTTATTTAAATCATAAACTTAAAAAGCTTCTTGTTACATAAATTGACGGTGAATTATGTACAAATTATAAACACGCCTATTTATACAATTTTGAATATACCTATATACATTATAATTTATAATTGATCCATCAATATTAATGGTTGATCATTTAAATCATAATACATAACGCGTACTCGGCACATGCCGTAATCATTTATTCATCTTGCATCTTTCACAAATTGACTCATTAGTTATGAATGATTATCCTGTGTTTCTATTAAATTTTAGAAGCTAACCAATAATGCAGTATTAGTGGACCTAATGCGTTCAGCACTCAGCGGATGGGATTTAATTCCATAATCGAGTTACATCATACCGCTTAACCTCAACCGCTAAAATGCATTCATGGTTCACTCAAATCAGTATGAATATTTTAGTTTGAGATAGACGCCTCAGTCGCGTCTGTATTCAATGAGGCACTTGCGGTTCAAACTGAAGTATTTCATATTGTGCAATCTCTTTCAGAACGCAGACAATGAGATACGCTAGAGAACGCATCACTCAACGTCACAGCTAGACGTGTATTTTTGCATTTTCACAATACTTAGGGAGAATAATTTCTATTGTCGGCGGCACACGCCATCGCGCCGCGCTGTGTCCGCGTTGTTTTTCCCGTTTCGATACAAAGAGTCGCGTCCGATATTGAATGTCGTGACTTCCACGGAGCGAATGGAACGTTTCTTAAAACGGAATCATTACTCAAATATCTGGGAATCGTAGCAGAAATAAAATATGGCAATTCGTAGTCCGCAGAAGCGTGCTGTCAGCGGCGATGATGTATTTGAACGTTTTCATGGGAGGCGCTGAGCGCTTTGTCAACGTCCGACATTAGAGGTCATCGCTCATGGCTACAGAACAACCTCTACTAACGTGGACGATTCGAATTAATTTTCCCATTCATGAATCGAAGAAAGATTGTTGCGATTTTGCGTAATGGGCAGGCAAAGAATTCTATGCTTATTTCTTTATGAGTACTTTTATGTATTTGTTCGAATTTAGTTCTACCCGTGGTATTATAATAAATCAATAACTTCAAATTAAAATTATATAAATTATAGAAACTGTGTCATATTTTGCGCTTAATAATAAAACCTCCTTCATAAATATCCTATATATACAAGCGTGGGCAATTTATAAAACTGAAAAATAGAAAGAATTATAAATTGGATCGTTACGACAATCGATTTCAGCTGGCGACCGCAAAGCTACGAAAAGCATCGCTAACTGAAGACGGGGAATGAGTGCCGGATCAGGGCTGATGCTTTGAGCTCTCTTGTAACTAGCAAGCACGGATCGGTTAATGCTGGCAATCTTTAAAATGTTCGCGGAACTTGTGATAAGACTTGCTTTGCTTTAGAGTCTAAAGTTTGGACTAAGCGTTTCCTATTATTTTGTTTGTCTTCAAATAGTGTAACTTTTGTGTGCAATAAAGATTCAACTCTCTATATAGGAAAATTTATTTGTTCCAGTATCATTAGATAATATTTTAGTACCATGCTCCGTGCTCGTAACATTAGGTTCATCAATAATTTGAAAGGTAATCCTAATTAAGAATAATATGGTGAAATAATATACCTAATATTACAATATATTTTGATATAGGTACTACATATTGTAATATATCTATTATTTCACATAACAGAAATAATCCCTAAACAAACATTCCACTCCTATTATACCCGTTTCTATTATTCACCGTATATGAATCGTATTTATTAAAGTTAACTTACAATAACATTTAGTTATTACAATTCCGAAATTCCACACATCAGTTGGCATAGCACCTGGCGCTCGCAACTTTCCTTTTCAATAAATTCACGTACAAACACGCGTCTATTCTCCGAAAGTAAACACGAATTATATTCGAATAATATCTCGGTATTAGTACGAGAATTATCACGTTATGTTGTTTATTTAACGGCTTGCGTACATATCAAATGTTAATTAAAACCAATGAACGCTGTTAGACAATGTAACGATTACATTGCAGAATGAATACAAACCACAACGTAGGTACAATAGAAAAGTTTATTACAGCACCCGCGGGTGAAGTCAGGTTTCTCGTTAAGAGGTAAATATTTGTACAGAGGCAACGTGTGTGCGAGTAAATAATGAAGCCTACGACGTAACGAGATGGATGTTTGCGGACTACCAACAAAAGTAATTAAGAGTTTAACAAGAGCTACAAAATAAGAAAATTTGTCACGAACTTCACCGATGCCGTGAGCGACGCTGAGTATAATAAGTTTTGTATAATTTTAATAACTACGTGCTAGTTTACCTATATTTTTTTCTTAATTTTTTAATTAGCCAGCTTGCGGAAAAATTTATAGGTGAGTTGTCCAATATAAAATTGTATCATAGCTGTTTCAACTAAGCCCATATTTTATGTGATGGTGTAGTAAATTTCAGGCAATTAGTGTAGTTATTTAGACATCAATCTTACATAATTATCCGAACACACTTTGAAATTCTCACGAACAAATGCTAATAAAATACTACATTACAGATTTTCAAAATTAAATTTATTAAGATATCACCAATTCCCAAGATTACATGAAGTAATAATTTATAAAACCACTCACCATTTTTACTACTTCACTATTTATACGCGGTTTTATTTACGGCAGTATGAAAAATAGCGTTGAATATTTTAGTGTTAATAAAATAACTTGTGGCCTAGTGACCGGGGTAATCCTATGACCCACACTTCGTCACTGTCCGGCCCTTCGAGGTGAAACCCGGATTAACGGACATGTTCGAATTTAAGGCTACGGCAGAATGTGGTCCGAAAGCCTATACTCTCGATCCCGGGAAATTTACAATTTATTGATGGTCAGCTGTAACAATTTGTTAACCCCGGGCTTTATTCATTTTATATATGTGGACTTAATCAACACCCTACTTTATTGGGTAGAATGTTCGAAGGTTCTCTATTTGCATATTCGTTGGTACGGTATAGTGTATGGGGTATATTGTTTTGTATTAAAATATACAATTTTATATTATAACCAACAGAAAATGAAACATTAATAAGATCTTTTGTATGTTTGTCCTACCAATCCTGTCGCTTTATCGCCTCGGTCAGCACAGCTCTGGTGGTAGCGATTCCATCGGTTGTTTACAAACACATACCCCGCAACTCATCCTCGCACATCTCGGAGGAAAAGCACCCTTATTGATGTACATAAAATAAAATGAATACAATAACATCTTACAATAAAAGGAGAAAAAGTCGTCACTTAGAACCGCATTCGCATTCGTAACCTACACGAAATATAATTTCACACAAAGGTACCAAAATAAGCTATCTAAAGCATTATTGAATACGGCTAATCCGGACATGTGTCAGCCATGCTATATCGAATCGGCCAGGAGCGAGCGGACATTGACTGAGCATCGCAGGATTACTGTAGCGGTTCCCCACCGTACCACGAGATAAAACTGAAATAAATGTATAGTATAATATGTATATGTATGGATAAAATAATGTATTTTAGATCTTAACTGTTAAATTAGTGTAGTATAATATGTATATGTATGGATAAAAGCATTCTTTTAGATCTTAATTGATAAATTGTTAAAGCCGAAAGTCATAGTTTTTAGTTTATGTTGTAAAAATTAAATAATGGGTTGAATTTAATTTATATTCGCTTTGTTTGAGTTACGATTGGTATGGTCTGGATAAGCAGAAAATAAGGCAACACGTAAAAGTAGGGTAAGATCTAGGTACTTTATTTTTCCTTTACCTATAGGCAATTCATTAAAAATATGTCAAACTTACCTACATAGTTATTTCTTTCGAAGAAATAATTTATACGAATTTAATCTGATAACTTAAATGAAAAATATCAAAATAATTACTGAAATAATAAAAACTTTTCAAATTAACCAGCTAAATAAAATCTAAATCCAGACTGAACATTCAAATCAAAACGAAATAGACCAATAAAAACAAAGTAACTAAGCGAAACGTAGTTAAAGTTCACCCTTAGTCCATTTAAAAAGTTCATATCATGCACCTGGACACGAGCAGAAGAAAAGTAGCGAAATTAGGGAAGAGAGTGAAATAATTCGAGTCATAAATTCCATTTTTATAACCGCAGCGTAGAGAGTGCGGTCGGCGGTCCTCAGACATCGACATAATTTAACTTTTTCTTATTATCTTTAATGCTGACGTCGTTAAACGGTTCACCCACATATTGCTGAGCGAGCGCTTTTGTAATGGCCACGTAATAACAATTCATAGAAACTCAACGAAACTGTGAAATTGCCTAAAAAGTTTTATATAAGACGTCGTGTTTTTACGTCGCGATAAGGATAAGGGTAGGATAAAAATTCTCCTTCGTGGGAATGGTGATAAATGAACTTGTATGTCATACTACTCAAGGATACCGTTGTCGTGACGTGTTGTCGGTGAGCGGTTACAATTTGAGATGATGAACCAAAAGGTTACAGCTAAATTAGTTGTGACCTTAGATCATTAAGTAATGATCTAAGGTTGTGACGTTAGTAAGTGTAAGTGTATTTAATTGTCTTACTGATATCCACAAGCTTTACTCACATGGAGGCCTAAATTATTAACGAATAATAATTTCATAGATATATTCTTCACAACATCATATATTGCATTTAAAAACATGGTACGAAATACTAGAAACAAGACGCAAATGAGGCAGCTAGACGCACCACTTATATCTGCAATTCAGTAACATCGAACATCGTTTTGCTCTCAAACACATCGTATCGCATCGGCTATGAGGTGAAACTCTCGAGTCAAAGTTCCCTCCGGCAAATCCATAAGACTGTTTTGCCACATGATCGCTTCCACGATTTGCCAACAAAATAAAGTAGCTACCAAACAACTTCAAACCGCAACTAGGTTGATAAAAAGCCACGTTCTTCCACAAAAACTTCGCTAGTGAAACAGTCAAAGTGGAACTTTAAGTGTCTACGTGATATTAAATATTTCTATGAATTCGCGAGTAACAAGTGTAATGAACGAAGTTTTTAACTTGCTGTTTTTAGTATCTGCTAACTTTGTGGCAACATGGAAATGTTGAATTTATAGCGGGTTAACACAAAGTACGAAATGTTTGTAATTTCATTTCATATTAAATTACTCATTGTTTTGGTCGTAATTCATAACGTCGCCTATTTAATTGTGTGCTTATATTATACTAGATTTCCGCCCGCGGCTTCGCCCGCGCAGTTAAAGAAAAACCCGCATAGTTCCCGTTCCCGTGGGATTTCCAGGATTGCGTCATTTTCCCGGGATAAAAAGTAGCCTATGTCCTTTCACGGGTATCAAAATATCTCCATACCAAATTTCATGAAAATTGGTTCAGTAGTTTTGGCGTGATTGAGTAACAGACAGACAGACAGAGTTACTTTCGCATTTATAATATTACTAGCTTTCCACCCGCGGCATCGCCCGCGCAGTCAAAGAAAAACCCGCATAGTTCCTGTTCCCGTGGGATTTCCGGGATAAAACCTATCGTATGTCCTTTCTCGGGTATCAAAATATCTCCATACCAAATTTCATGAAAATTGGTTCAGTAGTTTTGGCGTGATTGAGTAACAGACAGACAGACAGAGTAACTTTCGCATTTATAATATTATAGTACCTATAAATCTAGTAATACTGCGGATAAACTCTACAAAAATAAGGCATTGGGTTAACCTAGTTAGAAAAGAGAGCTCTTAATGTAAAATACACGAACAATACCAGCTGCATTGTTCATTAAAGTAATTGGAATATTATGAACAATTCTGTTGCATACTGAGAATATAGTGCAAATTATTGTTATATTCATTGCCTAGATATGTGTATTGTTTCATATTATTCCTAGATTAAAGGTGCAACGCAATTTATTCTTTATATTAAAATGTAAAAAATTTCCTTAAAATTAGATGCAACATATTTAAGTCTATTTAGATACTAATATGAGTTTTCTTAAAAATATGTCAAAACAAAAGCTTATAGGGCCGTACGTTTAAATTATAACAATTAACAATTTTTAATACACACCCTAAATCTAAATTATTACTTGAATTGTTCCAGTTTCATATAAGTACTAATAAAATTGCAAAGATTATTCATTATATTAAACGCAAAATGTATAATCAAAACAAATTACTATTTAAAACTAAATTAGCACTTAGCCGCGGAGCAGAATGATTTAAATCTTATAACTGAAAGGTCAGGAACGGCGCCAATATAGCTGTTATTTTTGCGTTTTCTAAAAAGTATTTTCACGTTAATGTGCTAAAGTGACTGACGAGCTACAATGATGGATGGTAGTTGAAAAGCTTCCTAACGTTAATAGCTATCTTGTAAGCGTTCACTGTGACCAAATGAATATTATGACATAGCTAAAACTAGCATTAGCTCTTGGTTAAATGTGCAATAATTTTGGATTAATTCACCGCTTTCATTTTTTTAAACTTGACTGCTTAGTTGTATTGTTGTTATATTAAAAGTAAGAAGATAATTATTTACATACATTTTATATATATATATATATATATATATTTTTTTTATCATTTATTCACCATAAAATACAAAATTAAATACATAGTATCATTATCTTAATTAATTATTAAACATTCAAAATACAAGGACATAGATATGCATTGTACCAGATGATTAACAAAGATAATATGAACTGCAGGCCTACACTAAGGCAGCTTGTATTGTAGGCCTGCAACCCTTCCTAAATATTACAAAAGGTACGTACTCATTATATAATTTTAAATTATTTATACATAACGGATTTTATTAAGATTAAATTTACAATATTTTTATTTATTAATTTATATACTAAATGAAATCTGCGCCTATATTAACGCCTTTATTTATAAGTGTGTTATATAATAGTTGTAATGCTGTAGATTTATATTTTTCCCTATGAGTTTTTTTATTTGTTTTTTTAATTGAATTATATTAAAACAACTTAATATTTCAAGTGATTTCAAGTGTATTCGATGAACTTACTCCACTCAACCAAAATAACTATAACAAGTGATAACTGCGTTAAAAACAACCGACTTCAAACTTGCACTTGCAAAATTTACAAATACCTACAGACAAAAATGCTCATAAAATAAAAACTACTGGGCCTATCCGAATAAAATTTTTATGGGACCAATTCGACACCATCCCGCATCGAACAAAAAAAGAATCACGTAAATCGGTTCAGAAACCTCGGAGTAATCGGTGTACATACATAAAAAAAAAAAAAATATATACCGGCCGAATTGATAACCTCCTCCTTTTTTTGAAGTCGGTTAAAAATGTTACTTTTATCATAATTCTTACGATTTTTCGAGTTCATGTTTAAAATAAATTTATTCTATGTTTAAACTTTTAAAAGTGTAGTTCGTTTATGATAATAATGTGATAGTTAGAAATATGACTATTACGCTATAATATCAACTAATCTAGCTGTAAATTCAAGACGAAACTTACTTGAATGTTTTAAGTGGCTTTTAAGTGATATGTGATATTGTAATATTATATCATAGACAAATATATGTAATTTGCAAGTTTAACACGATATTAATTATAATAATATTATAAGGCTTCAATAATTTAATTAATTGTATCTGTGGGTTTTAATTCTTATTAGCGTATAACTAACAAACAATGGAATTTATAAAACGTAGGAATTTTTTGTTCTAATATTTAATGAAGATCTGTTTGCTATGGTTTAGTTATGAGTTAGTTAACTAGCTTAAATGATTTAAGCTAGTTAACTAGCTCAGAAGCATCAAAGCATCAATGTTGAACGCATCGTTTTCCTTTCAAATCTACGTAAAGTTTCACTGCATCGAGATCTTGTTTTTGACGCTCACTAGTCGAGGAAGCCTTTTAGTTGCTCCTTGCTGAACTATTGTTAATTCCGAAGTTTCTCTGGCTATGACTAGTTAGTAAACAGTGAAATTGACAGTTTAGCACGCTCCTTCGTTAGTTAAGCGCCCATGGTCAAATCGGTTAAGACGTTTCGTGTCTTAATTGTTCGTAACGCTTACTATAACGATATAAGACGTTTGGAGAATGTAAACTGTAAGATAGACGTACTTTCTTTTTAACCGCTCATATGTAATTAAGACAACTTTAAAAGTTAGTGGACATTAGACGATTTCATAACTTTTAAAGGTATATTGTAATAATATATTGTTAAAATAACACAGATTTGTATAGTATTATTTCAATAGCAATCGATTACAATCAATATATTTGAAGTACTCCTCTCGCGGAAGTCATTCGAACGCGCGGCGCACGTTCCAGAGCACTAGCAAAGTAAGCTACCTTTATTTTTTTCGGAAGCAATTTAGCGTATTTCATTTTTGCAACTGTGGTTGCACAAAGCATATGAGCGGTTAATATTTTTTTTTTTATCTATAAAGATATATATAAAATACTTTTATGTATTTTTTTATTAAATACTATTAAAACTACACAGAATGCTATTTTTCAGGAGTAAACAAGTAATTAGTAATAGTAGATACGAGTATAATAGAGCTACCTATTAAAAATATTATATTTGAAATAGATAATTGATAATAACTGCCTTAGATGTGAATATTCTAATTAATATAATATTTCAAATATACTGAATACCCATTCATAAAACGGAAATATGTAATACGGAACACGTCCCTTCAGCATCCGGGCGACTTATTACAAATTATAATTACAATCGTACCCATGTTAAAAATTAGTCATACGATACACAGTTGCGAGAGATTGGAGAACAAATGTATGATTTACAATAGAATTTCTCTCGTTATCAGTGTGGTAGGGGCGGTTGATTTATACAACCCAATTGCGCTTATCGCGATTCCCGAACTCGCCTATCTCTAGAACAGCCAACGAAAACAGAAAATAATCACCCACACTTATCTTTACGCGTAAATTCAAAACAAAGGGGATTGTTTGATAAAAACTCCACGTGAAACACGCCCGTGGCATTATCCAACGTCATAAACAAATAACAAATAAATTAAGACACTAATGGCTTTTTAAAACGTTGAAGCTGAGTTATTACGAATCGATTAAATTTCTGCCAGGGATCTGTCTCTTTCATTATTGTTTTTGCTACATTGAAATTTGGGGACAGTAACAAATTGTGCTTATTGTTTATAACTGGAAGTTATTTATCTTTTCAGTTTAACTGTTTAATATACTTACATATTTAAGGATGGCATGTAGCATTTAAAAATCACGTCAAGTGTCATACATTTGGGAACACGATTAATAATACATGCATTCAAACGTGATACAGTCGTAAAACATCTATTTGTCTCCGCACAATGAACCCTTATGATATATGGGCAGCTCTATCGGGACGTGAGAAAAATTGCGTTAACCAAACCGCTTCGGGCAGATAGCGAAATTAATGCGTAATGTTATCAATACGTGTTCCGGGCCGGGACGACCATTCTCATCAATCAGAGAACCACTGAACTCGTTACCGACTTCCAAACAAACGGCAATGAGCCGCCCGTTCAATATGTTCACGCAACTTTTTAGATCATTCACTCTCGCTTCAAAGGGTTCATCGGCTCTTACGGAACTATTTCATTCGACTTTTTTCATAAAAGATCATTGCGAGTGACAAAGTTTTACGACTTGTGAACGTTGTTTTGATGTTTGCGGACGATCGGTGGAAAATTTACGCCATCTATAATTTTTAATAATAGATTCTGTATTATGGAAAATAATGTTACTTATAAATTGCGGAAAATTAAACATATTTTTAGTATGCCCATACTTATGTTAAAGCCGCGGGTATAGATTAAATAGAGATTTCAATAGAAGCTTTTAGCAAAAGCCAAAAATTAAAAATGTTCCTACTCATATAAAATTTAATGTTATCAAATAGTCCTTTTACTAACAGATTTTGTTACAAATTAAACTATATGAATAAAATATATTTATTAAAATCTATTATGACAATTGGTACGACAAACTTTCTCAGTCAGAAAAAAATTCAGAGGTTCTCGTTTCATATTTACAGTTGTTTGTTATTTAAGATGATAAATGTATTTGGCGAAAATAGTTCTGAATAGCCTTTCTTCATCGAATAATAAACTCTTCATCATAGACATTGGTACTGTGATTTGTATTAAACGCACAAAATATATAACGAGAATTTCAATTAAAATTCAAATAATAATTTCAATAATTACAAGTCGTATTCAAAGGAAGTAACTACCAATATTAGCGCGCTCAGTTATACCATAATATACTTTAGGAAACTGCCACTGCTAAATAATAAGAGACGTTCATTTACAAATTCATAAAGATCGCTCGCAAAATTCAAGACGTGCTAGCGCTTTCATAAAGCTGAGTTAACATCGCGTTTAATTTTAAACGAAGATAATGTGATTAGTAAAGGAGAAGTTAATAGAAATTTGAAAGAGGAAGTTAATCAGAGGATGCAACAGACGGCAGGCGACATCAAATTAAACTGGGCCAAGCTGTGCCGGGGCTGTCTCGCGATCTTCGATCGTTTTAAATTGGGTAAACAGCGCCTTGTTACCTTATTAACTAACGAATTTTAATATAATAAACTTTACACTTAGTACAGGATTAAACCTCAAATGTTATACAAGCTTAATTTAACACCAATAACGCAGAGGACAACAGTTACTGAATAAGTTTAAGGCGACCTTTTTGTTCACTTGTCCTATGTAGAGCTATATTGAAAATGTCTAGTTCGACAAATTGTTCTGTCTGTAAATTTTGTAACATACATTTATTGGGTTGCAGTAAAAATGTACTATATTGTTCTATCATTCGTTCTATTTCTATGTTAATTTGTATTTTGTGCGAAAATACCGACATAATCCACAAAATTCCCAAATGCAGGAGGTGTTAAAGCGTTCAAAATATTCCATCGACTCATTAATTATTCCACGAAGGGGAGTGCGTGCTGGTATTCTCAACTTCTTATAAATTTATGATACTAATATAAATACTTGAACCAACTTCTACGGTAAGTTGACGCGCTTCGCGTTTGTATGAGATTATAATTATAAGCTGATGCCTGACAGCAACTTATTAATTGTTAAAAGCAATAACTTCCTTATTAAGCGCATAATGTGTGTCATGTGAATTTATTATTATAGTTTTAAACTTAGTTTTATGAGCTCATAATTATGTTGGTATAATCAACGTATTAGCACATAATTAATCTAATAAGCAGTATACGTCAAGGTATATAAGCGTAGTTACGTAGGACGTAGGTTACTGCTATCTAACTACGTAGCAGTTTGTCTAATTTCGTCTGTACTGGTTTTGATTCAGGAGTTTTCCTTTTACCTACTCACAACCAAAATTAATTACATCTAATGTTTGTTTTCTTATACAAACTACGCCATATAATGAACACATACAAACCCAAACAATTCCTGTTTTCAATATAAACTATACACAAAATATACGATATATTTCTTAGAAGCGTCAATATTGTGTCTATATTGGAAGTTTATGTTACCCAAAATGGACATGCAGTTGGAATACAATAGCAGATGTTGGGCTAAGTGAATTCACACCGGACAGGCGGTCCCAGTGAATCGGGCGACACGTAGGTTCTCTGCAAGTCTTACACAATGTGGTCCAATTCAATGATTATTCAAGCAGGCCAAAGCTCCTTATAGCTTCTGTGCTCCTAGTCAACGATATTGGCAACATTTAATGCAAGCGTGCGTGCTCATGTTTGTTGGGTTTCTATGTGAATGTGTCATAGATAAATGTAATGGTTTTAGTAGAAGAAGAATAACAGAAGCTCACTTATTTTTTAGTAACGAAAGTAAAACTGGCGTGAATCTTTTATTGTAAACATATTGATTATAAACAATTAAAAAATAATCTTACACTTTGCTATAAGGTATAAATGTAAATTTAAATAAATATTGCATAAGCTTCATATTGTTTTTTACAGGTGCAGTGGACTTCATACCGTTTTAACAGCACTATATATCAAGCATCACATTGATTTAAACACACCGGGGATTATCGATAAAATTTACGGCACCGTTAATTATTGGAAATTGTTTAAGTGCCGAGGGAAAATTAAATAAAAATTTGTAATAAAGACATAAATCAGGGAATGGTAAACAGTTGGAAGCCCAAAGGGTATTCCATATTAATTAACGTCGGCCTCGAAGGCGACGAAGACAAATGCTAGAACCGCTCGTAATGTATTTTTCCGAGCCCTTCCCAGGATAAAACAAATGATAATCGGGAAAGAATGAAGTCAACGTTAATGAGTTTCAATTAATTATAGTTGGTCCCTTCCATTTAATACTGAAGTGCTGAAACAATGTATCATTGTTTTGCCCACTTATTTTGGGAGAATATTTTTTAATAAAAAGAGGTCGGTCCACGCTGAATGCCATGAATTGGTGACAAGTACCGGCATAGTTTTTTCCGAGAATAATTAAAATTCATACAAAAACCAAAATACAGCAGAATTATTTTATTTTTTCTCACATAATTAGATTTACGAGCCAAATGATAATCATAATCATTTTGATTAAAATTGCTCTACAAACAGAAAAAATTGCGAAAATTAATGCAATTTGTAATGACTGTTTACATAATTAAACACACAAAAATATAATTTGACGCAAATACACGTTAATGGGATTCTTTGAAGACAAGGAGCCAGTTTACAATAGCCAGACAGTTTTATGATGAATGGTCGCGGGGACTCCGACGGCAATCCACGGCCGATCTATTAGATACGTAATATTTTATTTCATCATCGTTTTTAGAACAATGATAATTCGCAGTTAGGTATGAAAATGAATTAACGACTAAAGTAAGTATATCTTAATATATATAAATCTCGTGTCACAATGTTTGTCCTCAATGGACTCCTAAACCACTTAACCGATTATAATAAAATTCGCACACCATGTGGAGTTCGTTCCAACTTGAGAGATAGGATAGTTTAAATCTCAAATCTTAGAGAAAGCGGGCGAAGCCGCGGGCGGTAAGCTAGTATTATATAAGTATAGTTTCGGCTGATAAAAAGATGTGAGTGTGTGTGTAAATTGCTGAAAAGAAACTAGCTGGAAAGAAAAGACTACTGGTGGAAAGAAACTAGCCTTGCCCCGCGGTTTTACCCGCTTTGTTCCGCTTCTTTTGGTCTTAGCCTGTTGATATTATTATATAATATAGCTTACAGCCTACCTCGATAAATGGACTATCTAACAGTGAAATAATTTATCAAATAGAACCCGGTGGGTCTTGAGATTGCGATCCAAAAACAATCGAACAAACAAACAAACTCTTCAGCTTTATAATATTAGTTTATATTTGAATATTAACTATAAATTTTTAAGGTATTTTTAATGCCAGTGTAATATTATGAAATTCGCATTGCTTATTGACCTAAATACATTGAGTTAGTAATATGTACAAGTACATATTAACTCAATGCCTAAATATGACTTTTATGCATTATAATAAAAGCTCATGCTTAAAACAGGCGTTATAAAATAGGGAAAATAATATTCATACAGGTGAAAATTCATTGTTAAAATTTGAAGCGCCTGCTGAATTGTTTAAAGCATATAATTGTATAGTGATCGTTGAAAATAATAAACGCCTGCTAAAATTAAATAAGGCGTTTTAAATTTTGTATATTATACTTAAGTTAGGTAATTAGGATTCATTTAGTTCTTTCATCGATTATTTAGCCTATAAGTGATATTTTTAAACACTGTCAACTGTTAAGTTGAGAATGCTATAACCTACTTAAGACCACTACTTATTTTGTCACTGCTGCTAAAACAGAAACACAAAAATAGTTAGCTCGGACTTTTAAGAAAATATTAAAAATTAACAAAAGAATTTAAATACTTGTAAAAACAGCAATCGCCTTTAAGTTTCCACAAGCGATGTTTACACGGAAGGAGAATTTATTTTTCCCTGTCCAAGTCGTTAATTTCCTAATTACAGTTTCGAATAAAAGCCTGTTTTCATTCCGTTCCATCGTTCCTTTGGCTATGGCGCCGTCCGGGAAGTTAATGGAAGAAAAAATACGATGTACAAATTTGCATAACACTTTTCTCAGTCTACTACCGAAATTAAGTCCTCTGCTCCAGATTCTACGGCTTTGTTTAAATTACTAAAGGGAACGCCGTGATTCGCCTGTAATATTCAATTTAATATTTGCTCGACGTTCTATTCTTTGCCTTTTTCGATAACGTAATCGTATTCATAATTGCTGTAATAAAACTTGTATCTTGTTTTTCTATTTGGCTTTCACATTCAGCTCGATTTTTCGTGGAGGCATTTGGATGACTTACGTGTACAATGTATTTATTTAGGCAAATTCATATTCGCGAAATAAAGGTCAAAGAATTTCCGTTGGCCGTTGCCCTAGTATTTTCTTAATTATTTATCAATTAAGTAACAATTCATTAGAAAGTAAAAACGTGCTACGAAGAAATAAGCATTTCATAAAAGTTACTACTTTATCTGTAGATTTACAAGTATTTCTGTACAAATAAATTTATTTGAGTATCTCTATTGTAGATTTTCTTGTTCCGAGAAAACATCTAGGGAAGTTTACACGAGAAAAATTACTGAGATTTCATTATGTTCACAGTTGTTTGTAAGTTGCCGCTAGTGGCAACAAATTATAAGTAACTTTGAAGTTAAGTAATGGATAGCCACATGATGCATCGAGCGCTTTCCAATTTGTTAAAGAATTGCTTCTTGTACATTTTCCATTACTTCAAAGTTCAAATATAATAAATTTAAAGAAAACAAAGTGTTGTTTAGACAAAAAATTTGAAAGAAAGAAAGAAAGAAAAGTTTATTTAACACCACATACATAATAAAAGAAAAAAAAATACAAATAAAACAAAAGCAACAAATGAAATAAAAAATTATAATTATTTTCAATTATTACTTGTGAAAATATTATGTAAAGAGCTTTTTAGATAAGTAAACTTGAAAGATCTCGCATTAAATCTAAACTACATTTCGATCAATAATACCAATCACCAATCATTATGACTATTATTTATGATAAAAAACTGATTTCATATTTGTAAGATTAAATACAATATAATCCGTATTCCGTAAGCAATTCGGCATAAATTGGGTCAACTTGCACCGGGGAAGTTATCAATCCTGCTGAATGAAGTTTTAGACTTCATCACAGGCGGTAAGACACGCAAAAAAAATTTGATAAATTATAATTGCTTCAACGGCACAAAAACCGTTCGTAATAATTCTAAATGAATACATTCATCAAATAGCTACTTATAATAATAAACCGATAACTTTAGAAGAAAGTAAACACTAATCTACATATTTTGCTCATCAATCATAAATACGTAAGTATACGCTAGCGGTAGTTATCGATATTATGCCCGGAAAGTTGAAACTGGTTTAGGTCCAGTGGGAAATTTGCAAACTTGGCCACCCGCTAACAAAGTTTTCAACTAAAATCCTATTGTGTTTGTGTCATGGGAAACCGAGGACACTTGATTAGACTAACTCTTGAATGCACGAAACCGCAACAGATTTGAGCAAACTACTGTTTGTTTCTTGGGAGTATTCAATTTAATCATTGATTACACCGGACATTTTTATAATGCGTGCCTTAATTATTTTTATGTTTAGTTTTCTATACAAATATTATAAAGAGGAAAGGTTTGATTTTTTGTTTGTTTGTTTGTATGAATTGAATAGGCTCCGAAACTACTTGGCAGATTTGAAAAATTCTTTCACCATTCGAAAGCTACATTATCCACGAGTAACATAGGCTAGGTTTTATCCCTGAAATCCCACGGGAACGGGAACTATGCGGGTTTTTCTTTGAAAACGCGGGCGAAGCCGCGGGCGGACAGCTAGTATTCAATATTAGCTTACCGCCCGCCGTTTCCCCCGCTTTGTCTAAAACTTAATAAATTATATACTAAAACCTTCCTCTTGAATCACTCTATCTATTAAAAAAACCGCATCAAAATCCGTTACGTAGTTTTAAAGATTTAAGCATACTTACAAAGGGACATAGGGACAGAGAAAGCGACTTTGTTTTATACTATGTAGTGATGATATATGGGAGAGGCAGGACTCAAATTTCAGTCAGTTAGACTTTTTATAGGTATTCGTGTGCACCTATAATCTGTGACGGGTTTGAATATGTTTATTTATTTATTTATTCTTCATTGTATACACAGTTAAGAAAAATGTTAAAGTTAAAACCAAACAAAAGAAGATATACAATTGGTGGGCCTTACGGTTATACGCCATTTCTTCCAGGCAACCGTCGGGTAAAAGATAAAAACACTGTTATTACTTCGGTAGTGTGAGCCTATTATCCTTACAACAAGTAAATGATATTTCTGTGAATGTAAAGAATACTATTGTAAACTATTGTGTGTCTATGATGTGCAATAATATTCTGTTCAGTGGTCTGTGGTATATGCTTATTGCTTGATCACAAATTTAGTCACGTAGTGTATTATTTCTGCGATGTCCTAGTCAACTCCACTACGATAGTAGTATCAAACCTTAACTAAACTTGTCCTATCAATAGTAATAATAACTGAATTGACTGAAAGTTTATAAGGTATGTATATATTTATTGCTCTTTCACGAAAAAACCTAATAGGCGGATTATGATGAAACTTAACAGAATATAGGTTTTAGATCAGAATAACACAGGAGAAATACTTAATGTAGGGTGTTTATCCGCGGGTGAAACCGCGCGGCACAGCTAGTAATGCAATAATTTTCAGTCTCGCAGCAGCCTGGGTAGCACCCTTCCATTTCATCCGCCATTAAAAAATTCATTAAATCATTTTAATCTCTCTCATTTCCTTTTTTGAAACAGGCAATTATTTTAATACATGATCAATTTGTATTTGAATTTATGGTGTGTATAAATGTCCCAATAATAGACATGGATATTGAATACGCTACATTGAAACTTAGCTTTAAAAGCTTTTCTCTATGCTCTTGTAACTATTGCTAACCTTTTATAAAGTATTACAATTATTTCGTGTTATTATAAAGATATTATGTCTCAATTAGATTTTTTTTCTTAATTTTTCTGTGGGTATAAAGAAATGTAGAGTCCACTTGCATTTTTAAACAATCTAAAATTTAGACCATCAGTTGTTGTTCTTATAGGTATCTATAAATATCACATATTTTGATCGATCACAATGTGTATAATTAAAAAAATTGCGTATTTAGATTGCTTAATAGATTTATAATATGTTATGTATATTTTTTGAGTTACACGTGTTTACAAAGTTGTTCTATTTTGATACTGCAACTACATATACGTTCACGGAAAACTTATTCTTTTAACTAATGGTTTAAACTTTATAATACACTTTAATAAAATTTCCTCACTTCAAATATTGCTCACTATTTAACTACTTCAAACGCTCGCTATCTTTTGTTAAGCTTCGACATTTCTAAAACACTGAAATTAATTTACCAGTTTATTACCATTTCATAACAGTACTTTAATTTCCAATTCGCACGAACGCTTCTTCCTTTACCTACATTCAGTGTATTAACACACTTTTAGTTTAATATCTTTGTGATGAGAATATTAATCGACGAATTGTTTTTAATATTCAATTATACAGGTTGTTTCAAGAAGTAGTGATATGCTGAAGCTGGGAGGTAGATGACCTATAGGGCTATTTGAATCATCATTCTTCTTAGGGCACCTGTATAAAATTTATACTTATTATCAAACACATTAAAATGAAAAGCAATAAAATGTAAGATATTCAAATGAATAGAATATCTTTAATTATATTGACACCATTATCCAACACAATCCATAAATTAATATTAATATTAGAACAGCTCCTTTGTGTAGTAAATTAAACGCTTGCAAATAAACCGTGAGAGTTATGGCAATCCGATCAGACGTAGATACCATCGCGCCAAATCAAACACTCCCTTGACGGCTCATAAGCGGTAAACCATTTTGCGCTTCCAATGAAAATATGGTACATCCGAACACGTTTACAATCCACTCGGGAATTTTTCGCGTTTAGTAGATAGAGAGAGCGTATTTGAAACATTGAGATAATATGAATATGGAGCAGACACCACGAACAAAATCTGTGCGCCAAGCGCGGCGGCGCGGGGCGCGCGAATGGCGGCTAGACAGTCATAGATTATGCGATGTCACTGACTCACCGCTATAGAGGCGACACTTTGTTTCATTCTGTCTATTTTATTGGGTGCCACTCATTACGTATGCATGTTGACTTGAAATTTTCTTTGTACTTACTTACTTAATATTTATTTTAGGTATAAACTGACTTTACTTAATTTTAATTGCTATTTTTTATATTTAATTTTTCTGTGATTTTATGTATGTTTCTTTGATTATTATTATTTGTGATATGTCAATTTTATATTTTATGATTGTGATTTATATTTCATATTATGTGTATTAGTGATTTTTGTGGGTCTTTGTTACTCTTAAATAAAGAATTTATTATATTATTATTATTTACTACGCGGGGCTAACAATATCTGGCATATAATATAGGATGATGTAAATAGTGACGTCATATGGTATAATTTAATTTTTTTCGCCTTTTAAGGTTCAGTTTGGGCTATGGGAAGTTTCATTCCTTACAAAGTTAGCCTTTTTTAGAAAAAAATAAAATAAAAGCCGTTTATTTTTTTTTCCTCAGAACATGTTCCCGGCTCAGAAATTGCTTGTATTGCCAATACTATTGTAGCACACCTTCGGCTAAAATAAATAAAATAATAATAATGTTAGTGATGGCTAAAATAATATTTTATTTGTTATACAAATCCGTAAAATTTTATTATTATTACTAACATCAATACAAGGAACAGCAGACTTCTTTAGAAAACGCCTTCCCGCTTTTGTGGTATATTTATCCTCATCGCGAAAATGCAATGAACAGACGCAAGTTCTATCGGATGGTAACCAGGTTTCTTCACTGCGGTTGTTTTGGACAAATTTTACCCATTTTTCCCTTTCTTCACGGCCCAGACATGGAAACCTTGAATAGAAAAAATATTAAATTTTACTTATCTCTGAACTAGAGGTCGGCCCCGGCTTCGCCCCATATTTCGCAATAAAAAGTAGCCTATGTTCTTTCTCAGGGTCTAAAGATTGTCTGTGCCAAATTTCATCAAAATCGGTCCAGTAGTTTATGAGCCTATTCATTACAATCAAACAAACAAAGTTTTCCTCTTTAAAATATTAGTGCAGATAAATAAATAATAATTCAATTATACCTACGCTCCAGTCAGTAGCTTATACAATATCAATTTAAAACTTGATTAAAATCAATTAACAAAAAAAAATTGGTGATTAAGTAATTGATTTTCATATATCATGATTTTATGCTTTTCTAAATATGTAAAATTATTATTTTATACTATAAAAATATACGCCAGCAAATATTACTAACAACACTTATTTCATGCCCAATGTCATATCTTAAATTTTTAATCTATGACAAAATGTCGCCCGCCAAAAATTTTGCTCTAACTAAGTTTTAAAAATTATTATCTAGTTACTTACTGATGAAAAGTTATTCCTTTGCACTTTTCCGTATTATTTGTATTATTTGTGCAATATCGTAACACACACGTAGGCATATTTGATGCGTTTCACTTTAAAACAAATAAAAAATGAGCGTGACGTTCGCGCCAATGAGCGGAGCAAGCGACTGAGTGCAGTTACGCCAGATGACGTATGTTGAGCGGAACATATGTGATGTAGGCGGTATCGTCTCCATATTCATATTATCTCAATGATTTGAAATCGTCTTAAATAAAATTGAAACCCATGGTATAGTGCAGCGCGTTATAGACGGCTTTTAGATTATAAAAGGTATTTTTAGGTTATAAGGGAAAATGTCAATAGGTAGGTTATTGGAGATATAGAATCATGTTATTCTTTTCTTGCCACAAACCGATTGTATAATATCTAAAAAAAGTTGTTTGAAGAATTTGGAAAACGCGACAGGAAACGTGGTAATTGTAATTAGTGTTCTTAAATATTTTTATAGTGTTTGTTGGGAAGCATTTCTTTTGTATATTAGTGTAAATAATTATCATATACTTCAAAACATAGTATCTATTTTATTGCAGAATATTACCTATTTATGTAATAAACTCAGTAAAGTAGGATATCGTATGACAATGAGACAGACATATTATAAACTTGAAATTACCTAGTTTTGTTTCACATAACCATCAAAAGAATGCACATAATCTACCGTATATTAACAAGCCTGCCACGGATATTATGACATTATTATCTTCATTAAATATTTTTATGACTAGTGTATTTTCTCTGTGCAGTATAGACTAGTAGGTACATAAACTATTACTCTGGCCAGACGGGTGCGTTGTAATGAAGCAACATAATGGAAATGAATGCATAAATATTCGATGTTAAGCACCACATAGAGCTGCATCTCTGGAATATGCTAAGGCTGCGGACAGACTTATCCGTCTCAATTCCACTATTATTATCAGACCAGTTTTTATATGTAAATATTTGCAGCATTTTACGACCTTCTCGTGTTATCGAGAAGGCCGTTTTATCGCCTTCGCGCTTAGATCAATGGATGCCACAAACTATTCTAGCTTCGCAAATGTCTGACACTAAATTTGTTACAATTGAAACCTCTTGAATCCTTTGTTATCTTAATAAGGTCGTTCTAATCCTGTCAAATATTTTACAGTTTATCCGTGCGAAGATTGTATCAGATTATTGCTTTGCATTCAAGATGAGTTATTGCTAATAAATTAATAAAAGGCGGTGAAGAACGTAGCGCGGAATAAATCCTAAATTATACGCTTGTAGTGATCGAGTATGAGGGAGTCAATTTGGGACCTGATTCTGCCTTTCATGGCGGGCCCTTAAAATATTACTGTTCCGTTACAGGGCAAGGACCACTGATTTTAGTTCTTTTTCTTACATCAAGGTGATTGGCCCCATTGCACCATAAAATTGGGATGACTTGTGAAATGCTGTGCTAAATTTGTACAAAATAATTGAAATATTAAAAATTACTTGAAATTTTTTATTTAAAATTTGCAGTCATTGATGGCCACGGTTGGCCTTATTGTTGACATAATATTATAATATTCATAACATATAAAATAATATATAATCCAATAACACGCTTATTATGCTGATGATATTGTAGAACAAACGAGCCAATTATCGCGACGTATTTTATTTGTTTATCACAATAATATACATAATATATAAGTTTATTAATCAAGATATATTGAGGTCAGTTTTTAATTAAAGACATTTATCACTACGCCGTTCATAAATTTGTTAACCTTAGATTGAGTCACTGAAGTATTTTTATTAATTCTCACTAAACTGCAATCGATTTTTTGACGTGTTAATATTTTTTGTGATTCACGATCAAATTACTTATATGTTAATTGTGTTGTAGTCATTATTGTGAATAATGCTAATAACTGTACAAAGCAATACCGCAATCATTTAGTTTCATCGGTACTATAACAAAAAATCTGACATGTAAAAAAGTGTCATTAATTATATTTCAGACAAAAATAAAAGTATGATAATCATAGTTTTAAAAATAATACAGTTTCCACAAGTAAATATTAAGTAGGTCTGTACTTATATTTTATTGGTGTGTCTGATGCGGAACATAATTTTAGTCTACATAAGGTGTAAATAAAGTAATTATGTATGTTATATTTAGAAAATTACGTTTAAATACTGCACGCACGCTTTACCTAACATCCCGAATTTTTCATAGAACATTCAAATTCTATGACCACAATATAATGCCTCGTAAAATTAAATGCCGTATAGCGTGGCATGGTGTGCGTCCACCCTAAGTGCAATAAAGTTAAGCAATAATGCGTAGGCGGTATATACATGTCCAATCTAATTCACGTGTATGCCATTCGGCGGCCAAATTAACAGAGTTGCAGGACACATAAGGAATTTCGTATATCATTAGTTAGCCGACCTTCGCGGACGCTGATTATAATAGATCACCGAATTTTAATTATATAATAATTCTCACATTAGCGAAAACCTGATCGGCTAGGTCGCAACACATCTGGTAAATGTGTTTTTATTTATATTTTATGTGCCGCCCGGCGCGCCTTCTGTCGTTATGTGGTAACTGGTAAGTATGCGACAAAATGTTTTAAAATTATTAATCAATGCGGACAATTATGGAGCTCATAAAATCGAGTTTTTGAACCATTATTTTGCATAATAGGCAGATTTGTTATATATTTTTTTTAACAATGTTCATTTCATATTGGGCTCTTTTAAATACGCTACGCGGGTCGCGGTGTTATACTGCTGAATCTGAAAATTTTGTGTGTTTGTTTGAACGTGTTTCCACTTATTACCTAAAGCAAGAAAAATGTCTGAATATAATGTCTGATTAAGAAATTTGCGCTCAAAATGTTTTGGCATAATTGGCATGCCTTTTGCATTTCCTATACGATGCAAATGCAAAACGAATGCCAATTACTAAACTTAAATTAGAAGCAAAAATCACACTAAAACTAAAACTTGGCATAAAGAACTAAAAAAACCCGGTATAATTTTTTTTTGTAATACCTATGTTTTAATACAAAAATTGTGTTACCGAATCCTGTTCATATGATTTATAGACAATGGAACTAAATGATACTTCAGAATATGGTTATAGAACCATTGTAATTAAGATTATTGAACCTTTGAACTCACGACTAAGCAATTAAAATTAACATAACATCAAAAACGTTGCAGTTTTAATGAAAATAACGGCATAAATAAAAACAGGAGATCAATGGAAGTTTTCTATTTTGAACGTTTAAATATATTGGTTTTAAATTGTCCCAAAATGTTCAGTTTTACGATGAGGATACACGATATAGATTCTAAATAAGTTCTAATTAAAAATACCATCGTTAAACAAAAGGAATTAGAACCATACCAGAAATCCAGCCTTATTTATAACAGTTTCAAAACCATAAAATTTTTCTTATCTTATATGTCTATTTTAATTAATGTGGCTAAAAATTCTGATCGGATCGGAATTCCATAATGGGAAAATATACCAGCTATAAACTGAGCATCGTTCTTAATAGATCATTACCCCATTTGTGTCCTAACTCACGGATATGGTTTAAAACTCGATAATCTAGTCCGAAATTAATTCGGTGACATAACGACGTTGTTCTTACATTCCTTTGGATTAATGTGTTTTAGTTTTTTCATTTAAATAAAGAATTTTGTTTTTTGTAATTTTTATAGCTTTTTCATAGCTTTGGTTTTAGAAATTTCTAGAAAGTATTGAGATCATTAGAACTACTCTCTGAGCGAAACCTTTGAAGAAATTCAACTATTTGTTTTTTACGTTAATTTAATTGGTTATTATTTTCTTAAAATAGACACTTCTTATACCTACTTTACTTAACATAAAATATACAGACCATGCTCTTTATGATTTTTTTATTAATCCATCTAATTATATTATGTTGTCTGTTGATCATTCAACAAATTTATTGAATGAATCCAGGAAGTGCTTATATTGAAAAGAGCCGAAAAGACGCACACAGTAGATATTTACGCTTACGGATATATATCACATGAATCACACAAGGACACACAAATACGTCAATACACAATTTCTTTATTCTATGTAAGCTTAGCACGAAATACAATAAAACCCACGACTTAACCTTTTCTATAGAATACTTCGAAATGTGTTTTAGTTTATACAATCACATATAGAGACTAGATTTTATATTGCGGTTGCACGATTCCGAATTCTTGGTAGCGTTTTAAGGCACCCCACTGTTATATACTACATTAAATAAGACAAATAGTTCCGGAGATACGGCTTGGTATCAGCCAAGCCATAATCAGGGGCTATCTACATTGGTCGAGTGTTCTGATTCTTCGTTTAGGAATTAGTCCGAAGGCTTGTTAAGCTTGACCCATGATGTATTTTTATTATATTAATGCCAAAATAGCGATTACTATGTTCATAGATATAAAATCAAATGTAGAAATGTGCATTTAGCATATAAATATTAACCGACTTTAAGACAAAGATGCAGTTTTTGGTTTATCTACGTCAGTCAATTAAAATGAATATGATTGGTGACACATTACTGTACATTTTTCTAATAACATATTGTTTTATGTTAAAAACACATTGATCAAAATTTCTTAGAATTCGTTCAATAAAGATCTATTCTTGTGATATATAAATAAATCAACCATATTCTGATACTAATAAGAACTAAGCGGACTTAACAATACCCAATAAATTTCCAATATAACACTTACTTAGTATTTATTTTAGTAATATTCCAATTTATTATGCTATCTTGAATTATAATATTACTAGCTTTCGGCCCGCGGCTTCGCCCGCATTTTCAAAGAAAGACCCGTTCCCGTAGGATTTCCGGGATAAAACCTATCCTATGTCCTTTCTCGAGTATCAAAGTGTCTCTATACCAAATTTCATGCAAATTGGTTCAGTAGTTAAGGCGTGATTGAGTAACAGACAGACAGACAGAGTTACTTCGCATTTATAATATTAGTATGGATCTTTATAAGGAATACGCGTCTAATAAACTTATGTGATGCATATCTATTATCTATATTTTCAACCGATATCAATAAAACTAAAATAATGGATTAAATACATATATTTTTAATAATAAAACATTTACATGTCTCGTAGAGCCTTTATCGCTTAAGCCTTCATTAATATGATGATATGAAGAAATTTGTAGGCATTAAAAATTGAACCAACCAAACTGTATAAGTGTAACTACACAGCATATTATAAACCCACAGAACAACTACTGGGATCCATTTCATTTGATAGTTTCATATAATAAATGCTCGGAATATACGTATTAGGCGCGGTTTACATGCACGCCGCTGTGGACTACATGTTAGGCCGGTGGTCTTCCAAATATAGGTTGATAATAGACTTTACATTTTAATAGTTTGAGTCCATAGCTTAATATTATATCAAACAATTTTGTTATAATATTTATGTATGAATTTGTTGAAAATGTTATTTTGTTCTTAGATCGAACGTATAAAAGAACAACTGTAACTCGTCTGAAAATCAAATCAGTTATTTTAATATTCCAAGTTTTAATCAGTATATTTTTTCTACTACTACTACTACTACTAGATAAAAAATTGAGTACATAAATATCTAATAAAATATAGAGATAAAAACAGAATCGAATGGATTTGAATTCCACTTCAGTATTTTTAAGTTGTTTTTTTTTTATTTCGTTGAAGTTTTAAGCAATTATTCAATTAAGTAAATTGCTTTATCCATGAATAAAATGTGGAAATATAGATTGAATGTCTTTGATTAAAATTTATATGCTATTTTGCAATAGATCTAAACTGAGCTAGATGAATATAAAAACGTTTTTGTCTATTAAATTAAAATTTTATTTGTATCAAATAATATTCTAGTGCAAGACACTAGTAAGCTAATAAACTGGCGCGATGTCCTTTGAAGAAATCACAACCACAGGCGACTGTCAACACACAGTAGCCGCCAGGGGCGGATTCAAATGAAACACTTAATATATTAGAAATATATTTATTAAAGATCTAATGAAATGCAATGTTCTATTACACATTAAATTTACATACATTAAAAAATAAAAGAATAGTAGGTATATTGTTGAATTACCATTCTTTACACTTATTTTAATGAATAAAGGTTCAAAACTGGTTCGGTGTGAAACTTTTTTCACCTGTAGAAAGCTGTATTTCTGTTTGAAATAGGTTATTCTTTATTTACTTAAGTCACACGTGGCGTGCATTTGGCGTCAGGAGCTGGAGCGACTGAAAAATAAAATGAAATGTTATATTTCTTAACTTCCATATAATTATGATCAAGTCAACCAATTAGCTACGTCATCATTTAAAATTTCTTCTTAAATACTAAACAAAATAAAATGAGGGATAGCATGTTTCGCTTTTTAATGTTGAGCACAAATAGTTGGGCTGTTTTATTTCCTTGACTAGTACCTATACTATTTTTTTTCTTAATCTGTAGTCCCGAAGTCCGTCCCTGCTAGGACTATAGTAGCGCCACTATTGTACCGGATGCGGTGCTAATTGGATATGTCAAATGCCAGTGGCTTTCACGCCTCGGAGATAGTTCCGACTTGCTTACAAGACATTAATTATTAAGGAACTACTCTATATAGTGTCACTCGAACGAGCTTGAATTACATTAAAATTGCATATCGCTGGAGGTAGTTCAGTAACATTAATTATGTCTGTTCGACATAACGATAGGGGCTGTTTAATCTAAAGTTTCATTGATGTAACCTGAATCCGCGTTTGATTTATTTATTCGCTTGTTATGCTAACATTAATAACGTGATTTATAATTTAATGCAGGGTTTAATCAAAGTGGTACATAGGCAATAATGTGAGAGTATATATTGTGATGATAATCTTAAAAATTAAAATATATATAAATCTCCTGCCACAATGTTTGTCCTCAATAGACTCCTAAACCACTTAACCGATTATAATAAAATTCGCACACCATGTGGAGTTCGATCCAACTTGAGAGATAGGATCAGTTAAACATCCTTCCTCTATGGATAGGATAGTTTAAATCTCAAATCGTTTTAAAGAAAGCTAGTATATTATACATTTGAAAGTAATGTAACAAACAATCTTAAAGAAATTCTGTTAAATAAAAATTCATAAAGTATCTAAGTACTGTTCGTATTCACAATACAAAAAATATAAAGGCATGTTAGTACACTAGTTTTAATGGGTTGGCAAAACATTAATGTTTTAACAGAATTGTGGATTTAATTGTGCATAGAAGATTTAAATGAAAAATGAAAACATCATCACTGTATAAAGAGTTTATTAAAAAAATACAATTACCAATTTACCCATTTCACAACTATACGCAGGGCTCGATGTTATCTCAGTGTATAAAGTTCACAATGTTTTACCAATAAATAGCAAAAAGACGAACTTCACTACACACTGAGACAATGTACAAGATTTAAAGGTTACAATAAATATCACAAGCACCATTGTCTCTGACGAAACTTAATTATTTAACTCGATGGCATCAGTCTATTAACTGATTAAATTTTGAATGATAGTAATTCCCGTTGCTTTGTCCACGTACAGTTAAGATTTGAATATTTTTATTATGTTTGGATTAGAAACTGTTTTCGAAAAATTCCAAGAAGTTGTCCAAGAATAATACTTCTACCAAATTATAGAACGTACTCAATCATCTTGTCTTTTCTTAACGGTTTGCCATAATTAAGCAGTACAAGTAATTTTCTTTGAGTGGGTTGTTCTAGTTTATAGTTACACCATGAGTAATAATGTTATTTTTCATTTGATAAAGTAAGTAAGCACTTTTAATATAAATAATTATACACCTTATTAAAAATGCTAATTTATTATTATCCTCATTTGTCTTTCCAAGCTAAAAGTTAGCGTATCCTAATTATACAAAGAAAACGACAATTACAAAGCAAATTAAAATTGAGTTAATAAGAGTTTTAACAGCAAACATCAATCATTCTGATTAGCGGCGATAAAGGAAATCAGCTCGAAAACTTCATTACTTTAACGTCTTGATACGTAAATGTACGTCGTTTAGGTAATATTTCAGGCACATCTCAAAAAGATCGCTGATATAAAAGTAATTCCGCCATTTAAGAGTTGAAACGTGAGATTGATTGATGGGGGTGCCAGAGACAAATTCACTGTGAAAATATTGTAGAAATCTTGCTGGGAAATTTCACTGTTACTGTATTAAAGCGGCCGCGATTCGGAGTGGCTGATGCTGACAGTTGATCAATTACGAAGACCGGGAAAGTTCCTCACTCAACTGATTAATTAATGACGTGTATTTTTGTTTTATTTTTAATTATTTTGCGGGTTTAATGGGAACGAGATTTTTGGTGCGTTAACTTATAATTGGGTCACATTTACCTCTGCGTGACACTGATAAAACATGTCTTTTGTTGAAAATCTTATTATATATTCGACACTTTTGTGGTGTGTAGAGTCACTGCTTACATTAGCATAATCTTGTTTAAAATATACAAATGTTTTACATTTTACATGTTCAGTTTCAAGTTATCATACACTAGTATCTAAACCTATCCCAGAAATATAGTTTAGGTATTCTTAAAGTAGTCAAAATAAAGCCCATGAACCCTTAAGCTATATATCGATATTACTTTATGTAGTTTAAGTTATAATGTAATATAATAATCAACACAAACATTACGTCAATCTTTAAATATAATTATATAATGTTTAATAAACTACATATCAATTATAAATAATTATAATTGTTACTCGCTTTGATGTAACGCTGTCTTCCTGTTCTGCTTGTGATAACTCTTCTATAATGTGAGGTTTATGCAAAAAGTATATTTCCACATTCCATATAAACAAGAAAACGTTTTGTATTGCATTCTATTTATTTGAAGATGACCTTAAGGTTAATCGGTTTAACAATAAACCAAATTAAAGCATTTACAAAGCTTTTAAGTAATAATGTATCCATTTTGATGATATCATACATTCCTTAGTTTAAATATTATCTTTGCATCCTATAACGGATAATATTTTTTGGATGAATGATAATGTTGTGGTACTTTTTCGCAAGAATACTTCAAAATGGATTTTTACACACTATGATCAAGAAATACATTGATTTAAAAAAAATCTAAAACATTGTTCTATTTAAACAGTTAACACTTGTGATTAAACGATGATAAAATTTATTTTACTCATAGAAAATCACTTGTACACTGCTTGTGAGTGTTGGGCTATTTATTATTTTCCGGCTGGATCGTAGCTTAGGTCTTCAAATAATAATAAATATTAAAATATGTCGTAGTTATTATAGGATCTGGTTAAACGTATATCATCTACCTATCTAGCAAGTATCTAGCTATCATAATTAACCTTGTTGGTAATAAGAATTCATGTTATAAAATAGCCAACGAATACCTACCTATTTTTTGCACGGAAAATTAGGTGATTTATACTATTATAACGGAAATTAGTTTATATACTCCATTAGCCATAAAAGCCATATATGTATTCCAATAATAAATATGTCAAAACGGTCAAAACTAATTAACAGAGTTAAATGTCAAATATTTGACATAATTATTGTGTATCAAAATTAAAATAATTTTATTTTTAAAATCTTAATATATATAAATCTCGTGTCACAATGTTTGTCCTCAATGGACTCCTAAACCACTTAACCGATTATAATAAAATTCGCACACCATGTGCAGTTCGATCCAACTTGAGAGATAGAATAGTTTTTATAAAAAAACGTAAACATGTAGGTACCACGGGCGAAGCCGGGGCGAAAAGCTAGTTGCCATATAAATCCAAAGATGTGAAGATTATTATCACGATGCGATATCAAGTTCACTGCGACTAGACAACCTTGTAAGGTCACCGTTTATTATCTACATGTAAATGTTTCATCACAAGCGTCACACAGTTCGTCTTCACTCATATATTAATATTAAAAATACCAGAGCACTCCAAAAAGTACGAATTATGGTATAAATACGATGCACCCGGAAATGATTTTTTAAGTTCACCACTATGGAATGCGAAGTGTCATAAGCCGCGAATGTTGTGGGCACGATTTTGACCCTTCACGCATGGGTTTAGAGTACATTTTAGTTAATAGAGCGTCCTATTAAACTTGTATGCACTAAATTCATAAATCACGCATTTATTTCGTGAGGCACGGCTCGTTGCGGCCGCGGTACGTGCTTATCTGCTATTTCCAATGGAACGTGGTTTCGGCTACATATTGATAAATATTGGCCAGATTTCCCGGCTTAATAACAGCGGTCGGGGTAGTGAAGACTTCGTGATCGATCTACACGTGGGGATGGTTTCACAGATACGTTAACACACTTACACAGAAATAAGGGAGATTTAGTAGACGCTTTTAAAAAGTTTTTATATAATATTTCAGTAACTAGTAGTTAAATTCATGTACAAATGCAAGTCTATAATTAAAGCGCAAATAAAAAGTGTCGCCTCGTTGTTTCATTTTATCGTTTTAAAACAACAAACAAAATGTAATTCACAATATCCGTATACGTGCATAAGAAAACTTCACACAACTATGTACTATTGAATAAACATTTTAAATAATAACAAGTGAACAGTTACTACTGAACTTTGATATAAAAGGTTAAACACAACTCAACCGGTCAAGAATCAGTGATGAGTCGATGCATTCTTAAGTATCGGATATGAATTTATGGCCTTTTTGTAATGTTTTTATATAAATATTGCACTTATGAGCCCATTAACGGATTAACGTTTTAAAGACATGCATTGTTTATTTCTTTGTTAATTAATTGGTTCGTCGACAGTTTTACAGCCTAATCAATTTCAATAGAATTGAGCTCTTTTTGGTATCTGAGCTTTCACTTACCTGTAGTATGTAGAAATGTAGAAAGATACTATCTATATCCTTATAGATCGAAGACAACCTACCATTTCGATAAAACTGACCTAAATCCTTTAAAATTTTATTAAAAAAATAATAGAGTTGCATCAGAAAATAAACTCTAAAAATTTTAATATTTTTATGTTAAAATCTGAATACATGAAATGCAAAAAGTTGGTGTTATAGAGTGAATTTGAAATATAACAGGTTATACATGCACAATTTAAAGATCAACTAGGTACTTATTATCGCTGAAACAAAGATGTTACGCTTTAGAAATGCAATACGCGATATTTTTAAAACTTTTCCCCGACTCTAGTTATAAAATATGTACAGTAATTTCTATGTTCGTTTACTTTCCCACTATGAATATTATAATTTTTGTATCATCACAAAATATTCCAAATCATACTGCTACTTTCATAATTAGGTAATCTATATCTATAATGTAAAAATGAATCCCAAAATGTGTTGGTAAGCGCATAACTTTAGAACAGCTGAACCGATTTCTTTAATTCTTTTTTTATTATATTCCTTGAAGTACGAGGATGGTTCTTATGTAGAGAAAACTTGAACATGTACCACGGGTGAAGCCGGGGCGGACGGTAGTATTTTATAAAAATGAAACCCATTTTCCTTGGTCAGTGCATCACGCCTGAACGGGTGGACCGATTCCGATAATTCTTTATTATTATATTCCTTGAAGTACGAGAATAGTTCTTATTTAGAGAAAACGTAAATATGTACCACGGGCGAAGCTGGGGCGGACCGCTAGTAATAAGTATATAAAACTAAACAACGTATTCCATTTTAATAATTACTACTAATAGTAAGATATTAACTATAATATCGTTTGCAACTTTAAATAAAACAGAATATTCGCTACATTACCGTTTGAATATCAATAACTAAGGTAGTGAAGGTTTACGTCCACACAACTTTCAGTAAACTTCAAGAGGATTCAAGTTTCTAATTGATTAAGATAAACCGGTAAGCCGCTTTGATAGATTCGCTTTGCTGTTGTTTACATAATATCACAGATTTTATAAAGAAAAATATGTAAAATAATTTTGTTTAGATTTAGAAGTATTATTTCATATATTGTTGAGGATTAAATCTAAAATAAATAAAAAAATCTTTCTTATGTAAAAAAATCGTATGAAAAATAAAAATTGTAAATTATAAAACTAAAACAGACTTCTATATCTGACTATTTCTTTGTGTTTGACATATTTATTATCAGCAGACAATGGCTGAAAATAATGTAAATCATTATTCTTATCTAAAAAAAATATTAAAGCGTTTATTTTTAGAAAAATGTCTTTTACGTAAAGAAAAACATTAAATTTTCCGTCAGACCGGGTCTTAATGTATTTATCATTATATTAGAATAGAAGGAAGGCGTCAAAATAATAACTACGCAAAAATCAGTATCGGCGCCAGAATCCACGAATATTAAAATTAATTGGTTCGGTTTTTCGTTATTTGAATGGCATTCGCGTTAATTCACTAAACAAATAAGCTTGCGAACTGATTTACTTAGAAGTAATATTAATTTATTCCTTTTTTATTATAATGTGATATTAATTATGTAAAGATTCCATTCACGATCGAAACTTGTATGCTTCCTTGACTCTAATGTGCTCTATCTACGTCAAAATTTTTATCGTAATACATTCTGAAAAATAATCCCACCAAAAACATTTTCATGTAAAATGTTGCCAAGACGAACCCATATGACTCGCACGGTCAAAAAGTTATCAGATCTCATGTAGAGCCAAGCTTCTAACACTACACGCCCTAACTCTACAAGGCCTAACTTCACAAACTCTACACCTTAGTCAAAATATGTGCTTGGCCATTTCGCTACATTCACATCGGCGTAAGGTGAAAAATTAATTAATTCACTGTTCATTACTTTTGTGTTATACAATAGTTCTTGTAGTAACGAACGGCCAAGCCACATATTTTGACTAAGGTGTAGAGTTTGTGAAGTTAGACCTTGTAGAGTTAGGGCGTGTAGTGTTAGAAGCTTGGCTCTACATGAGATCTGATAACTTTTTGACCGTGCGAGTCATATGGGTTCGTCTTGGCAACATTTTACATGAAAATGTTTTTGGTGGGATTTCATTTCTTTTTGTAAGTTGTTTGTAACAAAATTTTAAATGTCGATTAAATTTTTTTTTAACAAGGAGTACATATACGGGAGTACATGTACGTATATCTATATGGGAACCAAGTTTTAGATTATTAGATTAGACCTCTAGCGTCATCAAAATTTAATTTAAAATTACAGGTCTCATACAAACTCCCATCCCCTAGTTTAAGGAGTTGGGGGATGAAAGTTACAAGTTTTATAATTTTTTTGTTGTTTGTGTGCTAATACTAGCTTACATACAAAATTTCAGCTTTCTAGGACATTAGGAAATACCTTAAGAATTTTGATGATCATCAGTGAGTCAGTGACGAAATTAGCGTTTTTTAGATATAAATAAAATCTGAAGTATAAAAGCTAATGTAATTAAAACTTAATATGTTCAATAAGTCCGCTATTGACAATATATCCCGAAAATTTTGTTGATCTAGCATAATCAAAACCCAAGTTATGAGGGTTCAAAAAAACGTCGAAGCGCTTCGAGAAAAGGTAGGTAGTGCCCGTGCGCTTCGCTTGTTCGCTTGGCTCGTCTTGGCGGGGGCACTACCGTGCCCCCAGATTAGGTCTTATTACATAAAAACTTCCTTAAGGATCTATCCACGTATAGTCTTAACCCATAGGGCTAAAATTTGACATGCAGGTAGCCAGAACATATAGGCATCCTCTACGAAAGGATTATTTTTTTCAAGATAGGGAAGAAACCACAATCATCTCGTCTGATGGAAAGTTAAGATGTGATATTTTAACAACTTGCGGGGTAATTAATATTATATATCTATTGATAATTGCTTTATATATACATAGTATGTGTCACGCAGGATAAGATATTAAATTTAAAATATCTGCGTGAAACATAAATGTTTATCTTTCTACGATCCAAACACAATAACTTAGTATATTTTATGTTACAACCCACTAAAACTAATCTAGATACAAATTTAAAATTTCTAAATATCTAATAACATTTTTATGGAGTCGAAGTTAAGATATCATCAAGCAATATTTATAGTCACCATAATTATAATAACGAGCTTTGCGTATAACTGGAAATGTTTATTTATACACGTATACGTGCTTTACTGATAAGATTTTTTAATTACTGTTTTATAAATTATATGAAGAATATTATTAGAAGGCTATTATCGCACGAAACTTCGTAATACATTGATAACTTACTGCTATTTATTATCATTTATGGAAATATCAGTAGTACCTAAGTTTCCTATGATTTTTTTATAGCACGAAGCCAGCAGGCGCATCCGGCATCATCAAAGCGTATGAAAGGAGTTATATATCAGAGATCTTTGAGTACCCGCAAAATCCACCCTTATTTCTCAAATGCATCTAAGGCATCTGACGATAATACACTACGCTGTAGGTACTAGAATAAGTGAACAATATACTTAAAATTAGTACGTATTTCTAAGGTCTTAAACTTAAATTAAAACAAACAAGCCCATCAAAGTTTTAAGACCTAGTTTCGCCATTTTGTAAACACACTTAATTTAACAAAATATTATCGTCTACTGAGCGTTTGTATAAAACTCCCACGCGAAAACATAAAATTTTGAAGTGTTTCGCTCCACTTTTAAGACATTTATTTACGTAAGTTTAATTTATTTATATCAAAACGTTGTTCAGAATTTGCTTGCACCAGGATCGAATTACTAGAGCATTTATTTATTTATTTATTTTGATTAGGTTTAATATTTAATTTAATAATTTTCTGTACAAGATTGAAATCGGAATACATTTATATAGAGATGAGTGAGTAACCTAATTTAACCCTTAATTTAGTGATTGACGTTCTTCTACAGATCTTGATGGATATAAACAACACAAATATAATAATTGAAATAATATGAAGATATTCAAACCTACGTAAATTTAGAAATGTTAAAGTTCTATTTGGCAAGAAATAACTTGTAATAGGTATGGCTCTTAAACCAGTTCTATTGAGATTTAATGTGATGAGTAATGAAGTAAGTGTAAAACTTGTAATAAGTAACTAAACTAATAAAACAAAGAAAAACTACTAAAATACTCAGTTGTATAAAAACGTTTTATCTACCAAAGTATTATTAAAAAAAACTGATTATTAAAGTACTATTATAAACGATTCATTATCTTAATGGACTAGTAAATTAGTAATAAACTAGATACATAATATTTTTCAATGCTCACAAAAGCCATATTTCATATTAATTGATTTATAGCAACTCCATGGAATTTAGTAGCTTCATGTGATCTGAGGTCATCGGATTTGTACGTCCTTGCGCGGTCGAATAACACGACCTGCGACATTTCAGACATCGTCTCGGAGTCCACATACCGAAATATTATAATAAAACCTATTAACTCCTAATATGGATCAATTTAGATCGCATATTTCATTTTACCAACATCGCGTAGGCGTGGAATTCGCACAAACACATAATAATATGTTGTTAACTGGAGCAAACGCTAAATCTTTCTAAGGAAAATCCTTAGAAATATCTAATTATACACAAACAGAATTTAATTAAATTCGTGTCTAACGTTAACACAAAAGCGTGTCTCTAGCACGTATGCGTTTTTTTATTTTAATTATTAATGAAATGCTTAAAAACCGTACATTGACACTAACGGCAAAGCCGGTAAGCGCATAGTATTGATGTCAAAAATAAAAGGGTCATGAACTCATGATCTGGTCGTTTCTAGGTTCGATTCCATTACTTTTTTCTCACGTTCGACCTAGTAAAAGTGATTGATATCTTCATATTCGCCACAAGTTATTGCACTTACCGTATCGTTTCTATCCGCAAATGATGCCATACCGTTGTGTAGGCGGAGGTATTCATAATTTCTGTCGATTAGACATAATAAATGCATATACGGATTAGAATGGGCTGCGTGCGAAATATAACTGTTTAATTTAACTTTAAGTTAAAATATATGGCCGAAGAGATAATCTTTAGGAGATAAATCGCTCCATTAGGTGTGATTTGAATGACAAAGCGATTGCATTAAATCGTTCGAGTGGAAAGGGTGGTTCACTATCGCGTATAAACCGTTATTTCATATCGATTGTCGCTGTCTGTAAGCTAAACCAAACAATCTGATCGTAAACAGGAATTGTACCGTTTCTTGAATAGATCAATTATAAATGAGGTTGAATATTTCTCATATTCTCAATATCACAATGGTAATGTTGTGGTGCTTGTTAAAACGGATTGTACGCTAGAGAGTTGGTAGTAATTCTGGTACAACTTAATTTGTTCCAGCAAATACAGACTGTTTGTTAGCTTCAGAATAAATACCCAATTAACAACATTCCTGTTTATTTAGTGTTAACATTGAAGATGCAGAAAAATTTATATGAGTCAGTCAATTTGTCATTTCAATTTCGTGAGTCACAAATTCACGTGAATGGTATCGCCTTACATTGAATTATGTTTAACCTTAAGACGGTTTGTGAATGTTTCCGCGAAGTTGGATTTTAAGAGCCGGAGCCAATTCGCTCCAAAAACTGCGAAAACTTGAATCCGCAGGAATGTTTGGAATGTGCCAGCTATTAAATTTGTTTGGATGTCGCGGAGGCGTCGGCGCTGGCGTCATGTACAAGGCGCCGGCGCGGACGCAACGCTCCGAGGCAACTTTGCAAGCGGGCTTTTAATCAACCCGCAAGGAGAATTAATTAAATAAAAGGAGCACAGTATTGTGGATTTACGGCTTTCTTTTTTGAGGATTTGGGTTATTTTATATGACTTTATTGTGCCTAGAACTATTGTTAGCTTTTGTATTAGTTTATTATTACAACACATGATCATTACAAAGTATTTCATTTACTTCAGATAACATTTTCTTTGTTTTTATTATCGAAAGGAATTTTCCTTTCTTTTTCTATAAACAAAAATATTTTAATTAGAAGAAGCTGTTTACCTGCCGTTTTGCCTAATTAATAACAACATAATCTGACAAACGAGTTCGATAGTTATAAATATGCATCTTTAAAATAAATGAGCTTATTTCGGCAGTCCGTTATAAAAACACAAATATTTTAGTTTTAGATGCGAATTCACATTGGATAGAACATCAATACAATTAATATTAAATATGGTAATTTACAAAGAACTATAAACCTATATTCCTTTTTAGATTCTTTACTTATAAGTCTTATAACGGAAACGAAAGCTACGCTACGCTATTGGGTTTAGGTTGATTTTATTAATTTACTTTATTATTTTGAGGGAGGATAGGAACTAAATTGAAGAATGATGTAATAGTAATATTATTTTTTGAAATTTGTTTCTATATTTGCACTGAAAAAATATCAGTTTTCTAAACATTGGTCGCTGGATATAACTAACTTCAATGTGAAACTTTAATCTCAAGGTTATTCGAAAGCATAAAGGTTTACACTTGCACTTATTGCAATTTTATGCAATTTAATTTGTATATTTGAACTTGATATAACCATGTAAAACTAATAAAACATAAAATGTCAAATACCATAAATTTAAATTACCAACATAATTAATTTTCCGACTATGTCAAACGAGTCAATAAAATGACAGTAAAAACAAGTCGTATACAAGATTTATTCATATTAAGTTATAATGCTCTGTATTACATTTATTTATTGTACATAAGTAAATAAATTAATTTTTTTTATGCATTTATAGATTTCACTCTACCTTCTTGTAAAGACGCTCTTTCGTTGCGTAAATGCGACCGATCTTTATTTTAATTATTTCTGTATTAACGTAACAAAGGGTTAATTATTATGTTTTATATTACCTTGATATAAGCAGTAACTAATAGTAAGTATATAAAGTAAAAAAAAATATAGTCAATAATAAAAATTATTTGTTAACGTTTATGTGTTACATGAAATTAGAACAGTAATTGCAGTTGTACCAAACATCAGACTAACTTTTTCGAATAATAATTGCAACAGTCTAATTAACTTCAAACTAATTAACAATAGTTATAGTTTTTATATGCCAGGAATATGCAAAAAATCAAAGATATTTCTCTCATTTAATCAAATTCATTCGGTCATTTCGATGAGAAACATCCAAAAGGTTTTTGTTGATGAAATACACAAAGAAATCAATAAACGGATCGCAAATATAAGTCCTTAAGAAGTCAATTGGCAGTTATTGGGAATGTCTTAAGAGTTAAGATTGACGTTACATCGATGCAGGAAGAGTCAACAGGCCTTTGAAAATGTGACCTCGATTGTCGAGCGGATTATTATGGGATAAGTTCACGTAAAGAACTAATTGAGTGTTCTATTCATATGTATAATAATAGATTTATATCACTAATTGCTATGAGAAAGAATAGTTGTAGGAAAATTTAATCGTCATCTTTTCATTGCTTTCGATAAAATATTTAATGTAAATAAGGCAGTTTGTAATTCTTAACTTATAAGACGTAAAACAATGTCACGATATATTCTTATATGGCGCTAATAAAAATTCACGTTTCGCTAAAAGTATATCATTTAAAATGTTTTAGCTGTTCTATGATCATTAACCTCATTTCAAAGCATAACAAATAATTAAAAACATCTAATTGAGGATGTATTTGTCTCTCTTAGTCAAAAAAATCCTTTTACTATTTATTATAGTTTACTTTATTACTTTATTATTTAGCTTTGCCCCGCCGTTTTACTCGCATTGCTCAGCTCATATTGAGCTTGAGTTGACACGACCTGTTAGATAATATTCATGCAAAATTTGACGTAAATTCATTTTTTACTTTTTGAGTTTAGTACCGACATACAGACAAACAGACAACAAATCTAAAAACTATGTTTTTGACTTCGATATCGATTGTAGATCATAGCCAAAGTTTTCTTTTGAAAAATGTTTAATGTATTGTATTGATTTATGAATGTATTGATTTTCCTACAATTTTATTATATGTATAGATAAACACTTTAAATATATAAAAAATGCAGTAAATGTCATGGTTGGTGGGCGCAACGGGCGGGGCCAAAATCTCGAGTAAGGACTCACTCAAGGTCAGATTCCCTAACATATTTGTGTATGTTGTTCTATAATAAAATGTATCTAGTGCCTATTATATCCATATTTAGAAAGATTTATGAATACGTCTTATCGTAGATTTAAAAATGCTTTGTGAAATCATTAATTTTTCCAATTTTTTTGGCAAAAGGAGTGACAAGTTGCATTTGAATATTTAACAGTTATCCGTCCAATAAAGTATTACAGGAACATTTTAAAATGTCACCTGTAAACTGTCAAATACGGACAATTAAGGTACAAGTCCGAGACGGGCCGCAGACCGCAAACTGTAACAGCAAACTGCAAGCGACACCACTTGTTTCTATGAACATCTATGAATCGCTGCGCGTTGCGTCTGCAGGCAGCAGTGTCGCCGCGCTTGGAATCAATTTTATAGATGTTCATAGAAACAAGTGCTGTCGCTTGCAGTTTGCGGTTGCAGTTTGCGGTCTGCGGCCCGTCTCGGACTTGTACCTTTAGAATACATTTTTAGAATACATTTTTGAAATGGTAATTTAATACGTTATTCGATGAGTTTTAACCACGCCACGGTTTGAAAAATCAGCCCTTAAAGATACACTCTTCTTTTAGGTAAGTGTAGTGTGCTGTAAGATATAATCGTTTAAAACTCAATACACGTCTATTATAAAATAATGTGAGAGTTTGTTTATTGGTTTGTCTTTCGCTCACGTCAGCTTTTTGGAGATATGACAGCCTAGAGACTAGAGAGTGACATAGTTACGCTACTTTTTACAGCGCTGAATAATTTCATACTCAGGGGAATCGCCTCTTAATTTGCAAGTGAAGCCGCGGGTGAAGCTAGTTTAATACATATATATCATTGTTATAGCTAGCTAAACCTAAATACACATTATCAGTATTATTATCAAGGATTAACATTGTTGTTCATGTATGTGCTTCCACTGAACAAACAGGACTAGATTATACTATGCATATTAATCAATATTAGACTTAGGTAACTATAATATGATAATTATTACTAGATTTTACTGCACAATTAACTTCTGATATTGAAAGAATTTCAATTATATCATAAACTAATGACCGTTGCAAAAATGTAATAGGACAAATTATTGTCAGAGCGTCAGATCGCATGTGCAGCTTTGATTTTCAGAGCATCTTATTAAATTATATACTTTTATACTAGCTGTGCTCCGCGATTCCACCCCCATTGCTCCGTTCCTGTTGGTCTTAGCGTGATCATATATAGCCTATAGCCTTCCTAGATAAATGGGCTATCTAACACCGAAAAATTTTTTCAAATCGGTCCACTAGTTCCTGACATTAGCGCGTTCAAACAAACAAACTCTTCAGCTTTATAATATTAGTATAGATTTCTCGATACAAGGAATATTAGAAAAAATATATTTTTATAAAATGTATGGCACGGTAATATTTACGGTAATATAACTTACGGTAAGCATATAATAAACTATTCCTTCTGGGTTGCTGACACACAAACATTTTCTTAAGAAATATAATAGGATACAACAATCAACATTTTTATGGTATACGAATATAACACCTTTTTACTAACACAAGTGAAAGGCGAACATTATCCAAATCGGCAGTCGACTAGATTATTGTGTTATAAAACAATAAAATTCCAAAAACAATATAAACTGAATAATTTCTCACTATAAAACTCTTTTAGCTTTAAAATACTTTCTCGAACACAATAAATTAAATCTTAATGGCGAACTAAAGGAAAGAAGGTCAAGGAAGGTTGTTAACAACTTCTAATTTATTCAAGGAAATTAAATTTCAATCATTTGTTTTGATAAAATTGATAAGACGGTTATTTCCGGTAGCTTAGAAATTGTTATTGAAATTTATGGTCAAACTAACTCTCTGAATTGTACCCTTTGAATTATATGCTATTATAATAGTTTCATATTTATTTTTATAAGTTTGACTGTTTATTTTTCATTGCACTCAACCGTTAAACCTTTATAAGTTTATAGGTTTAACGGTACTTACCCATATACAATATTGATTTTTTTTTCAATTTTAGTCGATAATGTAATATTGAAAGAATATAATAGCGAAATAATAGCGAAAGATAATAATAATACTATTTAGTTCTTCTATGGATAAATTAACAATATGATTATAACATGAAACATTATTTGAATTACAATAAATCAACTTATAGGCGACTACTAAAATAAAAGGATTTATTGCCTTTACCTACATAACAAACAAACATACACAATTTTCAAATATCATTCACTAAGTTATTTTAATTCACACGAATACTTTCAATAAAGACTAGCTATGTCGAGCGGTTTCAACCGCTTATTCTGATGTTACCTATATGTATTCCTGTAAAGTTTCATCACACCGTCCAGTAGTTTTTACGTCAAAGAGTAACAAACATTCGTACAAACTTTCACGTTTATAATATATTAGTAATACTGGTAATACTAATAGATGAAAGGGACTAAATATAATAATCATACTACTTTAGTATGACAGAACACATCTTTTTTATAGAAGCATACTTAGATAAGGTGTAGGTGTCCCAAATTCAGATCTATTAAAGTTTCATACAATCTCCTCAAAGGATGAAAAGAATTGGACTGTAGGAAAAGTGAAATAACAATGTGAGATATTAAACAAGGTATGAACATAATTCGGCCTTAATTGGCCCACTGAGTGTTTTATCGCTAAATACTAAGTCCCAATAAATTATTTCACTCCACCATTATCCACGTTACACTCGTTATTCCGTTTTATTTCTGTTATAATTTTTAATTCCATGTAATCAATCGTAAGGCGAATGTATTGCCGTCAATAAAGTTTTATTTAGTTTTATGTATTTATACCGTCAGTAGCTTAAAAATATCGTTTTAAGGTTTACAAGCAAAATAGCAATTAATTCCAAAGTCTTGAAAATATGTCCTTAATTATACTAGCCTTAACGCAGAAGCTTAATACGTATTCCAATGAACAAATAAACGCGCTAACTCGAGCTCTAGCCAAAAATCTAGAGCAATTATTCTAAAAATTTACATAATTTCTAGGACGATACGTATATTGTTTTTTAAATAAATAATGTCCTGTATAACCTCATATTTTACATGGCATTGCTATAAAATATTTGTTCTTGAAATTGTGGGCGTAGATATTATAAAATTTACGTATTGTCTCCAAAATGTAGATCTAGACCTATTTATTATTGATAACCTTTAATACAGGATATTAACTTTGTAAGTGGATGTTTGAAAAATCTGAAGAAAATGTCATACTTATTATTTCGTTAGATAGTAATGCGAATTATACGTGGAATCTTAGATTACAAAATAAAACGTGGCATTTGCGGATTCGAAAAATGAACTATATTTTTGAAGTGAAACTTCTTATGGCGCGATGGAGAAAAATGATGAGAGTGAATTTTTACGATGCGCGCGCACACTGACACCTAAATTTAACAGCATGAAGTTAGTTCTAGGTGGTATGAAAATTGATATCTATGTTCAAGTTGTATATTCTAGTATTTTTTTTCCATACGCCAAAGAAGTATAACTTCTAACGCGTGTACATAAGTTCACACACTCTTTTTTTAGTAGAGCACGCATAAGCACAAATTTGGCTTCAGACTGTGGAAGGTTACCCCCACAGAAGATCGGCGTGAAACAGAAGCACAATATGATTGCTATTGAGTTTTCCTAGGTACCTACTGGAAGCCCGTTCTTTTTCCTTTCCCATTACAAACCATTCCCGTATTGTCTTAGTAAATCATTTTTTCACATATTAGCGGGTAACGCTTTTACAGAGACTCAGCCTCGGCCAATATTCACAGCGAGTGGTGGTCGCTTACCATCAGGCGAACCACAAGCTCAGATGCTCGATGTAACATAAAAAAATAAATGTTCTTTTGTAGGTATATTTTATTATATTGTATGTAAGAAGAATGCAATTTATTATTCTCAGTGAAGATTCAGCAAAAATTTTCAAATTAAGGGTTACGATTTTTGCTAAGTTACGAAATTATACCTACCCGTCAATCGTTTGGATTCTTCAATTATTGATAAACAAATAACAATTGTGTACAATTTATTTCATAAAGCATGGTTGTTTTATTTCTAAATATGAAGTTGTGAAGCTAAAATGGAACAATTATTTCATTTTAGACATTGTATTTTAGTCATTTAATCAAAGTTCAATTATGTAAAACTTCCCGCAATTTAACTTACGCCTGACGAAACCAAAAATAACTTACAATAAAATTATGCTTGGTTTTTAATAATAAATTCCTAAGATTTGCTTTGTGCTTTCGTGCTTCAGAGAGATTTCCTTTTAGCAATTTGAGTTATTTATAATTTGACTTAGTTTTTGTACATAAATACATAAAAAATTCAAAGCAGATGTGAAATGAAATACAAAGCTTTGTAATATACTGGAGATATAAATTTCTAAAATAATAAAAGGATACATTGTAACGCCTACACAGAATTACAATGTAACAATTCAAGGATTTGAATCCATTCGTGTTAATAAGGTCGTTTGGATGAAAAAGAATCACGATATTTATTGCTTCAATAAGAGAAGGATATAACGATTAAATTGTTTTGGGTTAAGTTGAAATATAATTTAGAAATGTCACTTAAGGAAAGATCCCGTTAAAGTCGGTTCCGGGTTCAACTAAATTTGATAAAACCGAATGATACGTCACTGTATTTGATTGTGTTGCATTTCCTCAAAACCATCACAGATTTGGGGTAATTCTGATTTGTATGTGCCAATGCATAATGCTTATATGAAGGATTTTAATGTGATTATTTTACTTTTAGTACTTATATTAAATGGACGCAAGACCGACGGCAGACTTTATGACGTTTTATCCATATAGGTATTTAGTTGTGCATTTTTAAAGCTTCTTGATATCTTTTATTGTAAAATGTAGGCGTTCATATTTCAGGGTTCCGTGACAAAATTGATTATATTTTAAGCTCTACAAGGTAAATCAGAGTATCGTATATCTTGTAGTTTACTAAAGAATTTAAGGTGACTTGTACATTCTACATTACTTATTTATATGCTAAAGTTAATTGAATTCTAAAAATGTGCTTAATATTTATTATATGTATAAAAATGAATACCTATTTTTCTTGAGAATGCAGCGAAACACGTAAACAAGTGGACCGATTTCGTTAATTATTTTATGTTTTGTTTGTTATTGTCAGGTTGTTAACCTCAGAGTTTAAAAGAAAAACAAAGAGTCCGCTAAAGCTTAAAAAATAATAAAACTAACATTACTTAACTATTTCTAACATGGGGTCAGTTAGTCTAAGTATATAAAATTATTAGGGTGAGTTATGTACGTTTTAAGATAAACGTAAAGAAAATGTTCAAACCGGATATTCAATGCCATTTCTTACGCGTCTTAGTGATCGGCATTTCCCATATACATAATATGACTGAGTAATATCAAAACATAAATAATGTTAAATTATTGTCTGGAAATATTTCTAATACATGAAATTCTACGAATGCTGCGTAAGTATTAAGGATAAAAAGATGCATATTTATTAATGGATCAAGATCATTTCATCGTGTAGTTCTAGGATACGTGCATGACAAAATGATAAAAAAACGACGTGTTACACTCGGGGACTGCCGCGGTAAAGCTATTGCATGTTATGCCTTTGTAGCGACATCTCGCTCTGAATCGCGCAAGCGAAATTTTTTCGTTACAGAGCTATATATAAACTTTCCGACATCATCCATTGGGCCCTTAACGGCCGGCCAGTCGAGTAGACTAATCGTGAATTCTCTCTTTTTCGATGGAGGAATTCCACCTTCCTTCCTCCACACCTTCAAGCCACACCTCCGCCCGTTGAAGTGGGGAGCGTGAGGTTTTTCGTTACGGAATTTCTCGATTCGGTCCCCGCGCTCAAGGCCCGCGATAGAAGCTTAAAAAAAAAAAACAAGGAAATTTTGAAAATATTGAAAAAATTAAGGCAAGGCAGAGCAGTGAGCACTCTCGCGAAGCAATTGTTGTATGAAGCAGCTCAGTCAGTACTGCTTATGTGAACGAAATCTGCTGCGCGGGACACGCGGTAGAGTATGAACCGTTCCCGCAGTTTCGCCCAAAGGGTAGGGGTAGGAGGTATCAATGCAAGATTTCCCCACTATATAAAAAAGGCCAAGGAAGTCGCGTGTCCTTTTCCTAATTCGACTATGTGTGGACTGCTAATAGCAAATTTTTAAGTTGTCAGATGTTTATGAAGAAGAGGAAGGATTGATTGAATGGGTGTGGAAGAAATATAGCTTAGAACAGATAATCTGGAAAAGCTGGAAGCACGTGCTTACGTGCGAGATAACCGCTAAGCTAAAGTTCGCTGGAACAGATAATATATATAAATATTTTAATACAAATCTCTTCGACACATTATTTACGAAATAATGATTATATAATAAACTAGCGGTCCGCCCCGGCTTCGCCCGTGGTACATGTTTACGTTTTCTCTCCTTATGGAGAAATCTGTTCTTATGAACCATCCTCGTACTTCAAGGAATATAATAACAAAAGAATTATCGAAGTCGGTTCAGCCGTTCTCGAGTTGTGCGCTTACCAATACATTTTGCGATTCATTTTTATATTATAGATTACATTTCCCTACATCGACATTTTTATGAAAAGTGAAGTTATGTAGATTAAAAATTTAAATAAAGCTAACGAAAAGCTCTCATAAATTCATTTCAAAGTAATGGACGATTAAATACTTATACAAAGATAGTAAAAAAGTGTGCTGAATTTAAATTATATAAATTTAATGAAAATAAACTATAATGGAAAAATTTATAATAAATAAATTTAAAGCAAACTTCTGTATTGACCAACCAGCTATACGATTACAATATTACAATGAAATACAATGAATGTACTATGAAATCATCTTATTATTTTACCAACCAAATAATTAATCGAATTCGCTGAAATGACCCCATTATAATAATCAACACAGTGCGTCGACTTGAACAACTGTCTACAATAACTTCCGAGTATTAATCAATAGGAAATCCAAAATAAATTGGAACTTACAGGAGAATAAACAATACCTCGAATAATATTGTTATAAATATAATAATAACTAAAACGATAAGATTATTTTGTTGCCTCGATCAGGGTTATCGTATGTTTACAAATTTTTATAAACTGTTTATATTTCCACTAAGTGAATACACATGTTTGTTTTGTGATTTTAATATGACAGTCTAATCCGACACTAAATATCTTTATTATAATTCATATTCTTTATTATAATAGAAGGAATCTTGTTGTTGTTATTTTATAGAGATATACACTGTGTTCAATTTCTGGGTATTTACAGCAATAATACTTATATTAGATAGTCAATTGTTTATAAATAAACGTTTTTAAATGTTTGTAAAACAATATTTTATCAGAGATAAGACAAAGCTTACAATAAAAATAGAAAACCGATACATAAGTAAATATATTTTTCAAAATAAATCACACCCCCTGGATAATCATTTACGGTCACTTACCACGTCTAAAATTAAAGTACCAACCACCTTTTCATGAAGAATTATACCCGACTTCTTATGAAAAACAGTCATAAATGTTACTCTCATAAAACCGATAAGAAAGACATTTATTTACCTTATCCTGCACCTCGCGCAGGTCAGATATATTCATTCTTGGCTATCAAGGTTCATACCAAAAATGCAGCAGGGATTTCCAAAAAAACACTATATAGCATTTATATAGAGATAAAATATAATGAATTGTTTGTTATTGTTTTTATTACATTTATATATATTTTTTGGTTTTTATGGCATTCAAATGCTTTAGAAATATAAATTTATAAAGAATAGAAAAAATTCGATCACGAGGCGGGACTTGAACCCGCATCCTTCGCGCCATTCCGGGGCGGATGCCTAACCAACTCAGCCACTCGTGACCCGCCTGAGCTTCAGGCGGAATGGCGCGAAGGATGCGGGTTCAAGTCCCGCCTCGTGATCGAATTTTTTCTATTCTTTATAAATTTATATACATTTATATAAATAAGTCCTACATACGAAAGAATACAATTTACACATCGATTCTATTCAAAGAATTATCAAAATCCATCTGTCTATAAATTATTATGATTCTTCAAAACGTTTGCACTTACTGCTTTATATTATATAAATAATATGTACATATAGTAAGCTTTTAAAAAAAAAACTTTAGTTCTACTGCTCGAAAATCATGTATTTTATAAATTCTTGTTATTTGAACTTTTCTTCCGTTCCGTTGCGTCTTAATAAAATCATTTTTTGAACAACATCGTATACAAATGCGTATCATTCGTCCGTAATGTGGCGATAATATCATACAATAGCTTCCAATGAATACATTCACAGTGGCTCAAACACGGATTACATCGGAGCCTTCACTTGAAGTTCAGAGAACAGTAACATAGCATGTTTATTATCTAAGTTCTCGTCGGCGCCAGCGCATCGCCGCTGCGTCACAACCATCGCAATATAGAATTTTCTAAGAAATTCCAACTTATTTACATGTTATTAGAAATATTTTGTGACAAATAATCAACGGAAAACCGTATCCGGATGGCACATTAAAATAAATTTATTTGTACTGAATAATAAAACCGTTAAGAAGTGGTAGAGTTAAATTCTTCGTCTTGTTTTATCACTTTATAATGAACGATATGGTTTTATTTATATTATCCAATCACACATTCTTTCAATTAATTGCGCAATTTCATATATATTTTGGTGCCATTTTATAAAAAAATAAAAATTATGTTACACGGATACGCATGCTTGAGCATCATATTATATTTGAAATAAATTATACTATACGCTGTTTAATAAAATGCGTGACATACCTACATTAATTATAACTGCATGTCAATAATCAAACAATAAAATCCATATAAGTATAACAATAATTAATTCCATAATTAGAAATACTAGTGTCACATCACTCATTGTCTAGCAATAAATTTATATTGATACCACAGATAATATAATACTATAGGATATACTAAATTATTTAATGAAGCATTTGCCTCAGCACTTGATGTAAGCGATGTCCAGATTCCAGGTTATAAAGAACAAGCACTCATATTGCGAATTATCAAAAAACGATTTGCAATCAGACGAGAGAGGAATAACGGGTTGAAATTTTAAGGCTGACTTGACCTGATTGAAAAAAAGGCTATAAAGTATATAATACAATAATTCAGGCGCCTCTGCTTTAATGCCATAAGGAATGCCTGCATGATACAATATTTTTATTGTCCTTCAAAAAAGATTTGTCTGGTCCGCTTTTGATATTTATGTACGCGGTAAAGTAAACACTATGGAAAAGCGCGTCTTAATCATGTGTATTTAATAAAAGGTATTCTTTTAACATGTCAATCAAATGTAATTTATTTTTTAAATGTACTGTACTATAACTGTACTAAGTATATTTTTAGTTAGATGGAGTTCGGTATGTAACTCAAAATGTACTTAGGTTAAAAAGGAATTTTATTAATCTTTTAAAATCAAGTTAAATACAAATGAACTATTTTCTTTCATTTCATTCTATGCAAGTTTTTTCATTCTAAAATCTAGTTGCATTAGACTAAATTTCGTGAAAAGAGAGTATCTAGTCTAAACTCTAAAGTCTAGATATAGAATGTCCTAGTAGATAGGGAGGCGAAGAGGGGAATTTTCTGCAATACTCGAGCGTGGCAGTTTAAGATATGAGAGATACCTTAGACCTAATAGAACAAACTTTTTCACTATTTAGCTCTATATGTAGTGACGCGCGCCTAGGATAGACGATCAGATTAGTAAAAAAAAATCGATAGTCTGAAATACTCGAGCGCGTCAGATTAAGATATTGGGGGTTGATTTTAGTGTTTTAAGACTAAATTTAATTAATCTGACCATAAGTCCTTGACGCCGCCGAGTTATAGGGTCGGGAACTTGTAAAAAAAAAACGTTAACCCGGCATTCTCGAGCGCGATTTTTTTTATTTTTATTTTGAAGAATATAATCTAAAACTTACTAAAAACACAAAATCTGCCGGTTTCCGCATGACCGGAAGTCTGGAGGAGCCATTTCGTCTTCCGAAAAACGCGTTGCAGCATATAAGTCGCGAACTTTACTTTTTCAAAAAAAAAAGTTTAAATAAACAAAAAAGGTAATTTTATTTTACAAAAAAGGTCTCTTTTCATTTTTGTCCAAAGTTTAATTTTTTTTTACTTGAAGCATCATAAAAACTCAAACTCCCGGTTTTTTGAGTATATCTCGAAAACTGAGGGTGGTAAGAAAAATTGATATGAAATAACGATGATTAAAAAAAAGAAACCCACAAACCTTTTTCGGTCAGATTAAGAGAACCCACCAACATTTTTATCAGATTAAGAAAATATGCTTTCAGGATACCGAGATAAACCTCCCCTATGAAAATCTGACGCGCTCGAGTATTTCAAAAGGACTTTTTTTTTCTGCATTTTCAAAAATTCATCGTAACTTATCGTCATGCCGTAATCGTCAGTTTTTTTAAGGGGAGCTTTCTTGGGGCCTGATTAACACCCCTTCCGAAAATCTGACGCGCTCGAGTAAATTTTTTTTTTGTGCATTTTTGACGAATTTATATGCCTAGCCCCACCACGCAAACCGGCAGATTAGTATACCGTTGTTATCAGAGGCACTTGGGGCATACGTAGTATGAATATCTGACGCGCTCGAGAATGCCCAAGTAACTGTTTTTTTTTACATTTTTGAAAATCCGTACACGCCAAACCCACCGCTAAAATGGTTTTTACCATAGAAGCTTTTCTTTTCGAAATTATTTTCTCTTTCGATTTTGATAAGTCTCGACGACGCCGTTGAATTACGCCATTTAGCTACCTCGCCTCCCTATCTATAGTTAACGTTAAGCTGAAATCTTTTGTTCGTGAAAACAATTTTAATAAAAGTAGCATAAAAAATGGAGATTCACAAAGAAATTAGCAATTTCAAACGTGGACCACTTTCGCGGGTAATCCCAAGCATTAAGAAATTTATTGGGCTCACACGTTATTTCTAAAACTAATTAATAATGTGAAATTTTACAAGGTCATGCTAAATTCTATGCATTTCCGAGTGACAAAAGATTAATGTTCAATAGATATGTTATCTAATTAAAGATTTATTCCGCGCCACACTAGCGCAAATCTAACATGATGGATTTGGTATTATTTCTCTTATGAATTTCTATGGATTAGCATATAATATTGGGTTTTATTATCGTCCATAAAAGAATTGGGCACAACTTTTTATTTATTTACAACTATTACGCACAGTTAAGAAAAAAGATGTGAACCTATTTATCATCTGGGTATGAATCATAATGTTCTCAATATTTAGAATATTTTTACGATTATAAATAAAGCGTATGTATTTCAAAATTTACACCAGATTATGAGACTAATGGTATTTTCATGTTTGAAAAAAATGCCTTAAAATATTACTATCTTCTGATGTAATCAATATATTTGTAAGAATTATCTTTACTAATATTATAAAGCTGAAGGGGAATTCAGCGGTCCGATATGAACAATTATTTCGGTGTTAGATAGCCCATTTATCGAGGAGGGCTATATGTCATCATGCTACGACCAACAGGAGCGGAGACACGCGCGTGAAACCGCGGTGCGCAGCTAGTAAGATCATAACGAGAAATGGTTTAAATTCTAATCAAGGTAGAGTTCAGATATTTGAGATCCCGGATAAGACTCACCTTATATTAATATTTAATATCATTCGATGACTCATATCAATTTCTTCATTGTCTATATTTTATATGGACTTAATAGGCTTTGTAGGCAGTATATAACACATGTTATTGTTAACAAGAAACAAATGATCGAGAATGAAATATGTTTATGAAAATAAAATCTTTAGGAACATATTTCGGTTAACAGGAATATGTAGCTAATATCTCTACGTAGAAATGTTATTGTTTTTATACCTACTGATAGAGAACTTTAGTTTGAATTATAAGAAATATTCGATAGATTATTCGATTCTGTAAACACATTAAATTGGATCGTATTTTATTATTAAAGATAGTAAATATAGGAATTAAGTTTACGAGGGTAACATAAACAACATCATTTTAATATATTAATGGAATTTTGAATCAATAAGAACTAATATACTAATATTATCACAGCTTAAATATAAAATTTGATAAAGTATGTTCTCTATAGGACATTTATTGTATTACAAATGCTTAATCAGTTGTTTTTATGGACTTATAAAAATTAATCTATTTAAATATTTTCAGTTAGGTAGAGACATTAAATAAAATTAATAAATAATTTTCTATTCTACAACAAAGATAAAAAAGACGTGTGGCACTCGGGGACTGCCGCGGTAAAGCTATTGCATAGCATGCCTTCAAGCCACTCCGAGCCCGTCGGAGTGGGGAGCGTGAGGTTTTTTCGTTACGGAATTTCTCGATTCGGTCCCCGCGCTCAAGGCCCGAGATAGAAGCTATGCAATAGCTTAAAAATATTTTTATAAGAGACATTAATTATTAAATGTAACGAGATGCAGTTATTTTTTCATTTCCGTTGCTGCTAAGGAAATCAATGAAATTGAAATAAAAACAAAATATTTTATAATTTGATCACACACAACGAACGGACGATATGAAGTTATTCATAAAAAATCATTACTGAAACTGACTAAAAGTTATCTACAAAAAAAAAATATTATTATTATAAGAATTTTCATGAAAAATCTAGTTCATTCTTCAGGGTCATATTGACAGTCAATTTGAAATCTATATTGATTGTGCGATTTCTAGAATTGTAATTCCATATGACTACGAATTTCCCAGATACCCTAACTAAATAAGCGACGATGATATTCTAATTCGCATCTTTATGAAAAATGTAGTTTGTAAGAAGTCATTTTGAAATTTATTAATTTGACATCAAATTTTTTATTCGCTATTAAATGACTGCGGATTTTCCAGATGCCCTAACAAAATAAACGAAAGAAAGTGGTATGTGAATGCGCAGCAGGGGAATATATAATGCATATCAGATTCACAAAACTTATCTATTAGAAATGAACTTGACATTCGATTTCTAGAATTATCACTATCGGATTTCCCAGTTACCCTAAAAAAATAAGTGACTGACAATGGTATGTGAAAACGCATTCAGCAGTAAAAATATAGTTCTCATCTCGGTACTACAGATTAAAAAGTGTTCTATTACTATAAAAAATTGATTAGATACTCCGTTTTCTAGAATTATCGCTATCGGATTTCCCAGTTACCCCAATAAAATAAGTGACCGGCAATGGTATGCGGGATGATAAAAAATACGTAGGCCGTGCACATGTGTGCGTTACGTAGCTGTAGTGACGTTGTCACACGCGCGAGCTTTCCGCCGAAGATGAGTTGATGTTGCCAATGTATAAAAGCGAAGCGTCGATTTCGAAATCAACACAATGATTTGATATTCTCTAAGGAGTGTACACACGAGTTGGATAGATTTCCGCTAGTGATCGCAACCGTTGCAGTGCACGAGTGAACCTTTGAACTGTAACCGTTTTAGTGATTTTTTGGAAATATTATTTAGTGCGTACCTACAGGATGATTTCGCTAGTGGTAATATATTTTTTGTATTTACAGAAAACTATTTTGTTTTCTATACTTATTTTAAGTTATATTCATAAAATATTTTTCGTAACTCAATATTCTTATTATTCGAAAAATAAAATAAATTATCTTTTGAATAATTTTTACGCATATTTTTAATATCTATTTTATTTTTAATAATGAACTACCTATATAATGTAAAATAATTATATTTTTAAAATATTTTACAATGTATTCAACATTCTAACGTTAAAAATTCAAAACAAATGTTTTATTACTAATAACTTTATTACTTAGCTTATATTAGACTATTCATTAAAGTCTTCATTAATTGACTCTTAAATCATATATTGTTTTTAATAATTGCAGTGTGTTTTCGCATTCTGCGCCGTAGCAGCCTTCGGCTCGCCTATCGAAGACGGCAGATGGAATCCTTATAAATATGGAGACAGTGGCAAGTAAGTAAATGTCATCATACTATATGTAAATGCTGGTATTTTACATGCAATACTTATAAAACAAACGTAGAACAGCCAGTACCACTTTGTATAAATTTACGATCCCTTTGATATCGGTTTTAATAAAAATAAAAGACACAATTTTCTTCCTAAAACAATATTCCGTGAACAAAAGGTTACGGTAAAAAGTATAATCTAATATATTTCTAGAAATAGGTGTTAAGATCAGATAGCAGCTGCCAGGGAATGGAGCTTACCGAAAAAATATGTCTTGATATCTTTTTGTCTTTCTCCTTGGGTTTCTTAGAGATATTTCCACTTGGATATAAAGGGCATATCTAAAGCGATCAAATATCTCGGATTATTTATTTTTTATTATTTATTTTCTGAGCATTGTTTGGTTTTAATGTTATATCTTTTTAGTTTAATGAGCCTAGAAAATATTTAAAGTTTTCAAAAGCTGAAACATTTCACTTTTAATAATTTTTGTCTGAGAGGGATTTAGTGGCTACACTCCAGCAGCTGTGATTTTTATTTATTTAATGTAAATAATTCTACTCCATTAATAACAAATTTTGAAATCGAATAACAAAAGCTTTGCGACCTAGAAAAAATATTTCTCAAAGTTTTTCATGGTAGTTATTTATATTCATATCATTTGTACATAATACTTAAAAATAAAGCCAACTTACACGTACGATATATATCTTCAAAAACTTAAGCACCTAACCTAACCTAACCTAACCTAACCTAACCTAACCTAATATTTTTTTAATTTCGAATTCTATCTTCCTCCCCAGGTATATACCTACCAACGAAGGTAAATACATCCACATACCCAATCCATACATACACATAGACAACCCGTACGACGGTGGTTATGGCCCATACGCTCATATGTACGAGCCTTATGTCAGCGAAGCGACCCAGGATACCTACCGACTTGTTCTAACGCCGCCTAAAGATATCCCCTTCTATAAGGACGGCTACTATAAGAACAATGGAATCAAGATCATCAGCCAGAAGCACAACTACAAAGAGGACAAATACGACTTCGAGTAAGTATTTTACACGTAAATTAACTAAAACTTCGCCCGTGGTACATATTCAGGTTTTCTCTACATAAGAACCATCCTCGTACTTCAAGGAATATAATAAAAAAGAATAAAAGAAATCGGTTCAGCTGTTCTAAAGTTATGCGCTTACCAACACATTTTGGGATTCATTTTTATATTATAAGATATTTGTTCAATTTTCATCATAAATAATAGACCACTAGACTTGAAAATAATCCAAATTTTTTTTATAAACTCGACATACCATTCACATTAATTTAAAAGTTACCTAAAATACACATTACATTCGCTTAATTCGTAGCACTTAGCTTTATTGAAAATGCTATTCGTAAAACTGTTAAAAATTCAAAATATCACTAGCACATAAAACAAAAATACGAAACAAAGCATTAAATACACATTTTGTTTGGAATTAGTGGGAAATAGTTCTCAGTGCAAAATACAATTTAATAAATTTCCGCGCTTTTAAAAATATTTTTGTTATAACGCAGAAGCAGCTGTTACATTCGGTACGTATTTTACGAAGTATTGTTTTATAAAATCGTATGTTCAAGTTGACACAATTTTTCGATAATTTCGCGTCGTGATATATTTTCCTTAAAATTGCAACCATTGGCGTGTTATATTTCCGCATAGCTCGTTCTTCAGGTCATTAATATAATATTAATATACACATCAAAACTGGATTAATTTATGATTTCCTTATAACATAAAAATGATGGCATTCTGTAGATTGATATTGATAAGATGCTACTATAGCAAAATTACATTAGCATTTACAGGTCATTAATTTGTGTAATATATTTTAGATTTCTAAACAATACCATCCTTGGTTGAATGCCGAGCTTATCTTGTAGGTTTGGATATTTGCATAAGGCACTATATAGCTAAATATTCCGTTATGTTAATTTGTCTAGACGCTGTTCAGTCTCATACAAATCATTAGGTGACATGAACAACAGTAGCAGAAATATTGATCCGGCAGTGTATTAAATCTCCTTGCCAGGAATGTACTTAGTCATATGCAAATAAGTTATTAACCGTCCAAGTTATGATGATAATTAACAAAACACATTTATTTTAATTACTTTATTATGCACCCGGAAATGCAACTCTATATCCGTAAATAATTAAAGCTTTGATTCTCGCTACGTCAACCGGTGTCCTTGACCGACTGTAGAATTCGACGCTCGTATCGGCTGTGGCGGTCACAGTTCAAATCATTTATATTCATTTACGACACACTTATTGTTATTCACACACCAGAGTATCATTCATATTTGATTAACAATGTAACGCATGATATAACACTGAACTTTACATCAACAGCTGTAGCCATGTATGCGAGAACTCGTTTAAAGGAATTTGTTTCGTCTCGAGCATTAATAGATGTCTATCAGTTAGCTTATTTTTCTTCTTTTATTTACAGTTTCGAAACTGAGAACAAAATCCGCGCCAAGGAGAACGCAGTTTTGAAGAACCCCAACACGATCGACGAAGGAATCGCATCAAAAGGTTTCTACGAATACATCGGGCCTGACGGTTTCATGTACAGAGTTGACTACACCGCCGACGAGAATGGTTTCCGTCCCAAAGTGAAGAGGCTAGAAACTCCGTACTCTGGCAAATGGGTGCTAGAAAAAGTCAACTAAATCAATACCTATAAGCACCAAAAACGTAAACCTAATACTTTCCTCACTACATATATCAGTATTTTCAAAGCGGTCCGTGCGCTGTTTGGCTCAAATATGTGATTTTTCAAACCAGATTGTCCATCAACCACTTATCTTACAAACATATGAATTACTAATAATGTTAGGAAATTTTATTGTGTATGTAGTTAGTTAAGAGTTTTTTTCAATTAATACAGTATTTGTGAATTCAATCAAGATAACTGAGCCGATGATTACTTGATTTCACTTTTAGTGTCAATTTCGAAGCTAAAAATATCTGAAATTGCTGACAGATCTAACACACAATTTTTTTAACTAACTGCAAAAATCCTTATTAAAATAGTTAGTTAAAAGATTTTTTTATTTTGGACTCCTAACTTACGAAATTAAAATCCACAACAATGTGAATTTTTTTAGAAATTATAGTCGACAAAATGATTATTTTCACCAAGATATTTGACTTAATTGAATATAATTTATACATATTGCAATAAAAGAATGTCTTACTTATAAGATAAAATTTAAAAAATCAACTAAGGTACCTCTATTATTTTTCTACAATTTTTTTAAAAGTACTATAAAACACTGCGCGCGACCCGATTCAAATCAGTCGGCAGCGAGCCTTTCCAGAGAGAGGACATGTTGCTCGGCGCTCTCCTGTGGACCTATGCTGTTCATAGTAAAAGGATAGCGCAAGCCGCGATCTATCGTAATAGATCGCGGAGATTTTGACTTGCGTTAAATTGAATAAGCGCTCTTAACTCAACTTCACGCATCAATTGTAATTAAAAGCAATGTCACGTACCTCACGACTGTGACATTTCTATGAAGTCAATTCTGAACAAATTATTCATGAACATTATTTATAATTTAAAATTGTAAATCATGAATTATTTTGTTTTTCAAAATTTAGTACAATTTCCTGTCACGATATGATGTTCCTCGATGGAGGAAAGCTTTTTGTCTGGTTAGATTTAATATAATTTATATTTTAGATGTAAGGCCTTAGATGTTTCGGATTTAGATACTTATTTATGAAATGTGATAATAAATTTATATTTCCATAATAAAAGTTTTTATTTCTTTAAAAACCTATAAATGTTATTGAACTTTTATTGGCCGATAATCGTATTTTATTGTTTCCCTTTATTTACATAAAATATTGGCCCATAAACATTTTTGTGTAACCAGTAACAACGTGTTTATGCATAAAAAAGTTTGTGCAGTATAAACCTTACCTCGTAACTTTTTAATGTCTCTCATCAAATTTTGTTAATCGAGGCTGTAGCCAGTAAAGTTTGGAGACAAGAAATAACAGAAACAGTTCAAAATAGAGTAAAACACAATACATGATAGTGGTTATAAAAAAACTCACATTTACCAATGTGTTATTTTTTTGAAGAGAATATCTTACAAACCACATGATTTTCTAGAATATTCTAACGCATAAAATGTACGTGCTGATTCAATCCAATTTCGTGATAACAGAACATGCAATATGCATTTAAATATTAAAAGCTCTTAGCCGAAAATAAACGAGATCCATTGAGCAGCGCAAGATCGTAAAACCATGCGTACTAGGGCACTGGCAAGAATTTCGTTGAAATTGTTTTGGCTCCAGCTTATGAAGGCTTTTACTACGCTAGGTTAGTGGAGACCATTGCCAAGTAGTCGGCGCCGGTTTGACCGACGCAGTGCGATCACACGCGGCTGCTGCACTGCGCAGTGCTTGCATTCCGATTATTTCTTCAACTACATATGCCACTGCCAAATAGAACTAACCCGCCAACCCCTTCAAACCCCTAAACATTCTGTCAAGACGATATGTCGTGTTGAATGCCCGGGAGCAACGACTTTCCAAATATTTCCATACGGGCGTAAAGGTTGTGAGTACATTCGTTAATTTTATAAGACATTAATGGTATCCAAATGCAAATGAGCAGAGTTCGATTACCGTATCAGACCAGTAAGTTGTTATTGCTACTTTGTTACGCGGATTCTAAAAACATCTTTCGACATATTTTGGTATGTTAATACGATTACAATAAATTTCTAGTTTAAAACACCTTCATAGATGCCATTTTATTTTTATTGAAATGTGTTTTGTTTAAACAATTATTAGCATTCTGAACAGATTGGTAAAGACGAGACTTTTTTATGTGGTATAATTAATTTTTAGTTTAAAATTCAGTCCTTGGCCAATTTATAGTGAAATATTTAAACTACATTACCATGACTAATGTAACATGCCAGAGTATGAATAATTTGATCAGATATAGATTATCAAATTCAGTTTCTATATAAAAATAAAAGAAACATTTTTGAACACGTTATTATATAGAACTGGTTTAAAATCGCTAAATACGGATTTTCGTCACTAAACTGATTTGCAAAACCATTTCCTACTCTATTAAGACACTTAACCTAACCGATAAAATCAACTGGATCACAGAATATAGGTAATATAATCAATTAAACATTAATTTATTGGTACAGTGTATAAGAGTTAAAGGAATTTTTCAATGTGTTATATCTTGTTAGTTCAGAGCTTAGAAAGATTTAGCGGTTCGAAACAGCCGGAAGAAGGGCGGACGTCGGGGCCTGCTGGCTTAATTGGCTGAAGACCAAGTTTCCAAAAAGAAACCTCCTGCGGAAACGTGATGTGGTTGAGCGAAAAAGGAAAGATAATTACACTATGTATTTGCGATGAAATAGTTTTCGCTAAATGTGTGAATAATTGGATTTTTAAAAGTTGTGTGCTGTGTAATTATATGCTATACTAAACGTGTGGTATTATAACCCTATGTTTTAAAACTACGCAATGTGTTTTTTTATAGATACAGTGATTCTGGAGAAAGATTTAATATATAATTTATTAAGTTTTCGTCACAGCGGGCGAAGCCGCGGGCGGAAAGCTAGTAATTTTATAAAAAAATATGTAAGTATATTGTGCAAATAAAATAAATGTATCGAACGAGTAAATAGCGAATATTTCTACCGTTGTTTGAATGCATGCAACCGAAATAACAAACTTAATAAACGATCATAAAGTTGAAGTTGCACTGGTTAGTTTCTGACAACTGTATAATGTAATATTCTAAGTAAAAAATTATATATATTATGTTGAATGTATTTTGTAAGATACTAGCTTACCGCCCGCGGCTTCGCCCGCTTTGTCTAAAACCTAATAAATTATATACTAAAACCTTCCTCTTGAATCACTCTATCTATTAAAAAAACCGCATCAAAATCTGTTGCGTAGGGAAATAGAGAAAGCGACTTTGTTTTATAAGTACTATGTAGTGATGTGACGCATATTATGTAAATTAAAAATCTTCTTTAACTCAGTCAAAAAGAAGTTAACTGGCAAGGGTTTTATGAATATGGGTCATGAAACAGTTACTGGTTTTACAGTTTTTAATCAGAATATCTTTGGCAATATACAGTAATTGCCTTCTTCGTTCGATTGTAATTATATGACTGTAGGCTTCGAGTAACAATTCTAATTAAGTTTTGACATGTTTAATACAAACGCTAAAGTTAAAATTAAACGTCTGTGTTTAAGAACAGTACTTTGGTAATGAAATTCCAAAACACTTCTAGGAGTAGCGGCAAAGCGAGCAAAGGCTACACTGTTGCTGAGTGGATCCATACAAAGTATCAGATCTATTTACCGTTCAACAAATGAACCATTGGAATACAATTCTTTCAGTTTAACCGCATTGAAATAACATAAAAGTTTGTCCGTGATTCTGGACACATTCCAAATAAGGTAACTGTCGCCGACATCCGCCGGGGGCAACTGAAAACTTCTGCAAACACAGTTCAATCAGCTATTGGACTTTATTACAAGGGGATAGAGTGCAGAACGGTTACACGAGCGGTAAAATTTGTAAGCTATAACCAACTGTTCGCTTCCGGAGTCGCTGGCTACTCGCGAAGTTTTATATGGCCAGTGGATTGAATTCGGAGGTGATTATTACAAACGCTGTTATAAATTTCGATGAAACATTGTTTTACTAGAAAAATATATACAAATCTATGCTAATATTATAAAGTTTGTTTGTTTGAACGCGCTAATCTCGGGAACTACAGGTCCGATTTGAAAAATTATGCGGTGTTAGATAACCCATTTATCGAGGAAGGTTTATAGGCTATTATATCATTACGCCACGACCAACAGGAGTGGAGCCACGGGGGTGAAACCGCGCGGAGCAGCTAGTGTAATAAAATTGTAGAAAACATTGCAAATATTAATTATATGAAACAACGTGGAATTAAACACAAACTTGCAAGACCAAGGCAATCAAGGGCGTCATCACTTCATAATGTAGACATTACTTTGTCTTTTATGTCCACTTTTGATAACTATCTTAAGCTTTGGAATATGTTAAATTTACTTGAAATGAAGGTCTGATTATTCTGTAATGAATTAGTGTTGATAATTTTTTCTTGCCTTTGTTAATTTGTGCATTCAGTTGGTTTATTTCAGTTCAATGTTTTAAGCTTAAATTTGTTAAAAAGTTATAAAAACGAAGAAAGCTACAATTCAACGTAGGTAATTGAAATTATTCGATGCCTATCTAATCTCAAAGCGAGACGTCTTTATAAAGGCAATGCCTTTCTTGACAAATAATATTTACTTAAAGACTTAGCTTTTTCACTAAAGTCTTGTTTTTATTTTAAAATACACTATAAAGAAAGTATTGAATTTGTAACACCTTATTGACAACACTTTATCAGTCGATAAAACCACTTCCTTATTAAAATCTCAGCGTGTGTCCTTTAGTTATACCAAATGCACTTTGTGAAGTGTATTTTCCTAATTATTACAAGCATTTATGTAATAAAATTCATGTTTTACATTTATACAACCTTATTTCCGCGTAAGTACAAGTAAGTGGCCATCTTGCATTTTGGGTGGTCAGTAATTTAGATATTGCTTTCAATTTACATAATCTGGAACGTGTCGCAACATTTGTACTTTATTTTTTGTAATAACAGTAATAAGGTACCTATTTTATTTGCAACTAGCTTCCGCCCGCGACTCCGTCCGCGCGGATGTCGGTCTTCGCGTGGATGGTTTATTTCTCTATTTTGAGTAACTCTGACAATGACATCATATAAATATCTATTGGACCCAAATACGGCTAGGCCTATAATAATACGCAACGTGTGTTCGCGGTTCTACAGAACAACGTCTATGGATAAAACTGAAAAATTAAGATTAATTTTTTACTACGTATTTTTTCAGGATAAAAAGTATCCTATTTTACGCCCAGGATAATAAGGTATAATTATACCAAGTTTCATCGAAATCGAACCGTTAGTTTTCACGTGATGCCTTCACATACAGACAGACAGACAGACAAAAATTTTTTTTAATCACATATTTGGGTTTGGTATCGATCCAGTAACACCATCTGGTTTTTATTTTTTCAATATTTTCAATGTACAGAATTGACCCTTCTACAGATTTATTATATGTATAGATAAACATTATATGGTGTTAAATATACTGTCTACAGAAAAGTTCCCATTTAGAAATTTCTTTGTATTAAAATATATTAACTACAGATAAAGAAATTGTAAAATACAATAAATGAAGTTTATTCGCCCGGAACTTGTGATTACACAGTACATTTACGCCCTTGAATTACTTGTAGTTGCTGTATGCTAAGCAAGAAAAGATGTGAAATGAGAAATACATTTTATAATACAAAGTTTAAAATATAAACAGAATAAGTTCTATATAAACGTTCTAAAATTAAATTCTAGGTCAGAGAGCCACTTAAAATAAGAATCCTTTTAAAATCACAAACCGTTAGGTAATCATATCTAGTATCATATCACATTGTTATAAAATGCATTTATTATTCAAACTACAAAGCGCAATGAATAACGTATATTGTGGCAATAATCACAATGCAGTGTCACGAAACGAAACAGTTTCCTCTAAAACTACAGTCGTAAAACATCAGACGAAGCTCGTCTTGAGAATAACGTATGTTAAAAAATGCAAACAGGGAAATTTAATGGTTCGTGAAGTAAACCAGATAGGAGTGCTCCACGGGATTGCCTTCAATAAGAGAAGCAACTATTCGTCCCTTTTATTGTTCCCTCTTTTTTAAATACCGTAACGAAATTGTGTTTCGGATTACCATTTATCTGGGCTAGTTTGCTCTACTCGTATCTCTACGAGTTTACTTTTCTTTATACATTTTCTATTACGCTTTTGTTTTTTATAACACAATGTTTGTCAAACAGATTTCTTAGTAGATGAGCTTTACTGCATTAACCTACATAGTCATTAAACAACCGCGCATAAAATAAATGCACTACCAACTTTAACAAGATATAGTGGAGAAATATATCGTCGTATATGAAAACAGATAATGTATGGCTGTTGGCAGTACTGTTCAATAGAAAGGCCGAAGTTTAACGTTAGAAATAAATGATCTCAGCTATAATACTTCTGGATGGAGGCCAACATTTGAGCAACACTAACACGGTACCATTTTCCTAGATCTTTGAATTATTGAGGGTAGTTGCTTGCCGCATACAAAATAGATTTGGTTATGCCGGCCAGACCCATTCATATAAAAAGAAAATAACTTGGGCGTAGTGACAAATTTACAAGATCAAATTTATAAGATGGTATATATTTAAATATAACACGTCTACGTTTTATTTTCGCAATGAAAACCTTCCTCAACTCTAGGTGATGAAGAATATGACACTGATAAAACTCAAATTTATAAAATACATATGTATATCTACTCTCAATGTTTAACAATCACGTAATACGAAATGTAATAAACGGTTAACATCTTTATCGCAAAAATTTGTATCTTATACTTTTCTACGCTTTAATTAGAAAACGAGTGTGCGTCCTTTGAATAAGGAGCTTTTTGATATTATTTCTTTCAATTTTCAGTATACTTAAAATTATTGCAATCAATCATATTACAGTGATAATTGTACATAATTAAATTGTTATGCATTTTTTGTCATTAGAATAAAATAACGTTATCAGACAACTGTGTTATAGTCATCTCAATAAATAGAATCCATTCATTTCACTGTAAAGTATACAAATATCCATGTGCTTATGCCAAACAAATTTCAACGAAATATAAACCCATTAAAAGGGGTCCGATATTATGAATGTTGCTTTAAATATTACTAACTATCACTTATTATTCTAGGCCATTGAGTAGAACATGGAAATTGCGTTTCATACTGTTTATATTGGGGTTGGCAAAAACGGATGTCGGGAGATAAGAGCAATATAAGCTATGAAAGCAAATTTGTTTACTGCGTAAATATTATAATAGAATAATAAATCAGAATGCTACGAAATATGAACAACGGCAGCGTATTGGATTTTCTGTAGTAAATGGGTGTATGGGCGAACTAAAAACGAACATAAAATAGCTGTTACGGGACGAATAAGTTTATTTTATTCTTCGAAACAATTAGGCGATCATTTTCGTTAGATGTAGAATTATGGACTGTAAGTGGCCTAGTTAAGGACGCCTTGTAAAATGTTTATTCGAGGAAAAATGTAATTACAAATTAAGTTTGCTCAAAAAATATATCACGTAGGAAAACACTGCATAATATATTTTGGTGTTAACAATAAATACATAAAAAGTGAGCGCAAAACCTCCTCCTCCTCCTTGCACCTCGAATGTTTTACACGTTTTATAAATGTAAATGGAAATTTAAATAATTCATTAGCAGGAGAAAGCGTTAAAAGTTTCAAGACAAGAATTTACATTAACTACGAGTAAAATTACTACACTTGAAAATAATAAACAGAAAACAAGATGCGCTTAAGGAGCCACTTAGCTCGGACACGCCCGAGTGTCACTTCAGTATTTAATTAAATGAAAGTGAAAAAGTAACTGAGAAGGTAGGGTAATTTGTCAAAATTAATTAAAAAGAAAACGAAGGAACTGACAAATTACAGTTGCTCTAACAAGATCTAAAGTATTCGCCAAGTCGTTGGCCCGTTTGTTGTCTAGCTAATTACATCCTTGATGAGGTTGTTCCGTTCTGTAAGAACAGTGAATTATTGAAAACAAGCTGCCATACAGAGCAGCGCAATTTGATCGCCATCTTGATATTTGGCGCGCCATTTTGGGACTGCAGTAGATAATAAAAATGTTAAATGCGTTGATGTAATCACTCATTTGTGTTTTGTGTTCGATTTAGTGCTTTTAGCGTTGTTTTATTTGTTATAAAATTTTTTAATGGAAATTAAATGTTTCTAGACCAACCGCTTCATTAGCAAAACAATTGTCAGTAGTAATAAAAAGGTTGAGCAAATATACCGTGAAGCTCCCAGAAGTATCTCTTGATTAATCTTTCTCCTTTTCAAATTATTAAGTTAATTGGATGATTAGCATTTAAATAGAGCAATGTATACAAGCTTAGTTATAAACAGTAATAATAACTAGAATATAATCTAAAAAGCATTTTACCAACATTCCAAAAATAAAATAAAATGAAAGTGTTCGGTTAAAGACATTGAACAACACAATTCTCGTAAAGAGTTAGGGTAATCTTGGCTCCCTCTACGGATGCGGTCTTTACATACAAAAGGCCGAATTGGCTTCGCTGATTGAATTATGCCCCTTTTCCTTCATGCCTTTGTGAATCATTTATATTTTACTGCTTTATACTTGGATAGTAAACACTATAAATATTATAGTTTTTTTTTTAAATGTATGTTATTGTTAACGACTTTGTTATAATTTTTGTAAAATACTTGAAAATCAGAAAATTTTAAATAATAATATTCAATTATAAAATAAAAAACCGGCCAAGTGCGAGTCGGGCTCGCGCACAAAGGGTTCCGTAGCAGCAAATATAATAAATTACAGTTAAATCAACCTATCTCAAAAACTATAAGAGATACTTTGATCAAACCAAAAATCGTTGAAAGAGTTAATTAGCATGCATCACCTCTATTTTTTTTAGAATTTTATACCCCGTAGTTATAAAAATAGAGGGGGGGGGACATACTTTTTACGACTTTGAGAGCTGATATCTCAAAAACCGTTCACTTTAAGAAAAATGTTTTTTAGAAAACTTTATATCATTTTAAAAGACCTTTCCATTGATACCCCACACGGGTATGTACATCGAAAAAAAAAATTTCATCCCTCAGTTACATGTATGGGGGGCCCCACCCCCAATTCTTTTTTTTACTATTTAGTGTCATATTTTTGTAGCGGTTCATACAACACATATTCCCATCAAATTTCATCACTGTAGTACTTATAGTTTCCGAGTAAATCGGCTGTGACAGACGGACAGACGGACAGACGGACAGACGGACATGACGAAACTATAAGGGTTCCGTTTTTGCCATTTTGGCTACGGAACCCTAAAAAACTAAGTATAAAGGTCAATAAATTACAGTACCTAGCTAAAGTTAGTACATTAATAGCTACTCAAGAGATGTAATTTTGCTAGCTCATATGGGAAATAAAATAAAGAAATAGCAGAAATTAAAAAAAAAATGTATGTACTGCTATTAATACGGCCTGTCGATAACGGTAGTCGAAACAAAACAAATTACATCTTTGATCTTGTTGCTATAATTATTCTACTAATAGGTAAACTGATGTTTCAATTATCTCGCTCTAAGTTTAAAAAAGTAATACTGCAGCTTATTGACCAAAAATTGTAAAGAAAATCACAAACAACACACACACACTCACACACACACACTTTCACTCACACTTGTACTCATAATATATTGTTACCAATTGTTACCTTTTTATTTAGCTATAATTATAGATATAATATAGGGTTTGTAATCTATACATATAATAAATCTGTAGAAGGGTCAATTCTGTACATTGAAAATATTGAAAAAATAAATAGCAGGGGGTGTTACTGGATCGATACCAAACCCAAATATGTGATAAAAAAAAATTTTGTCTGTCTGTCTGTCTGTCTGTCTGTCTGTATGTGAAGGCATCACGTGAAAACTAGCGGTTCGATTTCGATGAAACTTGGTATAATTATACCTTATTATCCTGGGCGTAAAATAGGATACTTTTTATCCTGGAAAAATACGTAGAAAAAATTAATCTTAATTTTTCAGTTTTATCCATAGACGTTGTTCCGTAGAACCGCGAACACACGTTGGGTATTATTATAGGCCTAGCCGTATTTGGGAATTGGGTGCAATAGATATTTATAAGATGTTATTGACAGAGGTACTCAAAATGGAGAAATAACCATCCACGCGAAGACCGACATCCGCGCGGACGGAGTCGCGGGCGGAAGCTAGTCGTTAATATATATTTCTTTACTTTGCTCACTCACAGTATTATGATTGTTATTGGTGTACCTTTTAATTGGCGTATTGAAATGTTAATGTTATATCTAGTGTAAGATTAGCTGTAAGGTACCTGTACATAAATAAATAAATAAATAAATGTCGCTTCTTCGTTTAGTCAATGAAGAACGAAATGATTCATCAATAGTTCTATAAACTAAATAAATAAGTGGGTCAAAATCGCGCCCAAAGAAGTCGGTTACAAACAAACATACAAACATACAGGTGAAGCTAATAAAAAGCGTGTAAAAAGAGCGTTGTTGCACGCGTGTCAGAACGCAGCGCAAACTACTTTGGCAACATTCAAAGATACCAAAATACTCTATAGGTAAGGTGTGTTGCCCTAACGCGACCTTGAAATTTTACTCTCAAAAAAAGTTTCGCTTCAAAAAGAAGTACTACAGTATAATGAGACCACAAAAATAATTACAGTATAATTATTTTGATATGAAATTAATATACTCAAGTATAAAACCACCCAAAGTAAAAATACACTTAAGGTTCGTCCTGATTTTATAATAACATATTTTCATGGTTGCCTTTTATTAATGTTGCTTTAACGATTCAGGTAAGAAACTAATTAAATGATATCAATTTATTTTATCCCAAAAACGTTTATTGTCAAGATAATTTCACTAGGTATGTTATTATTATTATAAAAAATTAAAAAGTTCTGGTTGTAAATTTTTAATAACTAAACATGTTGCATGTTAAGGCGATTTGTATTGAAGTTTTAAATTATTTTTTGAATTATTTGACATTTTTATGGGCACTTAATTATAGCCAAGGTAGCACTAATTTCAGCTACTGGTATAACCGTATTAGTGATTTATTAGCATGCTTAGGTAATAAGTAAAAATCTGAAGATGACCTAGAATCCTGGGATTAACCATGTTAATAGTTATACTTATACATGATGATGTCAGATTTCCTTAAACTACTGTCTACATTTGCCGGTTTCTTTAATTAATACTAAATTGCCGCCCGCGGCTTCGCCTGCGTTTTCAAACTCAAACTCAAACTCAAACATTTATTTATTCAATTAGACTTCTTCGAGAAGCACTTTTGAAACGTCAATACTCAATACATATTTTTAACATTTACCACCGATTCGGAAAGCAGTATCTATGGAGAAGAATCGGCAAGAAACTCCATAGTTGCTCTTTTAAATCATTTCAGTAAGTATAACAATTTAATTTTACAAAATATGTAAGTAACTGCAGTACCTACGTATATATTATCATAATATGCCAAGTATTCAAAGGAAAACCTGCATAGTTCCCGTTCCCGTGGGATTTCCGGGATAAAACCTATCCTATGTGTTAATCCAAGTTACCCTCTATATGTGTGCTAAATTTCATAGTAATCGGTTCAGTAGTATTTGCGTGAAAGAGTAACAAACACACACACATCCTCACAAACTTTCGCATTTATAATATTAAGTAGGATTTTTGAATAATTAACATCATTATTGTCATAAGTGAATTATTTATATCAAAATATGCAATTTAATTAATTATAAACTATGAGGCATATCGAAGATATGCTCATAATTTATAATTAATTGAATGATTGATGAAATCTCAAGTTTTTAACACACAATATTCGTCCACTTGGCAAAAGGCAAAAACTTTTAATATAACCAAATGTTATTCGGCTATTAATTTGCACGCGACCGAATTAAGACGTCCTAGCAAAACATTTATTATTAAATTAACTAGAACAAACAAAAAGCTATCCATTAACAAACCAACAAACATTGTAACCGTTAAAGAACTTTCACCCGTACACAAAACAATAGTATTAAAAAATACTTGTGTCAAAACAACATATCTCATATATCGAAGTATTAACAATACTTATAAGAATGCTAAAAATGGGCGCGGAGCTTTTTTTAATTTCATTGTATTCTAAACTAGCTGTGCTCCGTGGTTTTACGCTTCCCAGATAAATGGGCTATCTATCGAAAAAAAAATTTCAAATCGGACCAGTAGGTCCCGAGATTAGCGCGTTCAAACAAACAAACTCTTCAGCTTTATAACATTATAAAAAATAGTATAGATTATAATAAACTATCGATAAATGCAAAATTGTGGAAACTTAACACACCTAGTCGTGACCTAAGTTTAATCATATTACCATAAAAGACATAAAATCCAATTTAAGGCCTGAACTATTAAATGTTTTTGCACATTCGTGGGCTTCGATTTTCACGCTGAATTCCTGTAGACATATTATGACGTTTTATATTTGAGGATTGACGAGCTCAATGAATCAATACCTAGGATTCAATTCCATCGTATAAAATTCTTCGATGCAAAAGTCATATATTACATAATGCATTGTCATGTATTTGCACATTGGGAATGGTTAAAGGGTAAAGAATTACACGGGAAGGCATTTTTACTAATAATACAGCTTAAGTACAACGTACCTACTAATAATGGTTAGATCGGTGAAAGGACACCCACAATTCACAAATTATGACTCAGCGTTGAATATCAACCCTTTCTTTAAATCGTCCTCTAATTGAATAATAAAAATAAAATCATTATGAAATACTGGTCTAAAAGTTTTAAAGTAGATCTCAAACTAAAAATCATAATATGAAATATTCGTTAAATAATTTGAAAAGCACAACGTGGTTTACAGTGCAATATCATTGAATTTGAAGCGATTAAAATACAAGAAACAGAAAGTAATTAAGTTGAAACTTTTCCGACAGAACACAAAGCCGCTTGAAACAAAGAAAACTAGAAAAAAAAACGAATAAAATTACAAAGCGAAACGAACTCGTCAGCAATGTGTCGACCCCGAGCCAATTGAATTTCAAAGCTGACAAGCGTCTACCACAAAATTTATTCAAAGAATAAATCTGAAAATTTGTAGATCTAAAGGCATGAAGGCAAAGTGGCGCCGACGCGTCGACACAAAGGAATTTCTAAATTTCACGGCTTCCGCTTTGCCTATTTGTATTTATATGCGAGGGTAAGAAATGACAAACGACAGTGTGGAAGCGAGGAAAACTGTAGGCGATAATCTGTACTAGAGGCAGGACCCAATGTCACACTTCGTCACCACGGGGGCTTCACTTGCAACGAAATGAATTCGTTCCGCTGTACTTTCAGCTAGCTTAAGATAAATTATTATTGTTACAATAAATATTATCATCGTATTTTTCTGTTTCCAGATACAATTTATGTAGGTACTAAATTTCGTGCCTTGCCTGGAAAATAAGAACGCAGTATATATGAAAATGTTGTTTCACTTATTTTTATAATTTTTCTGTGACACACAAATAATTTACTTTCATCGCATACGTTAAGTAAATCAGAGTGTACTGTGTAATGTATAAATTCCTACCTAATACCTACCTTTTTATTTTTTCTACTTTATTCTGCTGGATTTCAAATTTGAACAGATTTATTTAAATTTGTATGTACCAAACCTCTTTCAGAAATCACAGTTAAATTATTTATGATATCTTCGTACTCCAAAACAATTGATGTGCCCTTAACAAAAAGCATGGCAATATATTTTTAATAGGTATTTTTTCATAATTTCTGACAAGGCAACCAAAAGTACAACACTTAATAAAACCATAATAAAACAAATGGAAAAATTAATAATATATGAAACACGTTAAAAATAACCTAAATAATTATATATTATATCAAAATAAATATACATATAAAAGCTTATCCACATTCATCTGTTTAGGTATTAATTAAATAATCGATTATTTTATCATCTATTAGTTTAATACATCTACATCTATTAACTACATCTGAAGCATTTTTTTCAGTCTTCAAAACATCGTCAGTATTTCGTCACACGCTTCGCAGCAATTCACAAAATCTAATTTCCAAGTAGGAACGTAGTTCCATACAATTCGTCGTGTATATTTTCACGTTAGGAAACTTTGCCATAATAAAATAGAAGGCGTGCTAAAATCGAAATATTTGTCACCTTATACATATACCTTAATAAAAATGTATTTATGAGATAAATTATGTTTATTCAGAGACTGAAACTCAAGTTTCAGTCTCGGGAAGTCCACTTCTGGGTATGATTATTAAGAATGTAAGAAATAAAAATGATAAAGGACATGGTTTATGCCCCTATTCACAGTAAGCTACCTGAATTCGCGAAGTTATAAAATATAAAGCATAATGTTTAATATTATTTCCTGTCTTATCAAATCTCCAAATAATATTCTCTAAATTGTATCTAAGTCAGTAGTTAACGGATAAAAAATGTTCATCAAATTCGGCTTCACGCTGTGCAGAAAAAAAATAAATAATATTGATGGGATATAAGCAAGGTACGTACCTAATATGGGCGCCGGATGATGGAACGGGGACATAATCCATCATCCGGTGCGGAGAGGCGGCGTGAGAAGTGTTCCGTTCACGCCACCCCCCAGGAAGGTAGAGCTGGCGGCCTCCCGCCACAGCTTTAAGTCGTGTTGGGCCTAGAGATAGGTTGCCGCTGACGGGTCTACGGATGCGTTCCAACGAATACCCGCGGCTCCGTCAATACAGCGGCACGGCGGAACACAGTGGAGTTTAGTCGGTAGGTCCCTGCACTCTGCAGGGTGAGTCCGACATAACCCAGGGCCCTTTCCCTGAGCGCTCAGCGGGTATGCCTAAATGCATTCTCCACTATAAAAAAAAAAAAAAAAAAAAAAAAAAAAAAAAAAAAAAAAAAAAAAAAAGGTACGTACCTAATATGTAAAAAAATATCTTTATAATAAATAATCTAAAGATCTAATAAATAATCTAAAGATCTAAATCAATTTGACGAATTTTTAAATATAAGTCCAAGTTCCCCCATGATTTTACCGTAAGAAGCAGCAAAAGATAATATTAAAAACGCAACGAACACAACAAACTATACTTACTGATTTGGTTATAAATAAAGAACAGTTACTTACTTTATTAAACGGATATTAAAACATTTACAGAAAAGATTAATATCATTACTCTTGTCGCGTGAGAAAGATAATTATGAAATTTAAGTTGTATCAATAATATCTTGTACACTTGCTGGTAAAAAAAAGGTATCAAACATTTCAATAACAGTGTGGAATGTATTTCTTAATAAATTACACTTTCTAATGTTAATTAATTTTCAATTTAGATATAAATGTTATACATGAAAATGTAATGAGCTTTTTACAACACAGCTTATAAGTTTTGAAGTTAAACTTCTTTAGGCTCGTTGAGAGTAAAATTTCAAGGTCGCATCATGACAATACCGTCACGTCATGGAGTATGCCGAAGATTTTGGTATCTTTGAATCTTGCCAAAGAAGTTTCACTTCTGACACGTGTGTTTCTAGAATATCTGTAGATACATACTTACCTATTTTATAAAATCATTGATCATACATGTACAATGTACATACGCCCTCAAATAATAACATACAAGTTAGTGAAATGTTAATGCAATAAAAAATCCCAATGACTCTGTTCAACAGTGTACAAGACATTGCCGTCAGCGTTCACATTTCAATAAATCTAAAGAAATGACGGCTAACGCGTTAAGCAGTCACCATCCCGATGGGTGGTCGCCAGACGCTTCTACGCTCATTTCACGCATACAAAATAATATCAAAGGGGTAACACGGAAATAGTACCAAGTAAGGATTTATGGAGTTAATTAATTTTTCTTTAGTAAGAAATTTTAATGCGTTACGGTTTTAATGTCACATACTGTTTAATAAATTGTAATTCTATGTTTGTGTGGAAGTGATTTGTTCCCCTTTCGCGTTTTACCTGTTGATCCGGAATGAAATTTGGCATACTAAGGCGAAGTTCTCATAACACGGTATGAATTAAGTGAAGAATATCATGAATAAGTATGCTAACGTGTCTCTATAGACGCCTTACGCTTGAAGAAGGAATTTGTGACAATTATAGACATCATTTGAAGTCGTAAGAGTAGAAGAATTTAAATTGATGAGGTCAGTTGGCGGTAAGCTTAGCCTTCACAAACAAGCCTCATGATCTTTTCTTTAGTCTTTATATATTACAACACAACACTTTGACTCTATAAAAACAAGTGAAGTTCTATGAGATTGTTATCTTTAATTAAATGTCTTTCGTTTTCTAGATGCAGCAAAGGGCACTCAATCTTCAGGCGCTTTTCGCTCCTGCTGTCCTAAATTGACTTATCAACATACAAAAGAGTAGAATGGTGCAATATATTGACAGTATATAGAGTCCTTATTTACGATGGTGGGAATAGATATTATATAACTTTTTGTCTACATAACTATCTTACTTTTATACTATAGAGGTTTTTAAATAAAGCTATTTAATATTAAATATTTTTACCTGAAAGGTTTGTGATGTGTGATTTTTACCTGAAAGTGCATTAATTTAATATCATACTTACAATTATTCGAATGCTAATGGAACATTTAAGCTGGAATAACATATTTTAAGCTTCCTTTTAACAGCTACAATGCAATATGTATTCCACAGTAATGAAATAATTGAATTATCATGAATCCAATCGTAACTATGCACCTTTACAAGCTTTATTTATCGCATCTCTGTTGTGAAAATAAAAAATATCAAACAATAAAACAAAATAATAACAAATACGGATAAAATAACAATCCATAGGCCTCGCTCTAATTAATACGAAGTTAATTGGAACAGTGAATTGAAATCAAAGCTGTTTTTTATTTGTACCAACTTTGTACTCACGTTACAAAAAAGCGTTCAAAGTGAGATCTAAAGTCGAGTTGTTATTAAATGACTGGCCGGTTTACTTGGTTGGTACTTGGTAGTGACCCTGCCTTCCAAGCCACTGGTCGTGGGTTCGATTCCCATCCGGGGCAAATATTTGTGTCATGAACATAGATGTTTGCTCTATGTCTGGATGTTAATTATCGATAAAAAAATAATAAAAAATAATAATAAAATAATAAATCTTTATTTTGCCAAAAACATTAACTCGATAGAAGTATTTATTTCAAATTATATAATATATACTAGCTTACCGCCCGCGGCTTCGTCCGCTTTGTCTAAAACCTAATAAATTATACACTTAAACCTTCCTCTTGAATCACTCTATCTATTTAAAAAAAACCGCATCAAAATCTGTTGCGTAGTTTTAAAGATTTAAGCATACAAAGGGGCATAGGGACAGAGAAAGCGACTACTATGTAGTTATATATATGTTTTTCAGTCATCTGGGTTCCATAGCTTCCATAACACAAGCGAAATCTTAATATGGGATCAGATCGTGCTGAGTGTGAAAATTGTCCCGAAATACAATGTTTATAATTAATTAAAACACGCGTGATACGCTCTAATAAGTAAAGTGAACGAGAAAAATTAGCTAAAATTAATTTAGTTAACGTTGAAACTTATGATGAGAAAATTGCTAGTTCGCTACTGATGATATACCTACAAAGTTTAATATAAACTTTACGATATCTAACTTAAGAGATATAAACGGTAATAAACAGGTTTATTATTAAAGTTTAGTGCTATATGAAAATATTATTAATTTGTTAGTGTCAGTCGTAGTCTTGCATATTAAATTTGTTTTAGTTATTTCTATTTTCTTGCACGCTCCGAAGATAGCCGTTTAAGTATGGAACTCAGCAGCACCTTTCTTTTTCTAATGTTTATTATTCACGAAACCTAGTTTTTAATAATATATTACCTTTATAAATTGCCTAACTATATTATACACCTAAGATACCTGAAGCTTTTTATACTGAAAATTTCATTTTATAGTATAATTAATTGAAATTCAACTTTGTGGTCAAGTTTTATTTCTAAAATCTAAAGCGGGCTTATTAAGCAAAATTACATAGTATAATATCGTTTAACATTCAGCATAAAACTATAAAACTCACAACTTAAATTAAAACCTTATCCGTTGCTTTTTTAAGTACCATCCAAACGCTCTCGTAGCACTGAAAGCAAAGAGTTGGAACAAAAGTTTACAGACGACAAATTCTTAAACAGTCACTGAATAAAAACTATACGTAGCTTAATATACCGTTGCGCGAATTCTTTAAAATTCAAGAAGAAAAGAATCAGCGCAGTTTTAACTTTTCGTACTTTTTCGCGCTTTCATCTGGTTGGCGCTCATCTGCCGTAAGCGAGATTCTGTTCATTCGGGCCGAGATTTTTAATTTCTTTCTTTCTTTGTCAGTATTAAAAATTCAGTGCTCACTGAATACTTAATGCTATTTAAATATACATGTGGACCATTTTAATACTATTATTTTCAACACACATCGGAACGAGCCAAGAACTTTCATAAACCTACCTATTAAAACTTTACATGAAGAGAACAATGTTTCGAAACGGCTTGTTACAATACACTTTGTTAAAACAACGAAATAAACATAAAAGCCGGTTTAATACCACTATGAAAAGTTCGTTGTTAGCTTCAGTAAAGTAAAACTAATTAAACGTAAACATCTGCGGAGAAAACTCGATTAACTGTAAGAAATAAAGATTCGAATACAATACGGATTTTAGTAAAAGCAATAACCATTCGGAGGTAACGATGCTTCGAGTTAATAAGAAGAGTGGAAAACGTAAATAACTTGTCGAAGATAAAGCACACTGGAGCATAATTTAAAACATTTTTTCGGGAACACTTGGAAGTGTTAAGTGAATTCGAAACGTCAAGAGAATCTGTTCCTCAAATTGAGTCAAACAAACGAAACTCATCGACAAGATTCTATCTCGCAGAGTTTAAGAGCAATTTTTCTCTTAAAGCCAAACAAATGAGGAACCATTAGATGGAGTGCGAGCGCTTAATCTATTTCTGACGAGTTTAGTGACGCCGACAAAGACAAATCGACATTAGCCTACCCACACGGCGCGAAGGCGTTCCACTTCTGTTTCAATTCCACTTTTATTTGCGGATTAACTTCTTATTAGTCATTGTGCAGCGATGAGACCCCGGCCGCTATCACGAGCCTTATGAATGGCTCAATTATTTTGCAGACTCAGTTCGAATCCATCCACTCAGTAGAATTTAAATGCTCGATTCAAATGAGTTATTTACATACCGTATTTAAGAGGCATTACGCTCATTATATGAAGCTTAATCGTTCCAAAGTAAGAAATGTGTAAGTACGTAATTAAAGCGAAATGAAGCACATGTTAAACATAATATGACTACCAAACTATTAGTGTGAAATATGACAAGGATATTAATAAAGTGTGAATATATTAATGGCTTTTGAATGTCTGGATTAATGATGTGCATAAATCATATGTCCATTTAACATTATTTGTAACCTACAACTGATTATAAATTGATTTATTATAACAAATATTTGAACGATAAGATTACACATTTTTATATTTTACTAAGTAGGGTAATGCTAACAAATTGCATTATTAACCCGGAAGACACGAATTAGCCTTTACTCGAAAAACAAAATTTCGTCCAACTTCATAAAATTCCGCTGTCGTTATTTGAGTAATTAGTTTAGAATATTAAGCGATACGATAATAACGCTTAAATATATTATGCTAATGTTTAAAATAGCGTCTAGAGATGAATCAGTTTCTAAATAGTGGACCAAAAATAAATAACTGTGACTTGTGAGAAGGGAACGCGTGTATCTCACAAAGACAAGTTGAAATATGTCGAAATGTGTCATCTGTCAGTCGGTATTTAAAACTATATGTTATTTTAAACGTGTGAGCTGAAGTGCGCCTGATTTTGTCACATCTAAACTGTCTCTGGAAAGATCACACGTTTCTAAATTCTAACAATCTCTATTTGAAAATACATGAAAACTCACTTTAAAATGTGGCGTCCGTTTAATGGTACATACGTGATTGGTATCATCTAGTAGGAGTTTAAATATAAACAAAAAGGCATTATTGTCTTACATATACTAATATTATAAAGCTGAAGAGTTTGTTTGTTTGTTAGAACGCGCTAATCTCAGGAACTACTGGTCCGATTTGAAAATTATTTCGGTGTTGAATAGCCCATTTATTGAGGAACGCTATAGGCTATGTATCATCACGCTAAGATCAACAGGAGTGAAGTAATGCGGGTTAAACCGCGGGGCACAGCTAGTTATAAATACACGTCTCATTTATGGACATAGGTATTCTATCTCCAAACTTCGGTTTCTTGTCGAAATTGGGTCCTTAATAATAAGCAAATTGCTGTTTATATCACAATTGTAATTTGTATATATAAGTAGTATTTATGTCTAAACAACTACGATCGCTGACTGACGACTCTACGTGGGTTGGGGTATAAACATACTGAAGATTTAAGAGCTTTCAATATTCTATGTTTGACATAAATTTTAGAGCTAGCGCGCAAGAGCAACTTTTGTCTCCGCAACTATTTCGTCTCTCCCATCAACTCTATGGGGAGTTGCGTCGCTACGTGCGCGCACTTTCTTACTAGCCCATAGAGTTGAAGGAAGAGACAAAATAGTTGCGGAGACAAAAGTTGCTCTTGCGCTCTAGTTCTTAAAGGAATAATTTGTGACGATTGACATTCCATAAAAATAACGTTTAGTGAACCAAATTGTAGATGCAAAAGAAAGATTTTCTATTATACATGTAACAAACCTAAAAAACTCAAAGAAAATGTTAAGAGTGTGATTACATACCTACTTAAATATTCAGATGAAACAAAGGTATTACATACTAAAAAATACTAAATGTACTTACCTCTACATTAAAGACCTTAACTGTTTAAAGTCGTGTTTCAGATGCTAATATGCGAATGCCTAATTCCTGACCATTCACCAATCCTTCCTTCATAACCAAAGATTTAAAATCAAAACAACATAACAAACACAACTAGTGACACACATCTGACATAACTTATCATGAACTACAAACAGTTTTTGCGCTCTATAAGTTCAACTTTACGCTACACGGTAGAGAAAACGCGACCTTACCCATAATAGAATAAACTCCCAGTGTATAACATGATTACATTTCAGGGTTCGTTAAATCCCTGTTGCCTGCAGTCATTCGCGGATAGAATATATACAAGTACAGTTGCAGCTTGCGTTTGGAAAATAAAATCATCCGTTGAAACTGTTATTTAATAAATACAGTTGACAGACGCGACATATTTCCTTAAAATGCATTTTATTGCATACGGGAACAGTTTTCTGGATTGATTTTTGAGCAATGTTCAATCAGTTTCGTATTCTGATACAGAGAATTCATTTATAATATAAGAATCGGCAGAAAATCTTATATCGGTAAAAGCAACTTTTTTAATATAGCTTTAACATCCAATCATGGCATTACACAAATTAAGTCACTCGTTTTAAACTCTATCATATCATCCTACTGTTAAAGTAAATCAATTCTAATTCGATACTTTCTGTACGGAAAAGCGGTTTGACACATAAATTGCATTCAAGGAAAGTTACCTTGAAATATGTCCGCACCAAAGATACAATGTCAAGATATATCAAATAGCTGAATAGACAGGATTTACGGTAGAAACCGTATTGACCGATTTACGTCAATCTGTTTAGATTATCTAATCAGCAATGCTATTATGGATTCAAAGTGATCAATGCTAATATTTTCCAATTGGCTGGAACAATTTCCTCTTTGTGTTATCGCAGCAAAACTGTTAATAGCTCAGTGGATAACCGATCACACTTGAAGGCGCTAACACTGGCAGTTGAATCAAAATACATTGCCATAATTAAGCAGTACTACTTTAATAATTCGATGTTTATTCTGTGAAAATTACATGTTAAAATGCAACAATACGTTCGTTATAATTTTTGAAGTGAAACTTCTTTAGGTCGCGCCATGGTAATACTGTCACGGTATGCTGTAAGGCGACGATTTTGGTTTCTTTGAATCTTCCCAAAGAAGTTTCACTTCTGACACGTGTGCTCGGTACACACACTTTTTTCTCTAAATAAAATTTGGTAACCTCAATCATGAATACCTCATCATAAACAATAAACAATTAAAAAGTTAAATATGTAGTTCCTACCGTGTGAATAAAATTGCCTCGTATTAAAAACAATTTTAATCATACAATTAACCACGTTTTATAATATGCGTATCGATAAGAAGTTTAAGTGTATATTGACTCTTTGAACCCCAGGTAAATCATGTACAAATATAAATAAAATGCTGTGTAAACTCTTGTTTATACTAACCACTTCCACCTTCAATAGAAGGTTCTCGGTCAGCAATCGTGCACTTGAAATGTAAGGTTATGTTTACATTGTTGCAAAAAAAAATTATAAATTATTTAACTCTAAACAAAGTGCATATTTTTTTAGAGGCAAGATTGAAGACTGAAGGAATGAAAGAAATACTGTATATTGTACATACATAGATATAAAGTTTGTTACACAATCAAGATAGCTTATAATAGCACAAAGCTGCTTTATCGCTCGTGAGCGATTTCTTCCAAGCAACCCTATGTAGATAGATATAGTGAGCAAGAATTAAAATAAGACAAGGAAAGAAGAAAAAGTAAACATAGAAAAGTATTATACCATTATTATACATATAAATTATAAGGAAACTTAAGTTGATACATGATTGTATTATATCTGCCACTAATAAGCGACTACATAGACTTTCTATACCTACCTAAGTATTGAGTTCAAGTTCTTTAGTCAAGCACATCGTCAAAATACCTTTAAATCTAAATCTAGTCTGAGATATCAATAGAATTATCTCATTTTTAGAAACAACAAAGAACAAATTAAATTGCAGTCTCGTCTTTTCTTTTTGATTTATTAGCTTAGAAAAAGCGAATTACAAAGCGTATATTTAGACTTTTATAGACTTAAAAAGAACACTTTTTAAATGTGTCTCGTCCAATTTGATAAAGTATCTGTAGTGAAAAGTTTCATTGTTTAAAAATATTTAGTAAAGTATTGTTCGAAGACAGCTTCTGAATATAAGTATAGTTATAATATCAAAATGTTTGGCTGGTTTTAATCGCATTATTTATCATTATCGTCTGCCCACATATTTTCTAAAGCCGGTAAATAGGTATTTAGTAAAGTTTTTACTACATAATCTACAACGCGGGCACATGTGGGCTGGCAGATGTCATGTATCTTTTTGGTTTTAAGACATGTTACCCATCGTCGATATGTGGATAATGATCATTAGTCAAGGCTTGAACTTATAAAGATCCCTTGGTTACAGGGCTATTTTCCATCAGTAAAACATAAAACTGTAGGATAGCAATTCACAAAAAAAGGTAAAATTTATTTACGTCGATGTGATCGCAGCTTTACAATATAAGCAATAACGATTTTCCAGCAGGTAGGTGCAGCAATAGAGTCGGTATGTCGAGTGCATCGTGATTTTTGCTCGTTATATCGCAAATTTGTTATAACAATTTCATTTAATGCGACATTAGAATAATTTTCCACTTTAACTCCCATTATAGTTGTGGAAAAAATTGTGAACATTATCATTTGCAAACGTGCTTGAATTGCATACATGCAAATGTCTACTTTGTTCACTTTTTGTTGTTTCTCACTTTAAAGAGCCTTAAAATTAGGGTGAAGAAATATCGGTTTAACCCTTAATGAAACATTATTAATTGGTGAGCATAACACATAATATTATGTAGGTAGTTTTGTTTAAATTGTCCTTTTAATTTTTCATGACGGTAAAGTGATGCTCTTAGTGATGCATTATTTTATAGATCCGAACATTACAATTAAGATTAATAGCATTTTAATTGCTTGTAATGTGAGAGCAATTTTAATACATGCAAACTTCATATCTGTCATTATTTTATTCCTTTGATACATTCTATAAATAACCAGGGATATAAAATACATTAGGGATTCCTATTATTTAAACTTACTATTTTATTACTTAAAACTTTTATTTCATTTTTATTAGAGATGCTGTAGTGTATGTGAGTGAAAGAGAGGGAAGTATTATGTCGTCTCTTGCGCACGTGCAACGGTGACACCGCTCACACAGCTCAGTTGGCTGCAGGCGGTCGGAGTGAGAGGTCGTGTGCGTCTAAGAGCCGATAATAGGGAAGGACTTACACTACATTTTGGCGACGAGGTAAATTGGGAATAAATGTAAGTAATTTTTTTTGATAATAAAAAAATTACAAAACAAAAAAAAAAAGGGAGGAAATAGGTGTGCTGTGATAACTATTGAACTAATTATATCCACAGTCGAGTTACATCGAAGGGAATATTAAAGTTAATAATAATATACACACATACTTATTTCATTATGATATTTTGTGCCGCTTACATAAAAAAAAATACCCGCACAAAGTAGATTAATAACATGTGCGTGCCTTTTCGAGAGGCCACCGCGCCGTAGAAAACGAAGGTTTCGTTTACATAAAGATTTAGCAAAACCTCTTAAATAATTGTAGCCAGAAGGATAAAGTAGGTGTTGTAAATTGTTTCTTGTATACATAACTACACTGATACCAATGCATACGCGAGCTGTCTTTATTGCTCGAGCGTATGGTGCCTGTATGATAAATACACTGTACAGTGTACGGATATACAGCTAGCGTCGTCCAGTATGTACTCACGTAGTCATGCATAGGACTGTAACTGCGTTAAGCGAGACTAAATGTGATATTTTGTTTAGTCGAGGCTGTAGATTATTATTTTGGGACATTTGTTTACATATAAATTTATTAATACTGATATGTAAAAACCTGCTTAGAGGATTGGTTAAACATGATTAAATGAGCTAAGAAGGTTCGATTCCCGATCAGCTTAGAATAGATTTGTCTGGTTACAAAAATATAATTATACCAAATACCCACTTATATCTTATTTAATTACTCGATGTGAAGTTGCATGAGTATTATTTAAGATTAGGTATTCATTATTGCATAAAGAAGTAATTAATGGTTATCATGCAAGAAACGTAAGTTTCCTGGACAGGCTAATATAGTAACATTATGGAAGTTCTGATGTATGTGTTTCGATGGTGATGTGGACCACGACAAGGGATTTCTAAAGTTGTTGTTGTTAAGCTATAATGTTACAAGATGAAGCCTGACAAAAAAAAGGGTAACGCCCGTGTACGTACTTTGAAATGTGCTACCAGATGATGCCTGGTAGTACAGGAAAAAACGGGTGATGACCGTGTGTACCTTGTACTATGTTACCAGATAATGCCTGGTGGTCAAGAAAAATCGGGTGACGCCCGTGTGTATTTTGTAATGTTATACCAGATGATGCCTGGTAGTACAAAAACAAAAAATCGGGTGACGCCCGTGTGTATTTTGTAATGTTATACCAGATGATGCCTGGTAGTACAAAAACAAAAAATCGGGTGACGCCCGTGTGTATTTTGTAATGTTATACCAGAGGATGATGCCTGGTAGTGCATAAACAAAAAAAATCGGGTGACGCCCGTGTGTACTTTGTAATTTCATACCAGATGATGCCTGGTAGTCGTAATATAATTACAATACAGGTGATGCCTGTAGTGATGTGATACGGGTGATGCTCGTATAAAATGTTTATATTTTGGGTGATGCCCATATTGCGAATTCATGCGCTTAAATACGCGATTTTAAAAAAGATGTGATAGTTAGTCATCATTTCATAGTGTTTCTTCTAAGATGGATTGTATCTTCGAAAATACTTACGGTTAGTATTGTTATCCAAATTAAAAATGGAATAATACAATTTTAAGAGTATAAATAGTAAATGCTAAAATATTTACAGTAGTTTTTATTATTCATAATATCTAAAAGTGACTTAATATTTTCATAATTTCGTACTTAACAGATTTTGTTTAACAAAGAAAGAATAGTCATGATGGTAAAAAAAATAGTGATAGTTCGTCACCATTTCACAGTGAAGTATTGTTCGTAAGATAGATTGTATCTTCGAAAATACTTACGGTTAGTTAGGATATCAATCCAAATAAAAAATGGAATAATACAATTTTTAAGAGCATACAGTGAATGCTAAAATATTTACAGTAGCTTTTATTATTCGTATCTAATAGTGACTTAATATTTTCACAATTTCATAGCAGATTTTGTTAAACAACGAAAGAATAATCATAATGATAACAATACCTAAAATATCTGCGACTGTATTGTACATTTAACCGACAACTATAAAGTTAGACAGGTTAAGTGATAATATAATAATCATAAACAGGGTAAGGTAATAAAACAATGAATATTCGAAAACAAAAATAAATGGAATGAGAGACATACAGAGTAGTCTCAATATTCATTATTTCAAACTAGCCACCTGGCAGACGTTATGCTCTTTCGCCCTTTACCGATACGCCGCGCGCCGAGGTTTGAGTTTTACACTTAGCAACATATTTGGCTATTCATTTTTATTGTATATACTATGTGGCGTTGTAGGTGAGGTGAAAACAAAAAAAATAATAATAATAAGAACTACTCACCATACAGTCGACAATCAATTTAGTTAATTAATAAAAAAAAAATACAACTATCAGTAACAATAAGGGTCGTGGTGTGCCTAGGTCCAAACCTTCCGGTAGGGCTCTTACCGATATAGGTAAGATGGAATGCACGTCTCGTTGCGAGGGCCAGGTGGTAGGGTGTCTTTAGGGTTGGTCGCTGAATTCCTTCAACAGGAATTAAGGAGCCGAAGCAAGCAAGACGTAGAAGGATTTCCTCAGCGGCAATCGTAGCAATGTCGTACTACTACTGAAGATGGGTCTTAAGCGGTATGTAGCAGCGTATGAGGTTCCTTATCGGAACGTGGCAAGGACGCGACAATTCCCTACGCGGGAACGTTGCAGGTATGTAGAAGCTTTCTAAACGGAACGTAGCAGTAGTATAACACTACTCCCTCAGCGGAAATGTAGCTCCCCGGTTTGGGGTTAGGTATAACACACAATCATTACAATATGTTGGAACGTTGAAAACGACTTTTACGTAATTTATACAATAATATACCGTGAAAGACAATAGTTGGACAATAGACATTTGCATAAAATATGAATCGTTAATTATTGTAGATAAAAATTACTTTAATAGATAGTGTATAGTGACAAACAACCTGTCATCAAATATACACTTCAAATATTTAGATAAATAATAAAGGTCTGGAAATTCAAGACGAACATTTAATGTAAAATAAAAAATGGCATAATACCACATCATACCGCAAATATTGGTATATGCAAGGTATATGTAAGTACCGTGCATGGTAAAATCATACACCATGTGCATCTAGTTACTATATTAATAACGTCTGTTTTTAATTTAAAACACCAATTTTATTATAGATGAGAAAATCAGCAACACAAACACCAACGTGAATAGTATTATAAAAGTCAATACACTAATAATCTTATTTACAAGTTTAAAAAGTTATTAAGTATTTAATAAGATTTACAACGTAGTAATTCATATAAAATCCAAGTTTTAATGGTGGTTTGTAAGACTGGTCTGATTTCATATTCATAAAGTACTTACGTATGTCCTACACTCAATTAAGAAAAACGTTAAAGATTTCTTGTCAAAGCAAAAAAAAAAAAAATGTATTATCGCGAAAAGTTCACCATTCGTGCCTTAGTCAGAATATAAATTCCAAGTATTAATCTCTACAATAGTGAGTGGTAGTGGTATTGATTTCGAAATACAAAATTGAATATTGTTTTGTACATTCAAGTTAATTAATTTATGCAAATACTTATATAGTTATAGGTAACAAAGTTTTATTGATTGTACAGTTAAATTTGTATTATTGATTGTTACAGTTAACATTGTACAGTTAAAAAAAAAATTATGTATCTAACTACTTATTTTCAGACCATTAATGTGTGATTAATGTCTAGCCAATAATTATTGTCATTAAGTTATCTTCTTCTTTTTCAAGTGGCTATTAAGTTGTCAGTAATACAAATACAAATGTTATCATAAGCACAGACTAATAATAATATACTACGTATACATCATAAGTAACAAATAAAATAAAAAATAAAAATGTCTTCAACAAAATGATACATTGTGATTCGTTTTAGGTACGTTACATTAAAATTAAATTTTAAATATGTGTTATTAATGTAATAACCATACAATGAACAACACCGCGTGTGTGTTGAGGTTACAAATATAAAATAAAATAAAAGTAATAATTAATCACGCTTTGCTAAGATATAATAGGTATATTCATTATTGTATTGTCAATAAATTGTTGTAATATTGTCACTGAAGTTAAATCTGTACGGTTTGGATAGGTCATTAGCGAGTCGAGAAGAATCGGTTGCATACAGTCATACGAACATACAGGTGAAGCTAAAAGCGGTTCAATAGTCAATGTCACAATAAACTACTATGATATTGTACTGTTGCAGAGCAAGCTCCACAATGCCTATAATTCTGTCAGAGTGGTTTATACCCGAAAGTTTGTATTGAAATAATTGATAATTATGAACCTCATTGTAATACATGTGACATTTGAATATTGCGTGACCTATCGGAATTTATAAAATTAGGAATTCAAATGCGAACCATAAATGCATGTTTCTGTATGAATTAAATATTTTTAATGCGCTATAAAAAAAAAAAAGGCTGCCACTTTCTAGCCTCTAAACTATCACCAAAAATATATCATAAATCACTTTATTGCGATATGAAAGAGAGACGGACAAGCAAATAAATAAACAAATCTTCCCTGTGCCTAAGGATCATATTATGATAACTTGTTGTTGCTTAAATAAGAATAAATAATGAACCAATTAATATGTTTGGTTAAAATTTTGCCGTATAAAATTTATTATATTATTTAGGGTACAGATATACATATTATAATACATTCCGATTTTATTAGGCATATTGAAATTTAATTAAAATTGGAACATATATTGTTTTAGTAACGAAGTACATATATACAGAATATAGATATTAGATAATAACCGAGCATTTAAGTATGTACCTAGTCTATTGGCATTTTACTTGGTAATAATTGTACCGAAGTTTTACTTAGATTGTTACTAATCCAATTATAAGGTCTTTTGCAGCTATTGTTTAATAATAATTTTAATATGTGGGAAAACAGTGGTTACTTAAATGGTGCAGATGCCGGTGCAGGTAAAGTGAATTAAATTTTGCGCCAGAAGAAGCAGCATTCACCTCTTCTAAATGACCTGGAGTGCGTCATGATAAATAGTGAGGAAAAAGACAGATGATAACCTATGTTAGTTCCACATCAACAAAGTAGTGCAATAGTCATGTAAGGAAAAAATAAAACAGGTTAAGTTACAGTACCTACAGGTACAGTACAGGATTTAGTCAAAAGTATAGTTAAGTTACAGAAGGAACATTGCTCAAACATTATACCTTACATATACAGTAAGTTACTGAAAACGATTTCGTTCCATTGGTTATTAAATAAATAATGACTTAATAAACTTAAATATAAGTTTACAACTTATTCATGATAGATTGTCGTATACTTAAATAAATTGCCATTATTGTTATTATAAATACCTATGTAAGATGTTACATTTCTATGATTTTGAAGGAGCAACTATGCCTATATATTCTTGTCGGCTCTTCTCTGTCGAGACGGCTTTCCGAACCAATGGTAAATTCATATTTTTTTCCTTATACTGACGATTTTAAACCGTTTCCGGACGAAGTCTGGTTGATGAATGAAGGTTTGAGTTTGAAAAATTATTGATATCGATTTTAATACATATATTGTAAAAATGATTATAATTTGAATATACATATACGTATTGAAAAAAAAAAATGAAAACGAGAGATGTTGCATATAGATAGAATTATATTACTAGGCCAGGTGACACATTCTACTCTATCGCTGGTATGGGCGGACGTGTCCCTGAGTTGTGTGTACTAACTGATACTGGTGTTTAGGTATGGACTAGCATACCCGAATGGAACATAATATTTTATTTTATTTAATAAAATTAATTGAAAAGAATTAAAAATTTCTAAAATAAAGGAGGGATGTAGTGTATGTGAGTGAAAGAGAGGGAAGTATTATGTCGTCTCTTGCGCACGTGCAACGGTGACACCGCTCACACAGCTCAGTTGGCTGCAGGCGGTCGGAGTGAGAGGTCGTGTGCGTCTAAGAGCCGATAATAGGGAAGGACTTACACTACAGATGCTCAACAGCTATCTTATAAAACGAACGAAATCTTGAACTAACACGAACATCTACTTAAGAACTTTCAATTTTATCCGTTGTTTATAGATACAATAAAGTTTATTGGTCGACTTTATTTGACCTTTATACTATAAAATGGATTTTAAGAGTACAATGATGGCCATTTTCCTTTTGTAGATAAATTGGTACTTATTGAGTTCAATTTTCAGATTTTATTGTTTTTAAATGTTGCGACAATTTAAGATAATCTTACCAATTGGAAAAATCGTTAAATTTATTTTATATAAATAATTAAGGAGCAGCAACAAAACCGTCCGTTTCCGAGTAAAACTTAATTTCAAAGTTCGCTCACTCCGTTTTTCGTTCAATACGCAGTTAAACAAGTTGTTCAGAAATAAAGAAAAGTGGTAAAGTCGTGGCTAAGTCGTATCAAGGCTGTCTGTGTCAGTGGTCGAAGTTCAGGATTTCAGCTATTTATTGCTATCCCACAGGATCCGAGAATTTACGCGGGAAGAGATAAAGGATAGTACTTGAGGATAGGCGCTTCCACTATCGCGCTACCCGAATGAAAGAAGCTATAAGTTGTGCACTCGACATTCTTTGATTCGAACTTATATTGTTTGCTAGGTAAAGGGACAATATTTTTTACTTTTTATAGATTCTTAACCATATTTAGAGTCCGAAGAAAATAGGTATCTACCTATGGAAAGTTTTATTTACAGAACTTGAACTTTTTAAAGAAAATCTAAAAAATAGTGCAGATAATGTAAATCTAATAACAGTGGGTGATATATTTTTAAAGATAAGTATTATTGTTTTATAGCATTCAATTTCTATTATATAAAAATGTATTTTTTACACATTTCAATTTTACGCACGTTTGATTTAATTTTCAATTTTAGATCACAAAAATCAGACCCGACCAAATCAAAATGTACTGAATAATATAAGTCTATTTTCGGCGCAAAGAATGGAAGAGGGTCGAAATAATTAAATCAAAATTCGCACTGTTTGCTTTGTAGAGTACACAATGCGGTGGGAGCTAATAAATCGCCGTGATGCCACGCGTCTACTAGCTTATAATAACTAGCAACATACTACTAGCTCACGCCCGCGGCTTCGTATGCATTTTCAACGAAAAACTTACATAGTTTCCGTTTCTCTGGGATTTCCGTGATAAAAACTATCCTATGTGTTAATCCAAATTACCTTCTATGTGTGTGCTAAATTTCATGACAATCGATTTATCAGTTTTTGGGTGAAAGAGTAACAAACATCGCATTTTTTAATATTAGTATGAGTGACATGTCTTCTGATCAAACAATTTCTATGCATTTACAATATACATTAGGTATGTTTAAGTCTCACTCGTAAAGTTTTGTGTATAAACTTATACGGCCAACGAAGTTTTGCTTTTACGATATGACATTTATTTTATACCATTTTAAGTGGTACATGCAATATTGATATTACCCACTGTTATAGGACTTACGTAAGTCAAATATAAAAAATAATAAGTTTATGTAAACTGTAAACTGAATATAAACGACTATTTTATTTACAATCTACCGTACATTGAAAAATAACTAGCCGATAAGGTTAATTTTTTTAGCATGCACTAAACAAATGGATAGGTAATTTAAAATTAATCCTCTATTTTTTACGAACAAAACTTTCATCTTTCAACTTGTTGTATGAATATTCCAGCGTATTATTTAACGTAAATAAACAGTTTTCAGTTCCATACCAACATTTACGTAATTTATGAGTCACATCGCAAAATTAACTACACATTAAGTGTAAAGAATTGCAACGGGAGCGTTGCACCATTATTACGCAGCGTAAAAAAAAGACGGGTTGCACTCCGGGAGTGCCGGCAGAAGTGAAAACTTGATTATTAACGTTCAGCATGTTTGATTTGATATTTTGGAATGGTATCCGTCTTACGCATGGAATATAAGGGCTAAAAAAAAATCCGTCTTACGCTTTTTCGATCAGGCCACGTGTCCTGACGCGAGTTTAAGATTTTATACCCAACGCCGCTAAAGAAGTTTTCACTTCAAAAAACTTATATTTCGCACTGCAAATTAGAAAAGGAGTTAAAAAGTTAGCGACACTCGTTGAACCAAGAAATACGAGCAAGCCGCGACAGTATAGTGTCCAAAACAAATAAAGTATCAGTGAACAATAGCCCGCGAGTCGAGTCACAGAATAATTTTAGCTTGGCATACCATCGTCGCGTCGCCTCATATACTCCAGAGAAGTAAATTAATTGAGGAAGCGATATGAACGCAATTCTGTTTAGAATGCGAGAGTACTTTAAACGGAATTTGGGGCTCCAGCTTTCTTTCGAATATAAAAGCTGCCCGTCTGTCGACTTGTCTATTAAGCACTTTTTGTTTTATGTTGTTTATTTAAATTCCTTTAGCCGCCGATTTAGAAACGACGGAATTTCAGTACAGGAATTTAAGTAGAATGATGCTTTATATTTTGGTAAGGGTATGCGATATGTTTGCTGAATTCAACAAGAATCAAAAACAAATAATCTATTTTAATTACTTTCTTCGCCTTATGTTCAAAACAATGCATTTTAGTATCTTATGTCATTAAACCTATCGTTAACTTCTTGACATTGTTTCGTAATTCCTTACCACATAAATTTTGTGTGGACAATACCATATTAAATTCTTCTCACGCGGCAAACTTTCGTCGTCAAAACAAATGTGTCTCATCCAGTTTCTAAAGTTGATTTTTGCCACAATAAGCTGGGCGCTATCTTTACAGCCCTCGTGGGAAATAACCCAGCGTCACGCAGAATATACTGTACCCGCACCGCAATTAGAGATTACCAGAAACTGCGTAATTAGCCATTTATCGATCTTGCATATGATACTGATAGATTGCCCCAACTCCCCAAGCGTTTGTTTTAAATCTCGTAGTTCTTGAATAGCTTGTTACTCCATAAAATCTGAACGTTTATCAAGTTACTATACCTATACATATCTATTATCAAATGTTATCGCAAATCGCAATACTGTCCTTTAATTATTGTAGCCTGTAGGTAATGAATGTATATTGTTGCCCTTTGAAACCTGGTTGTCGATAGTTTCCCAAAAAAAAAACAACAATAGCCTATTGTTTACAAGTTAATGTAAATAGTCATTACATATTTGATTTATGGTCCGGGAGCCAGAAGCATATTTTATGACCAAGTTCCTCTCAAGCGGTAATTAGTAAAATGCATCAAAATATAGTATTATGAAGCCTCGTGAACGTCAGCTGGAGCTCGGTTGGGGGGGTGAGCGGTTGTAGCCTCCCACGCACGTAAGAAAAAAAAGTATATTCAGTCATTTCCTCTCAGCTAAAAATTTGTCAAATTGTAGCTAACCCAATATCTCAACGAAAAATAATAATCAGCTGGTTACAGCATGGTGTATTATGCGTCAGCTGGTGTCTCGAATATAATGAGACATTAACAAAATCATCGAGATACGTGGAATTCCATCAACATAAGTCCCCGTAAAATATAAGTAATAACTTTATTAATTATATATTATACTATTATTTTTTTAATAATTATAGTTAACTAATGTTTTTAGTGGGTTATTTCATATTTGTTACACTTTTAGGTAGTTATGTGAATTTGATGATATTATGATAGTTATTTTTAAATGCAGTTTATAATATTTGTAAAAACATGTTTACCGATGTGGCTGAATGTACGTAGTGTAATCATGTGCACAACTAACCACCTCCAAGTACCTTATTACTGTCTATATTATGCTAGCGTGTGTTGCTTGAATTTTTAAAAATAACGATAATAATTAAAGATACGTCATTTCATCTCAGATGAAAATTTGTGAGCTGATTGTTAATATACTGATGCGATAAATAAAAAAAAATCAGCTAGCAATAATTCGAGGAAAACCTAGTAAGTTGATGCATATAAATTGGCAATAGATGCTTCTGTCTAACTCCTATGTAATTACTTTCAAAGTATCAGCTGACGGTTTTTCCACCCAGATACAGCCAGCTGACCTATAAATATATCCACAGTTACATATAAGCTATCATCAGGTAAATTTTAGTTTGAGAGGAAATCACGGAAAATAATTTTATTTTTTTCATGTTCGAGACACCAGCTGACGTATAATACACCATGTTGTAACCAGCTGATTATTTTTTTTCGTTGAGATATTGGGTTAGCTACAATTTGACAAATTTTTAGCCGAGAGGAAATGAATGAATGTATTTTTTTTTCCTACGTGCGTGGGAGGCTACAACCGCTCACCCCCCCAACCGAGCGCCAGCTGACGTTCACGAGGCTTTATAATACTATACTCTGATGCGTCTGACGAATTATCTCTTGAGAGGAAATAATTAACCAAATTTGCACCTGGCTCCCTAACCATTAGTTATAATATTTTGTAAGTATGTACCTAAATATCTTTGAAATATATTATTATTATTTTTCATAAAATTATTATTTTATTTTTGCCCTTGCAAAATAGCATATCCCATAAATTAGTTTAATCTGTCACGCATTTCACATAACCAGACCACCGGAAACATTTTCGTTCACTATTTTGGGCGTCTTTTTGTCAACACGCCCGTTTACCCTAACTACAGTTAGGTGATCATTGGGAAGAGAAATGATCGTAAATGGCAGGAAATTACCGAGGTACCTTATCGTGGGATTCAATAAGAGTGAGGGAATAATGAAAGTGCAACTATAGCATCTATTCGATTGATGTTCTCGCTGCGTCCGTCAATGGCCGTAATTGCCGCTTATTCGATTCTTTCTGGCGATTATAATTCTGGACGGTTTCTGTTTTTATTCATTTCAAAAAGAAGATACTACTATATTATCAATATTTATGTTATAAAAAACTTAAGAATCTAAAATCTATTTTTTTTTAAATAATAAAAAATAGATTTTACACAGGTTTGTGTGTTTATATTATCATTCTTTTAAATGAAACCATCCCCCTGAAATAAAGATTCATTCCATCGCTATCATGTATTTCACGTATTTTTAATATAGGTCAGAAAGACGTTTTTAACTAATTTCGTAGCATTAAATGAAATAACAAAATATTATTAAACTACAAAGTTAAAACAGCTGAAATTTGAATAGCATACAGCACTAACGAATGCTCATTATATGTTATCCAGGTAATACATGCAAATTCTGTAGAAATATATTATTTTATATGGAAATTCATAACATTCGCTAAACACGCTACAGCCAATCGATAGAATATTGGAAAACTATGAAATAAAGGCTAAGTTTTCAAGAGATAAGCGTTTTGTTTTTTACGCGTGTCACGTTTTATAACATTTTTTTACGATAGGACTGTAGCAGATATCTAATGTCTATATTTCATCGAAAGGAGATACGCTTTTATATCTTTTACTTTGTATTTCTTTCCTTAAAAGTACATTATATTATAAAGTACAGCTCCAACTGAGAAAAGATACAATATCAAGTTTATAAAACTCAATAAAAACTATAAAGTAAAACTTCCCTTCTTTGTTGTTTTATAATATGAATTTTAGCTGACGCCCGCGATTTTGTCCTCTTTGCGAGTCCTTTGTAAGGAGCATAAATCTTTTTGCGAAACAATAACTGCTTCTACAGCCTGAGTTTATCCTTAGAAGTAGCATTTCTGCAGTGAGTACGTTAAAATTGTGCAAATAAAAAAAATGAAATGGTTTCGGAGATTAGCCAATTCAAGTAAAATAGTCTACTTCATTTTTCATACCTATAGAAGATTTAAAAAAGGTTCAATATTTATGAAAAATATATTTTTGTAATTATTCAACAATTAGCGCATGCACATTATTTAGTTATTGTATCAAATTATTTATTCATAGAAATTACTCATAGTCATATTTTCATAACATTTAATATCTAGGTCAAACAGTTATATAATTTTAATTAAATAATGTACACATTGTATTATATAATATACAATATACGCACCATTTGTTAGTATTTAGGCGACATAATTGCATGTGTATAACAGATTGCTCACGAAACCATTGTTTACTCGATACACAATTACGCACCTGTAGGACAAATCGATATAAGGAATTTAACCTTAAATAATACGTGTTCCGCATAAGCCACGTCTTAAGAGAACATTTGTTCAGTAAAATGTGTGACGAAATTGCGTATAAAAGCCTTGCTGGCGTTTTTCGATCACCCGTCCCCTCTTAGCCATCCCTTTTCACCAATTTTCGAGGTTTCTTTGCGCCAATCCCTAACTATACTGCGAATTGTGTTCGTTTTGCCAAGATGGATTCGGTTGAATGAATATTCACATAATGCGATCGAATTGGGCCTAATACGCTGCTACTTCAGTGGTAGTTTCAAATTGGATGTTTGAGAGTTTAAAGGGTGGTTTATTTAACACGTATTGCTGGGAATGACGTTTTCTATATGATATTTATTACTTTTCTTGTAGATATACTTTTTTAATAACAATTGAGTTTTAAAAGCGATGATAGGCAATAGCTTACAAATGTTTTTTTATTTGATAATATAGTATGAAGTAAAAACGTACATAAAGTGCTAATAAAATGGGTTCTAATAACAGTATTCCAATAGATTTAATATACCTAATGCATTTATTTACACCACACTAATTCCACACCACAAGAGGATAGAATTCACGACACATAATGCACTTACCAACTAAAGCGAGTCAACTTAATTACACCGAAGTAAATATAACAATATAATAATAAATTGGCCGTATAAAGACAGATAATATACTTTACCAGTAGTATAAACACGGTATCTAAGGATTTAACCGAAGCGTTGGTTGATTAGACTGCCTCGTAACGGTCCTGTTTGTAATAAAGATTTTTGGGTAAACGTAATATCATAGCTTTAGGGCAATAGCTGCCTCTATTGCGATGTACTATTTGTGGAAATGTTTTGTAAAGAGATGCGAATAGATCATTCAGTGTATGTCACTTTAAAGGTACCTATGGATTTACTTTGATGTGACTAGAGAAATATATCTTTACGACATTAGGTTACGAAAGTTGATATAAGCAGAAACATAACTTTTGTTTTAATTAAATCAAAAACGTGCACTAGTCCCACATTTTTAGTCGTATTAAAAAAATACATTTAAACATTATAACTGAATTACGTACATTGTCGATACATCATTAAATGGGTATTATAAAATCGAGTCAATAATAATTGGATTATTCAAAAGTGTTATATGTGTTATGTATTTTATACGACACTACGGCATTATTTCAAAAATGTATTATGCATGTATCGTGAAGTGGATACAAATATGGTGCCTTGATAATTTTCCTATGCATCTTCAATGTTTCATGAAACCACCCCCATAATAGTCTGCAGGGAACTTATCTTATTGGTGAATCTAAATTGAATCTTGGTTACGCGTATACTCCATAAAACACCCCCATACTTACCAAAGTATCGGAAAGAAAATATCTCACTGTTAAGTTAAGATAAGCAAATAAAACGACTTATCGGAACTGTTGGCCACTGTGAACATGGGAAATGTTAGGCTAATTAGGAAATATTCTTAGATAAGACATCAGACAATATCAGCTATACAAGATATTGCCCAAGAGTTTGTTTAATTTTTTTGAACGAGATCGTAGGTAGTATTTGTTCTATTGAAATTAATCGAGAAAAGCATTATTTTTACGGCCTATAGTTCTCCTATCGAATGGAAGTGTCAATGAAAAACATAGAAAATGGGAAGAAATCTCAAAAAGATGTGAGAACACGACAACTAGCTTTTTGTTGCGTTACGTTGCGTTGATAATTGATTAGCTAGTTTAATATATTATAATGAAAATTAAGTATAATGATTTCTCGTTTGCCAATTAAAATAGATATAAACCAAGTGACCGCAATTAACCAGCCGTGCTATTGATGCTGTTGACCCATTAAACGCTGGATCTAGTCAATATCTGTTAGGAGTCTTTTTTATGAGAGCAGTAGAACGGGATGAATATTGCTTATGATAAGTAATCACGACAACTCATGAGCAAATCGTTGAAAAACCAGGAAACAATTCTTTGCAAAATTTGATTTTTAAGTTGGTGGTACATTTTTCTTTGTGCAGCATTATTATTTATTACCATAGCTGTTCTCATATTAAATTTAAAATTATAAAGACCTTTAATGATTTTTATAAAACAAAGACTTACTCGTTACTATGTATGTTATTTATTGCTTATTTTGATAAGGGTCAGAATTTTATTCATTTCTGGGAGAGTTGGCTTAATAACTGAGAATTCCACAGTAAATAAAAAGCTAATAACTTCCACGAGCGCTTTAGTTTCACAAAATTCGATGGACTCTTGACCACTTATAATATCTGGGCTAGAGAAATCAAATTGATTTGTGGCCGAAAGATTAAGTGCTCAGCTTGGTCCAATACTAAACACCAGTACAGCCCCTCAGCCATTTGTTACAGTCACCGCGTCAGATGAAAGGATACAAAACTTCGCGGCTCACTAACCACAGGGAAACGTAAGAGCATTCGTATCTGATATAGTTATTCAACGATAAAAATATTAATGGACTTTTATGATTGGCTACTCTGCTAGGTCACGAGCGATAACGTGAGTTGTGACATATTTTATAGAGGATACAATGTTATTTTGATAGCGTTGAAACTAGCCGTATCGTCGTTAGCTTACTTTGTAGATTTATCTGAAAGAACATAACTTTTGACGTGACAACGTCTTATAATTTGATAGAGCCGGCTGCACGCACGAAAAAACATGACTCATGCGGCGTTACCTCGCTCTGAGGCGTTCCATGTAGGCTTGAAGTGCGAGCGAGAGCGCGGAACTAGCGACAAAGAAGCACAATCGGCCTACGTTGTCACGTTCAACTATCGTCAGTAAACCTACTTTACAGACAACCAACCAAAAGACGTGTGGCACTCGGGGACTGCCGCGGAAAAGCTATTGCATAGCATGCCTTCAAGCCACATCTCCGCCCGTCGAAGTGGGGAGCGTGAGGTTCTTTCGTTACGGAATTTCTCGATTCGGTCCCCGCGCTCAAGGCCCGCGATAGAAGCTATGAAATAGCTTAATAACCTGCGTTATATTTTTGATAAGTTCGTTATTAAAGAACGTCTAAACCTTAACAGCTTTCACCAGTTTATAAATAGGTTTAGATACTTCGATAACATACAATATTTTAAAAATGTTTCTCTTTGCTGTTCACATTTTCAAGCAATACCTTTCACACAATATTATATTGATATCCGTTCCATTATTGTGGGGATAAACTTTGATTTGATTCCAAACTTCTATTGTGTAACAAAGACTTTATTTGTTACGCAAAGTTTTCAAAGAATCTGATGGAAAATTCCTCTATAAAGGAAAATAATTTCAATCTAGACATAATTATTAAATCGTTTATAAGAGCTTGTTGTACCTACTTTATAAGTTTTAATTGTAATACAAGTATATCGTTATATTATCCACCACATGCTGTGCTAAAACTTATGGCAATTTATTATGACTCGAATTTAAAAACTTATAACTGCACTTTCTTATCGAATTGATTTATAACACATTGAAACAAATATTAAAAACACTAACATTTTATTTTTAAATATGTGAAGTGCATTTATTCACAAGTAAAATTGTCACATATTTTCTATACCGTAACAGAATGACCCCAAAGAATAATTCAAGGCCGTCAGACTTTTATAGGCGAAATTTTCCATAAAAATTGTATTAGCGAAGGATCGCCTCAACCTAGTTTGCGTAATTCAGGAGCTACTTTTCGCTACGGCTGTTGAATATTTTCGTATTTTATATAAGCCACGTAACTCCACAATTTAGGGTGATTGATGATCAAAAACGAAATATAGAAATGCATAAACGAAGAATTGTACTTATTTAGTACCTAGTAGCAGACTTGATTAGCGATCTGCTTAAAATAGCAAAAGATAATTCTATTAATAAAAATGTTTATAGTCTTATTTATAATTAACGGTATTAAATGACAAAAAATGAATATGAAGCATTGTTTTCAAAATCTCGTGCCTGTATAAAAAAGTGTTTCGAATTGATCATAAAAAGTTCAATTTCAAAATATACATCAAGTTTTAATTAAAAGTTGTTCAAACACCCAAAAGATAAGATCGTATTTTCTCTTTTATGATTGTAAATTTTCATTTTCTGAGAAAATAGGATTCGCTGGAATCCCTTACATTGTTTTTATTTCCAGTGTTGATAATAAGGAACATATTTTACACGATGTTGAAAGGGGAATCCTTGGGATCAAGATAAAATCATTCTGTTTATTAAAGTTCAGGTTTCGTTATAGGTGCGTTCGCGACGGCATAACGGTTCGTCCCCTAGGAAATAACAAAAATAAGGCTACACATCCCGTGGGCTTTTCAGGCATGTTTGGTTGAAGACTTGCCAGCTTACATCGAGTTTTATTGTTTTCATATTATGTTTTCTTGAGCGAGAATCCCTTTGCGACTCTAGACTTGCACTATTGGGTATTAACTTACGTTTTACGTAACTTTTTCTTCGCCTTCGTTGCGAGTAAAGTGGTGTGTTTGGTATATTCATTTAACACTATTGAGTGAGACTTACGATGGATATTCGTATGTTTATATATTTGTACGGTAGATTTCAATAATTTAATGTTTGGTATTGGGATTCTTTTTTTGATGTCGGAGCAAGTGATATACCTAAACTGTTTCGTATTTCTTATGCCGTACAGGCATTATTTGCTTTAATTATTGTGCTAATTAATAGATAAATGAAATAAAGGTGATGTATACATTCAAAATTGTCCCAAAACGTTCTTAATCGATCACAGTACTTCACCTTTAGTAGGTAAGAATTAATATTATAATACCTATATTACGATCGGACAAATATACCTATTATTACCTACTACGATTTCATCGATCAAAATCACAACTTTAAACTTTATGCATGAAAATCTTTGTTTAAAATTTAAATATTTCATACAATATTTATCTTCACAAAAGCTTCAAATGACTTCAAAGCGATCAAATAAGACGCTAACAAACTGTAAAACTTCGCAATTAAACAAAATTTTGTGAAAGAAAATAATATCTGTGTTTACTTAAACAAGGTTCATATCATTAAAAGGCAAAGGTTATTGCCTCAGACAAGTACTATTATTCCAAACTGCTTAGCTTTATGTTCGTATCTGAATATAAAAAGATACTGTTTTGAATAGATACTATGCAAGACAAATTTTATTTTTTATTTTACGTAAGATTTAATCATTTTTTTGAATTAAGGATTAAACATCGGGTTCATGAATTTAAAATGCTCTTATTTAAAACCTAAATTTCACTTTATTTACGCTATGCGTAGCAAAGCTTGACTTTAACCGCGTTGAAAATAAACTCATTTCTCGGACTTGGCCAAGAGTGAGTCATAAGGATTTCTTCTTATTTCATATTCTCCGTTGAGAATCGTAAAAAGCGGATTATAGTCGGTGGGTTGGTGGCGAATAGAATTCGTAAGAGTTGGCAATACGGGTTGCTTTATTTACCCGCTAAGCTGCATATAATGAAAACGCACTGTCGCCTCACGTCACACGTCACGGGACTCCCGAGTAAAAAGAAAATGTGGACGGCACTGCCTTGATAGTATTAAAGTTGTTTTATTAGGTTTACGAAGAATCTTATTTCTATAAAGATCTTTTTATTTCTGAAGCGTAGTAAGTATTTAATTTGAAGAGAAATTACTTATTCATAGTTTTGGCAACGGCCTACAAGTACTTTTTGTGTAAATGAATTAATTTTGTTAATTTAAACATAAAATATTTTTAACATAATGTGAGTAAATTGATTTAAAATAAAAAATTCAGCCTTACACGGTAAGGTTTTAAAGGAAACGGAGCGACAGAAAAAGTTATTTAATTAATGATTAACCGTTGAAAAGTCTTTAATATCTAAACAGCAGATTTACAAAGTATACTAAGACCATACGTATAAAAGGAGCAGTCGCTTCTTAGAACCAAATAAAGTCCTTCCAATTTTGCGCTACACTAAACTAAGTATAACAGCCAGGTAAAATGTAAACTCATTCGCACTACCCTATGTAACATGCATTATAATTATGTTAAATGCATAATTTCTCTTAGACATGCAAATATGTTATTTAACTAGGCAACTTGATTAGTAATTTCACGATAAACACAAACACGGCACGGACGTTAATTGTTTTAAGTAATGAAATGTGTAAACTGCATACGCTCGTTACTAAGTTATCGAGTTTAACAAACAGTGTTCAACTAATAAAAGCGTAATAATAATATTATATGAATATTAAAATGGACACTAATTCACGAAAATTTAGCGCATTGTTTGGGGTCGTAAAAGAACTGCATATTTTATTATTTTTATAATAAGTGTATTGTAATTAACAAAGCAGTGAAGTTAGGTACAGTTTATAATTTTGTGAATTCGTTTATTATATTCATAAGTATGTAATAAAATCTTAAGAAGAAACAGATTTTAAATTTAATAACAACTCTGAGATAATTAAATTTCTCTTACTACAGAATGTGTGTAATGTTAATTAAAACAATGACCTATTATACTAGTAGACGCGGCATACGCCAACATCATTGCACTAAAAAACAGCGTAATTAATACATACCTACTTACTAACGCATTATCACCAATACAGTTGTTCTCTCTTTCACTCTCACGCACGAGACATAATACATGTCTCACTCATGTACTTCGTAATAACAACTGCCGATTAAAATATAAAAAGAACGTCCAGCCACGACGCTGAATGGTGCGTGACTAAGTGAAACTCGGGCACTTAGCTGAGTTTTTTCATGCCAAAATAGAGAGCGGGTAAACGTATCTAGCTCTTTTATATAATATCATAGAATTAAAACAATTAAATCTACAAAATATCTAGTACCTAAACCAACCTAATGGAAATAAGTTGAACTACATTTCTAATTATAAAATTTTGTTGTTTGTAATATCATCACCCACACCACAAATAAAGATTATTATACTTAAAATTTAATACACATTCTTAGTTAGGTTCTATTGCAAATCGGTTTTAATAATTAATTTATGAGGGGTGGATTATGCCAATCTCAAAGCCTAAGCTCTAAGGACCGAATTTTCACTTGCTAATCACCAATTAGATATTCACGATGAGTATTAAAGCTAATTATAATGATTATGCGTTGCTCATTCGATTGTATAGAACCGAGGTATCATGGGTACGATTCCCGGTTCGACAAACAAACAAAAAAATGCCTCAAGCTATCGAGACATAAAAGACTCGGCAAATGATTTCAATTGATAAAATTCTCCTTTCATTTATTCCATCCTAATAATAAAAACATGGAATAATAAGGTGATAAAATATAATATCAAGTATCAAAACCATTTGGCTCTACTAGAATGAGTCACATTTCTCTTATATGTATGTTTGTCTCGTCACTTGTCACACGCGACGCCGACTCCCACAGTTGCCCTTAGATAAATCCATACACTTCCCCAATTATATTAAAAAATCCTCGTAATGAAATTGAAGCCAGTTGTATGAATCGACAGAATTTCGTGGAACATTTTGACGCGGATTTGTATTTACCCTTGTTAATCTAATAATATATTATTATATTAATTATACTTACGCAAAAAAGGCAACGAAATCTCAAAGTAGAAATATAATTTGAATGTAAGTACTAAGAAGTCTATAGTTTTGTATTGAACTATTGTTTATTTAATGACTATAATATTATGCAGGCACAGATCGTATTAATAGGTACCTACAGATTAAGAAATATAAATGATTGATATAAGAAAGACTTCTATTGCGTTATAGAAAATCTTAAATATCAAAATAATATATAATAGCACGGACTCGCATCAATAATTCAGTATCGCAGCTCTGAACATTTTATAAATTACTAGCTTTCCATCCGCAGCTTCGCCCGCGCAGTTCAAGAAAAACCCGCATAGTTCTCGTTCCCGTGGGATTTTCGGGATAAAACCCATCCTATTTCCCGGGGTAAAAAGTAGCCTATGTCCTTTCTCGGGCATCAAAATATCTCTATACCAAATTTAATGCAAATTGGTTCAGTAGTTAAGGCGTTATTGTGTAACAGACAGACAGACAGAGTTACTTTCGCATTTATAATATTAGTATGGATTTAAGACGTGATTTATTCAATCGTTCATCATAAATTAAAAGTTTTAACCTTTTCAATCACATGGTTGCGCTCTATAACGCTTGAAACGTTGATTTTATAATAAGTAATTAATGTATTGTAAACCTGTTGTTTAATAATGATTAATTTAAGTATATGTGATTTATTCCTGGAATAAGCAAATGAATAAATAGAGAAAAGCAATAAAATTTATTTGAGACATTTCTTATTACTTCTATTTTGGAACAATTTACTTTTATCTATAATGTCAATCAGCTAATATACGCTTTGTACTAAAACAAAGCAAGGAATAGGAATTTGCAATACATTTATACGAGCAATAAATCGTTTGTTCTCATTCCAGCGACTCGGAGTATCTGACTTATATCAGACGCCATAAAAATGTTTTATGTTAGTGGCTAATAAATGACATCAGCAAATTCAGTAAGACAATATGAGAGGCGCTGTATGCATCCGTTTCCTCGTTTTGTTTCCCCTCGCAATGATTGTTTCACTGGGACTGAGGGCGCCAACCCGTCGCTTTTGGCAGACGCTCCGATGATACTCCCTTGTTTTTCTTACCACTGTTTATACCGTAAATGTATTTCTAATTGGATTGGGTCATCTAAACAACGATAAAAGCTGTATTCACCAATGCAATCAACGTCAAGCGAACTTTCCATTCCTTTATTACTGCGCGGTTGTTTTGTCCCTTCAATTTTGTTAGCAAAGTTCCAAATCTCTGTATTGTTTGGTCCCCTTTGCTCTCGCGAGATTGGTTTTACTCTTTGCCACCGATAGTTCTTGTTTTAAGGCCACACGTCATTATTCAATGTCATATATCTAACAAACGGGAGCACTTACTGTGAATGGGGTGACCGTAAGTGTTTTTACTGAAACCATCAATCTTGTTTTCAAAGATCATAAGGATATGATAATTCAGCATAATACCATTTATCGTTAACTGTGAACTTTTCATTGTAAATCGCACCCATTGTAGCGTACAATAGCAATAGCTTCCCTTCCCTTTAAGTTTGTTGTATGTATCAATGGTAGTGAAGGATTTTAAACTCATTAATTATTATCACATAAATCTACGTTTAGTTTAATGTATTCAGATAAATAAATAGGATAAACAAGGAAAAAATGAATACTAACAATTCGGCGTTAAAAAATCTTTAGAAACTGCGCTCAAAATATTTAATTTCTATAAAAAATACACGTAGACATGAAATGTCACCTTAATACATTCTCAGACTCATTCCTATAACAGCAAATACACGTTAAGTAGTAAAAATTCATCGCACATGTTGAAAAAAGTCTTAGGGAGGAAATATCACGGATTCCGTCCCCGATGTTTACTCTCCGTGGTTAAGCTGCATCTAATGAAATCCCCTGTCAGGATATCCTTGCACCATATTGTAGCGCGACACACTTTCTTGATATTTGTTGAAAATTTTGCTCTAAATTCTTATTTTTATGAGAGTTTAAAAATATTTTCACAATATAAAGACCTGGCTGATAGACAAAATTCTATTATTATGTAAATGTTCATTGCATTATGTTTGTTTGAATAGAAAGAGACATTTTTATTGCAATTAAATATGAGAACACAGCTATGATTCTTTCAAATCATAATACATACTACTACTATACTGTTTGTACGTCGGTTATTCATGTTAGTAACTACCAACTATTTCAGAATAATTATTATAGTGTAATAATTATGATTAATATGTTTTTTTGAAAGTAACTTAGCTAGATGTAATATTTCAGTTGTATAGAGGTTAAAATATTGTAAACTCTCACTAGTGTAAAGGTACTATTTACTTTTCTATCTTCTAACATTAATTTCAATTCAGTGAACAATCATTTTATTATACCTATGTACATTAATGATTCAAGTTGATCTATAGCTATTTGCCCTGAAAGTATCAAGACTCGTCATTCCAATAACCAAACAATTTTCGATGTTCTTGTATTCGTTCACTCTTAGCTTATTTTAGGGTGTTATTCTGATCACGAACGCGGGAAACTCGTTTATTAAAAATAAATCTGAAAACGACATTAAACCAAACCTATGACACATAAATATCAATTAAGTTTATGAACGTAATTAAATATTCTGTTAGATAGATATATTTAATGAATACTGACGTAAGTGCATCAATTCTATTTTCGTCACCTAAATATTAATTAGTAATTTTTAAACCGACCACGCGATGTAAAGCTTTGCAAGCTAGGTATTTTTGTAACTGTGTTTTTCGGGGATCGTCTTTGTTTGTGTGCTGGAAATAAGAAACTGCAACTTTTGATACTCACGAAATTAGTTTATGTAAAGTAGACATGGGTAATTTTTTCCATCAATTCTCTTAGTACCCAGCATATAACGTTATTTAATCGTTATCGAATCGTCGAATTTCCGGCAATTCGAACGCTCAAGGGCGGCCACTTTAAAAGTGAGTCGCTTGATCTATTGTTGATTATAACATTATTTTTTTACATCTACTAAGATGCACAAAAAAATCATATCTCACGAGCTTTGTCATATTGCAGAAGCATATTTTGTGTCGTATCATTGAAAGTTCAAAAACAATAAGATATCAATGTCCAGTACCACAAAATTCATAACTTTGCCATATGAAATGTAACATAACTTGGTATGCCACGTAAGCTTCACGTGAACAATGATTCCGAACAGGATAGTAGGACTAACGCTTGACCAATTTTCTTTTGTGAATAGCTTCGATTGGGCAATATGGAAGGGTGCTCAAATCGATAAGCGATTGAATCTCTTTTTCACGAAATGCATTGATTCATTCGGCTCACTGAAATTATTGAAAAATCGCATCGATTTTATATTTTGATAGCCACATCGGTAAGCATTATTCGGGACTCGTCATACATTATAACAATATTGAAAAACGCAGTTGTAGTTTAATAATTCTGTTTGTCTGTTTGTTTGTGCGGCAATCTCGTAAAAACAGCTGGGATTTTTTTGCTTCATTAAACTTAATAAACTGTTGATGAGATACGATATCTAAAGTCGTAAAAAAACTGCCTCTTGAAAAGTCCACAAATTACAAAATGTTGTAGTTCATGCGAACAAATCCATGAGCGGAGTAATACTAGAGAATATTATGGTATATCGCTTACTACATGGCAAACTAACTCGGTCCTGGACAGTTTTGCTCGTATTACGCCTAAGGATTACGGACGTATTTAAGTAGTGCAACGTTTGTTTCATAATTTCCTCCTTTTCCTCTATAAAAAGGAAACTTTGTGCCGTAGTACGCAATAACAACATTCCCCGCATCACATCGCAGAAATGGCTGTCATTTAAGCAGATACAGCCATTTGAACTGAGCATCTTTTCTCGCTTTATTCCCGATGCCAACACGATAATTGTACATACGCTTGAATGTAAAATATTTCTCCTAAGCGCTGGAAGAAATGTCTCTATTTACTTCGTGCTCCCAACAAATACGTACATTGTAAGCACGAGACACTTTATTTCTTACATTTACCTTCCGCACGTGCGCCTTTATTTTAACATATTCAATGAAGATGCATTTTCTACAGAACTCCTCCTATTTTATTATTAAAATTTGAACTGAATGTCAGGTTGGAACAAACAGGGCGCAAACTCTTTGCTCAAAGTGTAAATTAGTTATTTATTTATTTTAGGTCTGGCAAGAGGTATTTCGTTTATTATACATGGCAAGATCTTTTGTGCCGAGTATTCAATATTTATATAAAAGTTTTAATTATAATGAAGTTTGTAGCCTGTATATTTTGTACCAAATTGATTTACATTTGTAAGAATTGTCTTTATTCTGTAAACAAAATTCTTTCAAATTGGATCTAACATTATATAAATAGGTATAAGTTAAAAGTTCGCTTTATATAGACGTAGCAGTATGAATGTTCAATAACGTTATTGTTGCAAATTATGTTGCACAATTTGTTAAATTAATAAGTGAAGTTCAACCTAGTTTATTTACGAGTAACAAGGCATAATTATAGAGGTATAAACGTTTGTTCCTGTAAAAAGAAATAGCTCCGTAACGACAGCGGTGTGCTTAATTGCCTGGAAAATGAGATCTAAATTGTTTTTTTTTTACGAAATATACGAAAATAGGTAGTATTTTATCATTGAGTTAATATTAATATGGAGACGATACCGCCTACATCACTTATGTTCCACTCAACATACGTCATGTGGCGTAACTGCACTCAGTCGCTTGCTCGCTCATTGGCGCGAACGTCACGCTCATTTTTTATTTGTTTTAAAATGAAACGCATCAAATATGCCTACGTGTGTGTTACGATATTGCACAAATAATACAAAGAATACGGAAAAGTGCAAAGGAATAACTTTTCATCAGTAAGTAACTAGATAATAATTTTTAAAACTTAGTTAGAGCAAAATTTTTGGCGGGCGACATTTTGTCATAGATTAAAAATTTAAGATATGACATTGGGCATGAAATAAGTGTTGTTAGTAATATTTGCTGGCGTATATTTTTATAGTATAAAATAATAATTTTACATATTTAGAAAAGCATAGACTGGTTGTTAATTGAAAAAAGGTGAAATCATGAAATATTAAAATCAATTACTCAATCACCAATTTTTTTTTGTTAATTGATTTTAATCAAGTTTTTAATTGATATTGTATAAGCTACTGACTTGAACGTATAATTGAATTATTGTTTATTTATCTGCACTAATATTATAAAGAGGAAAACTTTGTTTGTTTGTTTGATTGTAATTAATAGGCTCATAAACTACTGGACCGATTTTGATGAAAGGAAAATGCCCATTTTTGGTACTGGTTTTTCTCATGCATCAAGACAAAAATACTATTAAAAAAAATCTCGGCAATTTAGAGGCCTTCTTACCATCGGAAAATATATTTTGAACAGGGAATGTTTTGTAAAATCTATTAAGACATGTAATTGTTTAGATCCGTTATTATAGAATTAGTGTCCATTACCGGTTACCACGGTAACCATGCGGTAACTTATTACATTTACTATGGTAAATAGCTAAATGTATTAATATCGATTATTGTTTTCATTGAATTACAAAAAAAATCAATTAACATAAAATCACTCTTTATGGTATTGTTTATACACTGTAGGTTGTTTTAACAAAGATAGTGAAGTAAAATAATATAAATATGTATATATATAAAAAAAATATTATTATGACATAGCTTGGTAGGAAACCAGTTATTTCTTATTTGTTTCTTTCTTCGAATATGTAGTGAAAAAATGATTCAAACAACAACATGTAAACCGAATAAAAACTCAATTGGCATTTTTTATGTATATATTTAGGTTTTCTTGAAATCCGTCCCGGAAGATTGACAGAACAGACAGATTGATAGACTTTGTCTGAAAGCATAAGCTCTACGCATAGATTAAATATGTTAATCGAAAAATAACCTTTGGACGATAAAATGTTACCTAAATCACACATAAACCTAACTAAATCGGGGTTATTTAAGTTTTGAGGTTATTTCACATTTTTCTCAATATCTTGAAAACCCCTGTTTTTATCACAAAAAAATCAATTGGTAGAAATCTTTTGAATATCGAAGAACCCTCCAAAACCACTCTGGCATTGACGCAACACTGTACTGTGGTCCATACTTTCATGGGCATTCTCCTTTGGCACAGACAATCTTGACCCTGAGAAAGAACATAGGCTACTTTTTATTGCGAAATATGTGCCACGGGCGAAGCCGGGGCGGACCGCTAGTTCAGAGATAAGTAATTAATATTTTTTCTATTCAAGGTTTCCATGTTTGGGCCGTGAAGAAAGGGAAAAATTATTTTTTTTCTAAAAAAGGCTCAATTTGTAAGGAATAAAACTTCCCATAGCCCTGACTGAACCTAAAACACGAAAAAAATTAAATTATTCCATATGACGTCACTATTTACATCATCCTATATTCTAAGCTAATTCTCCTTTGGCACAGACAATCTTGACCCTGAGAAAGAACATAGGCTACTTTTTATTGCGAAATATGTGCCACGGGCGAAGCCGGGGCGGACCGCTAGTTCAGAGATAAGTAATTAATATTTTTTCTATTCAAGGTTTCCATGTTTGGGCCGTGAAGAAAGGGAAAAATTATTTTTTTTCTAAAAAAGGCTCAATTTGTAAGGAATAAAACTTCCCATAGCCCTGACTGAACCTAAAACACGAAAAAAATTAAATTATTCCATATGACGTCACTATTTACATCATCCTATATTCTAAGCCAGATATTGTTAGCCCCGCGTAGTAAAGTCAGTTTATCTATACAAATATTATAAAGAGGAAAGGTTTGATTTTTTGTTTGTTTGTTTGTATGAATTGAATAGGCTCCGAAACTACTTGGCAGATTTGAAAAATTCTTTCACTGTTGGAAAGCTACATCATTTCTGAGTGACATAGGCTATATTTCATTTTCAAAAAAATAGGTATCCTTACTAAAATTACGATAACGTAATCCAAGGTGTGAAAAAAATATCAAAAAACTACCTTACATCGCGTGCGCTGCGAAAACTATTGATGATAGAACAAAATGATATACTACATTTTTTTAGAACACACCATTATCTACAAAAAATCAGCGGCAGCATATCTCTAACTATTACAGTCATGTCACAATAAGCGTTTTTTTATTGAAAAAAAGAAATTAAAATACCACCGCTACAAAAAGCTCTTTATTTGTACCTTGGTATTAACCCTTATCAAAATAAACGATGTATTATTTAAGACTGCTTCAATATCTTTATATTACTTTTTGAATTATTCGATTCTGACAATCCAATCAAAAGATATCACGAGTTAAAAAAAAATTAAAAAATAAACTGTATTCGGCTAGCTATGCGTTGTAAGCGTCACTCGGGCAGGGGTACGGGAGGGGGGTTAAGATCACGAAATAAACTTGCCGCGCGGCTTACTCGCGCGGTCGGCTACCTACGTGATGGACGTGTGCGGAATTTACGCTTGATAATAATTCGTTTAGTAAAATTAACAAATCTAAATGTAATGTTTAATGCCCGTGCGAAGCCGGGACGGGCCGCTAGTACCTAAAATAAATATTAAGTAAGTACAAAGAAAATTTCAAGTCAACGTGCATGTAAGGAGTGGCACCCAATAAAATAGACAGAATGAAACAAAGTGTCGCCTCTATAGCGGTGAGTCAGTGACATCGCATAATCTATGACTGTCTAGCCGTCATTCGCGCGCCCCGCGCCGCCGCGCTTGGCGCACAGATTTTGTTCGTGGTGTCTGCTCCATATTAATATTATCTCAATGTATTTTATAATTGTACTTTCTCTAGTATTTGCATCACAAATAATACACTACCTACCTAGTTATTTAGTAAGACTAAGACTGTTTAAACGGTTCTTACTTTTGGCTTTAGACGAGTTAATTTTCAATTTGTGTTGCCTTTCTATTTAAAAAATGCTTAATCACAAAAATTAATTTCCATTATGCTCCCATTTATATATGATTATCCACAGCTCGCATCCGACTCATCCTCAGCCTGCCATTTACGTACCTCAACGTTCCTACGTCCATTCGTCAGAAAACAATAGAAAGGGAAACCCAAACATTTCAGTTTATATTTTTCATGAAAAAAACCACCCTTTTGGTTCGTATTCAAGCGAGTGACAGAGCATTGTTGCTACGATCAGAGCCCATTCATGGCTCGCCGGGCAAACGGAACTCGAAAACATTCAAATTAGACTATTGTGACGGATTTTTCTTGTACATCGCGTTTTCATAATAAATATAGGTAGACGTTTTCCATGTGATTGGCGTTTTGTTAATCTGCCTAATGGATTTCGTTGACGGCTCGTGCTTACAAAGCCTATTTAGCTGTAACACGAAGTAATTTTTGTAGTACAATAATAATAATTAATTTAATTATCTATAGATAGTATGTATTTATATTTTATTTATATTTAGAAAATAAGTAACACATAATTTAAAGTAGATAGTATATTTTAGTTTGATTAATTTTTTACAGGTAGGCTCCAATATACAAAACAATACAATAATTATGTATTTGTTAAAAATATCTAAAACATATAACAATGCCATGTAATTAATAATTGAACGACGTGTTAAATACGATAACTTTGTGTTGTTGGTTGCTGGCTAAAAAGCTATATAGAATTTAGGTAAGCTTTTTCCCGGTACGTACACGGTAGTATTAAATTTTCACTGTTAGGTACCTTCAAAGAAATCCACTTCTTGTAAAAACCTGAGAATTTTACGAGCTTACACCTTTTATTAAAAATGACCGTTTTAACTGAAATCATAGACGATATGTGAATTTAGTTTTTGAACGTGAATCGATTATATAACTACGAATAACGAAGGAGGTCGGTTATAAAAGAATGTGTTTATAACAAAATTATGAACTTTAAACGTAAAACAATGCGATACGGTTTTAGGACACATTTGCATGTTTATTACCATTATCCATTCAAAAATCTTAATATTTTTTTAAAAGCTTCGCTTTAGGTCTACTTCTATATTTTTTAAATATTATAGTTTCAGTCAAGCGATGGAACTCCACGAAATTTACAAGCGCCGCTAAACTAGAACACAATTTACAAATATATTTCGCATCTCATAACTGTATTTCCAACGCTGACAAAGACTCAATGGCATATTTTATTTATCTGTTGGAGGGAATTCGGAGCAGTTTGCAATTCATAGCATTCAGTGCATTAGCTCCCAGTCGACGTGTAATCGTATTTGCATTATAGATTTGTTCCTTCACCTAATGGGTTTCTAAAACTGCGAATAAATAAAAAAAACGACGTGTGGCACTCGGGGACTGCCGCGGTAAAGCTATTGCATGTTATGCCTTTGTAGCGACACCTCGCTCTGAATCGCGCAAGCGAAATTTTTTCGTTACAGAGCTATATATACAACTTTTATTTTACATTACATTGGGGCCTTAACGGCCGAGATTCATCCTTTTTCGATGGAGGAATTCCACCTTCCTTCCTCCACACCTTCAAGCCACACCTCCGCCCGTCGGAGTGGGGGAGCGTGAGGTTTTTCGTTACGGAATTTCTCGATTCGGTCCCCGCGCTCAAGGCCCGCGATAGAAGCTATGCAATAGCTTAACTATGCAATAGCTTAATAAAAAATACTTGACTCTGAAATGACGTGTGTATGAAAGAGGTTCATTAGTATCCCGTATTGAAATATACTTGAATGTACGAGGGATGTTGGGGTTCATACGATTTCTTTACAATGAATGTACAATTCTTTAACGTGGAGTAGGTATGTAGGGGGCTATAATTGCTTGATTTTGTAATAAAAAACGTTTAGTACCGTCATGATATTACTGCCAGTTCCATAATGCAGGGTAAGTAGTGCAATTCCAATAATAGCATTCATTAAAATTTTAATTTATAATTGTGCATTATTATAACTTTTTATATTGCCAATCAGCTCTATAACTCTATACTCTTTTATTATAAATTTTAATATTCCTTGTACGCTAATTTCTACCTATATAAGACTTCCACTTAATTAAACAAATGAATCCATATCAACAAAACTTCTGTCACCTTAAGAAATTGCTAAAGAAATGAGTTACACTGAATTCTCACGCTTTTCAAGAGCATTCAGCACATATTTATCATAACGCTAGGATGTCACAGCGGTAACCCAAAGTCATGCCATTCGCATAACTAAGGAGGTCGTCTCGAGCTGCGGTTGTTGTCAGCCCCACAGCCGTTTTACAGAGGGTTATTACGGTATTATTCTCAGAATGCAATCCTGCAAGCTCCTAATTAATGTGTGGGCAGAGACCTCAATTACTCGGGTTATGAATTTGATAGGATGCTGGTGATATTGGACATGCGTTTTAATAACAATGGAAAGTTCTAGTTGGATCTACGAGTAGTTTACATTGTAAGAAATTGCATGTTTGTTGAATATGTAAAAGTGCTTTTATGTGTAATATTTTGTACTTTAATTTAAGGATTTAGAAATGTTTAAAAGTCTATAGTGTATTTAAGCATGACTTTCAATTTCTGTGTACCTACCTCCACTTAAGTAAGTTCATTGGAATGCAATTTTACGCCCCTGCGTATATTTTTGTAAAATAAAAGTTCAATTTCTTTATTTAAACTAAACGTTAAATCATGTTCAAAAAAATTAAGTATATAATTCTTAAGACAATAAATAACTTCGCTTAAAAAACTTCTTTCAAGCCAAACATTCAATTAAGAATCAACACGTAGCCCCTAATAGAATCAACTTCAGAAAAGTCGCAAAGTATGCTTTCTTTCCAAATACATTACAGAAAAACTTGTTAAGAGCCCACAAAAAAGAATAAAAAAAACACCTCAAAGAAAGTAAGAGTGCTTGCAACGGTCGAGGAGGTAGGTAGGTCATTAATGCACCCCTCTCCAACCCTCACATTCAGATAAGTGAAACAACTTTATTTGATGTTTGCGACCGTGAACGTGGAAGACATCACACGAGGGAATACAGTTATATAGTATTTATTATCATAAATAATTTTCAGCGTAGAGGACGTAAAACATGATAGGACTACCTAGTACGTGTAGCATTCAATCGAATACGTGAATTTAGATGTAAGAAATTTCGGAGCACTTTGAAAGTATTGATCATTTCCCTAACTACCTACATTTGTATAATCTAGGAGATATTATATAAAAAACAAGACTCACAACAAGACAAAGATCTTATTCCACAAATTAAGAATATATCAACATTCAGTACTTTAGAAGGCTTTAAAATTAATAACGCGTCAAAGCATAGACTTCATTTTTCCAATATTTTAGCTCAAGATCAAACCACATCTTATAAGTCATTATACCCGCTATTCAGGTCATCAAGAAAATTGGGGCACTAGAACCCTCGCATAGCTTACTGACATTATGCACCACTTTCGATCCCCTGCAATCTACATGCTCTGGAATAAGGATATTATTCCACCTCGACGTATAATATCCATGCATTTTAATGTATTCAGATTTTTATCGATTCATACGTTTCGCTAGAGAGACTTATTCTGATAAGATTGGTTATAAATTATAATATGTTACGCTATGCTATATTAAAAAAAGATTAGGTGGAATTAAATACGATTGAAAATTTTAAAATAATTGTAATAGGCGTTATTATACCTACCTTACTTGCTAAGCTGAAAATGTAAGAAATGTTGTTTTCATAGATATCAAAGATAGCTGTGACCCGCGGTTTTACCCTCAGTGATGCACTCCTATTGGTCTAAGCGTGATGATATAATAGCCTATATATATTATAGTTTTCATCGATAAATGACCAATCTAACACCGAAATAATTTTTCAAATCGGACTAGTAGTTCCTGAGATAAGCGCGTTCAAACAAACAAACCAACTAATAAAGATAAGTAATAGGTAAAAAATAATATTATCTTTGGTAAGCTTTATAATCATTTTGTACGTGTATCGATAAAATTGCATTTCATACAAGAAACTATGGAACGTGTTAATTTAATAGTAATTACATTAAAAGCTCTCATTGCTTAAAGTGCTATATTGTCTGCGATCATCACGCGAGGTGACGTTCGGTTTCAAATGAAGTGCTTTCAATAGGAAGATATTTACAAACAACACTTTGTATTATCACTTCTAACGCGTTTATGTATGTAGAATATTCTCTTGATACCTACGTATGGAATATAATACGGTTGTGTATAATTTGTTTCAAGTTATTTTTTTTTAATGAACAAGGTGAACTCATTTGACACAGCACAGCGTTAGCTACTATTAAGTATTCTGTGACAGCACCACAAAATATAATATTTTTTTTAGGAATAAACGCTCGTTGTTTATATTTCTTTAATCGTTGTTTTTATATTTCCTTACTCTTATTCTGATAGAGATTTTTGTGCTTATTATTTATTGACGATATTGAAACAATTGAATCCGAGAACTTTTTCATATACCTACTTACCTAGATAAAAGTACCTTTTACCCAATAGAATAATTATTTTTATATCTATATATCGAAGTAGTACTGGATATATTATGATGAAAATAACATCGTTAGGTACCGTAGCATTTTAATATTATAAAATACTAGCTTTCCACCCGCGGCTTCGCCCGCGCAGTCAAAGAATATCCCGCATAGTTCCCGTTCCCGTGGGATTTCCGGATTAAAACTTATCCTATGTCCCGGGGTAAAATTGGTTCAGTAGTTAAGGCGTGACTGAGTAACAGACAGACAGACAGAGTTACTTTCGAATTTATAATATAAGTATGAATAACTACATTTATTTATTGCACAAATACACTATAACATCCCACAGGTTTTATACTTCCTCAATTACGAATTTAATTGCTCTATTATAATACTGAACTTATAATATATTGCTTTTCTATTTATTTTTTATTTGTTTTCCGTTGCCATGCAGTTTCCTATTCATTTCCTCACGGCTGTTTCTATTATAATAAAAATAAACACATAAAGTAAACCTTTGATATAACGCAACTATGTACATTATAAATGCATGTCGATAACCTACTTAACAAAATGAGAATGCTAATCGTGAAGTGACACTCTTAAAACGTCCTACATTGGAATGTAGGACGTTTTTGAATTGGAATTCAAAAGGATTCCTTGAATATATCATCAACCTAAATTGCTTAAATTAGCGTGTAATGTAAAAACTAATGAATGAAAAAAGGACTAGCGAATGTTAACCCAAATTCTACACTTTTTAGTATACCTTTCTGTGTGTAAAATGTAATGAGCGTTAATTTCGTTTAACGCAGACTTATTTGGTGTTAATTAGGTACGTCAAATGTTTTTCATGGAAATTTTCTCATATTAAAAACGTTGAATGTAACTAATGTTAGATTGATATTGTAAAGAGTTATAATGCTGTTAATTAATACTTAAAATATATTATTATTAATACACAAGTAAAGCAATTAATATATTTTATTTTACCTTTAAAAATTTACTAGCTGTGCTCCGCGGTTTCACCTTCCTCGTTAAATGGGCTATCTAACACCGAAAGAATTTTTCAAATCGGACCAGTAGTTCCTGAGATTAGCGCGTTCAAACAAACAAACAAACTTAAGCTTTATAATATTAATTAAGATAAGTGTCACGTGACAACATTATCAGGGTAGGTAACTAGGTACCCTATATATATTCCTATTTAATCTGTGGCAGAAACAACACTTTTCAGTAGGTAACGCATCTATGTGGCTACAGATGTCGTCGCTGCATTGCCGGTAATCCGGAATTTATTATCTGTGTGCAACCATTTCGCGCTAAAATCCAGATTTTGACGAAATGAATGTTCGTCACATGCGCTTCATTTTCACACCAATCGGTTGGGTAATCAAAACACGGAATCTACCAAAATATATATGTACAATATATTTTGTAGTAGCGTTATTTGTACTAGCAAACTGTATTTGTGGTTTATGTAGAGCTAGGTATTAGTTTTAACTTTAATGTGATAGCATTAAATTAAGATGTTCATACTCAAACTCAAACATTTATTTATTCAATTAGACTTCTTTTAGAAGCACTTTTGAAACGTCATTACATATTTTAACATTTACCACCGATTCGGAAAGCAGTATCTACGGAGAAGAATCGGCAAGAAACTCCATAGTTGCTCTTTTTAATCATGTCATATAATATGATATAAGCTCAGATATTTATACGGGTAGGTATCAAATTCCAGGAAGTAAATGTTGAACTGAAGAAGTTCACTTTAAAATTACGTGATTTCCCAAGATATTTTGTTCTCTATGTATAATTTTGGCAGTAAACTTGCATAAGGATATATTTAGATACTAGGTTTCCGCCCGCGGCTTCGCCCGCACAGTCAAAGAAAAACGCGCATAGTTCCCGTTCCCGTGGGATTTCCGGGATTGCGTCATTTTCCCGGGATAAAAAGTAGCCTATGTCCTTTCTCGGGTATCAAAATATCTCCATACCAAATTTCATGAAAATTGGTTCAATAGTTTAAGCGTGATTGAGTAACAGACAGACAGACAGAGTTACTTTAGCATTTATAATATTAGTATGGAAATAATATTATTTGTGTTTTATGTAGAGCTATTACTTTTAATTTTAATGTGATAGCATTAAATTAAGAGGTTCATAATATATGATATACTCAATTTTTATACGTGTAGGTATCAAATTCTAGGAAGTAAATGTTGAACTGAAGAAGTTAGGACACTTTAAAATTACGTGATTTTCCAAGATATTTTGTTTTCAATGTATAATTTTGGCAGTAAGCTTGCTTAAGGATATATTTAGATACTAGTAATATTAAATAGAAAAAATCTTACGTTGCATTTTCTTCTTTTATAAATGTACAGTATGTATTTATAAATTACATTTAAGTCTATAAAATAATAAAAATACGGATAGGTTCTGTTATTTATTATGGAAATGGACTAATCTCGACATTCGCGCGTTTACTAAACAAAATTGATACACATAATCTTGCCGATTTTTCCAAAGCACATGCACCTTTCTTTGACTTATCGAAAAGTATACTTACCAAATGACATAAATACGTTAATTAAATATAATTCAACTGATATAGATAGATCGGACAAGCGAAATCGTTTTAATGACCGGGATCCGTGCAAAGCAGATGCGGCAATCCGCGGTAAGCCCCGACTTAGTTTGTGTCGCTTGTGGCATAATCGCAACGGGTTTGTACTTGAATTATTGAGGCTGTATGAATATCATTTTAATAGTTTGGGCCTTAAATATTGTTTATTGAAAGCCTGGTGTAGTTTCAGTGTAGTTTAACAGAAGTTGACGATAGATGATTGATTGCTAGCGAATAATTGTAATTTGAATCGACACATTTATAAGTCATATCTCTTGATAAGAGGATCAAGATGTGAGAACAAGCTTATTTACAATCTCAGTCCACAATATCTATTTATCGGTCTCTCAGTCTCTCTAGTGATAAGTTCATGATTATTAGTTTCGTATGTACCTAAACATGTAGCTGTAACTTCTCACTGAGACAAATTTAACATCGAACACATCAAAAGACCCTCAAATCACAACGTAAGTGTTTTAAAGTTATTGTAAAATAAATACAAAATAATGTATTTCCACTGCAATAAATTCGTCTCAATCCAGAGGAAAGGAGGAGAACAAATTGAATCACTTCACTATAGAAAGCTTGTTGTTTGTCTGTGGACAGATGGAAGTGGATGCATTAGTTTTTCACCCTACCAAGTCTGTGAAGTATGTGCTATTTTAGCTTCTTGCATTCATGAATATTTAATACCGTGGAATAGGAAATGTGCGTCTAACAAAACACTGTTCCGCGAACATTAGAGGAATTGGACTTCTTGAAAGTAGTGACGGTTCTGTAGTGTTTATGTATTGTAATGTAGGTAAATATTATATCAAGAATATTTTTAAGCTATTGCATAGCTTCTATCGCGGGCCTTGAGCGCGGTGACAGAATCCAGAAATTCCGTAACGAAAAAACCTCACGCTCCCCACTCCGACGGGCACGGAGCGAGGTGTGGCTTGAAGGCATGCAATAGCTTTACCGCGGCAGTCCCCGAGTGCCACACGTCTTTTTTATTGTTAAACAGTAAGTATAATCACTAAAAAGTATTTTAATTGCAAATTTTATTATATTCTGTACTAGCGGTCCTCCCCGGCTTCGCCCGTGGTACATGTTTACGTTTTCTCTACATAAGATCCATCCTCGTACTTCAAGAAATATAATAAAAAAAGAATTATCGAAATCGGTTCAGCCGTTCTCGAGTTATGCGCTTACCAACACATTTTGCGATTCATTTTTATATATAAGATTCGTAAAGCATCACTTCTCGGAATGTCTTTTATGTCGTGTCATCTGGCGGTGTCGAGATCAGCATCTGTAAAACATAAATTACTATTTAAAAATCACGAATGAATATATTATGCACTTACTTACTCACTACTGCATATATCACCGTCCTATAGAAAAAGAATTACAACTCCATTGTTAAAATTATAGTAACAATAATACTGTGCGCTGATAGCAAAAACCTAGTTTCAATACGGCCGGATACTGTACCGGTCCTCTAACACTTTAAATAACTTTACATTACACAATTTACATAAACCCTTAAAATAAATTAGACTAAACATGAAATTCTCTCGAGTAAAATGAGTAAATAAGTGAATAAAAAAGTAGGGAATAATCCGAGCTAATTGTTATAAGAGCGTGAGTTATGCGCTTCGAGGCTGCAAAATCCTGGCTAATTAAGCATTATATAAGCCGGAAATGTTTTATAAACAAAGCTGAATCCAGCTTCATTTGAGATTTTTATTTTTGCCCATTACCTCTTCGTGAGCGTTAAGCATTTTAAGATATGCTCTAGAATAAGCTGGCACGGAAATATACGAGTATATTTATCAAGCAGTTGCAGTTTTGTCAAGATTAAAGAACCAAAACGGTGCAATAAAAGTTATAAATGAAAAAAAAAAATGCAACTGGTAGGTAGAGTCACAAAGAAATTGGAAATCTATTCACATTTCCCCTTGCTTCATTCCCTTTTCATTCTTGCAAATAATATGTACTTAATTAAAACATGTCAAATTAACTTTTTTATGAACAAAATGTTAAATATTACATACCATGATTGGCAACTTCGTCTGCTGCAAAATCTGCTATGTTCTAGTGAATACGTAAAATCATACATAATTTATATGGTGTATTTCTTAAATATACGGTAAAATAAAACGATCCTTTCGAAATGTTCAAAAGCAAAGTATACACAAGCATAAAACATACTCTTCCCATTTGAAATCCCCGACATTTTTGGTAACTTCCCATAATAAAAATAAACTTGAACAAGAATAATAAAATGTAGTATTATGCAATATTTTTTTAAAGTATTGGAGGAAAATTCATAATGTAGGTAGGAAGTAAGTCGCTGCGGCACCGCTTTATCTTAAGCGAGAAAAATGAGAGTTTATAGACTTCACATAGGAGCTTAGAGGACTCTCTTCGAGATTTATCTTATTACTTCTCTATTGCCTTAAAGATACTACATTGTCGTGGTTACTTATCTTTCTTGTGTTACTCTAGGGCTTTGTTTTGTGTCCAGATTGAGGTCAATACTGAGCAAATATTGGTTTGAACATGATGGAGAATAATTCGTATTTCTCAAAAATTTTATATTCTAAGGCACTTAAGTGTGTGTCTTAAATTGGTTCTTAATTATACGAAAACCCAGTCATGAAGAATGTTGACATGCCTAATAAAAGGATTATAATTTTAACAAAAGATAAGTGAAACTTAAGAAAAATATCAACGCCGCAGTGTTTCCATTTTCAGTAATACAGTATCTAATTCTGTATTCAAAAGATTTTTAAGCTATTGCATAGCTTCTATCGCGGGCCTTGAGCGTGGGGACCGAATCCAGAAATTGCGTAACGAAAAACCTCACGCTCCCCACTCTGACGGGCACGGAGGCTTGAAGGCATGCTATGCAATAGCTTTACCGCGGCAGTCCCCGAGTGCCACTCGTATTTTTTTTTGTTGAAGTTGAAGTTGATTATAGAAATATAATCAACTATCAATTTGTTCACTTCCAGCGTGAGTTTAACCACGGTGCATAACGAGTAAAGATCAGCAAGATACAGTTTGTTCAAATATTTAATCATATAGAGGAAGTTATTAATATTGCACAAAGAAGTCAGTTTATAAATTCAAAATGCATTAGCAAAATTCGAGCGCAATACTTATTGGCAGTTTAATTATTATTCATCTCATTAGAGAAGTTAAGACGCTTTGTAGTCTAGGAAGCAGCTCTCGATAGCCCAGTTACCACCAACTTTGCTGAAGTTTTACAATATGTCGCCAAGTTTATGTTCAACAATCGAGTCAGGGCGAAGTTTTGATGGATTGCAATTCGCGAATGCAGGTTGGGATAAGATATTAATGTGACAATACGGTATAGTGTTTGTTGTTGTTGTGGATATTAATATAATGTATAAGCCATAATATTGATGTTTTGCATAACTCAGCCCCCGGAATCACAGACACAATAGAAAATCTATAGTGTCGTGGTCCGATCGGGCCGCTCGGGGCTCAATGGGCTATAACAAAACATGTATTATGTGTACTTATGTGTGTATTATGTGTATTATGTGTACATGTAGTATGTTTTATTTCTTTATTTAAGGGTTGTTTGTAAGATTTTAATCAACATTGTAGTAGATAAGTAATAAGTATACATTTATTGCACAATAATTATGCTTAAATGTGATGAGCAGATACTTATGTAATAGGTAAGTACTTAATTATAGGAAAAATACTAATTTCGAGTTTAATATAAAACTCAAACTCAAAACATTTATTTATTCAATTAGACTTCTAGAAGCACTTTAAAAAAATATAATATATTTATTTATCATAATTTATGTATTTATTAACATAAAATTTAAATAGTAATATTCATAACCAGATGATAACTGAACAATACAAGTTATCATTTTTGATACTCAAACACAATTCCGTTTATTTAAGCATTTCAGCATAATAATATCAGCGTCAGTCAAATAATTTTAAAGTTCAGATGCGCGTATTGGCTGTCGCTTACAGCTTACAGCGGAGTTGACAAGGGAAACGTCGAGAACATTATGATGGTAAACATTGCCGCGGGCCAGTATGCCAGCTTTATTTAATTATTATGGTTAGAAATATATAGCCATTATCTAATAATATATAGGAAATTAATCCATTGTCCATTGGTACATTTAAGAGAACGCGTGGTACATAAAAATATGAGAAACTACGAGTATAGTTTGCTATCTACAGTTCCTAATAAAGAGCTTATTTCAAAAATAAATAGAAGTAGTTCATATTATTTAAGTAGTTTCGCATTAAAGTTAACGAATAGAAATAAAACATCATGGTCGATCTATGTACCATTAGCCTAACAAAACAAACGCACCAATAAAACATCAGGATTAAATCGACAACTTTCTCAAGTCGGCTCTTAATCCGCCGCTTTCAAAGCAAATCTCGCCTGAAATTTTATGCCGTCCCTTGGCATCAATCTTGGTGATTACTCCGCCGCATATTGAACACTTTAAACCCTTCGTCAATCCAGTAGAATCGCAAACCAATTTGCCGTGAAAATGCCGGGAAAGTGAGGGAAGTCAGGTCTACAGCGGGACAAAGCAAACAGTGCCAACTGGCAGTGAAAGTGTGCGTGACAAATGACGTGCAGGTGTCACGTTATCGGCGTGACGCAGCTGCGATCGCGAGAAAACGTTCCGCGGTTATGATTTTGTGTTTTGATTGACGAAATTTTATGAGATAATGTCGTAAAGTTATTGTTTAATGTATCCAATGTACGTGTAAGTGCTTCGTTTAGTTGTGTATTAAAAAATACATTTCTAAGTAAATGTAGTTTTAATAAATAGATATGATGCGCTGGAGCGGAATCACAAATACGATTTGAATAAAGTACGGGTCCTCAAATGGTGAAGCGTGTCCCCGATCCGGACCTTAATAAACATAAGATAGTGCAAAAAATACTTCTTGTAGTTGTTCTTCATTAGAACTTTATTATTATTAACATAGAAGTATGCAAATCTTCCCCACATAAATTGATTAAAATTCTCAAATTTTAACCAATTTATGTGAGAAGAGTCAGTCTAAGATATAATAATAAAATATATTATATTCAGTGAATAATAAAAGTGGATATAATTGGTGACCCCTCACAATACATGTGTGCACATACATACATATACATAGGTAGGTTATAACAAATGACGGATAAGTGTCACGCATTATCAGCGTGACACAGCTGCGATTGTGACAGTAAATGTGGGATGATATTAGTTAAGCTGAAATATTTTAAAGAGCTTATAATTGTAACCAGTGAATTATAAAAGATAATAATAGTTTGTCCTTTGGCTTTTAAAACATACCTAGATTATAATTAGCGGGATGAAATATTCATACCTACGTAAAAAAAATCCACGTCATCAACGCTTACAGCTCTTTGGGACATATCAATTACTTGACAATGTATGTGTATGTTCATATTTAATCTATTATCTATAATCATATCTAATAATAATTAATTATTATAGTCACAGTCAATTTTAACAATTGTAATTGTTAGATACATATGCAGTAAAATTTAATTGCATTGTGCGTGTGCTATCCATATTCTCAAAATAAATATCAGCACAAAAATTTACATACGATTATTTTAGCTTAAATTCAATGTCACTTCGTATATCAAAATGTTTCCAATGATAAGAGTCTGAACACGCCGCCAGAGGGCGCTAAGACAAACAACATGCGGGCGTTGCTTTCCGAAATGTCAAGTTCCTTATCATTGAAATGAAGCATAGCGAATTACGCTCGAAGCCTTGTTCCTGCAAACTTTTCCTCTGGAGACATGTTCTTGACGTTTTGTTTAAGATACTTGTTATTTTGTGTACTGTGGCAATAATTAACGCAGTAATAGTTCGGGTGAATCAAGATATTTAGCAGTTCTTGTAATAATAATGTTATAAATTGACTTTAAATGTTGTACACTTGAGCATGCAAAACCTATATATTCCTATGTTATCGCATAGTTACATTTTTCTCCATTTTTTTAACTAAATAAGAATTTATCTTTCACCCTAAAGACTACTCAAAATACATTCAAACATTTTACTGAAGCATATGTACACAGAGATAAAGACTATCCGGTAACATACGGGTACTCTTGCATTTTAAACAGAAATATAGTCATTTTCAAATTACTAAAAATGTAAATAAAAAGTAACGAAAGTGAATTTAATTTTTGTAGCGTAAACAATGAGAACACAAAATTTTAATAGTACGCATAGTAAGATACCTAGCGTCCAATTTATTAGAGGTATTTCATTTTCTCGTCGACCTAATTTGGTTGATGGTCACGAAAAAATCCTAAATAAAACCATAATCCTTCTGCAGCTGTTTGCGCCTTTCACTCTGTTATATTTTTCATTCTTTATTATTATAGTCGGCTACCTTTTTTCTCAAATGGAAATTGTATGGAGGTCTGATGTTAAATACGATGCTAAACTTTTATTTCGTTTTTATACCGTACTATAAAAATTAAATTAGATACAGGCTACAGCCAATGTATTTATTTGTCAGATATGTTTTTCGTATGTTAATTAATGTACCTATACGAAGTGTATAATTTATTATGTATTATAGTATTGTATCCTTATATAGTTAATTGTATATTATTTTATTGATTACATTATTATTTAACTGAATGAATATTTTCGTCTTGATGTTAAAAATATGTTATTATTATTTCCGTTGTTTATTAATGACTAAACCAACTAAACAAAATGGATTGACAGATAAAGAGCATTTACTCATTTAAATCCATGTGTATTATAAAACATGAATATTAATATCTATAATGCATTTATCCACCCACGTTTATAGTTTAAATGAATAATAAATAACATAATTCATTGTGGAATATCAGAAAATGTTATTACAACATCTAACGTAAAGTGAAACGTGGAAAATTATTTCGCGCAGCTTAATTATAATACCTTATTATTTCACATGGTGGCTGAAACCACAGTCTAGCTGATATCTGCCGCGATTCACCCGTTTTGTGTCTCTTTGTAATATCCCGTAATAACATACGGTGAAAGCGTGGGACGAAATAATTATTGTATGGTTGACCACGGGAAAACAAGAGAATACACGTACATACCATTTTACGGCTTTGTTTAGCGGGATAAAGGTTACATTCGCGTGCTAATTTTTTGATTTATAGCTATACGCGTGTGATCTACGTACATAGGTACAAGAGCATAACTCAGTGTTGGCTACTTACAGCCACGTGTTCACTTGGCTTTTCTTGTATGAAGTAGACATTTTTCCATTAGCGTAATGAGTGCAACGTCAAAAAAAATTGTGTTTTCAGCTATCTTAAATAAAAATGGGAATTTAAGCGACTTTGGCTTAGATTTTCTAGCGAAATGTACCTAATCTGATGTCATTTACTAATGTACATTATAATTGAAATTTATAGAGAGGCAGAGAAGTTTATTTCATCAACGTTTTAAATATTATTTTTTCTTCATAATTCCCTAAAGATAAATTATCTCTATTTAAATATATTTATGTCTTTGTATAAAATGTGTTTTATTTTTCTTACACTATACATTGCAGCATTGGAATTAGGATTCTCTAAGGATTTTACGCATAAAACATATAATTTTCACCCAAAATCTGTGATTATGAAATTTTATCAGTGTAAATCAGCCTTGCCATTACAACTTTAACGTCTTTGTTACAAAACAAATAAAATAACAAATACAGCTGTAACAAACATTGCTATTGTTTGTGGAAACACGTATTAACATATAAAACACATTCGGGAAAGTAATTAACGTAAATAAATAGAAGAGTTCGTGAACCTTCGCGGTTCAGAAATTATGAGATTTATAGAACAAAATTAATTCACGCCGTAATAGAATTATTATGCTTTTAATATTAATCGTGTGTGTTTAAACCGGTTAAAACGTTACCTTGAAATTAGTCGGGTTGCGTATGTATGCTGACCAAATAATATTAGTTTTTTGATTTATTCCATCCTTTTTGAGACGTTTAGCATTAACTTTTACCATAACATTTTGCTATAAAAATTTTAATGCGAAATTGTATTTTTTTTTTTGCAAAAAAAACTTTACAGGTACGTTTTACATTGGATTTGTCAATGCATTTCTTTATGTCCAATGCTTACGTAACTTTATTGTAATATGAACTAGTGTTAAACGAATGATAACGTACTGAAACACGAAAATCTTAAGCCAATGCTGACTCAATCAATCAGCCAGTTAGGTACTTAATTGATTGGCACACGACATGCACCCCACCTTCACAAAGCGATACCACATAAAAGTAATATAATGAAACAGGCAGTAATATCGTCGGTGAAAGAATGGCCAGCTAATTCGGGCACGTGTTGTAGTCGTCTCACGTATACCGTAAGTAACGCCGTCTTCGTTCCTCGCATGTGACACCTAACGTTAGGTGCCGTGAAAAATGGTGCTTCCCGACGCTCGGATAAATTTATCTTCTAGCGACTATTGCGATCCCGGTTATTCGTGTGTTAATATTCATTGCGGTACAATACCGTGTACTTTGACTTGCAGCGTCGCGTGCGAAATGCGAGCGCATTTTATTTTACGCCTGTGTTTAATGTTTGTTCTTGCAGTGATGTTTATTATGATGTTACTCGCTTACTGCTGCGTTAGGAGTTACGGCAGAGGAATTTTTATAGCGTGCCGCGGTTTTATATAGTGTAGTTAGTGGTTAGAATTCTTTCGTGCTTATAATGATAGGCTCGTGAAAATTGAAGTGTGTTTTAAACACTATTATGGTAAAAGTGTGTTGAATGTTGTAGAGATTTTGAACTTTTAGGTCGTAAAATAGTCATATAACTATTTACATAACAGATGGAATCCAATGGGAATTCATTTGCATTCGTTTTACTTACTTAATATGGGTGACATTTTTTTCAATTTTAAAAAGTTTAAACACAACCGAAGTCACGAACAAACATTTAATATAAATACAATAAATAATTTAATAGCATCGATTCGTTCTGGGTGAAATGATTTACGGCGTTAAAACAGTCGACTATAAACCCGGCATTCACGTGCCGATTTTAGCGATACTTTATTGTAATTTAATTCACAAATATTTTTCCGAAATAGAGCGATGACAAAGGCAATGCACTGAAAATGTCAGGCAACCGCAACGCCAAACCAATTAAAGCTATCTCTGGCTATAATTCCCTTACTAGGGTTGGAAACAATGGATCGAAAATATGACAAAAATCGCATAGAAACCAGACGACAGTAACTCGATTGTCGCCGGTCAGAATTGATCTATGTTAGGTAGATTAACGTGAAATTTGATATTTGGTGGGGAAAGCCAATTTCCTAGCACTGTTAATGGATGCTGAGGGGAACTGGTGCTAATAAAATATCAACATAATTAACTGTCCACACGAAACTGTAACAGAATACTGAGTTTAGCTCTGATGTATATTTAATCATTACTATACATAAGTAAATACTGAAAACTAATATTCAGAACTTCGGTTTACGCGTGCCAAATATCACAATTATATAGCTTTTCTGTCTAAAACAAGACTGTTTTTATTAATATTCTGCGATGGGGATTTTATAAGTATTTTTTTACGTAATCAGCGTAAGAAAAACTTTAAATTCCATTGAGCATCCGACATCTCCAAATCACCGCCGACAGGTCACCCTGTTAATTAGATACCTAATATTCAATATGATAAAAAAATTAATGAACAAATGTAGGCACAAACAGAGCTTTTATTAAAGTCAAACTACTTTCCACTATCAATCAACATTTAAAAGTTTACATTATCTTTCCCAGTAATTATGTAACTGACTAGTGCATAATTCTATTAGCACGCTACGAAGATCTGTCAGAAGCATTCTGACGGTGTTCGAAGCTTGTAAGTGGCCATGACACACGTCACCCCGTCACCCCGTCCCTAGATACCGACTTCGACCCTTGCATGGTGCATCTGGTATAAGACCAGCTAATAACTTATGAATTAATTTTTCTTTGTTTTGGTAGCATGGATCAAATATTAAATGATGTAATATTTTTTTAATTTCTAGCTACCTATAATTTATTTTATGTACTGTAGGATGTGAGAGTATCTAAGTAATTATCATATTTTCTTTTCTTTTTAATACATGATATTTAGAATGGTATTTTATTTAGGTAATTTAGCTATCATTGAAACTACTGCTTGGACGAAACTTCAAATATAACCAAAAAATTCTTATTGTAATTGTGTTCAATGTAATATGCTATTTTTTCCCATAAATCTTATATATAAAAATGAATCGCAAAATGTGTTGGTAAGCGCATAACTCGAGAACAGCTGAACCGATTTCGATAATTCTTTTTTTATTATATTCCTTGAAGTACGAGGATGGTTCTTATGTAGAGAAAACGTAAACATGTACCACGGGCGAAGCCGGGGCGGACCGCTAGTTATTTATATTATGTGTCTTTCTAAAACACACAGCGTTGGATGAAGAAAGCAGTCTATGAATCCTATATATCTCTATGCAAATTGGGTCACCTTACCAAATATCGATGGATCTTTCACCTCACTAGCAAGAGCGCGTCCCTAGTATGGCATCTGTCATCATCGCCTTTGAAGCGCTGTCATCTTCCAAGCTCCATAGCGTTTATGAATTCGTGCGCAATAACATCGCGCAGAATATAATTCTCGAATTCGAATATATATAATTATAATTCTCGAATATTAAGTGTGATAAAACACACACGCGTTAAATTTTAGTGTTTTTCTAGTGAAAAACGGAATTAGTTCCAATATGAAACACAAAAGACCACGTTGTCGGAAGAAAATTCGAAAACCGGTGCTTTGGTATGTATAATAGTGGCGGGAACTCTTTTTCGTCCTCGGAGGACGAGAGAAGTAATGGTTCGTCACTGCCCAAGAGACCGGGAGACGAGAAATTCCGTAAGTACAATCAAACTTGTCAGAACATGTCCGGACTCGTGCATAGATTTTCATCCAGCACGTGGCATACATTTCACAGTATTTGGACACAAATACATCAATATTTAGATGTAGGTAATTAATAAAACACAATTCATGCCTATAATGAGATCACTACATTATCATCGGGTTTCTTTATCATACATAATTCACATTGGTTACTGTGTCAAGTATTGCTTTTAACCAGACTTGTGAAATAGCGTTAGGCTACCTAGGTAGAAGGTACTTAGGTATAAGGAATCCGCCGTGATCCCCTCTGGCTAACAAGCCCCAGCACTCAGCAGGTAGTGAGGCATCTCAATCACTTTGACCATTCAATTGTAACTACCTCAACAAAAGTGAGTACCTACTACTTAGTGCCCACTGACTACATAAATAATTCAAGACAATTAAGATGTACTTAGATTTTAGATAGTTAGTTACAAAACCTGTCTATCACAATATTCTAAAGAGAAGAAATTGTTAATTAACTATTTTAATATTATTTCAATATTGATACATGTCACATATAGATTTTACATTACTTATTATAGGATATGATATAGAGTGTATAATATGAGCAACAGTCTCACACAATATTCAGTAGGAGCTACTTATTACTGCAAGTTGAGATTACCTAATTTATCTTACGGTAAATAATTCTTAACATAAGGAGCTTATTTTCAGAGCCAATTGATACCAGAATAAGCTTTGATTCTATGGGTACTTATTTGAATAGTAGTGAAAAATCATAAGAAATAGACATTGCAGATTATAAGAGGTAGATATGTTTATATACATTATCATCATCAAGGACCCATATTTACTGTATCCCCGAACAGTTGAATGAGATCATTCTTGGTTATAATGTTACCGATGATAATGTTGTTTATCTAGTTCCTTTCTTACTTAAGTGAAAGAGCTTGCCTTAAAATTAACACTCAGGTGTGATAACAATTCTATAATATCAACAGTAAAGTAACCAAAATCTTTGTATTTTTTATTTGTATCTTCTACAAAAATATGTACTGAAAATATGTACAAGGCGTCCTTAGCCATGATTAGCTTAGTATGGTTATGCTGAAAGAACTGTGTCCAGAAAGACCCAGAAAAATATATGCCATACTTACATTCAGATATGCTTCTGGCAATAAGAGCTGATGGCTCCGCCAGGTTGATATTCAACCTGAGACACCTAAACACCTAGGTATTAACCAGGTAATTTTGATACATATCACAGATTATAACGGTAATTAAATTTTTACAAAGCCAGGATTGTCTTGTAAAATTAGACATCATTGGTAACAGTAATGAGATTCTCACAAGGCCAGGATTGGCTTGTACAATCAGGCATCATTGGCCTATTTTCTGCCTGCATATGGCAGCCATTTCAAATGGTCGCGGAGACCCTACAGGCTGGATCCTTCTGTTTTATTTAAGCTATTAAGTTTTGGTCTATTGAGACCGTTGCAAAATTAACTTCACAGGTCTTGTAGACTGTGAGGATTTTGGAAAAGCTTAATTGGCACTACAGCCACATAAAGTGCCTTCTGATTTAGTTGGACAATTATCTTTTGGGTCTACCATGACTAATCCAATTTAACTTCACAGGTCGCGGAGACCATGGAGGTTTTGGTAAAGCCTGATTGGCAGGACTATTCCAATTCAACTTCACAGGTCGCGGAGACCATGGGGGTTTTGGTAAAGCCTGATTGACAAGACTATTCCAATTCAACTTCACAGGTCGCGGAGACCATGGAGATATTGGTAGAGCTTGATTGGCACTCCAATCACAAAAAGGGCCACAGCCCTCTGATTTAGTTAAACTATCAGGATTATTCTAATAATTTAACTTCACAGGTCTCGGAGACCATGGAGATTTTAGTAAAGCCACAGAATGAGCTACAGCCTTTTAGTTAGACAATTATCTTTTCGTCTACAAGGATTGTTCCAATTAACTCTACAGGTCCCGGAGACCATAGAGATTTTGGGAAGGCAGGTTTGGCACATCAATTACAAAGTGTACATTGTAAGCCTGGATACTTGTGCCTCATGTGTGATACTATAGAAGTGTCTGTGTTATTGCCAGTCCCAAAAGCCTCAAAGATAGAGCATACTGTGGTAGTCATTAAAAGGACCATGTCTTGCACTAAATAAGAGTTGCAGACAGTTCTAGACATCTAACATTGAGAGGACTGTACAGTTGTCGCCTCCAGGTATTTCTCTAGAGTTTCGCGCACAGCAGACCAAGAGAGAAAGGCTTTCCCTCTACATGCTATACAAGACTTAAGAGTTGTGGAAAAGAAACATAAACAGAAATGTAATAGTCTTTGTAAAAGAACAAGTTTCTCACTTCCTAACTACAGATACCGCGGATGCGGGCTGAGTAGGACATCTGAACAGTACTTACCTGTCAGAGAAATGGAGAGGGAAGCAGGGGACTTGGCATTAGAACTTCTGACTTATATGTCGTGTACCAGATATGCAATAAAAGTGCTTCTGAGTAAATTGCAAGGGGCGCACATCCTGTAGCCCAAGCTATCAATCAGACTTTGGTCGCCCACATACAAAGGTTGCTGACTCTCTTAGCTCTTACAACTGAGTAACTGTACCTAGCTGAAAAGTTGAGAATAACTCTTGGCACGCTTCCAGGACGCCTAAATGGCCTTTGATTTAGATTGCCTCTCAAGAAATCAACCTGTACCGGAGTGGCTTCTCCTACCTTGTACAACAGGAAATATAATATTTCGGAAGCTCCTGATATGGACCATTTCGCTACCCAAAGGAATGCTTTAGTGCCAAGGCATATTTGCCAAAGCCTGCTCCGAATTTTGCGACATCTGCAGTCGTTGATGGAGCTGACGCCTAGACTGAATATTCCCTTTCAAGGGTAATCCTCCAAGTGCACTAGCGCACCTCGCACCCCGGGACCGGGGCAGATACATAGCACCCAAGGGTGGCTTATGGTTGATATAATAAATAATAATAATATACGGGCATTTGTCCGCAACTCAATGTCAAGCGCCTAAAGATGGCTTATGGTTATTGACTATTATGGTTATATTTGGTTATTGACCCGGAAGTCATGAGCACTCAGACCATTGGTGAATGGCCTTACGGCCTTATGGCCCCCCAACTGCTCAGTCAGAAAAGGGGGGGGGGAGGGGAGAAAACAGCCCATTGTAAAGCAAAGGAGAAAGAGCAGTTAAGTAGTGGTGCCCCTCCACAGTGCCAACATATGACCCTCCAAGCAGGAGGTGACTTTCATAATGCAATGCTAAAAAAAAAAAAAGAATGCATGTAATCTAGTACACAGGGATTCTATTTTATTGGCTTAAGTCTATCATAAGCAAGCTGACCCTGTTCATGACATGAACATGACTTCTGAAAACCTCAAAATACAGTTTTTTATCACAGCAAGATAAGATTATAACCTGACCTGAATTTGGATACTAAATGGATACAACAACACATTATCCATCAGGTGGTCGGTTGTGAGGAAACTCAGACACATAGATATGCCCAGTGACCCATGTGGAAAGGTTGGTTCAAGTAACAAGGGACTGATTTTCAATCTTAAAAGTAGATAATTGATTCTTATCTATAAAGGGGCAGACCCTTTAACCTTGCAACACAAACCTTTATCTCTGGCTAGTTAAGGTCCCTCCCGATCTTAAAGACAGTAAACGTAGCAGCCCTGTCCAGCAGTGGCTTCAAGAATGTGGTAAGGGCACCAACCCGTGGAGGCAGTGGAAGGACCATACAGTAAATTATAAAAGTTTTACTGTCAATCAGTCAATTTAGCCAGTGCCAGTGAGTCTGGTTTACTTTAAGGTAACCTGAAACTGTTTAATTTATTATTTAATTCAGTGTAATTAATTTAAGATCATAGTAATGATCAATGTGTAACAAACATGCTTAATGCTTAAGGTACAGTTGTGTTAACATTGCTTATTATAGTTATTTTATATACAGATGTTATTTACTGTAGTATTTAGCCTTAGAGGCTCCATTGTTTATCCTTGGTGACATTGATCTTCCTTTGAGTTATAATTTTTAAAATTTTATTTTTGAACTTTGATTTGTATCAAAGATATAGAGAAATATTTAAGCAGTTCTTAGGTTCTAAGACTTAGTTCATTAGTATTGGCTTATTGAGAAGATTATCTGAGGAGAATAATTTAAAATTTAGAGGATACCTATATGGTTAGTTCTTACAATATGAAAGAAAAACAATTTTTGTTGTTATTACATAACCCCCTTGTATTGTTTTTAGAATTTAAAATATAACTTTATTTTACAATACAACAGGTTCATTTAACATTCTGTAAGGAATGAAATTTAAGTTGTTAATACAGCACTTAGGTATTACAATATTAACAAGATAATTTATTTTCAACATAGCGTTTGTATGTCTTTCTTCACCAGCAGATATCAAACACATCTTCATCCAACGCTGTGTGTTTTAGAAAGACACATAATATTGATGTTTTGCATTAAAACAAAACATGTATTATGTGTCGAATAAAACACACAGCGTTGCAGTTTACTGCTTGCTGATGAAGATGCTATGGAGCTTGGAAGATGACAGCGCTTCAAAGGCGATGATGACAGATGCCATACTAGGGACGCGCTCTTGCTAGTGAGGTGAAAGATCCATCGATATTTGGTAAGGTGACCCAATTTGCATAGAGATATATAGGATTCATAGACTGCTTTCTTCATCCAACGCTGTGTGTTTTATTCGACACATAATACATGTTTTGTTTTAATGCAAAACATCAATATTATTGACTTTACGCGTGTTGATTTTAATTTTCGATATAATATAAGATAATAATATAGAAATCATTAATACTTGTATAAATCTCATAATGGGAAAACATGGATTTCAAATTCAGCTTGTTTAGGATTTATTTGTTTAGGTACTGGAAACATTCACATTTCTAATTGGAAACTTTCGTTTCATTATTATTATATCAAAATGTTTGAGTATTTTATAAACACTAGATAGAAAAATTACAATTATTGTAATTCATGTTTAGGTACATAGACATTAAGTTATGATTTTGATAAATTCTTACATTTTACAGTGCGATTGAATATTCAAATATAATATCATTTAAAGTACATTTAAACATTTTGGGTGTTTTTTATTAGTTCATGAAAAAAATCTGTTCTACGTGTACGTGTGATAATGAACCGTGTATTAAAATATGACGATAAAAAACCAAATTGCATGCTACTAGGTCTGTAGTGTAAGGAATTTATATAACTAGACGATAATTTATAATTTTAATTTTTGTGGAAACATAGCGACTTGTTAACTCCAGTTTAAAGCGAGGTAAGTCAACAGTTCTGAAACTTGCTGAGTTCCCGCGAACTTTGATAGCATTGCTCTGATCAAATTAATACTGTAGACTAACTCTACTCATCAGAATTTTGATCATTAGCGTCGGTTGCTTGTCGCTTGTTTCAGATACCAAACTTGATATTTATTGTTTGCGATGCTGTGACGCAAGATTATGTAAAACGATGAATAAATTATGAACTGTATTATGCACAGAATTATTCTCTCTCCCATTGGTCGACGGTAAATAAACTTAATACACAACCGACAGCCTCATCGGCCGTGAGCGATAAAACAAAGAATAAATAAGAAAAAGAATTCTTCATAAAGCACTTTAATAAGACAACGGAAGGCGCCGGCAAAACAATAAAACCGTAGCCTTTGAATTTCAAAGCTGTTAATAGTTCAAACAAGTCTAGTTGCGAGAAATAATCTTGTTAGGTAACAACCTGGAAGGGCTCTCCCGGCGAAGTTAAGGCAATTCCCTTTACTTAGCAACTTTCACACCCAGCACTATATCGAGAGCGTGATTGTATTATGCAGAACATTCATTGGATGCCTAGCATCTGAATTGGCCGTACAATACTAAAGTTGACGAGTATTGTATTCCGGTTTCAAAAGCAGTCTGCAGTGAATGGTTACTGCAATTCGGATCTTCGAACATAACAGTTAAACCAAGTTATAACGATCGGGGCTGCGTTTATGATATTCTCAATTGTGATTACGCGGGCTTTGTTTCGGCTTTTATTATTCATAGAATATTATTTATATCGTCGCTTTTGTTAAGTCCTGTTGGTGACAAATTCTCGGACCGCGTGGAATGGAATTCAAGCCACTATTAAACTGTAAAAGCAGCGCAAACAGTGTTGAAACGCGAATGTGTAAATTAATTTATCTAAAGTAAATAAAACTTTTGTAATACTTTTACTGTTTGTTGTTCGGTGCGACTGCAATTTGTGTTCAATGATTTGGTAAAAAAAACTTTCAAATAATTTTGTTTATTTAGTTTTGTTGATTCAGAGGTTGATTGGTTTTCTATACTGTTAGAGCGAAATATGTATTTATATTTAAAAATTTAAATATTTGATAGCTAATCATAATTTTTAATAATTAATCTTTTATTTTTTAATTCTTGTTAATTACCTCGTCAGAATATAATAGATAGTGTATCTTATATATGAAACTTTCAGCATTAGTCATAGTCAAACAAATATCTAATCTTAGGAAGGAATTTCTCATTCATAGGGAGTTTATTTTTCTCTCAACAATAATTCTTATTTTAATTCAATTAGGTATTCGTGCACATTTTTGTGTATTTAAAAACAAAAAGTAACAGACGGCGCGGTCTGGAACCGCAACATGGTAATAATTTGATCAGACTCGCACACGTAAGTTCTGCCAATTGAAAAGTTTCACTGCAGTAAAATATGTCGTAACAACTTGTTTGAGTGACGTTCACCCGATGTTCTTTTAGATGTATTTTTTAATTGAAACATTAAACGAATAGAATAGAATATTTATTTATTCGTAGTAAAAAAAATATAGTTATAACACAAATAATATACCTACCTAATACTATACGTTATACACACACACGAACAAAACTGTTTACGTGTATGGACTCAGCATTTAGTGAAAACAATAACCAAAAGGCCAGTGCTTTCAGTACTGTTTTTCAGTCATAACCTGTTGTACCTGTAATTTTCTGTATATATTGTTGATAGATGAAGCAATTGCTGCGCGAAGCAGCTCGGTTAGTGTGGACGTGGCTCTGCCGAGGAAAACGTTTTCTGTCATTTTCTTTGACTGCTTGCTTTGCGCAGCAATAGGGAATATGCATAAAATTTTAAATGTCCTAAAATATTTTTTTCTCGAATACTTATTATCGTAATATTATAATGAAAAGGATTTTTTTTTATTTACTTATTATTTAAACCCCTAAAATAATATTCAAAAAGTGCAAAATAAGAGAGTAAAATTCAAACTTCCAAAACGCGCCACCACAGGTCGAACGAAATGTGACGTCATCTGATACGACATTGTATTCATCACTCCATAGTAAACACTAAGGTAAACACCCACTGGACGTGTCATGTGACGTCACGCAAAGCGCGCGCACTATGGCGGCGTTTGAACTGCTTAAATTTTTTAAAAGTTTTGAATTTCATTTTTAAAAATATCTATAGCATTTTGAAGCCCATTAATATTTTTTTCTACGTTATAAAATAGTAAACTATTATATATAATTTAAGACAAAAAAGAAAAACATGAATATTCCCCATTGCTTCGCGAGGCCGCTCCCTCTGTATGAACCCGCCTATTGACTATTCGTTTTTGGAAATAAGTCGTTTTATTAAAGACGTATTGATATTAATGAATTATTGTGACCTTATCCAGGTTGGGTAAACAAACTTCATGGATAGTTTAATATCTATATTTTTGCTTGCTTTGATGGTATGCTTATTTTATGAGGCCGCATAAGCTTTACTTAATATTATGCCTATATTTATACTCTTCATTTATAAACTAACTAAAAACAGTTATTAATATACAATAATTGCTAATAAATTGTCGATGACCTTTTCAGTGACATTTTGCACTAATTCGTTCAATCAATGAAAACCAGACATGTGATTTGATTGATGTTTTCGTCCTTATTTTAAACATACTAACTAACTATTGTCTTAAATTGTCTTAATTGGAGGAATAATACAGGACCATAACCACGTATTCATTTATAGGGCAAAATATTACGATTTCCATTAAAAATTATATTAAATAAAATACATAATAAAGTATATCGATAGACTAACTGCCAGCGCGCACGAGCAACTTTGTCTCCGCAACTATTTTGTCTCTCCCATCAATTGTATGGGGAGTTGCGTCGCTACGTGCGCGCACTTTCATACTAGCCCATGGGTGGGAGAGACAAAATAGTTGCGGAGACAAAAAAGTTGCGGAGACAAAGTTGCTCGTGCGCGCTAGCTCTAATAATTCATGTCAAATATAATCTATTGTGTTTTGAAATAATTGAAAACCAAAGATTGATGTAGTAGCTCTTAGAGACGAAGTAATTCGTTTTAAGAGGGTTTTCTTTACATTTGAAAAATAAATATTTAAGACAAGAATTTTATATCAAATGTTATATTTTTTGTTGATAAAAACCAATTAAATGTCAAAAACTCAATCTTTCTTCTATATTAGATAATATAAATGAATTGCGAAATGTGTTGCTAAGCGTAAACTCGAGAACGGCTAAACCAATTCTGCAATGTTTTATTGTTTTGCATAAGGAAGGTGCATATGAAGAGAAAATACGAAAATGGGGAAATGGAGCAGAAGAACGTCTACAAAACTACTACTAACGTGGGGCAGCATTAATAGGCATAATTAATAAAAAATAATGTTGGTAAGCGCATAAGTCAAGAATGGCTGGACAAAAATTTTATAAACATCATTGTTCGAATATAAATGCTATATAAATTGGATTCATTTATATAAAAAAGAACTTGAAACACGAAGTTTTTACAGCGGCTTTCCTCGTGAGGTCATCAGTCAAACGGAGTGGATGCCACTCGACCACAGACACAAGGGGATTGTGGCTCTCAATGCACTTTTACTTTATGAATTTATAGTTCACCACGTTTCTATCTCCACCCTCATTTGTCATGCTGGTGTCACAATGCTGAGAGATTTGAATTTCGATTTAAATTCCGCATTATTTTGCTGTGGAGCCAGCCCTGAATGCTGAATACGAAGCGATGATACGTTAGCACACGATATAGGGAGAGGAAATTAAAATTCGGATATAATATACTTCTATCAGAAGAAAAATCTCTATCAGAAGAAAAAAGATAAGAACATAAGAATTGTAAAGCTCTAGCTAGAGACTTTAGATGATATTGTTAGTTAAGAAAGTTGAAGGTACTTTTTAATGCATTATTTTTGTATGGCTCGCATAATGTTTTACATAGATAGAATTAGTTATTCTTTTTGTGTAAACTTGAAGTATGAAACATTAAATAATAAATACTTGAATTTCCTCTTTCTAAAGAATTTGTACTAAGTTGTAATTAACCACTGTAACATACATGATACAATTACAAAATATCTATACGTGAATCATCTTTTCATACCAAGAAAATTCTCCAAAAAACCTACCGCATACTAACTTATAGATTCCAAAACAAAAAGGTTCATGAACCCATTTAATTATATCAAATATCCTTATAAAAATACGTAAAATATAAACCATCTACGTATTTCAGGGAGTAGATAGGATTGTCTAGCAGAGCGCAAAGGTCATCAGTCAGCTGTAGTGGCGACCTAAGAAATGGATGGTGAAATTCATTACTCGCTGGCGGCTTCTGATAAGCTTTATAAATATATTCTAGAACATTCCTACCTTTTATCCTATTATATTTTACTTATACTTTTAATGATATTAAGTTTCATATATTTCTATAATGTTATTAAGTAAAATGTATGACGTCAATAATTGTTTGACAAGAAGTACTTTAGTTAATTAAACAACACGCTCAACTTTTAATTAATTTACATAATGTGATCAGATATTAAAAAATAGGCTGTTGTTTTACTCGCATAAAAACAGCAAAAGTTACAAAGAAAAAGATAATATTTTTAAGCTTTTAAATCATTTAATTAATCAATTAACTAACCCAAAATCTGTGTCCTGGCGATTGTGTGGTTAATAAACAGACGTTACGATTATACCATAAAACGACAGCGTAGTAGGTATTTAAATGTATAAACACACCCTAACACACACCAGTACATCGTGTCTACAAAGTATAAACACATAGGCACCAAGAAGTTCGGTTTCTGGCATATTATAATCGAGTGTTCCGTCGTTTCATTCGCAAAGCAAATGTTCCAATTATCATAGCTAATGTGGCGGGATGAGCTGGGGGTGTGGTCTTCACATAAAATTTTGGAACGCTGAAATATGTTAACTATCTGCATAATGTAAAGCCTAATGTGAACATTTTGGGCTTAGATAGTGGGATATTTTCTCAGATTATATGATTTTTTCACGTTTATAGAATTTACAGTCTTTTGCTGTAATCGCTGTCGTTAAACTCTCTGAATCAATATATTAGAAAAATAATGATCAATTCAACATGCAACTAAGACATCGCATACTAAAAGCTATATTAAAACAAATACATTTCTTATTTAGAATTCTAACTCTTCTAAGTTATTCAAGTAGACTTTGATATTACTCGAATTAATTTATTACGATATATTTTAAGCCGCCTTCATTCATACCTGAACAACTGAGATAAAAATAAAGTTTGTTTAAATTTCTTACTTTTATTTATATCTATCGTTGCCAAAATAACCTTTATATTTATTACATTCGTTCTTCTATGAAAACACGAATACATATTTAATGTGAATTGTGATTTACAAAGCAAAATACTCAGTACATATTTCAGTAATTTAAGCTCTATGTTACACCTTCGCAGTAAAGGTATAAATAAAATTAACCTGAATTTGTATCTCTGGAAAGTCGGTATAATAACCTTCGCACGACGACAAGAATTTATTTTATATCCCAATCTAATATAATGATAACGTGACCAAATTTTTTCAGGACAATATTTCCTTATATTTCAGCAAGAACTCGCGTTTATCTCCCGATCTTAAATTGAGTTTAACTGCTAACGTATAAAGATATCGTTACTTGATAAAAATAGGGAAGAGGGAATTTTCCAGTTTCCTTCGTACGTCCTAAGCGGCAGAGGGTCGGTCGACGAGTGACAATAAAATTTGATAAGTGCTGGCTACTCCGCTCCCGTTCTTCCCATCTTGCGGATGGAATCAATCGCAGTAAAACATGCTACAAACTAGTGCATTCACTGAGAAAATATAGCATCTTAAATTGAACTTTAAAGCGTTCGAATAAAGTTCCATTTACTAATTGAATTTAAATGTTTTCAAACACGTTTAACTGGCTCGTATTGTTGTATGGGAGTGGACGTTAAACGGAAATAGAAAATAGTAGATAAAGAAAGTTGTTAAATTATATAAATTATAAAAAATCTCACACCCATTTCTTGGATGCCAAAATTAGTAGGCTCCGGTCGAACACATGTAATATCTATGTTGTAAATACAGCTGCACAGTGCACATTTACCATAGTCATAGATATAACTGACTTGACTGTCTCTTGCGACCAAACAGCCAGAATCACTTCCACTCAGTGAAGACTGCAGCCAAACAAGCCGACTAATAGGACACTTTATGTAATCACATTCTATAAAACAATTTTGATAAACAGCATCGAAAATCGTCGGTTTGCCCCGCTATAACATTAATGCACGTGTCGAAAAATGAAATTGATTTTGGCCTCGCATCCGCAACCGTGCCGTATCAGGCAGAGTCGAGTGGTAGGGGAGGCTCGGCTAATAACTAGCGGGGAAGAGATGTTTATTTAATGGTACCTACAGACACTCTAATGGGGATTCGCACCCATATCTACCATCGACAACGCAAATTATTTTTCAGAAAAACCTTTAAGTGGCACAGACAGCGCTCTATCGGTAAAATAATTGATGAGTATGGCATGGCTTGTCGATTATGGCTCTTCTTGTTTACGGCTTTCATCTTTCTATACTCATTTTCTCTCCCTTTTTCATGTTTTTCACTGATGCCGATGATTTTCAGACCCCACTTGATCGTTGGGCTGGTCTATTTTTATTTTATTTACGTTTATATTTTGTAAACATTACTGAACATTGCTTTACTGATTCTTCTTGTATACCATACTAAAATCCATTCAAAAATTGACCGTCTATTTCTGCACGTAATAATAAACTAAGTGGAAAATACTGGAGTGATCCGTATGTTTCACTGTTCTAATATTAGACTAAATAGAGAACACGACAAAACCTAATGCCCGCACGTAGCTTTCCACTCCATTCTATCAATGCAAACATATTTTTGTAACAAGGTTGTCAGGTAAATCTTAAATCAAGCTAATGTGACATTTCTGGGGTCCGACACCCGTCTATTACGTCGCATAATTCACAAAGCGTATGTCAGGATTATCATTTGAATATGCCCTTAGAGTAACCGGATCCCGTGACACTTGTACAATGGAAACAGGCCCAGGTCGAAGCAAATAATCCCGCTAAAGCTTGTGTTTTTAATACTTAAGGAAATTACGTTTTTATCACGAGTCACATTTTGTGTTATTCTTATCTTTGTAATTCGCTTGAGGAAATCTCAGCTTTTCATCTTGTGTTGGTGTTTTAAACTTCATTGCGCGGCTTATTGCTTTTAGTGTTTTTTCTGACAATTCATTTTTATCTTTGTGGCTTTTAGGCTTTCTTTAGAATATATAGTATTGTTCGCATTATGACATTTTCTTCGTAAAGATTGCAATGTCGTTTGAAAAGAATTTAACATAAAGCATGGGTAAGAATAGGAAGTAAATATAAATAATCCTACTTTGTTAGATAAAGGATAATGTTTTAAATGTAATTGAGACGACATATAGATGCATAGAATGACAAATAAAGGCATTTAAATAAAACTTCCATTGTTCATTTATTTACCCACAGCACCTGTAGGCAGTAGCTTGAAAGCAATCATTAACAAGGCATGCCATTGATTCTAATGTCTATGATAAACATATTATTAGATACAGTATCAATCAAATTGGTTCCTAAAACTACACTCTATTAATTCCCCGAAGGAAAAATATCTATCCCATGGATAAAATCATATCCGAATATATTTAAAAATAACATTCCTCTTCCGTTAAAAATTACTGGCAACTGTTCGCCATTTAGAAATGCACATAAATTCCAATATCATTCGCTAAGGAAATATGAGCCAATTGATTGTTCAATGGTACTGCATTCAGTTCTTACGAAGCATGTGTATGAAGTTGCAAATAGAATTTCGTGTACATCGAGGCAAAAGCGTTTTCTGAATTTTATCTTCCGGATTGCTAGCTGCGGAGAAATGAAAGTATCGAGAAAATGAGAATTGTGCTGAAATTGATTTTGCTTGTGGCCCAAGGCGACGACCTTCCATTATCTATTTTATTTCACCGTCTATTTTGTCTATCAAATCGTAATATTATTCGAACACAAATATAAATTGTTTATTATAAAGCCAGTTGATAAATTGCTTGTAACGAAAGTTCAATTTCCAATGTTGAATTGATAAATGAGTTTTGCACAACCTCCCGATTGTTACACTTAACTTAGATTAATATTTCCGTAAATATTATGACTAATTGTTGTGTTTCATTTCACAATCATAATGATATTTGGTAATCTAATAAATTATATAATAAATATCTACATATTTTGTAAACTGAAAACGGAGAAAAAAATATTAATTAAAAACTTGTTACTCGTCAGGATCTATCAAAGAAGCCTTAAAAAAATAATTTATTTCAAATCAGAAAAATAGAGTTCTGATAACTATTTATATATAAGTCAAAAACGAATAGGAATTGGGTCTCCAATCTGTGTGAGTTTAGGATAGCATACACGAGTATCTGTGCACTACCGGAGGTAGCTTTAATTAAAATGCAGACAAAATTGGAGGTACGTCACTTCTATAGGAAAAATGTTATATCCTATACAAAGTTTTGTTATCAGTAAACTTTAGCTAGTAACTGTTTACTTACACATAGATATTTTGTAATGCGTGGACTCTAACTGTAACTGCAACCAGGAACATTTTTTTATGTTGGTCAGGAGCTTTTTAGAGAAAATGAATAATTATATACAATACTTGATTCAAAACCAAGCACATAATGTCATCAATTACATCAACACAACATTTGACCTCTATTTATCGTTCATATAAGTCAGTATTCAATCCTTGAAAGTTATAATTCAAAGACGTATCTATAAATATAATAAATCTGTAGAAGGGTCAATTCTGTACATTGAAAATATTGAAAAAATAAATAGCAGGGAGTGTTACTGGATCGATACCAAACCCAAATATGTGATTAAAAAAATTTTTGTCTGTCTGTCTGTCTGTCTGTCTGTCTGTCTGTATGTGAAGACATCACGTGAAAACTACCGGTTCGATTTCGATGAAACTTGGTATAATTATACCTTATTATCCTGGGCGTAAAATAGGATACTTTTTATCCTGAAAAAATACGTAGAAAAAAATTAATCTTAATTTTTCAGTTATCCATAGACGTTGTTCTGTAGAACCGCGAACACACGTTGCGTATTATTATAGGCTTAGCCGTATTTGGGTCCAATAGATATTTATAAGATGTCATTGTCAGAGTTACTCAAAATGGAGAAATAAACCATCCATGCGAAGACCGACATCCGCGCGGACGGAGTCGCGGGCGGAAGCTAGTTTGAAATAAGGCACTAGCAGCTCGAATTAGGAAAATTGTCAGGACTTGGCTTTAATAGAATCTACCCGAATCCCGCAGGCATTAGATATGTAGGCCTAACAAATTCACCTGACCGCTGTTTAAACTAGCCTTTTTACCGTATGCGGATCGCGTGTCCTCGGTTTATTCAGGTTACCTTTACTTAAACAACTCTATCACACAAAACAACCAATTTTGAACTTTAGTACATTGGAATAATGGCATTTATAAGGACTATTATGTCAACGGAAACATTTCCTTGGTCTGTGTTGTCACGACTCGTAGGCCGCAGTTTCTTGATTACTGAATGCTGAATCTTCGGTTGTATTTTGGTAATATATTCGATTTTGAACTTTATTATTTAAATGACGAGTTTTTTTTTTCTTATCTTTAACTCTGTCTTGTGTTTTTAATTGTATTTTGCTCTATTGGTTAAAAGTGAACTTTGGAAATAGATCGATGATAGATAATAATTGTAGTCGTAAAGAAGACAATATTACCTATTTCCCTAATCTCGATTCATAGAATAACACACATTAAAGAAACTAAAACTTCAAATGGATGAAAGTATGTCTACAGAAAAACGCAGTACCAACGTTTAAAATTAACTGCATGTGTACATATACGTTTATATTTTAATTAATCTACAATTAAAATTGGTCTGCGCTCATTACACTGTTAAACAAAATATCAGACCCACGTGGAATTTAATGTATGCTTTAATATCAGTTTTTTGTCGACGTAATAAAGTAATAAAGTGTCACAACCGCGTCCAGTTGCGGTTCACATTTAATTTGTTTTAATAAATTTCCGATAATCTCATCCTTTTCACACATTGTATTGTGGTATTGTAATTAAGTAGATTAACGTTTTGTAATCCTCTATAGTGTATGTATAAAGTTTTCAATTTCGTTTTATTACGTTACCCACTTGAAATTATGGAAAATCCCATGAAATATATACCAAGAAGGCATTTTTCATAATTTATTTAAGATTTTTAGTCTGCAATGTCTTTGTTGAGTAAATTTTTGAACAGTCCAAGAAATAAATTAGTCTTAATAACTGGACCGAATCCATATTTTTTGTACGAGTATCGAAGTGAATCACTAAATTGCAGACCTCGTGTACTATACACAAGAACATGAAAACTATAGCGAAAAAACATGCAAATGAAATGAATTTATAGATGATAGCCCTTCTTACTTATTTACTTAGGATTATCTTAGATGCCACTCACAAGTCCCAATGTCACACCTCTCAGATTCAATCCTCTCAATTCCAGAACAAGTTTAAATCAATGATCCTGTATTTGCAACCTGGTTAAGCGTGTCTGGAGATTTAAATACATCTCACGCGATAAAAGGGTGCTGCAGCAAAAAATAATGACTGTCATTATACTAACATAAGCTTCTTGATAAATCGCTATTGGAAGAGTATTATCAACTATACTTATTAAAATTGGACGAGAGCAAATTAGGGTGTTATGTCAAGATTAATTTTTTAGATGGAGTACTAATTTAAAAAAGCCTTTGCAATAATAATTGCAATTGGTTTTGATATAATGATATTGAGCGAGGTGTATCTTTATGAAGTTTTGTTTTATTGCTTTAAGCAAGTCTTTTTAAGCTTTGACTGAAATTATTTGTAGGCCTTGTGATTACACATTTAAATGCCATTGCAATGATATATAAAATTGATGATACGGACTTTTATTACCTTACACTTCAATGGATTTTCAAGAATGAATAAGCTCTTTTGTATACTAAGTTCTATTCACAAATCTATTTCAACACTCCTTCTCGTTTTGATTTTAATTTTATCTCCAATGATTATCTTAGTATGATCCTTACTCCACTCAATCATATTACCAGCGCAGTTTCCGACATCTCGCCTTGCCTCCGTAACAGCACCTACATGTAAACTATTTCTCATTGCGATAAGATAATTCTCAGCCATGAATAATTCCAACCGACACTTGCACAGCAATATTTTCTGCTATGTAGGTCTCTAATCTTCGAAAGTAAGCGGATCACGTCAACTTATTTGTGTTTGTTATGAGACGGGTGCCCCTTGGCGCCTGCAAATATCTTGCAGTTAATATTACGTAACTAAAACATGTACATAAGTAGTCCCTAGACGGTAATGCAAGCATGACCTGTTTTTACGTGAATTGTCATGCTGCATGAGCGTCTAAAAATATCGAATCATACATTTTTATACTGTTTGCGTCCAACCTGAGCATAGTGCATGAAACGCTCTTAATTTTTGCATGACAGCACCTTACCTATCTAAATGATCATGCTGCATGACAACTTGCAGCATAAAAAAGAGAGAGATTCAACAATCAACTACCAGCACGTAATTTTCGTGGCATACACTTAATCATCGAGCTAAACGTTCCTGCATGATCAGGTAACGCTTGTCATGCTGCATGATCGTCTAGGAACGACTTAATATATATTATGTGTCGCACAATATAGTAATTTACGTTCCGAATCACTCTCTAGCTTGGTACTAAATAGTATTATTGCTATGTCAGAATAATTTTGATCGACATTGTTAAGGATATTGCGATGTTGAAATTCTGTTGCGTTTAATTAATTGTCAGTTAAATAAGGTTATATATTAGTTATATCAAATTTATAATTGATTGAATACTAATACGCGATGCGGTTAAAGTTAATGCGATTTTCGAATGCGATGTGTTTAATAATTTTAACGTATACCTATGAAACTATTGTCACTCAGCGTTTATACAGCAATTTTGTATTGTTCAAATAATTTTTTTTAAATTACTCGTCAGAATGAGTCAGTCGTAATAATTATGATTACTTACTTACTTGATCGTATGGCAAGTAAACCTACGGTCTATCATGATAACAGAATACAGATGCATGTAACAAGACCCAATCCAGTCCTAACCAGACTCGCAGCAGATGTATCTATCTCCATATCTATAGATTGACTCTCGTAAAAACTAACGCAAAAGTTGTTGCAGCTGTATTCAAGTCATACGTAAAGTGGGAAATTTATTCAGCAGTGGACGCTTAGCTTCTGAGCTTTGTCTGTACTGCACTATTCCCTAGACTCACTTAAAAGTAAGTACAAGCAAGAACTGACTCGCATTTAAAATACTTGAACGGCCATCGATTGGATTTATTTGAAACTCATCCTTTGGGGGTAACTCGGAGATTCTTTGGATCGACTTGGCCACTAAAATAACTGCTGTATTGAAGTGTAATTATTAAATGATCGTATTTTAATTTCGAAGGAAGAAGGAAGGAAGTGGAATAGTATTTAATACATTAGAAATTTCCAAACATTCAAATAAAAATTTTTACTTAGAGTACTTAAAAATAACATGTGAATTGTATTTTTTAATGTTTTCAGTTGTAAAATTAACCTTTTTTGTATTGTTCTAAGTAATTAAAAAGTAACCATTGGTCATAAGCACTAACATTTAAGAAAATATAAAAGCTGCATTAAATATTTCCTTAAAGCAATTCTATTTTATGCTAAATTATTAATATAGACATAATAATAAAATTTTATGATTATATAAATATATTAAGTATTTTTGAATAAATAAGATGAAAATTAAATTATTATCTCAACGATTATTGCAATCGATAAAAATAAGGTCAGTATTTATGGTCAAGTCGATAATAATAATTTGATAATATTTCGACCGCATTAAAACCTGTTTTAAAAAAATCGAGATAAAACTTTCTTGAATATGAAACTGTCGTCAACGTTTCCGTGGTGTAGCGGTTATCACATCTGCCTAACACGCAGAAGGCCCCCGGTTCGATCCCGGGCGGAAACATTATTTTTGTATTGTACATTAGAAATTTCCATAAAGATTTTTCAGTAATTTAAAATAACATGTGAATTTTTTTTTCTTAATTTTTTTGACGGCTTGGATGGCCGTAGTGGCCCTGCCTTCCAAGCGAGAGGTCGTGGGTTCGATTCCCACCCGGGGAATTAAAAATATTTATGTGATGAACATAGATGTTTGCTCTGTGTCTGGGTAATTAACACCCAGACACAGAGCAAACATATATTATATAAGTATTTATTTAAAATTATATAATACGTATCTTTATCAGCTGGTTTCCATAACACAAGCGAAAGCTTAGTATGGGATCAGATCGTGCCATGTGTGAAAATTGTCCTGAATATAAATATTTTTTTTCTTTTTTCCTATGCTATGCTATTTTTGTGATTTAATATTTTAACTGTTTTTTGCTTTGCAGTTATTTTATTGTGATTGAACTTGAAGGTCTGAGTTTTATTTAAAAATCTATATTTATGTATGTGCATATATCTACATAATTATTATCTACCTGTTTGGCTTTTAAAAGTCATAATATCATCAAAAACACACGAAACCAAGCGTAAATAAAACAAATGAACAAAAACATTTCTACTTTAAAAATATAGTACATTCAAATCCCAAAACATTTTTGCGGACGCAAACTCAATTCATCACTAATGAGCGCTGAAACAGACTAAAATCGAACAATTTACACGTGCAAATTATTTAAAATAGATGTATGCGTTCTACAAAACCGAGCCTCATTGTGATTTCATCAAACAAACGTTACATTGCTCTTACGTTAATTCGATTATCGAATAAATCAATACTAAAAGTAAAACTCAAACAATTAGCGGTTGTCAACTCTAGTTGTAATGCGTAAACACAAGTCGCTAACGAACCCAGGCGGCCCTGCACAAATTTGCAATTTCGATTGCTATGCTACTCGTACCTACGTTGGGCTCATACCTGCTTCAATTCCCCTTCATTACGACGTGCTTTTAAAAATGCATAATTTGCGTAATATTTGGATAAGGGCTCAGTGCTTTACGAAACTACCTTTGGGCTCGATTTTTAGTTACTTTTCCATTCGAGCTTTCTAGTTTCCATTGTACGACCAAATCCATATTAGAGGCTGCATCATAATTATACGTAGCAAATATAAATGCAACAATAATAAAATGTTCAACCCGAAAGGTTATTGATATTATGTCTCACATGATTCCTTCACAGAATATAATTTCAAAGCACATGCTACAGAAATTTACAATCACTTTTATGTGTATTTTATTCATAAACAAGTCTTCGATCCACAGCTCTGATGGAATCATAAAATCATTTTATGCGATCTCCGTACATTACTACTCCCATGAGATTTTGTCACAATGTTGTTTTTACGAGTTGAATTTTAAATTGGGTAAGGTGTGACCGACTGCGCAGTACATTTTCTACGTGACGAAGAAGTTTATCCTTGCAACGTTGTCGTCCCTCATTTCATAGAAGCGCCATTAAAATATTTAAGCGTAATATTGTGGTAATGTCACAGTAATAAGCTGTTGATAGAGACTTATAGTCTTTTAAATTAGTACCTAATACTAGAAGAAAGTTGTCCTTATCGTAGTAGTATTTATATAAAAAAGTCACCAAGATTAAGAAGGAAGACAGACAATAAAAAAAGAAGTAGCGTTACAACTGTTATTAAAGTGAAACTTTTATTACATCGCCTCAAACTTTTTGGTCTGTGTAGCGCATGTCGCGTGTATCGCGGCAACCGAGTAGGTATTACCTACTCGGCACGCGACATGCGCTACACAAAGCAGTGTTCCGAACCGTTCGAACAATTTCATTTTACCGGGGTTTCATAAAACCACACCCTTGGATATGTCGCCATGACCTCACCTTCACCGAGTAGGCCGAGTAGGTAGACCATACCTATTACCGAGTAGACCAAGTAGACTGCACCTTCGAGTAGACCAAACCTATTACCGAGTAGACGAAGTAGACCGCTCCTTCGAGTAAACCAAACCTATTACCGAGTAGACCAATTAGACCGCACCTTCGAGTAGACCATACCTATTACCGAGTAGACCAAGTAGACCGCACCTTCGAGTAGACCAAACCTATTACCGAGTAGACCAAGTAGACCGCAACTTCACCGATTAGTCCAAGTAGACCATACCTATTACCGAGTCGACCAAGTAGACCACACCTTCGAGTAGACTAATCCTATTACTGAGTAGACCAAGTAGACCAATCCTATTATCGAATAGACCAAGTAGACCACATCAATTTCCGAGTAGACCAAGTAGACTGCACCTTCGAGTAGACCAAACCTATTACCGAGTAGACCAAGTAGACCGCACTTTCACCGATTAGTCCAAGTAGACCAATCCTATTATCGAATAGACCAAGTAGACCACATCAATTTCCGAGTAGACCAAGTAGACCGCACCTTCACCGAGTAGACCAAGTATACCACACCAATAGACCACATCAATTTCCGAGTAGACCAAGTAGACCGCACCTTCACCGAGTAGACCAAGTATACCACACCAAATTCCGAGTAGACCAAGTATACCACACCAAATTCCGAGTAGAACAAGTAGACCGCACCTTCACAGAGAAGACCAAGTAGACCACACCAATTTCCGAGTAGTCTACATCAATTTCCGAGTAGACCAAGTAGACCGCACATTCGAGTAGACCAAACCTATTACCGAGTAGACCAAGTAGACCGTACATTCGAGGAGACCAAACCTATTACCGAGTAGACCAATTAGACGATGATAATGACATGGTCTGTGTAGCGCATGTCGCGTGACGTACGATAATTATTATCGTACAAATACGATGATAATGAGATGATATGATAATTTCTATCATGCAAAATTCGTGAATTTATATTATGTCACCTATTATGAAATTTTGACGTGTTTCATATCGAACTTTCATGGGAATTATACATATACATGTCGAGTTACTAAACAAACACAAGACTTGAGAATAGAATTAGAGCGACTTTCGTTGAATCCACTGATTACTATCACCGATGAAATCTCGAATTTCATTATGAGTCGACGGGGTTTTTCGATGATAACATTCAATGTCCAAAGCTTACGAGCTCATTCGAAAGATATTTCTGCAAGCCTAATAAAATCAATCAATACTCTTGTTTTATGTGAAACTAATTTGAAAAATGATGAGCAAATAAATATTCCCAATTTTCTTTGTGTGAGTAGGCAGAAACATAGTACTTCTCGATATGGTGGAGTAGCTATACTAAAAAACAATGATAATTCATTGAGGGTTCCTTCAGTAATGCAAGCATACATGAATAACATGAGTGTAAATCAAGCAACTGCTTCCGAATCTACTGTGGGAGATTTTTGTGCAGCTATTTGTCAACTTGATGAAAACAGAAAAATCGTGATTGCGTCAATATATATTAAAGTAAATCAAAAAATAGATGATGTAATGGATTTTCTAGGTTTTCATCTAGCTCCATTTGCTAAGTCATCAGCTCAAATCTTCCGTTCTCGAGAAATATATTCACGAATGCCTGTTATTTTGTCTGGTGATTTTAATACAGATTTCAAGAAAGAAGAATCTGCTCCACTCATTGAATACTTGAGAGAAGTATTTAATCTTGAAATGATAAATGATAAAAATGTACCCACCACGAGATATGGTTCAACGATCGATGCGGTTTTTACTAGATACATTGAAAAAATCGAATGTAAATCACTGTTCACGTATTTTAGTTACCATAAAATGTTGGTTACATTTATAAACTGTGAAACTCATAATGAAGATGGAATGATAATAGAATGATTGAAAATAATTGAAAAACGGATCAAAATGACTCAACGATAATAAAATATTGTTTTCAGTTTTTTGATATGTGTATATTATCTAAATAATTGTTAAGTATTATGTAAGTCGTACTCTATAAGATACAGAGTTGAATAAAAATATTAGTTAGAGGACGTCTAATTTTATTATTTCCCATTATCATTCCAATTTTCCAAGTATAAAATTAAGATTGATAAAGCGATTTTTATACCCTTAATGGAATATTATTCGAAAAATTTTTTTTAGTTAAATGTCTATAGTGTGAAAAAAAGTTTCACTTTTACCGTGGTTTCATAAAACCACACAACATTTTTTTTTTTCTTCAACTGGCAATTTGTAAATACGTTTATATGTTTTATGACATTATTGCGACTACATCCATTCAGTCAAAATCTAGTTAAAATTCATCTGAACGTTATTTAATTTGTAATGAATTGCGACAAAAGTGTATTCATAGATTTAACTAGAGTTTATACAATAAAGGACGATGCAGAATTGATAGTTTCGCTTTACAGTGCCTCTCTCGTTTTACAAGTTTAACAATATTTCAGTTAGCCGTCAAACGAATAAACCAGTTTTATTTTATAGCCAGTGCTCGATGGACTGTCATCGTTTTATTTCCCAAAATGCTCGGAAATTTAAAATAAAGGGGACTTTTAAAGCCGATGGTAATGCAGATATCGATTTTTATTTATGAATTCGATTTTATTGTTAGCTGCTAGACTACAATGGATTTTAGTTTTTATTACTTTGTATATTTATACGATATTGACATACTACCATAGTATAAAGTACACTTGTTATATTTTTTTGTGTGGTATATACTATACAGGGTGTAATCGTTAAGTGTGCACAGGCGATTATTCCGTAACTATTACAGATATCAAAAAACTTTAAACTGATATCGAAAGTATTTAACCTAATGAGTAAAATGGCCATAATAAATTTTTAAAAATAAAACGAGAAATATCTAAAAAATTAACTTGAAACCCTCCCATACATTTAGTATGAGATACGAATATCCCATGTACATGGGTTGATCCGAAAGTAATGATAATCAATATTAAACAAGGTCATTACAGTTATAATAATTATGTAGTTCTCTAGATAGTCTTCTAACTAGAAAATATACATCAATATTTTTTTTCCTTAACTTAAAAAAAAAAAAGCTTTGACTTCATCCACAAAAACCCATCCACGCGGCCATCACTTCGCTGTCGTCTTAAAATAATTTATTGCTAAGAAAGTGTTTCTTGTGCCGAGGAAAGAGATAAAAGTAAATAGGAGCTAGATCTAAAAAATAGGGTAGGTGTTCAAGCATTTTGAATGCCGATTATTGAATGGCAGCCATCGCAACTGACGCTTTGTGATCTGGTGCGTTGTCTTGGTGAAACAGCGTTCAGGTCCGCAGTTTGCCATGTCTCTTTTCCTTACTAACCTACCGCAATCTTTTAATTTGGTCTGTTTAGTAAGAGCCCAATAAAGTGGCTACCTTTTTAAAATATTCCACCATAATTATTCCTTCAGCGTCCCAAAAAACTACCGCTTTAATCTAACCTACTGATTTTCACTTTGAATTTCTTCATCGTCACTTTGGAAGCTCGCATCCAGGACATTGATTGTTTTTTGGTTTCAGCATAAACATGGTGAACTCGGGTAACGTCCATGATCACAAAACGTGACAAAAAATTATCCTGATATCATTAAAAATTTAGAAATTTACACTCTACATGTCGAATCGTTGTTTTTTCTTTTCGTCGGGAAACATTCTGGCACGCACGGTTCACATTCAAATTAATGTAAATAATTGGAAACGTGGCCTGTTGATATGATTTTTTTGTGATTACTTAGTAAATACATAAGCAAGCAAAAAACATTTATTTTATATTTTTATGTGCACAGGAAATACCCAATTATCATTACTTTTGGATCAACCTAGTACATTTAATATGAAAGATTTTAGCTTTTTCTTTCTTTTTTTGGTTTTCTGCTTTAATTACTTCGCAAATTTGAAGGGAAGTTCATTTAGAAACTGTAAATAGAGCTCCTCATTGTATTGCACAATGAGGACATCACTTCGAAAATCTGCTATGAATACAAAATGTATGGGAAATAAAATGTATGGGAGCGTTTAATGTAACATTTTTGGATATTTCTCGTTTTATTTTTAAAAAAATATTATGGCCATTTTACTCATTAGGTTAAGTACTTTCGATATCAGTTTAAAGTTTTTTGGTATCTGCAATAGTTACGGAATAATCGCTTGTGCACACTTAACGATTACACCCTGTATATTATTGTTTTGGACGAGTAACCTTGAATATAATAATTTTGTTAAAATACAAGGAACTCTTTAGTTAATACGAAAGAAAATGTTTTAAGTTAATTAATTGTATAATATGTATAGGGAAATGAAATACCTATCAGCTTCTATATTTTATGAAATATCGAATTTTACAAAACAAATTTTTTTTAATGTTTACTTCATTTATATTATTTTTAGGTTTCTTATACAAATTCAACTGAATTTAACTACATATATGTTATTATGTTTATACTGCAAACCTCACTGCCACTATCTTGCCCTATAGTTCGCAAAAACAAGATCAAAGAAAACATTCCACTATGTGTATTCCGATGTCTACCCGGTTCGTAACAAAACATCGGAATTTCGCCTCTTTGTCCTACTACGATACTGTTAATTAAAATCCAATATTGTCTAACCAAAATTGATCACTAGCACCACGCTCACCGGTTTAATCTGCCTTCACGACGGGGAACAAAGCTTGGAGGGCACTTGTTAAACAAACTGCTATTTGTTACAAGGAGCCATGTTCAACAAATGATATTGGAAACACTTTATTGCGTAGTTAATGAAAACAAAACAATTGAACTTGGAGACATTCTCAGCTTTGGATTGACTCGTCCTGTTCATTTGCATTTAGAGAAGTAGAGAAAAAGTTTGATGGTTTAAGGGTCTTGATATAAAACGAGCTAATCGTATCTAAATAACAAGAAATGATTTAACGTAAACGATTTAATTTTAATAAGAACGTATTATATGTTTTAAGATTCGATAGACGTAGTTAAACAAATAATACAACCTAAATTTGCCTGATTATGCACAACTGAACTGTTATAATATTACAGCCACGTCGCAATGCTCAATAGTGGATATAAAGTGATAATTTCCACATTTAAAATGGAAAAGCAATTTCGGGATCGCCAAAAGCGGAGCGAATAATAACAAAATTCAATTTTTCCATTTGTATTAATCTTTCAGCAACAGAGGGCCAGGATTGGTTCTTTGATTTCTCTGCCATTGAATCGGAAGTATGGCGCGTGGGGCCGGACGCAAATTAATCCAGTAGACAATGCTGACCGTGACACCGCGCCGCGCCATGTTTGTAGACACAATAACAAATTATTCATACTCGGTGATGGAATGTAAACAGAATATGATTGGCTATTAGCATGCAGGCTCGCAGAACCCAAGGGACCTACGCACCCGGCGGCCCTGTGGATCATCCCCACCCTACTAACGAGCCGCTAGACGCTCCTATCCGCAGCTAACTTTGTTCTAACCTATTCCGAACTTAATTCAATTAATTATGTCCCCCTACCGCAAAAGTCCATTCCGCTAAATATTATTTCAAGTCGGGAAGATCAAACGCATTTATGAGTGGTATGAATATTTATCACAAGAACAAAACTAAATATGATGCATTATCCGCCATTTTATAGCGCAGCATTAAACCATCACTCGCATATGACTTGATTTTATTGATCATTATTCATTATAAATGCCGACGTAAACGAAGCGCTCCGCAATATTAAGTTGTTAAAAGGGTTTATGGTTGAATAATATTAATAGAATGATTTTATTTGCTGCCTGTAAATTAATATGAGTCAGTTATAAGAGAAGAAGTAAGCTACAACTTATTTATGATATTTTAATTGTTTAAATGAATGTTTTCTGTTCATTTTCGTCTAAAGAATTCCTTTATATTATTGACGATACAACAATATAATTGTACACTTAAAATAAAACATGTTTATTAGCTTTTAAGACGTATTTTTATACTGCTAATATTTTAAACGTCACTACAATAATTACATCAATATATAACATCCCTCCATTGAAATGTTTATAACACCGTAGCTGTAGTTTTGAATACCTCTGTGGTCAATGTATTCAGATTATTCGATTTATTTTATAGCTCGTAAACAAAGCCTGTAACTCTGTCAGTCTCGTTTTAAGGTTTTATGGTAAATAACATTTTACGGTAACGGTGTTTTTGGTCGCCAACACTTACATTCCTTATACATTATCACTTTAAATGCAAATAATATAAGTGTCTTGTTTCAACTCATTTGAAATATATTTTGAATAATGGAATATTTTGATTGAAGCGACAACCGATTGAGTGTAATATCTGTGGTAATATGATACTGTCTTGAACTGTGGTAAAACACACAATAGATTTCTAAGCTGCAAGTACCTATCTAAAATTCCTAAAATATTCTTTATGGTATGAGAGAGTAATATTTAATATAATTTTATCATTCATATTGCATTTCGAAATTGTTTACTGAAAATGCCTTATCAATAATGCTTTTGTAAATGTACCTACATAATTAATATAAAGACTGTTTTGTAAAAAAACATTACTATTACAGTAGGTATTATTTTTCATAAATATTCATAAAAGCTTTTATGTTAAAAACAAAAAGTGTTCTAGCAACCAACCGCTATTAAAATTCTGGGATACAATTCGGGTATTATTATCATGGCTGCAATTTTGCTCCAGACATCTTAACATTCACAAAGATTTTTAATAACTATCGGCTCGACGTCGTCTCGATTTTCAAATTCTAATCGAGTTTTAAATTGCAGCTATTCTTATCTGCTGCGCTCGTTCCTCGGACTCGGCTTGAACTTTCATCTCTCATCTACGGTCCCATTCCTCGTTAGCTTCTCCTTAAAACTTTGCCCGCAACTTCGACATCAAGTTTTTTAACTCGTCCAGAACTCGATTCTCGTGATTAATTAATTCGATTGTGTTTAGAGTTATTCCCGGGCATCGTAAGCCGCGATGTCCATTATATCGTGATTTGGGTCAAGTTGCAGGAGGGTCGTTTTCGCTCGGTCATCGCATGAACAGATTTGTCACACTCCCTATACAATTTTTGCCTGTTATTCGGAAAGTTCAAAGGTTTAAACTAAAATTAGCCGTCCAATTTCTTTATTAACGCTACCCGTTTTCCGCGTTACGTGACGAAGTTTCAACACTTTTTACTCTGCAATATTTTATGCCATTAAGTTGTTCGCTTTGACGTATTCAGGCCATAAAGGTGGAAGGTATTCGGGCGAATTTAAATACTTATTTAATTTTTAAAAATACAAAGAAGTAGTTACGACTTACGAGGCGATAACAATCTAAGACCGCATTAGGGAATATTTTCATTACTGATTACAGTAGTATAAACAAATCGTTAGTTATAGCTGCTTGCGGCTTTTGAGACACGCAACGTAATTTAATTAAAGAGCGATATAAAACACCTTAATAGGCCCGGCTGTGAGGTTCCGTCAATTCACCAAGCTCTTGATGAACTTTCTACGTGTGGTTCGCTAATGGCCATATATTTCACTATACGATGTATAAATTTACTTGTAGTTGTATCATTGAAATAAACTCAAACTATTATTAAAGTAATGTTTATGATAACTTTATTACTCTATAACCTAGCATAGATATCTGTCTTGAACAATTAAAATACCTATTAAAATACTGCTGTCTAAATACAACTTTGCTCTAAGGTTAAATAAATTTATTAATAAAAGAAATTGAATTTGAAATTGAAAATTTGCGATATAATCTAAAATATCACTCGATAATCAATTTTCCAACCATATTAAATTGTTATAGACTTCAATTATTGTTCAAACACACAACAAAATTTGTAATTTATCAAGCTCTAAAGAAATGAGATCAAAAGTTGGTATGTAGATACTCACATAATTTATATTACATCATTTATGTATATTCATTTCTAATGTCTTTAAATTTCGCAACCAACTACATCACTACATAGTATAGGTAAAACAAAGTCTCTTTCTCTGTCCTTATGTCCTATGTCCCTTTGTATGCTTAAATCTTTAAAACTACGGAACGGATTTTGATGTGGTTTTTTTGATAGATAGAGTGATTCAAGAGGAAGGTCTTAATATATAATTTATTAGGTTTTAGACAATGCGGGCGAAGCCGCGGGCGGTAAGCTAGTAAATTAATATTTATGGAATTAATACACATTGTTTCATAGGACAGATGCATATTTTGTGAAATGATGTACCTATTATTAATTGATTGTCTTACGGGAAAACATAAGCACCCCTTGAATTTATGTCAGATGTTATCATTTTTACTCGATTTTACTATACCTGCACCTGTATGTTCGTATGTAATCGACATATTTGTTTGTAACCGACGCCTTTAGACTTGAATTTGATCCACATCACACTTAATAAGATTTAATTCAAACTTTGTACACTTATCAAGGATCGATGACAATTCAATCATTTCATGAATAAGCGTGATAATAATCGTGTTTTTAGGATTTTTGTTATATCTTTATATATATTATAATTATTATATCTATTATAATTACCCATAGTATTCTTACAAAACATAAAGTGCAAAAAATATATTATTATTTATCCTTTTCCCAAACCGCCAAATACGCTATTATCACACTTTTTAAATATTTACTATTGAACTGCCATAACACTTCCATCATAAAATGGATAATAATAATTATACCGAGCTCTCTGTTACAAATGTAACATCCTTAAAATAAAAAATAAATCCTTTACAAACAGAAGTTTTAATAAATTAATTAAGTTCATTGAAAATACGGCGAATAAGTAATCTACTCATAATGTGAAAAGATTTTGAAGTGTTTTTATAACCGAAAATAGGCTCGGGGTCCGATTTCCTCGGTTATTGAAAGTGCTTTTGCTAACAACCCCTTTCGAAATTAAAGAGTGTTTTTTGCGTTATTTGAAAACAGATTTTTATAATAATTATTGAAGTATGGAGAAAGGTTGTTTATTTTAGCATAGACTGTCAGTTAAATGTTTTATTTTTAGGATTGTGTTTTAAAAATAGTTAGAAGAGGGCTGAATAAATAAAAAAATGACAAGTACTTATGACAGAATCTCTTGCTTACGTATAGGACTGTTTTTCCGATTTGTACGTTATTTGGTTTTTATTATAAAACTACAAAATATCATTAGGCCTAGGGACACCAATTCTTTCCTAATAAGAGTCCATACTCCATAATATCCATATTATATTACCCTGATTAAATCAATATAGATGCCCAGCTTTGTATATTTATAATTGGAGAGGAAAAGGGGAGGTAATTAATTAAAATTATGAATAAAGTTTGTACCTCACTTTTATATGAAAAATTGGAAAATTGTCTCTTAATCAACTTAATTAAAAATTGTATGGGATAATTTTCAAAGGGTAAGAATAAATTAATAAAATACTATTATCAGCTAATTAAAGTGGGAAGTTAATTAAATTTGTATTCAAAATCATACACTAGAACTGGAATCTACAATAGCATCGAATATTTCGTACAACATGCTATTCGTAACCTGAATGTCTATAGACAAATAAATAAAAGACAAGAAATAATAATTGAGCTTCGCAAGGTAAATACCGTTTCGCGTTTCCAAATAATTAACTGAACGAATTCCTTTCAATTTTTATACACGAGAACATAAAACATGGCATAAAAGTCATGCTTATGCCATACTTGACCTCCCCACCTAAAACCCTAAGAGTACTTAAGTAGGTACCTCTATAATTTCACCCTTCACTCATTGTTTTATTTAACTTATTACGAAAGATGCGTGTGGTTTCGAGGCTTACAATAATTTAATATTAACCCCTCAAATGCAATATGAAAGTTATTCGAGATCATAGAGACCGTTCCCATAAATTTTGTTTTAAACTTTCCTCTCATGAAAATTACTTTGGATGGATATGAATTTATGTTATCATCACAGGAAATTTTCAATTGTTTACCGTGTTCTAACAATAATTAACAAACTGCGGTAGAATCTTTTACTTTTAATAAGTAGGTACTTTACTGACAAACACTCACTGAAGTATTACTGTAGTGAGAAAGAGCTTACTTCGGCAGCTTTCGAAACAATAATGAACGCAATTTAATAAAAAGAATATAACGAAAATGTAAATACATGTACGGAATATCAGCTGGTATCTTTTGATCTGATGTTACAGGACATCAAAACAGCATTTTTGTACATGTTAAAAATTAAAAATTTAGAGTAATATTCAACAACGTGCGGGAATCTACAGGCGTGAATGGCTGTTTGGCCAGCAGCCAGTATTACTGCCAAATAGATATCTTTTATTCAGTAAACTCAAACTTTTCACAACATAAATCTACAAGAGGGTACTTTCATGAAAATGTAATGAGAAAGAACTATTTATGGCTAATCCTTTCGGAATAAACTGTTCGAAGTGGTGTCCATTTGAATTTCTACGCTGCCTTTGTAAGAAAGTGTCTGGCGTGGTTGCAAAATGTTTGTAACAAAAAGTAATAGTGTGGGAGTGGGACAGCTATATGGGAAGTAATAAGAACGAAGGAGAAATCTCGGAAGGCAGACGGATGAGGTATAGAGTAGAGTGAATTTTTGAATTGCAAATAGGGGAAATGAAACTGCCTTGGTCGCAACCACCCCCGTTTCTGAGTTATAATCATCCTTAATAACATGGGAGTGCTTTAATGAATTTATGTAGCGATCAAAGCAAGGAGCTTACTTGAAGAAAATTAAACTCACGTCAGGATTATCTATTTCTATTTGAATTAATATAACGAAAACTTGTCATATAACACTTTAATAACTTTTCGCTATACATTATTGACGTATTGAACATTAAAAGGTTTTGATAATAAAGTTTAAGACAACTGCTTAAAAACCCTTAATAGGAGTAGGTACGTAGTTTCATAACAACAATAACATTTATACCACTAATTCATTATACCTGAAACACCATTACGATACCAGCATTTGATTCTCGAAATAATTGCATTGTCATTTGTGATGTTTATAATTTAACCGGCATTGTTGTGAGGGATCTCAGCTGTTACGCCACACCGAGTCTGATGGGCGAAATTTAATTCAGCCGTATAACATTCCACCACAGATTGCATTCCTACCGCGCAACTTGACGCGGATGCAAACTATGCTTTTCCTAAATTACTTCTGGACATCATTATACAAATGTTTTTTGGGAGTATTAATAGATTTGTGTGGATTTTTGTTTTCTATGAAACTGGTAATATACCTAATCAATAGTATTTTCCTTCTCTTTTTCAACTAACTAGGTTATTAGGTATTATAAGATTTTTTACAGTTTTTAATAAATATACTAGCGGCCCGCCCAGGCTTCCCCCGTGGTACCTACGTTTTCTCTTCATAAGATCCAGGTCCAGCCGTTCGCGCGTGATGCCGTGACCAAGAGTAATAAGGATTCATTTTTATATATAGAGATTTCAGAGTAAATTTTATAAATACATGTAAAATGAATTTGAAACAAAAACCTTGAAATTACATCCGAAATTACATCATGAATACAAATAGAAGTTTAATTTAACATTCAAAGAAAGTTTTGTATTTTTTAAATTTTACTATGAGATATCTCTAGGCTAAAGACTTTGAATCTTACATATATTTATTAAAAACTAGATTTCCGCCCGCGACTTCGTATTCTATACTAGTAGGTACTTGTATAGTACAGCTTTTACAAATAACGTATTGATAAGAGTTCACTCATAAAGATCACCATTCACACACAACAATATCGAAGCAAAGAATAAAAGCCACAGTAGACCGAGACGCAGCTTTAAATTTATGAAATACAAGGGAATAAAGCGAAAAGGCAAAACGATTGTTACAAAGGGACAACACTCGGAGTACTTGAGTTGAGGGCATGCAAATTGATACCCCTTGATGTCGCAAAGTCGAGGGCTCCGAATGAAAACTCTACGCTATGGTCAAATACGGCTGTTTGATCTGTCCATTTTAAATATTCCATTGCCTTTTGCTAGGCGCTGACTGTAATACACGTTGATTCCTAATATTATTCATTTGTTTTATAGATTTTATGTTAGTTATTAAAAGGTTTTATCTATCCACTCTTAATTATTACGGTATTTCATTTTAACAATAATTTCGTGATATATCATATTTTGCTTTAACTTAATGTTAATTTATTATAACTTTTTATTATACTAGCTTTCCACCCGCAGCTTCGCCCGTGCAGTCAAAGAAAAACCCGCATACTTAGTTTCCGTTCCCGTGGGATTTCCGGAATAAAACCTATCCTCTTTCCCGGGGTAAAAATTAGACTATGTCCTTTCTCAGGTATCAAAATATCTCTATACCAAATTTCATGTAAATTGGTTCAGTAGTTAAGGCATGATTGAGTAACAGACAGACAGACAGAGTTACTTTCGCATTTATAATAGGTATATAACCAGCTTCGTTCACAATGTTAAGTTCTATATAATTTACTAGCGGACCGCCCCAGCTTCGCCCGTGGTACATATTTACGTTTTCTCTACATAAGAACCATCCTTGTACTTCAAGGAATATAATAAAAAAATAATTATCGAAATCGATCCACCCGTTCACGCATGATGCCGTGACAACGCGAAACGGGTTTCATTTTTATATATTACTAGCGGTCCGCCCCGGCTTCGCCCGTGGTACATATTCACGTTTTCTCTACATAAGGACCATCCTGGTACTTCAAGGAATATAATAAAAAAATTAACGACATCGGTTCAGCCGTTCTCGAGTTATGCGCTTACCAACACATTTTGCGATTCATTTTTATATTATAGAAGAAGATATTGATAGCTAGATTTGAAAGCAAGAAAGCACTATAAATTAATTAATTAGACTCAATTAAGACATACATAATCCTTGCAAATAAACGTACCTTATAAAATACATTATTAAGCATTTTATCAGCAAGATCACTCATATAGTTCATTAGACCTTATCAAATGAGGCCAAAATTAGTTAAGCATGTACCACTAAATGCCTTTGTAACATCGTGGTTATTTTAGTATCAGATTATCATATCACGTGGAAACATTTAACCCTCATCGGTTTCTATTATAAGCGATATATTTTCGTTTATTAGAATAATTACACTATATTCATCTTAAACTAAGAATAATGTATTTTGCTCAGCTTTGAATGTATCTTGATATTATAAAGACATCGCCCGTGGCAAGAACACGTTTAAATTATGAGAAACACGTAGTTCGGTTATTATTATCTGTACCTAGTTATTTGATATATTGCTTGCGCTATTAAGGCCAATATAAATACATGGTACAGATTTAAGTGGTAAATTAGAGAAGGGAAACCTATTTATTATTTGTTTTTTATTTGGTTAAGAATTAGCTGCAGCTCTATTTTAGGGTAATATTGACTTGAATAAAAGATGGACGCTTCGTCAAATAGTACAAAACGAGTCAAATAAAATGGTCGGTTTATTTCAGTCGTACCTAAAAAGCTTTAAGTGGAGCTTTTTTATCAGATTAGTGAATACATGTAGTCGTTTCTGGACAATGCATTTGTTTATTTTTACATATATTCCATAAAAAACATGTAAAAAATTGTACAACGTTCATTGAAAACAATTTTTTTAGTGACGTTAGTTTTCCGTCCATTCGCTCCACACTCGGCGTGAGTGCTTATCTCTTGCCCCGTCGTTCATTTCAAATGAATATTTTTATGCACTATGAATGAAATGAATAAAAATCGCGCCTGAATGACAGAATCAGTAACATCGAACTGTTTCTGCGTAAAGATAACAGGAAACTATTTGAAATGTAACACGCAACGGAAAACGCTGTATGAATTTTAATCTATAGCAGCGAATAAAAAAGCTACCTTATATTCTAAAATAAATTAAGTGTCAGTTGATTGGTAGTTCAGTTGAAGGGTCAGCATGAACAAAAATAACTTGCGTACAATTAAAGTTGTCAGCACGTAACTTGGCCACTTTTTAACGTAGTGGGGGAAGCTTGCGCATATAAAAATGTACTAAAACTTGATGCGCAAACTTCGTCCGGCAAACTTCTTGGCAAGGTTAATATTTCAAATTCGAAATTTGTAAGTGAAAATGCGATGGACCGATCAGATAAAAACTGTTGTTGGTGGGGCTCTGCATAAGTATAGCAGAATGACGAAGAACAGGGAACGATGGCGGAAGATCTTGAAGCGGATTACATCTGCTCCTGGTACCACATGATGGCCACGACCACTCTGTCAAGACTAAAGGGTGACATGAAAAGAAGAAGACAACATGTTTATGCATTTTCTAATAAAATTTTTCAAATTCAATTGACTGATATTTAGAAAACTTATTATACTTATGTGGTTGTTTTTATTATAATTATATCAGTAATTTATAACAGTAAGTTTCAGTAAGTTAATCTATAAACTATGATGTACAATAATCAACTATGTATTTTCCCTATTCCATTTTAAAAATCCTAATATTTAAGACTAAAAAGAGATAATTTACTTAAGTATTTATTTTGTCGAGAGTAAAAAGGGTTTCGACAGTGATTCAATTATATTTTGTGATTTTTTCGTAAACTTGATAAAATTTGAAGTTACTACATTAATTTCCTACCTTTTAAAATCATGAATATTTCAGTAGCTTTAACAAAAATCAGAACTCCATCGTAGTTTAACGATATTTGCATAAGTTGACTTTTTATATTATGAGACTTCTGTCCTAAGCTTCTTTTACAAAATCTTATTAATTTTTATTTTATTTATAAAAAAAAATAAATAAAATAAAAATTTATTTTTTATAAATAAAATAAATAAATAAAATAAAAATAAAAATTTATTTTTTATAAATAAAATAAATAAATAAAATAAAAATATTAAACTAACTTGTTGTGCTCGGCACACGTGTCAGAAGTGAAACTTTTTTTGCAAGATTCAAAGATATCATTGCCATGACGCGACCTTGAAATTTTACTCTCAACGCAGCTAAACAAGTTTCACTTCAAAAAATAAAATCATTTGAAATATGTTTTAATCCAGTATTAATAAATGTTTTAAAATAGTGTACCCTATAAACTGCATTTCAAAAAAAATACTAGCACATTTTTTCATACAACAGAATTTTAAGACTAAAATTCTAAATTCACATTAATGCAAAGTGCATTAAATATAAATTATAATTTTTCATCTGTCCTCCTTTCCGCTCTGCATGCCTGTGCCAAGAAACCCCATTTCCACAATGTTACTTTAAAAGGATTTTATTCTAACCATTATTGTACTGTCATTGTTATAAATAATTCATAGAAGCTAATTATAGCTTTTTGTTTTACTTTGAAAAACGATTGTCAGTTAAAATTTTTAAACTGAAAGTCGTAACGATAATTTTAATTAATATGTAATTTTAATTATGGGTGTATAAACGTTAAGTTTTCAACATTTCAACTAATTCTATGGATAATAAACTATTCGCGTAACCTTAACGTCTTTATATATTTTCAAAGATATTCATACCATAAGTCGTAATAAGTTTAATGATCTTAATAAGTTTTATGCAGTAATCCGTGGATAAGGTAAGAATTCTGATAAAAGACCCATAAATCTATGTAATTTCAAAGAACCATTGATCATTATAATTGAACCTCAATAATTATAACGCGAAATGAAAAATGTAACCGTGAAAATTATTCATTAAAATCTGTGATAACACGCGCCGTCAAATGGAGCTTTCTTGAATATAAAATGAAAAACGTAATAAGAAATCGTAATTTATTTCTTATTGAAAGAGAATAATGGGCGTTTAGAATGAAACGTTCTCTATAGAGCGGGTGCGAAATCTTGTCTTTAACATTATAATCCAATTTGTGGTGCAACCGAGGAACTCATTAAGGCTCTAATGCATTATTGCATTTGACGCTGGATCTACGACCTGCCTTATTAAGAAATGACTACCATTTCACTAACTTGGTGCTTTATTATGTAGATTCAGTTGGGTACATATATTAGGATAAATTACCAACGTAGGACTTTAATTGTTTTAATAATACATTATTATAACTACTGATTTGTTTTAATAATATAAAGAATACATGTAGGTATATTTAACAAAAAGTGATAATGAATATAATGTGTAAAACAATGTGTTTCATATTTCAGATAGGTATGAAATTTCAAACCATACATGGGAATAATTATGTATGTTCTATAATTTAAAAACTGATAAAATTATGCTATCAATTTGCTGATTATAATAAAATTCAGTAGCTACAACTTTAAAATGCTATCTGTCTAATCCGGTTTCATTCATACTGTAATGTGTAAAATATTTTTGTTAAATTTTTTGTAAAGTTAGTGCTGCCTTATGTTCAGTTAGCTAGCTACTAGTTATTATTCTGTGCTTATGCGAGAGCTTTTTTTTTTCATATCATTTTAGTTTTAAGAATTTTTCCTATACAATGTAAACATGTGTAAACACACATTGTGTTTGTACTCAAATTTATACACTAAGAATGTATGTCCCATGTGTTGCGAAAAATCTCTTAATATTTGCATGTCTATAATAAATGCAGCGTATTTTTTAACTTTAAGTGGATTACAATGTTAATTTTATTGATGCGAAGCCACCCTGGAGGATAGACGCGTCCGCGGAGCGGGACCATTAGTATGCTGATGGTAAAAAAGATAAATTTGTTTCTACAGCGTTTAAATTATGCGGTTTTTGGTGGAATAAAAATTGCTTTATGTACTTGAGCGTTTACATAGTTAATGTAGTGGCAATGAACTTTGGCGTCGTGTGACCTTTGATTAGGTACTGTTTTTATGACTACCTGGGTTGAGAGTGTAAATTCTATTTCTAGAAAATATTGTAGAATATGATTCAACTAAATATTGGGTTCTTGAAGTATTTATTTGAATAATCAATACTCAAAAAGCTTTCAATTTACAACCAAACTCATTTTTCAACCAATTATTTGATGAATAAATAAAAGGAGTATTTTGCAATGTTTACTTAAGTATTATTCCTAAAATATGTTTATCGACATATCATTTTGCATCTTAATTATCAAAAAAAAAAAAAAAAATATCGAAAAACTATACTTTCCCAAAAATCAAATCAACATAGCAAATAAACATTAAAACATGCAATGACTATAACGATTACGCTATATCTAAAATACGGTAAATACAAGGCTCACAGCGCATCATTAGGGGAGTCTCATTGCGTAATGGAATTTATCTTCGACTATAAAATTTATTTTCACTTCACCACTACATTATTGAGAGTACTTCGTAATGTGAAAACGTTAAACTGAAGCTTTTAGTTTTCAGTGGGATATTTTGTGGTATATTTATACTTAAAGTGTATATTAATAGTATGTACTTAAAGTGTAGTTATGAAATTGGAAATTAAGTCTAGAATCCATTTATTATCTAAAATAATTGACTTTTTAGGAGTGTATAATATTAATAGGTACCTACTATGATTACGCTACACTACCGTAAAATGATCTATTACTTATAATTTCTATTATAAATTTATTGAAAATATGACTATCGCAAATACCTTTACTCATTTCTTATTCATTGATCGAGTATTATAATAGCAGAAAGTAATTTATGAATACCTATCGTTCAATAAGAAAGTCCTTTACTTATCATTGATATAAAATTTAAAAACCGATTCAGATCATCAATATTTAAAGAGTTCATAGTTTTTCTATAAATTATCAAACCATTTGGTTTCAGCCTCCTCTTGGCTCTTATAGTCAAAACTATTAGAAAGCATTTTATTCATCGGAATGTTTTATTAAATTCAATACAATGTAATCAGATCTTTTTAAATTCATTATTTTATATTGAACTGAGAAAATATAAGCTAGTCTGATCATTTGTTTTATGAAAATATAAATTTCAATGATCGCCTTACAAATTAAAGATCATCAGAGGTTAATTATTTCGATTCATACTATCCAACTAATATTATAAATGCTAAATTTGTATGTTTGTTTGTTACTCTTTCACGCAATAGAGGGAAACTTGGATTAACATATAGTATAGTTTTTATCCCAAAAATGCCACGGAAACAAGAACTATGAGAACCTTTGACTACACGGGCGAAGCTGCGGGCGAAAAGCTATAAGCTATAAATGTTTCTATTACCACATATATATATACTATACTAGTTATTACAATTACTATACAAAATAGTGAAGTGAACCAATATTTATGACACACTCTATCCCGTCGCCAGGCAAAATACGTATACAATAACTCATCATAACACCACATGTAAAGGAAAACACAATTAAGTCTGAAACAAAGCAATCCCAATTCCCACATACAATCCCACGAAATATATAATCTGCTGATCTGTAAGAGGGCTTCGCAGGCTGCATTCTGACGGTCCCTTTGGTACCATAACGAGTGCTGTCGTGAAATAAATCTTACCACCCCTCTGAAATGCTACAGCCTCTTTTCAGGGGATAAAAGGCCTTTATGGTCCCGCGTTAAAGCCTTTTTATTTGATGTAGTTTGATTGGATGGACTTCACGCGTCCTTGATTATTGCGAACTTTTTAATATGACAGAAGAAAGTCATCCAGTTAGATAAGGTTGATCGCATTGATCTGTGCTCAACCTTACTTAAATTACTGGATCATTTAGAAACCAACAACGCTGTTATTTTTCAATAGTTCTTATGATTTTTGACAAAAAGCTTTTCAGAATGATATTTCAGATTCCGAATCAAAACTTATTATTGACGAATTGTATTGCAAAATAGGTATTGAATAAATAACCTAAAATTGAAAGAAATAAAGAAAGAAATTGCTGTAATTTCGTATAGAATACACAGTTATATAATAGCGAAATGATTTTAATAAATAAAATAATCATCAAACGAATTTTTAATTGCCACCTCAGACGAATCAAACGAACTCAATCGGTTCTGAACTTTCAGCGAAATAAATTAAAAGCCAATAAAAGTCGGGAAAAATTGGAGATTCACTTTTATGTACAGTTTGTTTTTGTAATATAAATTGTTGTTTTTTATGAGATACTGAATATCTTAGATGTAAGGTTAGATGTAAGTATAAAAAAGTAGCTTTCTCTATCCCTATGTCACTTTGTATGTTTTAATCTTTAAAACTACTCAACGGATTTTGATGCGGTTTTTTATAGATAGAGTGATTCAAGAGGAAGCTTTTATTTATTAGGTTTTAGACAAAGCGGGCGAAGCCGCGGGCGGTAAGCTAGTAAAAAATAAATGTTTCAATCGATCAAAACATTGTTATTGTTGACTTGTCTCACAATTTGTACATTTTACAAGAAATAAATTTGTGTTCATTATGCTTATTATATTCTTATCTGACCCATAGACTAGATATAATTTCTAAAGTCTAAATCCAATTTATTATACTTCAAGAGTAATTCGATATCATTACCCTGTCTAAAATGAATATTGTGATGATAGATAGACCTCAAAAAATACTATGTACACTACTGGAGATACTTATAAATACTAATCATTACTTATAGTGAAATGGCTTCTCTACAAGTCGCTATGCGATCTAAATCATTAAATCTAATTGTAAGCTTCAATAATACTAATTAATGCTTCAAGCGCTTCACGATTCGACTGATCATAAATGTATAAACATACCATAAGCGCTGTATATTTTGTATTCATTAATATTAAATCCAGCGCTGAAGCGGCTGATAGTACTAAGCTAACGATAATGTATTTGAAAATAGCGTAGACGCAGAACATTGAAAATGGGTTTGCATTATTATAGTGATTCCTATACTGATCACAGTATTATAAATTTTATGCAAGGTAGTATTTTATTTTTTCAACGAGTTAGATAGGGAGGCGAAGAGGGGAATTTTCTGTAATACTCGAGCGTGGCAGTTTAAGATATGAGAGATACCTTAGACCTAATAGAACCACCTTGTTAACTATTTAGCTCTATATGTAGTGACGCGCGCCTTGGATAGACGATCAGATTAGTAAAAAAAAATCGATAGTCTGAAATACTCGAGCGCGTCAGATTAAGATATTGGGAGTTGATTTTAGTGTTTTAAGACTAAATTTAACTAATCTGACCATAAGTCCTTGACGCCGCCGAGTTATAGGGTCGCGAACTTGTAAAAAAAAAAACGTTAATCCGGCATTCTCGAGCGCGATTGTTTTTATTTTTATTTTGAAGAATATAATCTAAAACTTACTAAAAATACAAAATCTGCCGGTTTCCGCATGACCGGAAGTCTGGAGGAGCCATTTCATCTTCCGAAAAACGCGTTGCAGCATATAAGTCGCGAACTTTACTTTTTCCAAAAAAAAATTTAAATAAACAAAAAAGGTAATTTTATTTTACAAAAAAAGGTCTCTTTTCATTTTTGTCCAAAGTTAAAACTTTTTTTACTTGAAGCATCGTAAAAAGTCAAACTCCCGGTTTTTTGTGTATATCTTGAAAACTGAGGGAGTTAAGAAAAATTGATATCAAATAACGATGATTAAAAAAAAGAAACCCACAAACCTTTTTCGGTCAGATTAAGAGAACCCACCAACATTTTTGTCAGATTAAGAAAATATGCTTTCAGGATACCGAGATAAACCTCCCCTATGAAAATCTGACGCGCTCGAGTATTTCAAAAGGACTCTTTTTTTCTGCATTTTCAAAAATTCATCATAACTTATCGTCATGTCGTAATCGTCAGTTTTTTTAAGGGGAGCTTCCTTGGGGCCTACTTAACACCCCTTCCGAAAATCTGACGCGCTCGAGTAAATTTTTTTTTTTGTGCATTTTTGACGAATTTATATGCCTCAAACCGACAGATTAGTATACCGTTGTTATCAGAGGGACTTGGGGCATACGTAGTATGAATATCTGACGCGCTCGAGAATGCCCAAGTAACTGTTTTTTTTTACATTTTTGAAAATCCGTACACGCCAAACCCACCGCTAAAATGGTTTTTACCATAGAAGCTTTTCTTTTCGAAATTATTTTCTCTTTCGATTTTGATAAGTCTCGACGACGCCGTTGAATTACGTCATTTAGCTACCTCGCCTCCCTATCTACTAGCTTCATGAATGTAGAGCATAAAACATGAAGATTTTAATAATCATATTTGTATGCGTATCTATTTTTAAAAAGATTGTATTGTAATGATATTGTGTGCAGATTTTCTATGTACTTATATTATGTAAGCAGTTTAGTGTTGTGTTAGTGCATGTGATGGTTTACTTTCTTTTGTGACTCTTGTTTTTTTTTCACATGTGTTTTGAATAGCGCAAATACAGCGTAAATTTTCCCATTACATCGTACTAATTGAGCAAAATTAAGTAACAGATAATGTTCATTTAACATACGTGGCGAGCCACGTGCAAATTGGCATGTAGGTACTAAGAGCAAAGTTCCTGACCGTAATTACTCCTACAACACATATTAGAGTCGCAGCCAAAACAACAAGCAAACACAGTAGAGTTTAAAACAATTCGTAATTGCTATATAAATGCCTTACACGCTTAGTCCATTACATGGGAGTAACCCGCGCAATTTTGTACATCACTAGTACCGACGTGTTGGTAATTTGAGTGCTTTGACATTCATTTATCTCCATTACATATCTGCAAGCGTTCAGACCCTCGGTACTCCGGTTCCCTACGCAATGAATAGACACCAACTGCATACATTTGGGCTCATAACACTTTTATTACAATGAATGGGTGGTGTTAGAACGTGCACGTGATATGTGTGCACTCTGCAGGGGGAGGTAATTAATTGCGGAAAATTAAGGTGCTAATATATTTTATAATAATTATCTTTTCAGATTCTACATGCTGCATTCTAACATTTATTATTATTATAATATTTAGAATCTACTATTAAGGGGTATACGTTGTAATAGATATAACCATCCAATATATCCTACTTGTAACGGAGATGAGAGAAGGCCACACATACTATTATTTTCCATTATAAAATATACCTACTTACGTTCATAATTTGCAAGTAGGGCCTCATTTGTCTGTTAGAACAAGGTAAATGAAAACTCATGAAAAACCGTTTTCTTTCATTATATCATAACATCCTAACACTAGCATAATTTACTGTAAAGTCAAAGAATACCGCAAGTAGGCAGCATTTATATATAAATTTAAAAAATCAAAAATGCAAAGCCCACCATTTCACTCCTCATTAAAGCCAATTGCATTATTGCATTTCGATCGCTACAAAACAGCCTATTAAGACGAATTAGTACGGGAGCTAGCAACGTTTAAAAAAAAGTCATTTTAGTATAGTTGGGTTTTTGATATACTGTTCCTCTTGCTATTTCGGTTAGAGTCCGGGCTGTCTGGCTGGCCGCAGTGGTTGCGTTTATTAGTGCGCATCTTATCTGCACAGGAAAATATTCTTAATTTAAAGTCATTTTTTAACGCGTAATTTTTAATCTTTTGCCTTTAGATAGATCCATCAGACATAATTTTTTTATTGCAAGACGTTTTTTTCGTTGTAAAATAGGTGCCATACGCAATTTTTATTTCAAAATAACTAAAATGTCATCGAAATAAGTGAAATTACATCAACATGAGTCCGCTTAAAAGGTAAGTAATAACTTTATTATTTATATTATATTATCCTTTTTTAATACTTATATTGAATAATTAGTAAACTAATATTTTTAATAGATGGTTTCATATTTATTACACTTTTGGGTATAAATATGAATTTGATGATATTTGTATTTTCTAGTGCTTGATTTTACGCGAGTATTATACATTTTGAAATTAAAGACTTGGGAAAATAATACAATGAATAAATCGCGTTTAAAATCCGTTAAAAAGTCTTTAATTTCTTGATGATATTTGGTTTTTATCAAGTTTACATTAACGTCCTATTTGAGGTTCGTTGGGAAAAAGGAGGCGATATGGTAGATTGTTGCAATAAAACTGTAAATAGTAAAATGAATATTATATATAGTATAAGTAACATAGTGATTACTTATCCTTCACTGGGACTCATGTTGATGGAATTTCACTTATTTCGATGATATTTTAATTATTTTGAAATAAAAATTGCGTCTGGCACCTATTTAACAACGAAAAAAACGTCTTGCAATAAAAAATGTATGTCTCATGGATCTATCTAAAGGCAAAAGATTAAAAATTACGCGTTAAAAAATGACTTTAAATTAAGAATATTTTCCTGTGCAGATAAGATGCGCACTATTAAACGCAACCACTGCGGCCAGCCAGACAGCCCGGACTGTAACCGAAATAGCAAGAGGAACAGCATATCAAAGAACCAACTATACTAAAATGCTCACTTGTCAACGTTGCTACCTCCTAGAATAAATATTTTTCATTAACACATAACAGACGTCCAATGAACGTCATCGGCTGGTATCAACGGACAAATAGCGTTATCATAATCAACTTGTTTCCTGACCGAACCGAAATTCATTAGCGGGAACTCATTTATCTACCCACCTTCAATTTTAACCGAATAACGAGTAATTGTGGATGTTTAATTGCTCTTTATTTTCGCGTTTTCTGTATCGAAATTGTTTTATTATATTTCAGAGTGATACATTTCAACAGTTTAATGGATTTGTACCGTGTTGGTTTAGGTAAATGTGTTAGCACGCATGTTAATGACATAATATCGACTATTCGATTGTACAATTGAATGAAAGCTGATTTATATTTAATTACAGTTGATGAGATTACTGTTTGTTCGTATTTAATGTTTTTAGGTTGTTGGAAAAAGCGTTTTGCTTATTTTGTGGGGAACTTGTTCAAGTTTAAAATTTGTTTCATTGAAAGGAAATTATCTCTACTATAAATCTCAAAAACTAACAGTAAGGATGTACTCTCGTACATAAAACTACTCGTAAAAATACTCGTAAAAGGTCATTAATTTTAGTATATAATTATTTTCGATAAATAGTGATGCGCTGTCTCCTTGTGGTATGAAGCAGAAACATTATACATCTGTTTCAAGGATTGATTTTATTTACGGACCAGTATGTTTCATGGTATTATGTACCTAATACCTTTACTTGGCTCTATATTCTTTTCTATATTCTTTCATATATTATTTTTGTAAGATATCTAAATATATGTTGTGTATGTTCCTTTTGAAACAATACATTTGAACATGGTTTTCCTTAAGGTTAACAAGGTAAGGTAAATTAATTTCAAAATGTTGTTAGGGCATGCAGAGAATTAAGTCGGTGCATGTTGACAAAGATATATTTTATTTTATCTATCTTTTAAATTATCTTTCCTTTATTGAATTAAATATAATCGATAGAAAAAGTTCTTAATGAAGCCCATGTCATATTCAACATATTATTAGACACTAAACAAAATATAAATTATTATTTTTCTCGAATAATTAAGTTTATAGTTCAGTATCTAAGGTTGCGTAAGTCAGTAAATCTGAGTGACTGTGGATATTTTGATATTTTTCGCTGATACATCTCATTTCTTTTGAATATCATTTTGAAAGAGCAATATTAGTTTTAAATTGAAACTCTTTTTTTTTAATACGTTATTCTGTTTCTCTAGAAAGTGTTTTGTGATATATTATTGTAGATAGTAATAAACAGGAAAATAAAAATAATACAACAATAATAAATTTTAAATGGTTTATTTGTCGTTTGTTTCAATGCGTTATATATTTAAATAAGTTTCATAACAAAAGTTTAAGGTAGGTATAAATATTCTTATTCTATTATATGACTGTATGCGCTAATTAGTTATAATCTGGGTTATGATAGGCAATAAGGGACTTATACATGTATATGATATAAATGACATATAAAATTATTACAAGGGTAGATATTGTATTTAAGCCATCATATATGCTTCTAAATTTTCACGAAATCATAACAGTATTTCTTTATTTCTAACCACCTTAGAGATTCTTTCCAATAGTAATCACAAATTTCATTTTCTCGTATGGGTTAATAAACATTTAAATTGGCCGTATAATATTAATAAGTATAAAAATATTAATTCCAGAACATCTTATTAACAAAATGGTTACGTCTCATGAAATGAATCTATAAAAATAGCCAATAAATAATGTAAGTTAACTTCATTTTGTACCCCTTACCATCAGAGCAACTGGTTTATTGCGTATTATACATAAATATTATATCAATTGGGGATAAACTAAGAGTCAGATAGTTTGATACATGATCGAAAGTAATTTTATTGAGTCCTCATTCTTTTGTTTATTGATAGAAACAAAATATGAGTTAAATGTCTCTTATATTTAAATGACACTGAATGCAGGTAAACTACCCATATGGTATGTTATATAAATTATGATAAATCATTTAAAATAGCATGAACAGTAAAATATTTCATTTTCTCATACTCATCATCTATTGTTTAAACGATTTCCAAAAAAGCAAATTACCAGCCAGCGTAAACGAAAAACAACTGAAAAGTTACAGCACAGTTAGCTGGCTGACGGTTAATTATTCAACTCGTTAGTTATTCGAGTTTGTTGTTCAAGTTAGATTATTTAAAACTCTAGCGTGAAATTAAATTGATCATTATAAATTTCAGTAACGCATTTTTTGCACGAGTACGACATCTGACTCCCAGTCTATCCCCGATACGATTCTGTCAATGCTATGATTGTTCTAAGCGAATTATTACTTTATATTTCATTCCTAAATACAATTAGTATACTTTAACAATATTCTCAATAATAAAAGTTAACGCGTTATATTATAGTATGAAGTAAGTATTCTATATTGCTCATTTTTGTACAAAGTTTTCATAAAGTATTGGTGTTATTTCAGAAAATATAATTAATGTATAACTACAATTTAATTACATGATTTAAATATTTAATTACAATACATTAAAGGGCTTTAGATACTGTTTGAGGAACTACATAGTAAATAAACGAGGAATAAAGGTCTAGGAGGAAAATATACAACATCAAGTAAATGATGAGGTGAGGAACGGACGAAATATCAACGTAACAGCTAACAGACTAACTGTACATTAAGGATCGAGCGAAAAATATATTCACAATAATAATATCTAAACAAGTTAAGTACAAAATCGAAAACATTAAAAATTAACTTATATACATCTTTATATACAAAGCTATCACATCTTACAAATTCATATCACTATTTACATTATTGCAAGTTTTAGTACTCGTAGTCACGTCCGTGTTAATTGTCTTTTTTCGTGAAACGTTTGAATAATCTTATAATGTTATTCAAAACGTTTATCACTATAGCCTTATGTTACACATACACTATATGTGGTTTTTCAGGGGTCCGGTGTGGAGTAATAGTTTCATACGCAAACTGTTGATAAATGTGTTCTTCACTGTCCTCTTGGTAATAAGGATTCTTGTCCATGCTCTGCCAAGGTGGATTTAATGAATGGAAGTTATTGGTCACTGACGAACCAATCATTAGATATCTGTCTACTTCTCTTTTGTTGTCAGCTTCTCTCCCACGCGTCGTATAGACCAATCCATTGCCTAGTTTCGAAACGTCACCATTTAACATGACGCTAGTCATGACTTGTTTCGATTTATTTCCTTTACACTTTTTTAACGGTCCCATGAAGTACAAAACTCCACCAACTATACTAGTAATGATGCTAATTGTCATCACCACGATAGCAACCACTACCCAACCGCTGGAGCACCCGAATTCTGATTCTGGGATTTGTACAAAATGAATGCCCTTTAAGTGAATAGGTGCAGCACACTTAATATCTTCATAATCAATTTTCAATATAGTACTTGTATTTTCAGACTTTTTACTACGTATTTCACATTCTCTTCCCAGCTTCCAAAGCCATAGGAGCGAACAGTTACATACAAATGGATTGCCAGAAATTTCTAGCTCTTGTAATGTGTCGATTGGGAAATGAGATGCTTCAAGTGTTTCTAATGCATTATTTTTCATATAAATATGAGTCAATTTAGGATTTCCATGAAATAATCTCGGAGGCACTTCTCTCACTCTTAAATTTTCATTCATCCAAATCTTTTGTAGATTAATATTATCAACAAATGCTCTAGCGTCTATTCTCTCTAAATTGAATATTCTACTTAGATGTAAATGTTTTAAATGAAAGAGACTTTGGAAAGACAGTGATGTTATATTATAGAAGAAATTGCCACTTAAGTACAAGTGCGATAAATTAGATAATTTTGATAGTGCAGATGTAGGAATTGTTGTCATATTATTATCACTTAAGTCTAGATGCCGCAAGGATGGCAAATTATGTAATCCTAGTGGATCGATTTCTTCAATTATATTGTTATTCAAATCTAAATGTCTTAATTCCTTTAAGTACGGAATACCGTGCTCAGATATTTTCTGAATCAAATTTTCAGATAAATCCAGAAATTCCATACGAATAACAGTCAGTAAATTAACTGACGGTATTTCTAGTATAGAATTATTCTTTAAAGAAAGAATTCTCAGCGAAGATAAAGGTTCAAATGTGTCTGCCTCGAATGTCACCAATTTATTATTTGACAAATCTAGTCTTTCTAAAACTGAGAGATCTTTGAATGTTTGCACTTGTATAATGGATATCTCATTATTGGATAAATCCAAATCAATAAGTCTCTTCAGCCCAACAAATGTGTCCTTATCTAATTTTCTTAGTGCATTGTGACTTACATTAAGATGGGTCATCTCAATATTGGTATCAAAATTTTTACTACCTAAGTCTTGTACTCTGTTGTACGAGATATCGAGGATGGTTAGTTGCGTGTAGAAACCGAAGGTGTAGAGAAGGTTGTCGATAGCATTGTGGGTAAGGTTTATGTGGGTCGCTTCTGGGTTCAGTTGTATAGGCACAATTTCGAGGCCTGCGTTGGCGCAAGATGCCGCTCTGAGCGCGTCGTCGCAGGCGCATCGCGGGGGACACAAGGTACGAGCCGCTGCCGTCCATGCCCACGCCACCACTACCACCCAGCTCCAGTGTGCTACGCCGCGTGAGCCCATAACATTTCATATATGAGCCACCTAGTACCTGGAATAAAAGAAAATACAAATGTTAAATATGATAACAAACGTAATTTAGCAAACGCCTAATTTGATTTTCTTTGAACATTTTTTAGATTTAAAATTTGCATTACCATAACTAATTAAATACTTCTTTAAACGAGAGGGGAGAGTTGAACACAAAAACCTTATCATTATGATAAAATCTTAATCAAATTTCTGGTCCGAACTGCGCTGAACAAATGTATCCCTCCACCGCAATTATTTTGTTTGTGAAAGAGTAGGATTGTTGGATTAATATAAGATTTATACGTATTCTCGATAACAAAGTTTGTCCATTTACATTTTAGCCGCATACATTATTATAATACCATGTTCATATCGTTCTAATTTAATTTATAAGTTTTGGTTGTATGTTTTACAGTGATTAGCCAATCAGTATATTTAATGACATCATTGTAATTTTGTTAAACAATAAACAAAAACCATATAACGCTTACGGCACCACTAAAATAGGTATTATTGTTTACCCACGTTAACACACTATACATGTTTCTTCCTAGACTATCGTGCGTCTTACGAGAAACTTGTAGCTTGAACCCGTTTCACTAATCCTTTGCCGCCCGAACAATTCCTTCACAATACCTACCAAAACGCTCGGCTATTAACAAAGGAGCGTTTGGTACTTTAAATTAAATGTTCGGCTTTACAATTCGACGGAATGTATAATGAATAGCACCGTAACATCTGTTAACGAAAGCGAACGATCTCAAAAGTTTTCACGCGCGGGAATAACTAATTGCGAAGGTTGGAATTCAATTTATGGCTTCTAGTGTACCTCCAGGGAGATCACGCCATGCTAAAGTATTAATAATGCAAAACAGTGTCACGAAAAGTTTTTGATTCCCGATGCAAATTGAATTAGAAAACGAAGCAGGGCTGGAACTCGGCTCAGCACTTCGTCAGTTATTGTTGACTTGCTAAATGTTAATCCATTTATCTTAACCGATAAGTACAATGTTCGAAAGATAAAATTTACCCTCCGCGGAATAAATACAATTTTATGAGCAGTTAACGTTCTGAGAATTCGTCTTTGGGAGGACGTGAGAAGTCGACCTCTTTAGCCTCCCTTCGCAATTTGATATCATCCTGTACGAATGGATTACCCCATCGCGCCTGAATTACAGAAACCATACGTATACGCACATTCGATACATATCAGACCCGGTATTAAGATGGATTAATACCGTACCTTTTTATTAGAAGTTCAAACTTGGATTTAAAATTTTCATGATATCGACATTTATATGTAAATAATATATAGAATAGCTAAACTGTATTTATTGTGCCCTTTTGGGATTACTCAAAGGTGGTCGTGGTTAAGCGGCTTCTATAAAAGGGCCAAAAGGGAGGGCACGCCCTCTATTTCCGAGCCTAAACTGCTCCGGCCGGGACTCTTTTGTCTTTTAATTTCCTGTCCGCCAGTGCGCGTTGAGATCCTGAATTTCGCTTTCGTGAGCTTCGTTAACTTGTTTCGCCCTTTGTTGTTAGGTACTGAACTTTTCTATTACGTCACATCGATTGAAACCGCTAAATTCATTGGAAAATTTAAGAATTGCTGCCCCAAAAAGCGAATGAGCAACGATTTTAACGTCTTAATTTCGCTTTTATGTAACGCAAATGACTTTTGAACTTTGTTCTTTTGACATGATCAAAGATTGAGTGAAATTAAAGTTATATTTATTCTTGGAAACTTTTTAATTTATTTTTATACTTATGATTACTTACAATAGCATGGCTTTATAGCCCTAAGTAAGAAGTAAGTTCCCTTGTTCTGATGATTTAATTAAACGTGGAATTCCCAGAGACCAATAACTCTGTTATATCTATTACAAAGCTAACCGCTAACTATCGAAGATGCCAGTAATTTACTAAGCATTGGTAAACGGTAAATTCAATGTTAAAGGCAATGGTCTCACCACAATTAATAAATGTCAACAGCGTCGGGATATTTAAATTATTATCAAAACTATCCACTTAGTTGTATCTCATTGTGGTTTTAGTAATCAACGGAGGTAGCGAACGGTTCCCACTAAAGTTATCACGATGTTAATACAACTTGAGACATTACTAACACAAAGGACGGTTTACGAGGGGCGCCGAGACAATAAAACCAGTGTAAAAGTCGGCTAACCACTCCCCAGAAAATATCCGAACCCTCTCCACTTCGACTAGCTTAAGTCGTGCAATGTTTTAATAATACTCAGCTAAAAAATTACCCAGTAGTTGATTACGTTTTCGAAGCAGTGTTTGGAAATTGTTTTGACTCAGTTCTGTTTGTAGCACAAAATACACATGTTTGCGTTGGTTTTAAGCTAAGGACTGGTATAATGAGAAAACTTGGTCAGCTCCCGAGTCCAACGCTTCGAGACTCGGGTAAAACACAAAAAGCTGGCGAATGACAAGCGTTCTAAATGCAAGTGCAACTTCACGTTGAGTTCTACGAAAATAAATGACGGCATTCCTCTTCTTACGAAGAAATGTTGTAAATGGAGTTTGTAGAATCTGCAACTTTAAACAAATAGACGACTCTACATTAACAGAAGTAGATTTTGTAAAGTTCAAAGAAATGCATTTATATTGCATTGTTAACGATGGAACTTTAAATAATGTTCAATATGAATTCGAAATAAAGGAATAAAAAATTAATCATATTAAGTTGATATTAATTGAATTTCCATTGGTGTTCTAATTTCTAATTAGTCTCTCGGGCAATATTAATTAAATAATAACCAACATAACGATGATAAACTGTCCACACCCCTCACTAACAGATTTCAATATTGTGAGGGAACCACACCTGCTATAAGTTGTCCTTACTATTGATTTTGTAATCAAAGATCGATTAGAGAAATTCCTTTAGGAAATACGAGATAATGTTATGAATAGAATATAAATCAGTTATTCGTTCCGATTATAATCATGGTGATCCAACTAGGACTAGTTTATAAGTATATTATATACGTAAAGACGAAACAATATTATAAAAAACTTGTTTATATTATGTATTTGTAAACAAACAGAATGCTAATACTTAATATTGATGTTGCAAAAAACAAGAAAGTACCTCCATAATATCTTGGCAAAGTAACAAAAAAGGAAGTTCACGAACAAAACACCTACACAATTCCATTTTCTCTTTCATCGTAACGGAGCGAACTTAGTGAATCAGTCTTCTCTATGGGCGCTTTTATAAACGCAATAATGAGAAGTGCTAAAGCGGCATTCAGCTGTGAGCCATAACGAGGGCCGTCAATGAATCGTCCATGAGGCGGGACAAAACTTGCCTCTCGCGGGTTAATCGAGCCGCCGCGGCGCTCAGCCGCACAACGCCGCGCCAAGTCGCACACATGAGCTAGCCAAAGGGCTTTTAGCACCCGTTTGCTTTAGCTTTGACTTTCGTCACTCGCCTCCATCCGATACGGGCACGGATGAATAGTCAATGAATGAATTTAGGCCAGAACGGACGGCGCAGATTAAAACCATGTTTGTTCTCGCCTAACTCGATTCAAAATGCTCAGGCGTTGAATGCTTCATTTGGACGTTGTTTCGACCCACTGATAAATGAATGAGTTGTTTCTAGTCGCATTTTCAGTGTTCAATGTTCCAAAGACCTAGTTACAAAATAGGTATAGTCGTAAATAATCTTCAACGTAAACAAGTAAATATTAAATAGTATTTAAATTATTTATTTGTCTAATAAATTCAATTTTCATACAAAACTGCAATCGATATCACATTTCATTAAATAATATGTAATGGAAATTTTAGTCCAAGATCATAAATCTTTATAAATAAAAGGCGTCAGCCCTAATGAAGTTGTATGGAAGTCTGGAAAATTAGTCAATACCCTTAACCGATATGCGCATCTTGAACGGAATCGTCGAGGCTGAATAATGAAATAGCTCATTGAAGCGCTATCGTCACTCAGAAGCCATCGGAACGCGATCGCGCCGACCGAGCCCGAGCGAAAATCCCAAGGATTCCGTGTGAGATATCTGGCGGCTCTTTTAGGGTTATTTAATGGAGTGGGTTTTAGGCAAATGAGTCGAATACATCTCCTTCTCCTTACGTTGAAAAATCCGTGTTTTCGATAAATAAAGACCGGCCATGAAATAAATTAGCCCCGCACTTTGTCTTCATTCAGAACGCGAAGCCTTTTATGTGAATAAAAATTGGTAGACACTTATGGCAAATTGCCAATACGGGAAAATGGAAATAGTCTAGTTAGCGGAAGCGTACTCATTCTCAGAACGCCGCAAAAAGTAACAATAAAATTAAATGTAATTGTGCTTCGAAGCTGCGTGCTCACCGAAACACGTACGTTTATATTCAAATTTGAAACCATCAATGCGTGTGCATTAAGCCTTACAGCCAAGTGCAGATAATTGAAACCGTATACATATAGTTTTAACTGGTATTTATGAAAGCTGAATGCGAAATGCAGAGGTTTTAACCCGACGCGAGCGTAAAGCTATATATCTGTAGCTGTACGTCTGTACCGCGCTTAGCTCAGTCGCGTCTCGAAAAGAGTAACGTGCAACAAAATCCCACGTTTCAGTTTCCATTCCCTATTGCAACATACGGGGGATTTCCGGTAACGTATTCAAAGTTTGCAGGCGAGGCTACGGGGTTAGAACGTAATGCGTTTTATGAATGAATGAACGATGAATGGGAGGATTTCACTTCAAGTAACCGTTGGCCTGAGACAAGCGCAGCGATACGTGCAATGTGCCAGTTTTTGCACTGAGCCGTTTCGCATAAGCATTTCTTTTGCATTCAATTTGCTTCCGTTTTTTTACTGATCTAATATGAATTTTAATGAACAATAACAACGGTTTGTATTTTTATTTCAAGTATAACTGAAACTCGAAAGAAAGATATATACTTTCTTTACTTTTCTTTAAGATAAACTGAAAAACACTAAAAAGCTTCTTATTACCTTGTATTTTATCCGGGTGGTCTAAGAATCACCCTCCGGGAAATATAAAAAGAGCCGGCCAGTTACAACGACAGATTGATCACGTACTTTTCAACCAAAAAAGTAGCCTGTGAATACGAAGTTTTGAAGCATTCACAAGTACAAGACAAGGACTTCATTATGCCCGCTGTTTAAACCGTGAAAGAAAGAATTACAAGGAACCCGATATTATCCTTTTAAATTAAGCTTTTAAACCAGATTAAATTACAGCCTTATCCCTATACGATAGAGTCTAGATTTGTTTATGAAACTAGTATTATTTGTTAATAGCTCTATACGATGTCATCAGTGTATCAAGGCAATGTGATGATGTGATGTAAAACCAATAAATTTCGTAATACGCGAGTTGAATCGTCCATAGCCCTGTTACTATTTGATCAGAATCAAGAGGTATTTATTAATCAGTGTTCTGCAAATGGTTTGCGACGCTCAAAGGCTATATTGAGTTGATTAATACGATTTGCCCTTTGGACATTGATTGCATTACTAGAAGACCAAAACGACGAAAACTGTTAACTCGTCTAGAAAACGAGTCTCGTTAAAACGTAATTTGATTATCATTCCTTCGAGTGGAAAGTAGTTAAAAATATAAATAATCTAAATAAAATCATGCCTGTAGATACAACATAATAAACATAAAAGATACTAGAACATGACCCATAAATGTAAAGAGCGATCAATGATTTGAGTTAAATTGCATTACAACGGGCTTCAATTATAAAAGTAGTTCATTGAAGTACTCGGTACTCTGTTACAACCGTTTTATTGTAAAAACGGCTAACAAGGCTTAGAATGCCTAGCGGGATCACATCCTGGGCTATGCAATAATGTGAGTAAAAAGCAGGCATGTATGTACCGCAAGACAGACTAGCTCCATCTTATCAGTCGCTTCCGGAGGTCAGTGTCCTGACCACGAGATAGCGTGATTTATTGCGGACGATATGTCTCTATGGATATTGGATACATTGTCAATACATTGTATTCGGAATAGATTTAACTGCTATTGATGCTTGATACGGCTATAAAATGGTATAAAATATATCAGATGATTGATCAAAGTTCTCATTTTGAATCATTAAATCTCGCTAAAAACAACGTCGTGTATATTCTTAAAATTAATTTTGACACGTAATAAAAATTCAAGTAACAAATAAACGTTACATTTAACAGAAATATGAGCATAATGTTAGTTAAAAATTAAAATACAAATTGCTTGTGAAACTGATGTTTTTCAATAAACAATATTTTATTCATGATTTTCAATATAAAACACACTGCATCAAAGCATTGCTAAAGCTTTTCAAGCATGACAATATTACACAAAGACGTGCGAAGTTGTTGGACAAGTTTCTATAAACTCCTTTGGAAGAGTAGCGTTTGCAGTTTCCATCGCTATAAGTTCCTAGACAACAGATTTCTACAACAAGATTCATTAAAATATCTAAATGCTAACTTGGGGCGTCCGTGTCTATTAAAAGTTAGTTATTTGCAAAACATATCTTTATAAGGTGCTAATTATTAACATCAAAATTCTAAACTTAGTTTACGTGGGTGTTCGTTAACCTCAAAGTTGTGGATATATTATTTAGATTAATTAGTAATCATCATCATCATCATCATCATCAGCCCATATACGTTCCCACTGCTGGGACACGGGCCTCCTATGAGGGTACAGGCCATAATCCACCACGCTGGCCAAGTGCGGGTTGGCGGATGACACATGTCGTCGAACTTTTTTTTTTTTTTTGTTAAATTCTATAAGTCTCATTAGTAATCAACATACATATAATTGACAATATAAGTAACAACATATTAATAATTTCAACGACGATGAAAACCCCTCAAATCCTAATAGGAACGTATCAACACAAATCCGAGTAGTTCAAATTTCATGAAATCGAACCTCATATCTATGAAACTCCCATTTACCTTCAAAATGCGTAGTGTTTATGAGACATCTCCCACGAGATCGCCTACCACAACCGCATGTTATCCGATGATCTATCTACGGTAGAGGACGTATCGATTACATATACAAACACCAATCTAGCCAATACACTTAAGGAATAAGAACTATATTCGTGTATCAAATATATCTAAAGAGTCGTAAGATTTTAAGGCAAGAGATATCGGTTACTAATCGGGGCCGGCGTGTATAAATCAAAATTGGTAAATGGACCATAAAAAATAAGTTTAATGGTAAGTCAATGTGTGATGGGAAAATAGTGTAATAAACAAAACATCAATGTTTATAACTATTTATGCGACGACTTCGTAATTAGATACTAAAATGATTTAAGTATCTACGTAAAAAAATAACATTAAATTCTATATTAGAAACCGAGTTTAGAGTGAAAGCAATGCTCTCGGTAAAAGTTAGAAAACGTTTCTTGAATACAACTCTCAAAGAATAAACCCTTGTGGTCTTCAAACCACTAAGTGTTCCGTTCGTATCAAATGTAGAGTAAGCCAAATTCAAAATGTTCCCACCGTTTCGCTTCACCGCCCATGAATATAACATTTCAAACTTCCATAATTATTTTTCTCGTGAACCAATACAACAATTATAGCATTCGTCACGATCTCAGAATGATTTGAGACTATATAATGAATCGTTATAAAAAGCATTGGGAATGCTCCGTAATTCACTTTACTTCGTAGCATGTACAATAGATCACATTTCGTATTACAGTTTCGAATATTTCGTTATACACTTGTTTTGAAAGTTAACCAATAAAATAAAATTTAAAATTGCGTCTTACATTTAATAACGTTCAAAAGACTATATTCTAGCGCCGCGCCAAACTTTCAATATACCGTCACATAATTTTATCCAAGTAAAATGGGAATATTTGCATGTTGGATCTAAGCGTCGCTGCGAACTTACACGCTCCTACGCTTCATAAAAAACTTACGTGTAGTACATGTAGTACAAGCATCGCCGTCTACCAAGTTTCAGGCGTTCGTGAGACCTCCGAATACAGTTCATGAGTAAAACGTTCTCTCGTACCTACATGAGACATAACAATATAACAATGAAACTATATCCCGTGCGAGACTGAGGTACAAATAGCCCGCCCTATTCGAATTCACGTCAAGTCGTCGTATTTGTAATTCAACACTGAGTCCCCGCGTATGTATTGTTTCACCTACGACCGCTAAAGGGGAAGCTCTTTGTTCATAAAACATTTATTAGTCGCGAATCGTTAATGAATTTGGCTTGAGGCTGTTCAAATTAGGCAAGTAGGGCGAAGCGGTGCCCTTGACTTGACAATATTGCGATCCGTAAATACGGAAATGTAACCACAATGACAATTTGGTGCTTAGTCGACATCCGTTTTCTCCTGTTTAAATCTTATTTACTTGGTCCTTTTGTTTAAAATGTAAAAGATGGATCAAATTGAATGAATTTTACGTACAAAGAAAAACTTTTAAAATAAACAATACGCATCACAATCCACAACCATTGAAACAAAAATATCTAACATGAGGATTTCGACCAAAAAATAATTTATATTGAAATTAATACAAAACTCATGAATAATCAACAAACTTTTATTTCCTTTCAATTCCAGCGCCATATATTACTGAAAAAATATATTCATGAATTCGTAAACAAGTCTTCAAAGTTGACTACAACGATTGAAACAGGTGCGGTATTAACGGAAAGCTCATAAATATAAAGCAATAATTATGTTAAGGCGCGGCCCAATAACGTTAAAACCACGTAACAGAAGCCGAGAACTGTAAACTTAGATTAGATCGATTTTGTGGAATGGCCATTTCAGAGACCTAAAGTCGATACATAGGTGTAGCAATTCCAAGGGATCTCTAATTTCGTAAAGCCAGTAAACCGCCGTCGAGATGACGAACTAGCTGGAACCGAGGAGATACTCTTCATTAAGGCAGGGAGGAGCGACCCGCGGAGGGGAGGGGAGGGGACGGGCGATGGCTTTATGGGACAATTTGCATTTACACGAGCCCAAGCACAGATTACGCCAGCACTTATCCGCCTGTCGAAATGAGACTCACCTCCCGCACCGCTACAGCCTACGACCAAACAAGCCTTTGTTTATATTACGCTGAATTTTTAACCGTCATTTGTTTTGACGGCACGCTCCTTAAACATGACGATATTCATTGCTAAAATGCTTTATTGTTTAATATTCGGTAAGCTTTTTTGCGATTCCATTTTCTGATTACGAGCTTTTATAAATATGAACGCCGATGAATAACAGTTTTTGAAAGGCAAGTCACGATTGTGTTACACTAGATAAGCGTGCTTCATAACGTTGTATTATCATTTATAATGTAAAAGCCTTCAACAGAGAGCTCATAGTCGGGAATATATTGACATAAACTAAACATAATATAGGTACAATTGAACACAAAAGCGTGTGCACACATAAACCTCTCCAGAACTGTTCCGAAATTTCCACTGACCCACTTATACCTTTGAATTGGTCAGACAAAAGCACGTCAATGCAGGAACATCATTCTGAGCGGCCATCTAACATCAATTTAGAGCCCGTATGAGAAATGACACCACTCGATTACGGAGCAAATTTCAAACGAAACTACGCAATCCCAAACTTAAATTTTATGGCCTTTAAATAATTCCTCCGAGATACAAAAACCACCCATAGTTTCAATTAAGAATCGATATTACTTATAACGAAATGTAATCAATGGCAGACAATATAATTTAAAAACTATTTTTGACAAAAATGAACAAAACAATACAACTCGATCCGTTGTAAATTCAACAGAACTTTGTTACACGTTGTGAATAAAAAATATTTTGATATAATAGTTTATATGTTCATAGAATTGCCAGCTGTCTACAGTCAAATATACCGTATCCAAATATTAAGTTAGCTTAAAGCATAAATATTCATTGAAGCTCACGATCGAGCTATTTGCCACAGTGTCGCCACTGCACGTACCTACTATACCCTTAATCAGGGAAATTGCTAAGTAACCGAGCTGTACCAAAGTTTGTATGATAATGAAATAGCGGAATTGTTACACGAACGTACCCTGTTTGAATTTACCTATCGATAATATTAAGGTGGAGTAATTTATTTGAGTTGAGTTCTATGATTTGAATGGCTGTGTTATATCACTATTGCTGCTTGAATACTCATTCGATGCGTAACCCAAAATTATTATGAACGAATAAAAACTTTGCCTGCGGGCTTAAAAATGATACCTACCTAAAAAATTCCACCTGCAGGCGTATTTAATGTTTATTAGATCTTCGTTTTAAAGAGCTTCTAATTACGAGCATTTTTGTTACATTTTAATCTAAAAATAAAACCTATCATTTTATTTGAAAATTTAATCAGTATCGGTATCCATCACTTGGGCCCGGCTGTCGCTTGTGGTCATTTGAATTCAGCGAGACGTGAGATTGACCGATTGAACACGCGTTGGAAATCTACATAGCTACATGTCTGAGCCAAAAACTGTATTGAAAAGTTTAGCAAGAAAATATCAACACATAGAATTTACATATGACTATTATTTATGAATTTATGAATAAGAACAAGATCACTTAAACTGATGAAATGTAACGTATGAAATGTAAGCAATATTTTAAAATATTTTTCCATTTTAGTTTCATGTGGATATTTACATAGTCTTATATCAAATAAGAGCACGAGTTATGTAAAATTTAACTTCACGAAATTATTTTAAACATTTTTTCCACGAAATGTTTTCCAAGATAAAATGTTATTCATAGCAATTTTAGTAATGGCTTTTTAAACATTTATTTATGACGATTATTTTTATTACAATCGAAGATCTGTATTCTTCGACTCTTATCAAGTGGAGACTGAAGCTTGATTTACTAATTTCAAGTATCTAGACATTTTGTATTTTCACACAACAGGACATTTATCCATGCTCTATGTAATTTTGGGGCAACATGAACGGGTACAATAAGACAAATAGGAAGAACTTTAATCAGGTCCGATTTCCGATTTCCAACTGGTTCTCACAAACTCAATCGCTTTAATGCATCCAAGATAATCTTTTGCGAAGTTGCACGTTTGGTATCTAGCATGCAAAAAAGTATACTCATAAAGGTTGCATAAAAGAACAATTTTTTGCAATAGCCATACGAAACCGGAACCGAAACGCTGCAATTGTGAAACGAAACAGTTTTTCAATCTCGGTACAAATGGTGGAACATTTACAAAGCTTAGAGGGAACACCGCACAAATGGTCCGCAGGTGTTGTTCTATTGAAAAAAGATACAAATCACCCCTTTCTTTTGATTTTCATGACAAATTGGTGAATGTGGACGGTATGCTGTTAGTACCTTGCAAGCTTGTTTTATGTTATACATATTTATTTGTATATATAGGATTCAAAGTTAGGGAACAACATTTAAACTATTTTCTTTTTTAGAAAACCAAAGTTTTTGTAATAATAGACAATATAAATAATTGTGGGTTCGTTAACTTACCTACCTAATTATAGGCAGTGGCTTGATGTTATAACGCTGCAGAAATCCAATTCATTAGCTTTTGGTTTTGTTTAGGACTGCAACTAAAATCTGAAACAATGAAAATATAATTTATTAAATACTGTTCTATAATGGATAAATTATTATTTAAATGTCATCAACAATTCGTAGCACTTTCTCAATATAATCATCACTCATAATATTTACTATCTTCTAAAAGCACTATTACAAGCATTATAATGCTTCGATAAAGGATATTCAGGTTTAAGACCCCATAAAACAGACCTTCATAAATGAGAGTTTATGGACCCTCGTAATTCATGATCTTTCTTACTACTAACTACGCGAGTATTTCTTGTCTGTAAACATTAAGAGCGAAGCATAAAAGTTTACGGCTGCCGCACCAATTTTCAAGAACACGGTTAAAATACAATTGGTTCCTTATATATATACTATATTTAATTACGGAGAGAAAGTTTTAAATTCGGATCAGATAGCTTACGCTTTCATCGCGCAGAAGTCAGACGTCGCCCGCATTAGATCCGCGATATAACTTTTCCGGGCGAAACGAACTTTAAAACAAAGCGCGCAGAAAAGTCGGCCGGCACAGGTGTCCCGAGTGCTTCATACTCTAATCAAGTGGAAATGTTTGCTCGGACGGACGGACGGGCCTACACAGGACGAGCCGCTCATTCACATGAATGCCACACGCGACCTAATGGAATTCAATTCACATGCGCCCAATATCAAACAAAAATCTCAGCTCCAACTTTTGCGAAAGTCCTTTGAGATACCTTTTTCAATTTCGCTGAAACGGACAAAAGATACTCCTAAAACACAGTCCTAAATAAGCAAGAGTGAATTATAGCCATTTGGCTTAATACCTCTCAGTTAGTACACGGGCTTGAATAAATGCTGGTCAAACAAAACTTGAGCTTATCTCAGAGAATTGTATTGCATGAACCCGTCTGAGCAAAATACGCAGCGATGGACGGATAGCGAGTGAACAAGCGAGCATTCTTTTGTTTCCATTATGGATAAGCGCAACTCGTTATGTGTAGAGCCGAGTAAACCTTTTGACATTTCGCTAAAGGGTTCATTTCGGCTGATTAATGTTGTAATTCCTTCGGTTGCACGTACAAAAAAGACAGTGGAAGCATTTATTCGTTGACGGCTCGTGAGAGAGAGAAAAATGAAGGGAATTTATCTGAAGCGTGTATCGTGGCGAGCGGCTGACGGGGATCTATTTTAATGCAGCGCTATTATACTGAGAATTGAAAATAAATGTATGAAAGCGAAAAATGGACAGCGCATGCATCATATTTCGTAAACCCATGAAATGTATTAATTATTTTGAAAGATAATAATTTTTTAAGAGGAATGAATGCAGCATTATAAACTCATTAATTATTATTGAGCGGTAAAATTAAGTATTTAGTCTCAAAATGCAAGTTTGAAGTGAAAATACTTTTAATTAAATTTTAGTTATATCGTTGAAAGGAAGCCTTTCTCCAACGATATATCATCATCGTTCCTTCCTAGCGCTAGCTCCAAATAACTGTCTATTTGCAATTACGCCCTTAATATAAAGTTTGTAGCGCAAAGCTAAACAAGAGCACCTGCCACAAAGGCGAGCGTTAGGCTCCAGTTAACAATCTAGCTCATTAGCACAGTATTTCCTTTGCTCAGCTAGAGAAAAAATCGCGTAGATTAATTCGACTTTGCTCCTGTAATTTTTTCAACGCGTTAACGAGGTAACTCCGAGCGTACGTAACTAAGTTGCGCGATGTAGCGACTTTGGTCGTGCCGCTTTCAGACTGCAGCGTCCTGCTTAATTTTCTTTTCAAACTCTTTAAAATTTCCATCGCTTTTAAGATTCGCTCGAAAACGCTTTGCTGTAAGAAATTATGTAGCTACTATGCAAATTCCTAAGTAATTCAGCTATTGCGCTCGGAGCCGAACTGGATTGAAGTTTATAGTCAGTTATTGCTTTTAAATTTTAACGTGAACCTTTTCAGGGGCGCATTTATATTTCGAAAGCTGCAAGGTAAAGAGAGTGGGTAATGCATTGCTACATTACATTTTCTATATGGATGCACCAAGTGATTAAAGTGATCCTACTTTCGTTTTACGGCTTTGATTAAGCCTTATTATAAGTCCCATCGAGGCAGTGAATAATTGACATCATTTAAGACATTGTCCTATCTTTTGAAATAAATCTTTTTATTGCATTTCTAAAGGTTTGTCTAGTCGTATTATCTCCTTGTAAGACATAAACAAACGTGGGCGGCTGTTTATTTAGGAACCTGCAGAACATTTGTATGAAACTGGTCGGGGCTGTCATTTAATGTATCAACGATTTATAGAAGACCTGTTGTACCTTTCTTGGGTTAGATAGACACGGTTCGGTTATAAATAATTCCCTTATCTATTCTAAACTAGATATTATTTAAATCTAATGAACGGTATATTAATTGAATGATATTACAAATGCTCTTACATTATTGATTTTATAATTACGCAGCACCTAACAATAACGCCTTCAATATTAACAGTATTTCCCAAAGGGTCAAAAAGTGTTATCTCACAAATCTATTAAACCAGTCCTGAAATAAACACATTCCATTCGAAATAAAACGAATAAACACGCAAAGGCACATTAAGAACGATTCAAAACGTCAAAACATCAGATTTCATTCCGAGAAAACAAAACTTGACGATGTTCTGAGAACGCTCGACTGCCATCTTAATAACCACTCATGTAACTTGAACTTATAATTATGCATCGGGTTTACACAATTTAATGTAAACTATATTTAGTACCATTTATGTATAATGCTCACTGGTGAGTCATGGTAATTAAATTACTGGGAACATGTTATCATTTTAATAAAGATTCAAATATTTTTTTAAACAATTATGAACGAATATCAGGTTGCAAATTAGCTATCAACCATGAAAAACATTTTTTCGGGCTACTGAATGTCTTATTAGCTTCCAACATTATTGAATCTATAATAACTGTAGCATAACAATATTGACAATATAAGCAGTACAGACAATATTATTAAACTTCGGTCAAAGAATGTCAATAGCGCCTCATAATCTTTTTATCATAAAGAACAACTTCAAGGTACAAACAGACAAGCGATGAGAACCAAAACTCGAGAGTTATACAAATCCACTCAAACAATCTTGAAGCTCACAATTCCTATCAAATGGAACCCAATATTGTTCTCGAACCAAACGGACGTCAAATCAAAACGTTGTGACGGAACATGCAGGTGCGTGTCAGTAATTAAATAAACATTTAATTACATCTCAAACTAATGTATGTACGAGCATGTACTGAGAGCGTCTTCAAACACGAGATAGTCACGTTGAAGCTCAGAGCAAATAGTGTCTAATCTATTTGGATTCCAGTTCACGTTGTAAACGTTAATTCGGGGTGGTTTATTATTTTTATGAATACAGTAAATCCAGACGTGTTTAAGGATGTGTGGGAACAAAACTGTGTTTAATTTTTAAATGAAACTAATTTTAAATATCAAGTCTTTGTCTTATTTACTTTATTGAATTAGATAAATAACCCGTAAAATGCGTAATTATTAAACTAATGATGTTACTATCACGAATGGTCATAATAACATTTGTACACAACTTCCCCCATATTATATTATTACCTACTAGCTTTCCGCCCGCGGCTTCGCCCGCTTTATCTAAAACCTAATAAATTATATACTAAAACCTTCCTCTTGAATCACTCTATCTATTAAAAAAACCGCATCAAAATCCGTTGCGTAGTTTTAAAGATTTAAGCATACAAAGGGACATAGGGACAGAGAAAGCGACTTTGTTTTATACTATGTAGTGATGATTGACACTAATACTTACATTCTATTCAATACAATTTTCAATATAAAATATACACATTTGTAGCCTTGCGTTTTCACAGCGACATAGCCTGCGGTTAGCTGTAATAGTGTAATGTTATGTAGACAAGTGATATAACGGCGACCCCACCTTGCGCGTCTCACGCGATAGGGTGACTTACTGTACGGTACACTCGAACAGAACTGTGCACGTTTAAATTGTGTTTGTAATGATAATAATTAATTCCATACACTATACTCGTAGGTTTTTTTGGTGCTAGACTTTCACGCGCAAATGCTAATAACATACAGCTTGACAAACTGACGGTTTAAGTTGATTGATGACAGGTGTCAAACTGTTGTTGTTAATCAACAACAGCTGTTAAATGAAGCATATCGTTTTTTTCTTAACTCCACAATGTTATTGAACTATAGCGTCTCGATCAAGCATGCAAATTATTTAACAGAAACCCGTAATTACATCGCTGAGCATAATTAAAGTTTAACTCTTTTCCTTGCAACTGTACCGAGTCGGACGTAGAGTTTTTGAATTATTATTAATCATCATACGCTGTACGCTTGGTTATAACGAATAAAAATGCAAAAAAAAAAAACACATTTAATTTCAGCTAGACGAGGGGAATTGGCGCCCTCTCTAATTAATTAGATACCCACCTGCTATAAAACATACTGCGTGGCTAAGTTCGTCAGTGAAAATATTTTTCCAAATAGTTAATTACGTGTCACGAATTTGATAAGAGCGTGTTTTAAATATTTATTTTACATTTTAATTAACAGTCAGCTGTCGCGAACAGTTTTAACGCAAAGCCGTTTACAATAACTGTGTGTTTGTGTGAAATATTTTGGGGTTGAGGGGCAAGAGTCATTACATAATTGCGGTTAATATAATGTTTGTTAAATGCGCATTCACATAAATTAAGAACTGCTGTTTACGTACTGTATAAACAATTTTATACAAAACATACACAGTATAATATATCTAATATACAAGTACACTTTACATATTGATTACTTATGGACTTAAATTTTGGATTCATTGACCATATCTGTTGACAAGTAATAAGTGTAAGACAATTTATCGGTTATACTTATCCGAGAGAACAGATAAATTATGATAATGATTTAAAAATTTAGTAAATGCTTTTTAAAACGGTATATCAGAAGCCTGTTTCAATTATACCTTTGGGAGCATTTGTCAAACCCGCCGGTGGGTGGCGGCCACATATCGCTACGGACTCTATTTTTACATTCATTTCAATAAATCGCTACTCAAAAATTTTGGAATCATGTAACGATATCTCTTTTCAAACTATTGTGTGGTCGAACATTTAACGTTTTGAATTATTATACCATTCTTAGCAGTTTCAAATTCGAATAAAGAGATGCGTTGTCGCATACAATTGATATGTAAATTTAACAAAGAGAATCTGTAGAAAATTATTGTACACATATATACAATATTGTTATCTTTTCAAATCATCTTGGCTTTGTATTTAATGAATTAATCTTTCCAACTCTGCCTTTGAAATGAATTTCATATCAAAGCTTATTTTAAAGTCTTCCCGCTTATAACCTTATAACTGGTAGTATCAAGACATTTAATAAATGTCAGATAAATGAGCAATAATCCGAGGCAGTCATTGGCCGGATCATAACCAAACATCTTCGGTAAGTCAGAGAGGAGTCACGGCGAATGAAAAACGACCTCCATTAAGGAAGTGAATACATTTAAAATAATCGGCTTAGTCGTCCGACGTTGACGTATATTCGTACTTATCTCACGGAGATACCGACACAGATATCCAGAACTAATCCCTTACACAAACATCTGAAAAAGACTCGGCACTCCTTGTTGGGCGACGCGAGTAATTGAATGGGCTACGGCCGTCTCTTCGATTTGAACAAAAGTGTCTAATAATTTATGCCTATAATCTGACGCGCGCCTCGCTCGCAACGCTTTCATTCGTTTTTTGGAATCACTACACTGCTCTTTGTTGAATTCAGATATTAAGTTCACAATGGCGGCGACAGTCACAATATTACTAGCGTGCGCGTTCTATATCCAGTTCTTTATTCGCTGTCAAGCCACAGTATTTATATGTAGCTGGATTAAGCGACAGATACCAAAAACTCTGCGTTATTTTGATTACTGAAAAGGATAGATTGAGTTCACGTGTCTTTTGACTTGATAGTCCATAATAACATTTTTTTATAAAGTATGATAAGACTCCTGGTTAACATGCTCAGGACGTCGCAAAAATGTTTAATATAATACGCAATTTTTCATCTTTGAAGTATAAACTAACGGTAATAGAATAATACAGAAACAAACGCACGGAATTAACTTTAACGATTCATTTAAAGTTTGTGAAGCAGCATATCAGGAAATGGCCATTATTTTTTAAGGACTTCCTTTGACGACAGGCGCCATGTTTACTTTTACAAAGACGTAACTTTTAATGGAGTTACAATTATTAGACCTTGAAGATTCGACGTAAATAAATAGAAACTCTTTGGCCTTTTCCGTTCATATCTTAAGCTTTTTATTTTGTTTGCTTGTCGTTTGATTTTGATACTTCAATGTTAAATGAATTTGCTATTTCTCCTTGTATTTCTCTTTCCAATAACCGTATGTTTTAAAGTGACATCATAACAATTTCAGAACGACGAACAACAAACACAACACAGACTAACCAATTACAAGTGCAATTGAAGTATAAACAGCAAACTACTCTGTACATTTCCATTTATTTCAGAAACATTAAAGAACAGAAGGGTACAAAAGTAAAAAGTTTGAAACGAGTCGATTCAAAACTGAAAGCTGAACGAAGTTGACATAAACGTTTAAAACAAAACTTGGCAACAGTGAATACAGGTTGGAAACAAAACGGTCCAATCACATCTGCTACAAAACCGATATTACTGGGATTGCTGAGCGACAAAAGTTCCCACATAAAACAGGAAGCAACGTGCGCCATGTTCATACAAAGTAACAGCTTTGCAAACGCTTTTAACTATCTACTTATGTTCCAGCGAATACCGCTACAGCCTCTCCTCTATGTTTATTTTAATTAACAGCAAATTTGCTATTTATATTAATAGATTATATGAAATTATCTATATTTTTTTTACAAATTAAAAAAATACCAAGATGTCTTTTACTTCAACAAATACAGTATGATGTTTGCTAATGTTAATTATAGTTAGGCCATCAAATTCTGTGGACACTCTACGATCTACATATTATACAGCTCATGCATCCTCATCAAGTACCTAACTAAATAAAAAATAACACAAGCATACTTCCTTACATACGTAGCCACCTACAATTCACATTGTGTGATTTGCAAAATTACAAGCCACGAGCAATTGTATTACAAATAACCACTCCACTAATGACAAGGAAAGAAACCGGAATGATAGTTCAAGCTCCGCTAATTAAGGGTATGGGTGCTGTGGACTGTGGTGAATGAACACAGAATAAAATACGGACTAGCTCAGTATTCCCGTGCCGTTTAATCAAACAAGAACTATCGATTCAACTAAACCGTCGATGTGTCTCCAATTAGACTTTACTGCCGCGGAATAAACAACTACAAATTCTGCTACGAGTTCTCTATACATTAGTATTCAATAAGCAGCCGAGTTTAAAATTTAACCCAGATATATTAATTGATAATAACCGCCGTATTTGCCGACTCAAACATATAGCGGCTTATCGAATTATATTACTGCGAACAAATTTATAGAACCAACAGAGCTAACGGTTTAAAATTTCATCACATACATACGATGTGTAATTATTTCGAGGTAAATCATATTAAAAGGGTCTTTTAAATGTATAAAATTCATCTTGAAATCTTTATTTATGTTTACGTTTTAAAACTAATTGGATTTTTCTTTACAAATATACGCCTTAGTTTTCAATTAAAAATATTTGTCTAGGCGGAGTACTTATAAGTATTTAAGCTTGCATTTCTCCACTCATAGTTGCCTTATAAAAATATTTCCTATGTGACTTCGAAAGACGCTTAACACTCATAGAGTGGCTTCCACGTCGTTGCATTTGTATGAATTATGAGTGTATCTAAACTTGAAATAACGTTTTGACATCGCTCAGCTCTCGAGTGTCCAGCGAGTGTACAAATAAATACAATTACGACATTTCCAAAGGGAATCATTTTGAAGTGTATGTCTACTTTAGTATGTGACTTTGCATGAAGTTTTATACGAGTAGTTTTGAGCTAGCATTCATTAATTAATATTTTATCAAGACATTTATGTTCACAAACAAGAAATGTCACTTATATCGTAGTATCTCTCAAACAATAAACTATTTTAAAACGTTTTATTTCAGGATATTAAACTAAAAAACATTATAATATAAAAGTAACATTAAAAGGTGCGTAGCAGATATATCCATTAAAGCTTACTCGAAAATAGCTTCCATCTTAATTCTTTTAATATCCAAAGAAGCATAATAAAATTAAATTGCCCCTCTAAAACCACGACCACACTAACGGACGCCTCGATGACTTGATAAACTATTAGTTTAAAAACACTGAAGACAAACGCATTTACGAACACATAAATGCATCAAGGCGTCGCCTAAGATAGCAGCCGCGACGTTTGAATTTAAATATCGGATGATCGGTTTGTTTCTTCTATATTTCGTCGTAACGTATGGACGTTTAGACACCCCCTTCCGCGCCGTCAACTCTGACGAATAAGTTATTAACGCTTCAACCAGCTGCTTTACACAAATCAAAGAACCTATCACTGAACTCGCGTAGCACGCTCTCCGTCACGTCTTTATGACCATTTTATGAGCTCGTCCATACACCACTTTCAGAGTTCAGACACGCAGAAAACCATTTCAAATTAATAGAGTTGGCTACGAGCGCTTTTTACACATAACATATGAAAATCTGCAACATTAATTGTTTTATGGGGCGCTAAATCTGTATATGTAATTAATCCCTATTTTATATGTTTTTCTTTTATTTTTTTCTTATCTTCTGTACCTATGTGTGTGTTAAATAAAGAATCTTGTATTTTTATTTGTATTTGTAATCCCAAATTTATGTTATTGATGTTAAATGACTCAATACATTATCAAGCGATGCCATAGCGATGCATACCTTTGATATACAAACGGAGCGAAATTACTAAAGCCAGCGAAATTTAAGCGACCTCGCAAACTCGTCAGCAATAATTCTACTTAACACTGATACACTGAGGTGAAATAGAACATTATAATTTACTATCTCATATCCACAGAGTAACTTGTGTTTTATGTGGGCAATTTTAAGAGCTATTTTTCGTTACAATAAGTAGAAAACACATTTTGTCAGGTGTTTCACGTCGTTCATTTCGGCGTGCAATATCTTAGCACGCGACCCGACTTGTCATCGCACCGGGTTGGAAGGTAAAACGAGTGGTTATAAATTATTTACAATTCCGCGCGAACGTCGAGTATTTGTCACCCCGGGCCGAGGCGGGTATTAAGATATTGCTACGTATTCCTGAGGGCCTCATTACGACCCAGAGTGGGCACACGATACCTCTAATATTTCATCCTTAACCTTCACGAAAACCCACTAAGAAAATAGCAATCAACAAATTGTTCTTACGTCTTTCTTACCTATGTTGTTAAATAAATTGTTTTTAAATAACACCGAATGCACTTACAAGCATTCCATTTAATTCCCCATACAGTCCGTGGGAAAATGCTTAAAACTTGGCGCAAAATATTTGTGTTACATCAAAATAATCGGAATACGACTGTGAAAGATTTTATAGGCAATTAATGTGATCGTTTAGGTTAAATTGAACCAATTATTGTGAATTTTAAAAGCTAAAATATTTATGGAACAAATTTTACAATGTGGACGCTAAATTGGTTCCCAAAATTAATAGAGCAAACCGACACCGTTATTTGTATTCTGACATGTTGTTTACATGTCTCGACATTTACATACATGTTTTAAAAACTATACAAAATAGGATGATCATTAATTAAACATTTATATGAGTCAATTAAGTCATCCATCAAATAAAAAAGTAAAGTCACTGTGAAAAAAATGTGTCTTCATCTGGTGATGCGATCACATCGACGCCCGCAGCGTCCCTACCACCGTTCAATTACTTTCACAATGAGTATAATATAATAAAGTCATCATATAGCCGGCTGGAGTTATAATTTTCATTATACGAGAATTAAAGAAATGCTTTCAATGTTATCTCGAGCGTGAGTCGCGTGTGAGGAACTGAGATGAGCATTATTAAAAAAGCACATGTGGCCCGAGATGCGTATCGCAGCGTTCGTTAATTACTTTTGACACGCAGCATATGATTCAATTATCATATGATTTATACGGAGCTTTGAGCAGGACGCGGGGGTAAACTCGGCTTATTTAAGCGTTAACTGGCCCGTTATTTCAAAGTATCGCGTTGCTGACAGATGGCAAGCCAATTCTCACAGTAGCTGCTTTTTGGAATTTTAAACATGCTACCGAGTTGTGCGGGCAAATATATATAAAAAAGGGTTTCAAATCTGCGGGTTCCCATCTAGGTATATGATATAATATTATGTAATAAAAAATCATGATGCACGCATACGGGATTACGGGGTCATTTCGTGTGACACTGAATTAATCATTCTCGACGTAGTAAGTATTTTTAATAATTCAACATTCAAGTCCTAATATGCAGAAATATTAACTCGCTTAAAATTCAAATTCAGCTTTTAAAATCTGCATACTAATTAATTACGCCCGCAGTTTATTCTTCGTTCAAACTTTATTAAATTTAACGTAGCTCAAATATAACAAAAACAAAAGGTATCCCTTGTGCATGTGCGGTATCCTAAACTCGTTATGTATGCATAAATATGTTGCAAGAGCATTTTCTCATCCCATTAAGCAGATTGTCTCAAACGGATAGTGTGTAACACTATTCTAAACGCATAAATTATACAATCGCGTGCCGCATCTTAGAATTTGGGTGTTAGTCTCACAAAAACCTAATTTTGCTTAACTAATCCGTCCCTTGACCACATTAGTTAGTTCTTAATCGCTTTATACACAAAAGATAGCTGTGTATGTTCGTCGGCTTTAAACTTAAGCTATAAATAAATACTAATTACAAGTAAAACATAAAGATAGCATCGCGATCCAAATTCTTAGGATTATGAAGCCGCAATGAACTGTGTCGTATAAAAAAACGTGTATACCATAAATTGTAAATCTTCCGTGACGCGTAATGGTCTTACCGGCTTATTTATTAGCGTAGCTCGTTTCGAATGAACCGTTTAATAAATATTATCACACTTTAAGTAGTCAACAAACGTGAGAAGATAGCTGTTGACCCGATTCGTGATATTTGTCTCGTTTTCGGGATTAAAATTGATCGCTGCCGAACGACAATGTCTTCTGTTTGTCGAATATGTCTTTTGTAAATAACGCAGATGGTTTATGAGTTCGCTTTGTAAGATTTAACGTCTTAGAATAATTAGTGAGGATTTAAAATAGCTCTTGAGTGTTCTTCAATAACAAAGGAGCGACCCGCCGCCGAAGTGCAAAAGGGATCTCCGTTTATTTCTAAAGAGATTTCAATGACACCACTTACGCTTGCATTTGGCAGCAGGTATTTTTTCATACATCCGGTAAATTAAAACATTCAATAGTCACAAGTGTGTATTGAAACGGGAAAGCAATCAGAGTACAACGAACACAGAAGTGGCATTTAATAAAATACAGCAAAAAAATCTTAAAACACTTTGTAAAATGTACGATGGAACGGTAAATCAATGTCTATTTATCGGCTTAGCTTCTTAAAGATGTGATGTTGTATTTGGGTTGAATCATTGCATAATAACATATAATAATATCACATCCAGAAAATAAAAACAATTCTATAAACCTGAATTTGAAATATACGCAGGAACCGTCCATGTCAAATAGAAAAAGAAGAAAGTATGTTAAATTAATAGAAATATGTATGTAAATCCTGACAAGCATTAAAGAGGAACACAATTTAAAAATAGTTGAATAAAGAACTGTACAGAGGAATTCAATGTAAATAGTAGCCACGTAACAATGGAGTAACAAAGTCATTTAGTGGGGCAATGTCTTGGCGGGGTTCCCACATTTGCTACCACATGGCTTGCATTAAAACATCTCCGATAAAGTGTATTCAATAAATCCGGATTACTTGTCACTGATATATTTACACCGACGGAAAAATAGAATTTCCAAAATAGTTTTACGGTCCACGAACGGTGGGTTCATAATTCACTGGTTTATACTAATGGTAAATTCTTTTTAAGTGGAGGAAGTGCGTGTTATTGCAGCTTATATCCCGAAGTTACCCGCTGAGACATTCGAAGCACCCGCCCGTTTTTTGTGACAGACCAACCGAGTGCCATAAATAATAGGTAGGGGTCGTGCTATGCGAGTTTTGTAATAAATTCGATGCTCTTTTGGTAGCAAAGTACGATTGAATTATGGTGATGCGTTAAGCCAGCTAACGCGGTTGGAATCCGTTTTTATTTTCTTTTCATTTCGCTAAGCCTGCACTCGTTGCATTTGTATCCTTGCTTATCCTCCAAGAGAAGATCTGCTGTTGCTTAAACTCGCTCGTATATTGTTTCTTTTTATCTTGCGTTCTTCCTGCTCGCAGTCTTGTATCGGGTTACGTTGTACTCCCAGCCATTTGAAAAAGACAACACGCAGATGGTTCGTTCGTATTGGTTTTCTCTTAAAACAGTGCACTTTTAAACCACCCGAGACTGTCAATATTCCTTCGGTACACATAGGTGTATCCAGTTCGATATACGAGTAAAGTAAGATGAATTGATGCAGCGCTGGAGAAAATCTAACAGAGAATAAATGTGTTTGTATTACTTTAAATACATTAGAAATGGATTGATTTTAGGTATTCTTATCTATATTATTCAGAACTGATAAAGATAATTAGAAATATACATCAATAACGACACAAGTTTTGACATAGACATAAATAAATCTCCGGTCGTATTCTGCTTTCACGACACACGCTTCCGGCACTTTAAGAACAAGATATGCAACGGCAACATTAAAGAGCCTTTATTTTAATACCTGTCACTGGTAGCTAAGAGCACAGAGTATAGTGTTACCCTCGGGAGTCGGTCGGTGGTCGGCCGCGACATGACGTGCCGCGCGCGACCGCTCGCGTCAAGAGTGCCTCTCAAATTACCCCCGGATAAGTCAATCATTGGAAACGTCCACGTCCACGTCCACATTTGCCCAAAATAAAACATTGAATGTTGCGTGTGGCGCTCCTGGCATAATGCGTTGCGACAGCCGACATGTTTTGTGCGAGAAAATAAAATTGATGGCACAGGGACCGCTTCAGACTTAAATAGCGCGGTATTCGTGTTCGAGCTAAACGCTTTTGTCTATTTTATAACTGGCGTCATGTCTCCTCGACTCGCTCTTTACATTTTCGTTTCATATTAGTTTTGCGACGGTCACTAAAATTGTTTCGAACAATAGGCTAAATTAAGGGTCGGCCGCTTATTAAAACGATTGTCGCTAAAGCTTGTTAAACTGTTGAAAAGGATGTAATTGGACGAGTGTTAGAGAAACCGGCAACCGGGTCCAATTTCCTGCTTTCGCCGCAGTCTTTCGACAAATAGCTCTTTGCAAATCAAACAAGGGGTCGTCTGGATCCACATATCAGCATCGTATTGTTTCTCTCTCATCATCGGACTGACCAGAGGCGTTTCGATTATCCGCCCTCGAGAACAAAGCCTGCGACCGCACAACCAAGTCAATTACATAGTTCAACAACTCAGCCCTTATAACTTTCATGAGCCACCGCCGGAATACAGAAAAGGGTATCTGTTTTCAATACGTACGCGCGATGCGATTGACCCTTTTGAGTGTCCGCATTGACTTTTAAATTACTAATCCCGCGGGAGTAAACAGAAACAGAGCCTCGGGCGGCGCTTGTTTGCACGGTCGAGTGCACTCGCATATCTTCATTAGCCGTCATACCGAGCCGACTTCTGTTGCTTGCTCAGCACTCGTGTGGGCATTCCGAACAACGGGGTGAGAGCGAGCCGTCTAGAACTAAGTACTTGACACAAATCCTTTATTTCCACTGCAGCGCTATTCCATTCCCTGTCTTCCTCTAATGACGGATAAGGCAATACTGCGCCCTAATTTTTACTTAACTTCCAAGCCGCACTTTAAATAGTAAACAAGTAAAGTAACCACGTAATTATGTACGCAGTAATAAAATACGACGAGCTTAACGTGTTGCATTATGCAAACATGCACATCAAATTGATAAAATCTTAAAATACGTATACGGGACTTAATTAATTGAATTAACATTTTAATCAAATCTAGTTTGTACATATAAATCGTTGTCCGGAAATAATTTAAACTAGCGGCCATTATTTTAGTCAGTACAGAAAGCGTATCTATGAATGTTTATCTAAACATCTGAATAAGAATGGTAGGGACGGTTGAACGAGGCAGGTCCGTTGGGACGCAGCCATGCGAGGCTATTTCATCTGATGGCTATATACCCCGTTTTTTACGTCAAATACACTCTACCCTTCCATGCCGAATGAATTACTTAATTTTTCCACGCTCAAGCGAACCAAGGGAGCGCAAATATCGAAATAAATTAGCGGCACCCGTTTGTTTGCATTAAAATAATAATGATAACAAAGACCTCGCACGTGCATCTCAATTCTTAATAATTATGGTAGCTTAAGCTAATATGCTTACCCAAAATCAAACAAATCATACTAATGTAAAAGAAACGACTTGAATAAAAGAAGTGACATCCAAACAGGAAATACTTCATTCGAAATAAACCTTATAATTACAGTCTAATTGAAGCTCGTTTGAATAGTGTATCCGATAGTATACATAATAACATTTGTCTCTAAATTGTTTTGTCCAATATTGACAATAATTAGGAGCCTATTTTGTGCGACACGGTACTGTAACGGCATGACAACATTTAGTATAATTAATCTACGCTTTTATCCAAAATATTTCAATATATTCCCTTTGTAGTGGAGCGTTCCTCGCATCGCTGGTTATTAATGAGATGAAATTGTTATTAGGAACTATTGAACGAAAATATAAAAATACCCATTAAGTGTTAAACTGCCGTAGCCGATCCGAATTCGACTCGCTAGTTCTAAACTTCTATTGTGCTCGTTATATAAGAAGTGTTTGTGTTTGGGTGAAATTTTTTCAACTCTAAATCAAAAATATAATAAGCTGCTACCTGGGTAAACCATCCATCACGCTCCCTAACCAGAACAATGCATTTTAATATCTTTTTATAAATGGCCACTAAGGTTTGATATCACTATTTGCAAACATTATTAATAATATAATTGCCTACGGCAGATGATTTTATGGCTTCATAAATAGTCTATTGTGTAATTGCACGCCTCATAAGCGAAGCGTTGAGGTGGGTACTACTGTCACTTCGCGCAAAACATCTGATTTTTCAAACTTAAAATGTCTTTATGTATCATACATTGCACTTGTAAGATAATACATACACACACATATTAAGAAAAAACACTATTTTTAACGTTCATGATATTTTTGATGTCATTTTTGTTATTTAAACTAGTTAAAAAACAGTTTAAAAAAGTTCTGTCTTGGACGTCCGTGTGTCTGTATGTGCGGATCCTTTTTCTTGTTAACACGATAGCGACCGAAATACTTTACTAATCGAGTCTTTTTTTTTCTCTTACGCTTGAGTATGCTCAGGAATAGAACCCTTTCATTTTTCAGGGTCTGATTCGATGTGGTTTAATTGTTATTAAATAAACAAAAAAAATATCGACTTTTTTTTTTTTTATAGTGTACTCAAAATTCACCATTATAAACTCGATTCTTTATACTATAAGCCAAGGTTTAAAAAAATAAGTTGGTAGTCAGTCCCTTAAACCTGCGCAGTTTCACATCTAGGTGGGGCCACAAGAAAAATAGCTCAATTATTACGGTACCGCTTTCTTTACTTTTCCAAATGTTTTATTTTATTTCATTTTTATATTTATAGTCACGTACTCTTTATAAATAATCAATTTTATTGTAAAGGATGAGATTATGAGGCGTGCACTTTTGGATTTTCCAAACTATTTTAAAAATAAGTACACTACAAATGCGACTCTATAAACAATTTTAAACTCAAAGGTTCATGCTTAAAATGTATGCCGTATTCAATCTTATTATCTGGTTGATACTGTCTTCATTCGCTTGTTAATTCATTACAATTCAAGGTGGTTGTTAGTCTAAATTGCAGATTAGGAAAGGATACTCGACAGTCCTCCAGCCGCCCACTTTACATTTCACTGAATGTACACATGAGGTTTGGCAAAGAAATTAACATTGTAAATTGTTTAACATCTCTGACTTGAGCTTGAATAATTAAAATGTGAATGATGCTTCAATTATCAACAAATCCTTACGAAAAACAGGATGCGGCAACGGGCCGGAGTCCGTACATTAGAATATTTTAATTCACTTTTATATTCTGTACCCGTCTTACTTTTGCTGTTAAGTTTGAAAAGAAAGTAGAAGTTCCAAAGCCTAAGCTAACAAACGACGTCGCGTATATTTATTATTCAGAGTTTTATGAAAAATGACGGCATTATGATACTATTATACTGAGAACATTTCCTTTGCGGGCAAACTGCCAGTTTACACAATAATTTGGCGTATCCTCAAAGAAAGTTTCGAATACAAACTGATACATAGTAATGTATTTCCATGACACGTACTTTGCATGCAAATGTATTAAACTAGTACTGAGAGATAATGTCTTTGTTTCTTGTGAGCTGAACTACGAAATTATGCTAAATTTGTTTTGTGGCTAACAATTACTGAACTAATAGGTACGCGTTTTGAATAACTGTATTGGTTAAACAGTAAACTGCGACGTTCAATTGGTTGCTGTACCATCTCCAAAGGTTTCTGTGGAAATATTTTACGCATACGCAATAGGAACATTTATTAACTTACTTAGCAGATGTCTACATTGGAACTCGATAACCCAATAGCTTCTATCTGTGTGGCAAACGTTAGAATAATAGAAACATAACATTCTATATGCACATATATAAACATTCGGCGTCGTATAAATGTGCATATCATTACACTTAACAAGAGGTGAGGCGTGTGGTCCTATTCCGATATTCAGCTTGTGTTTTTTTGTTTCACTAGCTTTAGGGATAGACGATAAATTAACGGAGCCACGCCGAAGCGCTCAATTTTTCTGGTAATTTATTTTGACACGGACACATTTAACGAATATTAATGGGACGGAAATATTTCACAAATATATAAACCATTTTTTATACGTGCGTTCATTAGCTCTACATTATGCAAATATCTGTTGATTTGTAAAAATCACATCTTTGTAGACTAAAATTAAGTAATACTTTAAAATCTGTTGTTTTTACATTCACGTTTATAATAAAACTAGTTTACCGCCCGCGGCTTCGCCCGCTTTGTCTAAAAACGAATAAATTATATACTAAAACCTTCCTCTTGCATCACTATATTTTTAAAAAAACCGCATCAAAATCCGCTGCGTACCTAGTTTTAAAGATTAAGCATATTATATAGGGATATAGGGACAGATAAAGCGATTTTGTATTCTATGTAGTGATAACTAAAATGAAAACATTGAATAACGTAGGTACGGAACTAAGTTCTATAGATGCTCGCTTCATTTTATTCTTTTTTTATTTGTAATTTATACTCTACAAGCTGAGGCAGTTGTATCTATTAAGATTCTTTCAGCTATAGGAAAGGTGCGTCATGATTAATAGCCGCCAATTACAGGGCTATATATTTTGATGTAGACTTCAAAGTTGGATTACTCATAAAATTCTTGAAATATTACGATAAATTTAAAAATGATTGCCACTGAAACACCAAAACCAGCATTGACTAAGCCGATACAGTTAATTTTATTTTAAATGATATCAAAATTACACTCAAGAGACCTATGGGTGGGGTTATGTATGCATAACCCTAACCAAAATCACATTTTAGAATTCCATTTGCAATTAATTTTGGTGGATAATTTAGGTTACGCATTCCGTTGACCATTAAAGCGTTATACATTTCTGAATAATAAATGTGTAATATTATAAATATCGTTTGAAAGAGCACAATGTTTAATATTTATGGAGATTTAGTTTATAAGAGTTATTCGACTTATATTTATTTCATAAGAAGAACAATGGCCGATACATCAGCGCATGACTCGGCACGATCGACGGACTCTCGCGTGATTGGGATATCCATTGTTTATTCATTTCTTTATTAATATACGTATTCAATAATATTCAATGAAATTAGTTATATATTTCTGATTCTGTGGATGTTTCAAAATATAAATTCGAAGTAAAATTATGATAGCAAAGTAGGCTTTTAAAATATCGATGTTTATATAAATAAATGTTATGTACTTAAGGTTCGTATATATTCAATGAATTCAATCAAATTAATATATAATCATGCAATTTTGACACAACAACAACATAATATACTGAAATCTAATACAACATTTAAAAATACATCTCACATGGCAACCAAAAACATGATTATACCGCCTTGACGTATTATATTGAACGTAATATAAGCGGTGCGGGATCTGCTTAAAATTCAAATATGGCTACATGATAATTAAAAGTTCATCTGTTACATTATCCGAGCACGATATGCTAATAAGAGTATAATGGAGAAGAAAACAATAAGGCGACGTAATAGAATTACTTAATAACGAGCGGGACCCATCAATCACTGATATAGGATACGATCTTATCTGAAATGAAACTCATCATTTATAGATCTGTCCGTCGGCACTGACCGAATATTAATAATAGATTTATATCTAGTCAACTGCAGTTCTTAACGGTAAGTCAAATTTATTGTAAGGTATCACTACCGACAAATTGTAGGGTTCAATGCGCTACATATGTAAAGTGCCGTTGTAATTGAAGCAATCGGACTTTGTTTAATATGACCAGTCAGCAGCGGCTATCATCTCTGAGCACACTTTCTTTTAATGGCGTCTGTAATTATCAACTTCATATGGAATGTTACCAATTTTAGTTGATTTCCGGGAAGCGTATTTTAATTCAAATCGAAACATGTGACCCGTGATCTTTTAGAGAAACTATTAGGGCAAAAGAATCGCTTTAGAATCAGCTTAATTGTTTTCCAATAATGACTCGCCGAGCTCACTATAATTAATTCGCAAATACTAGAGAACTGTTCTATCTAGATTAATTCTTAGATCACTTAAATAACTTTTAATTAAATTAAATGGCTCAAAGCGTTTGAATATAAGCGAGTGTTGAATTAGCATCGATTACTAATTTGCAGAAGTACTAATTATCATTATTATCTACCTATCATCTGACGTGAAGAAAGTTCTAAACGAAATCTTCAAATTGACACATGAATAGTAGTTCAATATAGGCTCAATATACTATACTATATATACCATTCCGAAACGATCCGAGCATTGATAGCCGGTTGTAAACCACTAAAACATTACGACACTGCATTAACGGCTAATAATTCGACCAGTGACGATTACGAAACGTCGCTGTCCGGACGTTTGTCGAGATGCGAGATTAGTATTACTGACAGTGACGATAACTTATTTTTTTTTCTCAGATTCCATAATCGCCGTATCGTGTGGGTACTTTAAAAACCCGTAGATAGAAATGAATGATAAAAACCTTGTCAATATCATTAAAGCTGTATCAACCCGTCTTACTCTTACTTAACGAGATTGTAGGTTTCATATGAGATAATGAATGTATTTTATTACATTATGAGTGTTGAACACGAACATTCTTGTTACTTATTTTGTCAAGCAAAGCTTTGACGCTGAAATTATTCAATTTAGATGTGAGTTAAAATGAGCTCTGTGTATTTCATTCCCATGTTCCCAACTTGGCTCTAAGAAATTATCTGTTTCTATTCTAACGTATCTTATATTGTAATTTTAAATGTAATAGACGCTAATTTGATAATTCTAAACACATTTACATTTTAAATACGCCTCGAAGTATAAAATATTATGAAGTAACAAGCCGATTACAATTCAAACGTATGAAGCATAAATCCATTTACAAATTAATAGATTCTTTACACAGCCCACTCCATAGTCATTTGCATAACACCATCTTATAAGTTGACATAGTGCGGAGCAGTGTGCATACAGTAAAGCGCTTTCCTAAGGCGTTCACAAACACGCTGTAGGCTAACAAATACACAAATATATTCAGCAGGTGTCCACATATTAACATACAATTTCTAAAGTCTAACGCGATTACTCCCTCTTTAGAACCCGGCGTGATCAGCTTTATGAATGTACTGAGCTTAGATTATGAGCGAGATTATTTGAATAAACATAGAATTTTAAATGTGTTTACAATTATGGAGTGACTCGGAATAAATTCTTCGCATAAATTATAGATGGTTTATGAGATATTCCCGTGACCGTTTAAAGAATTAAGGAAATGTTTGGTTATGATACACACGAAACGTTTACGAATAATAATTATTAATTATTATCTTCATGTTTAACATTCAATGAACATACGTATTACGTAGAATCGGTTTTATGAATAGACTAATACAAGCTGAGTTTGCCAAATACGTATCTGATTCATAAATAAATAATCATGAAACTGTCTCAATAATTACGCGATACACATATTCGCAAAATACATGTTCATAATTTATGAGACATATTACGAGAAGCGTTAAATGTATCATGACGGTAGCTCGGATATGGGACCATCCATAAAGTATGTCACACTAATTTCATGAGTTTTTGAGCACCCCCCCGTCCTTGTCACAGGTGGTCACATTTCTAAGACCTCCCCCTCCCTAGTGTGACGTCACATGTTTTGCAATTTAACATCGAAAAATTATTAAATTAAAACAGCAGTTACGAAATTAGTTTTATTTCCATTTAAATTAAGTACTTTTTTATGAAATCAACATAATATCAAATATTTGAAACAATAACAAAAAATAAACTAATGAATAGGCATTGAATAGGTAAATATAAATTGTCAACAAAACAATTTAAACGATTAGTTTATTAACAAGCAATTAGTACCTCTAGATTTTTAAATGTGATGTCACGAAACTTAGGACCCCTCCCACCCCTTGTCACACCATGTCACACTTTGTCGACCCCCTCCCCCCCTCTTTACGTGTGACGTACTTTATGGATGGCCCCTATCTTCCTACACGGCCTTTTATTGTCATAATGGAAATAGAACCGGGAGTGGGCCGGTCGTTATTTCATATTTACATGAAATTAACCTTTCATAATAGTTTGAATAGTTTGCGAGGCAGGAAACGTTCAACAAACAAAGCGCATTAGATTGTAGGCCACCCTCGTCCGACTCGGGGCTGCAACGCCTACTGCCTCGTGAAATGCACTGCCTACTTCTATTAAGATAAACTCACATTTATCGGTGTAAATTTTGAATCACAATTTACAATATTCGAGTAACCTCTCTATATTTTGCACATTTAATAGACTGTGTTTGTGTTGCTCGTTATAAACCGTATTCAATAAATTTACATCGTATATATTCAAACTTAACATGTACTTATTCACAAATAAACACAAAACAAATATTTACCACGTCAGCGTCAAACGGAATCCAAAACACAATTATAAATATTCAAAGGAAATTAATCTGTAAACAAAAGCTTTCTAATCACACTCACTTCCTTAAAAGCGTTCGAACAATAAACAGCGATATCTTAAAACGAATGCATAATATAAACAAATTAAAATACCGAAGCTATTAATTAATTACACGAAGTATCCGGCATTGAATTAGACGATAAACCTGGAAGACCAATGGTCCGAGTTCCAACGTTGAGAAATCGTTCATTATCAAGTTATGAGACTTATTATTTGGGGGACGACTTTTATTATGCTGTAAATACTTTATTCGTTGATAAGGAGCTACGATAGATAAAGCAAATTGATCGGGGTAGAAAGCTGTATACTTTATGTGTACGTGGGCGCGTTTAATTGAAACGACGAGATTACGTATGTGTGAGTATACGACACTGTAGACGGAAGACATTGTTATTAGTAATTAACAAGAAGCTTATATCTAATACACTGGAGATTGCACTATGACCATTGACTTGTCACAAGAAAATATAACCTTGAATGACGTCAGTGTTGTTTTTTGTCTCTTTCTGTGGGTGACCACACTGGTTTGTATATTCAGGATTTTGCGAAATAGAAAAAACTAAAAATCATGGTCTATAAATAATAACGACATATATTTTTAACAGTATTAATTATATTATAATATTACTGGCCATACTTTATAGGTACATACAATTTTAATTGGTATAGAATGATAGTTTTAAATAACTCTTGGCTACAAAGCCTGGATATGAACCAATATATAGCATTAACATCCTTTGTAATTAGAGGAAAGTTGTGTTTTGCATCAGATGCTGTTTACCAAATTGTAAGCTACTCAGATCTTCTTTTTAAACGCGTTGCTTCGACGGGTCAATTTCAAGCCAAAATCATCAAAGAAAAACTGTTTATAATAAACGCCTTGCACAAATTTCAGCTAACTTTACAAAGTTTATTTTTCAAAAGGTATTTTTTTCTGGGTCGTAATCCTCAGTAATTTTACCCTTGATGGGCACATATATTTCTTTTTATTTTACTTCTTGGAAAGCTGAAATACCTAAAACAAAAAATATGAGGTAAGTTAAAAAGTATAAATTTCAATGTAACACATGTGAGTGCAATACCGATGTCGAGTGTTGTTTCATTACTAGTAAAAATCTTGAAAATGGTGTTCTAAATTTCATCATAATATTGTTATTACAATATATTCTCTTCACTATCCATAAAAACTCGTCATCATGGTTACCTTACTTGTTAATTTTGTTTATTGAAAACTTGTTGAAAAATGATAAAGTATTAGGAAAATAACAAATTTAACATGACTGCTTTCTAAAATGATGCAAAATTTTACAATTTTTGCCATTGAAATGATTCTAAACAGGTAAATGCAGGAGTATTGACGAATATTGTAAATAACGTAAATATACACTTGCCTGTGAAATTCTATGCCAGAATTTGGTGTCCAAACACTTCTGCAATTTTTCACAATGCAATACATTATTTATATTCGGAATATATTTAATATATACGCAACAATATTAACTTAAATATTCGAAGCGACGCAATTTTTTTGACACTTATGCCATATTGTCAAAGTGAGAGTTGCTACAATTTTATTATGGTAACTACCCATAATCAGGGAGTATCGCTTTTTAATAATTGGTCCAGATACTTATTTTATTTAGCATAAATAATAATTGTCTCATCCAACAATGCTTCTGAATGACGTTGTTGGCAATTTATCAACAAACTCATGTACAAAAACTAACCTTTTGCACAGAATATTACGGCATACATAGTAGCCTTGGGAAAACTTCGTATTAACAGTGGCAATACCAAGTTAGGTGTGAAAGTGATAAAACACAACAATTTTCTTGTTACACGTCAAATGTTCATACCGAAATCTCCAGTGTATAAGATATAAGCTTCTTGGTAATTAACATAATTATGACATGAAAGAATATATTAGGGAAGTATTTCATTTTAAATCTTTTGGAAACAGCTTTGAGTAGACGATATTGTTATTGGTTTTATAAGGAGAAAAATGTTAACAACTATTATTATTTTTATTTATATGAGGTGCAATGAAAATACACAATTTAATGAGACCTTCTTAATAAAACCTATATTATGTCTACTTCTTCAAAATACTATATTTTCAAGAACCACATTCATTGTGTCTTATTGCCATATTTTCCGATAAAATAAAGTACATAATATTGATCGAAAGGTGAAACATAAATTACGCACATCAAAAGCTTTTCAAAGACCTTAGTATATAATACATTAATAATACAACTAAGATAATTCGGCGTTACGCAAGAAAATATCTCTTAATTACGACACACGCAGAGCGTAACCGAACTTGAATTAGATATAATGACTGTCGGTTATATTTTTCTGGAATTCGAATTACAAAAGGACGACGCGGTCCGAGCTCGCATCGACGCTTGACGGGCAGCTGCAGAATGAAATTATGAGCATTTTTATCCCTCGACCGGCCTCTACACCTGCCCTACCCGCGATTGACACCTACCCCATTATGACTCTTCGATATACTAAAAAAATCTGTACAATAGCCCCGATGCAGCCGCCTGAGAAATCATTGGCCCTTTATAAAGTGAGCTTATTCATTTTTACATCTTCATACAATTCTGACCATTAGGCGAGGCGTGTGGGCAGCGTGGGCTCGATGTTAAATAAAGCTATTGTTGAACCTAACAAAACGTCCAAGTGAACATCTTCATAGAACGATGTCTCCTTATTTCTATTGTTAGCTTTAATATCTATCACGGGAGCGTTATTTTTCATTGGAATTTATGGCTAATTCCACGTTATGTTTACCGAAAACTTTCTGAATGGTAGCCTATTGAGTTGCTTAAAGTTATAGATGAAGGCGTCAAATTCGACACTGTTTGTTAAAAGTACAGGGAGCGTGTTTGACACTAATGATTTACGACAGAACTTTACAAATTCGGCATTAGTTTTACAAAAGGTTAATGTAAATTCAGTCGCACGTACTTACTTATCTTCACATCTAAGCAGGTCATCATCATTGCTATAAATAGCTTATTGATATGCATCTCAAATTGCCAAGAAAGTAATGAAAATAAAGTTATTCTTTGGATTTAGAGTGCGGTTGAATAACTATGTGTCACCTAACTGATGCTAACCGCAGGTGTGGATAAAAAGTACACAACCGCAGCCTGCAAACAAACCGCAAACTCGCTCACGGTGCAATCATCTCGCAATTCCGCTCTATATTTAGAAAAGTACTTGAGACTAGATTAGATACGGAGCAAGGTGTACCGTCACACGAAACCACACGCGCTTAAAGATGCTGTTCTTTTATTAGTACCATAAACAACCGGGCTACAATAACTAGTTTGTTTTAGTTTGTAACCCAAGTAATATAGGGGGATAAAATGTTCGATACGATCATTACCCTAGAGACCGTAATTAAATGTAGACACCAAATCGTCTTCTGCTAACGACAGTACTGCGTTAATGATTGCGGTCGACAGTCTTATTCGGAGAAACTGAGCCTTTCCGTTATGAGGCGAATACTAGGGGAAGATACTTCGTTAGCCGCCTTTGTTGTAATGATCCGTTTAATTCCAATACTCACTCTTATAATCTCACTGCCCTTTAAAACTTAAGTTGGTTATGTTTTTGGTCCACTGTTTCAATAAATTGTAAGCGATTATATTCGATTAGAAGCAATAAATCATGTAAGGTACATTTTCTATTAAATAATAAGTAATTTATTCGGGACTAAACATAAACACCTTAATTTGTATGCATTAAAGCGCCAGCTCTTCCCATCACGATGTTATAATATCCGTTCATACGAGCAGCTTTATTTCACAAAATCACGTGCTTCTGTCATCCTGTCCGAAATCTTTCTTTTAATCGCTTGGGTGCTTTATATTTGCGATTCATATGCGGTGCTTTGACATGATAAATCGCAAAGCTATTTTAATATTCACCGCAGATCTGGCAGTTCCTTTGATACTTTTTACGTTACCCTTAGCTATTGTTTTTTTCTGAGTTCGTTTAGACATTCTGTCAGTCAGTTGGAGATAATTCAAATTAAATACACCTACCGCGCGCGGCCGCTTCGTGAATATTAAGGAGCGGGGCGCCGCGGCCGCTGCAGCAACATTCTCACTGGAATTGGAAATGGAGGGCAATATTTTGTTCGAAATTCAGTATATATTGCGTCGTTTAAAGACAAATTTCGGGGCGTTTGCTATAAGATTATGCTTACTGGTACCGTTATTTCTATGTTTATACTGCCTCTGTTGTCAAAGATTATACCTTTGACAACATAATTAGCGATGCTTTTTGATAGAAATGTTCGCAAAAAATGCACAATGACTTGTCTTTGCACCCCCTGATGCATAACGTTTCTTGCGAGCTCCTTCGTTAGAACGTAATAGAAACACAAGGCGATACGTCTCTGCCTATTATAGTGCCTTGGAAAATATTACGTCTAGACTGAGAAGAACGTGGTGAAACCAAAACGAATGCTCTAAGATCTGACTTTAGTTACAAGACTGCAGGCGGCCTATTGTTAGCGTGATATGCCATCGTAAATTCTCCGTGAACTACCGACGTTCGGATTTATCCCACTGCAATTACAAAATATAATTAAACGATAAATATCTTGGCTTTCAACTTAAGGAGATTTCAATGCAATAAATTCAAATTGTACATTGTCGTATTTGCTAATAGAACTAATTAGTTAATGCCATTGTGCTTTGAAGCTAAAAGTTCTTTGCATGAATACTATGGACAAAACTGTTATACGAAAGTCACTACATAGCGTTTATAATACCATTTGTACAAGACATATTTGTTTTAGGAACCGCACTACCGAGTGTTAATGTTCTACGTCGTTGGAACTGTTCTGTGGCCGTCCCGTTGGTAACATTTATTTTAATCTGGTCCTCTTTCGCTTTATACGACGTCGTTAAGCCGCGCTCATTCTTTATTTATATGTCTGCACCTGCAAAGTCCTTTTGATTCCACTACTTCAGCAAATCTAGAACTGTGTCGGCTTTATTGATCGAATGCCTCGGTAACGCTTATAATTATATAATTATATGGTAGGTATGTAGAACGGTGCACGTCTGACGGTGAACATTTAATTAAGACGTATTGTTCCAAGTACCCAGGCATGACTTTTAAAATTTGCCGCTTTTGTGGGGTTCATATTCAGAACGTAACATAACTTCCGCCCTCCCTGTATGAATGAAATGAACGCTTGTCATGCCAAATTTTGTATGTAGCTTATTTATGTTGAAATACGTAATAAAATATTTTGAAAATGTTAAATAACATGCCATATTAACTCTATTAGATACGCCTCCGTAAAATTAAACAAAAACGTTATGTTAAAAATTTAAACCACACAGATGTAGATTATTTCAACTGTATTTTATACATTTTTGAAAGGGACAAAAGCGCTTAATTGCACGAATAATAAATGTTCCAGATTATAAACAGCGTACCGTTATTCTTTGAATAGCCTTTGCTTATTGATTCGTTGTTTTGATAGGGGAGACCGGGTTTGGTTGTCTCACGGGTTGGTTGTCACAGCGGTCTTAACACAAAACTGATCTATCGAATAAGTCTGTTGAACAGCGTGGCAAAAGCGATATAGTGACAACGCTGTCCCCACTTCGCGTCAGACCGCTCCGATCTACCGTGAGGGCTTCACAAGTGTTTATTGTTTTCGCATAGCAAAAGTAAATTTTAGTACTGCTGTGTCGAACCTCGTTAGTATACGTTCTTGTTTTACAGTAATAATCTTTCAGTTCATTTGATGATGATGAAATGTGTTTTATAATATCGTAGTATAGTTTTTTAGATATTCATTGATCGGAATTTATTTTCAATGTTATTTTTCTAAAACGTGTTATGGGGCTCGTTGTCACAAATTTTCGGGGGCTGATTGTCACATGTGACAAACAGCCCCCTGTATGCGAGCTGAATTTATTTGCGTTTTGAGGTTGTTTGTTTCAGCCGTTAATTTTCAATCAACACCGGAAAATCGCCCTAACGAACCTGCTTGAAGTCCATCTACCCTAACGCCAGAAAATTTTATAGAAAGTCCGATGCTAGGGGAATCTTTGTAGAATCAAGTTCCCAATGAGCTCCTGGTGATACCAGGTCCAAGTGGAGTAAGAACCCGGGAGCCCCTAGCGATACCAGGTTTTAGTGGTGTAAAATCTACTCTGAACGTATCCCCGCTTATTTTGAAACCACTACCAAAAGCACCTCCACGCAAGTCACAGCAAGGTGATAAAAGAAAATGTAAATCGGCCATTCTGACAGATATACCGGAAAAGACCTATTTAGAAGAGAAAAAGAAGGAGCAAGATGCTAAGAAAAAGAAAGTATCAAAACTTGTATTGAGTGAGAAGAAATAAGAGAAGAAGGTTTCTAAATCTAATAAAAACAAGAAGAAATCTGACAACAGTGAAGAAGTGAAAGAGAATGAAGATTTCTGCTTAGTCTGTTTGTCGCCATATCCAGCAAGCAAATCTAGAGGTTGGGGTACAATGCCAGGATTGTATATTTTGGGCTCTAGAAACATGCACATCTGGTCTACTAAATTTTTTCTTCTTTTTGCACTATCCCATTAACTTCATACATTTCCTTTCCATCAGGTTGCCTGGTAGAGATTGCTGCTTAGCAATAAGGCCACCTCTTGTACAAACTATGCCTTTCTTATGTATTAATGTTATTTTTGTCATATTTTAGTTTGTGCAATAAAGAGTTATAAATAAATAAATAAAATAAATAAATTACATTTGCTAAAATTGTAGATTCTTAATTTTCAGACTGAAATAAAGACTGTCTACGGTTTCATTAGGTTAAGAGTTCTTAATTAAAAACTATTCCGTAAAATTATAAGACCAAAAAGTGACTTTCTATTTATAAATTGCCTGTTATTTAGTATGTGACTACCTACCCTAGGCATTGTGACAACCATCCCTGACCCGGGGTTATAAGTCACATTTTTCTTTGGAGTGAAAATACAAAATATTTCTACAACTGATATTATTATACAAAAATACGTTTATTTATTTTGTACCAGAATAATTACACTATCCTTTGGTATACAAATATCATTCCTAAACAACGTATTTTGGAAGTTACATAAAAAAAGAAAAAAATGTGACTTTCATCCCCGCTCTCCCCTATTGCGTTCCATTTGAGTGTCTATTAATTTCAGACAATGACTTGAACTGTTTTTTTATTACCATTCGAAATTGCTCATTTAATTGCATCGCTTCATCTTTTTGTATACATTCAAACTCATTCAAAGAACACAGTTCGCGTGTTTATTTTTTGAAATTTCGAAAATGTTAGGATTTCCCGCTAAAACTTTCAATAGCCAAGAGCATTGGGATCCTTCGAGTTAAAAGAAAAATCCAATCTAAACTCAAAGCAAACACCGCTACAGACGCAAGACGAACCGTAGACAGAAGAAAAATAAAACTCTTCAAACACGATAAACGCTAGGGGCAATGCAAGCGGGTGAAAAATCAGAATTTCGAAGAAAAAGATGGGTTCTTTATAAGCACCTGCCCGATGAAATAAGCAGGGATATTGTTTTAAGTCCGGGCCGGGTGATTACAGCCGCTGACGCAGACTTGAGATTCCGATAGTTTTTGCGTTCATAAAAAGCGATATTCCTTCGGCTGCGTTCCTTGGCCGTATATTGAGTTTGCCGGTCGTGATTGTGACGTTGTCTCGTTTGGCTGGAAGGGTGTGAGCGGGATAGCGCATTGTTTCTGTCGGGGTAGAGAGTCGCATTTTATGGTAAGTTGGCGGGTCGGCAGGTGTTCGCGATGCACCTGCGGCGCGGTCGGACGGGCTGAGATGGGATCGCAAGGACATCGAACCCATTTTTAAAACCGAGATAAATTTTGATTGTCTGTAGACTAATATCAAATTTCAAATAAAAGGATTAAAGGGATTAAATATTCAAGTCCTTTTAAGTATCATTTTAATATGATTATACTGGAACCCTTTTTATCAGTAAGTACTATTAAATTATTCATAAATTATATTTAACCAAGACATGCGCTTCCGAATATCCTGACTACGATCCGACAATCGTGACCACGACTGTTGTAAATATTATTGCTATTAATTCGTTCCTGTAACTAATAACTATAAGCTATTACGCATTAAGCTATATTCATTATAAAATATTAAATCTATCTCTCAAATATTTTTAAGCTATTGCATAGCTTCTATCGCGGGCCTTGAGCGCGGGGACCGAATCGAGAAATTCCGTAACGAAAAAACCTCACGCTCGCCACTCCGACGGACACCGCGGAAGTGTGGCTTGAAGGCATGCTATGCAATAGCTTTACCGCGGCAGTCCCCGAGTACCACATGTCTTTTTTTATAAAAGCTTCGAAAAAAGCTCTTTAAAATACGATACAATCGCGTTATCTTAAAACACAAAAAAGTGTAAATACATTACAAAAAATCAGTCCAATATACCTAGGTACCTGTTTTCTCCGGTCTATGTTTCTCGGCTGAGGCCTGAGCGCTAAATTGTCCCTATGATTAAAAGGCTGATTGCAAAGCACGAAACCGCTTGAACGTAATATCCATACGGCAAAGCAAAATAAAACAAACATTTGCAAATCCCGCGAAACGCACGCGAAGCGAAAATCAATTGAAGCTATCTAGGAACTATAATTACCAGAAACAACTTAACTAACAGTGTTCACGCTGTAGTACATGTTATCCTAGGTTATATCTATGAACATGTTAACTAGCTACGGTAGAAGCAGTTTTAGTAAGAAAGTATGTTATTGCAAATTAACATTAATAATATAACACCACGCTTATTAATTTTTTTTCGGTAATAAAATTATCGACTAAAAAGCTAATTGATCTACGACCACAAATTTTGATGACCAACAACATTAGCAAATTAATATTTTACTTAAAATGGATAAAAATATTAGTATTATCTGTGATAAAAATTAAGCTCAACCACATGAAAATGTATTTCCCGTATTTTTTAGTGCATTATAGCTTAAATTCGTTTCTGTTTCACTGATCAATATTCTAATCGATTAAAAAAGCTTGAAAGAAAGATTAACTTAACAATACATTTTTTGCACTAGGAATCGAACCCCTAGCTTTTACAATCACGTGTTAACCACAATACCAAAGCATCATAACTTATTACAGATACAAGGAAACATGAGTACAAACCATTACAATAACCATGAAAACTAATTGGGTGATAATTCATTGACCCACGTATTTAAATGTTCTGTGTTAAATTTAATAAACCAACGTTTAAAATATCAAATGCATGTAATACGTATCAAATTATATTTTAATGATTTTACGAATAATATCATTTCGTAATTTTTCATTTAATCAAAATAATTTTGTACCTTTATTATTATTTTTTCATCGAATAGCGCTCTATCTCATATTTTCTCTATTACCTATACCTCCATAGACATTAGACATGCCGTTATTTTATAAATAAAATTTATTAAAAGAATTTATTTAATCTGTGGCTACGTAAATATCTAACAGGTGAATTTGCCAGACCGTAACTCATTTTGGTTTCGAATTTTTCGCTTCAGTAGTTGCTAAATCTGAATTTGATACGAAACTTATTGATGAATGTTTCTTTAAAATCATCGTAGTTTAATCATAAAGGTATCTATTACTCAACCCATTGAGCCCCGAGCGGCCCGATCTGACCACGACACAATAGATTTTCTATTGTGTCTGTGATTCCGAGGGCTGCGTTATTACAATATAGTATAATATGTTTGATTACTTAACAATGTAATCGTTCCATAATATATATTAGCGATACAAGTATAGTATTTATTATCTGTGGCGACACGCACTTTAGTTAAAATAAGCATTTTAAGTCTACGCGGTTACCAAAACAAACCATTGCTCCATTGAAGCGTTATTGAACTATTCAATCATTACAAATCAAACCAAAAGCCGAGTATCCGGATAATAACAAGTATATGTACTACAGGGATCGGAAGAAGCGAATTCTCTCCGGATATTGAATATTGATCGCCAACTCTTAACCCTGACGTATCGGTTGTACCCAGCCTCATACGATTGGGATAAACGTCGATTATTCAATTGTTTCTGTCCAAAAATAATTTCAGCGATTTATCCCAAAGCAATTACCGGTTCTATATTGAATGAACAATTTTCGTTTAGACGATGTAGCGACCAGAAATAATGTTTCGATCTTTATTTTTAATACATTTATGGAGAAAAATCACTTTCATTCGCCACAGGTAATCCAAAGTATTTAATACGGGCAAAACATTGTTTAGTATTAAAACGCAGTTGTTTATAAGAACCTACCTGTAAAATAATTATTCATGTCATGCATAAGCGAAAAAACGCAAAGCTCCTCTCTAATACTTTTTATATGCACATCTTTATGAATAATAACATATTATAAATGATATAAATAAATACGTAATATAACAACAAAAGTATCTATTTAAAATCAATAACCAATTATTCTACCAATCAACTAAATACCCTATAAAAACGTGTGTGACTTAAATAGGTAGAAAAGCTCATTTCCACCGTGGGAAATGTGACGTCGGTATAACCTACATCGTATGCTTTATAGAGCTCGAATGAGTAGTTATAATGTGCTATAATGTATGCTGTGATAGAAACCCTTCGGTGCGTTTAGCTAACGTTGCAACCCATTTATATATTGAACCGGTTAATGTCAGAACATATCGTATCAGACTATCAGATTATTTACACAGCACTTAACGTTTGTTCTGATAGTTGTTTCATCTGATCGGGAATCAACAACAAAATATTTAGAAATCAATATTTTTTTATTTTTTTGTTTATAATTATTCCATTTGAAGAACAATTATTACGAATTAAAAAGGCAATTTCTTCAAAACGAACATTTTCTCGTACAATCGAACTCAAGACAACATACTAAAATACAACAAAGAACCCTTCATCATATTTTTATTATTATTTACGCATTTTTGAAACGTTAAAAGAGAAATGAATAAAAAGAAATGAACGAATAGTCTTTATATTGGGATATTATTTGATGCTTTACTCGCGAAAAGGTTTCTTTCAACTGACTCTAGACTCTAGAGTTTACATAGCAGTCATCATATAAGTTATTCATGGACACACGTATCCAGCGCTGTGTATTCATTACCTGCCAATATAATTTGCCGTATTCTATAATTTTTCTTCATTATTTGCTTTATACATTGCTGACATTAACTATACACCCTTCAATGTAATAGAGACTAATTTGGTATTGTGCAGTAATATTGTATACTACAATTACTATTGATTTTTTAAGGATTTATGTAATTTTTAAGATCAATATTTATTCAAGTATTTGTAGTAACGTCATATAGTAAGTGTATAACTTGATATTAATTAATTAAAAAAGTACAATACATTAAAATCTTTAAAACAAACAAAGTACCGAACGCTGTTTTTCGACTGAGCTTTCGTAATACCTAAAAGGCGTTTGTAAAATTTGAACGTCATCACTTAATATTTTAAAGCGCTTGTGAAAATAAAGCATTACAAAAAGAAACATTGGCAACATTTAAGTGTAAAATATTAAGCGGACAGTACCGAGACTTGGCAAAGTAAAATGTTTATGAATGTAAGAAACTTCCAAGTTTGTTGGCGAACTTTTAACGCCTTTTCGCGGAATGAGGATTACATGCGAACTGCGTTAGGTCAAACACCAATGGTTAAATAAAAATCTCTTTTCAATTTTTTTTAATCGGCTTATTGAAATTTTTACTGGCACTTTATGTCTTTTCTTAAATACAGTTCTTTCTTTGCATGACTGCGCAAAAAAGCGTGTAACTTTTTTATGGTTCCTGCTTTGTGCTTAAATGACTTTTAACTTTATATTATTTCTCAAAACGTAAGCGATTTTAATGTATGGAATATCCTTGAAGTTTTATTAGTTGTAAAATAAACTATATAGAGTTTAAATGCAATTATATAGTTAAAGCTTGTGAGTAAAACATTCGTTTATTCTTTTAACTATACGCCTATTTTTCATAGTAAAAAATAGAGATTTATAATGGGCAGGTGTACCACAGCATTAACATGTACGATTTTTCAAGTGGGTTTTAGAAGTTGCGACATTGAGATAGCGGCATTCTCAAAGAGTATTATTTTTTGTAGAATCTATCTACATAGTTTCAAAGAGTATGTTAATTTCTAAACATACAAATTACAGTCTTAAATAAATATTTTCCTTAATTTCGGTTTCAAACACAAAATTATTAATCAGCTTAATTAACATAATTTAATCCGAATAAACCTAGTTTTAATCAAAGCTATATCTGTAATTACGTCTCACAATCCTGAATCCATAATTCATGCTGAGTACAAACATAAGTCGGCAAATACTTAATTGATTCATTAAATAATAAGGTAACGTTTGATTTCAACTAAGATCATAATATCAAATAGGCTAATAAAATGACGAATATATTCGAGCATACAGTAAATTCTTGAGTAATCACATGTATTTGTTAAATCGTTCATACTTTTTATTAGTTAAAACTAGTTAGATGGTCAGGTGAAATCGATTAAACAAAACGGTTGTAAGTATTCGACCAATGTCCCTTCGCCAGGGCGGTCGGAGATCAATTTTCTGTTTATTTCTACTGGCTATCAAAGTAAGCCGCCAAGATCCGACTAATTGGTAGTAATAGTATACGAATTGCTATACCGTCGGCATTTTAAACTGATGTTCAGCATTTCGCCCTCAATTAACGTCAATGTTTTGATGGTCAGTGATACAAAAAATTGGTTTTGAGTTACGTTAGTAATAATTCAAGTGTAAGGATGTTTTATGTGATTGACCAATTTTGTTTTATTATTTGCATAAAGCAATTAGCATATGAATCCAATTACATATTATCATTAATTATAAAGGTTTTATTTTATAATAATAATAAAGCCTTCTTTATTTCATAACTCAATTTTACATTTCAAATGGTATATTATTAGTATATTATTATGCTAGTTAGTAAGTGTTAGTTTTATTGTATATTTAGTTGAGGTATGGATCTCGTTTGATCCATTTCCTTCCAAAGATTTCTGTCTTTTCCCCTTATAAATCCATATTTTATAATACTATATTGCAATGAACTTTTAACTGGGACTCTACATTATTCCATTCCTTGATAAAATAATTAAATACAACAATAAATATTTTTATCTATTTATTAATGCACTAAATGATTGGAATTGTTACTCTAAGATACAAGATACAATTAAAAAAAAAATACAGCGAATGTTAAAAAGAATAAAGTTTTATTTAACATTTGTAGAGACTTACTTTGAATCAAATAAACAGCTAGTTGTTCGTAAAAAATCTATGAAAGCCTTCATTTTAATCGAACTCTACCTATAATTGGATTAGAGGAAACATTCAATACATCAGCTGAAATAAAAAATCACGAGTCTGCCAAAATTTCCACGATATTTCTAAACCAGAGCGCAAGAAATGTTGAACAGAAGCCGGCCTCACAAGACGTCGTCAGCAGATAATATACACATCTAAAGACTTTTTGCTTGAAAAACTCCCGTGAAAGGAATCTGACACAGTAATTTACTCACATAAAATAAGATACTCGAAGGACGAAGAGATTGAACGATTCCTTCAAATATTCTTTGAAATAAACAATAATTATACCAAAAAATTTCCTTGTCAAAAGGGATCTTATTATATTTTCCACATATTTACATTCGTATTCATCTTTGATGTAGACTTAATACCGAACAATTATGTCACCTTTATGTCAATGTTTTGAACATAACAGTTTCCCAGAAACTCTCTGAAACTTTGTTAGTTAATAACGTGTTAGTACAAGACTAACTTATAGAGAAAATAATAAGATGCCCGAAATATCATTAGTGCGATGTAAAAACTCAATTAACATTTAGTCATTAAATCCCTTTAAATGTTTTGTATACCTAGCTACTGAATATCAAGGATCTTATTCGCTAACTTTAAACGTCCCAAACAAAAATGCGATAGAGCCGAAAAACAGACAACTGTAAGCAATGTTTCAGTTCCAAAATAAAAAGGTACAGTACCTTTATATGAAAGTTAAGTGATAGATGTTTTGGTAAAGGATCTCAAGGCGACTCAACGTAGAGCGATGTCCGTAAAGTGGAAATTCCACGCATGCCTCGCTTCACCGGACCCGTTCACTGACCGGGATCTAATGTTTCAACACGAAAAAGATACGCCAATAAATATTTCATACGTCACATTCGCCATACGTCCCTATAACTTAATATCCCATTAATCAAACTGCTCTTGAAAGCTCACTTTGAATATGTTTCCCAACTTTCTCCGTATCGTGTATCCTGTACCTACTATACTTTAAAACTTTTGTTTTGTTGTGTATTGAAGGAAATTCGCTAAGTATGAAAAATGGGTAATTTAAGTGCGACTCTATGCTTTCGATTTAAGCTTTCTCACGACTTTGAAAAATAAAAACATTCGCTGTTTTTCAATTTTAATAAAACCGCATAAATGTTTTCATGTTTCATAATGTAGAGTGAAATGTTTTCAATGTGTTCTCAGTCAGAAAATGTACAACATACCTTATTCTCGGAATATCAGATGCAATTTAAGTTAAAGTCCATTCATGTGCTTCGAAATTGAATTTGTTTCAAAATAGCTCAACAGTCACTTGTATGAGTAATCCACAGCAGCACTAGCACGCCGAAAATCCAGTTCGGATCACAGAACACAAGCTCCGATTGTTATTAATTTTCCGTGTGTAAAACGCGATCGTGTGTAGTCGAGGAGAGGGACGAGGGACATGCGCTCCGCTCGCAACTCGAACGTAGACTGGCGATCTACGTCTACGCTTTTCTAAATATACACCCCCCGACGGCTTTCCGCGCACCCTACAAGCGCAACGCATGTACCATGCAATTTTCTATAAATTTTCGCTTAAGCCCCAAAGCCACGCTGTCAAAATCTGTTTTTGCTGGTGCTCAGCCGGCGCTTTTGGTGCATACGACGTAATTCAATTACCTTCAGCTAATTCGGCATTCATTAAACACGTTTTAAATTAACGACGCTTTTATTAATTTTATTTGCCGTTGATTGCGATTGATGAAAGGCATGATAATATTATCCGTGATAGTCCCTTTTAAAGGGATGTAATTTGTTTAGAGATCATGATAAGGCCTTATTATTAAATAGATGCTTAGAAAAATATATTGAAATAGTCATACAAATGTGAATATTAAAAAGTCGTTTCAAAACTCTCTCGTCTCTACATTTCCAAATTAAAACAAAATCTGAAAATAAATAATTTTTTAAATATTTTTAGAAGAAAATTCAGTTCATCAATATTTTATGATGATTATGGATCTACTAAAATGGATGAGCAATATAAAAATGTGTGAGGTTCGTAAATTGTATATTGTGCTATATCCTCATAAATTTTATACTACCAATATTTTTTTATATATTTTTAGTATTGAAATTTAAACATAGGTACGTTGCCTTTAACACAAATTAATCTTAACTAATATTATAAAGCTGAAGAGTTTGTTTGTTGGAACGCGCTGATCTCGGGAACTACTGGTCTAATTTGAAAATTATTTCGGTGTTAAATAGTCCATTTATCCAGGAAGGCTATAGGGCATAGGCTATATCATCACGCTAAGACCAACAGGAGCGAAGCCAAGCGAGTGAAACCGCGCGGCGCAGCTAGTTAGTAATAATGATCATCTTCAAACTTATCAGTTTTTACATAACGATTCTCTACTTAACGTATCTATAAATAATTGACTCAAATATCAAAATATTTTTCAAGAAAGTCTCATAAGTCCGCCTACTCGTTTGTTAACGCATGTGAGTAGAGACGAAAGGTCCCGGATTCAGTCCCCAGGGAAGACTAATAAATAATCCTTAATCTAATAGAGCATAATGAATGGCTGATCATCATTTTACCTGCTAATAAAAATCGATCTGAATTTATCTGCCCCATACCCCACTCAGGGCCAAGGAAATATATAACTTATTTTCTTCTTATTGTATCTTAAATATAATTTATTCCATATGTATGATAAATATAAAAATACTTTCAAAATCCTTCCGGAATCTCAATGATTGATAATGTACTTTGGAAAACCATACGCATTCTGTATACGCTATCTCAGAAAGAGCAATCCCAAGAGAAGCTGAAGATTAGATACTCCAACAAAAAATACATATCATAATCCTTGAAAACATTCAAAGGCGTTTTCTTTTGATAGCAATAAAATATCTGGGTGTGTAACGATAATACATTTCAAGGAAAGGGCAGTTAAATCACGTGATATATAGCCTATTTTGTAAAGGCGCTATACAATGACATGCGATCTTTTTTGCGGACCATAGCGGGGTGCTAGATGAAGTCTTTACACCTTTTCGTATTACATCTGTCATCGTGTCTTTGTAAACATCCGTCCTTCCTTTGAACGTAATAATAACTTATGGGCGTTGTCTTTTGTATACGGACCTTTAAAATTATTCGAAACGTAGGTAGCATAGGGATGAAACAACGTGACAACTTAATAAAACAGCAATCTAAATTGAAACATGAAGCTTCGGAAGCAGGAATACTTGCTAGAAAAGTTTGCATTTTTAATATGAAATGTATGACGTATTGCCGGATCTGTATTTTATCTTCATATTTTATAAAACATTGGAGGTAATATTACATCTTATAAAATATTAATTGAAAGAAAATATGTATAAACTTTATAGTGTAAATATTGTTTTATATGTCTGATCAATGAATGAATTTAGTTACCTCTACTTCGTGTTTTAATAATTATTTTTTTATTACATCTATTACAACTATAGACCCATTTGGATTTACGTTGATAATAATTTCTAATAATAAGCTTTTTCTTGTATTAATCAAGCACGCCTTTATCTTTTATTTTTTAAACATTTATTTTATGAAATTATCCTTATTCAATATTGAACAGAAATTATTCAAATATTTTAAAATATCAATGAAACAACTTTTTACCTCAGTTTGTAAAATGTTTGTAATTTACTTCTTTCAATAAAAATCTCAAATTTCTCTTTATTGAATACTTTTGAGTATAAAGCGATACTTAAAAGCTATTAGTTTATTCATTTCTTTTATCAACCAAAACTGGCAATTAAAAATAAATCTTTAGAGAGTAAAAACTAGCTAATATTACAGACGAAATAGTCTCTTTAGAAACAGTTTTACCTTTCCACTTAACTTACAATACTTTCTGACGATTCCACAGCGCTTCTAAGAGAAATTTAGTTAAGCTGACTAATAATAAAGAGTAGATAAGTATTATAAAATGTAACTAGTACGTTTTTCATTTTTATTAATCTTTTTTGATTCATTTGTAGTAGGTAACTGGATGACCGAGCTTGGAACGAAATCTTTAAGCGAGATCGATTTTTCGCCCCCGGCCCTGCTTAAATTTTATGAAAAACCTACCTTGGAGCCGAGATACCGGTTGTATTAGGTCTGTATAATGTGTTTACTAGATATGCACTCTTTTTTTTTGTTTTTTTTTTCTGGGACAATTTTCACACACGGCACGATCTGATCCCATAAGCTTTCGCTTGTGTTATAGAAACCAGATGGCTGATGACTTTTGAATGTCTATATAATTATGTAAATGTTTAACTAACTAGATGTTTAAATCTTTAAGATTTACTATCTAGTGTAGGTACACGAATTTCATTAATTTAATGTTTTTATATAATTAATTTTGGCAGTAAAGCGCATCACGTGCTTGTCTTAATCATATCAAATTTCTATAATAATGATTCATGATAGAATATTATCATTTATATTTATTTTTAATACTTACACGAGTTTTGATTAAGTGGATGTAAAAAACGTATATATAAAGTGCTCAAATGATAATTAATAAGCATCAGTCCACAGGTGCAGTTCAGAATTAATTATCTTTAAATAAATCTAATCAAATTAGACTATTATTTTTTTCATTATTGTTAGGTTGGTAATAAACGAAATATTACAATCTCTGCGAATTCAACTTGTTAAAAAAGAACCAGTATGAATACAAATGTCATGTAAAATGCAAAAAAAACTATATTTGTGAAACATCATAATATTTTGTAAAAAAATTCGATGCAGTAGAATTGCCCTTTGTATATTAGGCAAAAAAAATCTTATACCCTTTCTTAAATTATTAATACCCTTAATTACCCTATTACCCTGATTTTCTTATTCCTAAAATACAATTATATAATTTAATTTCAGCAGTGAATTTCAGTCTAAAAATAGTTGGCATAATTACCTATTCTATTACGAAGTTAGATTGGGCGAAGTAAATCTTCGTGTCGTATCACAATTCATAAAACAATATTTTCTTTGAAACAACTTTTACGTTTGATTTTTATATATATTTTTGCTGTGTTGTTTTGAATTAATTAAAACTTTTCGTAAACAGTATCAAAATTAGGAAATAAACTGAACTAAGAAATATAAGAAATATTATACCAACTGTTTAGATAATATTTTATATTAAGTATCAAATTTAAGAAAAGAACAGTTTACACCTTTGCACATATTTTTACAAAAAACGGATGACTCAATTCGAATGGAATTATGCCGAAATGCGTTACCATAAACGCAACCTTAAATCAGAAACACATATAGGTTACTTCGTTTACTTTTTGTCCAGGATCACAATGAATACAGCCAATGTGAAGACACGAATTAATTAATTTATTAAAATACAGTATGTATCCTAAAACTAGGAAATTGTATGCTTTTAAATACAAATAGAACATGTCTCGGGTAAAAAATAACAAAAAAAAAATGATAAAAATAATGTTTGAGTTTTGAGAGCAGTTTCTATCCTACTAATATTATAAATGCGAAAGTTTGTATGGATGTATGGATGTTTGTTACTCTTTCACGTAAAAACTACTGAACCGATTACAATGAAATTTAGCACACATAAAGAGGGTAACTTGGATTAACACATAGGATAGTTTTTATCCCGGAAATCCCACGGGAACGGGAACTATGCGGGTTTTCCTTTGCAAACACGGGCGAAGCCGCGGGCGGAAATCTAGTATCGTATAAAAATTTATCTCGAAGAAGGCAGAACTGAGCTTCTTCAGTGTAGGTAGAAACATAAAGCTGGTAGATACGTTATAATAATTAAGACACATTTTTAGCGTACGACATCTATCGGGAACCTTTAAAATGAACTCGAGCACATGAATTGCAGTTATAACTCTATCTCATAGAGAGCGTTATTATTAGTTTAAAAAATAATGCTCCCCTACTGCTTTTAATAATATTAAATTAATAATATTTAATGTATTAGGTACATAATTATAAAATTGAAATAAATAGGTATTTAAAACTTTATCGTCTCTACATTCTTGTTGATAAACGCACCTTATATTTAAGGCTAAACTCCCATTAATAGTCGTTAACTTTGAATAAATTACGGTGTATTTTATGTTATTTCTCTGCATTTTTAAACTTATAATGCGACACTGCTTTTCACAATTTTTCTCTGAATATGGAAAAGACAGTTTTTTATTGAAACAAAAACGCATCTAGAAACAAAATTCATAAAAATAAGTACACATATTTCGTTAGTCACCTCAAAGAAGCCTTGTAACTTGCGAATCAATCAATAGTATAGCTTATTTTAAACAACTAATGATTTTGTAAACCAATTAGAACTGACTGTATAATTTGTAAACGTTTGATTCTCACACGTTTTGCTTCGTTGAAACTACATAATATTTTGAAATGAATGAAAAAAAATTGAATTTATTTATCTTATTTAGGGCTGATTTTTAAATCCTTGTTTAAAACTTATTCATCGAATAACGTATTAAACTACCATTTCAAAAATGTATTCTAATTGTCCCTATATGACAGTTTACGGGTGACATTTTAAAATGTTCGTGTAATACTTTATTGGACGGTAGAATTTAAACCAAGGAATGAAAAATCGGCCCTTATTAGATGAATATTCTCTGTATGACATTTTAATAATACTACTACGCACATAGTTTTCTTCTTCAAAGTTTGATTTCTCTATTAAAATCAAACTATGCTATCGCTTTTAAATTACGCAACCTTATTTTGCAACTTAAAATAAATAAAGGTAATAAAAAAAAATTATGTCAGTTAGTAAATAATAAAAACAATATTTTATATAGGTAATGCAATAACTGCACATCGAAAAATTAAAAAAAAAACATAATATATGTATAGGTAAGCATGCCAAATACTGCCTTCATAAGGAACCTTAAAAGTAGCGTAGAAGGTCATATTATTTAAAGCTTAGATCCCAAACGATATTCTTAGATTGTTCTGTTTCGTTTAAAACCTCCAAATAACACTACACATCGCAACCCGTCTGTTGTATCTTAGCTGTGAAAAAATAATTAATTTGCATATAAAGTGAATTATATTTAAGAAAACATTAAACAAAAATCTAATCTGTGCTTCAACTATTGCTTGCTAAAAAGTCATACATTTTGTTTTCAAACAAACAGAATTTTAATCGAACTTTATCAATGTCAAATCAATTTGTCCAAATTCAGTTACAGGTAATTCATTAACACAACTGATTGTAACAAAAGGTGATAAGTATACTATCGTAATCTGTTAATTCCTTAGTCATACAAGTGGCGCTTATCAGGCAATTATCAGAAACAGTGTATACCTAAGCTCCTTGTTCAGTAATCGATACTCGTTGATAGAAATAAGTGTGAAATAAACGTGCGTTAAAAGTTTTTTGCTCGTGTGATTATGCCCAGCTTTTGACAGACATGGTAAGTGCAGGCTTTATTCTAATCGAAGGAGATAATCGCTACGATAAATCTCTTGATAAAATTCATTCACTTACCAAATTGATTTAAGTGTTTTTAATCTTTGGAATTTTTTGTTGTCACATTCCATTTGATAAATATAACCTACCCGAATACAATTGTAAGGTTAATATTTTACAATTTATGCAATAAAATCTCTATAGGTATATGTATCTCGTAAAGCAAATACTTTTTGCCTTTTTTAGCGAAGTTACGAGGGATAAGAAATTTGCAATTATCGTCTGCAAAGAGAAGTGCCGAAGCCAATTTTTTTTTCTTTTTTGTGAATTTTTATGCATAAAGAAAAAAAATATTAAATCATAAAATCACATTACACACATAGCGATGCATTTGTCACACACACACAGATAAATATACATTTTCGACTCTTTCAATTAATATATTTTCTTATGGTTGTCCAGTGGTCGTTTGTGTGTGTTAAATAATCTTCAAGTTATTTTATGCTGTTTATTTGTTTGTGTATTTATTTTGAAATGTTATCTTATTCATAAAGTTATCTAAATACATTGTAAGTACAACTTAATCTGTACGTGATTTGACGAAGTCGGATTTCTTTGGATAATAATTCATTGATTATGTCATTTTTAATTAACAGGATTGATTGATCAAAACGCGTAATGTACTCTACATTATGTAAAATTATATACAACTAGCTTTCCTCCCGCGGCATAGCCCGCGCAGTCAAAGAAAAACCTGCATAGTTCCCGTTCCCGTGGGATTTCCGGGATAAAATCTATCCTATGTCCTTTCTCGGGTATCTAAATATCTCTTTACCAAATTTCATGCAAATTGGTTCAGTAGTTAAAGCGTGATTGAGTAACAGACAGACAGAGTTACTTTCGCATTTATAATATTAGTATGGATTATATTATTTTTTTTATTATTTTCAAAAATGATTTAACAATAAATAGATACTTATGTATGTTTTGTCTATTAATGATAAACATTTTCAGACCACTTTCAATATTGTCAAATCTATTACAATCTAACGAAGTAATTGGATTACATTGGATGAAATTGAAGTTTATTTTTTTTTCATCATTAAATGCAGTATAATTTAAAATAATGCTTTTAAAAGTGTGATTTATAGTACCTATGCGTGCACGAAGAATATCTCTGACTAGCTGCTCCGCGCGGTTTCACCCCCGTGGCTCCACTCCTGTTAGTCGTAGCGTGATGATAATATAATATAGCCTATAGCCTTCCTCGATAAATAAGCTATCTAACACCGAAAGAATTTTTCAAATCGGACATGTAGTTCCCGGATTAGCGCGTTCAAACAAACAAACAAACAAACATACAAACAAACAAAAAAAACAAACTCTTCAACTTTATAATATTAGTATAGAGTATAGATAATAACTGACGATCAGATGGAATCTTAACAGAAATTATTATTCAAAAAGTGTAGTAAAAAGCTTTCAATATTTTAGTAATGCTATCATTAACTCTGAAGGACAAGGTTATAGTTAAAATTTAATTAAAAATCTTAACTTATCCTCCTTCGTCCGGTAAAATAAAATATAACCTTAAAGACACTTGCAAAAAAACGTGACTTTCTATTGTTAAAAATATTTTTTAAATCAGTTCACCAGCTCTAGAGATTCCCCCCTTCAACATAACAAACTCACAAATTCACAAAGTTATCTCTTTTTAATATTAGTACAATAATAGATGCCTCTAATAATAATCAAATAATTAATTCCATAGACCTACCTATATACCTAGTGTACCTATATAATAAGTGTCTTGTTATTTAGATTTCTATGGAGTATATTGTGAATCATCACATCTTTTTTAATAATCACCGTATTATTGTGAGCAAAAACTTCATAAGGTCATAATAAATTATTATTATTATCATAAAATAATAATAAAAAATCATAAAATAAGTCACAGCCACAGTCACAGCCCCTATCACAGATTACTAAATATTAAAAAAATGCCAGCTGAAGAGTGCACCTTTTAAATAAATAGTGTCTAACTAACCCGTATACTTCATTCGTATTTAACGTACATAATGAATATTTACTTGTGAAAAGTTTTTGTTTATAATATTTTTTATAATAAAATTATGTCTGTAGTAACGACTATCGGGTACAACCACAGGGTACAACGATAATAATCAAAACTCACTAGGTAATTCGGTAGTCAGAGATATTGATTTTATTTTATTATGTCAATAAACATAATATTCTTAATCTACTATGAGGTGTAACTCCCATTTTTTTATGAAAAAAAAATAATAAAAAAAATGTCTTAAAAAACAATATGGCAATGAAAATAAAACATCAATATTCAGAGAAAATTATAAACTTCGTTTAAGATTAAGGCCAAAAAAAACTCATTAACATATCAATGAAATACCTATTTAACTTAGGGCTGATTTTTCAATCGTCGTTTAAAACTTATTCGTCGAATAACGTATTAAACTACCATTTTAAAAATGTATTCTTCTTGCCTGTAATCTATGATATATAAAACCTGTAATTGACAGTTTACAGGTGACATTTTAATATTATCGTGTAATACTTTATTCGACGAATAAGTTTTAACCAACGATTGAAAAATCGGGCCTTAATCAAATAAAAGGAAAAATACTTATTAAGAAATAGTAATTAAAACGACCGATTAGAACTTTTTTTCAAAGAATATATAAAGATAAGCAAAGCATTGTTTCAAGTAGTTTATCTATAAACTGCAATGTTACAGTTGGTGAGGTTTTCCTTTATGAGTCAGAAAGGCATATAATTATCTATTGCGGTAAATACCCTGTAGAAAATAAGTAAAGATAATAGAATTTTGCAATTCTAATAATTTACTTATGCTAAGTTAACCTTAACTCTGTTTATTCAAAAATGCAAAGATATTACACCTACTCTACAAAATAAAATGCTTTTAATTAATTAAATTTTCTTTTATTTAATTAATTTTTATATACGAACCCATCCTATATTATCACGAAATAATCTTGTGCTAACATTAGAAAAAAATAGATATAGTAGTAGCCTGGGAACATATTGATTAAAATTTTACATAGAAAGCTCAATACATTCAAGTCAAACAAACTCCGACTTACATCCTTAATACTTGCAAAGTACAGTTCTAAATATTCCATTTACTTAAAAATGGTAGGTATGCTTTTAAAAATATTCATCGCATCATGTTTATGTCACGTAACTGCTTTTCTGCCTCCAAAAACTACGTTATTTCCTTACCAGCCTGTAATAATATACGAATTTATCAATCCTCTCAAATTGTTAATACTTTTCACTGTTCCTACAGCAGGATGACACGCTGTCGCGTACCACCGGGTCCGTGGTACTCCAAGTGGGGGCTCTGGAGCTCCTCGCTCGGTACTCCATGAACTCCGGTCGGGCGACGAGCATGCTTTCATCGCTCCATGAGTTCCGAAGCCAGGAGGTCGAACAGTCTGGCGGGAAGCAATGGAACTGGAAGTATTTGAGGGTAAAACATAGTAGAACTCTCTTAGTTTATTGTGTTTGATTTAACACGAGTATTATACATAAAAATTAAAGACTTTAACAGATTTTTAACGCGATTTATTCATTTTATAATTAATGTCGGGTTAATGAATGAATGAATCGTTGAAGACTTTAATATCTCTCTAGAACTATTCGTTTAAATAATTTAAAATATTTGAATGAATTTAAATCTAGACCATAATCTAGACCCAATACAAACGTTGTTCGTATGGTGCCTAGATATAATAACACTTACTGGCTAAGTAGGTACTCAGCTTCTAGATACTAAATTGGTGTGTGGTTTGATTCAACAGACTAAGAGACCCGACATTCTATCTACTGCCACTAAATTCTACGAAAATCTCTACTCTAGTAAAAACCAAATAAACCAAACTACTAAATTAAATAACATAGATAATGTAGCAGATGTTTTAGTAGAAGAAATAAATAAGGCAATAGAATCATAGAAACTAGATAAAGCTCCAGGCCCTGACCACATCACTAATGAATTGCTGGCAAGTTGCAAGAACTATATTACACCCTTACTGAAGTATATCTTCGATGATATTATACAAACAGAGACAATTCCGACCCAGTGGACTACATCTACAATCATCCTACTGCATAAAAAAGGTGACAAGAGCGAAATTACCAACTACAGACCAATAAACCTTATGTCGAACATTTATAAAGTTTTTGCAAAAATAATTCTAGGGCGAATAACCAAAACTTTAGACGCAAATCAGCCTAAAGAACAAGCTGGTTTTAGAGCAGGCTATTCAACATTAGACCATATACATGCTGTGAGACAAATCTTCGAAAAACATAAAGAATTTAATGTACCCTTTTACTGCTGTTTCATCGACTACAATAAGGCTTTCGATTCAGTCGAACACGAAAACATTTGGTTATCCCTAAAGAACCAAGGCGTCGAACACAAATATATTCGAATTATAAAGAATGTATACACTCAGGGCACAGCAAGAATAAAACTAGAAAAGGAGGGGAAAGAAATAAAAATAAATAGAGGTGTACGTCAAGGAGACCCTCTCTCACCTAAACTATTCACAGCCGTCTTGGAAGATGTCTTTCGAAAGCTTGAATGGAATCAGTACGGATTGAACATAAATGGAGAACAACTATCACACCTACGTTTTGCCGACGACATCATATTATTCGCTACCAAAAAAGAACATCTACAAAGCATGCTCACAGACTTAGAGAGAGAAAGCCGCAAGGTAGGTCTCACGATGAACACTTCTAAAACTAAAGCTATGACCAACGCTATCGAAGATACAATGATCATCAATGGCCAGCCAATCGAGTTTGTGAAAGAGTATACCTATCTAGGTCAACAAATATCAACTACTAATATAATGTCTAAGGAAATAGATACAAGGATAGGGAATGCATGGAAGTGCTACTGGGGTCTTAAGGAAATTATGAAGAACACGGAAACTAAGATGGCTGTTAAATCCAAGCTATACAACACCTGCATACTCCCAGTTCTAACCTACGGCTGCCAAACTTGGGCGCTCACTAAAGCACAAAATCGGAAACTGGCAACCTGCCAAACAGCAATGGAAAGGAGCATGATGAGCATAAGAAAATGTGACAGAATAAGTAACAGAACCATCAGAAAACGCACTAAAATTGAAGATGTAACAACTAGAATCAGAAAGCTTAAATGGAGATGGACTGGTCATACAATAAGAGGTATTAATAAGTGGAGCAAAGATATCATCTTTTGGTACCCAAGGAATAGGAAAAGGAAACGAGGTAGGCAGTTTCGAAGATGGGAGGATGAAATTAAGTCTATAGCTGGAAAAACATGGTCAAGGAAAGCACTTGACAGAATAGAGTGGAGGAAGATGGAGGAGGCCTTTGCCAGGATTGGGCAAACAGACCAAGTTGTTGGTGTCATTGACTCATCAGAGTCGTCAGATTAAGTGTTTAATATTATGTATCATATTTTGTGTCTGAATAAAGGCTTATATTATTATTATTTTTTATTTGCGTATTTATATCTCAGCATAAATGCTGGTAGCAGCCACATTTACGGGCGGAAACCAAGTAAATGCAGCATTTGTAATTTATTTATATGTGTCTGTGTGTCTGTCAAGTATTGTCATTTTCTTCTATTTGGAGGAATCTTCTTTATGATATCAAATCAAAATATTGTTCTATTTATGTATTTTTGAAGTAAAACTTCTTTATTGGGGTTGGAAAAAAATTTAGTGTAACATTTTTTCGTTACGCATGACATTTTTCCGTTACGCGCCATCTTTTTCTTATCCCTACCACGCGTGATTCGACGTATTTCTGAAAAGTTGCATATAGTAAATTATTTGTTGAAAAATAAGGTCATAAAGAAGTTTCACTTCTTACGTGTGTACACTATTACACGCACACATTTTTTTATTGTTATTATTGTTTTAATCTGTATTAATATCAATATCTCTAGTACTCTACAATAGAAGCTTTTTCTCTCGCAAAACTTATTTGTTAAAAATTGTTCTGATTGCAGTTACGGGGCAAGACAAACTTGTTCTTTTCTTCGTTCTTCTTCTATTCAATCAATTAATAATTACTTGAATATATACTTAGTATTATAAAGCTAAAGAGTTTGTTTGTTTGAACGCGCTAATCTCAGGAACTACTGGTCTGAAATTCTTTCGTTGTTAGATAGCCCATTTATCGAGGAAGGTTATAGGCTATATATCATCACGCTAAGACCACAGGAGCACAGCTGTCGTTATTAAAACCAAAATAATGAAATATTACGAAACAAATTCAAACTATAACATCCAAGTAATAATGAGCTTGCAAAATTAAAAATCTAAAAATGATTCATACCTTTTATCACAGGACCAGTTCTATCAAAAAGATTTGGAAGGATTATATAGAAAATATGACGATAAGCTTCGGGAGACCCTCATTTATATTTATGTATCTCTGCTTGTGTTTTTCTCAACTATACACATCATTTCTGTTGTAGCAAGCACGTTTGATGAGGTGAGTTATATATAAGTTATTGTTCATGGTATCCAATTAATAAAGACATGAATATAATTCTTAGTAAGTAGCTCAAATCAAAAGTCGCTATTCCCTCTTTTCATTATTGACCTTTTATTTATATTTATGGTCATTAAACATAAACTTGGGATATAAAGTAATTTAAATAAAATATAAATTTAAACCTTTAATACGCTTTTTACAAAACCTACTTAATGACGTATTGAATAAATCAATTATTATTAAAACCACTAAAAATATGCAAGTTCAGGTATTTTTATTTATGACTACGAACGTAATTATGTTCATTCAATCACAAGGCAGATATAATAAAATGATGCCACTTTCAGCAAATTCAATGGAAATCAACCTACCTATCCATGGGGATGTATATCTTGAGAATAGGAGTACCGGTACTTTCCTTTTGGAAATGTATTTACAATCCATTGAAGAAAAAATGGTTCTGTGTGCCCATATTGACGACATTCGTACTCACACTCGATTTAGTAGTATCAGGTAATTTATATTTGAAATAACTAAGTATTAATTTTTAATACATTATAATGTACTGATCTATCTATAGTTCGAGCTTAATAAATAAAAAAAATGTTGTGTGGTTTTATGAAACCACGGTAAAAGTGAAACTTAGGCACAAAATTATCGTATTTGTACGATAATTATCGTACGGTTTCGCGATAATTACCGTCACGCGACATGCGCTACACAGAGCAAAAAGTTTGAGACGATGTAATAAAAGTTTCACTTTAAAACTGTAATAAAGCTTGATAAGCTTGTATGAGTTAACCATTCTCGATAAATCCATACTATACTAATATTATAAATGCGAAAGTAACTCTGTTTGTCTGTCTGTCTGTTACTCAATCACGCCTAAACTACTGAACCAATTTGCATGAAATTTGGTATGGAGATATTTTGATACCCGAGAAAGGACATAGGCTACCTTTTATTGCGAAATATGTACCACGGGCGAAGCCGGGGCGGACCTCTAGTATTTGATACAATGACTTCGCATTCTGCAAGTAAATTAGAAAAAAAAAGATGTCTTATATTGATCATGTTATCTTTTTATGTTCATTAGTTTGCTTAATTTTATTGAGCTAAGAAGATTTCATGAAAAGGCATGCATGTTGCAGAGCTCTACATTTTTTGTGCATGTACAATATTATGCCTATTGCTTTTGAAACTAAAGTAATTTTATAGATGATATTGATTGTAATATTAATTACAAAGTCTGTTTTTAACATTGATAAAAAGTTATTGAAACTTTTAGTCTAAAGCAGTTAAAATTCTAATCAATTTATCGTCTCTCGGGGTAAAGCGCTATCAATACACTTACCTATATTTTATTACATCTTTGTTTTAGACGTGGCAGTCCCAATATTTACGTCATACGAAGGCATGTCTCTACGACCGGCGTACAGTACAATGGCACTGCTCTCAGTGTACATATTTTTGCCCATGAGAAATAATTTCCTGGCAATCATCCTTGGCGTGATTGTGAGCGCATGCTATGTTTTTGTTATAGCATTTTTCACATATTACGAGGACCCACAAGTGCAGGCGGTGGTAAGGGTTAGAACGCTCTTAATTTTTTATCATGTGACGTCATTGTTATTCCTATTTTAAAGTTTTTAATTAGTAGGTACATTCTTCAAGAATGTTGTTACTTATCAATCACCAGTATCGAAATAATCAAATGTACTATATCTGTAATATCACTATTATTACCGAGAAAGCAACATTTTTATGTGTATTTTTGATATGATTGATATAAAAATAGATTTATAGAACCTTGCATAGATAGATATATCAGCTACGAATTGTCTCTTATTAACTAGGAATCCGATAAAATATAACAAATATTTGATAATAAAATTCTAAAAAATAGTTATCACAATAAATAATATTAATGAAGTCTAATCAGTCACTGGTGAATTATTTTAAAGGATTGCCAAATTATCAGACGCACGTGTCTCAAGTATGTCTGGATGGATAAAATAATCCATTTGTATGGATTATGGCACATAATCGTACAATATCGATTTATGCATGTACAATGTACATTATACAATCAATCAAATTAAAGCTCAAACTACCTACATTGTTTTAAAATTGTACCTTTATAAATAATGAGTACCTAGCTGATGAAGTAGTTTGTCACAATGTAATGTTTTATTTCAAAGAGATCACTTTTACCAATAAATTACATTATGATGAAACATTAATTATATTTGTTAAGGGCGCTTTTATGTACACATAAAAAATATATTAAAGTGTTTACTTTTATATTTGAATATGGTTTTTCATTAAAAAAAAATTAAAAGTTCTAATATGTACATTGTACATATATATACTTAATTCCAATACGAATTTTATTACACAATAATTGTGGAAGTGTTTTAATTTCTACGTGCGTTAGTAAACACATTATTTTATAATTTTAGGTGTCATCAGATGTGATTTATCTTATTGGAGTGAATCTTATGGGAATTTATTTCCGTTTGATGAATGAAATCGTCACGCGTCGTTCCTTTTTGGATAGAAGAGCTTGTGTTGAAAGTACTCTACGTCTGAAATTTGTTAAGGACCAAGAGGTAATAATGTTTTTTTTTTATTATTCTTCTTTAAAAAAATATATTTATAATGCTTTTGTCAGCCATAAAACTAAAATATCAAATACAAGTTCCATTAAATTAGTCATGAATAAAAAAATATAAACTTAAATGTAACATTTCAGGAACGATTGATGTTAAGCATCTTGCCTGAGCATATTATGTCAAAAGTTAGACAAGACATTAGGAACATGTTCATGAACATTCGCTCGCAAAGCCACAGCCACAATATGAGATCATTCAGGTAAAATAAATAAATAAATAATAAACACTTTATTGCACACACAATACAAAACACAATCAAACAAAAATAATACACAAACAATGAAGCGGTACAAATAGGCGGGTACGTTCAACTGTAGAAATTAAGTATATTATAATTTGCAATATTTATTTGTTCATGAAACAAAATATTTCTCTATGTAAGTACGTCATATAAAATATACTTGGATAATTCCGAATAGCGAACATTTTTTTCTAAGAAACTACGTCATTTTAAAAAGTGAAAATTACCAACTTTAGAAATAATTCTACATTCACAGTAGCTCTAACGCATTTATGAAAACCATGAAATTCTATACATAGGCTGTGACATAGGTATGACTATGTCAAGCTCATTAGCTCAAGCATTTTACGCATTCTAAACACTTATCACATGAATACAACGTCGAAAATAAACAAAACAAAATGTAACATTCCAATCAAAATCATATAAACCTAGTCTATGTATTAAGTTGGTTTTTATCTATTTTGAAATATGCACCTTATAAATTGCAAGAGGAAATGGTTTGAAAGTATACAGATACGCAAACTCAAAGTCGTTGCGATAAATGCTTTCGGAATTCGCAACCGGGGAATTAAAACGAAATTTTATCGAAACAAAACAATGTAACTTAGTAGTAGATGATAAAATGATATGGCACTGATATGATAGTATTGTTGTTCAGATTGTTATATAATCTAGCTTAGAATATCGACGATTTAATATTTTGATTTAATTAGGTACCATATGCCAAAACTTCATTTATTGATTTTTCTGTTAAATCCAAGAAGGTTGAAGTGGTTGAATCTATATATTATAATCAAAATGTATTGCTAAGCATAAAACCCGAGAACGGCTGAACCGATTTTGTTATTTCTTTTTTTATATTCCTTGAAGTGTTATGGAGAGAAAACTTTAAACTCAAAGCCGGGGTGGACCGCTAGTTACATATGATTTTCATTAAATATGTTAAAACTACGAGCTTACGAAAGCTCAAATAGTCTAGTTACGATAATATTTTTTTTATATAATATAATGATTTTTGAAGTAGGTACATATCTGTAAATTTCATTATTTTTTGGAACGAAGTTCCATATCGCGCGTTGTGAAAGGGGGCTAGACGGAAAAAATTCTTACGAAAAGTTGTCATGACACTTTTTGCTAGAGTTGTAAGCCGTGCGGCGTGCGCGTGGTTCTCTGTCTGTCTCTATCTAACTTAACACTTCGTTCCATCCGGATGTCCCTAGAAATCGCTCAAGTTTTTTTAATTTTTGTTTTTGTATTCAGCCAGCTATACGTAGAAGAACATGACAATGTGTCCATCCTCTATGCGGATGTTGTTAATTACACCAAGATATCTACTACATTATCGCCTATGAGAATGGTAGAGCTACTCAATGAGTTGTTCGGGAGATTCGATGAAGCCTCAGAAGTGAGTACTATTTTAATCACTATATCTCTATTCTCTACATAGTATAAAACAAACTCACTTTCTGTGTCCTTATATCCCTATGTATGCTTAAATCTTTAAAACTGCTCAATGGATTTTGATGCGGTTTTTTTAATTGATAGAGTGATTCTCGAGGAAGGTTTTAGTATACCATTTATTGGGTTCACAAGGCGGGTAGGTCGCTAGTTAATAATAATTAAAACTCAAAATTTGAATAAATCCTTCTGCATTTCTTGCATGTAGTAACATAATATTGTAATGTTATCTATCAATTAATTAAAGATTTAAAATTAGATTCACATTTTTAACAATTAAGATCAATCTAGATTACAACCATGCTTTAGATAATAAATAGGTAATTCATGTTTCTTATTACTGGTCCAATTTAAGAAATTCTTTCGGCGTTAGATAGCCCATTTATCGAGGAAAGCTATAATACCATCACGCTAAAACAAACAGGAGCGGAGCAATGCGGGTAAAACCGCGGGGGACAGCTAGTTTTAAATACATAATATATCTGAATTATTCTAAAATATTTCTAGAACAAATTTTCCAAGTTATCTTAAAGCTATGATAACAAAAGGAGAGCAACAATTATAATTTTAATTAAACTTACAGGAGCATGATGTACTCAGAATAAAGTTTTTAGGAGATTGCTACTACTGTGTGAGTGGTATCCCGCAGCCTACGGAGCAGCATGCCAAAAACTGCGTCGATCTTGGCCTCGAAATGATTCACATTATCAAAGATGTTAGGTTCGTGAATTATTTTAATCAAAATATATAAGTAATTACGAACACCTGAAACAGTATTGGAACCTAAATAGTAGAAAAACTTCGCAAATTTCTATGTACTTATGACTACTTTCGCGTAAAATAGTGATCAACATTTTTAAGTAGTAAACTGGACAATACATAAGTGATGTAGCTCTTGCTACGAATAAGCTATTTCGACTGATTCTTAACTGTTGCTTATTACCAATAAAAAACAAAATTAATACATTATTTTATACAAAATATTATTATTTAATTTTAATATTATTGTACGTGGTGAATCAGTAATTTTAAAAATCACAGCACATTTTTGATTGGAATGATCATGTGGTTAAATATCATCTGGTTAAGATGATAATAAATGAAACACACAGAAATAATTGTTTTTATCGAATTAAGATTATCCAGTATTTAAATTGTTTTATTTTATCTGTATTTTAACTTTATTTACAGGGAGAAACGATCATTGAACATTGATATGAGAATCGGAGTACATTCTGGGAAGATATTGTGCGGTTTAATCGGCATTCGAAAATGGCAGTTTGACATTTGGTCCAAAGATGTGACCATTGCTAACAAAATGGAATCCACCGGCAAATCGGGGTAAGAAAACTATTATAGATAGATTTCGTATGTAAAGAGTTTTGAGATTTTTTTTATGAAAACAAATTGAAATAATTTCCGCACTATATGCATAAAAATGCCTGCTATTACAAGATTATGGTGATAAAATATACACACATAGGTATATAAATTTTAATTAAATATTAAGTTCCACATAGCTACGCTATCGAATTCACAAACCCGTTTAGTACAAAAAGCTTTTCAGCAAGTGATATGCAGTGTATCGAAGGTAATACAATAGTTATGCAATTTCGGTAGGAACAGTGACGTGCATACAGAGATTGATTATCTGCATGCATCAGAATGAACAAACTTGATTTGTAGCGCGCTGCGCTCTAATTGAATAAATAAATCTATTTTTTAGAACCCACTAGCACAATCTGAATTGCGGCGCAGTATTTTAAACCCGAAAGCATTTTAAATACAACTAGCGTAAAAGCGGATTTTATAAACCCATATAAATCTTTTAATCTATTTGTTTATTTTAGAAAAGTACACGTTACAAAACAAACTTTGGAATTGCTGTCGGAGTATGCGAGGGAATATATAATCGAGCCCTACTTTGAATCTCAGAATGATCCGTTTATTGTGAAAAATAAATTAGAAACGTATTTAATTACGAGGCCGCCGAGGGTAAATATGAATGTTGATTAATATTTATGATTATTATAACGAAATTACATTTATTCGAATATATTTGCCAACAATGTGATTTTATATTTCATAATTTTTGTTGAATTATTATTTGTTTTTCAGCCTATGACTGATTACAAGCCATTCCGTAGAGCGTCAGTGGGTTTGACTAAAATTATAAACCCGCGTTCGAGAAATAGAGTAAGTACATTGAAGATTATTCATATTTAAAATACAAAACAATAATAATAACTCACATCTTTCTATAATAATCGATGTGTTTTTGATTTAGACTTCTTATATAATATTTACCATATTAGATACTAGTGGTCCGCCCCGGCTCCGCCCGTGGTACATATTTCGCAATAAAAGGTAGCCTATGTCCTTTCTCGGGTATCAAAATATCTCCATACCAAATTTCATGAAAATTGGTTCAGTAGTTTAGGCGTGATTAAGTACCTAACAGACAGACTGAGTTACTTTCGCATTTATATGGATTATACTTATTTTTACAAATCATACAGTTTTAAACAAAAGTCCCATAACGATGTATTATTATTCTTCGTATTTCTAGTAGCGATCGGAAAATAGACATTCCAATAACTATCGCAGAACCACAGCGTTCATGGATGAGAATTTGGTCGAGTACCAACAAATGTTGAAAGCGGCTGATGCACAAATGGCAAAGGAAATTGAAGACATGACTAATGGCAAGTGAGTATTCATGAGATTATCTATCGCTTATGTAACTATTTTAGGTTAGGGTATGTCTACAAAAACGTGTTTAACTGTGCTTTAAGTTTAATAACCCGACCGAATTTTTTTGGACAGATCCTAATATTTTAGTACGTTTTAAAAGTACGAGTAGGTATTCGTATACCTATATATAAAGCCAGAAATGGCAAAGCAAGTTAGATCAACAATGTAAGAAGAAATGCAATGCATTATTTTGTTTAGTTGATTAACGTAACTCTGTATAGTATTTAATTTGTAAAATTTTATAATTTTCAGGGAACATTTCAAACAAGAATCAAGGCTGAATAGATTCACTTTAATGTACAAGAATATCAAATTGGAGAAATCCTTTCTTCAACTGCCCGATCCATTATTTAAATATTACATAACATGTTGCCTTGTGATCTTAATTCTAATTATAGTGGTGAATACTTTAACAACGAGGTGGTAAGTTTACTCAATATATTAAGGCTCACTCAAATGGGCTTCTTAAAAGGCACATGAAACGCTAAATATGAATGTTTGTATATTATAGTTAGAGCCGATTTTTCAATCCTTGGTTAAAATTTATCCGTCCAATAAAGAATTACACGAACATTTTAAAATGTCACCTGTAAACTGTTAATACGGACAATTAGAATACACTTTTGAAATAGTAGTTTAATACGTTATTCGATGAATAAGTTTTAACCAAGAAAAACCAGCCCTTAATACACTTTATACACAACACTGTTTTTTTAGGGTTGACAATTTTGGATGGTACGTTTGGATGACGTATGGAATATTATTACTCGTATTAGTTGCTCTACAGCCATTGACTTGGTTTCAATTTCTATGGACTAAATATAAAGGCGTCGATGAACCGAGACATCCGATTCTAAGATTCGTATACGATATTTCCGTGGCAATGATAAAATCTACCAAAATAAGGACGTCCATATATTTGATGATTAGCTTAGGCCTGGCCGCTACGTCCATTATGAATGTAATAAGTTGTAACGAGGTCGCAGTCGAACCATCTGTTGAAACAGTTTTATCGAACTGCGTTTCGTCGTGGGTAATCACTTTATCTTTTTTAATGCTTACTTGGTAATGTAATTATGCATGAAAAATAATAAGTGTTAATTTGTTTACAGCACGTGACCCAATGCTGGAGTCTCGCTCTCTTACTGAACTTCCTATTTAGTCGGGTTTTCTTCATATTCAAGTGGATCGTAGCTTGCGGTATGACCGTGTTTTACCTTTGGGTTGTATGGGAGGTGAAGACATCCTTCTTTGCCGTCGACGTGACTTGGAACATCGGCCTAGATGCACGAATATCCCATACACTCTCTGTCATCTTTATCACCATAACATTGTATTGGATCGATAGAACAACCGAGTATAGGAACCGTTTGGATCATTTGTGGCAAATACAACTGAGCGAAGAGCAAGAAGAAGCCGAAACGATGTTGAAAGTAAATAACATGCTGTTGGAAAACATTTTGCCAGCTCATGTAGGTGAGCATTAATTTAATAAAATATCGTATTTCGTTAAAGGTATGATTACTGTAAATGATTGTTACCTAATTTAATGGCTTCCAATTTATGTTTCAGTACAAGTTTATTTGGACCTTAATAGATCGATAGACGAGTTATATTACGAGAAATACGACAATGTGGCAGTAATGTTTGCGTCTCTCACAGACTACAAACTGGGCATAGAAAGTGATTCGGACTTTACTGACAAACTCATATTGAGTATTCTTGATGAGGTTATATCTGATTTCGACAGGGTATGTGATCACTCTTGATATTCAAACATGTATCTTATTCAATATTTTTTAAAGTTCATTATCAATCAGTCTTTATTAATTCTCTTTTACCTTTTTTCAGCTTTTACTCACAGGAGCTTCAGTGTACAAAGTGGAAAAAATAAAAGTGGCAGGTTGGACATATATGGCGGCGTGTGGATTAGATCCCAATAGAAGGGGATCGTTTGATTCTTCATCTTATTGTTCTATAGTAGATAAGAAACAAAACAGTCCATACAACAAAGCTATAGTAGTTACAATGGTCGAATTCGCTGCCGCAATGATGATGCAATTGCAAAATTTCAATCGTGGATCTTTTCAAAGTTTTGAAGGACTCAATCTTCGAATTGGTAAGAATTTCCGGTGCTATCAGCTACAATAAATCATTTAAAATAGGCGTTTAATGTGACAAAGTACAAACAAGAAAAATAATAATATGCAATAATGCAATATGAGAACGTGTGAAAATGGCTGCTAAATCATATAAATTAATAGAACAAAGACAAAATAATCATGTTTAAAAGATTTGGAAAATAACATCCATTTTGCCTTTCTAGGTATATCGAATGGTGAAGTAGCCGCGGGAGTAGTTGGTTCCCTCAAGCCATTGTATGATATTTGGGGTAACGCTGTTAACATGGCCTCAAGAATGGATTCTACAGGCAAGGCTGGATGTATTCAGGTATAACTAAAAAAATGTGTGCGTGTACTAGTCTACACACGTAAGAAGTGAAACTTCTTTATGACCTTATTTTTCAAAAAATAATTTACTATATGCAACTTTACAGAAATACGTCAAATCATGGTCTAATCACGCGTGGTAGGGATATGAAAAAGATGGCGCGTAACGGAAAAATGTCACGCGTAACGAAAAAATGTTAAACAAAATTTTTTTCCAATCCCGATAAAGAAGTTTCACTTCAAAAATACCCCATTAACTTGGTTAAATTATTCACAATGCTAACGAGGTATTTCTTTTTAGGTTACCGAAAATACTGCAATTATTTTGGACGAATGTGGCATCCTAACAACATATCGTGGAGAAACATTTGTCAAAGGTGCTGGTTATGTTAAAACTTATTTTGTGCCGCTCGACGAAGATTTCAACTTAGTGAAAAAAGAATATTGTGAAGCCTATTACAAGCGGCAAAGTGTCCATCAAATATTTAGTGCTAGAAATACAATAATGAGTGATACTTCTTTAGAAGATTCTTATGACGCGTATTCGCAACAATCAGAAGATCTTTCAACAGATTATAGCGACCATGAAGATATCAGAAGAAATAGCGAAGAAAAGGAAGGGAATAAAGAAATTCCTAATTGTAACGGAGCTACAAGACATCGCTACAATAGCACGTCTTCAGATCTTGAAGAACTAGACACTAAATGCTAGATTAGTATGTATAATTGTATTTAATATAATTGATTAAACTTATTACTAGAATGAGTGATTGTGTGTAGGTATGTTAAAATGAGCATAATTATGTAGCAGACATATTAATTATTAGTACCTATAATAAATTAAACAAAAAAAAAAGACATTCTGAATAAACAATGTAGCGTGACATGACTGACTGAGTCCTATTGCAAAATAATTAGTTACTCAAAAATTGCATTAACGATAATTGTATAATATGGTTATGTACCTATGTTTGTACGTAAGTGTAAGTTTATAAAATAAAAATACAGATTTCTTTCATATAAACGATGCAGATGTTTTAATTACTACTTATTCATATGTTCCTAATTCGACCTAATTTTTACAATAACATAAATAAGTTACATTTTATATTCTAAAGAAAGATCACATGTTGCTTAGTGTTCACATAGTAGCACTTGAAAATCTCAAAGGTAGTGTCAACAAGATCTTTGCCCTTTTTATTTTTACACTCCTCTAGTAACTTAGAAGCAGCCGCCTTATCAATACCCGGTGGTAATTTTGATAGAGCCACGTCCATATTAAGTTTTCCATCCGACGATATTATTCCTGACTTTTGGAAAAAGCACAAAATAAATTTCTTGAAACCCTCATCTTCGCTGACCTGTCCCTTCTTCGCTTCCGCAATTATTTCCGATTTTACACCCGATTCTTTCACACATTCCGCTGTGTATTTTTGTACTTTTTCCTTTTGAGCTGATGATAAATGCACATTCTGAAACAAATATTTCTATGAATAACACTCTTAAAAAGCAAATAAAATATATTACCGAAATTAGGTACGTAAGGTTACTCACATGAGCATTGGCGCCACAAGCCAAAATCACAATACATAAAAACAAGAAAGCCTTCATACTGAGATCTGTATCACACCAATTCTTTTAGGAAAGTATAATAATTTGTCGCAGCGGTCGTTTATATATAAAATGCAGAAGGACATCAAGAATTTGTATTTTATTAATACTTATAAAGATATACATCGATTTGCCGATATACCACGACATTTGTAGCTAATTATGTATGAAACGGTTGTTAAGAAATTAACCTTTTAGATAAATTTACCTTTTATATAGGAATAATTTTTTATCCTTGTGATCACTTTTATATCTTAATTTTAAATGCCTTACAAATTACAACGTGTCTCATTTTTTTTTTGATTTAACAAACTAGGTACGTACCTACCTAAGTCTCACCAGGGATATTTTTTTAAAGATCTTACGTTCGGATTTATCAAAACTATAAATTTCAAATAAAAAATCAGTTTACAAAGTAATATCTTATATCAAAATGCACCACATAAGCTGTTCCAAAATGATATGCAGTTTTAAATGATGGCTGCACATTTGTTGTCGGCCTTTAATAACTGGGTCACACCGCTTGCAATCTGGCCAACTGACCAGTATGGTATAAATTAAACTTGATTATCATAGTACACATTTATAATATTATGATAAATGGGAATACGTTAACCATTTCAAACAATGCAGTTCATTTTCGAATGTGGATTTTCTATAAGTGACACCCACGTGATATCTATATATAGGTTTATCTGCTGTGAACATGGGCGTAGCCACGGTGGGGCAGGGTGGGGCGCTTGCCCCACCCAGGCTTTGACCTGGAAGGTACCTAACCAAATCTAAAAATTGAATTATCCAGGTACTAACTACTAAGCTTAATATCCGTAAGAAAATTCACACTCGATTCTCGAAAGTCGACAGTCGACACAGAAAATGAGACCAAAACATTAGTATTATTTACCTCTACAATGACTGATTAACAAATAATTGTCATACGCCCAGCGACCAAACGGCTGAAGATAGGGACACATTTTGGATCTATTTCGTGATGTGGTAGGTGAATAATAAGGTGTTTTGAATAAGAATAATTCGAATAACGAATTACACACGAAAAAAGAAAATAGCTGAGGCTTCTATGTTACATAAACTGTAAGAAAAATGAGTGTAGTACAGTTAGTTACCCCTCTATTTTATCCAATTTCAATTTTGTTTTAAGTTTCACGTTCTAAAGAACGTGTCACGTGAGTTACAACTCAAAAAAATATGGGCCTTAGAAAAAAAAACTTTCAGAAAATATTACACAGAATAAAGTGAGTGTTATAAAAAAGTTTTCAAGGTAAAGAAGATGCCATCGCAAATGCGTTCGCAAGCGCGTTCGCAAGCGCGTTCGCAAGCGCGTTCGCAAGCGCGTTCGCAAGCGCGTTCGCAAGCGCGTTCGCAAGCGCGTTCGCAAGCGCGTTCGCAAGCGCGTTCGCAAGCGCGTTCGCAAGCGCGTTCGCAAGCGCGTTCGCAAGCGCGTTCGCAAGCGCGTTCGCAAGCGCGTTCGCAAGCGCGTTCGCAAGCGCGTTCGCAAGCGCGTTCGCAAGCGCGTTCGCAAGCGCGTTCGCAAGAGCGTTCGCAAGCGCGTTCGCAAGAGCGTTCGCAAGCGCGTTCGCAAGCGCGTTCGCAAGCGCGTTCGCAAGCGCGTTCGCAAGCGCGTTCGCAAGCGCGTTCGCAAGCGCGTTCGCAAGCGCGTTCGCAAGCGCGTTCGCAAGCGCGTTCGCAAGCGCGTTCGCAAGCGCGTTCGCAAGCGCTTTCGCAAGCGCGTTCGCAAGCGCGTTCGCAAGCGCGTTCGCAAGCGCGTTCGCAAGCGCGTTCGCAAGCGCGTTCGCAAGCGCGTTCGCAAGCGCGTTCGCAAGCGCGTTCGCAAGCGCGTTCGCAAGCGCGTTCGCAAGCGCGTTCGCAAGCGCGTTCGCAAGCGCGTTCGCCAGCGCGTTCGCAAGCGCGTTCGCAAGCGCGTTCGCAAGCGCGTTCGCAAGCGCGTTCGCAAGCGCGTTCGCAAGCGCGTTCGCAAGCGCGTTCGCAAGCGCGTTCGCAAGAGCGTTCGCAAGCGCGTTCGCAAGCGCGTTCGCAAGCGCGTTCGCAAGCGCGTTCGCAAGCGCGTTCGCAAGCGCGTTCGCAAGCGCGTTCGCAAGCGCGTTCGCAAGCGCGTTCGCAAGCGCGTTCGCAAGCGCGTTCGCAAGCGCGTTCGCAAGCGCGTTCGCAAGCGCGTTCGCAAGCGCGTTCGCAAGCGCGTTCGCAAGCGCGTTCGCAAGCGCGTTCGCAAGCGCGTTCGCAAGCGCGTTCGCAAGCGCGTTCGCAAGCGCGTTCGCAAGCGCGTTCGCAAGCGCGTTCGCAAGCGCGTTCGCAAGCGCGTTCGCAAGCGCGTTCGCAAGCGCGTTCGCAAGCGCGTTCGCAAGCGCGTTCGCAAGCGCGTTCGCAAGCGCGTTCGCAAGCGCGTTCGCAAGCGCGTTCGCAAGCGCGTTCGCAAGCGCGTTCGCAAGCGCGTTCGCAAGCGCGTTCGCAAGCGCGTTCGCAAGCGCGTTCGCAAGCGCGTTCGCAAGCGCGTTCGCAAGCGCGTTCGCAAGCGCGTTCGCAAGCGCGTTCGCAAGCGCGTTCGCAAGCGCGTTCGCAAGCGCGTTCGCAAGCGCGTTCGCAAGCGCGTTCGCAAGCGCGTTCGCAAGCGCGTTCGCAAGCGCGTTCGCAAGCGCGTTCGCAAGCGCGTTCGCAAGCGCGTTCGCAAGCGCGTTCGCAAGCGCGTTCGCAAGCGCGTTCGCAAGCGCGTTCGCAAGCGCGTTCGCAAGCGCGTTCGCAAGCGCGTTCGCAAGCGCGTTCGCAAGCGCGTTCGCAAGCGCGTTCGCAAGCGCGTTCGCAAGCGCGTTCGCAAGCGCGTTCGCAAGCGCGTTCGCAAGCGCGTTCGCAAGCGCGTTCGCAAGCGCGTTCGCAAGCGCGTTCGCAAGCGCGTTCGCAAGCGCGTTCGCAAATGCCTTCGCAAATGCCTTCGCAAATGTCCTCGCAAATGCCCTCGCAAATGCCCTCGCAAATGCCCTCGCAAATGCCCTCGCAAATGCCCTCGCAAATGCCCTCGCAAATGCCCTCGCAAATGCCCTCGCAAATGCCCTCGCAAATGCCCTCGCAAATGCCCTCGCAAATGCCCTCGCAAATGCCCTCGCAAATGCCCTCGCAAATGCCTTCGCAAATGCCTTCGCAAATGCCTTCGCAAATGCCTTCGCAAATGCCTTCGCAAATGCCTTCGCAAATGCCTTCGCAAATGCCTTCGCAAATGCCTTCGCAAATGCCTTCGCAAATGCCTTCGCAAATGCCTTCGCAAATGCCTTCGCAAATGCCGGCGGCACAGCCGCCGGCCGTGCCACCGGCATTTGAGGTTCGAAGACCTGGATATGACTTTGGGTACATACAGTTGCTAGTTACATATTATTTTTTTATTGTTGCCCCACCTTGAGCCCATGGCTGTGAAACTATTATTATAACTGCTGAGAGGTTATATAATAATACATAATACATTATTAAAATAAATAATGCACATTAGAAAAGTGACTCACGTTCACTCACAAAAGACGACATTCTAACAACATCAAAATCTGAGAAATAAGAAAGCAATGATAGAAAGATTAGAAGAAACTAATGTACAAAGATTCAGGTGTGATTCTTGAAAACATAGACTTAGGTATTAATTATTCAGGTTGTAGGTAATGTTAGAATAAAAACGAATTTATTAACTAAATATCGATAAAATATTATATTCCATACATGAATATTATCTAGTTATTCGTAGTGATAAAATTCGGATTCATTTTTCGCGTTTATTATATGAATGGTAAAATCAAATATATAATTAGTTAATGATGTTATGTATTATGTATACTTAACAAATGATAAAGTATTAGCATTGAAGTGGGTGGTGAAAACATACAAGTGTCGGGGCTGGAAAACATTTTTCTTCTTCTGAAAATATAATAATTGCAGAGCATAATTTTAGTATTCATTTTGACACCGAATTTTGTTATTGTATCGCTTTCATTCTGAGAATGTTTATTTAAAAAGTACCAAGCTATATACAATATAAAATCTTGTATGAAGACTTTATAATGATGAGATATTAATATGTTATTTTATTAATACACGCTTTAAAATGAGTTTTATTTCATTTCATGTAATCAAACAATACGTATAAAGTTTCTACAATAGCTTCATTATACTGTACCTAGTATGTTGTAATTTAATCAAGCTTACATTTGGGTGTTTGCCAAGATTTTAAGCTGTGTGAACAATCTCGTACGAGTAGGTACAAAATTATTGCTCTTTTAATTAAAAAACACAGCGATATAAACTGTTCAATATTGCGAGCTGAAATTTAGATGGCATTGATATTTTAAGTTGGTTAATTAAAAGGCTATATTCAAAAGATCTCTATCTCGCGGTGGAAAATGAGTGAGTAAATTTGATAAAGACACTTTTTTTGTTAAAAGTTCGATTAAATTAATTTCATAATTTTAGTACACTACTGTGTACTGTAAGGTACTGTATACTTACTACAAAATAGAAAAAAAAACATACTCTTGAACTGATGATCTCTTGTACAAGTCGGTTAAAAAATATAATTTGTATATCGCATTTAAAAAAATGTATTGTAGAGTCAATCATACGCACTTGGATAAAATTAAAAATTGGTTTTCGATAAAATTCTTCTCTGGCGTTTGCTACATCATAATAATAATTCGAAATTAATAACATTAAAATATATTCAATGTCATCACAAAAGGTTTCGCAGTTTGTGCTAAGCTAAGGATTAAATCCTAAGGCTTCTTCGCGAGTCGAGTTTGAGTCCTTGGTCTAGTCGTGACCAATGTGGGTTACAGAGTGATATAGTTACCTAGTGAATTTTGTTGTTAACTGGAACTGTTCTACTGAATTGTGTTCATATTTTTTTGTGTGTGCACGAAGTAGTTGAGGTGATTTTTATTTCAAACTGTTTGTTTTTCATTTCAGGAATACTGAAAGTGGGGTGTATCTTTAATAATATTTTGGCATAACATTTTTGAAAATTGAAGTCCGATCTTATCTCATAATATTATTTTACTTATTTTATTGATGAACTTATCTACTCTACAGTCTACCACGTAGAGAGATATGTGTTATATATAGTGTAAATTATAAATTAACTATAAATTAATAAACAATCAAATTAAACCAGTATGAACGAGATTAAACAATAAATTCAAAATGTCCTTTACAAATTTCCTCAAGCACTATTGATTAAATAAAAAAAAACAACAGAAACTTTGTAACAAAATCGAAATCCTTTTTGTCAAAATTCCTACAACCACATAGGTACCAACCTAACCTACCTACCTACCTCGATGGAGGATATAAATATGTTTAAGAGAAGGTAAATAGATGAAAATTAACTACATAGTTACTAACTAATATGCGAAAGTGTACTTATTAATTGTCTTAATTTTTCGTCAAACGAAGCGATTTTATGATATTATTATTTCGGTATCTGTAGATATTTAGGAGGCTACGGAATAACATAGGCTACTTTTTACTGCCATGAAACATCTTTTGGTAAGTACTAAATTTCTTGGCCTACGCAGGCGAAGCCGCTGGCGCGGCGTAAAGCTACAGCTAGTTGATATTAAGGCCGTGTACGCGGTCCGTGCGCTGTTTGGCTCAAATATGTGATTTTTCAAACCAGATTGTCCTTCAACCACTTATCTTACAAACATATGAATTACTAATAATTTTAGGAAATTTTATTGTCTATACAGGGTTATTTGTAAAACACCGGCAACCTCGCAGGACAAGATAGCTAACATCATAAGTAACAACATTTGTTCTACGACTTTTGGCATAACGCAATAAATTATTTTTAAATGATTTTTTAAGCTTTTATTGTACTCTCCTAACATTTGTAAGTCTATGTTCTATTCATTATCGAAAGGACGACGCGACGCCCCCTTCCCCCTCCCGTTCGCTTCTTGTTTACGTAATTTTTGGAATGCGCGTAGAGTTTATAATATTCCAACGGAAAATTAAATGAATATTTATTTTTGTATGAAAATAAAATCTAACAAATTACCAAAAGTCGTAGAACAAATGTTGTTACTTATGATGTTAGCTATCTTGTCCTGCGAGGTTGCTGGTGTTTTACAAGTAACCCTGTATAGTTAGTTAAGAGTTTTTTTCAATTAATACAGTATTTGTGAATACCAAGAAGATAACTGAGCCGATGATTACTTGATTTCACTTTTAGTGTCAATTTCGAAGCTAAAAATATCTGAAATTGCTGACAGATCTAACACACATTTTTTTTTAACTAACTGCAAAAATCCTTATTAAAATAGTTAGTTAAAATATTTTTTTTATTTTGGACTCCTAACTTACGAAATTAAAATCCGAACAATGTGATTTTTTTTAGAAATTATAGTCGACAAAATGATTATTTTCACCAAGATATTTGACTTAGTTGAATATAATTTATACATATTGTAATAAAAGAACGTATTACTTATAAGATAAAATTTAAAAAATCAACTAAGGTACCTCTATTATTTTTCTACAATTTTTTTTAAAGTACTATAAAACACTGCGCGCGACCCGATTAAAATCAGTCGGCAGCGAGCCTTTCCAGAGAGAGGACATGTTGCTCGGCGCTCTCCTGTGGACCTTTGCTGTTCATAGTAAAAGGATAGCGCAAGCCGCGATCTATCGTAATAGATCGCGGAGATTTTGACTTGCGTTAAATTGAATAAGCCCTCTTAAATGATTTCTCCTATATGTACTGATTCCGAATAATTTATGAGCACATAATTAATCATCATAATTAAAATAAAACTAGGTATAAAATAAAATGTGAAATCTCTTTATGAGTGTAAATGCATGCAATGTGTGTTAATGATAATGATGACGTAATGACGATTGATTGAATACAATGACCGCTTTGAAAAGCATTTAGCGCAAAGTTATAAACCTCTATCATAATTTGTAGAATAATTATTTCCTTATTCACTTAATGAAAGGAAATAAATTAAGCTTTATGAGTCCTCCCATTAGGCTACAGTTAGACGACGAGCGCGGTCACCGCGCGGCCGCCGCGCGGCGACCGCGCGGTGGCTGTTCAGTTATAGCAAATTTATGTTTTATTAACAAGGACGTAAAGTTGAAATTAACTTTGAGTAACTAACTGCGCGGCGGCCGCCGCGCGGTGGCTGCGCGCTCGATCGCGTGGAGGCCGCGCGGCCACCGCGCAGTTAGTTACTCAAATTAATTTCAACTTTACGTTCAACTGGAAATGGTCCGGGTTCGCAGTGACGTGGCTGAGCGCGCGGCCGCCGCGCGGTCACCGTACTTTCGGCGCGCGGTAACATTCCATGTCATATAAACGCGCCCTTACTAACGCGGTATAAACTGCGATACATAATATTATCTATACATTGAATAATATCTAATTCACGTTTCCTTTAGGGATAGGATGATCAGCTCAGATGTGTCCTACCTAAAGCTTCTTCTAGATCGTAAGAGCGATTTTACTCTGACTATCTCACGATCACAGTATCGTCAAGGAATCGTCTCAAATTAAGGTATAAACCGCAATTAAATTTCAGTCCCACAATGGAAGAAGAATCCGGCTGTCAACTCCGTAAACGAAGGTTTGCTGGAAACCCGAATTTAGCGCTAAACTTGGAAGTAGGGTATCAAGTGAATGAAGGCTGCAGCAGTCGTGGTACTCCATCGCCCTGTCATAGCAAAGTGGCAGCCACGCCGACATCAGCTCAACTCCGACAAGAATTCAGAAATAAACAACAATCCTTTGATTTGCCGGTTTGTTTCTCATGTATAAACAACCATATAAAAATAAAAAGATTCTTATTTTGTACATAGACAGGTACTATTATTAAAGAGGAGATATTTATTTTTTTATTGTTTTAAACGAACTCAAAAATTACTAGACTTAAGCATAAACTAAATTAATCCTAAGATGCATGAAAGAAAGAAAGAAAGAAAGAAAAAAAGCTATATATAAAAGCTATATAGCTATATATATCATATGCTATATGATCTATATTATCATATTTTCAAGTGTCACGTTTGGTAAAATTATCAAGGTAATAATATATGATCATTGATATTTTACCTACGATCATAATTAACTTAACTTTGGGAGGTATTATTTGTGGCTTCTTCTTAAGCTTTAAGATTAGGTAGCTCTCGGTAGAGAGTAGTATATTCCTTGTTAGGTAGATACCAATAAGAAATCCGTTGTAGGTATAAAAATATGAGAAAGTAAGAATATAATCCAATTTAGAAATATAATATTTCCAGGTTGAGGATTGCGAAGAAATAGAAATAATAATAGAGAGTGATGAAGAAGAAGGGGAGAAAGAAGAAAATGCGACAGCTGTTATTAAAGTAGACCGTCCTATAACACCTACACCGGTCCAGGACTTTGGAGCCAGCGTAGTATATACTGAAGGTGATTAAATCCTTTGTCATCTATACTAATATTATAAAGCTGAAGAGTTTGTTTGTTTGATTGAACGCGCTAATCTCTGGAACTACTGGTCCGATTTGAAAAATTATTTCAGTGTTGGATAGCCCAATCATCGAGGAAGGCTGTAGGGTAGGTATATAATTATTATTAAGCTAAGAGGAGCCACGTGGGTGAGACCGCGGAGCGCAGCTAGTAGATATTATGAACAGATCCAAGAACAGTCCTTATATACAATTTATTTATTAGCAAAATTGAATCCGATAAATATATCCAGCAACAAATTCCCGACAGTTAAAGTGATAATATCTATGGAAGCTATTTGATAAATTAATGTCGTTGAATTAAACATACAGGAAATTCATAAAACCGTTCATAGCTAGACCGACCATACGCACGCGTATTGTCATGCGCAATTAGTGTCATAGTCATACAATTGTTGATGCGTATCGTCAGGACCGACGGTACGCACTGACGGTCGGTCAAGCTCTGCAACCACCCTAATGCTGATGAAATACCTATTAAAGAAAATTATGATCTGAAACAAACTTACCCTTATAGAAAATTTTCTTCTCTTCTTATTTGTTTTTAAATAAATACCTTTTCAAGCCTTAAATTTCACAAACATAAGGTTTTGATATCTAGTTTAGTAGCACTCAAATGCTTTTTAAATGATACATATTTTTTAAGCATTTACATTCATACAATATATACAGCATACAACAAAAATACAACAACATATACATACAATATATTTACATTCTTTTTGAAGAACAGAAAACTCGGGTCAGGTTGCTCGGTATGGCGAAAGACGCGGATTCGAATCTCGCCTCGTGATCGATTTTTTCTATACTTTAAAAATTTATCAACATAATATTTACCTGTTACGGATTACTCTTATATTGTACTAATGTAGACTATATTTTTCAGGGCCTCAAGCAATGGATTTTTTGAACGTAAACGCCATTGAACACGATTGCTACACTGACGTCTCGGACGCTGACTCAGATGATGAAGAGGAAAATTAAATTTACTGTACATTGCTTGCAAATTAAATAAGTAAAATAAGAAGACTATAATATTATAAAGGAGTATTACATAAAAATTGAGACGTAAATAATTTATTGGCCAAATAATTTACTCTTGTAATTTTATACATGAGATTTAATAAGCAACTAGCAAAATTGCAATCTTTGTCTACTCAGCTTTGAAAAATATAGTTCACCGAGCAGTCGCCGCTTCAAGCCGTCGGTCTCAACCGCTTGAAGCGGTCCGTGTACGGCCGCCCTAATATGCGAGAGCATATTTGAACCGATTACAGATGGAAACAAATTATAGAATTATTGAGTACCTATAGGTATTTTATTATCATTATCGTTAATCGCTTAGTATGTAGGAATAATTTCAAATTGTTCAATCAAAATCAAACAAATTACGTATAACCCGCGCAGATAGAGAATAGATCTGAAGATGGCGACGGGTACTTATGCTACGATTGGCAAATTAAGTTCTCTAACATCGTTTTTTTTTTTGTTTTTAAAGTTCGTAACAAAAATATAAGGAAAATAAATATGTAACAATCAAATAACAATCAAACTCGACAGCAATAGAGTCAGCGAGATGTGGCGAGAACGCATGCGAGCGGACGCCATCTTCAGATCTATTCTCTATCTGCGCGGCTTATATTATTTATTATTTTTGTGACCATATAATATTGTAATAGTTCGCATATGTGGTTGTTGCATAATATGCGGCACTATGTATTATGTTTTAAGTATAGTATTTTAATAATCTGTAGTTTTAGTTATGAATTTCATGGTAATCTCAATTATATTAATTTATACACTGAAATACCAAAGATTTATATTGTGTCTCTGATAGCTATTTTTGTGAAATCTAAGTTGTATTAATGTATATTACAATATTAATTTGAGTGGTTAAAAACAAAACGGGTGCCTATTGAAAATAATGTTACTGTAGATCAAAGTTGTTACAATAGATATTATAATAAAAACAATAAACTATTATCATATAATGATATGTATAGTTTATGTACTTATACTTGAATAAAGTAAATATATTAATAAATTTGGTTTTATTTTTTACTCCCAATGACTTTCAAAAGCCTCATAACATTTTTCTAGTTCTGTCTTACGTAATTGAAACACTAATTATATATTCTAAACTAAAATACTATAAATATCTACTTATATAAAAAAACATCAAACACACATTATAGACACGATCATATTCATATCATATTCGTTCACACACACATAGTTTCTCAGTTCTTCAGTTCGTATTTTTGGCGGTAGCACAGAATACATAATAGTAGCTAAACGCTACAGAACGGACACTCTCCGCCTCCCGCCAAAATTAAACACTTACCTCACCCCGCACGATCAGACATGTGGTACCCATTTCCCCGCAAGGACGATACCAACGACGTCTTAGACGAAACCACAGACGAAACGCAACGAAGATTGACAACATTAATCAAATTGACATAAAGTAATTTTATTATTTTGGATTTGTGATTATCGTTTTTCGTAGAAAATGGTTAAATATTGTGCTGTTTACGGATGTATTTCATCAGAAAAACGCGAATTTTTTTTACGCTAGTCACAAATGTGCCAACCATAAAGCGTTAACACACACATTTGCAGTCTCTACAGTGTGACTGTCAAAACAATCATTTTGTATGGAGTGTCCGGGGTGTGGCGGTAGTTAATTTGTGAATTAAAAAAAAACGATTGGAAAGGAGATTGCCCAAGTGACTATGGGCGTATTCAGAAAGAAAGCTTGAAACTTATAAGCGCTTATCGGCGCTTGTCAATGCTCAAACCAGCTTGTCAAAACCAGCATTGACAAGCTTGTCAAAACCAGCATTGACAAGCACCGATAAGCGCTTATAAGCAAGAAGCTTATATCCTAAGAGCAATTAACCTATAGAGTACTTGTATCGAGCGTATACAATTTACATATATTTGTTTCTCTCTATCTAAAGAAAACGTCGTATGAAAGAATGAGACAGCTATAGACAACAAGCTACGTTTCAACATAGTCATGGCACCTAAGAGCAATTAACCTATAGAGTTCTTATATTAAGACAGAACAAAATACATATTTTCTAATCTACTTACTCTTAGTCAATAACAGCATAAGCCAGATTGAGATAGCGATAGAGTATCTTCACTGTCTTCAAACGTAGCGCGCCGGCAGTCAGTTTGTTTTCCAACCAGCTGGTGGGCTCAGTGCGTCAAGTGTTTTTAACGAAATATTTAGAAAATATAAAGTGTACAGTGTTTCTTTTTATTTGTCAGTGTGCTAAAATAACTATTGTATGTTTAGCAACCGGCTATCACTAGTCGAATGGGAGTTTTGGATAAAAACAATGTAAAAATATCTTTCCATCGGTAAGTGATTTTCAGCAAATTGATAAATATTTATGTTTTAAACCTATTTGAAGGTTTTATCAAGCGCTTTTTTGTAATTTTATGTTGTAACTGTAACATTTACCCACTTTATGGGATTGTGGAATATAAAATAATGAAATAATTTTTAAAAAACGTCACAATAATATCACGTTTGGCATTTTGTTTACCACCGTAGTGTTGTAACACATCTAGCGTATATTATCGATTTATGACAAAAAATCTATTTCATATTAACGTTGATTTATTTATTTTGTTTCATAAATCAGATTTATATGTAGTTGTTGTTGCAAATAATAGATGTAAATTTTTTACCGCAGGAAAATAAAACATACCATGTGGTTGTTTTATTTGCCCTATGTGTTTTAGTTTTCGTTTGTTGTTTATTAATTTCTCTTTCAGATTATTAATAAATTCATTTTGTTTTAGATTTCCAGAGCTAAATAAAAAATGGGTATAAAACGTGAGACATGAGTTGATTGGACGCCGCCACAATTTGCAATATTGTGTTCACTGCATTTCGAGCCTACGTGTTATCGAGATGGATACTCTAGAAGAATTGTGCAATCTTACGCTTACGTTTTTTTTTTGTTCCTGTAGATAATAAATACATTTGATTAAAGAGAGTAAATTTTTATTTTGAAATTTTTTACACATAAGTTACCTACTTTAAATGTGTAACTATGTGAAAATTAAACGGTTGATTAAATGACAGTTCTCATAGATGAGAAACTACTATTGAAATACATACTTAATATACATGCGTTTTCAAAGAAAAACCCGCATAGTTCCCATTCCTGTTGGATTTACGGGATCAAAAGTAATTTTTCCGAATTTCATTGTAATCGGTTTAGTAGTATTCGCGTGAAAGAGTAACAAACATCCATCCTCACAAACTTTCGATTTATTAGTAGGATGTTAGGAAAATGTTTTCATTAAGACTGTCCTTTTATTAACTTGTTAAAATGCTGCATGATTCCTTCATGCTGACTGTGCCTTTCTCCTCACTCCTTTAACTTTATCATCATTTCCTTCTTTATTTTAAATTACATTTCAAGTTTTAAAATTTCTTTTATAATGTACTAACTTTCCGCCCGCGTTTTTAAAGAAAATCCTGCACAGTTCCCGTTCACGTGGGATTTCCGGGATAAAACCTAACCTATGTGTGTATGTACAAAATTTCATTGTAATCGGTTCCGCAGTGAAAGAGTAACATCCCTTCTCACATAATTTCGCATTTATTATATACGTAGGATTAAACAAATAATGTATTCAACTGAAATTAATTATAAGTTTTGTTTTTTTTATTATTTATTATTTCACGAAACCGTAAATGCAAAATACATTCACGATTTTATCGATTGAAGCACATCCCATCACTATCACCTTCTATCTATCTAAATACGTACCTAAACGTACCTATAGTAAAAATGGTGCCATGACTATGTTGAAACGTAGCTTGTTGTCTATAGCTGTCTCATTCTTTCATACGACGTTTTCTTTAGATAGAGAGAAACAAATATATGTAAATTGTATACGCTCGATACAAGTACTCTATAGGTTAATTGCTCTTAGCATGGCACCATTTTTACTATAGGTACGTATTTAGATAGATAGAAGGTGATAGTGATGGGATGTGCTTCAATCGATAAAATCGTGAATGTATTTTGCATTTACGGTTTCGTGAAATAATAAATAATAAAAAAACAAAACTTATAATTAATTTCAGTTGAATACATTATTTGTTTAATCCTAGGTATATAATAAATGCGAAATTATGTGAGAAGGGATGTTACTCTTTCACTGCGGAACCGATTACAATGAAATTTTGTACATACACACATAGGTTAGGTTTTATCCCGGAAATCCCACGTGAACGGGAACTGTGCAGGATTTTCTTTAAAAACGCGGGCGGAAAAGTAGTACATTATAAAAGAAATTTTAAAACTTGAAATGTAATTTAAAATAAAGAAGGAAATGATGATAAAGTTAAAGGAGTGAGGAGAAAGGCACAGTCAGCATGAAGGAATCATGCAGCATTTTAACAAGTTAATAAAAGGACAGTCTTAATGAAAACATTTTCCTAACATCCTACTAATAAATCGAAAGTTTGTGAGGATGGATGTTTGTTACTCTTTCACGCGAATACTACTAAACCGATTACAATGAAATTTGGAAAAATTACTTTTGATCCCGTAAATCCAACAGGAATGGGAACTATGCGGGTTTTTCTTTGAAAACGCATGTATATTAAGTATGTATTTCAATAGTAGTTTCTCATCTATGAGAACTGTCATTTAATCAACCGTTTAATTTTCACATAGTTACACATTTAAAGTAGGTAACTTATGTGTAAAAAATTTCAAAATAAAAATTCACTCTCTTTAATCAAATGTATTTATTATCTACAGGAACAAAAAAAAAACGTAAGCGTAAGATTGCACAATTCTTCTAGAGTATCCATCTTGATAACACGTAGGCTCGAAATGCAGTGAACACAATATTGCAAATTGTGGCGGCGTCCAATCAACTCATGTCTCACGTTTTATACCCATTTTTTATTTAGCTCTGGAAATCTAAAACAAAATGAATTTATTAATAATCTGAAAGAGAAATTAATAAACAACAAACGAAAACTAAAACACATAGGGCAAATAAAACAACCACGTGGTATGTTTTATTTTCCTGCGGTAAAAAATTTACATCTATTATTTGCAACAACAACTACATATAAATCTGATTTATGAAACAAAATAAATAAATCAACGTTAATATGAAATCGATTTTTTGTCATAAATCGATAATATACGCTAGATGTGTTACAACACTACGGTGGTAAACAAAATGCCAAACGTGATATTATTGTGACGTTTTTTAAAAATTATTTCATTATTTTATATTCCACAACCCCATAAAGTGGGTAAATGTTACAGTTACAACATAAAATTACAAAAAAGCGCTTGATAAAACCTTCAAATAGGTTTAAAACATAAATATTTATCAATTTGCTGAAAATCACTTACCGATGGAAAGATATTTTTACATTGTTTTTATGCAAAACTCCCATTCGACTAGTGATAGCCGGTTGCTAAACATACAATAGTTATTTTAGCACACTGACAAATAAAAAGAAACACTGTACACTTTATATTTTCTAAATATTTCGTTAAAAACACTTGACGCACTGAGCCCACCAGCTGGTTGGAAAACAAACTGACTGCCGGCGCGCTACGTTTGAAGACAGTGCAGATACTCTATCGCTATCTCAATCTGGCTTATGCTGTTATTGACTAAGAGTAAGTAGATTAGAAAATATGTATTTTGTTCTGTCTTAATATAAGAACTCTATAGGTTAATTGCTCTTAGCTTATATCTAATACACTGGAGATTTCGGTATGAACATTGACGTGTAACAAGAAAATATTGCCCAGTTCATGTTTTTTATCACTTTCACACCTAACTTGGTATTGCCACTGTTAATACGAAGTTTTCCCAAGGCTACTATGTATGCTGTAATATTCTGTGCAAAAGGTTAGTTTTTGTACATGAGTTTGTTGATAAATTGCCAACAACGTCATTCAGAAGCATTGTTGGATGAGACAATTATTATTTATGCTAAATAAACTAAGTATCTGAACCAATTATTAAAAAGCGATACTCCCTGATTATGGGTAGTCACCATAATAAAATTGTAGCAACTCTCACTTTGTCAATATGGCATGTGTGTCAAAAAAATTGCGTCGCTTCGAATATTTAAGTTAATATTGTTGCTTATTTAATGAATATTTTCCGAATATAAAGAATGCATTGTATTGTGCAAAATTGCAGAAGTGTTTGGACACCAAATTCTGGCATAGAATTTCACAGGCAAGTGTATATTTACGTTATTTACAATATTCCTCAATACTCCTGCATTTACCTGTTTAGAATCATTTCAATGGCAAAAATTGTCTAATTTAGCATCATTTTAGTAAGCAGTCATGTTAAATTTGTTATTTCCCTAATACTTTATCATTTTTCAACAAGTTTTCAATAAACAGATTTAACAAGTAAGGTAACCATGATGACAAGTTTTTATGGATAGCGAAGAGAATATATTGTAATAACAATATTATGATGAAAATTTAGAACACCATTTTAAAGATTGTTACTAGTAATGAAACAACACATGACATCGGTATTGCACTCACATGTAGTTATAAGATTGTTCGTTTTTACATTGAAATTTATACTTTTTTAACTTACCTCATATTTTTTTGTTTTACGTATTTCAGCTTTCCAAAAAGTAAAATAAAAAGAAATATATGTGCCCATCAAGGTTACTGAGGATTACGACCCAGAAAAAAATACCTTTTGAAAAATAAACTTTGTAAAGTTAGCTGAAATTTGTGCAAGGCTGCTATAAACAGTTTTTCTTTGATGATTCTGGCTTGAAATTGACCCGTCGAAGCAACGCGTTTAAAAAGAAGATCTGAGTAGCTAACAATTTGGTAAACAGCATCTGATGCAAAACACAACTTTCCTCTATTTACAAAGGATGTTAATGCTATATATCGGTTCATATCCAAGTTTTGTAGCCAAAAGTTATTTATAACTATCATTCTATACCAATTAAAATTGTATGTACCTACCTATAAAGTATGACCATAATATTATAATATAAATACTGTTAAAAATATATGTCGTTATTATTTATAGACCATGATTTTTAGTTTTTTCTATTTTGAAAAATCCTGAATTTACAAACCAGCGTGGTCACTCGACAGAAAGAGACAAATAACATGACTGACGTCATTGAATGTCATAGTTTCTTGTTTCAAGTTAATGGTCATAGTGCAATCTCCAGTGTATTAGAGGATATAAGCTTCTTGCTTATAAGTTTCAAGCTTTCTTTCTGAATACACCCTATGGCACTTGGTATCGCAATCAAACTTATTGTGTCAAGATGAAATATAGCTCAATTTAACGCTTGATGTTAGTACTTTTAGAAACGATTAAAGTTTTTATATAAATAAGCCGCAGTTCGCGACAATAAAAATAAAACAATAGTTTTATTCAACACTTCAAAAAAATACTTTATCGAGTTTAAACTAACGATGAACGTTAAGTTTTACATTTATTACATAGGTAATATTTCAATTTACAAGATAAATGTGAAAAGTAAATCGTAATAAACATTACCTATTTCAAAATAAATTACGTCGAACATTGCGTCGAACACATTCATTCAAGATTCATTTCAAATAGAAACTATGACATAAGACGCAGGACGCTTGCAAGAGAGTTATATATATGTGTCAAAACAAAAACTTTTACTTTTATTTCTATTTATGTGGTATAATTACGACTTAATAGTGATAAATATGATCATTATAAATACAAATAGGAATTAACAATATCACGAACACGTGACACAATTAGTATTTTACCGATTCCATATGTGGTCATACATGTTTCAAAACACAAACTTTTTATATTATTTCAATTTATCCGGTATAATTAAGACTTAATAGTGATACATATGATCATTACAAATACAAATAGGAATTAACAATATCACGAATACGTGGCACAACTCAAATTTTACCGATACCACCCGTGGTCATCCTCCTTTATATTCATATAAGTACATCACTGAAATACAATTAGAAAATATTGAAAGGAATAATAAAAACGAATTACACTTGCAAAACATGTATATTTGAGCGTATAATATCTCATACATAAAGGACTAGCTTTTATAAATAAAATACAATATATTTAAACCAATTTGATAATAGGAAAATGTCTATGTACAGAGAAATCGAATTCCGGTTGAGTTGTGGAGTCTTTCTTATGGCCATCTGCTAATAACTTTAGAACTATGAAATTAGTTTTTGCAACTTTTAGTAGATCCGTGACCTGCAAAGAAGAAGGAAAAAAAATATTATAATCGCAACCAATGTTTGTGTCTTCTTATAAATATAAAGATAGAGCATGAAAGGTTGAAAATGAGCAAATCAAGGACAATAATGATAAGGTGAAATAAGGCTTTTTATTTGGAGACCTCGGACTACGAAGTGCTACTTTACAATATCTTTTTGTTACATTTGATTTACTTTCAGGACAGAGTTGGATGAAAAAGATTTTGCTCATGGAGTTTACATAAATACTTTTACAGACTACCTTATTGATTCATTTATTTTATTTGCGTATATTCGAAGTGCTGTATGAAATGGTAAATCTATGTCATAAAATTTATATTACCTCTTGATCAGGTGTTGTGATAGTCTCCAAGAGATTCCTTGCTTGCTGGAAATGCTTGCAACCGCCAAAGTACAAAATCACAGGATTTTCATACCTGCAACAATAACTACATTTTAACAACTGAGGAAAGTTAAAAATGGATATTTGCAAATCTTGTTTTCTTTTGTGTGCTTGTAGCGCACCTTACTATTAAGCTGCAGTTTATTGTACCGTCAGCAAAAAAAAAGTTCTGTCGTTTGTTCCGCCTTGTACCGTCAGCAAAAAAGTACTTACTGCAACGGTTGTGTCATTTCACAGAACTCGTGTGCGAACCTGTGCATGTAGCGCATCTTATCAGAATTGCTGTTAAACAGTAGTTTGATAGGGGTGTCACTTTTACCGTCAGCTAAAAAGTGGCTAGTAGAATTTTAATGTCAGCAAAAAAAAAACGTATTTAATAAATTCTTAGTTTTAGTGGTTGTGTCATTTCACAGAACTCGTGTGCGAATGCATGTAGCGCATCTTAGCAGAATTGCTGTTAAACAGTAGTTTGGCAGGGGTGTCTCTTTTACCGTCAGCTAAAAAGTGGCTAGTAGAATTTTAATGTCGGCAAAAAAAAACGTATTTAATAAATTCTTACTGTAGTGGTTGTGTCATTTCACAGAACTCGTGTGAGAACTTATGCATGTAGCTCATCTTAGCAGAATTGCTGTTAAACAGTAGTTTGGTAGGGGTGTTAGTTTTACCGTCAGCTAAAAAGTGGCTAGTAGAATTTTAATGTCGGCAAAAAAAACGTATTTAATAAATTCTTACTGTAGTGGTTGTGTCATTTCACAGAACTCGTGTGAGAACTTATGCATGTAGCGCATCTTAGCAGAATTGCTGTTAAACAGTAGTCTGGTAGGGGTGTTAGTTTTACCGTCAGCTAAAAAGTGGCTTTTTTTTTTTTTTTTTTTTTTTTTTTTTTTTTTTTATGCTATTGGACAGCAAACGAGCAGACGCGTCGCCTGGTGTTAAGCGATACACGCCGCCCATAAACATCCACTCCACTGGGAAGTGGATGTGTTGCTGTCCACAAAGGGATTTAGAAGAAGTTAGGTAGAAGGGGCGAGGATGGGAGGGAATGAGGATGGGGTAGGAGAGGATGGGTAGGGGATGGGAAGGGATGTGGGCCTCCGGACCCCTCACTCACCGTACGGAACGCGACAGTAAACTGTCACTATGGCGCCGATATTCTGTGAGGGTGTGGTACCTTCCCCGGTGCGAGCGTGGCCCAATTCGTGCCGAAGCATGCTCGACTCCCACTCCAGCGGCTAGTAGAATTTTAATGTCAGCAAAAAAAAATTATTTAATAAATTTATTTGATAAATTCTTATTGTAGTGGTTGTATCATTTCACAGAACAATCTCTTACAAAAAAAAACGACGTTTGGCACTGCCGCGGTAAAGCTACTGCATGCTATGCCTTCAAGCCACACCTCCACCCGTCGGAGTGGGGAGCGTGAGGTTTTTTCGTTGCGGAATTTCTCGATTCGGTCCCCGCGCTCAAGGCCCGCGATAGAAGCTATGCAATAGCTTTAAAAAAACTTATTTAATAATAACTTACTGCAACGGTTGTGTCATTTCACAGAACTCGTGGTAGTGCACCTGCGGCGGTGTGAGCACGGAGAGCGGCGCGAACCTGTGCTTGTAGAGCGCCTTACTGTTAAGTTGCTGTTTACTGTACTGTCAGCAAAAAACTGTCGTTTGTTCCGATTCGTACTGTCAGCAAAACTTAACCTGTAATTTGTTACGCCTTGTGACGTCAACAAAAAAGTACTTACTGTTGTAGCGCACCGCTTCGTTGTCGAACTGGGATTGGTTATACCGTCGGCAAAAAAGGGTTTTGTCGTTTATTCCACCATGTACCGTCAGCAAAAAAAAAATTATTTAATAAATTCTTACTGTAGTGGTTGTGTCATTTCACAGAACTCGTGTGCGAACCTGTGCATCTTAGCAGAATTGCTGTTAAACAGTAGTTTGGTAGGGGTGTCAGCTAAAAAGTGTCTATAATGTCAGCAAAAAAAACTTATTTAATAAATTCTTAATTCTTACTGTAGTGGTTGTGTCATTTCACAGAACTCGTGGTAGTGCACCTGCGGCGGTGTGAGCACGGAGAGCGGCGCGAACCTGTGCTTGTAGCGCACCGCTTCGTTGTCGAACTGCGATTGGGGCTGGCGGATCTTGCCTTGCAGCTTGAACGCTACGAGCGCCTGAAAATGTATAAAATACAAATAATTATTTGGTCAGACATTACAAAGCAATGATCGGGCAAAAAAATAACTCACAAATAAGGTTGTTTGTTTGTCTTTCTATCGCGTCGCGATGGAGCAATTTTATTGTATGATGTATCTGGAGATGGTTTGGAGCTATAGCGTCCTAGGCTAGGTGAAAATCTCATTCCCGCGATAATTTTCCTTTAACCACGTGAACGAAGCCGCGGGCAAATAGGTATTTAAATCTTTTATAAATAAGAGCTACATACTGAGATCACCTGCCTTATAGTGCCCTCCACACATGTTCTGCAGTACTTGGCACAAAACAATATCTAGTGCTGTACGTAACTAAAACACTATCTTAATCTTAATTAAGGCACTAAATACGTAATTACACCTACCTTATCCCTCCACACATATTTTGCAGTACTTGGCACAATAGCCCCTCCCTAGCATACGGGCGAGCACGTTTCTTCAGCTTGCGGGCGCCACTTTTCTAATTACACCTACCTATCATTACCTTTAGGCACTAGAATACCTAAGTACACGTACCTTGTAGTACCCTCCACACATATTTTGCAGTACTTGGCACAATAACCCCTCCCTTGCGTAAGGGCGAGCACGTTTCTTCAACTTTCGGGCGCCACTTTTCTTTTCGCATCGTCTTCCCGCTTCTCCGGAGAGACCTTCAGCTCGACCGAGCGCTGATACCAGCCAGCCGTAGAGGAACTCGTATAGATACCTAATGGTAACAAAAACATATTTATTTTCACATAATATTTCACACCTTCATTAAGTGATAAGGTCGTGCCAGAAGAAAACAGTGAAAATGCCTCATTATTTATTTCTACTAGAATTTTAGATTAACATGTCTCCATACAGTGCAATCCAAACGATAGAGTGATTTTAAGGAAAAATAAGGCAAAAAGAAAAATCGAAATGAATATGACAAATTTTACTTTCAAAATAAAATAAATTTATGGGAAAGGAAGTGTTGGTGTGTTTGTTAAACTATAATGAATAAATTATAATTATTACTAAAGCCAGGGTATTGTAGAAATCTCCATTAATTAATCACATAATACAAAATACACTCACCAAAATATATAATGGTACTCATGTACACTGTACAATTCAAGCTCCAAGCCACTCAATAGATAAGCGATCATAACTCTCAACACGTGGTACAATATCCAAGTGCCGAAGCACGCACGCGGCGGAGTTCCCGCCGCACTACTAACTAACGCGTCTACACTTTCCGCCTGGAAAAATAAATAATTAGAATTATTTATTTGTTTGTGATCTAGATGTGCAATATTGGAACTCGTTGAGTACCCCTTTCAAGAAAAAGTGTGATAAATCTATACTAATATTATAAAGAGGAAAGGTTTGTATGTATTATGGTTTTCACGCATAATCGCATAATGAAATTTAGCACACTTATAGAGGGTAACTTGGATTAACACATAGGATAGCTAATCTCGGAAATCCCACGGGAACGGGAACTATGCGGGTTTTCCTTTGCAAACGCGGGCGAAAAGCTAATAATATTAATAAAAGAATTTATATTCAAAATATGTAAATTGTAAATTATAAATCATATTAGAGCATGTTTGTTTGATGAAAACAACAAATCCAAAATAATAAAATACTAGTGGATAAAAAATATTTTAGTGAAAATCCATTTACTTCATGTAAATGGATTTTCACTAAAATATTTAGTTGAATATTTAAAAATAACCTCCTAGGAAAATTATCAAATATTTAAATTGCATTTTGTGATTTAAAAATAAACAATTATAACCTCTTCTTGCAAAGTCGCGAACTCATCAAGCAACATGGCGAGTTTGTCGCGTTGTCTCGCGCGGTTGTGGCCGCACACTTGCAGTAACACGGCGAACGGACGCACGCAACGCGCTAGGAAATTCTCTACGAATTCACGTGCCTGAGAAAAATTAATATTATTTGTTTAAATATATTGGTATTATAGAATTAATATGTTATTAGAGTAAAAAATTAAATTAATCTGGCTAGAGGCAATGATACAAACAATGTGGACTGATAATTTGAAATATACGGATAATGATCGAAATTGCTTAATGAAATACAAATCACATATTACGTCAGCGACAAATAATACATTTTCAATATTTCATATCATAGATGATTTGTGAAAAAAATCATCATTTATTATAGTCATTTTTGCAAAGAATAGTATATGATGTTCTTTTTTGTGAGTTTGTCTAATACAAACAGGCAATTACATTAATAGATGTATCAGCACATACTGGGAAAACATATTAAGAAATGATATATTACTCACTGGAGGCGCACCAGACGTAGATTTAGCGGTCAACGCAGGCGGATTAACAAAACACTTGACCGAATCCCTTAAAATCTCGATAAACACATGATGTGGTCTCGTCTGACCAACTGGACCAGTGTTCAAAGCACCTTGAGCCATGGACGCCATAGAAGCGGGGGATGGACTCAAGTATAGTAACTGTAGCGCTGATCGTGAGAGAATGCACGCACGTTGCCGGCTGAATTCCATGAAGAAATCCTGGAAAATATTGTATTTAAGATGAACGAATATAAAGGACATGTCCAAAAATGTATAAACCAAAAACCCAGAATCGACAGGAATGAAACGTATACCTATGGATTGCCATTGAAGTATAATATAATGTTACCAAGGGGGCAATCGTTGTAGTATAGGAGCTAGAAGCAAAATAAAACAAGTAAGAAAATCGTTTAAAAATATACTATTATTAGTAATACTATATGTATTATTACTTATTAGTAATACTATATGTATTATTAGTAATACTATATGTATTATTAGTAATACTATTTACAGTGGCATGGCAAAGTGGCATGTTTCATTCCTAAAATTTATTACGCTATTGATTATTTCTTAGATTAAAATAACGGTTTTTTTATAAACCTCATCCTAATTCCTAAGTCGACAGCACAGCTAGATAAGCCACTAACTTTTTAAATATGAATACGATTTAGTTTTTTTTTTTTGTATTAGCACTTTTTTCATATCAACAAACAAAATACAATTACAACAAATCTTACCAAAGCAGTATGAAAATTAGTACAAGACGTGATTTTCCACGCGTGTCGCAATCTTGTGACAAGCTCGTCAAAATATTGTAAAGCCTCAGGACGAGGTTTGATTCTCGTGTAGCGAGGAAACGTGGGCGGCAGTAAGCGTTGGTTTATCATTGGCTCAAAACCCATTGGATTTGGTGCGTCAGCTGAAGTATGCAATAAAAAAATTTGTTACACATGATTCAAATAAAATACTTATGATCAAAGCAGTGATGAAAAAGCAGTAAACAGTACAGTTATATTAGTGTATAGGAAGTTGCGTCGCTACGTGCGCGCACTTTCTTACTCGCCCATGGAGTTGATGGGAGAGACAAAATAGTTGCGTAGACAAAAGTTGCTCTTGCGCGCTAGCTCAAGTGGCGTACATAGTCTTTATAAATAGATATGACAAAACTAGAAAATACTAAATAGATATGACTTGAATGAAGTGATTTACAATATCTATTTACTATTACATATTGTGTGATTGACATAAAAATGGAATTAATTCAAAGCTTTGGGATAATTGACTAAGTTCAAACTAATCAATTTCCCAATCCATACTAATATTATAAATGCGAAAGTAACTCTGTCTGTCTGTCTGTTACTCAATCACGCCTTAACTACTGAACCAATTTGCATGAAATTTGGTTAGAGATATTTTGATACCCGAGAAAGGACATAGGATAGGTTTAATCCCGGAAATCCCTCGGGAACGGGAACTATTTATTAAGACGTAAAATATTTATTAATACCTTTTAATAAAAACTTACAATTTTCAACAGGTTGAGTTCCTTTCCCAGCGGTTTTTATGATAACCTTCATCATTTCAGAGCATCCATTTAACAATGCGACGCAATCCGCCCCAGACTGGGAGTCTCGTTTCGTTATTAACAGAAGTGCTTGATAGAACATTCTAGTGAACCTTATTCGAGCGGCTAGAGCTGCCCAGCCGTTGTTAGCCTGAAAATATTCAATCACTTTAATTGTTCGCTTGTTTATACTATTTACAATAAGAATATACTAATAGAACCAATAAATTTAGAACGAAATAAAACCAAAGAATATAAAATATAAAATCATTTATAGCTAAAGTTATTGATAGAAATGTTCCTTACACAAACAAACCATATTTTTTATGAAATTTTAAGCTCATCCTTGCCAATTCTGTTGCTAAAATCACTCATTTTTAAAATAGTTTTTGCAATATTTTATGTGAATTTTAATCAATAGACTACAACTATAAGACAGAAAAAAATTAAGCAAAACATACCTCATCTTCAATACTCTTTGCTTTCTTATTCAATTCCTCTTCCTGTTCTCGTAGCATGGCGATACATTTCTGTTCTGTGACATCTAGACTTGCGTCATTCGAGTTACCAGACTGCGGAGTAGACCCTAATCTATAACCATAGCAAACTGGAAGGAAATCCTCTTCTTCAAATACTTGGGCTCTGAAAAATGTTAATAATAACATAATAATTTTAAACAAAAATTTTTTCTGGAATAAAAATCAGAACTGTTTCACCAATAAATTTCTTTTGCTAGTGGGTAATCTAACTTTTATGCTGTTTTAGATTAGACAAATTATTTTATTACTAGCTGTTCCCCGCGGTTTCACCCGCATTGCTCCGCTCCTGTTGGTCTTAGCATGATGATATATAGCCTATAGCTTTCCTCGGTAAATGGGCTATCTACCACCGAAAGATTTTTTCAAATCGGAACCAGTAGTTCCCGAGATTTGCGCGTTCAAACAAACAGACTCTTTAGCTTTATAATATTAGTATAGATTTCACATGTGCGTAAACTTTATTGTAATATTTATGATGTATTAACCATCATCACAGTATAAAATTGTACATAATACTGAACAACAAAAGGTAAAGTTAAAATCTGCAATTTATGAAAGCAGCTTAAAACACTAACAAACAAAAAAATGTGTGCGTGTACTAGTGTACACACGTAAGAAGTGAAACTTATTTATGACCTTATTTTTCAAAAAATAATTTACTATATGCATTATGCAACTTTACAGAAATACGTCGAATCACGCGTGGTAGGGATAAGAAAAAGATGGCGCGTAACGGAAAAATGTCACGCGTAACGAAAAAATGTTACACTAAATTTTTTTCCAACCCCGATAAAGAAGTTTCACTTCAAAAACTATTCACTTATCACCCAATTCATTATAAACAATAAAAATTAAAGAGAAATTACTTATTAATACATTCCCTGATGCAGTCCAGTAATTTATAAACGGCAACACAGTATGCCTTCAATGTCTTATTTGGTATAGAGTACGGCTGATGAAGGTATAGATTGGTAAACACTGTTTGTGCTAGTGAATGTCCCTCCAGCCAGGATACAATACAAGCCATGGTCGCATCTATTATGCCTATCAACTCGCTGGGTTCCAAGTCATCAATTTTCAACTTGCCACACTGGAAAATGTAAAATTATTCCTATATCAATGTGAAAAGCTTTCAATATACCTTCATTTCAAATGACAGGAAGGTGAATAAATAACATAGCAATGTATCAGAGTTGGATTTCTAATTGTGTCTTATATATTTTACATAAGTATAATATTGAACTATGTAAAACTAGTGGTACATATTTTGCAATAAAAGGTAGCCTATGTTCTTTCTCAGGGTCTAAAGATTGTCTGTGCCAAATTTCATCAAAATCGGTTGAGAGGTTTAAGCGGGAAAGCGTAACAGACAGACAGACAGAGTGACTTTCGCATAAAGTAGGGATAATATTAATACCAAAAATAAGTTGAAAAATCAAAATATATGGCCTTAAATAAGTAGAACAATTTGAAAAAAAAATTGGAAAAAAAAGGTTTAACTTACTGCTACCGCCTGTTGAAAATTCAAAGGTTTTGGGTTGCCTCTATTGCACATGATGCCGGCGTCCATCTTGGGGTCCATCATCTCAATTGCTGACATAGCCTCAAACAGTCCAAAGAGGTGGCCATCATGAAGCAGTTCACCTAACTGCAGATCTAATAAAAATGCCTTATTAGTATATTAGTTATAAAAAATCGAGCCAAATTCTCTTTCAGGTAAAAACTACTGGAGGGATTTGGATGAAACTTTACAGGATATAAGTTATACATCAGATAACATATGAGCTATAAAAAAACTTGATTTTGCATGCGTGTCCATCCACAGCTGAAACTGCACAGCACAGCTAGTAATTAAATTTACAGTACATTGTAAATTATCGAATTTTTAAATATGAATTTATTGTAATACGCTTTAGATAACTGTAAGCTGTATCCCATTGTAGTAGTAATTGTACACATTTTGTTGGGTTGCGATCTGCATGTGAAATTGATGTGGCGCCTATGGACCCAGCAAGATTGTGACCTGTTATGTGTATTTAATTTAAATAAATAGTGTAAATGTCTTTACCTTGTATGTGTTTAAAGAAATCACTTGTAATGTCCACCCAATTATAGGTCACCTCCGGTGCTGTGCCCAGGGAATCCATGGCTCTATAGGAATAAAATATAGTTTTACAAATTACAGAAACACAACACAAAAACAGAAACAAGACAAACATGAATAGTAATTTCATTTTACAAAAATAAGTGTTCAAAAGTTAAATGTCAAAATAAGTTGACAATATCAAGAATTGTTTTTGTATATTTATTGATGATAGGTACTTATTTTTATACTTCTTTGGAAAATATGTTTGTCTTTATATTATTTTATATAAATAGATTATAGTTTGGTTTTCACTTTTTCCCTAAACAATAACCAAAATGTGTTTCAAACTTCAATCATAAGTCCAAAAAATACAGATAAACAGCATTTGTTTTATATATTACATTGTTACACTCATATTGAATAAATTTAGTTTGTTCCAACTATTTAAAATGATCCTTGATACTTATGTAAAGCTATTATAATTAGGGTCGATTTTTCAATGCTTGAATAAAACTTATTCGTTGAATAATGTATAAAACTACCATTTTAAAAACGTATTCTAATTGCCCGTATTTGACAGTTTACGTGACATTTAGGGCGGCCGTACACGGACCGCTCGAGCAGTTAACGGCTGAGCGACGTACACGGACGGCTCGAGCGGTCGGCGTCAACTGCTCGAGCCGTCGGTTGTTGACCGCTCGAGCCGTCGCTACCAACCGCTCGAGCCGTTGATTTTTTTGACTAGTCAAGTCATTGATTTTCAGGGGTATAGGGAGCCGTCGACGGCTCTAGCGCAGTCAACGGCTCGAGCAGTCAGTGTATGCCTCACGACCGCTCGCGAGCCGTCAACGGCACAGTGGAATTTCGTCATGCAGTTGACGGCTTGAAGCGGTCGCGACGGCTCGAGCCGTCACGTGTACGGCGGTGCATGAATGCCTATAGTTCGCCGCGACCGAGCGGTGAAGCGGTCGGTCTCAACTGCTTGAAGCGGTCCGTGTACGGCCGCCCTTAAATATTATCGTCTAATTTATTGGACGGATAAGTTTTATCCAAGCATTGAAAAATTGGCCCTTATAAAAATGCTTCTTTGAGTGGATCTATCTATAACCCATTGAGCCGCGAGCGGCCCGATTGGGCCACGACATCTGTGATTCCAGGGGCTGAGTTATTACATAGGTCTTTAAATATTTAGGAAAAGAAATAGAGGTGTGTGTAAGAATAGTGTGCTAAAAATATTTGTAATATGTAGGTACTTAAAATGTTTTATACAGAAATTGTCAAATGCGTGTGGTAGAAGTAAGATTTTTCAACATCTCCAAGCAATATTTAACACTAAGCATACTGGTGCTTCAATTTTGTAAGCATTATTATATTATATCATCAACAGAATGACATAGTATACAGTTATAAGTTACGAATTTAAACTTGCACACATAAAGCCATATAACACACACCGTGCAAGCTTATTTTACTAACCCGTCACCATAATAATAATCATCGCTATCACCCATTTTTAAAGTCGGACAATATAGAGGACCTACAAGAAACAGAAACCGAATTGGAAAATATTCTTATAGTAATCACCTTCACTCGAATAGCAATGTACGGCAAACTTAAAACATAATATATATCATAAATGGATAATGAATTATTCAATATTTTCTTTTTAAAATAATTTCAAAAAGGGATTTACACTTTGAACAAAGCTGAAATCGCTGAATATTGAAGCACCGCATAGAATAAAATAGTAACTTGACAATTGACATTTGACTTGTCAGTTGTCAGTTGTCATATGGTTGTCATTTGTCAGCTATCCACAGAAGACAATATAATGTACCTATAATAAGTACCTATAGTTACTCCAGCTATCAGCTGTCAATGTCCCAGCTCACCCTAGCTCACCCAAGAAGCTTATAATATTATCTAATACACTTTAGGCTTCTTGAGCTCACCAAACTTGGCCTCCGCAAAAAAAAAAAATTAGTTTTAAACACAGATCACAGAAACTAAAGGGTTTTAAATTTTTACTTTTTAGTATGCCCGTTTGTTCGTGGTTTGTTCTTAATTATTTGCTATAAATAATTGTTTGTTCGTTAATTGTTTATGAACAATAAATAAAATAAAATTAAAAGACGTGTGGCACTCGGGGACTGCCGCGGTAAAGCTATTGCATGCTATGCCTTCAAGCCACACCTCCGTGCCCGTCGGAGTGGGAAGCGTGAGGTTTTTTCATTACGGAATTTCTGGATTCGGTCCCCGCGCTCAAGGCCCGCGATAGGAGCTTTAATAATTAGCATGGAATAGCTTTACCGTGCCACACGTCGTTTTTTAATTTATAAACATTTATTATCGTTTGTTCTTCAATAAATAACGTTTTTTCGAACATTTAATTATTGATGTTTTATTGTTTAATTTTTAATTTTTAATAATTAAGTGACATTTCAAAAAAGTTGCATTGCGCATGCTCACGTTGCATTCAAAATATTTCAAACCTAGATTCAACGAAATACTTAGTATGAATCCCTTGCCCCTGGTAACAAAAAAACCTCACGCTCCCAACTCCGACGGGCGGAGGTGTGGCTTGAAGGCATAGCATGGAATAGCTTTACCGTGCCACACGTCGTTTTTTAATTTATAAACATTTATTATCGTTTGTTCTTCAATAAATAACGTTTTTTCGAACATTTAATTATTGATGTTTTATTGTTTAATTTTTAATTTTTAATAATTAAGTGACATTTCAAAAAAGTTGCATTGCGCATGCTCACGTTGCATTCAAAATATTTCAAACCTAGATTCAACGAAATACTTAGTATTAGAATCCCTTGCCCCTGGTTACTACAGTGCCATATAATCGTGAGAATTTACTTTTCCCGGACGTCTGTAAAAGGTAGGTACAGGTTGTGGGTGCAGGTTACTAAGGTACAGCCACGAGCCCACGAAGCAGGACTTCTATTTTATAATTTTTCTAATAATAATTTATCTCAGCACTTTCGCTTCAGCAGCGATTTCGATGGATGAACCGATTTTGATAGTAGGTACCTTTTTACCAACGATTATGAATATTTTTTCTACGCAAATACTGCGCGAGTAGTCAGCTACATTCCTTGGTCAGTTCGCATTTTCTTTTTCTTTTTTGTATTGAAATGTGCTGTTTCTTTAATAATTAGTATTACTTACGTATGTTTAGATCTTAATCTAAGATCTTAATATTATTTTTTTCGCTACTTTTAAAATTTGAAAAATAATTCAGTCTTATTGCCATACAAGAAAAAAGGAACTATTTGATTTCCATAGATTATAGACTTGGCTGCGAGCTATCATCGTTCCCGCCTTGGTTCCCGCCTCAGGTTCCCGCCAATATTTGCCAGAATTATAAGTTATTTAAAAAACATAGTTCGAACTTCGAATTTGTTATTTTATTCCACATTCGGCTTCGAGTCTTTTAATAATTAATTAATTGTGAAGTGTGAGCTGTAATTTTTAATTTTTATTGGTGTGAACAAGGTGTGAACAAATAATGTATTAATCTATTATTAATTTCGATTGATGCGAGTGATATTCAAGTGCTACGACTACGAGTGAAACAGTGCAAACTGCAAATAAATAAATCCCATTCGGTAAATAAAACACAGTGAATATTTATATATATTTAATGCTATTCCTGAATACTGCGTTTGTTGTAGTTTCTTTGTCTGCATTAACGGGATCAAAGACATCGCTATCAACTTGTGGCGGCTCTGGCGTAGTGGTTACACTCGTGGATTCAGATGCGATGTTGTTGTTGTTTCCTGGTTTGGACAAACCGATGCCACCGGGTCCCATGTCCATACAGTCCCAGTGAAGAATCTAGAAGTTTTATATTAAAAGGTATGTAGGAGAATTGCTATAACAGCTCCATGTTAAATCGAGAAGGTAAATACCTATGTATTTGTGATTTTATACGAATAATTATCGTAAAATACGGTTGTAATGAGCATTTTATATGATATTTTAGAGGTAACTACAGGATTTTTTTTTTATCGAGCAAAATTTTTCCAATCGTGTTTTTAATACCAGAATTAAGGCGATTGTGATGATATTCAAAACAGATGTAAGACAAAAAAGAGATCCTTAAAAAATTACCAAAGTAGTTACGAAATTGGTGTAAAAAAAATATCCCTGACTACCTGTAATACTTAGGTAAGGGCCCTTAGTAGGTGAAAATGGCAAAATGGACTGTTATCTATGAGCTATAATTGAAAATATTAGAAATTTCAGTGCGAAAAAACTTCAATATTTTCAATTATAGCTCATAGATAACAGTCCATTTTGCCGTTTTCATCTAGGTACTAAGGGCCCGTAATAACTCAGCCCCGGAATCACAGACACAATAGAAAATCTATTGTGTCGTGGTCCGAACTCCGATCGGGCCGCGCGCTCGGGGCTCATATTTTTTTTACATCAATTTCGTAACTACTTTGGTAATTTTTTAAGGATCTCTTTTTTGTCTTACATTTGTTTTGAATATCATCACAATCGCCTTAATTCTGGTATTAAAAACTTTGTTAGGTCAACATATTTGATATTGTAGATTACCTAGGTACCTAATATCGATGTAAAAATCTACTTTTCATACAAATAGAACATACCTACAAAAAAACAATGGTAAGTTCCATTATTTTATGTACCTAATACGCAATACATACCAAAACGGGAGCTTTGTCGATTCGTGTATCCATATCCATGCACACGTGGAATTTTTGATCCACAACGGATACATCGAAAAGCCGAATGCACATATCAACGAGGCCCGGTGGTAAATATGGCACAGGAATGGGTACACAGAAGGGCGGTGGATTACGAGCTGCAAAAAATACATTAATAATAATTATTATTTACGAAATTAGTTTTAAATTTTAATGTTATTGTTGTTCCACGAGGACATTGGGTAAAAGCATCCCACACCTAAAAAAAACAAGTGCGAGTCGAACTCCTGCATCGAGGGTTCCGTATAAAGCTGTTTTTAGGGTTCCGTACCAAAAGGGTAAAACAGGATTACTAAGCCTCGGCTGTCTGTCTGTCTGTCTTTCTCCAGGCTGTATCTCATAAACCGTGAGAGCTAGAAAGCTGAAATTTTCACAGTATTTCCGTTGCCGGTATAACAACAAATAACTACTAAAAATTAAAAAAAATAATAATAGGGGGTCCACATAGTACGGAACCCCTTCGTGCGGGAGTCCGACTCGCACTTGGCCGGTTTATTTTATTATTTAGGTACTTTGGTATATGTTGTAATTACATTGCTTCTTACAAAATTGCAACATTCTATGTTCATGGGAAGTACCCTGTGAGTTATACACCACACAGTGTTATGACCTATATCTTCCAGGCTCCAAGGACCAAGCCTTAATCCATAATAATAGAGTTTAATTTTTAAATTTACTTTGCATACTTTTTATAAAGATCGTAACCACAGACTAATGATAATATACTACGTATACAATTCGTAACTAAACATTTACGCTAACTGCAATCGATGATAAATAAAGTAAAAACTCTACTTTCATATGATTCATGGAATTCTTGGGCTCGCATGGCTCTGAATAACTTTCAAGTGATTTACTATTAATTCGTTATATCTCATCAAAACCATATTACTTCTAGCATATCTAGTATGAATAAATGTATGATAAATCACAAACTATAAAAAGATTTACTACGTAGGTAATGAAGTATGATTTATTGCACTTAATTGGAGTTAAATTATTATCATTTGCAATATTTTAACGTTTCTTTTATTCTGTTCGGTTTTTCTTAGTTTAATTGACGTTTTTATTTTTATATACCTACCTATTTAGGAATGTGTGTTACTTGGTTAGGACTTTGTGGATTGCCGCCTAAATGTTACAACCGTGACGGTTGTATACGTAGTATATTATTATTAGTCTGTGGTGACGGTTTGTTTTGCTCGACACCAACTTTTTCGTTTAGAGAATCAGTTTGTAAAATAAAGATGTTTGTATGTAAGCGAGTCCTTCAAATTCGAATCTGAGTCACAAACCGACAGGGAAGATAGATAGATCGATTCGATCGGTGACAATACAATAATTTCATGAGTTTGTACGTATATATCTGTCAACTGTGGTTTAAGCGTATTTTTTAACTAGGTACACAATATATGACTATTAATCTAAATCCTAAATCTAAAACTTGGAGTTATTTCGCTAGACAATAGTTATTTGCCATTTTATCAAATTCGAATAGAGAATTAATTTTTTGTTCCTTGTCTAGGTATTTTATAGGTTTCTCCTATTTTCCATCCATTTAAAATATTTTATATTTTGGTTCCCTTTAAAACATCATCATAACATAAGGAAACAGTACTTAGGTAATACATGAGTTCGCATTTTTTCTTTCGTAGTCAATTGAAAACAATAACACCGATATCAATTTTGCACATTAGGAGGGAAAGCCTAATATATGACCTTATAAAACTAAATCGATTCGTAACGGTTCTGAAACGGATACATAATATGTAACTATGTCACCCTAATGTGGTATTCAATTAGGGCCACTGTGACATACCTGAGAACATTCTTTGATATACTGTGACGTTGCTCATTTTGACTTCCATAGTGAACATCGAGTCTTCGGGCTCATACTCTATTATTGTACATGCTGAAAAGAAAGTACATTTTTAAATCAATCTTTAAATTAATCAGTAGAACAAACTGTCATAATAATTGGCGTAATCTGTGACGTTTAACAAAATACCTAGCCCTGGAGAAGAGGAAGAGGAAAAAAAATGAGTATTTAAAAATAGTAGGAATGTAGAAAACAAACTATCCGCACATAATAATTAATATTTTCATTCAATCCTAGATTTTAATAAAATTCCAATAATAAAACTTAGTGCAAGAAGTCTGAAAACAATTCAAAATTCAAAGCAAGAATTAAGGACTTTTCATAAACAATTCAAAGCAAGAATTAAGGACTTTTGCGCCTATTACAACTTCAGAGTAAATTATTTATTCAAAGAAGAAACATAGACTGTATTGTACTTACTACGTCTATCATAGTTTAATGCTTGGAATCTTATTCCAGTACAGCAGGTGCATTTCAACTCTTTACATTGGCAGGGTCCACCCATGAATGGGAGACGTATGAACCATCCAGGCCTGTACCAGGGCCTGGGCATCATCCGCCGTATTGTCTAAAAAATAAATCAAATATTTATCCAAATTGTATGCAAATTCTCATGATTTACATAAAGTTAACGAAATGTTACATATACGTTATATCATACCAAACAATATATTTTATGTTTACGAATTAGTATATGATAATATTATTACCTCATTTGTATTTAAATCATAATAAACAGAGAAATCAGTAACATCCATAACGTTGTCTTCATTATTCCACAAACCAAAAGATTTTCCGTGACCTAAAATTATTCATTAATTCATTAAATAAATGCAAAACATGTAATAGTTTTTGTGCATAAAAATTATAAAGATATATATAAAATTTGATATACTTACCCAATGATGAGGTCACACCGCAGCCGGCCACAAACAAAAACAAAACGATCCCTTTCATTTTCATTATGCTATAAGTAGGTATATATTACCGCGAATATAAGGTTCCAAACTTGCTTTCTCAAAGTATACAAATCAAATGACGGGACATAGGTATGTTACGTCAAATCAAACAGATATAAAGGATCGATGTCGATTTGTATGCAAGATGTGCTCTGCTCGAACGCAACTGACTTGCGGGACTTTCTAGAGAAACTCCTGCGCATGTAGACGCACCACCACTGGTCATCATTAAATAGCCATTTTCAATATCATGCCCGACCATTTTCTCAGTTTATCGAGAGACACAATAAGATAACGAGGTATAAATTATATATTATCACGTTTTCCATTCGTGCAATTGAGCTGTGTGCACCCAGTCTTCACGCAACGTTAACTTTTTTAACAATATTGTACATGATCTGTTAAAATTAAAACACAGTGTAATTATAAATAAATAATTTAATGTTTGTGCCGACTATCTCTAAGATAAAATATGAAATTCTAATTTAAATGCATAATATGTGCATTCATTAACGATCGAATATCTCAAGGAGTGATCGAACTATATTCTGTTCGTCGTATTCTTCGATATCATCTTCGCCAGCATCTACCACAGCATCAACTCCTCCTTGTGGATTGGGAATGGGCAACCCACCATTTTCTTCTGGTCTTACCATGGCTAAACCGTTTGCTCCCATTCTGAAATTTAAAAATCACATTTAACATTGAATAAAAATTTCAGATTCAATTTTAATAAACATAATAATTATTATTGTGTGCAATAAGAAATAATAAACACCTATATTTTTAACATAGTAATATATTTTACTTTCTTTTGTACAAATGAAAAAAATTAAAGAGAATCATAACTTTCGCCGGAAAAAGTGTTAACAATTATAATTAATTTCAGATTCACCACAAACAATTAACTTTAATACAACATACAAATGAAATTAGATAAAATTTGCCATACCTTAAGCAATCAAAGACCAAATTAAACAGCTCTAATGATCTCCATCTTCCTGTCATAGCCAAGCAGAAGTGAAAGTTTCTGCCAGGGAAAAATACGTTATAAAACCGGGCACATATCTTTAAATTCGGCATTCGAGGTGGATTAATGCATATGGGACGTGGATTTTTGCCTAAAATTCACACATTAATTAATAAGTTTCACGAAATTTACACATAATTTTAAAATCATATTATAATTGAAATATAAATACCTGAGATAGAGTTCTCGTATAGAATTCTATCGTTCATAGACATAGCAACGTCAAATGCAAAATCTCCAGGGTGATATGTAACTCTCATACAAGCCTTCTGCTTGAATAGATCTAAAACATATCCAGTGCAACATTTGCATACGCCTAAAGAACAAGTACAACGTCTATTCGTAGAAGTTGAAGAGCCATTTTGTCCATCCTCTTGTTCTTGCCGAGCAAAGTGTGATAAAATCGTAAAATTGCCCATCTTTAATCTCGACACCAATGCTGAGTTATCAGGCCATTCAGTTTCTTGAGTATTGAAATTAGTCACGTTAACAGATTCATTACCTATAATTAAAGATAATATTGTTTATATTTTTTAATTAAACCCAATTCTTTACAATTGAGTAGTAAAAATATATCGATACTTACCGGCTATATTTCCAGATGCTTGAAAAAACAGGGTCACTGTCACGAGCACGAAAAACGGAATTTTAACCATTATAATGTTAAAACACAGAATGGCGCGAACTTGTGAGTAAGTTTGTTGTGTGAATAAGGCTCGAGTCTGTGCACTTGATGAGATTTAAACAGGTTTTATCGAAGAAGCGAAACATATTAATCGGGTTTTACCAACTTTCACAATATAGTTAATGTTATTAATTCAAAAACAAAAGAGATTGCATTAGTTTTAATAAATATTAAGATATTTCTTACATTACATTAATAATAATTTAATAAATAATCTTTGCTCTTTAATTAATTTAATTCATACTTCTGCCATCAAAAAAGTCACCCAGAGCATCGCCAATAGCATCTAAAGGACCGTCAGAACCACCACCGAAGAGCCCACTCGCTGCATCAAATATAGTTCCTTCTTGTTGATTATTATTATTATTTCCAAATAAATTTACAGGTTTAGGTCCTGATGATACTGGCTTCGGCTTTAAACCCGTTTGTACTCCAGATGTACCTAGTCTGTAAAAACATAATGTCAAGAAATTTGCAAATATATAAAAAAAGCAATCTGATTTAAATTATTTACCCGAAACATCTGAACGAAGCTGAATAGATTGTGAAACCACCTATATCAGCATTGATATCCAAACAAGCGAATGCATTTCCATTCCTAATTCTTATATTGCTTATTTCAGCGCAAACTCGCACAAACGGTGCTCTTCTTGGGTTAATGCATATTGGTGGTGGGTCGCTTGCTGTTAAAAACAAAGTACATAATTATAATAAAGAATCACTACTTACTACTATCATAAATTTTTCGTCTCAACTTATAAATATTTAGACAAAGTAATCCACTATTATTTTACATGCTTTTATATCTAGGTACATTAAAGTTTCATTGAAACAATCATTATTCTTACTACGTTTTTCTATTCGAAAGTAAAATTTAAAATTAAGCTTTGTAAAAATATTTTACCAGAAACTCTGCGACGCACAACTGTGTTGTTATTAACACTTAGTCTGACATCAAATACGAAATCTTCAGGAATAAATGAAATATTTCCACAGACTTTCATCCTGAATCGCTGTAATAGAGCACCAGTACAACATCCACATTGCTCAGTATTGCATCTACATGGAAACCTTATGACTGTCCCGTTCACACCTTGAATAGGCGACTCTGTTGCTTCATTTTGTATTGTTGGCTTCTGTGTTACATCAGCAACTGTTGGTGCTATGGATGTCACAGATATATCACTAATTGGGTCTTCAGGTAACGATTCAATTGGGTCCTGAGCAGGTAAAGGTTCAATAGGGTCTTCTGCATCTTCCAGTACTTCATTATCAACGTCTTCATCGATATCACCCTCATCATTATCCGCGATGTGTACTGGCACTACTATAGTGACAGGCGATTTTAATACAGGAGTTGGGTTGAGTGCTTGTCTCCATATCTCTTTTGGGATGACAAAGTTTATTTTTTCATAGCTACAGTCTTTGTTTGATATTATTTGACCTATAAGTAATGTTGATTTAGTCTTATTCGGAAGAAGCGTATAATATTTGAAAAATGTATATCACGATAAAGACTTACCATGTCTACTCTGGCAAATATGTATGAGTGTGTAAAGGAATAAAATGGAATATTTTAATTGAACCATTGCTTTGAGAAAGTTATGGTGCCTTAATTACAACAGTTGCGGCCGACTTACTGATTGAAATTGTTGTATAGCATGACGACTCCACCTATTTAAACGTCCACTAACAGAGTTTCAATAGCTCGTTCCTGCGGTACGGTCATTGAACATAACAAGTTTAAAATTTAAATACATTGTCAGGAGAAAGTCTTGAGTAGGTACTGCAAGTGACAGTTCGGATTCCTACTTTCTGTATTGGGTACGCAAATTGGAAGTTACTCCTTTTGCATTTTATTGTTTGCACAAAATTTTACAAGGAAGCAAGATGTAATTTTAATACTTTATTAGTTACTAGCTTTCCACCCGCGCCTTCACCCGCGCAGTCAAAGAAAAACCCGCATAGTTCCCGTTCCCGTGGGATTTCCGGGATAAAACCTATCCTATGTCCCGGGGTAAAAAGTAGCCTATGTCCTTTATCGGGTATCAAAATATCTCTATACCAAATTTCATGCAAATTGGTTCAGTAGTTAAGGCGTGATTGAGTAACAGACAGACATACAGAGTTACTTTCGCATTTATAATATTAGTATGGATAACATTTTTATTTTGCTTCATCTCCCTAAGTTTCACTGTAGTTTGACTCAAAAAGGACAATACTGCTTATATACATACAATGAAATTAATTAAATCTTGATACATAGTAAAATATAATCAGAAATAAACTTAGTCAAGTTTGTATAATTCTTGCATATGGATGTTGAAGGTGCCATTTTTTACAAGAAAAGAGGAAAAATATGCTGGCGCTTAGGCTCTTCCATGTCGAGCGAAAGTTACAGATTTATATTTTTTATTTAGAAAAACGTGATGCGTTTCAAATACACAATAATTATAGCACAGAAATGTATTTCTTACAGTTAAAATGTAAGCACAAAAATATAATTATAATCGTTATAATAAATAATTTATAAACAAAGTGTGCAGTTGGGTTTATACCTACCGGTGGATTATTAAAATGAAATTATTTGAAATGTAAAAAATACAAACACACTTTAAATTACGAGTACTTATGGTCGAAGTTTGTTGTTTCGCATATAAGACGATAAGTTTGCATATGTAAGCTATATGACCTCTTTTGGATACATTTTTTGAAATTAAAGCATTGTATAATTAATTTTAATCACTACTATCCATTTATTTATTACTACTTTTTAAAAATTATTATTAATTAAATTATTACTTTAATATGGTAAAATAAAAAGTCAAATATTTTATTAAATCGCTATACTTGTAAAAAATATACATTCAGAATAAATTAACTATTTACAGAGATGAATAATTTAAAATAAATAAATAAGCTAAAATTAATAAATTACTATTTAAATTCCTCATTTATTTCTGTGACCATTCCCCACGCATCATTTTATTTTGCCTCCTACCACTTCTTCTTCTTCCGACTTCGATATCAGGTAACCCTAAGCTTTCGTTAAGAGCATCAATTCCAAGTACATCATCATAATCATTGTTATGTTGCTTTTTATGTTTATGAGGCTTATTGTCTTTGTTTTTGTTTTGCCTTTTATGACGGCCAAAAATGCCTAGCTGATGACCGACACTTTCACCAATTTTAGTTAAATCAAGAACATCTAAGTCTTCTAAATCAAATTGTTCACCTCTGTGTTTTTTCTTCGGTAAAACAAGTCCTTCATAATGATGGTTTGGAAAATGATTATGACCACGACTCTCATCTCCAGTAACTTCCTTGTCAGCTTCATGTTCAGCAGAATGAGAATCAAGGCTCTGTACAATCTGTACCATGTCTTCTTTCACTTCATCATCGTCAACAACCGTGGCAAATGGAATAGTTGAGTGAGGCTTAGGCGTTATAGTTTGAACTTGCTCATAAGTTTGTTCTTCACTAGATTTGGTTTCCTCTTTGGATAAAGTGGGAATGATCTGAGTAACTGGCATTACAGAAAGTTGACCTGTGATATGAGCTAATGACATTTCGAGACCGGGGTCTTCAAAACTGGTTGCAGTTATCGGTGTTGTTGAAACAATTGTTGAAGAAGGATTATCATTCATTGAAACAATTTTTTCACTCGTTTGAGTATTTTCCATACTTGCTGAAGAGCTTTGAACACCTACTGTTGTTGATGTGTGACTGTCTTGCACTTGCACTTCAGAACTAGCGGATACAGAATCAGAAGCAGTAGAAATACTTGATTCAGGAAAACTGTCTGCACTAGTAGTACTTGCACCAGGGCGTCGAGTAGGCCTTCTTCCTGGTCTACGTGTTGGACGCCTATTTACGGGTCTTACTCGAACAGTGGTTGTTCTCGTTACTGGTCTTGGTGTAGTTCTAGTATTAGGTCTTCTAGTAGTACGTCGGTTTGGCCTTGGTCGACGGGTAGTGGTAGAAGTTGAAGAACTTGGGGCTTGTTTATTTCTATTCTTGTTGTTGGGTTTTTTACCGCCGGATGATCCGAACAGGTCTCCTAATAAGTCTTCTCCTAAAAGACTAAAACCTGTATAATCCGCAGCATCGACATCGTTGACGGCATCTATTTCTCCTAAAAAAGAGAAAAAAGTCGTTTAAAAACTGAAAATTTACTATCAAAGTGAATATTCAATATACATGTTATAAAAATTATCATAATGATATTATAAATCAATAATTAAATACTTTACATATCAATGTTATAATATAATATGTACAATGTTAATTTTGACATTATTCGGTAATGTACTAATGTTTCTTGTTCGTTTTGAAATTTAATAAAAATGGAATAATGTATTACAATAATTATTACTAACCGTCGTCATCATCGTCGTCATCATCGACTTCATCATCGTCATCATCGGCACCCAGACCGAAGTCGTCTTCTTCTTCATCATCATCGTCATCGTCATCGTCTTCCGCCTCCGTTTCTTCTTGAGGAACCAATGGCAGGGGGTCAGCTGGTTCAGATGTGACACCTCGAGGACCGAACTTAAAGCAGGATACTCTCACTGCGGCTTCAACAGTGCTTTTAGCTTGTAGTTCTAAACCGAGACAAGCACGGAAGTCTTCTCCTGTCCTTGCGATGTTGTAAACACGTCCACAGAACTTTGATACACCTCCTGGTAGAGGCATGCAGACTGGACTCGGCTTACGACCTGATAATTTGAAAATAACCATTTAAATCAATTAATTCTCATTATTAAAGTTGATCAAATAATTGAGTCATACGTACTTGCAACAGTGCGGTTTGTGATCACTTTCTTGCCAAAACTCAGTGATATCGACATTTTATCACCCGTCAAATACATCAGTGAAGCACATCCTAAAATAAAAAAAAATGATTCAATGAATATTATTCACATATCAAGGAAAAATCATCTTTTAATAGAGTACCAGAAAAAGAGATTACGTACCTGGACCGTTCAAATTAACAACCGGAACTGCGAAGTCCCTGCAGCAGTTGCATAATGATTCCGAACATTTGCAGTATCTATTTAGACTACTTTCTTCGATTTTGACATCATCTTCTTTATTACGAAGTCCTTTATTATTATTTTTCCGTTTATCTAAAAACAAATTATATAAACGTCAATATAAAACATAATAATCGAACATTAATATCTAATAATTATTGATCTTTCAGAAGTATTCATGTATAACTTAGTCACGCGAGCTTGTTCTTTTAATCGCATACCATTTTCGTACAAAAATACATAGAAATGAGCGGACACACTTTCTCCTTTTTAATCGGACAATGCTCGAGATTCAATAATTATATAATTTCAAGGTACATATAAGTGTGGATAATATTACTAAAATATTATTTGATCCAAGTCCATATTTAAAATTATAACATATAATTTTGATGAATATTATACATATTACTATAATTACAAGAGCATATAATTACTTACGTATGTTTTTGGATGCAGCAAATGCTATAAGCACAAAAATTAAAAGTAGTTCAAAAACCAGGGAGAGCTTCATCGTGGAGCCCAACCCTGCCTGAAAGTTAAGAAAATTAAAATAAATATTTTGCTCACAATTCAATACATAACTTTACAACACATAATATTTAAAATTACACATTACATATAATTATATTATACAAGAACTTAATTTCAAAATGTTGAACAATTAATAAAATAAACTTTTCATAATAGAAGCTTTAAAATAAAAGTTATCACCATCAATTAAAATAATAGCATTTAAGTTTAAAGCCTCGATCCCGTTTAAGTCTTTGATATGAACTTTACCATAAACATTTTATTAGAAGCTTTTACTTTTTACCAATTCTAGAAATTTAACTTTTTCGTTATTAAAAAAATGAAATACTTACGTTACTCGTTAGCTTTTATGTTATAAATTAAGTAACTGTCCAAACAGAAAAATATATATCGCGATTCCCAATCGTAGTCACACCTGCACGGCTGTTCACGTACAATTAACGTATAATTATTATTAGTAACAAATAACTGACCAGCCCTAAAACGCAAGCGACGCCGACGTATGTAGCACTGATTTCATATTATAACCACTTGGACTCGCCGGAGAAATGCGAAGTGACGTGCGAGAAAGGAAAACAAGAAAACAAGAGTCGACTATCTCTATCCGACTCGAAGGAATCGTGAGGGAGGGATGGCAGACGCACTTGGCCGCCGATGTAGAATTTAGTGTCAAGCGCACGGACTAATTTACAAAGTATAATAGTTAAGGATGAGGAAACGATTTTAACACGCTATTGAGTGACGATAAAACAGTGTTGTAAATTATAATTTACATTGATATAATCGTGTAGTACAAAACATCTATACAAAATATACAAAGGCCTGTGTCTGTATATCTTACTTTCATATTTCACTCTATAGCATACTAATTTTGTTGTATAGTATTGCAGCTTTGACAGAATTATAATATGTAGCGCGGACGTTATAGAGGGGGTATAGTGGAAGTTCGAGAAACATCCATAATGGGTGTATTGATCTCGGATACAGTAAACCACTAGAAAGTTGCGTTTGTTTTCGTTGAGGTATAATCTAGAATTTGTAGAATTTACATTACATGCATATATCGTGGTTTTCATTGCATATTTCAAATTCCCTATGTATTTATAACTTAGAAATATTTATATGTCAATGAAAATATTTCTTTAAATCAAAGGAAAACCAATTAAATGTTAATATAGAGATAGAACAATTTATAATAAAATATATTATTTCAATCGATATAATATGTTTTAATGAATGTAATGTAATAAATTATTAAGTATACAGATTTTCAAATATAAATTTACAATATAAGAAGAAAGTCCTACTTTTTGCATATAACTAAGTTTAATTTAACTGGAATTATTTGTATCATAATAATTTATCAATGTATTCAAAAGTCTCTTCCTAAACTCAAATATAATTAATTCAGTGTTAACATAAAATACTAAACTATTATGTATATGTTTACGGTATCACGTATAAAACAACACCCGTCGCTAAAGCGAAACACTGTTAGGGTCACTTTCTAGTGAGAGAAAGTTGTATTCAGTCTGACTACGGTCTGATGTTTGTTTTTCGTTTTGGTATTGACAAAATTTCTTGTTCTTATGATTACGTTATCAAATCATACTGCGGTTTATTATTAACTCAATTACATAAAACTTAGTGATCTTTTAATAATTATGTATAATTATTACTTAAAAATAAAAAGTTCTGCTACCAAGTAATCGCTATATTACGTTATAAATATTACCACATAAATGAGCATAAAAAGGAAAATTGTTCCATTATGAAAAAAGGAATATGTTACGGTATCACTTCCGAATTCTAAAACCTATCAATATTAATCAACGCGTTGCATGTATGCACGAATACTTACACTTCATCGAACTTTGTTTTTTAACAAGTGTAATTATTAATTCTCTCATAACATCATTTTTTTAACATTCATCTATTGTTCCGTAAAAGGAAATGACTTCTACAAATATTATTTTTACTAGAGTAAAGAGTCAATGAACTCTACATAGATAACCTTGAACTTGACATAGTTTTAGAAAAAACTAGTTTCATTTACAGTTCGTAATAATGAAATACATGTATATTAATATTATAACACCCATAATACTAATAATGTTTTCATTCTAGTAAAGATAGAAAAAGCTCTTACAGAATCTCTCCATTTCATAAAAACAACTGCCCAAAAATATAGATAATAATTCCTTCCGTTAGTCCTAGTCCGTTGTAGTGAAAGATAGACAGATAAATTTTACAATTTATTAACATAAGCGCAGAAATGATTAGTAACGAAAATGATATCTAAAATATTGCGGTATTGAACTTCTTAAAATTATAATCTAGCCCACTGGAGCAATAAGACCATATAAGCGCAGGCACATATTTTGACCATTATCTGAAAATATTGATCAAACTAGTTTAACACTAATAATTAATCATACCATAAAACGCATTTTCCCAATCCCCCTTCATCATAGGATGAAATCTCCCACAGCTTTCTCGATGCATCTCACCAGTGCATTACTACATCGTTATATTTTATTTAAAATTTCACCGTCTATTGTGATAGTAAGCGAGGTGAAACGGCCGGAGATCGGAGGCAAGGAGCAGTGTTGGCTGAGCTCTGGCAACGATCGCCTCATTCTGTACGCCTGTACCGCGCTTTTATAATTCATTATTCGTATATCATAAATTGACCGGTGTCACGAGATGAATAAGCTAACACTTTCGCTGTTTGTGGCGATTTTAGCTCTCGTCCACAGCGCGAGTATATTGGGTGAGTTATGAATATTCATCTTCATCGGTATAAGTGCATTTCAATTTGATTTCTGAAACCCATTTTTATAAATGAACTCTATTAAATCCTCTTCAAATTTAATTAATTAATGCTAAATGCAGTAATTATTAGTTTCATTAATAATTCATAAATACACGAATAATCGTTTCTAACATAAGCAGAGCTTGTAATGCATAACAATAACAGGCGTTACTCAAGAAGTGTTATATAATCAACAAATATCTCGGTCCTTCACATCGTACAACGACCGCCAATGGTCGTGACCAAACGCAGTGAAAGTTCTCGCATGAGAAAGTGTCATACAGCCTAAAAATGTTATAATCGTTAGCATGTTTAAGAGAATTTGTATTCCCTACATGTTGAGGCTTTGGAGAAGAATATAAATAAACTTTGATAGAACATTAGAATTTAGAAAACAATTGAATTTTGAAAAGTAGACCAATTTAATTCGAGGTGAATTTTAATTTATTGTTGGATATTTAAAAAATCAAGTGTGTTTAATTTAAAATTACTTATGAATATTTTATTAAATTTGTTGGATGATTAAAATTATTAACTAGTTAATTGATACAAAAAAATATAATTTCATATTAATAACGAATAACTTTATAAGCTCTTTTTTAAATTTTATCTTCAAACAATAAAATATTCAATAACTATATACATTTTTAGATTTCCTGGATTGGGAGGATGGCAAGAAATTAATAGAGATACCAGAATTAAGAAATGACCAACCGAATAGAAATTGTTTGTGCAAGGGGCCGGCTTGTGTTTGCTGCGTCGATTTTAATATTACATTCGTCGATTTGGGAGGACCAGGTAAATATTTTCTTAAATTTACTTCTTAAACATTAAGCCTAATATGTCCTCTTAATATATTTTATTATAAATGCGAAAGTTTGTGACGATGGATTTATCATTGTTTTTTTTTTTCACGAACAGCTGATCGTATATGTATGAAATTTTGTACACAGACATAATATCTACTAGTGGTCTAGATCAATCAAAGACTACTTTTCACTCGGTTTCACGCGAGTGAAATGCTAAATAATATGTATATAAGGTATATGTAGGCCTCTAACTTTGAATGTACAAAATTAGACACAGTATATATTATTATGCACGTTAAAAAATTACACGTAGTTTTTTTATTAGAACATATTATATTACTTATAATATACTTGTTTATTGCATATTTGCCACGATCAGAAATTATATCAACGAATCGTGAGTTTTTTTATCACACAATATACACAGTAGGAATACTTGTAATGTCTAATGTCGTCAATTTTATATTTTATTTTTATAAGTGCGAAGTATGTTTTACTCAATCAGAAAAATTGGCAGAAATGTAGAGTATGCAATAAGGTATACATAAAATATAGAAATAATTATATTTTGTACATTTGTTGTCCGCGAGGTCCTAGTTATATTATAATGATCTCGCATATTATTTACTTGGAATAATCTATCCCCATATTTTGTAAATTTCAGGATGCGTTCACATGAAATATCTGTCACCCGAAGATGGCTTCTCCGTAAATGTTTCGTATGGAAAAAACCTTCTACACAGTTCGAAAATACAAGGTAAATATATTTATTTAGGCGTGTAGATAAATATTGAGCCTCGTATTAAGGTTTATTCAGGTTTATTTATAGAAAGTTGACTTTCCAGTACTATCGTAATATTTAGAAAGCTTATAGCAAGCTTTAACGATGTCGCTAATTTCACTTGTTTATTTTCCTCAGATTGCCGTTCTGATATTCATAGTATTATTAAACTTATAATTAAGTACCTAAATATAACATGGAGTAAATATAATTGTAGATTTTGTCTTTGATCAAAACTAACATATAAAAACGTTTTACGTTGAAACTTTTCACAATAAATCAAAATTGAGGATACACATAGATGTACCTAATGATCTCACATTCAGTTTTTTCTTTACCGCTCAAATGCAAATCAGCGTACTGAGCGTAGCTATAAAACTCAGAAAGTAATATTTAGGACGTTTTTATGATGTAGTAATTGTTTTTGTTAGATAGTAGATAGTAAAATAATATCGCAGTGCGCTCTTGCATTGCAACAGAAACAGTTATAATGTTCCGGTTATGCACAAACAGTGCACTTGTTCGTTAAAAGTGCACAAAATATTGTTTTCATTCCTTCGTTTATATCAATATATAGAACACGTATTTAATACATTAGATGTGGGTTCGGGTTCAATCAATTAATTTACCTACTATTGAAGTTTGCAATATTAATATAGTTTAGGTATTATAAGTTACTACAGATGTTACTCATATACATATAATTACTTGTGAAATTAGTAATTAAAAAATACCTGAGTATTTTCTCAATTCGACTGCTTTTTTTTTTTTTTTGGTTTGAACCGAATATGATATTTATTGGCTTCAAAATGAATGCTTCCGAATTTGATTTTTAAAAGCTGATGCCTCTTTGTCCTCTTTAAATCTGTTGCAGACTTATTTCTGATTTGATAGTTTAGTTTTTGAAGTGAAACTTCTTTATCGGGGTTGGAAAAAATTAAGTGTAACATTTTTTCGTTACGCGTGACATTTTTCCGTTACGCGCCATCTTTTTCTTATGCCTACTACGCGTGATTTGACGTATTTCTGTAAAGTTGCATATAGTAAATTATTTTTTTGAAAAATAAGGTCATAAAGAAGTTTCACTTCTTACGTGTGTACACTAGTTATACACGCACACATTTTTTTTATTAAAAGTAATTATTATTTCGTATCGATTTACAGGCTCAAACCCCGCACCAATATGCCTCCAAGTGTTTGGCAAATTCGCCCAAGTGTGCGCCAAGTTCAGTGACTTGGCACCAACCGCTGATGGTCTGAGAGGTTGCCTAGAATTGGAACCAAAGCTATTGGGAGAAGCTCAATTGGACTTCCCTATTGGCTGCTTTAAGTCTACACCTGGTGGTATGGAAATGGAAGATCCTCCTGCTGAGGAAGAGTAAGTAGTATGAAATTATTATAATTAATTATTTTAGAAATCGTTTTCAAGCGCTTGACTGTTTGACAAAAAATATACATACGTCAAGTCAATTTAAAAATAAGATGACAAATAATTGAGCCTTCTATATAAATCATTCCTTTTAAAATGTTCAAGTATTCTTCTATAAGAATCTTAAATTATATTTAACGATAGGTGAATATAATGAATTTTTTGTAGTTAAAATAGTAAATGACGTAATACATTTATATTTAAAACATCTTTTTAACCTTACATCGTCTTAATCTATAATAACATTATTTCTAGATCAACCGAAGAACCAACAACAGAAGAAAACACATTCGACGCTGAATCATTTTTAGTCAGCGTCTACCAAACAGCAGAACAGGGTGTAGCATTTCTAAGTAGCCTTCTAGATATACCCTCAAAACGTAATATTACAACCACTATTGCCCCTGCTACTATACAACCAGAAACCCAACGAAGAGCATCTAAAAACCTAAAACATCCTAACCAACTGTGATAAAATATTATTAATTACAGAAGTACAAAACAGCATTTGATAAAAAATAGTTTAAGCTTGCCTAGCTCTCTAGTAACTGAAGTAACACTTCTCGTCCTATTTATTGCTTTAACGTACACTAGGATAAATAAACGTTTTAAATGTTTTAATCGTGTTTTATTTCGACGTAACATTTAACAAGGAAATTATCCCTGGGAGAATGGACGAGCGGGGTTCGTCTCCAAGTAATAGACACCAGTTTGCCTGAAAAAATATATCAATTTAGTAAAAAACTATAATTTGCTCAAAATAAAATATATGTCGAAAATTTTCCCAACATTACTAATTTTGTCGTAATCTTTATTATGCATTAATTTTAGATTACCCAAAATTATCGATAATTCATATCATCTATTTGATTCCAAACACCAATATCATTTGCCATCGTTTCAAAACAATACGTACCCAACTTTCGGTGTCAATCCACCCATTTGTAAGCGGCCCGAGAAATCACACAATCTCAATACAGCTGCATAATAATTCAAGCATTCTGTGCCAGTAAAGCCTCCCGATGTTATTGATTCAGCGAAGTAAAAGAAACTTCTGGCATGGTCGCATTCATTCGAGTTGCAGCCAGGCATGGAAATACCCCCATTAGGATAGAAATCCACTTGGGCTAGATCAGCCAAATAACCATTGACACCGTAGTTTGTGTGAATCACTTCTGTGTAGAGAGCGTCGTTGGGAGCAAATCGATCGATGTTATTCACCCATCCGATTAAAGCTGGGTCTAAACCTGCAAAATTATCAAAATATTAAGCCAGTGATCTGAAATTGCTGAAAATTTTACTTCTTAAACAGATATAATCATTAGTAGATTTAATTTTACGCTCTCTTTACGAAGTTATAACTATTTACTTCTTAATTATTGTATTTTATTTAAATGCGCTAAAAGTGAATGTGACTGAAATAATTATAAAGCATTTAAATGCTATTATCTTAATATTAAATTAAACAGTAAATTATTTCTGCACTAAATCTTCTTCGTTTAATAAGTAATGAGTAAGTTTATTACACAATATAATTAAGTGTAAGATGTATCTGTGTCGAAACATCGCTTCAAAAATCAGAATACATACCTGTAACATAATTAATTTGTCCCCGAACATTTCTGCCAACCACACCAGCTTGGTGGCCACCAACGCCGTGACCAATTATATGATATTGTCCCGGGTTAGATCCAGTTAGGTCATTAACCCAGTCTATAAATCTAGCCACTGCTTGTCCTGAAGTTACGCTGTTCCAGTTAACAATTCTGTAGTTAATAGAATTTGCTCCAGAAGACCAGTCCACGACAATGACGTTCACGTCGGCAGCTGCTAGAATTACTAAAATGGAAATTAAAAAAGAATGGATAAGTATAATATAGACTCTTCATTTTTTATAGTAGATGATTTAATTTATTACATATTATAATGTTTTGAATGCGTGTGTATCTATCTATATTCCGTTTGTAGGTACACTAAAATGCTAAAACTGAATTTAAAAATTTTAACATAAAGATAGATTTTGAAGAAAGACGCGAACAAAGTTTTTAAGGCATCATAAAAACGATGACTGTTTTAATTTACGAAAGAATTTTGGATTTAATAATAATGGTTGATATTTAGAAAGTGGTCCATACTTACTGAGAAACGTACAAACTAACCTGGTATAAGAGCCATGTTGAAATCCGAAGTGGCTGAGTTCATCCAGCCATGGATAAGAACGATTGTTCTTTTGCTGCTATCATAATTTGATTGTTGTAGAAGATTGACATTATTGAATTGAAGGGGTTGACTTCTAGAAGGATTCGATCTGAAAATGCAAAAAAAAAATAACAATGTCTTTAAAACCACTCAACATGAATTTTTGCACAACCCTTGTTAATTTCATTAATTTAAGTAATTTCTTTTAAGATTTTACCTTGTGAACAAATGGTAGACATTAGTAGTTTGGGGGTTAAAACGTGCCACTGCAGCAAGGTCAGTTATTGGCATCCACAAATCTACAAAATGTAGCTTTCCATCGGAATCCTCGGCATACTGGTAACGGAAGCCAGAATCCAACTTTCTTATTATTCTGTCAGTCGGTGAAGCTGAAACAGATTATAAATATTCTTAATTTAAATAGAGTTTATTATCATAGTTCGTGCATGCCACTTGACGTGAATGTTACGTAAAATATTATGTATTGAAACTTGAAAGCATTATTTTAAAATATTTTTTTAATTCAATTACCTACAGAAAAAGTTTTACTTCGTCAATTTAATTATTAGCTTTCGTTTATAACTAAAAGGAAAAAAGTAATCAATTATGGTAAGGTTTATTACTTCACCACAAAGCTCGTTCAAAGAGGGGCCCTCTTTAAAAAAATAGTCTATAAAAATCTTACCTGCACAAACAGCAAAGAAATAAATTAAGAAAATTAATATCAATTTCAACATGTTTCTATTCTTCAAAGCCAAACAAGTATATCACAATTGAACATTAAAAAAACATAATTAACTGATATAAATAATTATAATTGAAATATTTTATCAATGGAGATTACATTTGTGTTGTCAACCAACTGATAAATTTACTTCTAGTTATAGATATAGTTGTAATTTTAAAGCAGGAACTTTTCTTATAGAACAAATCTGAAATTAAATTTAATAATACGCACATCAGAATAGGCTTCTGCACACAGAGCGAGCATCATCGCCAATAAATGAGAAATTTTCAAGGCGAAAGATGCGCGTTGGAATCCTCAAGTTCTGTGATCAATTTATTCCTATTCTTTAATAATAATTGCCCATTTATAAAGCATTTCCATTAAATTTGAATTAAATTTTAGGTAATAAACATACAGTATTTAAATTTAACAGATTTTAGACCCAAGGTGTGGCGAGTACCTAAATCATAAGTGCTCTTTAAAAATGAGAAATATTTAATGTTCTTTGAAATTTCTTATGTTTACCGCTAGGTGTATTTACAAAATTTCATCTTGTTTATTATCGTGTATCTTAAGGATATGATATTATGTAAGCATAAGAAGGAAAAATTAAAAACGAAACCAGCTTGCATTAAAAGTATAATTTATTTTTTTATTTTTTTGGAGAGCGCTGAATTCATCCCAATGCGAAGGGTGGGCGCAAGTTTGTGAGGAAGACGTAAATGCCGGACTCCCTGAAAAGAAAATGCATGTTATAGATCAATATTACGTCTTCACACGTCGTAATTAATTTACTGCTATTTTTTGTAACTCTTCCATGTAACAATGATATTCATTTCCACTACAACACTATCTTAACATACTATGCCTGGAAGATATCGCTTCTTAGCGATAAGGCCGCCTATTTGTACCGCTTCATTGTTTGTGTATTATTTTTGTTTGTTTTTGTTTTGTTTTGTGTGTGCAATAAAGTGTTTTTTATTTATTATTATTAACACTAGGCTAATTAGTTAAGTAAGAAATAAAATAAAAATATACATACGTGGATTTAACAGCCGTGCCTCCGAAAGTAGCGTCACGGTTACCATCGCAATTCAGCTGTTCAGCATCATCTCGAGACGCACAGGCCCTTCCGACGAATTTAGCTGCATTTGTAGCATCAGCAGTGATCGATTCTCCATAGTACACGTAGGCGTACAAGTGAGAGCATGTGTAGTCCTCGCCACACATTGGTTGTTCAGTACCGCCGTTAGCGTAGAAGTCGATCTTTCCCATGGGACCGCCATAGCCATATGCCCCCGCTGATGTATGCAGGACCTCAACAAAAGCTGCATCATCAGCCTTCAGCTTGTGAGGGTTGTGCGTCCAACCGAGAAGTGGGGGGTCGAGAGCTGCAACATTAGATTACAAAAAATAATTATAATTACTTTAAATTACAAAAAATAATTAATTTATTGTTATATTGATGTGTAACATAACTAACTTCTTTTTGCATTCACTTAAGTAATTTTTATAATGATACAACTTCTTTACTAACTTCGTAACCTAATTGAAGTCCTATAGGCACAACATACCGACAATGTGAGGAACAACGCCATTAATCTTCCTGGAAGCTGCTCCAGCCGCATGAGCGCCCAGGCCAAACCCGACAATCCGGATAAGGTTAACATTGTACCCAAAACTGTTTATCAGAATGTTCACGAAATCAGCAACAAGGTCACCGAGCTGGGGAACGTTAGCCACACCCACGGAGTAGCCGAAGGAACCACGGCTCCAATCTACTACTAATATGTTGACGTCTTCGGCGCGGAGGTGAGCTAAAATGAGCAATGTGTCAATGGTAACCCTTTTTTAATAATAAAAATTACAGTTAATAATAGATACTTGAATTGCTTATTTATTTTCTACTCTTCTTGCGTTTTTTAGTTAAAACCCAAATTTAAAACTATTTCCAATTTATGTATACAAAAAATTGCCTTGAAATATAGAATGTACGACTAAATCATAATATCCTTTATTTATTTATTTATTTATAACACTTTATTGCACAAACAAAAATTAGGACAAAATAACATTATAATACAAAAAAAGCCATAGTTTGTACAAGAGGCGGCCTTATTGCTGAGCAGCAATCTGTACCAGGCAACCTTTCTATAGTCAAACAAAAATTGCAGGTCTTTATGTTTCGTTTAGGTACCTACTATAACCACAGAAGTCATATCTTTACTAAACTACTAATAATTTCAGGCAAGTTAAAAAAATTAAAGGCCAATAACGTCGTTTTAATAAAGTTTTAATTGCCTTATTAAATCTCACCTGGCACAACATGAGCGACAAAGTTGCCAGAGACATCATCTCCGTCACTATGTATGGCAATAATTGTTTTGCGACTGTTAGAGAACGAGGACATAGAAATAGAAACTATGGAAGGCAGAAGGGGCTGGCTCACCGTGGGGTTAGTCCTGAAAAAGATTTAACCTTATCTTGATATTTTCACCTTTTTATACAACTATCTTATAATATCGTTTATATAATTTACAAACTTATGATTTTATAAATATGAATAGTTGTTCGATTTCACCTTGGTATGTATTATTTACAGTCTATATCTTTAACACTCAGGGATGCGTATGGTCACCCATCTAATATATTATAACGTTTCACGTTAGGTATATCCAACTGTGAAAACGTTTTTTGAAATCGGCCCAGTAGGAAGTTCCGGATGTGAGCGCGTCCAAATAAACTCTTCAATTATTATATTATATTATATAGAAGACACGTAATATTGTGATGTATTCTGCAGGAAAACCTATTAAAACAAAATAAAGAATAGATAAATTGATATCACGAGGTTGAATTAGAACCCGCTTGTTGCTTTTCGGCACTTATCAATAAAATTGCTGAAGTTCAAATATTTATTAAAGCATCTCAACTCTATAAAACTAAAAATTAATAGTTATTTTATACGAACGGGGTAAATAAATGGAAGATAACATCCGTTGTCTGCATAGGGTATCCATGCGCTGAAAGAAAAATATTACAATTAAAATAATTGTTTCAGTGTAAAAATATGTCGTCGTCAAGCGATTTATAAGTAGGTACATAAAAGAGTATTTCATCAGCCAGCCAGTCAATCACTCATATCTCTTATATTTAGTTTAGGTAAAATTGTTTTATTCCTCTAGGTATCTATGATTATTATCAGAACTAATTAAGTTTTGTTGATGTTTAAATGTACCTATGTAATAGTTTCCTATTAGTTATTACATAGGCTTTCGCCACGACGGAGGTTTTCTTTCTGAACTATACTTTCTTCTATATATATTATTCTCATATTAATACTTCGACATACCACATTTTTATATGGTAGATATATATTAATTGTATTTTCTTATATCACATTTAATTAACATTATACCTATTAATTATATATTTCTATATCTCAATTGAATTGTCGATACCAATTATTAAATAAGTACATAATTATCTTGGGTATTAATATTATAATCTGCTGACAAAAATGGATTAAAAAGATAATTTCACTGATCCTGTTCAGTAGAAAAGATCAAATGGCTGATATCAATAAAACATTATAATATTATAAAAGGCAATATGAAAATATCATAATCCATTCCACATCAACACTATCATGCTTCGTATTAAAATTATATATTTTACACTCTAAACTTTATAAACTCCTAGTTAACATAACACACACATTCACAAAACACACTGTATACAAAGCACAATTTGTAGTCGTTTTCTTTTTGCTAAAACACTTTTTTTTTCATCACTAACTTTAATCACTTTTAAACCAATCCTACCTGCCAAAGCAGCGCACAGGATGAGCGCACATTTAACTACCAAATACATTGTTGGCAAACTTCAAAGAGTCGATAATAAACTATATCATCGTATTTTATATAAACCAAATTATCTGCGATCGCTACCTTCTGGGAAATTTTAATACCGACATATAGATAATGTGCATTTTGTCCATAAAAACGTCTGATAGCATTATATATGATAGCTTAAAAAGAGACTACTGAATGCTGCCTATATTGTGATTTATTGCAAGATTGAGATATTATAATATGTAATTTGAAATTTTATCGAAATTTAAGCCTACACCAAAAATAAATTGTCCAAGTGCATTAGAACCATATTCTGCCATTGATATTTTTCGTAATAGAAGATAATCTGGTGTCTGATGTTTCAGCAAACTCACACATTTATTAATTGAACTTGACTTCTCTAAGGAGCTTCAGAAATTATATATTTAGTTACTCTAGGTACCCTTTTAGAATCATAATATATAATCTACTAGCGGTCCGCCCCGGCTTCGCCCGTGGTACATGTTTACGTTTTCTCTACATAAGAACCATCCTCGTACTTCAAGGAATATAATAAAAAAAGAATTATCGAAATCGGTTCAGCCGTTCTCGAGTTATGGAATTACAACGAAAAGTGGCATTGATTTTTATATATTACTAGCGGTCCGCCCCGGCTTCGCCCGTGGTACATATTAACGTTTTCTCTACATAAGAACCATCCTCGTACTTCAAGGAATATAATAAAAAAAGAATTATCGAAATCGGTTCAGCCGTTCTCGAGTTATGGAATTACAACGAAAAGTGGCATTGATTTTTATATATTAGATAGATATCGTCTTCTATCTTCTTAAGTATAATATCTTAAATATAAATACAGTTTAAAAATATTAAAAAATATATTCGCCATAATATGATTGTGATTAAAAACTTCAATACAATGATTTGATTGAATATTCTGCACAGTTTGTGATTTTGAGAATTTTATCATAAATATAGTGTTCATAGTGTTATACCGGTCACGATTAGAATTATTTATGTATGTACGTATTAGATATTATTTACATAGCTATTTCCGTTTCATTTTACATTATACCTCTACTTGATAACGTTGGGTATTTACAATTTTCGAATTATCTTAAAACTCTTAATTAAAAGATAACCATCTAAGATATATTTTTATCGTCATTTCCTTGATTACTTGAATCTGTAACATTTCGTTAGATAATGCATTAATGGAATAATAAGGTCAGCTATCTGGGGGCACGGTAGTGCCCCCGCCAAGACGAGCCAAGCGAACAAGCGAAGCGCACGGGCACTACCTACCTTTTCTCGAAGCGCTTCGACGTTTTTTTGAACCCTCATAACTTGGGTTTGGATTATGCTAGATCAACAAAATTTTCGGGATATATTGCCAATAGCGGAATTATTGAAAATATTAAGTTTTAATTACATTAGCTTTTATACTTCAGATTTTATTTATATCTAAAAAACGCTAATTTCGTCACTGACTCACTGATGATCATCAAAATTCTTAAGGTATTTCCTAATGTCCTAGAAAGCTGAAATTTTGTATGTAAGCTAGTATTAGTACACAAACAACAAAAAAATTATAAAACTTGTAACTTTCATCCCCCAACCCCTTAAACTAGGGGATGGGAGTTTGTATGAGACCTGTAATTTTAAATTAAATTTTGATGACGCTAGAGGTCTAATCTAATAATCTAAAACTTGGTTCCCTAGATATATAATATATATGTATAGGTACTCATTGTTAAAAAAAAAAAAAAAAAATAATCGACATATAAAATTTTGTTACAAACAACTTACAAAAAGAAATGAAATCCCACCAAAAACATTTTTCATGTAAAATGTTGCCAAGACGAGCCCATATGACTCGCACTGTCAAAAAGTTATCAGATCTCATGTAGAGCCAAGCTTCTAACACTACACGCCCTAACAAGGCCTAACTTCACAAACTCTACAACTTAATCAAAATATGTGGCTTGGCCGTTCGTTACTACAAGAACTATTGTATAACACAAAAGTAATGAACAGTGAATTAATTTTTCACCTTACGCCGATGTGAATGTAGCGAAATGGCCAAGCCACATATTTTGACTAAGGTGTAGAGTTTGTGAAGTTAGGCCTTGTTAGGGCGTGTAGTGTTAGAAGCTTGGCTCTACATGAGATCTGATAACTTTTTGACAGTGCGAGTCATATGGGCTCGTCTTGGCAACATTTTACATGAAAATGTTTTTGGTGGGATTAAAGATTTACTAAATGAAGTGCTCTTAACAGACAATTTCATGAAACCACCATGTCATTTAATAATAAGATTAATTAAATGTGTGATATTCTAAAACCTGCTATAAACAATTGTAAAAGGAAGTGTTTCTTAGATTTATTATATTATGTGAACCTTTTTATTTATTAATATCATCCCAACCATAGCGCCTACCGCTAATTCATAATATGTAGAGTTTGTTTTGATAGAGTCAATCTCAGGAACTACTTACTGATTTCAAAATTGTTTTGCCTATGGATCGATTCCCAGTCGTGGCGATTGTATTGTGAAAAATTTTGAATACATATCTATTTCTTTTAAAAAATAAAGGAATGTTTCCTTTCAACAAAATTAGCTATCTCCAATATTTTGAGTGCCTACTTTTAAGTAAAAACTTTCCACCATTTATACCACAAGCGAAGCCGGGGCCCTTCTGAATTATAAAAAAAAAATTATAAGCTCACAATGCAAGTAAAACTAAAAAGCATAGATATAAACAATTGTTTGTTCTATAACTCAATAGCCATAAATAAATTTATTACTAACAAAATCAGTGCATCAGTATTTAATATTTCCTATAATTTTTAGTTTTATCAGTACGATTACAGATTGATTAGATCGTAGAGGTAAGCTGTAAGTGATTTTTCTAATTATATGAGAATTATATTATCGTATTATTAGTACAATGCGATAAAGAGTCGGTATTTTTTGATCCATTTAAACAGCAAATGAGCTTTATTTTATTTTTATTGATCAAAGGCAAAATCAGACGTTTTGTTTGTTCGTTATATTGTGATATTATTATTTATAAATCAAATGGATGTTTTTATTTATTTACTACTAGCTTTCCACCCGCGGCATCAACGGGATTGGATTTCCGGGATGAAACCTATCCTATGTCCTAATTCTCGGGTATCAAAATATCTCTATACCAAATTTCATGCAAATTGGTTCAATTACATAAAGTGAATATATACAATTAATTATATGTAGGTAAGTATATAAACAACAAATCTTCACTTAAAAAATGCTATGCAAAATTAAAAATGCAATCTTGGTACATTTTAAGTTTTAAATAGTTACTCTGTTTTTCGTGCTGGCATATTTTTAATTCAGATACACAATACGGTTCCTTTTGGAATGACTAAAATTGATTTTAACTATGAATCATGGGAGTAGATTTTGATTGTAGAAATTCAAGCTCATTTGTAAGATTCTTATAATATTAGCACTCCCTTCAATAAAAAGGAGCAAATTAACACCTCGTGGTTTTTAATAGGCCAAAGCAAAAGGACTATATTGGATTTGGCCTGTTAAAAATCTATGTAAATATTGGGAACGTTTACTGTGGAAGATAAAAAAAAAATTGGTTGTCTGTAAAGTCGGTTTACTGACGATAGTTGAACGTGACAACGATTGTGCTTCTTTGTCGCTCGTTCCGCGCTCTCGCTTGCACTTCAAGGCCTTACGGAACGCCTCAGAGCGAGGTAACGCCGCATGAGTCATGTTTTTTCGTGCGTGCAGCCGGCTCTATCGAATTATAAGACGTTGTCACGTCAAAAAATCAGGCATAATTTGTGAGATTATTCTATATTCACAGAACACAGAAGCTTACTACCTTTACGAACTTTCGTTAGGCTTAGGTGGTGAATGAGTTTAATCTCGATAGTACCTAGTATTATCCAGATTCTTCAATGACATTTACTATGACTGTGTTCGTTTGTAATCAATTATATGCTTTTGCACAATGTTTTTTCTCCCCACGAAGTGGGCACGGTATCATCACTACATAGTCATCACTACAAAGTCGCTTTTTCCTTCCCTGTTTCCCTATGTCCCTTTGTATGCTTAAATCTTTAAAACTACGAAACGCGGTAAGCTGTATGTTAATGTGTGTGTAATAGCTACGTATTTAACTACTTCCTATACTTGCCTCCTTTTTCCAATGAAATCTGCAATGATAATATACGTTCCAGCGAAATTTATAGACAAAGATTTTAATATTTTAAATTGAAAATATTCATATTTGTAGTAGTAGCGCCTGCCTTAAAGTCAATGCAAAGTTTAGTGAAATGAAAATTGATAGCAATTTTAAAGAAGTATATTAATTTTATATTTTCGCTGTACCGAATATTATATAGATACCTATAGTTCGTCAACATTCGCAAGTGTAGGTCGCAAGGAATAAAGGACGTAATTATTTTGTATGAAATAAAAACCAACTGTAATGTCATTAAAAATCACGGTTTTCGCAATTATTTTTAACCGACTTCAAAAAAAAGGAGGAGTTTATCAATTCGGCCGGTATGTTTTTTTTTTATATATGTACACCGATTACTCCGAGGTTTCTGAACCGATTTACGTGATTCTTTTTTTGTTCGATGCGGAATGGTGTCGAATTGGTCCCATAAAAATTTTATTCGGTTAGGCCCAGTAGATTTTATTTTATGAGCATTTTTGTTTGTAGGTATGTGTAAATTTTGCAAGTGCAAGTTTGAAGTCGGTTGTTTTTAACGCAGTTATCATATTGTTATATCTACCTATATTATAAGACGTCCGCGTCGCCTCGTACCATAATTCAAAAAATAATAATAATAAAGAAATTTGATTACGTTGTCTTTTTAGTTTGATTTTTTCACAGCTTGAAGGAACCGTAGACTTGAGTATTCGATATAAATTTCAGCTATAAAACTCGCACTTGACCGATTTTTTTTTCCTTTTGAGGTTCAGAATACTCAAAATTAACCCGGATAAGATCTTGGGTATAGTTGTTGGCTACATATATATTTTTTTTTTTTATTTAAATTAAACGCAGGCTAGACATACTTTTAAGATAAATAGTCAATAGATAACTATAAATATAAAATTAAATATCTGTCATGACGACGATCAGATAGTGTATTTTATTAATACGTTTGCTACAGTAGAAAATATTGATCCCATTTATTTTCATTTATTTTTGTAAATCAGCGATAATTCTCAAATACCCTTAAAACCATTTTTACATTATAAAAATGTCTCTCTCCATAATACACGGGTATCGCCATAAGGAAGATACCCGGTCCTTTGGAAGGCTTACGTGGGGACACAGGTCCATCACGCAGAGGCCCTTTAGAGAATTTTAATGTGTTGTGGGACATCAGCCGCAGCCTGCCCATGACTGCACTATAGATATACAGCCCTGGGCCTTTAGACAAACGTACATAACGCCATGGAATAGAAACTGCTAACGCTAATTATTGACATAAGCTCATGACATTTTGGTAATGGTTCGGTCACACTACCAACGACGAAGACGACCACGACCAAAATTCCAATCTTGCCGAAATTTGTTCAAAATCAATATTTAAATCTCTCGTCATTCTAGTACTCGGAAATAAAAAATTTCGAGGTCAATTAATAAAAAAATAGGGTTTTTTTGCGCTTTTCGCTGAGACGATAAGTTTATCATACAATCACCTGAACCAAAATTGTAGATCATCTAATTATTATCTATAAAAAATGTTAAATACATTCTTTTCTAGGAGCCTCCGTTTCTATGAAAAACCTGTTTGTTTATTCATTGATCTAAAAAAAAATGTTTCCAAACACCAATACGACAGGAAATTCTTAAATGTCATTTTAATTATGTTTTGCACAATTTTATTTAATTGCGACTGGTTGAAAATTTTGTTCGTGGTCGTCATTGTCGCTGGTAGGGTGACCGAATCCTTAGGCAAAACATCGTACGCTTATGTCAATTTCTATCGATAGCGTATTCTATTCCTTGGCGTTTTGACATTTGTCTCGGCGCTCTGGGCAGTCCGCGGCCGATGTGTGTCCTACAATTATTGCAAAAACAATGGACAGGAATAAAACTGGTCTATGGATAGGGGTGTTGAATGGACTGGTAGCCTGGGTCTATGGGGACTATGGACGTCTGCCTTTTCGAACCATTTTTACATTATAATATTGTTATTTTGTTTTTCATAACCGGCCTCTACGCTTTACGCACAGGACGAAGGTTTTAGTCTAACACATAGACTACTTCTTTTACGTAATACATCGTTGATAGTACATAACTAACAAACTTAAGGATTTTATAAATAGTAGAGATTTTCGACATATTCTTATTATTAAATTTATTTATTTTTTACCAATAACATTGAATAATTTTAGTTTTGAGAATACATAATTTGTTTTGTAGTATTTCTCATTAAAATAAAGTACGTAATTAAATTAATTAATTGTAGTATAAATTTATATAATACAATTAACATTATTACATATACAATTAACATTATTACAGGTTTTGGTATTGTCAATTTACAACGAAGGCATCTTGCACTATTCATAAGACACATTCTAGAGTGTACTGTGTCCATTTACTTGCAACTACATTAGCAACTTTGTTCAGTTCAGTATTCTGAAAATCATGTTTTATACTTTTTCAGCGCCGTTTTTTGTCGTAATTGGGTTTTAGTTTTTTTACTTTTCATTATGAGTGGTAAATATGAGCTCGTATAATTGTATATATAAATATTTTTATACAATCAGCGTCTGAAATAACTGATAAGAGACACGTTCCATTAATCCATAGTACACCGAAGCAGGGAAATGAATGAATGACTGAATGAAAATGCTTTATTGCCTTGAAAATAAAATAAATCAAAGACAAGACTTAACAGAAACAGCAAAGGGCGGCCTTATCGCTAGGTAGCGATCTCTACCAGGCAACCCTAACATTGACAGGAAATATTACTAACTGTTAAAGATATGTTATGAATTAAATCTATCTTCTGCATTGTTAAGTATAAAAAATCGTTTGTTCCTGGGCGGCGTTAATATCTAAAATGATTCGAATTTAGAAAGGAAGTATAGTATACAACATATTATGATATTATAACATTTGAAATAAGAGGTAGAATTAAAATACTATAAAACGATTATAGAATAACAAAAATTTTTATAATGGGAGTTCTTGGCTTGTTTTTGGATTATTAAATCCGACATCTGATGACGATATTCATAAATAGGTATCACGCTGTGGTATCACGTGACGTAGGGCACTGTCGCCTCTCTCTTTTACGTGGCGCTCATGAGCTTTCATATTTTAGTGAATTAATTTTCAACCACACGACACCGCGAATTCACTTCAAAACTATTACAGAATAAATAGCCTTACTCAGCATACGTGGAAAATTCTTTTCTGTGATTGATTACGGCTTATCGACAATTATTGATTTTATCGAGCAAATTTAGTGTGTAAAACAAAATAATTATATTACCAACACGTAGGTAAACACATAAACAAAAACATCGCTCAATGATAAGATTTTTGAACGTCATTTGTTGTCATAATGTTACGAATTCCAGACAAAGTGAAATTCTGTAACGAATTTTATTTCTTTGAGGCTATTTATTTGTATTATCTTATTATATGTCGAACAGTATTTTTTCATCCTGTTGTTTTCCATTTCAATACAATTTATACCAGTAGATTAACTCTAAAGAAAATCATATTTTGTACGTACAAACGTATTAGATCACTAGCTTCCGCCCGCGACTCCGTCCGCGCGGATGTCGGTCTTTGCGTGGATGGTTTATATCTATTGGACCCAAATACGGTTAGGTCTATAATAATACGCAACGTGTGTTCGCGGTACCTACTACAGAACAACGTCTATGGATAACTGAAAAATTGAGATTAATTTTTTTTCTACGTATTTTTCCAGGATAAAAAGTATCCTATTTTACGCCCAGGATAATAAGGTATAATTATACCAAGTTTCATCGAAATCGAACCGGTAGTTTTCACGTGATGTCTTCACATACAGACAGACAGACAGACAGACAGACAGACAGACAAAAATTTTTTTAATCACATATTTGGGTTTGGTATCGATCCAGTAACACCCCCTGCTAGTTATTTTTTCAATATTTTCAATGTACAGAATTGACCCTTCTACAGATTTATTATATGTATAGATAATTGGGCAAACTTAATTCTAGCACAGAATAATAACTAGTATATGAGGCCGTGAATAAGGCGATTTTAAAAGCACCAAAGCTTTATTTATTGCCTTTACATCTTGTAAAAATGATTTAATTTCAATGTGGACTTTTTTAATGAGTCATAATGAGCCTTATGATTCATGCTGAACAAAAAACATTATATCAGGTAATATTTAAAAAAATAATAATAACACAAATATTATTTAATATTACATTAAATAAAGTCATAGACTCTACATTCGCGTTAGGCGCGCAAGAGCAACTTTTGTCTCCGCAACTAGAGTTGATGGGAGAGACAAAATAGTTGCCGAGACAAAAGTTGCTCTTGCGCGCTAGCTCTTAAACATTAAAAATACTAACTACCTACAAAGACCACAACTGCCACAATACTTCATGAAAAACAAAAAAATATATTTGTCCAATAATAAATAATTAACGTAGGTACGTGAATGTTCATAATATTTTCGGAACGGAATACAGTTAAACCTAAAACTAAAATAAATAACTAAAATTGGCGCAGTAATAAAGCAAAAATAATTCGTCGAATTTTGTAATAATATGAATCATCAAATAAATAAATCGTATAACAAAATGTAGATGTTGTTGGGCTGTATGTAGTATCAAATGCTATATTATTCAATGCCAATATAATGTTAATAACTGAGGGTTTTATTTTTAACTAGCTGCTCCGCGCGGTTTCACCCCCGTGGCTCCACTCCTGTTGGCCGTAGCGTGCCTTAAACCTTCCTCGATAATTGGGCTATCTAACACCGAAATAATTTTTCAAATTGGACCAGTAGTTCCTGAGATTTGATAAAATATAATAATAGTGCAAAATGCATAGGCGTCAATCGTTATTTAACATATAGACCATCAAATTTTTGAAACGAATATGATTTTTCCTTGAGATAAAACACAATATAAGATAAGATGTGTATATAAATATAGTTACAAACACAACGTGCTAATATAGTCATTCTAATTGTTTCGGTTGGTCTGCGCTATGAAGAGCCTAATCCTTTTGGTAACAATTTTAGGCCGTTAGTACTTTATTTTCCACTGTATACAGAATATATCTACTATCTATATTATCTTATTCTTATCTATTATCTATTTACTCGTATTTTCTTAAAACATCATTATTGTCTTATAATCAATTATCTTTTATTAGTGTGCGCCGGTAGCTCCATTCCGCTTGTGCCAGGGGATAACAGCCATTATGTAGAAGGTGAAAGTCGCTATGTTTGGATGCCCGATGGTGAGGGAGTTCCACAGCTTGTAGATTTACATGAACCTGTAGACGAGGCTTTTCTTCAATCAAGAAATGGTGCAAATAACCAGTACTGGCTGTTTACTAGGTTAGTATAGTAATATTTCATTCAAAAAAATATTTGATTATATTTTTTTGAACATTTATATAATTGCCATAAATATAACTTTCTTCTATAAATTAATAAAGAATAGAAAAAATTCGATCACGAGGTGGGACTCGAAACCGCATCCTTTCGCGCCAAACCGGGGCAAATGCGTGACCAATTCAATTCAATTTGAATGCCATTATACCAAAAATATCAAATTCAACAACTTTCTTCTAGGCAAAATCGCAATAATGCTCAAGTATTAATAAACGGTAACGCAAACTCCGTACACAATTCGAACTATAGAGCAAACCGTCCTCTTAAAGTCATCGTTCACGGATGGAACAATGATGGTAACTCTCCTATGAACCCAATGATCACTGCTGCATTTCTCGACACTCAAGATTGTAACGTAATTGTTGTTGACTGGAGGCAACTTGCCAACCGAGATTATAACACCGCTGCTCGTGGAGTTCCCGATGTCGGAAACCATCTGGGACGTTTCATCCAATGGGTTTTCAACACAGCTGGTGGGAATTGGAACAATGTTCATTTGGTCGGATTCAGTTTGGGAGCTCACGTTGTTGGCAACGCTGGCCGTACCGGTGGAGGCCAGGCGAGACGAGTCACAGGTATGGCTTATGCCGTTTCTATTCTTTGCTTAGTATCATATTATACAATTATTTAATTATAATTTATGATTTATTTTTCTTTAAATAGGATTGGATCCAGCTGGTCCTACTTGGGGTGGAAACTCAAATGCCCTTAATCGTAACTCTGGCAGATACGTTGAAGCCATTCACACGGATGGTCGTATTCTTGGAATTATGGACTCAATTGCTGACGCTGACTTTTATCCCAATGGTGGTCGGAATCCTCAGCCAGGTTGCTGGGTGAGCACATGCTCGCATGGTCGTGCTAACGATCTCTTTGCCGCCACCGTTTATCATAATCACTTAGTGGGCAGACGATGCGGAAATATTTGGGAAGCCGAACTTTCAACATGTAATGGAGCAACCCTGAACATGGGTAATGGAAACCTATCCAAGAGTGGGTAAGTAGCGCTTACAAGTAACAGGTTAATAATTACTTCTTTACTCTAATTTTTCTTCTGATACAAGGGAAAACGTGATTATGTTAGGCTGTCCAATATTGTATAAATGTTGCTTGTAAACAAAGACAGTCATAAAAGTAGAATACATTTTTGAAATGGTTATTTAAATCCGACAAATAAGTCTTAACCAAGGATTAAAAATTAACCCTACAAAGTTTACTAAGTATAAAGTGAAAATTTAACGCATTAAAGAGAAAAAGACACAGTTTTTTGTAGCAGTTTTATATTTACTAAGACATAAAAAATTAAAACCCGTATTTTATTAACCACATTACTGATTGTTTTTGTCAAATCAGAAAATGTTTTTATAGAATAGTTATTAAAATATTATTTTTATTTATTTTTTTTGTTTTTCAGGAGCGGCCTCTATGGTTTGCTGACGAGAGCATCTTGGCCTTTCTAAAGAACAAAGGCTTGTTAAAACACTGCCCTTTTATTATATAATGAAGAACTGCTTTTGCTTTACAAAAAATATTATTTATTTATTTAACTAGTTAATAAAAAATAAAATAAAAATAAAGTTTTTGTGTACCTACGTCTCTACCTATCTATCTATCTATCAGTACCTACCCTCAGAATAATATTATTACTTCTTTTATTACATTCTAACTAGTACTTATAAATTCTTGATTTTTTTTTGCTTCTAATATAAAATAGATTTGTTTTCCACTCATTTAATAAATAAATAATTCCTGTCGTCATATGTTAGCACTATTTATTTAAGCTTATTAGATAGACAGTCTGTTAAGCTAGTGGTAGTGTGAGGGTATACGTAAAACCATTGTTAATATTTAAAAATGGCCGAGGTGTCGCATGTGGGACACCCGATTGGAACGAAGTTCCTTTAGTTTTGATATATCTAAGCATTATAAGAGGTACATAATTAAACAAAGTAACAATATTATTTGTGAATAAAATGATAAATGAAATAAGTGGGGAATGCTAATAAAATTGTAACTAATGTTTTTAAGCTATTGCATAGCTTCTATCGCGGGCCTTGAGCGCGGGGACCGAATACAGAAATTCCGTAACGAAAAACCTCACGCTCCCCACTCCGACGGGCACGGAGGTGAGGCTTGAAGGCATAGCATGCAATAGCTTTACCGCGGCAGTGTCCCCGAGTGCCACACGTCTTTTTTTTAATGTTATGATTTTTCGTGATGCTTGCCTAGCCGCCTTAGCCTGTGTACCGCGCGATAAGAAACTCATTATTAATAGGTATCAATCAAATCTGTTATTTTCGTTTATCAACATAATTTACATACCTTTAAGTGGTTGTGTATATAAATAGCACAGATAATATACCTTATATTATATTAATTACTAGTTAATAGTAAGTATACATTCATTCAACGTTCCATGGAATGTTCTTCATTCGAACCGCCAGGGACTGAAACCAAGTCTGTATTCCCCGACGAGTACAATGGAAGTCTTCAAGAAAAGAGTGAACAGGTACCTTCTAGAGAAGCGGGCTCAATCTTAGGCCACGTCTCAGCTTAACATCAGGCGAGATCGTGGTCAAGCGCTTTCCTATCGTACAATAAAAATGAAAATAAAATAGTATGGAACTAGTTTCCTACCGCTGCTTTACTTGTCTCGTCAAAGGAGTCTCCTTTCGGGATGTTTCAACGCTTTTAAAAGTAGCCTTCACATAGTCCCTCCAACTTTCTCCAGACACAGATTTCATATCATTATCCCGCGCGCCCTTGCAACGTGAAAGAACAAAACAAACTAATAAAAACACGAAACACACTTTGACATTTCGTTTATTAAGGGCTGATTTTTCAATCCTTGGTTAAAACTTATTCATCGAATAACGTATTAAACTACCATTTCAAAAATGTATTCTAATTGTCCGTATTTGAAAGTTTACACATGATATTTTAAAATGTTCGTGTAATACTTTATTGGACGGATAAATTTTAACCAAGGATTGAAAAATCGGCCCTTAGTACTTGGAATAACTAGTACTAGTATTGTATCGTATAAACACGTTTTTTTATTGAATAAACTGACAGTATTTAGTAATCTGTGCCACTAGAGGGACTGTGCAACAACGAAAACCCGTTCTTTCAGACCTTAATAGAAACAGACAATTCTGTTCTCCATTATCAGTATTAAAACCAATATCTTTAATTGTTATGTTGTTTTCAGTAGCGGTTACAAAGGAATTTGCAAAGGGAGCTAACACGTGCATTGCTAATTCATAATCTTATCAATACGTTATAATAACACTAGCTTACCGCCAGCGGCTTCGCCCGCTTTCTCTAAAACGATTTGAGATTTAAACTATCCTATCTCTCAAGTTGGATCGAAGTGCACATGGTGTGCGAATTTTATTATAATCGGTTAAGTGGTTTAGGAGTCCATTGAGGACAAACATTGTGACACGAGATTTATATATATATATTAAGATTTTGTCCGATGATAATATGCATTACTTATCTGAGGAAAACCCAAGATCCTTAACAGGGATTATGCATGATGATGGTGGCAATATAAAGGGATAGAAAATAGGAAAAATGTTTCACTCAAACCTGCCTTTGAGCTCATTAATTATCTTGAGTATCTTTAACATAGAGCTTAATTGTGGTATTTAAATATTTTTTCACGATTTATTATTTACTAGCTGCTCAGCGCGGTTTCACCCCCGTGGCTCCTTATCTGTTGGTCGTAGCGTGATGATATAATTATGTATACCTTCCTCGATAAATGAGCTATCTAACACCGAAAGAATTTTTAAATCGGACCAGTAGTTCCCGAGATTAGCGCGTTCAAACAAACAAACTCTTCAGCTTTATAAAAAATAACAATTGTAACTAATCCTATCAGAATATGGGGAATCCGCTAAAGTTTGTGTGTTATCACGAAATCCACATTAAGTTAAATAAAACGACAATTTCCAAGTTCTCAGCAAGATATTTTATTTATGAAATCTGTTGTTGATTTGTTACCGATGTTACTAATATGTGGATTCTTCCAAAGGTCATCCAATACAATATAATTATCTCGTTAGCAATAAACTCTGCTGTAGGTATCACCGATTAGCTTAGCGGTACCTAAGTTACAAGCATCGTGGTAACAATTAAATCGGCCAAGAGTGAGTTGGACTCGCGCACCGAGGGTTCTGAACAAACCTATTTTTGTTTTCCTTTTTTTGACAAATTTTAAGGCTTTGTATTCACGGGAAGTATGTCGAAATCAGCGAAAATTTGCCACATAAACGGTCGACGTATGTCGTATCCTTTGATTGCGTTGGATTATAAGTTTGGTTTTTTCACAGCATCAAAGCACCATAGATTTCAGTATTCAGTAGAAATTACAGCTTGATACCCCCACGCGTTCCTGAGAAACGGGTCTTGACAAACAGACAGATGAACAACAGAGTTATCTCCTAAGGGTTCTTGTTTAACCTGATTTCTCCTTTTGTGAACCTAAAAATAAAACATAGATAGTCGATGGGACTAAAATAAATAAATTTATAGGTACCTAGTTGAGGCGATCGTCGAGTTTAAATTGTGCTATATCAATATGTTTGTATCTAGTATCTACTAAATAAATGAATTTTTAAGCTATTGCATAGCTTCTATCGCGGGCCTAGAGCGCGGGGACCGATACCAGAAATTCCGTAACGAAAAAACCTCACACTCCCCACTCCGACGGGCACGGAGGTGTGGCTTGCAGGCATGCTATGCAATAGCTTTACCGCGGCATGGGCAGTCCCCGAGTGCCACAATTAATTAATCGTATTGAATCACTGCCAAAATCTACTTAAATTGATAAATAATAACTGTAATACAAAATAGATATTAATGAACCCTAATAAAAGCCAGCGATAAAATAAATAAATCCTCGTTAATCCTGATAAGCCCAAAAAGAAATCAGTTATTATTGGTGTGACTATTACAGACTTAATTCATTATTAAATGATTAGTAGCACTGTGTTTAACAACTTGTACATATTTAAAAACAAATATGTATTTAGTTTTCAACTTTCTTATTATTTTATATAACATTTAATTCGTTGTAATATTATTTAGTACAAAAAGTTTACACTAATAAATTAACAATTTAAATTACTACTAGCTTCCGCCCGCGACTCCGTCCGCGCGGATATCGGTCTTCGCGTGTATGGTTCCCCATTTTGAGTAAATCAGCTGACAATGACATCTTATAAAAAAAATTAATCAGAATTGACCCTTCTACAGATTTCTGTCATTGAAAATATTGAAAAAATAAATAGCAGGGGGTGTTACCTACTGGATCCATACCAAACCCAAATAAGTGATAAAAAAAATTTTTGTCTGTCTGTCTGTATGTTCAGGCATCACGTGAAAACTAAAGGTTCGATTTCGGTGAAACTTGGTATAATAATACCTTATTATCCTGGGCATAAAATAGGATACTTTTTATCCTGGAAAAATACGTAGAAATTTTTCTTAATTTTTCAGTTTTTAACCGACTTCAAAAAAAGGAGGAGGTTATCAATTCGGCCGGTATGTATGTACACCGATTACTCCGAGGTTTCTGAACCGATTTACGTGATTATCATTTTTGTCTGTATTTGTAAATGTTGCAAGTGCAAGTTTGAAGTCAGTTGTTTTTAACGCAGTTATTGACTTGTATCCATAGACGTTGTTCTGTAGCACCGCGAACACACGTTGCGTTTACGTCGCGTTCACGTGATGCCTTCACATACAGACAGACAGACAGAGAAAATTTTTTTTAATCACATATTTGGGTTTGGTATCGAATATCGATCCAGTTATACCCTGCTATTTATTTTTTCAACATTTTCAATGTACAGATTTGACCCTTCTACATATTTTATTATTATATTATGTAATAATATATAGATACCTAGATAGGTAGTTAGTTACTGTTTTCCAATATAATACGCATACAATTTATAAATAATACAAATAAAGCGCCCGAGTCAAAGGGCACGAAGTTACCCGAAGTGCGTTCTGAATAGCTGGGTCCACACCGGACGATCCAGCGATCCCGTGATCCGCGATCCAGGATCGCGGAGCATGGATCGTGGATCGTGTTAGGCCGATCCACTTTAAAAACTTGCGATCCCAAATATGCGCCCCAAGCGATCCTAAGGCGATCCGTGATTCGTGCGCCTGCCGCGCGCGATCGGATCGCGGTGGATCGTCCGGTGTGGACCCAGCTAACGAGTGTATAGTGTAGCACCGCGGATTTCAGTTCAACATCGGCCGCGTACTTCGCCGAGGAACTTCGCGAGTAGTGTAGAGGAGGCATAACATGAAAAAGTCGAGGATCATGTGTAAGTATAAGAGCGTAATGACTACAACTAAATCGTTACAAGATCGTTATCTACTATATAATTATTATACAGATTAATTAATCTGTATAATTAATTATCACGATAACTATTGTAGGATAAGATTTAATAAGAGCCTGGCTGGGAATATGATAACGATATGATTATAAAAATTGTCACACATCAGTTAATACTGATAATTAATGAAATTTTTGGCTGATTTTTTTGTAGGTTTTAGGCGTGGTATTAGGTACTAAAATTATTGTAAAAATCTAAAATTTAAGTATAATATAATTTTATAATTAACAAGTAACGACACGGAAATAAGTAACATCCAGTCAACCACATAAAATATTAAAACCATTTCAACATTTGAATAAACCTTTTTTTTTTAAAGTGGGGAAATCTTCCAAAGATACCCACTGCCCCCGGGGAAGGAGCCATGGGTTATGTCGGATTCTTACCGACTAAAACCCTACTGTGTTTTCACTCGAGCCGCTTTAATGATGGGGCCACGTTTATTGGTTGGAATTCTTCCGCGACAACATTTGCATAAATCTGCTGTCCTTCACTGTTAATAAATATTTTCTGTTTTAAAATTATTTCGATTAGGTACTAGACTATCCTTATACTATTAGTATACCTATATATACCTAGGTATATCGCTTGATTTATAAAAAATATCCTTCAAATTTATCTAACATGTGACGTAATACTTATAAATTACCTTGTAGGTACTTAATGCTTAATTATAAAAAAAATATAATTTAAGGTATACTAAAAAAAGTTTGGAAAATCCAAAAGTGCACGCCTCATAATCTCATCCTTTACTATAAAATTGATTATTTATAAAGGTTCTCATGTGCCAATGCTCTTGTACTGTCTCAAGATCTTTCAAGGTGTCACTACTGTTAAATTAGATGGTAATTTAAATTGAAAATTAACAGGCTCGATAGAGCCTGGCGCCAAGTACCGTTCAACACATGTGCGTAGCACGTGTGCGCCAGCTCTTCGAGTCACTATACCGTAATCAGAACGGTATTTTGAGGTTGTAAAATTCATTTTTTTCCCAAAAAATTTTTTTCACTCAAATATCAATTTATGTCAAAATATACACTTAAATAAAGTATATCCATCGTTACTGACCAATTTTTATAATATTTTTATAATAAACTCTATTTTTAATTAATATTATTTATTAGCTCAAACTATAGTACCCCCGATTTTTAGATATTGGCTTTTTTTCATGTAAAAAGCGGACGGGCACAGACAATAAAAAAAAATATGATCACATATACTTAGTTATCTCAGAAATAGATAGGATACTACACTAAAAAAATTTACGACGCGGCTTCCGCTTTTACACACGAGAGTGCGGTGTCTTTCATTTACATAAACTATAGGATCTGAATAGTAAATATATCCACCTTTGCATGCCAGCGCCCCCAGTGTCCTTTTTCATAGATCTGTGTCGGTATGTATGTTGTCGGTATTGTCATAGTTAAGGGGAAATTCATAATTAAGGGGAAATATATCTGTTGGCAGAACTGGAAATAGGGAGGGGTTTGAATATACGGTTGAGGTGAAATGAATATACCCGTGAATACTGCAAGACATATGTAAACAAACATGAAGGATTAATAAATATATCCTAATTATATGATTCTAAAGTTAGCCAACATCTAATAATTTTTGAATTTTTTTTTAAACAAAAAATCACAAAAAAAATTTTTTTTTCAAAATTGCACATGAAAGTTTTTTTATTTTCTACATGTTCAATTTTATAAAATATTTTTTTTAATAATTATTTATTAATTATTATTTTTGTTTATTTAATAACAATTAAACCACATCGAATCAGACCCTGAAAAATGAAAGGGTTCTATTCCTGAGCATACTTAAGCGTAAGAGAAAAAAAAGACTCGATTAGTAAAGTATTTCGGTCGCTATCGTGTTAACAAGAAAATCCTCCGCACATACAGACACACGGACGTCCAAGACAGAACTTTTTTAAACTGTTTTTTAACTAGTTTAAATAACAAAAATGACATCAAAAATATCATGAATGTTAAAAATAGTGTTTTTTCTTAATATGTGTGTGTATGTATTATCTTACAAGTGCAATGTATGATACATAAAGACATTTTAAGTTGGAAAAATCAGATGTTTTGCGCGAAGTGACAGTAGTACCCACCTCAACGCTTCGCTTATGAGGCGTGCAATATTACTGATATTTCAATAAATATCATTTAGAATAGATACCCTTTTTGCTGTTGGAAAAATTCGAAAAGCTTTCTAAAATGTTATCACAAATAATATAACCTTAATGTAATAAAATTTTCTATTTACGTTTCTTACTAAAATAATGTTAACTTTACTTTTTATTAAACTAGATTACCACCCGCGGCTTCGCCCGCGTTTTCAAAGGAAAACCCGCTTAGTTAGTGGGATTTCCGGGACAAAACCTATCCTATGTGTTAATCCAAGTTACCCTCTATATGTGTGCTAAATTTCAGAATTGACCAACTGTGCCAAATATTTTAAAACTAATTAAAAGATAAAGCGCGGTGCATCATGATCCCCCATTAAAAACTTATCTCTACAAATTCCCAAATTATCAATTATCTTTGACACGGATAAAATATCTAAATCGTTATTAAAAAGAAATGATATAAAAAGACAGAAAAAGAATGTGAAGATATGACATATTATATATTTCACACGGATACATATTACATAACTACTGGTAGAATTAGAAAAAAAGAAACGTTTTATAGGTTCCGTAGAAAAATAAGTATATATATAAATATTATTTTTTATAAGAAGTTAGGTAATATTATTAAATTTAAGATAAAATTAAAGATTTTCAATAGTTAAAATAGTTCTGATTGTGAATAAAAGTTGAGGACTTAGTGAAATTTACCTCCATGCGCATTACAGCCAAATTTCAACCAAAGTTTTGCTAGCTAGCAATGCTTGCGGTTATAATTTAATAAATGCCCCTATTTCAATAATTGTTATTTAACAATATCTATCCATGAAAAAGTCACATGTCTCATACAAAGAAGTAAGAAACGTACAGCGTTCAATTCAATTACAAATATCAAAATTGTAATCGATCGGGTAAAATAATGTATCGCGTCTAAAATAAGTAGTTACTTTAATTTCCACATATTTTATGATAATTCTTAATCCCTGGTCTTTTCTGACAATAGATAATTTCAAAGCCAAAGACGTCTAAGTAGACGTGAAGACTGAAAACACATGGAATGATAAGACAAGGACAATTATCTATAATTCGAAGATAGTCTTAATTATAAATATCGTTTTCTCTTTTTACAGTGACATCTTTTAAAAAATGAAGTTTCTAGTGATATTGTCCGCTTTAGTTGCACGTGAGTAAACATTTTTACTTCAAATAGATATTTTCCTTTATCTTTCTTTAGCTTTTTCATTTAGAAGATTGCAAGGGCTCTACAAAAATTTTAAGGCTTTTTACTGCTTCAAAGTAACATTTAAATAGGAACACTTAAAATAATAGACACAATTAGCAGGCACACTATCTCGTCACACCTACCAGTATTTTAAATCGTTGATTTTTGAACTACCAGATATTTTATGTTTCCCATCACTAGTCTGTCGAAAAGATCAAGTTAACTCTTACAGGGTACATACAATTTATTAATAAAAAGTTTTTTTTTAAATAATTCAAGTGTGTGCTGGTCACGCCATCCCCACCATACCAGGGGACAACAGTCACTATGTAGAGGGGGAGAGCCGCTACGTGTGGATACCCGACGGTGAGGGAGTACCCCGCCTTGTTGATCTTGAAGAACCAGCGGTTGGGAGTCCTTTGGATGCAAGAAATGGGGCTAACAACGAGTACTGGCTTTTTACCAGGTAATTATTTTCTATTAAATGAAAGAGGCCTAGAAGTCCTAGAACACTTAAGTTCGTGCAAAAGTCAATTAATTTTACAATTTACCTAAGAAAATCAAGGTTGATCACAATGAATATTACTTGAAAAAATTTGTGAATGTATTTTCTTTTTATTTCAGACGTAATCCAAACAATCACCAACTTCTAAGAATCAATGACAATAACTCCGTAAGAAACTCTAACTACGACAGGAACCGCCCTCTTATGGTGATTGTTCACGGATGGAAAGCCGATGGAAACACTGCTCTCAATCCTCTTATCCGAGATGCCTTGCTGCACGTTGGTGACAATAACGTTATTGTAATGGACTGGCGCAGAGCAGCTAGCAGTGCTTACACCACTTCTGTTAGAGATGTGCCAAGCGTGGGCCAACATCTTGGAAATTTTGTGCAGTGGTTAATCAACAATCACGGTGGCAATTGGAACAACGTACACTTAATTGGCTTCAGTTTGGGTGCTCACATTATTGGCAATGCAGGACGTACCGTTCGTAGACGGATTGGGCGCATTACAGGTAAAATTTTCTATACATATAATAAATCTGTAGAAGGGTCAATTCTGTACATTGAAAATATTGAAAAAATAATTACCAGGGGGTGTTACTGGATCGATACCAAACCCAAATATGTGATTAAAAAAATTTTTGTCTGTCTGTCTGTCTGTCTGTCTGTCTGTCTGTATGTGAAGGCATCACGTGAAAACTAGCGGTTCGATTTCGATGAAACTTGGTAAAATTTATAGATCATCTTATAAATATCTATTGGGTCCAATAGATATTTATAAGATGTTATTGTCAGAGGTCTCAAAATGGAGAAATAAACCATCCACGCGAAGACCGACATCCGCGCGGACGGAGTCGCGGGCGGAAGCTAGTCTGTAATAAATGTTGTTGTTGGTCTGATCGACTACATGATATAAGAATTATGGGTAGTACTTTTGATAATCGAAATTATTTCTTTTTTTTCTGATTACTTTTTCCTTAAATGAACCAAATATTATGTATTATGGTTATATTACTTCAAAAAAGTACCATATAATATTTTAAATGTATATTTGTGGATAACTTCATTGTTTCTGAACCAATTACTAATTAAATAAATAATGTAACCTAATATGACCAAAATAATAAAAATAACGTTCTTAATTTTTAAATGTCAGGTCTGGATCCAGCTGGTCCTCAATGGAGCGATAACCCCAATGTCTTGAATCGCAATGATGGTGTATATGTCGAAAACATCCACACCGATGGTGGTCTCTTGGGCATCTTCAACCCGATCGGTGACGCTGACTTCTACCCCAATGGTGGTACCAACCGCCAACCTGGCTGCTCTCTCAGCGGCTGCTCCCACGGCCGTGCCTTTGAATTTTTTGCTTCTAGCATTATATACAACGGATTCAATGGAAGACGATGCGCCAATCTTGACGAGGCACGTAACAATAATTGTACCGGCAGCAACTTGCGTATGGGCAACACTGACTTCAGCAAGCGAGGGTAAGTTCAACTTCATATATTACCATATTTCTTTATTGCTAATAATTTACAAATTTTCATAGAAAATATATCATATAAAAATTCGGTTCTTTTTGATATTTCAGAACTGGACTATATGGCCTTTCGACTGGTTCTTCATGGCCTTTCTGAAAAAATCATTTACCTATACTGGAATTTGGAAACACGATGGCAGAGTAATGTCTGGCAGAGTAACCTAATACTTAAAAAGTCTAAATAGATCAACAATGACCATGATTTTTATATTTATAAATAAATTATTGCCTAAAATTTGCGTTATGTTTTAATTTTTGACACATTATGAAAAATACCTTTGTTGTTATAATGATTAATAAAAAAAATATATAATCTTCTCTGGTTCAAATTAATTAATGTTATCATCAAATTATTATCAGTTTGTTTTTGAGTTTGCCTTTAAGCAACGTCGTTTTAAGAGAGGGAAAAAAGATTTAATTTTGAAAATTAGATAACATAAAAGATAATTTATTAATAGAAGATGGGAAGGGTAGCGATAACTTTCCTAAAGATAAAACGAATATTGTGCAATATATAAAGCAATGTAACTCAGTGTTGGTCGCTCAGATTCGGCCATTTAAAAATAAAGTGATGAAGTCTGCAATTTTATTACTTGCTACCATTACTTGTAAGTAAAGATTCATTTAATTCATATAATTTATAAAGAGTTTATTGAATATTTGTTAGTGCTTTTAGAATTATGCGAAATCGATAGATACTAGCATGTAGATTATAAATGCACTTACAGGTGTTGACGTTAAAAATAAAATATATTTTTGCCGCCTCCTTGTTAGAGTTGTTAACGATTTAGCGTAGAACTAAGTGGTCCTGGCTTCGATTCCAGGGGGTGACATACAAAAAATATGCCACGGTCTAGCAGGGAACAGAGGTGGATCACCTACTTATCTGTACAGAAAATCGATAAGTGAAACAGATGTTTATTGCATCTGCCCCATACCCACAGGGTGACACGGGACTTCTAACTGTTATCTATTATTAGTAATTAGAGATAATATTCCTATTGATTAATAGAGTTAATTTTATTTAAAATATATTAAGGAGTTGCCACGTTCGTTGGCTCAAAGAAGGGAATGAATTATGTTGCAATAAACTTTATAATAGAATTGAAGTTTAATTAAAATAATTGTAAACATAATAATTCTTTTGTAACAAGAAAACTATATCGATTTCATATTGTCAAAATACAACCATATTAAAATGGAACCACATCTGAGATTTGAATAACAACAAGAATAATCAAAATCAGTAAGCCCAGTCGAAAGCTCTGAACCACTGAGGTAACAAACCAAAAAGAATACGATCGAATGGAAAAACTCCTCCTTTTTTGAAATCAATTGAAAAATTATCGACATTCCCGCCACCTCAGAGAAAAAATATACACAAAACTAATACTAATTATTACATTTTTAATATAAAGTCTAACATCCTCAAGTTAACAATAGTGGAGAAAATAAGAAAAACATTTGTTGTGAAACTGAGAAACCTTTAAATTATTCGATATCCCAAAAATGTCCTCTCTGCACATTAAACATATCATTTGAGATAAGATATAATATTATGTATTAAACGTATAATATAATTATTTTAGTATTTATAATAATCAGTCCTTGATATAAACAAAACGCTACTGAAAATTAGTTCAGTCGTCAAGAAAGGCTATAATTCTGCATAGCTATTCAAATACATATTGTATTCTTGATTTGACATGTCATTAATTTTCCGTTTGCAAGTTAAAAGATTAATTATTGGGCTAATTATGTAAATCAGCCACTACTGACAATAAAAACTGTTAACGTTGCTGATGGTGACAATACTAGAGAATGCTTAATAATTGTTCTATTTGCAGTGTGTACGTGTAGCGTTATCCCCACTATCCCCGGGGACAATAGCCAATATGTGGAAGGAGAAAGCCGCTACATCTGGATGCCTGATGGTGAAGGTATTCCTCGCCTCGTAGACCTTCAAGCTGAGGAGGAACCTGACATGAGCAGAAATGCTGGAGCTCGGAATGAATACTGGCTGTTTACGAGGTAAAAAAAATATTTATTTAAACGTATATTAATCACATTCTAAGTTCTCAATTTCACTGTGCAAGTAAAGCACGTCTTGGCTTGAGTTGGCCCAGATTACAGACAACTTGGACCATTTCTCCACAGAAAATCAGCGTCAAATAGTAGCATGTGACTGCTACTGTATTTCGTACGGCGAATCATCAATCATTCCCTATTTCAAGAAGCAACATATTTGCAGACTTTTAAATATCAAACTATTTTTCTAGGAACAACCGCAACAACCGTCAAGTTCTGATTCACAATAACGCTAATTCTGTGCGTAACTCTAATTACCGTAGTAACAGACAAACGAAAGTTGTCGTTCACGGATGGAACAGCAATGGAAATTCAGAAATAAATCCTTTGATTACTTCGGCATATCTTGATGTAGCCGATGTTAATGTTATCGTCGTTGACTGGAGAAATGCTGCTAGTGGCGCTTACACCACCTCTGTGCGTGATGTCCCAAGCGTTGGCCAGCATCTTGGACAATTCTTACAATTTGTTATTAACACAGTCGGAGGAAATTGGAACAACTTCCATCTAATTGGCTTCAGTTTGGGAGCACATATTGTTGGGAATGCTGGACGTACCGTTGGAGGCCGTCCTGTTCGAGTCACAGGTAAATTATTGAAAAATTATGTAACTGGAATTTTACTTCAAATGTTATTAATATACAAATTGTAGGTCTCGATCCTGCTGGCCCTCAATGGGGCGGTAACTCGCGCGCTCTGAACAGTCGTGACGGCGTATATGTTGAAGCTATCCACACCGACGGTGGACTGCTGGGAATCTTCGACCCAATCGCTGATGCGGATTTCTATCCTAACGGTGGAAGAAACGCACAGCCTGGATGTGCTGTCAGTACTTGCTCTCACAGCCGCGCCTATGAACTTTTTGCCGCTAGTGTTAGATACAACAACTTCAATGGCAGACGGTGCGCTAACCTAAATGAAGCAAGGAACAACAGATGCACCGGTGCTAATCTTCGCATGGGAAATCGTGATCTAAACAAGCGCGGGTTGGTTTATTCTTTAATTGGACATTATGAACTGCCATTTCTCCAGCAATATTTTCAATCAATTATGCAATATTTAGCTAAACTTATTGTTAATATTATAAATACGAAAGTAACTCTGTCCTGTCTGTCTGTTACTCAATCACGCCTTAACTACTGAACCAATTTGCATAAAATTTGGTGTAGAGATATTTTGATACCCGAGAAAGGACACAGGATAGATTTTATCCCGGAAATCCCACGGGAACAGGAACTATGCGGGTTTTTCTTTGACTGCGCGGGCGATGCCGCGGGTGGAAAGCTAGTAAGAAATATTTATCACAGGAGAACCTTATAAGATAAATTAATATTACTTACTAGCTTCCGCCCGCGACTCCGTCCGCGCGGATGTCGGTCTTCGCGTGGATAATAGAAGAGAATAGGTATATTATTTCTCCATTTTGAGTAGGTACCTCTGACAATAAAATCTTATAAATATCTATTGGACCCAATTCCCAAATACGGCTAGGCCTATAATAATACGCAACGTGTGTTCGCGGTTCTACGGAACAACGTCTATGGATAAAACTGAAAAATTAAGATTATTTTTTTTCCTCGTATTTTTCCAGGATAAAAAGTATCCTATTTTACGCCCAGGATAATAAGGTATAATTATACCAAGTTTCATCGAAATCGAACCGCTAGTTTTCACGTGATGCCTTCACATACAGACAGACAGACAGACAGACAAAAATTTTTTTAATCACATATTTGGGTTTGGTATCGATCCAGTAACACCCCCTGCTATTTATTTTTTCAATATTTTCAATGTACAGAATTGACCCTTCTACAGATTTATTATATGTATAGATAAAATAGGTCACTCCATAGAAGTTGTAAAAATATTAAAACTTTGTTAACAATTAATTATTTATGTACTTGAATAGTAGGTATCGCTTGAATTTTTCAATAATTAAGTGATTTAACTTAGTCATTCCATTCAGAATAGGTATATTATGAAATCCGTACCTACTTTGTATTATAGACAGAATGTTTTTTGTTTATTGATTTTTTTCCAATAGCTACCTAGCCTCCATATTTTATTAAAGTAACTTGTTAAATTTGTGTTTTTGGAAAATATATTTATTAATTTTGTGTCTATTTCAGAACTGGACTGTATGCTTTAACAACTGGACGTTCTTGGCCGTTCTAAGGAAACTTATTGCTATTCAACTGGACCGGTAATGTCGTCTCAAAAGTGTTATGTTGAAAAAACATCAATGTTTATTTATAAGTTAAATAAATTGTCGACGATATGTGTGACTTCTTCATTTATCTTTAATTTCTGTATATATTGATGATATTATTATAAAATAACTAGTTAACCGCCCGCGGCTTCGCCCGCTTTGTGTAAAACCTATTAAATTATACACTTAAACCTTTCTCTTGAATTACTCTATCTATTAAAAAACCGCGTCAAAATCCGTTCCGTAGTTTTAAAGATTTAAGCATACAACGGGACAAGGGGACATAGGGACAGAGAAAATGACTTTGTTTTATTCTATGTAGTGATGATAGTAGAGAGTATATTAAAACAACTTAAGGCGCTGCCCTGAGTAAGCATTTCATTCCACTCACACACACACACCGCGCCACAGCTGCAGCCCGACGCCATACGCGAATCATTACGAACGGGCCTCGGCCGGTAGTGTCGGTACACAGGCGTTCACGCACACATGCGTACGTTTTTGGTTTGGGAATAAGAATTTGCGATTTACACGAAATCTATTGATTGGACTAAAAAAATAACACAGTATTTATCTTAGTATGTTGCTTGTAGAATTATTTGCCAAAAAAACAGAATGATTGCATGTAGTTTAGTATGGTTTTCAAGCATCAAAAGATTTTTTTAGAGGTACCTTTGTGATTTTTTTCTATCGAGTAAAATAAGTTGTATTGTGTTTTCAACACACTATCTAGCTAGTTTATCTCCTGAAGAATATCATATATCTATATGAGATTTTTTACTGCAGTTAATCATATACTTTAAAGCATTATAATTTAGCAGCAAACTCGCGTTTTGCTCTACTAGTCACCTTAAGGAGACAACGTTCTTTATTGATAGCCACATTAAAAAGCGATACTAATAGTAGTAAGGTGATACTTAATACAATAAAAGGACAAGATTTAATATTTCAACAAATACGTTAAGAAATAATATGAAATAATATTGACTCTTTTGAGTCAATTCGTAGAGAAAGTTAATTTTCCAAATATAAATATAATACTTTTTGAAGATAACCTGACCGACCGAAAACCGAAAAATGCATTTATTTTTCTTAAATTGTATCGGTTCAAGTTATTATGAATATCATAATATGGAAGAATTAAATCAACGGAAAGTTGTCGCGTAAAAACCTGTTTTAATATGTCCCTTTCATTTTGTAAAATGATTCAAATGTAAGTAATATTTCAGACTAGCTTCCGCCCGCGACTCCGTCCGCGCGGAAAAATTAAGATTTATTTTTTTCTACGTATTTTTTCCGGGATAAAAAGTATCCTATTTTATGCCCAGGATAATAAGGTATAATTATACCAAGTTTCATCGAAATCGAACCGTTAGTTTTCACGTGATGCCTGAACATACAGACAGACAGACAGACAGACAGACAGACAGAAAAAATCCAAGTAACACCTCCTGCTATTTATTTTTTCAATATTTTCAATGTACAGAATTGACCCTTCTACAGATTTATTATATGTATAGATAGATAATTAAAAGAGCAAATATGGAGTTTCTTGCTGGTGATTCTCCATAGATACTGCTTTCCGAATCGGTGGTAAATGTTAAAAATGTAGTGACGATTCAAAAGTGCTTCTAGAAGAAGTCTAATTGAATAAATATATGATTGAGTTTTATACATTTAATGCTATTTTGCATTCCTTTATAGGTCATAAACTAGGTAGGTATGCAGTCTGAAGATAAAAAAATCCAAAGACCCATTCATTATAATTATCTAGGTGACGTTAAAACATTATACCTAATAAGATTATTGATTATAATCAAGAAAAATAATCTCATTATCTACTTTTACTCGCGGCTTGGTCCACGTGATGGTGGTAAACGTTTGGAGTCTTAGAGCTAGCGCGCAAGAGCAACTTTTGTTTCCGCAACTATTTTGTCTCCCCCATCAACTCTATGGGGAGTTGCGTCGCTACGTGCGCGCACTCTCTTACTAGCCCATTAAAATTATTCATCAACCTGTCCTTGTAATAATCCTTGCGGTTTTATTTTACTCTCACACTTCGAAAGCAGGAACTGCTGAAAGTATTTTGACTCATGAGGTGTGATTGTTATATCATAATTATTGTGGTTATGACATAGGCTACTTATATAAGCTTTTAGGTTGTAAAACAATAATTCCCTATTTCATTTATTTATTTTATGGTATTCATGCAACAGTAGCATGACTCAAAAAGCAAAAGGAATCATGCAATGCGTTCAGTTCAATTTCAAAAATGAGAATTTAAATCGGTCATCATAAACAATAATAAAAATATATAGCGTATGAAATAAGTGGTAAGTACCTATAAATTCTACATATTTTGTAGTACCTAATCTCTGGACTATTTTGACAACAGATAATTTTAAAATCCGAAGACGAGATGTGAAGACTGAAGATACATGGGGGCTTAGACAAATAGCAAAACGCTTATCATCTGTTTCATTTCTATCCAAATCCTAGCGAGTAATGCTCTGTTCACAGGGTTCAAAAGAAAAAAAAATTGTTATGGTGAAAATCGTGCAAAACCTATAATTATTATTTTTAAATTTGGCCTTGACTTTTTCCAAGTACTGGAATAACGGGACATGTTTTGTCTTTCGTTAATTTTAAACAATTTCACCAATTTACGCCTAGAGATTGCCTACACATTGGTACCGTGTGAGCGAACCATTAGCAAAAATTATAAGCTTAATCCAATTAGTATCGTTAGCGGATTCGTTTCTGCCATTTGTCTAGAGGCCATGGAATGATAAGAAAACAAAGATAATTCGAAGATAGTCTTAATTATAAAAATCGATTGCTCTGTCTGCAGAGCCGTCTTAAGAAAATGAAGTTTCTAGTGATATTGTCCGCCCTAGTTGCACGTGAGTAAACATTTTAACTTCAAACATATTTTCTTTTATATTGCTTTAGTTTTTTTATAACGTTACAATTTAATTTTTTTTTTATTCAATCAATGTTTGTAAGTCGCTGTTCGATTGATTTCTCATCGCTCACTTAGTAATTATATAATTCCCATTAATTCGTTTTGTAACTTAAAATTTTAATTTACAGTAACAACAAGACAGTAAAGTTTCCTTAATAGGGTCCTGTCTTTTCGGAACGCTCGAACATAAGCTCTATCTATAATAGCAAGGTTATAAAATTCATTCATTTAGGAGTTCAAGACAGGCATTCCTAATTTATGTCCTTTTTATAAAATTTATATGGTTTCAGTGTGTGCTGGTCACGCCATCCCCACCACACTAGGGGACAACAGTCACTATGTAGAGGGGGAGAGCCGCTACGTGTGGATACCCGACGGTGAGGGAGTACTCCGCCTTGTTGATCTTGAAGAACCAGTAGATGAAAGTTCTTTGGACGCAGGGAATGGGGCTAACAATGAGTACTGGCTTTTTACCAGGTAATTATTAATTTATACGTAACCAAATTTAAATTAAAGTTGCCTGTGAAGACTGTTCGTGCAAAAGTCAATTTTAAATTTTTATCATCGATCAAGGAAAGCATCGCGAACATAACTACGATATGAGACAAAGCATCATAATATGAAGTACTTATTTGTCCTATAGAACCAGAAATAAAAGTTGATTATGATGAATATTACTTGAATAATTTTGTGAATGTATTTTCTTTTTTATTTCAGACTTAATCCAAACAATCACCAACTTCTGAGAATAAACGACGATGACTCCATAAGGAACTCTAACTACAACAAGGACCGCCCTCTTATAGTTATTGTTCACGGATGGACCAGTAGTGGAAACTCCCCTCTCAATCCTCTTATCCGAGATGCCTTGCTGCACGATGGTGATAATAACGTTATCTCATTGGATTGGAGTATAGTAGCCAGTAGCCCATACACCACTGCTGTGAGAAATGTGCCCAGCGTGGGCCAACATCTTGGCAACTTCGTGCAATGGTTAATCAACAATCACGGTGGCAATTGGAATAACGTACACTTAATTGGCGCTAGTTTGGGTGCTCACATTATTGGCAATGCAGGACGTACCGTTCGTGGCCGTATTGCGCGCATTTCGGGTTCGATATCTATAATAAATTATATTGTTGATCAGATTGACTATTATAAGAATACCATTAAAACATTGCTTATAAAAAAATTCTTGCAACCAACCACATAACAATATTTAGTGACCATATCAATTGAGAGCAATCTTCTATATTTTAAATGAATATAGCAATAAACTATGACGTTAATTTTAATATTAAATAAGATTGTTTTAAATTGTTTTTCATAACAATATTTTTCATAAAATAAACTTGATTTTTAAATTTCAGGTCTGGATCCAGCTGGTCCTCAATGGAGCGATAACCCTAATGGCTTGAATCGCAATGATGGTGTATATGTCGAGTGCATCCACACCGATGGTGGTCTCTTGGGCATCTTGGACCCGATCTGTGGCGCTAATTTCTATCCCAATGGGGGAACTAACCGTCAACCTGGCTGCTCTCTCAGTCTCTGCTCCCATGACCGTGCATATGAACTGTTTGCAGCTAGCGTAAGATACAATAGTTTCATTGGAAGACGATGCACCGATCTGAACGAGGCACGCAACAATAGCTGCACCGGCAGTAATTTACATATGGGCAACACTGACTTTAGCAAGCGAGGGTCAGTTCAACTTCACGTTACTAGAATCCTGGTTCTCTCATACGATGATAACTGTCATTGTTATTTACATAAAGACGTTAAATGCAGATACGATTTTGTATATTTCATATACCTACTACTTTACCATATTTTTTTTTAGTCAAAAAAAAATCGATTATATCTTCAAATATTTTTAGAAAATATATTATACATTCATTCAATTCTTTTTTTATATTTCAGAACTGGACTATACGGCCTTTCAACTGGTTCCGAATGGCCCTTCTAAAAAATCATATAAGCTGGAATTTGGGAACATGACGACACAGTACAATACTCAATAAGTGTAAAAAGATAAACAATGAACGTTTTATTGATTATATTTCTGAATAAATTATTACCTAAAATTTGTATTATGTTTGCAACACATTCGATTGTCAATCGTTATGATACGGAGGGAGTTTTATAATCTCGTTAACACAGTTTGTGTGGGTTTCTATGTACGGTTGATATGAAAAAAATTATAGATTATTATAATATTATAATCCCACCAAAAACATTTTCATGTAAAATGTTGCCAAGACGAGCCCATATGACTCGCACTGTGAAAAAGTTATCAGATCTCATGTAGAGCCAAGCTTCTAACACTACACGCCCTAACTCTACAAGGCCTAACTTCACAAACTCTACACCTCAGTCAAAATATGTGGCTTGGCCATTTCGCTACATTCACATCGGCGTAAGGTGAAAAATTAATTAATTCACTGTTCATTACTTTTGTGTTATACAATAGTTCTTGTAGTAACGAACGGCCAAGCCACATATTTTGACTAAGGTGTAGAGTTTGTGAAGTTAGGCCTTGTAGAGTTAGGGCGTGTAGTGTTAGAAGCTTGGCTCTACATGAGATCTGATAACTTTTTCACAGTGCGAGTCATATGGGCTCGTCTTGGCAACATTTTACATGAAAATGTTTTTGGTGGGATTTCATTTCTTTTTGTAAGTTGTTTGTAACAAAATTTTATATGTCGATTAATTTTTTTTTTAACAAGGAGTACCTATGCATATATATATCTAGGGGAACCAAGTTTTAGATTATTAGATTAGACCTCTAGCGTCATCAAAATTTAATTTAAAATTACAGGTCTCATACAAACTCCCATTCCCTAGTTTAAGGGGTTGGGGGATGAAAGTTACAAGTTTTATAATTTTTTTCTTGTTTGTTTGCTAATACTAGCTTACATACAAAATTTCAGCTTTCTAGGACATTAGGAAATACCTTAAGAATTTTGATGATCATCAGTGAGTCAGTGACGAAATTAGCGTTTTTTAGATATAAATAAAATCTGAAGTATAAAAGCTAATGTAATTAAAACTTAATATTTTCAATAAGTCCGCTATTGGCAATATATCCCGAAAATTTTGTTGATCTAGCATAATCCAAACCCAAGTTATGAGGGTTCAAAAAAACGTCGAAGCGCTTCGAGAAAAGGTAGGTAGTGCCCGTGCGCTCCGCTTGTTCGCTTTGCTCGTCTTGGCGGGGGCACTACCGTGCCCCCAGATAAAAAGATATTTGACACTTCTGATGCTATAATGTATAGTGTACTGCTGTCTGCATTTATTCAGCCTAAATAATTGCATTCATATTCTTTAATTTATTTCTGAACTTCTAGGATAATAAAATTATACAGATGAATACAAATAAAATAAGTACGACCCCGTTGACTAATGTGGGGTCTGGCGGCCCTGGCAGAGCAAGAGCATTCTTTCGTAATTATTAATTAGTGTAAACGAAAAGTCATATTCAGTGTTATTCAGTATTTCAATGATATACCTAATCTGCTTTAGATTATAATTTAATGAATACGAATGAGACTATTTTCAAAGGTTCAAGTCTGTAAACTAACTTCGGAGAAATAGGTTGAGTAAGACCTGAAATATTTTTTTTGTATGACTATCAACATAACATGTAACATATCATGTTCTTCTCGTGACCACGCTCACATTAAATTGTTCGGAATTTATAAAAAATAAGATACTTTACAGATAAATAATATGATACTTAAGATTGACGTGAATTTGTTCGTATTTATGGCCGCTCTACAGGGTAGAGTAAACGGTAGAGTAGAGCGGTAGAGTATTAACTATCCCACTTACTGTACTAATGCAGAAACCCATTTGTAGAGTAGAGTATTACAATTTAGAGTAGAGTGGCTAACACAGTACGCGTGTACTAACGCGTAGTTATTCTACTACTTTCCTGCCTCTAGGTTATGCATTGCATTCCTTTATAAGACATAAACTATACAGTCTGAAGATAAAGAATTCTAAAGACCCATTCATTATAATTATCTAGCTGTCATCAAATCATTATATGTATATAATAGGCATTATATAATCAAGATAAATAATCTCATTAAACATAACTACCTTTTATCGGCGGCTTGTCTACGTGAATGGCGGCGAAACGATTTTTGTGAATAATTTTATACCTACACTAGCTGTGCTCCGCGGTTTTACCCGCATTGCTCCGCTCATGTTGGTCTTAGCGTGATGATTTGTAGCCTATAGCCTTCCTCGATAAATTGGCTATGACTGAAATAATTTTTCAAATCAGACCAGTAGTTCCTGAGATTAGCGCGTTCAAACAAACAAACTCTTCAGCTTTATAAAATTAGTATAGATTTTTTACTGCAATATCTAGATTAAGGATAGACCAAAGCAATGGTATGGCTTGAGTAAACACATGTTTAATTTTAATTGTAATTACGGATACGGGTCTTAATTTAATTTACGTTTATGCGCATTATTACATTCGGAGTCTTAAGATCTTGCATCAGCCAGTCATTGTAATAATCCCTGCGGTTTTATTTTAATAAGAAACTGCGTAAGAAGGAACCACTGAATGTATTTTTACTACTATTTTGATAGATCATTTGAATATACGACTAATCTTAGCTATTTATGTTCTAGTCACTGGACGTTCTTAAGTACAAAATTTCGTATCCAAAGGTGTATTTTAGTGAAATTGTTCAAAGCATTACTAAAAATAAAATACCAAAATTTCGTTAAGTGAATTAAAAAAATTCGAGGTAATATTCAATGGTAAAAAAAATGTGTGCGTCTTCTTATGACCTTCTTTAAGACCTTATTTTTCAAAAAATAATTTTCTATGTGTAACTTTACAGAAATACGTCGAATCACGCGTGGTATGGACAAGAAAAAGATGGCGCGTAACGAAAAAATGTTACACTAAATTTTTTACCAACCCCGATAAAGAAGTTTCACTTCAAAAACTAAATGAAAAAAAAATCGTGAAAACCTATTTTTAAACAATTGCCGTGGTTTTTTTTTCCAAGTACTGGAATAACGAGAAATAGGTATTTGCCTTTCAACAATTTTACCAATTTACGGCTGGGTAGAAATATTTTTCTCGTGTGAGCGAACCATTAGCAAAAAATCATAAGCTTAATCCAATTAGTATTAAGAGCTGATTCTACTCTTTAGTGTTTCTGCCATTCGTCTATAGGCCATAGAATGATAAGACAACAAAGATAATTCGAAGATAGTCTTTATTATAAAAATCGATTGCTGTGTGCAGTACCGTCTTTCAAAATGAGGTTTCTTGTGATATTGTCCGCCCTAGTTGCACGTGAGTAAACATTTTTAATTCAAACATAATATTTAAAGTGAAACTTTTATTACATCGTCTCAAACTTTTTGGTCTGAGTAGCGCATGTCGCGTGACGCACGATATGTACGATAATTATCGTACAAATACGATAATTTTTAGTTAAATGTCTATAGTGTGAAAAAAAGTTTCACTTTTACCGTGGTTTCATAAAACCACACAACATTTTTTCCTTTATATTTCGATATATTTTTTTTTATGTTTTTAAATAAACTTTATAAATTCTTCGTAGTATGTAGTAAGTTTTGGTATCTGAAATATTTGAAAAAGATCTTCTTTTTCTGACTGTTAAATTTAGCTATAAAAAGGACTCACTGAAAACGCAAAGAAGGGTGGGAAAACTATTAGTAACGTAAGAAGTGAACGTTAAAATCTCGTCGGTATTTGACCAATTTAAAACATTTTTTCCCTAATAAATAGAAAGCTTAATAATTTATTATCTAGAAGTATACATATTTTATTTATTGTGATGTTTCTAAAATGATAATATAAGCAAACAGTGTAGACTCGTCAAAATATTATGTGAAAAGGTATCAAAAAATCCGATTCATATATTTGAAACTATTGAATGTAGGTGCTTATGTTATTAAACTGAAAAATATATACGCGAGTATAGCATAAGGTAAAGGCTCCTAATACGGCGGTAGTCAAAATCGCTTCCTAATACGGTGGTATTTCTTTTTTCGAGTTTTATTCCTGTTTTATAAATTTTAAGTACACCAAAACGTAAGCTATTTATTCCAAATTTATTACTCCATGACTTAACTAACGTTTGCAAGTATAGCACATAGACAACACAACAAGATCAATCAATCTGTGTAACGGCATCGACATGAGAGGTGTTTCCATACAAACGCGAAACAACAAAAGTAAGTACACTAATATTTATAAACTAAGTTTTTCGTATTAAAAAGCCGTTCAAGTTTGTATATGTATTGTTTATTGCATTTTCCTACTATTACACTCACTATTTAAATAGCTTGTTTCATATTTGTAAGTCATTTTCTACCCAAAAAATAAGAAATAAAATACCGCCGTAATACGATACAAATTTTATAGATTAATCCTAATACGGTGGCATAACTCCGAAATAGGAAAAATACTGGGCATGTTTAATTGTTTATAACTTTAATTTTATTTACTTATTGAATTAATTCCAAGATTAGTTGGAATAATTATTAATCTGATAAATTAGAAACCATATTCTGCGGTATGTTTTCTTAATTAGAAATCCAGTTAAATATGAAAATGGTTGAGTACAAAATGTTTGTTTCTTAGAAGGGGTAAAAATAGGAAGGTGTATTTTAATGTATCACAAATCATTTATTTTGTATAACTGTTGATTTGAGTTTTACACATCTGAGCCAAAAAACTGTTATCATTTGATTAAGCATTTACATTCTCTTGTTTATCGAATTTTTGATGGGTCAGAATTAGGATTATTAAAAACACGAGTAGTTTTCCTACTACGGTGGTAGATATTTCCAGGTAACTCTGTATTAGGTTATATATGATCTCCTATTACGGCCCTATTTCATAGAACTTAAAATTACCAGATTTAGGGTTGCGTAAATAAATAAGAAGTTTTGTGTCTTTTTTTGTGGATTCTTATTTGATATGCGTGTTTTTTTTCCGATAAAACTAAAAGCATAAATGAAACACATTAAAAGTGAATCAACGTAATCAAACCAATGGTTAATGAATAAAAAACTTACAATTTACTTTCCTAACACATTCCTATTATTTAACAAATATTATTTGTACGGAACTTCAATGTATATAATATCTGACCCTCCGTATTAGGAGCCGCCTACCGCAGTATTAGGCTCTGACCAAAATCATACCTCCGTATTAGGGAAAATCGACATGACTATTTAAATATTTTTTTAAAATAAGAAATATTATGAAAATAAACATAGACTCAACAGCAATACAAAATTTAAGTTCCACTTTTAACGATAAAGTGGTTTGGCACCTTTAGAAATACTTACAAATGCTTATTTTTGATACTTACTTTCAAATGTTGCGAAATACCTCCGTATTAGGTGCTTTTACCTTAATCACCGCACCTGTCAAAACCATAACTATGTTTAAATAAGAAAACGTTTATTTTCTGCCTGAAAATATGAAAAAAATGGGCCATAATGAACGAGCGACTAAAAAAAACTTAGTGATTATCTAGATTTCCGCCCGCGTCTCCGCCCCGTTTTCGAAGAAAATTTTTTCTGGGTCTTCAACTACCTGCACAAAAAATTTCATTGTAATCGGTTCAGCAGTATTTGCGTGAACTAGTAAAAAACATCCATCCATCCTCAAAAACGTTCGCATTTATAATATTATTAGTAGGAGGATGACATACTGTTTTTACTCGTATAACTTCAGAAGCGACAAATCAATCAAACAAACGACGAATATTGTTTAATAATAATACTTAATAAGCGTACTAAATGTGGGTTGTGATCTAGCTACTAGTTATTATTCTGTGTTGTGATTAAAAAATTTGAGTAATTAAAACTTTGCGGCTAAGTTACTATGTGAGCGACTAAAAATACAGAGAGAGCAACTAAAATTTTACAGTTATAGACAGAGACGATTTTTCAATTGAGGTGTATATACATACATTTATACACGTATTTTTATTTATATGTTTATATAGTGTATATTATATACCATACATAAATGAATATTTCACTTGGTTTTCCTTGTGTGAATTGCCTTTTAGAAAAGTTATTTTAATGGTTTCAGTGTGTGCTGGTCACGCCATCCCCACCATACCAGGAGACAACAGTCACTATGTAGAGGGGGAGAGCCGCTACGTGTGGATACCCGACGGTGAGGGAGTACCCCGCCTTGTTGATCTTGAAGAACCAGCGGATGAAAGTTTCTCGGACGCTAGGAATGGGGCTAACAACGAGTACTGGCTTTTTACCAGGTAATTACTTACTTATAAGCAACTAAATTTAAATTCAAGATTCATAAAAGACTTTAAGATCAAACAAAACTCAATTGATTTTACAATTTATCTGCTCTAATCGATTAAGGAAAAACATCGCGAAGAAACATAAATATCAAGAGCAAAAAGTTTTACGACATGAGACAAAACGTCATATGAAGTGATCACAATGAATATTACTTGAATCATTCAGTGAATGTATTTTCTTTTTATTTCAGACGTAATCCAAACAATCACCAACTTCTGAGAATCAACGACAACGACTCCGTGAGGAACTCTAACTACAACAGGGACCGCCCTCTTACGGTTGTTGTTCACGGATGGAACGGCAATGGAACCTCCGCACGTCTTGCCGTTGATGCCTTGCTACACGAGGGTGACAATAACGTTATTTCACTAGATTGGAGCATAGTAGCTAGTGGTCCTTACACCAATGTTGTTAGAAATGTGCCCAGCGTGGGCCAACATCTTGGCAACTTCGTGCAGTGGTTAATCAACAATCACGGGGGCAATTGGAATAACGTACACTTAATTGGCGCTAGTTTGGGTGCTCACGTTATTGGCAATGCAGGACGTACCGTTCGTGGCCGTATTGCGCGCATTTCAGGTACGATATCTATAATTAATTATAAAGTTTGACTGATCGACTATATGATATAAGAATCCCATAAAAACAATGCTTGTAAAAAAATTATCACAACGCAATCCAATAAGTAACAAAGTTGTCAACTACATAACAATCATTAGCGACCATATCAATTGAGTTAAGAAATCTTCAAATGAATAAATCTGTTCAGGCGTTGCATGAAGAAATAAAAATTAACTAACTAAATTAACTTGATTTTTAAATTTCAGGTCTAGATCCAGCTGGCCCCCAATGGAGCGATAGCTCCAATGCCTTGAACCGGAATGATGCCGTATATGTCGAGTGCATTCACACCGATGGTGGTCTCTTGGGTATATTCGACCCGATCGGTGACGCTAATTTCTATCCCAATGGTGGTACCAACCGCCAACCTGGTTGCTCTCTCAGCAACTGCTCCCACGTCCGTGCATATGAACTGTTTGCAGCTAGTGTAATATACAATAATTTCATTGGAAGACGATGCGCCGATCTGAACGAGGCACGCAACAATAACTGCACTGGAGCTAACTTCCTTATGGGCAACACTGACTTTAGTAAGCGAGGGTAAGTTTAACTTCGCTTGACCAAAATCCTGATTCTGATAAAATGATGGATGATTTTTATTGTTGTTTATACGATAAAGACCTTAACACACTCAATGCAGATACGATTTTGTCTTTTGCATGAATTACTTTGTTACATAACTTTGTAAGTGAGGAAAGTAAATTTCATAGGAATGGTATTAATATATTAATTTTGATTTTTGTATATTTCAGAAGTGGACTTTACGGCCTTTCAACTGGTTCCGAATGGCCTTTCTAAAAAATAATTTATGCTGGAATTTGGGGCCATAGTGAAAGGAGAATATGATAATAAATTAAAAATGATAAAACAATGACAATTTTAATTTTCATATTTCCAAATAAATTATTACCCAAGACTTTTATTATCTTTTAATTTATGACATGTTTTTTTTTTTGTTTTCTTGTTGTTGCATCCAGACTCTCGCAAGTAAATCTACTGGAGTCGCATGTAATCGCATGAGCCTCAGCAGGTAAAGGCTACACGAGTACATCCACTCTCGATTTATTGGTGTCTACAGTTGCCTTCTACAAGATGGTGGTGACTTAAGTGACAGCATTGGACAACTTAGCGTGACTCTATGTGCCTACTCATTTTCGTAATAGCTTTCACTCCAGTAATTCTATCTTACTTTTAACTGTTTTTCAAATCTAATTGAGGTTTAGCAATTATTATATTTTTAAGTTTTGAAAAAAATTGAGGTAAAGGATTTTTTTTAATTAGTTATTATAAATCATTCATATACATAGTTCACACGGTACTAAAGTTTAGTTAGTGAATGCAAAATTGCTACACATACTTTTTTAGTGAGTAGGCTTTTTATAGTGAGAATATTTAGTTCTAAAGCGTAAAAAAAATAACAGACCTATGCAGGTTTTTCCTTACTACGCGGGCGAAGCCGCTAGCGGAAAGCTAGAGTATAAACACCGAAATCTTAATATATATAAATCTCGTGTCACAATGTTTGTCCTCAATGGACTCCTAAACCACTTAACCGATTATAATAAAATTCTTTTTTTTTTTTTTTTTACACACCATGTGCAGTTCGATCCAACTTGAGAGATAGGATAGTTTAAACATGTAGGTACCACGGGCGAAGCCGGGGCGGACCACTAGTATGCTTAATATTATTATTTTATTAATAAGGCTTGAACAGCTTGATTAGCTCTGAAATGAGGCCCTAGGTACACGCCTGAGGTAAAGCGAACTGCAAGTTCGAATGCAGACTCACAATTAGTCTTAATAATTTGAATAAAATAAATTATATTAAATGTGAATCTTATTATTGAAAGACTTATAGTTAATACAATATGAGTGCCACAGGATAACACTTTGAAAATTATTAATTTAATCAAGCAATTATTACGCAGTTAAGCACTTTATCTTGCGCATCCTTTGATTTGAACGATCAATCCATAGAGTCGTTTCAATATACCAATAATATCGTTAATTGCCTATTTAATAATATATAAATATAACACAGTGATTGGACAGATATTTAAAAGATAGACGCGTAAATATATATCCATTGATGTTTTGCAGTGGCATCTTTATAACTGAGTTTATAACAATGAAAGTGCTTGTTGCATTGTTGGTTAACGTAGTACGTAAGTAGAATTAAAATAATCAATAGAACTATTGGGTTAATTTAATCAAAAATTATTTGTAATTTGTCATAATAAGCAAATCGTGTCTCCCGGTGAAGTTCAGAAGTTCTTTTTTCATCGTAATTTTAAGTAAATTATACAATTTCTAAATGTACCTAATGACTCAAAATTTTCTAGAAAGGAATATAAGTAAACTAAGCATAATAATTGTGTATGAGTAGAAACGTAATAATTTTCAGGCACATACTATCCAATTATTGCGTATTAAAATTGTGTAATAAAGATATTTAAAGAAAAAAGGCATCATAGTGTGTGCTGGTAACGCGATTCCGAGCAAACCAGGCGACAACAGTCACTATGTAGAGGGGGAGAGCTGCTACGTGTGGATACCCGACGGTGAGGGAGTACCCCGCCTTGTTGATCTTGAAGAACCAGCGGATAAAAGCTTTTTAAACGCTAGAAATGGTGCTAACAATGCATATTGGCTATTTACGAGGTACTATTTTCTATATTATATATAAATCTACCCCAATGGTGGAGGAAACCCACAACCCAGCTGCATCATCGGCACATGTTCACACAGCCGCTCTTATGAACTCTTTGCTGATACTATCAGATGTCATCTGAATGCGAGGAGATATGTAAATCTAAATGAAGCTCGCAAGAAAAAATGCGCAGGCGCAAATTTTCCAATGTGTAACACAGATTTCAACAAGCAATCGTAAGTTTATACAATTCTGATAGATGTTAGAAAATAGCATAATTTGCTAGATATAAATCATTGACTTTTTCTTTGGTATAATTTTAAGTTCAAATTAAATAAGATCATATTATATTAAATAAAAAACTAGATAACTAATGTTTTTATATTTATTTTCAGTGGAGTGGAAGTGTGGAGTGGAATATTTGGCCTTACGACTGGTTCAAAGTCGCCTTTTTGAAAAGTCCCCAATTTCTGCTCAATCATCGTGAGAACACCTAAATTCAAATTAAAATTCAAATTATATTTATTTGCAAGAATGTAGTTACAGATTCTAGATGTTTTAATTACTAAAAGTAAAAGAAAGTAAAACTAGTCGCATATTTCACAATCTATTTGTTATGGAAAGGAAATAAATGAAGCTGTCTGAAATTTGGCTATTATTTTATTAGCAGGATAAATATTCGAACGCAATTATTTTTTATCTTTCTTTTATTTATAACTAGCTTTCCACCCGCAGCTTCGCCCGCGCAGTCAATAGTTCCCGTTTTCGTGGGATTTCCGTGATAAAATCTATCCTATTTCCCGGGGTAAAAAGTAGCCTATGTCCTTTCTCGGGTATCAAAATATCTCTATACCAAATTTCATGCAAATTGGTTCAGTAGTTAAGGCGTGATTGAGTAACAAACAGACAGACAGAGTTACTTTCGTATTTATAATATTAAGTATGGATTATCCAAGATATGGTTATGATCATTAATACCTACTAAGGTAAAAGCACCTAATACGGAGGTATTTCGCAACATTTGAAAGTAAGTATCAAAAATAAGCATTTGTAAGTCTTTCTAAAGGTGCCAAACCACTTTATCGTTAAAAGTGGAACTTAAATTTTGTATTGCTGTTGAGTCTATGTTTATTTTCATGATATTTCTTATTTTAAAAAAATATTTAAATAGTCATGTCGATTTTCCCTAATACGGAGGTATGATTTTGGTCAGAGCCTAATACTGCGGTAGGCGGCTCCTAATACGGAGGGTCAGATATTATATACATTGAAGTTCCGTGCAAATAATATTTGTTAAATAATAGGAATGTGTTAGTAAAGTAAATTGTAAGTTTTTTATTCATTAACCATTGGTTTGATTACGTTGATTCACTTTTAATGTGTTTCATTTATGCTTTTAGTTTTATCGGAAAAAAAAATACGCATATCAAATAAGAATCCACAAAAAAAGACACAAAACTTCTTATTTATTTACGCAACCCTAAATCTGGTAATTTTAAGTTCTATGAAATAGGGCCGTAATAGGAGATCATATATAACCTAATACAGAGTTACCTGGAAATATCTACCACCGTAATAGGAAAACTACTCGTGTTTTTAATAATCCTAATTCTGACCCACCAAAAATTCGATAAACAAGAGAATGTAAATGCTTAATCAAATGATAACAGTTTTTTGGCTCAGATGTGTAAAACTCAAATCAACAGTTATACAAAATAAATGATTTGTGATACATTAAAATACACCCCTTCCTATTTTTACCCCTTCTAAGAAACAAACATTTTGTACTCAACCATTTTCATATTTAACAGGATTTCTAATTAAGAAAACATACCGCAGAATATGGTTTCTAATTTATCAGATTAATAATTATTCCAACTAATCTTGGAATTAATTCAATAAGTGAATAAAATGAAAGTTATAAACAATTAAACATGCCCAGTATTTTTCCTATTTCGGAGTTATGCCACCGTATTAGGATTAATCTATAAAATTTGTATCATATCACGGCGGTATTTTATTTCTTATTTTTTGGGTAGAAAATGACTTACAAATATGAAACAAGCTATTTAAATAGTGAGTGTAATAGTAGGAAAATGCAATAAACAATACATATACAAACTTGAACGGCTTTTTAATACGAAAAACTTAGTTTATAAATATTAGTGTACTTACTTTTGTTGTTTCGCGTTTGTATGGAAACACCTCTCATGTCGATGCCGTTACACAGATTGATTGATCTTGTTGTGTTGTCTATGTGCTATACTTGCAAACGTTAGTTAAGTCATGGAGTAATAAATTTGGAATAAATAGCTTACGTTTTGGTGTACTTAAAATTTATAAAACAGGAATAAAACTCGAAAATAGAAATACCACCGTATTAGGAAGCGATTTTGACTACCGCCGTATTAGGAGCCTTTACCTTATGCTATACTCGCGTATATATTTTTCAGTTTAATAACATAAGCACCTACATTCAATAGTTTCAAATATCTTAATGAATATTTATATAATTTAGTGATAAGAGTTGCATAAGAGTAGCACCGACGGTACCATAATAATATACCACCACACAGGCACACATTACCGTTTAATTATTGCGTATATTAATTTCAAATGTTTACTATTTTGCTTGTATTTTACAGCTAAAATGACGAAAACTACTTTCTACTAATATTATAAATGCAAAAAATTGTGTGGATGTTTGTGTGGATGTTTGTGTGTGTGTTTGTTACTCTTTCACGCAAATACTACTGAGCCGATTACAATGAAATTTAGCACAAATATAGAGGGTAACTTGGATTAACACATAGGATAGGCTTTATCCTGATTTTTTTTTCCTATATATTTGATTGCAAATCAACGGTTTGATAAAATTCTAGATATTATAATAGGCATTACAAGTACATTCAGATAAGAACAATATTGCTGCTAAATATCATAATGAGTAATTAATAATACATGGCTTAAGTTTTATCGATTCATTGCTAATATTCTGTTATTATTATATAAAAAAATGATATTTTTTTGAATTACTATTCGTTTAAAATAAATATTACTGGATAGTTAGAGCTAGCGCGCACGAGCAACTTTGTGTAAACAAGTGTAAATATTATTATTAGGACAATATTTTATTATTATATTAATAGATAATATCAATATAATAGATACCTAGAATACTACTAGAAAGCTAAAGGATTTAGCGCGAATAAACACTAAAAAATAAAGATTTTCAAATTTTCTTTTCTAAAGAGTAAATGCATCAAATGATAATTATTATAATAATAATCTGTACCTAGAAGTCAAATTACAACTTACAAGGTAAGTACTATACTATTTAACTCTTCTTTGTTTCCTTCAGTAATCGATCAACAACCTTTTGAGAGCGTCTTTTAAATATTTCTTTATCTTTAATCAAGATTTAAAATTGAAAAATAAGTAAAGTAAGATTACAGTTCATAAAAAATAATCTGTTTATTTATTTTATTTTTAACTAGCGGTCCGCCCCGGCTTCGCCCGTGGTACATATTTCGCAATAAAAAGTAGCTATGTCCTTCAGGTATCAAAATTGAGTAACAGACAGACAGACAGAGTTACTTTCGCATTTATAATATTGAGTAGTATGGATTATTTGTCGTACCAAAATAACATAATTAACAACAACACATGCAAAAATATTCACAAAAGGCTCCATGGATGCTCCAAGGATCCATGGTGTACAGGTTGCAGGATCGGAATGTAATAAGTATAATTATTATACTGGAGGGGTTGGTTTAAAAGAAAGACGTAAATAAATCGTGCATGCAAGCCAGCTATTAAAACTTTTAATTCATAAGCTATGCAAATATATCTAGAACTTAGCATTAATAGGTACATAGTAACAAAGAAAGTATTAAAATCGATGTACCATGTTTATTATCCAATCTGATTAACAAAAAAAACAATTATCGTTGATAATAATTATTAGATAATTTAAAGATATACCCACAATAAAAACGAATGGCTCGTGCTTAACGTACCGTCTGCGAAAAATGAAGCTCCTTGTGGTGCTTACATCCCTCGTAGCATGTAAGTAAAATAGCATCAGTTATTTATACAACAATAGAATAATAGGTAATTAACTATCATTTTTATTTTCATAGTGTGCGCTGGAGGCAGAATTTCCTCCACGCCAGGTGATAATAGTCATTATGTAGAAGGAGTTAGCCGCTACATTTGGATGCCCGACGGTGACGAGGTTCCACATATTGTTGACTTACATGCACCTGCTGCGGACGCTGTAGGCCTTAATGGAGCTAATAATGAATATTGGCTCTATACAAGGTATTTGTGTTCGTATTTATTCTTATCAATATGGATACTATAGAAATAATCGATTTTATACTGAACACAATACCTATTTTTTTCAGACGCAATCCCCACAGTCACCAAGTTTTAAGGCACAACGACCAGAACTCCATTCGGAATTCTAACTTTAATCCCAATAGACCCATCAAAGCTATAGTTCACGGCTGGAACAGCAAAGGGACTTCAAAAATGAATCCCCAAATTCGGGATGCCTTACTGCAAATCGACGATTTTAATGTTATAATCGTTGACTGGCGTAGAGCAGCTATGGGCACATACACGACATCAGTACGCGCTGTTCCAAGCGTTGGCCAACATCTCGGACAGTACGTACTTACTAAGTGTTAACCGTTTCATTTTATAGTAATTAATTATTATGTTATAACATTTGTTAATTTTTTTTCAGATTCCTGCAATGGCTGATCAACAATTTCGGCGGTAACTGGAACAATGTGCATTTAGTTGGATTCAGTTTGGGAGCTCACGTTGTAGGAAACGCAGGCAGGACAGTTAACAACCGAGTTGGACGTATTACAGGTAAGAAATGGGAATATTTTGTCACTGACTAGTCCACATTATTTTATACTAGCTGCGCTCCGCGGTTTCACCCGCATGGCTCTGCTCCTGTTGGTCTTAGCGTGATGATATACAGCATATAGCCTTCCTCGATGACTGGGCTATATAACACAGAAAGAATTTTTCAAATTGGACCAGTAGTTCCTCAGATTAGCGCGATCAAACAAACAAACAAACTCTACAGCTTTATAATATTAGTATAGATTTGGGTGTGGCAAATAAAATTAATCTTTATCTTCTCTATCAGGTCTTGACCCTGCTGGTCCTCAATGGGGCAGAAACTCGAATGCTCTTAGAAAAAGCGACGGCGTGTACGTAGAATCGATTCACACTGACGGAGGCCTGTTGGGTATTTTCGATCCGATTTCTGACGCTGATTTTTACCCGAACGGTGGAAGGAACCGTCAGCCCGGTTGCTTGGTGAGCACGTGCTCTCACAGCCGAGCATACGAGTTGTTCGCTGCTAGTGTTGTGTACAGAACCCGCTTCAATGGACAAAAGTGCGGAAACCTTAACGACGCTCAGAGGAACCGATGCACAGGATCCACACTGCGTATGGGTAGCGCTGATCTAAATAAGCGAGGGTTCGTATATTTTTCTTTTTAAGTTTATTATAGTATAAAAAGGGAATCGATTAGTTGATTGATAAAATAATTGATCCCTTTATTATAGTCATTCTACACTGCTGATATTTAATCTATAATAAAAAAATGAATCCCAAAATGTGTTGGTGAGCGCATAACTTTAGAACAGCTGAACCGATTTCTTTAATTCTTTTTTTATTATATTCCTTGAAGTACGAGGATGGTTCTTATGTAGAGAAAACGTGAATATGTACCACGGGCGAAGCCGGGGCGGACCGCTAGTATAACATATAATAACAATGCCTCATTTAAAAAAAGCTTATTGTAAATGAAATAAAATGAATTTAGTTTCCAGTTCTTACAATATTTCACGCAATACAAGCTTTGATTTGACTAGACTAATCTTGTATGAATAAATACTTTAATATATTTTTATTATTATTACAGATCTGGACTCTATGCACTCAGCACTGGATCAAAATGGCCTTTCTAAGAATCTAGAAAAGACATATCTTTTACTAATCTTGAATATGCTGAATACTGATGAAACTCTGACACTGAAAAAACTATTCAAATAAATTATTTCAATATTTTTTTACAATGACCTATTTATAATTTCATCCCCTTTTTTATAATATGATGTTATATTTCTAACACATAACATATACCTTACTTGAATCAAATTATATTTATCAAGTTGATGTTATGGTCTTCACAATGGGTAGTGTTGAGCGAGTACAGACAATCACGATAGTGTATAGAGCCTAAATGTCTTCGGCCACCATCGTAGATGTTTATTCATATAATTTATCGTCGTTATGCCGGCAATCGTCGTCGATTATTTGTTGGGCCAACGCTCTCGATTGTGAAGAGGGCTCATAATATTATGCTCATAAACAATCTTATGATATGCTGCCATATTATAACCGTAATCATGAATATTCAAAAAAATGAGTCGTTGAAATGTTAGCACTATTCATCTATCAATTGCGATTTTTTTCTTCGAAAATATTGATACTTTTTTTTTTAAAGTGGGGAAATCTTGCATAGATACCCACGGCCTCCGAGGAAAGGGCCGCGGGTTATGTCGGATTCCTACTGACCAAAACCCCACTGTGACCCAAAAATATTATACGAATCTTAAAATCACCTCTATACGGCCGCGGCGTCTCAACAAATAATAATATAAAAATAATTGAAACCTCATATATATTTGTTTGTATATGAATGAACTTTGTTCCAATTTATTTCAGCCTTCAATCGTATAAAATACGATGTTTACCTAACTACAAATATTACGCATATCCTTTAATATTGTATATGCCTTTTCAAGCCACTTAACAAATATAAAGCAGTGCAATATTGATAAACAATGATAAAAAAATAATCCTATCTCAATCCGATTTCTCACAAGCTAATACCTCGATTGACCATACCAATATTGCTATCTTTATATCATGTCATATTTAATTATGATAACTTTAAAGATAGTTTATTGTTCTGACGTCAATTCCTTCAAGAAAGTTCTGTTTGAAAAATGAACAAATAACTCTGATTGCTGAGGCGACCCACGAATCTAAGCATTGCCGCGGTATGGCAAAAGGACGAATCCCGTCTTGTGATCGATTTCTTTTTTATTCCTTAAAAAGCTAATCTATTATAAAGCATTTCAATGCAATAATAATAAATTTTAAATCCATTAAATTTAAGCGGGACTGTTTCTACTGTCGTCTAGCATTTTCCGCTTGAAGCTGCGTTCAGTATGGACGTGGCTCAAAGGAGCACAAGTGATAACTGCGTTAAAAACAACCGAGTTCAAACTTGCACTTGCAACATTTACAAATACAGACAAAAATGCTCATAAAATAAAAACTACTGGGCCCATCCGAATAAAATTTTTATGGGACCAATTCGACACCATCCCGCATCGAACAAAAAACGAAAAGAATCACGTAAATCGGTTCAGAAACCTCGGAGTAATCGGTGTACATACATAAAAAAACATACCGGCGGAATTGATAACCTCCTTCTTTGAAGTCGGTTAAAAAGCACAAAAGCACATGCCTGCCGTTTTTGTCAGCCAAGTCACCTTTTGTGTCCATACGACGGAGCTGCTTCACGCTTCATTGCTTAGAGAGGCTGTTTACTCTGTGTGGACTCGCCTATTTAAATAAGCTTTCATTGAATTAAATTGTTCTTATAATAAGCCACTTTTACCATGAAAATAATGAGAAGTGATGTGAAAAAACAATCAAATGTAAAGGACAAACTACTTTCAAATGTTACATTCCATATTTAGGTAAACTACCTGATACACGCAGTTAGGTATATCATAATATGACATATCTAAGAAACAAGCATTATCAACATGTGCAAATTACAATCGTTTTATCAAAATAGGTAGTAATACGCAATTTCAATGAATAATTTACATCAATGATACCTATATTAATGACTAACATAAGTAAACAGATTAATCTTTCTGTAAAAATTATTCAACTGCCCTTTGAATAACTAAGAGAGTCCAGATTTTATGCATGTCTCATCTGTTTATCACCTTAACGATAAATTTAACCTCAATAAATAATATTGTGCTGTGTACATACAATTAGGCTGGCATTTTACCGCAACATGATTGTGATTAAATTTGTGTATAATAAGTCAAAATTGTCAGCTGCGGTGTGTACCTATTTAAATAAATAAATAAAAGATGATGAAACGGGTGTAATTTTAAAATATTTAGGACTTTCTTCATATAGGAATTATCTATCTACAGTATTAAGACTACATTCTTTTACTACGCGACGTTGTGCCATCACGATACACAAATTGCAATATTTAGTAGCTTTGTATTAATGATAATAAAAGTAGTTTAAATCGGTCAAGTAGCTCTGTACAATTAGTATTTCTCTTTATAATTTTGGTATCAAAGATTAGTATAGATAAATCGGCCAATCTCAGGCTGTAATCATTTTAATTTTAAAGCAACAAATTCAATCATTTAATATTTTTATTGATGCAAGGGGTATTTAAATTTATTTTAATCTAATCTATAAATAGTTTGAGAGCCCATCAATCACGAAATTAAGATTAATATCACTTATAAGATGCTTTTCCGTCGACATAATAGATGATATTTCAAAAAAAGCCTAGCCACTCGTTCAGGTTCCACCTGGATTTATTAATTGAAAACAACATAATATATAGGCTATGCCACACAAGAGTGATTTTGCTATCTAATGGTAAAATAATTGTAATTCAGAGCCTATTTAATGCAATCAAACAAAATCAAATTTTTCCTATGGAATTATAATTTATTCGTTTATTTTTTATAAATTCATATAAATAATAAGACCAAAGCACACATAACTAAATGTAAGTAATAGAAATAAAATGAAACAAAGATGCATTAAAAATAAGTTTCTTATAACTCTATGCAACTGCTTGTATCATATAGGTAGGTAGTATTTGTGTAGATAAACAAAGAAATCTTCTTCATGAACCACAAAACCTTCAAAGTATTTCTAGGTTAAAAACTGGGGTGGTTTAAGTCTAAACATTTCAGTTTAATTACATTTAGTTCTTTTCGTAAAAGTATCTATTATCTTGTATTCAGTAAAAAACCGGCCAAGTGCGAGTCGGACTCGCGCACCGAGGGTTCCGTACAAACCTGCAAGGTTTAAAAAAAGTTCGTTCATAACGACACTCGCGGTCATTGCTGTAACTACAATTATGTTTACAATCACAATTTTTTTGGTGGTATAAGGTAAAAGCACCTAATACGGAGGTATTTCGCAACATTTGAAAGTAAGTATCAAAAATAAGCATTTGTAAGTATTTCTAAAGGTGCCAAACCACTTTATCCTTAAAAGTGGAACTTAAATTTTGTATTGCTGTTGAGTCTATGTTTATTTTCATAATATTTCTTATTTTAAAAAAATATTTAAATAGTCATGTCGATTTTCCCTAATACGGAGGTATGATTTTGGTCAGAGCCTAATACTGCGGTAGGCGGCTCCTAATACGGAGGGTCAGATATTATATACATTGAAGTTCCGTACAAATAATATTTGTTAAATAATAGGAATGTGTTAGTAAAGTAAATTGTAAGATTTTTATTCATTAACCATTGGTTTGATTACGTTGATTCACTTTTAATGTGTTTCATTTATGCTTTTAGTTTTATCGGAAAAAAAACACGCATATCAAATAAGAATCCACAAAAAAAGACACAAAACTTCTTATTTATTTACGCAACCCTAAATCTGGTAATTTTAAGTTCTATGAAATAGGGCCGTAATAGGAGATCATATATAACCTAATACAGAGTTACCTGGAAATATCTACCACCGTAATAGGAAAACTACTCGTGTTTTTAATAATCCTAATTCTGACCCATCAAAAATTCGATAAACAAGAGAATGTAAATGCTTAATCAAATGATAACAGTTTTTTGGCTCAGATGTGTAAAACTCAAATCAACAGTTATACAAAATAAATGATTTGTGATACATTAAAATACACCTTCCTATTTTTACCCCTTCTAAGAAACAAACATTTTGTACTCAACCATTTTCATATTTAACTGGATTTCTAATTAAGAAAACATACCGCAGAATATGGTTTCTAATTTATCAGATTAATAATTATTCCAACTAATCTTGGAATTAATTCAATAAGTAAATAAAATTAAAGTTATAAACAATTAAACATGCCCAGTATTTTTCCTATTTCGGAGTTATGCCACCGTATTAGGATTAATCTATAAAATTTGTATCGTATTACGGCGGTATTTTATTTCTTATTTTTTGGGTAGAAAATGACTTACAAATATGAAACAAGCTATTTAAATAGTGAGTGTAATAGTAGGAAAATGCAATAAACAATACATATACAAACTTGAACGGCTTTTTAATACGAAAAACTTAGTTTATAAATATTAGTGTACTTACTTTTGTTGTTTCGCGTTTGTATGGAAACACCTCTCATGTCGATGCCGTTACACAGATTGATTGATCTTGTTGTGTTGTCTATGTGCTATACTTGCAAACGTTAGTTAAGTCATGGAGTAATAAATTTGGAATAAATAGCTTACGTTTTGGTGTACTTAAAATTTATAAAACAGGAATAAAACTCGAAAAAAGAAATACCACCGTATTAGGAAGCGATTTTGACTACCGCCGTATTAGGAGCCTTTACCTTAACTACTTAAAATTTTAAGCTTTTCTGAATTTTTCTGTTACCTGTGCTGTAAGCTATTGCTTCTTACCAAATTTCGAGATTCTATGTCAACGGGAAGTGGTCTTTAGGCTTTAATTTCCTTGCGTGTAGTTGCGAGTTTCAAAATATGCGGTATCAATGGTTGTACTTTTGCGTTTTGCGTTTTTGCGTTGACTTAGAATTTTTTTTTTTTCACGGATTAAAGGCAATTAGATCTAAGTATTTGATATGAATTTCAACTTGATAGCTCTACGCGTTCATGAGGAAAAAAGTAATAAGTTTATATTTATTAAAAAATAAATATATATTTTGTAATGTAACTAAAAATTTAAAGGTTTTCGGAATTTTTACTTTATGTGTGCTATGAAACGTTGCTTCATGCCAAATTTCAAGATTCTAGGTCGACTGGAAGTACCCTTTAGGTTTTGATTCCCTTGCGAGTACTTGCGAGTTTCAAAATATGCAGCTTAAATTGCTGTTTCTTTTGATTGCGTTGACATAGAAGTTTGATTTTGTTACAGCTTAAAGGTATTATAGATCTGAGTATTTGGTATGAATTTCAATTTAATACCTCTACACGTTTATGAGAAAATGGGTAGTAAGTTTAAAATTATTAAAAAAAATATATATTATGTGATGTAACTAAAAATTTATGGTTTTCGTAATTTTTCCTTTATCTATGCTATAAGACGTTGCTTCGAACCAAATTTCAATATTCTGAGTTCACGGGAAGCACCCTGTAGGTTTTGATTCCCTTGCAAGTGTCGAAAATTTGCAGCATAAACGGCTGTATCTTTTGATTGCGTTTTTTGAAGTTATATTAAGACCTTTAACTGTAACTACATATTTTGTTGCCTGAAATAAAGAAATAAATAAATAAGTAAGTTGGCTTAGAAGTTTGATTTTTTCACAGCTTCACAGGGACAGTAGACCTGAGTAATTAATATAAATTTCAGCTTCATACCTCCACGCGTTCCTGAGAAAAAGGGTCTTGACAGACGGACGGACGGACGGACAGACGGACAACAAAGTGATCCTATAAGGGTTCCGTTTTTTCCTTTTGAGGTACGGAACCCTAAAAATACTGTTCGTAACCTCTTTATAAAACTTTCAGGAAATTAATGAAGAATTTTAACAATATAGAGCGGGCTCTCGGCACTCATCCAAGTAGCCAATATATCTGACCAACTATAAAACACAAGCTCTTTTCCATCATCGTACCCTGATACATTGTTTTGAATTTCAGGCTTGTTTATAAACAATATTTTCTAGGCCACGCCCACATCACCCATCCCTCTCAGTAATTTCATCCGTTTCAGCACACAAGCGAAGCTCTCCAAATGCACACAGTCACAAAACCACCCCTATTCGAACTTCGCAACTCTTCTGCGTTCATGTGATCCTGGTATCGAATGTTTTGGTTTCACGGATCACTCCAGTTAATAAAAAACATCTGCAAATGAATTTATTGTTTGATTACTTATCTGCAGTCAATTCAGAATTAACATCACTAAAATTGTAAAGAAAAAAAATGTTGTGTGGTTTTATGAAACCACGGTAAAAGTGAAACTTTTTTTCACACTATACACATTTAACTAAAAATTATCGTATTTGTACGATAGTTATCGTACGTATCGTGCGTCACGCGATATGCGCTACACAGACCAAAAAGTTTGAGACGATGTAATAAAAGTTTCACTTTAAAAACATAAAATCCATAAAAAATGGGTAAAATCACAAATAGTTTTCGAATGTTCTACATTTTAAAGAACTGTCTTTTTTGTTCGTTGAATGCAAACAATGACAATTAAATATAGCAATTAGATTACCGAAAAGATTGATTATTTTTAAGCAAAACGGGAAAGGAAGCGATAACAATGGTCTTATGATAAAAATACATATCTACACTAATATTATAAAGAGGAAATTTTGTTTGTTTGTTTGATTGTTATGAATAGGCTCATAAACTACTGGACCGCTTTTAAAAATTCTTTCACCATTCGAAAGCTACATTATCCGCGAGTAATATAGGCTATACCTATATTATCACGCTAAAACCAGCAGGAGCGGAGCCACGCGGGTGAAACTGCGCGGCACAGCTAGTATAATAATTATAAAAGGGAAGGAAACTAAAAGTTGATCGCACACATTAGTGATGAAGTCCGCAATTCTATTCCCTAATATATGTATATCATAATTAAGACACGGCTTAAAGTTGTATCGTTCTATTACTTATATGTTAAACTAAACGGGCGCGGCGGTTTCCCGCTACGTTACATCATTCCGGGCGGGACCTCGGCGCTCGCTCGTGATGTTCAAAATTCAAATGAACAGAAAGCATGTAGTTTGATGGTCTGCGGCAGCTTTGGCGAGCGGATTCCCGCAGCGGGAAAACCGCTCGTATAGTATGACCCTTAAAGAAAATCTTCATCAATATATCCGTATTCCTACGTTAATAAACTTTAATACAGTTTAAAATATTTAAAAAATATCTAATACAGGGTCCGCCATCTAACTTTTTTTTTTTCAACTAGTGCTTATTTCGTGAATGGCAACACTTAGCTCATGCCTAATTTGACAGATAATTAGTTTTATCCTTCCGCTGAACGAATATGGTTGTGTATACGCTTGAACAACGCTGGGAAATATTGCGACATTACTTTGAAAATCATGGTAATGTTGCATAATGTGTGCGAAAATTGCGTACGGATTTTGGAAGAAATGAAGCACCGTCAGCTCCGTATGTTCGTTACCTTGTGAAAAAAGTGAAAGAAACTGGCATCCTCATCGATAAACCAACGCGTGAAAAGCCAAAAACAGTGCGTACACCCGAGAATATTGCTGCTGTGGCCGATAGTGTGCGTGAAACGCCATCAACATCAGTTCACCGTCGTTCTCAACAATTAGACATTTCGGAGACATCATTGAGACGAATTTTGCGTAAAGACCTTGGTATGACGCCGTACAAAATCCAATTGGTTCAGGAGTTGAAGCCAACTGACCATCCAATGCGTTTTCGCTTCGCTAAGTGGGCCTGCGATCGACTTGCAGAAGATGCGGATTTTGCCAAAAAAATCATCTTTTCAGATGAAGCTCATTTCGAACTTGGCGGGTATGTAAACAAGCAGAATTGTCGCATTTGGGGCACAGAAAACCCGCACGCATTCATTGAAAAGCCGGTGCACCCAAAACGAGTCACTGTTTGGTGCGGATTTTGGTCCAGAGGCATAATTGGGCCATTTTTCTTCGAAAATGAGCAAGGTGGCGCCGTTACAGTCAATGGCGATCGTTATCGGGCCATGTTGAACGAGTTTTTGTTCACAGAAATTGAAGAGGAGGATATAGGCAACATTTGGTTTCAACAGGACGGCGCAACGTGCCACACAGCCGACGCTACACTTGATGTTTTGCGCCCTGTTTTTGAAAATCGCATTATCAGCCGCAGAGCTGATGTCGTTTGGCCACCTCGGAGCTGCGATTTGACACCGTTGGACTATTATTTGTGGGGTGCCGTCAAAGATAAGTGTTACGCCGACAAGCCAGAGACAATTGACGCTTTAAAGGACAATATTCGTGAAGCCATTGGTGAAATACAGCTGCACACAGTCGATAATGTACTCAAAAATTGGACCGATCGTGTAGGGTACTGCATGGCCAGCCGAGGCAGCCATTTGAATGAAATTATATTCCATCATTAACCGGAAGGATTGTACTTTCAAATAAAAAAAGAAATTTGAAAAAATATTTAGTAGTTTTTTTTAATAGCATTTTAAAAAAAAAAATGTTATTTGGCGGACCCGTTAGTTTAAAAAACTATTAAGTTTGAATAGAATCGGTTTGTTGTAAATGGGTCAAATTTAAGTCTCATAATGTCAGTTACAGTCGGTTAATTTACAGATTTGCTGGTATTGGTATACGAATAGTATAATTCGATTGATTAATTAATTAATTAATAGTACCTATAATGCATTTTTGCTACTTGCAATAAAATCGTATCTATCCTGCGATTCAAAAATAATACAGAAAATTATCAGATGTCAATGAATGAAATTCCTTCTTAGACCGGACTCTCAGTGGAGTTTCGTTTGCAAAAATAGCGGACCTAAATCTGACTTCTGATATATATTGTATAGATCCCAGACATCCTATAGACAGATGTTGCCAACCAGTTTTGTGGTCCCCCTCCCCCCAACCCGGTAGGTAATTAAATATGGCATACAAAGAAAAAAATAAAAATTTCCAAAACATGCCGTGTGGGGTATCAAATGAAAGAGCTTATTGAGTAGATCACGAATATATAACATACCATAACATTTCTTACACTTTCTCTAAGATTTTTTAGAAAATTTACGAAAATGCTCCATTTTTGAGTTAACTTTAAACCACTATAGATTGAAAACTCATGAATATATTTCTTAAATTCTTATTTTAAATAATTAACAATAGTTCATTGTTTACGATTCAATAATTCGTACAGTGAAATAGTTGCATGGGGGAGTGAGGGGAGAATTCAAAGATGGCGAGTATATTTTCAAGTTTATGCCAGAAATAAAGGCCTAATACAAAAATATCGGTGTCAGGGCTTAGAATAATTATATCTGCACTGTCGTTGTGTTTACAGAATGAAAAATATTGCAGAACATTCTTGAATCAGCCTCTGTGTGATTAGATTTCAAATCGGTAACTTCAGTGAAAGTTGCGCCTTGCAATTTAAAACATTTTGTGGGGTCATCAAATCCACCACATACATATAGCTCACCTTATATTATATTACGAACTACTTATTGAAACGTAAACAATGGACTATAGTTAATTATTTAAAATATATATTCATGAGTTTACAATCTATAGTGGTTTAAAGTTAACTCAAAAATGGAGCATTTTCGTAAATTTTCTAAAAAATCTTAGAGAAAGTGTAAGAAATGTTATAGTATGCTATATATTCGTGATCTAATCAATAAGCTCTTTCATTTGATACCACACACGACATGTTTTGGAAATTTTTATTTTTTTCTTTGTATGCCGCCATATTTAATTACCGGGTTGGGGGGAGGGGGACCACAAAACTAGTTGGCAACATCTGTCTATAGGATGTCTGGGATCTATACAATATATATCAGAAGTCAGATTTTGGTCCGCTATTTTTGCAAACGAACATCTCCTTGGAGCCTGCTCTATCTAATCTTTGTGATATTTTCCATTCACACATATGTATCCCACCAAAAACATTTTCATGTAAAATGTTGCCAAGACGAGCCCATTTATGACTCGCACTGTCAAAAAGTGTAGAGCGAAGCTTCTAACACTACACGCCCTAACTCTACAAGGCCTAACTTCACAAACTCTACACCTTAGTCAAAATATGTGGCTTGGCCATTTCGCTACATTCACATCGGCGTAAGGTGAAAAATTAATTCACTGTGCATTACTTTTGTGTTATACAATAGTTCTTGTAGTAACGAACGGCCAAGCCACATATTTTGACTAAGGTGTAGAGTTTGTGAAGTTAGGCCTTGTAGAGTTAGGGCGTGTAGTGTTAGAAGCTTCGCTCTACATGAGATCTGATAACTTTTTGACAGTGCGAGTCATAAATGGGCTCGTCTTGGCAACATTTTACATGAAAATGTTTTTGGTGGGATTTCATTTCTTTTTGTAAGTTGTTTGTAACAAAATTTTATAAGTATGTCGATTAAAGTTTTAATTTTTTTTTAACAAGGAGTACCTATACATATATATATCTAGGGGAACCAAGTTTTAGATTATTAGATTAGACCTCTAGCGTCATCAAAATTTAATTTAAAATTACAGGTCTCATACAAACTCCCATCCCCTAGTTTAAGGGGTTGGGGGATGAAAGTTACAAGTTTTATAATTTTTTTGTTGTTTGTGTGCTAATACTAGCTTACATACAAAATTTCAGCTTTCTAGGACATTAGGAAATACCTTAAGAATTTTGATGATCATCAGTGAGTCAGTGACGAAATTAGCGTTTTTTAGATATAAATAAAATCTGAAGTATAAAAGCTAATGTAATTAAAACTTAATATTTTCAATAAGTCCGCTATTGGCAATATATCCCGAAAATTTTGTTGATCTAGCATAATCCAAACCCAAGTTATGAGGGTTCAAAAAAACGTCGAAGCGCTTCGAGAAAAGGTAGGTAGTGCCCGTGCGCTTCGCTTGTTCGCTTTGCTCGTCTTGGCGGGGGCACTACCGTGCCCCCAGATGTAATGTAATGTTTTGATGTAGCCAAAATTTTTTTCTTTATGTATAGAATTTTTAAATTGAAAGTAATAATAAAAATAATGTAACCTACTGTGCCTACACTGTTAAAGTATCCAATTTCGATCGTACGCTCCCATTATTTATATAAAAATCCCAAAAGCGAAAGTCATAGGTACAATATATGAAAACTCTATATCATAAATGTTAATTTAGTTAATTTATTCTCGATCAAATACACAAATTCAGCCTTCAGGACCGCCTTCGTTTTTGGAAACGTTGCTGAAAAAAAATGTTTATTTTAACAAGTCATGCTGTCTGATCTTATCTGAATCTGGTTTTTCACAAGCTAATGCTTCGATTAACCATGACAATATTGCTATCTCTTATATCATGCTACATTTAATTATGATAACCTTATTGATATTACTATCTTATTGTGACGTCAATTACTGTAAAAAAATTAAAAAATAGTTGAGGAAATTAGAATTGTTTAAAAAAATCGAAATAGTTTTACCCTTTCGGTACTGAACCCTAAACGCTTTTATTGTGCTATACCACAATATACATAAATTATTGTATTGTCGTACCGATCCTTGATAAGTGAACATAATTTGAATAAAAATTGTCCGTTTAAGTGGGTTAAAATGGGGTACAAACTATGGTAAGTACTTAGTAGAGTTACATTTAAGCATGTTAAATGTAACTCTTGACTACTGCACCCATTACTTCATACGACAACGATACTTCGATAGAGCCGGCTGCACGCTCGAAAAAACATGACTCATGCGGCGTTACCTCTCTCTGAGGCGTTCCAGTGCAAGCGAGAGCGCGGAATGAGCGACAAAGAAGGACAATCGTTGTCACGTTCAACTATCGTCAGTAAACCGACTTTACAGACAACCAATTTTTTATTTGATATGCCATTTATAACTTTAAACTTAGCTGTTTTTTGAATCTTCTTGTGAAAATATTTGCAGTTCTTTTTCAAATTTCCTTAAAACGGGAAGGACTTGATCGGTCGGAGATTTGAGAGCAATTTGAAAAAAACCAATAAACAAACAACCAAGAAAATCTTTATAATTCTACGAACCTTATCATTCTTATTTTAATAAAAACAACAATTCGATTATTGGATAATTTGATTGATGAAAAGCGTAATAAAAAATTATCTAATCTAAAAATAGTTTGAGATCATCAATTACAAAAGAAATGATTATGTCACTTATAACTTGTCATTAGTGACAAAAAAGACATATTAATACAAAAAATCGATCGATCTTTGCCTTTTACCTACCATGGCCAAAAAACAATTCATCAAAATTTCATGACACAGCGTCTTCCTTTTTCTCTTGTTCCTTTTATTGTTTGTGCTAACAGGACTCAGGAGGAAGAAAGGACCGGCGGACATAACAGTATATTACACTTTTACAATATAGCAGCCAAAAGAATTTTCGAAAAGCCTGTTAGGTATTACTTATTGTTCATCTATACATACATATAATAAATCTGTAGAAGGGTCAATTCTGTACATTGAAAATATTGAAAAAATAAATATCAGGGGGTGTTACTGGATCGATACCAAACCCAAATATGTGATTAAAAATTTTTTTGTCTGTCTGTCTGTCCGTCTGTCTGTCTGTCTGTCTGTCTGTATGTGAAGGCATCACGTGAAAACTAACGGTTCGATTTCGATGAAACTTGGTATAATTATACCTTATTATCCTGGGCATAAAATAGGATACTTTTTATCCCAGAAAAATACGTAGAAAAAAAATAAATCATAATTTTTCTTAATTTTTCCGCGCGGACGGAGTCGCGGGCGGAATCTAGTGATAAATAAAAAGAATACTGTCGGGACTCTACTGTCTTTATATCTTTTTTTAATAAAGCTACTTGGTTACGATAGTGCGTTCTTTATCTATTGATTTTTTATAAGTTTTAATACATTTGCAAATAGTTAATACGCAAATGGGTTGGAATCCGTAAATTTTCGAATGAGTGTCGCACGGCGTCTCTTCACTTGGTGAAGTCCTGTGTCTTAAAGTGGGGTAAAATGCAGATGCATTATGCATACATCTGTTTTACTGATCGATTTCTTTCGGTGATCAAGGCCTTCTATGTCCCGCCACACCGAGACACTTTTGGAGACAAAGAAATCGTCTCCACCGGGAATCGAACCCAGGACCGCTCACACGTCAACCACAGTACCAAGGAGGCGGCCAAGGAATATTTGAGTGCATATGACTTATGAGTGTCTATAACGACACGTGGTATAAAATTACTTGAAAATTACAATAAATTAAAAAAAAAAATTGCCTTGAAATGGCCAATGTAAATGAAAATAATCTTCCTACATTTCGAGAGCTCAGAAGACAAAATGCAAAGACAGTGCGAATTATTACAATTTAATGAAATACATACTTATATTATAAATACGAAAGTAACTCTGTCGGTCTGTCTGTTACTCAATCACGCCTTAACTACTGAACCAATTTGCATGAAATTTGCTTAAGAGACATTTTGATACCCGAGAAAGGACATAGGCTACTTTTTACAACGGGATGTAGGATAGGTTTTATTCCGGAAATCCCATGTAAACGGGAACTATGCGGGTTTTTCTTTGACTACGCGGGCGAAGCCGCGGGCGGAAAGCTAGTAAGTAGATATTATTATATTTCAAATCCCTAAACTATAATATCCATGCTCCATATAATTATTATAATACAAAAATATCTTAGACACAAATGTGTATTTTTGTGATGATTGAAAAAAGACAATTAAATATGATAATGAGATAACAGAAAAGATAGATGATTATTATTAGTAAAATGGGCCAGGATATGATAACATTACTTATGATAAAAACATATGTGCAATATAAAAAGGAAAGAAAATAAGTATTAGTCGCAGATTGGGCCCATTAAAATAGTGATGAAGTCCGCGATTCTCTTACTTGCTACCGTTACCTGTAAGTATCTTTGAATTATAATAATATTATGTTGATTGAACCTTTCAACGTAGTGAACATTTTAGTAAATTTTTGATTGCGTAACTCCAATTAATTGATACTCAGAGCCCCATGATATAAATTCTTGACAGGCCAGTAAACGAAAACCATTTTTTTTGGAAAAAATCTTTGTCGTCTAAACTATATTGGCTTAAAAGCAAGTATGTATTTCTACATACTTGCTTTTAAGCTATTTTATCTATAAATTTGCACAATTAAAATATAGATTTGAATAACACTATACGTATTTCTTATCATTATTATTGGAACGAAGTTCCTTATCGCGCGTTGTGAAAGGGAGTTGTCACGACACTTTTTTCTAACTTTTACGACCCTTTTTAAACCTTCGTAATTTTTATATTAATAAAGTTGTCGCGATGAGAATTTGACAAGAAAGTTCAATAGTATTTTCTCGATAGAAAAAAAATACAAAGTTTTCATTGTTATTTCTTTTAATATTCAAAAAGTTACGACTTTTTGTATATTAACTATAAAATATACAACCTATACGTGTACCGAGTTAGAATTTTGAAACATACGATGGTTTTGAAATAAACAAGAAATACTTGAAATTAGCGCGCGACCAGACAATCAAGCGTGAGCCGCCCTCGGCCCTGTACGTTCCTACCCCGATCGCTGCACGAGCCAGTCCCGCTCCAATATATTATATAAAAAAATATTATTATTACTTAAAAAAAAAATGTTATAACCACGTTATTACAATTCCTTCACTAATTAATCGAAAGGAACTTCGTTCGTTTCGGGTCCCTTGACACCTCTCAAGTTTATTTTTTTTGTTTTTATGCGTACGGTCATGCGCAGAAAGTTATGTTATAGATTTTCATGTGCTCCTTTAGAATTTCCACTTGGCCACCTCGTAATGTTTCTGCTCATCTCACAATATTCTAAAAATTGTGTAGTTAAGCAGTTAATTATTTTTACAGTTTAGTAATTAATACTTTCCAACTCATTCTCGAGGAAAATATCTATGGACAAAATGAGAATATAATTAGATTGAAATCATATTTTATATAAATCAGTTAAGCCCCTCAAAAAAATTATGTCAATTGTATGCCACTGAAAATCAGCGTTGTAGCTGCGAAAGGCGCTGATATTCTGTATTTTTCAAAACGAAATAAAATTCTTCCAAAAATATCATTTTTTTTCTCTTTTTCTAATTGTTTTCCCCTTTTATGTATAAAGTTACAACTGCACTTATAATATTTTTGCACACCCCGGAGAGGTAGTGCTCTTTTGTCACCCAATAAAAAATCACGATTCACTAATCGACGATTCCCGAATCAATAGTAAGAGGATATTTCAATTTAAAATCCTGACTACCTAGTTACTGACCTAGTTATAAGGTTGTTTATTTTATTTATCATTAAAAAAGATTTTTGCAAAAAAAATACATTTGGACGTCCATTTATCGGTATGTATTTGATCTGGATATAAATGAGCTATTTTATGAAAAACTCAACTAATTACTTCGATATTTTATTGTCAACTTAGATAATAACTCTCAGGAAGCCAGCCAGCCAGCTTAGCCTTGAATTTCAGTATCATAAACCTAAAGCTTTTGGATTTCCGAATCTTTAATTTTACAGTGTGTACGTGTAGCGTTATCCCCACGATCCCCGGGGACAATAGCCACTATGTGGAAGGAGAAAGCCGCTACATCTGGATGCCTGATGGTGATGGCGTTCCTCACCTCGTAGATCTTCAAGCTGAGGAGGAACCTGACATGAGCAGAAATGCTGGAGCTCGGAATGCATATTGGCTTTTTACTAGGTAAATAACAATTATTTATACATTAAATTAGTCATTTGAATAAGCGTACTTTATTTTACGTCGATGATAATAAGACGTTACAAACAAATCTCTAACTTATTTTTACAGGAACAACCGCAACAACCACCAACTTCTGGTACACAATAACGCTAATTCAGTGCGCAACTCTAATTACCGTAGCAACAGACAAACCAAAGTTGTAGTTCACGGATGGAACAGCAACGGAAATTCAAGAATAAATACTCTGATTACTTCGGCATATCTTGATGTAGCCGATGTTAATGTTATCGTCGTTGACTGGAGAAATGCAGCAAGTGGCATTTACACCACCTCTGTGCGTGATGTTCCAAGCGTAGGACAGAATCTTGGACAATTCTTACAGTTTGTTATTAACACAGTCGGAGGAAATTGGAACAACTTCCATCTAATTGGCTTCAGTTTAGGAGCACATATTGTTGGAAATGCTGGACGTACCGTTGGAGGCCGTCCTGTTCGTATCACAGGTAAATTTTTGGCTTAATATTGGAATATGTCACTGGAATTCTCCTTCAAATATAATTAAATATGTACAATTTGTAGGTCTCGATCCTGCTGGCCCTCAATGGGGCGGTAACTCGCGCGCTCTAAACACTCGTGACGGTGTATATGTTGAATGTATCCACACCGACGGTGGACTGCTCGGCATCTTCGACCCAATCGGTGACACGAACTTCTATCCTAATGGCGGTAGAAACGCACAGCCTGGATGTGCTGTCAGTACTTGCTCTCACAGCCGCGCCTATGAACTTTTTGCGGCTAGTGTTAGGTACAACAACTTCAATGGCAGACGGTGCGCTAACCTCAATGAAGCAAGGAACAACAGATGCACCGGTGCTAATCTTCGTATGGGAAATCGCGACCTAAACAAGCGCGGGTGAGTTAATTTTCTAATTTTATGATATCATATATACCACGAACTGCATTTTTTCCAAATTTTATGAAAGTAGCCATCATTTTGGTATTTGTTATCAGATCTACATAAAATTGGAATATAACTTATGAATAACCTATATTTTATTATTTCTATTTCAGATCCGGTCTATACGGTTTAACGACTGGACGTTCCTGGCCCTTCTAAAGAAACTGTTTGATATTCAATTGGACCGGTAATGTTCACAAAGAAATAAAGGAATAAAAAAGTTTTTGGGGCTGTTTATTGTAAGTTAAATAAAATTTAAAGAAATTTTTTGTTTTTTATTTCTCTTTGGTTAAAGAGTACCGTAGGAGAATAGACTTCTCAAAAAATTAAAAACAATAATAACATTACATATGTAAAACACATGAATCATTTTATATGTAGTTGAGAGTAGGACTAGATTTTAATACACTGAAGTATATATTGAATTTATGTATTCGCTTATCCTTCGTGATGTCTTAACCGATTTTGATGATTCTTTATTATTGGTAAAGGTTATAACGTGTCGAATGATGCCTTGATAAGAAAACAAGTATGATTAATGCCTCTTTGATAATTTAATAGAATTAAAAAACAAAATAGAGTTAATTAAACCACTACAATTTAATGAAGGTCTATAGCTTATCTGTTGATGCACAGACGCACAGTAGATGGGTTGGCAACTATCGCAAGTAAGGAAGGAAACTCCTCAACGGTTTACAGTATATTTTGTTAGGTATACGGTTCAATACGCCATTTTGGCATTTCGTACAAAAATAATACAACATGCATGTGCAAGGACTTATTATGCACTATATACGCACTATAAATAGAAAAAAAATTTTTTTTACGGAAAATTTACACATCATAATCCGTGTTCAAAAATGACCTGAGAAAATTAAGCCGAAAATTGACCACCGTTACCTAACCACTTGTACTTGTACACTCATTATTATTAAAGGAAGTAGTTACATTTTTGAAGTGAAACTTCTTTATCGGGGTTGGAAAAAAATTTTGTGTAACATTTTTCCGTTACGCGCCATCTTTTTCTTATCCCTATCATGCGTGATTCGACGTATTTCTGTAAAGTTGCATATAGTAAATTATTTTTTGAAAAATAAGGTCATAAAGAAGTTTCACTTTTTACGTGTGTACATTAGTACACGCACACATTTTTTTTATAATACTTTTGTTGGCAGGAGAAAGATCTGATCCGTGGCTGAATTTGCCACCTCCCCCCCCCCCCCACACTCTCCCCTGTAATTCCTAAAGTATTGATCGTACAGATAAATAAATACGACATAATTAAAAAAAAATTTGATGTATAAAATTTTCCTAGGAGTACCTAACCCTGGACATGTACCTGTCTGTATACTTTTTACGTAAACCAACCTACGTAAAATTTCGAGTATTTCAACAATTCTAGGTTGTGAACTTGTCAACAACGCGGTCTGTCGAGAGACTGCACGTCTTCTACTCTCGAGAGTAGAAGACGTGCAGTCTACTCTCGAGAGTAGAAGACGTGCAGTTCAAATAATTATAATTTTATTTACTAAACAATAACAACGCAATAAATATACATCACGTAAAAATAATCAATTAAAATACGAGGTACAAATAAAAGGCGAATCCGCAATGACCAGTCAGTACTTGCGTGTTTGAAGGTGGTTTAATGTTTTTTTAATAATTTATTTTAAAATACTAGCTGACCGTGCTCACTTTGTTGGGCTTTAAACTCATTGAAGACTTCTTTGAATGAAATTACGATATTATATCAGAAATTATCGATTTACATCATACGATCAAAACCACAATATCTATAATAAATATTGCGTTGTTGTTTATCATGATTGATCAGCTTAGCTGTTATTTATTCAAGGGGGTAGAGATTTATATTTATCTTTGTAAAAAACTTTTCTTTTTCAAGTTAATCTTGATTAAATTTTATTTTAAATTTAACGTTACGATTTTTTTTTTATCAAGAAATATAATATTTATTTATAGTAGGTAGATAGTTTGCGCTGCATTTATTTACGCCTATGGTCGAATTTAGACTTTAGGCCATTGACACAGTTTAATAACTAGTAGCTAGCCATTGATTAAGAACAAGTAAAATACTCGTCCAATATCTTAAATTCATGTTATGAAAAAAATATAAACATAAAAATTAGATTACAGAAAAGATTAATTATTGAGATTATTGGAGTTACATTATAATGTGCAAAATGGTCAAGGAAGCGATAACATTAATTAAGATAAAAACACATGTTCAATATAAAAGGGAAGTAAATTGAGTTTTCGTCGCACTGATTCGGCCCATTAGAGTGATGAAGTCCATAATTCTCCTACTTGCTACCGTTACCTGTAAGTACTGCATATACAAGTAAACATGTACATTCTTGGTCAACATTTTCATCGGTATAATATTATAATTTTCTTAATATCTATTTTCAACAAAAACTGCACATAAGCACGTCTTATTCTGCATATACTTACTAAAATTAATATTCCTTTATGTAGGTCATTTCCTGTTTCTTTTTAATATTATTTTTTTTGCAATAGTAAGACTTAATAATTACTATTTTACAGTGTGTACGTGTAGCGTTATCCCCACGATCCCCGGGGACAATAGCCACTATGTGGAAGGAGAAAGCCGCTACATCTGGATGCCTGATGGTGATGGCGTTCCTCACCTCGTAGATCTTCAAGCTGAGGAGGAACCTGATATGAGCAGAAATGCTGGAGCTCGGAATGCATACTGGCTATTCACAAGGTAAAACTTAAACATGCAGTTCAAAAATAAAGTATCAAACTTTCATCCTCAAATGTTTTCTGTTTCGAAAATTCACATTAATTAAATTCTGAGACTCGAGCATTTGTTTACAAACCTATTTGAATATACCTTCGAACTCATAAATGTTTACTAACAATGAAAACGTAACTCTGTACTTCATAAGATTAACTTGCGGAAACTACTGGGCATTTGTTTCATTTTGCACCAATCATAATGTAATATAAAATTAATTCTCCAACTTTTTCTAGGAACAACCGCAACAACCATCAAGTCTTAGTACACAATAATGCCAATTCAGTGCGTAACTCTAATTACAATAGTAACAGACAAACCAAAGTTGTCGTTCACGGATGGAACAGCAACGGAAATTCAGCAATCAATCCAATGATTACATCAGCCTATCTCGATGTTGCCGACGTTAACGTTATCGTCGTTGACTGGAGAAATGCTGCCAGTGGTATTTACACCACCTCTGTGCGTGATGTCCCAAGCGTAGGACAGCATCTTGGACAATTCTTACAGTTTGTCATCAACACAGTTGGAGGAAACTGGAACAACTTCCATTTAATTGGCTTCAGTTTGGGAGCTCACATCGTTGGTAATGCTGGTCGTACTGTAGGAGGCCGTCCTATCCGTGTTACAGGTAAATTATTTACTAAATTCTGGTTCAAATAATGTTACAGGACTTATATTTCAAATATTATTAAAAAAACAATTTGTAGGTCTCGATCCTGCTGGTCCTCAATGGGGCGGTAATTCGCTCGCCCTCAACAATCGTGACGGTGTTTATGTGGAAACCATCCACACCGACGGCGGATTGCTCGGTATCTTCGACCCAATCGCTGACGCGGACTTCTATCCCAATGGCGGCAGAAACACACAGCCTGGATGTTGGATCAGTACTTGCTCTCACAGCCGCGCCTACGAACTGTTTGCGGCTAGTGTTAGATACAACCACTTCAACGGCAGACGGTGCGCTAACCTCAATGAAGCGAGGAACAACAGATGCACCGGTGCTAATCTTCGCATGGGAAATCGTGACCTGAACAAGCGCGGGTGAGTTTCTCTTTTTATAATTAATAAAAAAATATATTTAATAAAATGGAATTCCCATCGTAATAAATGTAACTGATGTAATCAAAAACAATTAATCTCGTCTATACAAATTCAATAATGCGATATCATATCCGATCCTCTAAACAAAAATATATAGAAAACAGCAGATAGTATTATATTGTGTATAATATAAATAATTTTATTTCAGAGTGGGACTTTACGGTTTATCAACAGGCAGCTCTTGGCCGTTCTAAGGAGACTGTTATTTATCAAGGCAGTAATGTTCTCGGCATCGCAAAATATATACCTAATTTAAAACTTAAAGATCTATGAGTGTTTGTTATATAATTATGTTAAATATATTGTTGAAGAAATATTTGCATTTTTTTCATACCTATTTTATAATTCCATATATCCGTATAAAATCTGTAACTATACAAGATCAAATCAATTGAGACAAACATGACAATAATTTCAATGAACAAACAATATAATATCATTGAGATAATATTAATATGGAGCAGACACCACGAACAAAATCTGTGCGCCAAGCGCGGCGGCGCGGCGCGCGCGAATGACGGCTAGACAGTCATAGATTATGCGATGTCACTGACTCACCGCTATAGAGGCGACACTTTGTTTCATTCTGTCTATTTTATTGGGTGCCACTCCTTACATGCACGTTGACTTGAAATTTTCTTTGTACTTACTTAATATTTATTTTAGGTATAAACTGACTTTACTACGCGGGGCTAACAATATCTGGCATATAATATAGGATGATGTAAATAGTGACGTCATATGGAATAATTTAATTTTTTCGTGTTTTAGGTTCAGTCAGGGCTATGGGAAGTTTTATTCCTTACAAATTGAGCCTTTTTTAGAAAAAAAAAATAATTTTTCCCTTTCTTCACGGCCCAGACATGGAAACCTTGAATAGAAAAAATATTAATTACTTATCTCTGAACTAGCGGTCCGCCCCGGCTTCGCCCGTGGCACAATATTTCGCAATAAAAAGTAGCCTATGTTCTTTCTCAGGGTCTTAAGATTGTCTGTGCCAAAGGAGAATGCCCATGAAAGTATGGACCACAGTACAGTGTTGCGTCAATGCCAGAGTGGTTTTGGAGGGTTCTTCGATATTCCAAAGATTTTTACCAATTGATTTTTGTGTGATAAAAACAGGGGTTTTCAAGATATTGAGAAAAATGGGAAATAACCTCAAAACTTAAATAACCCCTATTTAGTTAGGTTTATGTGTGATTTAGGTAACATTTTATCGTCCAAAGGTTATTTTTCGATTTACATATATAATCTATGCGTAGAGCTTATGCTTTCAGACAAAGTCTATCTGTTCATCGGCTAGTGTAGGTAGGCACCAGAAATCTTCCGGGACGGATTTCAAGAAAACCTAAATATATACTTAAAAAATGCCAATTGAGTTTTTATTCGGTTTACATGTTGTTGTTGTTGTTGTTTGAATCATTTTTTCACTACATATTCGAAGAAAGAAACAAATAAGAAATAACTGGTTACCTACCAAGCTATGTCATAATAATATTTTTTTTTATATATATACATATTTATATTATTTTACTTCACTATCTTTGTTAAAACAACCTATAGTGTATAAACAATACCCTATAGAGTGATTTTATGTTAATTGATTTTTTTTGTAATTCAATGAAAACAATAATCGATATTAATACATTTAGCTATTTACCATAGTAAATGTAAAAAGTTACCGCTTGGTTACCGTGGTAACCGGTAATGGACACTAAATGTTATAATAACGGATCTAAACAATTACATGTCTTATTAGATTTTACAAAACATTCCCTGTTCAAAATATATTTTCCGATGGTAAGAAGGCCTCTAAATTGCCGAGATTTTTTTTAATAGTATTGTTGTCTTGATGCATGAGAAAAACCAGTACCAAAAATGGGCATTCTCCTTTCATCAAAATCGGTCCAGTAGTTTATGAGCCAATTACAAGCAAACAAACAAACAAAGTTTTCCTCTTTATAATATTAATGCAGATAAATAAATAATAATTCAATTATACGTTCAAGTCAGTAGCTTATACAATATCAATTAAAAACTTGATTAAAATCAATTAACAAAAAAAAATTGGTGATTGAGTAATTGATTTTCATATTTCATGATTTCACCTTTTTTCAATTAACAACCAGTCTATGCTTTTCTAAATATGTAAAATTATTATTTTATACTATAAAAATATACGCCAGCAAATATTACTAACAACACTTATTTCATGCCCAATGTCATATCTTAAATTTTTAATCTATGACAAAATGTCGCCCGCCAAAAATTTTGCTCTAACTAAGTTTTAAAAATTATTATCTAGTTACTTACTGATGAAAAGTTATTCCTTTGCACTTTTCCGTATTCTTTGTATTATTTGTGCAATATCGTAACACACACGTAGGCATATTTGATGCGTTTCACTTTAAAACAAATAAAAAATGAGCGTGACGTTCGCGCCAAAGAGCGAGCAAGCGACTGAGTGCAGTTACGCCACATGACGTATGTTGAGTGGAACATAAGTGATGTAGGCGGTATCGACTCCATATTAATATTATCTCAATGTATAATATGTATATTATTATACAGGTGTCCCACTATCGGTATAAGGGATATAGTAGTTTACATACACTGATCACGTAAAAAATACTTGTAAAAATTTTCTTGCTAAATTTTTCCTTAAAATCCATGTTTTCTTCTCTAGCTTCGCGCAGCCGACATATTATATACCGCTTCGCTAATGTGAGAAATTTGTCTATGAAAACATAATCTTAAAAGTTAAACGATAGGTCACGTGCTGATAGCAAAGCTGGGCGGGTTGCTTGTTTAGACTTTAGGGTGTACAGTGTACACATAGAGTTTTATGAATATTTGAAAAAAAAACTACGTCTGGAATTTTATAAGTATTTTTTACATACTCAGCGTATGCAAAACTATAACCTCCTTTGAGCTTAGTACCTATACCAACAGTGGCACAACCTGTATAAAGAACTCGTTTCATTTTTTTTTTTGTAAATATATAATGTAAGTACATAATATAGAGACAATAATTCACTGCAACCCTTTCGAAACATACAGAATTAAATAACCTAATAATTATAATTTGATCTTAGTAGGTATTCGTGATTTTATGATATTATTTATAATCATGAAGTTATAACTAGAGACAATTAGAAATATTAAATAAGTTAGATAGGTACCTATGTTCTATACATATAAAAATGGTACAAAAAGTGGACATTTTATTATTTGCTAAATATACTTGACAGGCGTAGCATTAATCAAAACAAATAGGAACTAAACATATCATGATAATATGACTTGGCATAGCTTTGTTTCTAGAATAATTGCATAATGGCTATGAAAACATAACCTCACAACCCATTTGTCCTATAGAGTACCACTCTACTGTGAGGACTATTACTTCTGACTTCTTCTTCTCGAAGGTAACATAAAAAAATCTTCAAGTTGTATGAGAATAATATGTACTTCTTATTTTATTAATGAACTTTAGTACAGCCGTAAAGCAAAAACGGGTAGGCTATTAAAATGTTGGTACCAAGACACCATTGGGCACATTATATTCAAGAGAGAAAATTAAGCAATATAGTATATAAGTATATTTTACAGAAAGACGATGTTTCGAATGATGTTATCGAAATTATAATATTTCTAATTTAATAAACTCTTCATTCAATGAAACTAAATCCCAATATTAAATCAAAGACGAAAAGGTGCTACTTTTAAATTTCGTTAATTAAGTATTTTGTTTGTTTCGCAAACAAAGTCACGATATCATTGCATGTTTATTGTAATAACTTCCAACGCATGAATATCACGAAACAGGGAAACGAATATTACGCGTGTTAATCATCAAAAAATTGAGATAATTTTAATCTTTTAATCCAACAGTTATTATTATGTATAAAATAAATTATTTTACTAATATCCTCGCTAAAACTATTAGAACAATGGAAGCTATCAGACTGCTGATATTGTGTTTGGCAGGTTAGTAAAACTTTTTTTTAACCGATGTACAAAAAAAATTACACAGCTTCTCGATACGTTTTGTTCAGGTTATCTCTAAGACAAATAACAACCGAAACTTCGAAATAGAATACCAAAGGCTGTGAGCAAGCGGTGGAGAAATTCACAAACAGTACACTATATTCTAAAGCTGTAGAGTTTGAATTGAATAACTTTTAATGTGTTGGATTGTTTAGCTGTCAAGGAAGGCTCTATGCTATTTAGCCTAGAAATTTTCAAAGAAATAAATAATAGTATCCACGTAGAAAGCTGGTCATCAACTTAACTATTAAAAAGTATATCACTGAAACGTAATTCAAACATTTGTTTCAAAAGGTTGAAAAATTTTATTTTTGGGAGCAAACGCTATGTTAGCTAGCTGACCCATGCAACTTCATCTGCTGCGTCTGAAAAGGATTACCTATGCTCAATTTTTTTGTTAAGTAAACTATTCTAATATCTCCAATATTTGAATCATGATCTCAATCCTCTACTAAATTTATACATTTTCAGTAATAACTGTGAGTGCAGTTCCTGCGCCACTAAAAAATGATGGCAATCGCTATGTTTGGTTTAGCGACGACGACGGAGAATCCCAGCTCGTGGATTTAGTAGCCCCCGTCGACGAAAATTTGTTAAATACAAGAAATGGAGCAAATAATGCCTATTGGTTATATACAAGGTTTGTTTTCAGAATCAAAGAAACTGAAACATTTATTTATTCAATTGGACTTCTAGAAAGAAGCACTTTTGAATCTTCATAACATGGTTGTACCATTTACCAATTAATTTTATTACATTATTACCATTTTTCTTCTCCTTATAATCCAAATTTAACTAATTCTTTTTTTGATACTGCATTAGTTATTAAAATATTATTCTTAAAAATTATTATAATTTTCAGGAGAAATACAAATAATCCTCAATCGATCATAAATGGTGACGCCAATTCCGTCCGAAATTCCAACTACAACAGTAACGTGCCACTGAAGATAGTTGTTCACGGATGGACAGGCAGTTTAAATTCAGTCTTAAACGCACGAATCAAAGATGCATTTCTAGCAATTAGTGACGTCAATGTCGTAGTCGTTGATTGGCACGCGCTAGCAGCAGGGAACTATGTGACAGCCGTAGTAGGGGTACCAAGTGTTGGTCAACATCTGGGCAATTTTGTTAATTGGCTGCTGAACACAGGCGGTGGCAACTGGAACAACGTGCATTTCGTCGGCTTCAGCTTAGGTGCTCATATTGTAGGAATTGCTGGTAGACAAGTTGGCGGGAGAGCCAGGAGAGTGACAGGTATGTAGATCGTAAGGCTGGTTGCAGAGCTTGACCGACCGTCAGTGCGTACCGTCCTGACGATACGCATCAACAATTGTATGACTATGACACTAATGCGCATGACTATACGCGTGCGTATGATCGGTCTAGCTATGGTTTTATGAATTTCCATACATATGACAAGCGCGACTGACGTACGCACTGACGGTTGGTGAAGCTCTGCAACTAGCCTTATTCTCAATATGTAGATTTAACTTCAGTTGACTCTATTGGTTAGAAGCTACAAAGGAAGAAGAAGACATTTCACTTTGGGCATCTGTTCCATTTCAGGTCTGGATCCAGCAGGCCCTCTATGGTACACAAACTCGAACGCATTAAACCGTAACGCAGGACAATATGTCGAAGTAATTCATACAAATGTCGACGCTATGGGTATACGGAGTGCTATTGGAGATACAGATTTCTATCCTAATGGCGGAAGACACCAACCTGGCTGTAATAACGACCAGTGTGCGCACAGCCGAGCATATGATTTATTTGCTTCTAGCATCCGTACCAACCATTTTCAAGGTCGATTATGCTCTAACCTAAATCAAGCCCTTAGCAACCAATGTAGTGGAAACACCTTAAATATGGGAAATGGTATATTAAACAAAAATGGGTAAGTTAATTTATACAGATAATTGAATGAATTATATGTTTAAAATATGTTCTTAGTCAGAGTGATCACTAAAATCTCATTGTTGTTACAGAAATGGAATCTATGGTCTCAGTACGGGAAGTAGTTGGCCATACTAAACCTAAATTATATTTTAAATAAAGTGATTATTAAGTATATGTGGTATTTAATTGTACATTAACACTTTATTGTGCATGAAAACAAAAACAATATGATAATGGATGACATTAAAAATATATTGCTTATTTTATAAAGTTCGAAACAAATATAGAAATAGTAAGGATAAGTTCAATTGATAATTTCAAAATTAATTATTTCCTATTTATTATTACCATGTATTGAAGACAGGAAACGCTAATACAAATCGTTTATTTTAATAAAACGTAGATTAGTGAAATTTCTCAGTTTCGTCGTTAATGACCTTGGATAAAACATATTTTTACATGACAAATAGGTAATATTAATCTTAATGAATCTGATTTTTCGAATAAACTTATATAATTGAGTACAAATAATTACCTACATATATTAAAATAAGATAATCGAGGTTAAAACCAGTAGGTAGGTACAATAGAAATTGTTTATTTTAATAAAATGCAGATTTGTGAAATTTCACAACAATTGGGATCTTTGATAAATATGTTTTGACATAACAAATTAATAGTGAATTATAATATACTTATCTTGATAAATCTGTTAAATACGAGATTATTAACCTACGTATTATGTTATCAAAATTAAGTAAAAAATTCCAAAAGTTTGATACGGTCTACATTTTTCTCCATGCTTGTAAAGGAGCAGTCTACACACATCCTACCAATATTATAAATGCAAAAGTTTGTGAGGATAGGTTTTATCCCGGAAATCCCCCGGGAACGGAACTATGCAGGTTTTCCTTTGAAAACGGGGGCGAAGCCGCGGGCGGAAATCTAGTACAACATACTCCAAAAATATATTAGTTACCTAGTTAGGATGGTATTATTCTACACGAGAAATTAAATTATAGATTACTTACCTTGTTTTCATTTATGCGAAAGTTTGTATGGATGTATGGATGTTTGTTACTCTTTCACGTAAAAACTACTGAACCGATTACGATGAAATTTAGCACACATATAGAGGGTAACTTGAATTAACACATAGGTTTTTATCCCGGAAATCCCACGGGAACGGGAATTATGCGGGTTTTCCTTTGCAAACGCGGGCGAAGCCGCGGGCGGAAATCTAGTTTTCAATATTCAGACATTGTTCTATAAGGTATTTTTTATAAATATATAATCACATGTTAATTATTTAAGATAATAATAGTTTACAACTATAATACAATTAATAGATTAATTGATAAGCCTTTGAGTTATAAATAACAAATAATTAATTATAGTTTGTTCGTGACCGTTTAACTACTTACATTGAGATCGAAGTAATTTTGTGATCAATTTAATATATTTTAACTTCTTCAGATCTATACCAAATTTAAGTGATGATGAAGCTGCTCTTAGTAACATTAGGAATAATATCAGGTAATATTTTTCAGGCATTTAACTGATTTTTTTTAAAGAATGGAAAAAAATAGATCACACGTGACTTGCGTTCTATTTTTTGTATTCATTAAAAGTTTTCATACAGGTATGCATGTTTCTATAAATAATTTTATATTTCTTTAAACTTTATATTAAAAACAGTAAGCTTCGGTGCGATTATCAAACATCCAATGGAACATTATCAAGAAGGGGATAGATATTTTTACTTTCCCGGAGACGGTGATAATAGTCTACATTTAGTGGATACTCTAGAACCAGTCGATTATGTGTTTTTGGATGAGTTTCGGCGAAACTCCGCAAATTATCCATATTGGTTATTTACGAGGTAAGTTCCTTCGCTAATTTTCATATTTCCTAAAGCTACATTGAAATTGCAACAAATTGAAGTGTTTGTTAAATGCTAATTCTTTAACAATAAGATATTGAAAGAATAAAAATTAGAATCTTTAGATTTTTAAAATAATAAAGCATAATATGTTTCAGACATAACCCTTCAACGCCGCATGTACTAGATTATGGAGACAAAGGCTCAATTTTTAATTCGTCTTTCAATAAGTATAATCAAGTTGTATTTTTAGTACACGGTTGGTATGGTCACGGCTATAATATGATGAACAGAATTCTAACCGATGGTAAGCAACATACCGATCAAAGTAAAAAATATATACATATAGAACCCAATGTTAATTATTTTTACTTCTTCAGCATTTTTACATAAACACGATGTCAACGTCATAGTATTAGATTGGAGTGATCTTTCAACTAGAAACTATATTACGGCTAAAAAAGGTGTGGCCGTTCTTGGTGAGCAGCTTGGACGATTCATAGTGTGGCTGAATGAAGAATTTGGTGTTTCTTATAATAAAATACATTTGGTTGGATTTAGTTTGGGCGCTCATATGGTTGGCAATGCAGGAAGAACAGTCGGGGGATTAATTAGGAGAATAACAGGTAAATAAATATACTTACTAAAGAATGCAATGAGAGTCTTGGTTATACAAAAACTAAATGATATTCCCATAACTTGGCTGCATAAAGTTGTTAATAACAAAAACAATTGACAAGTGACATTTATGAACAAAATACCACCATCATTTGTTCATATCCAATCAACGAATCATTTACAACATAAAATTTAACATACTATAGATATTAATACACATAACCAATTAAACAGGCCTCGACCCAGCTGGTCCTCTTTGGAAAAATGATCTAAATCGTCTCCGTAGTTCTGATGCTCAATACGTAGAAGTAATCCACACTAATACAGCTTTATATGGGTTCTCTGATCCTTGTGGTGACGCAGACTTTTATCCCAATGGAGGATCTTTAATGCCTGGCTGCTGGTTCAACGTATGCTCCCATAGCAAAGGATATGAATACATGGCTGCCTCGATTGTACACAATCATCTTCTAGCACAAGAATGTTCTAATATACGTGACGCAAGTTATGACAAATGTTCTGGAAGCGTCTACCCGATGGGCAATAGTGACTTGTCGAAATCAAGGTAAATATTTGAGGTAGAAATGTAAAAGCAAATCTATTGAGGTGACCATTTCATGGAAAAGAGTTTATAAATAACTGAAAACATAACAATTGTTGATTTTTAAATTTTTATGCTTTGATTAATTGTGTGTTTTTGTCTTTACAGGTCAGGAATATTTAGGGTAAATACGGGTACAGAATTTCCTTTTTAAATTGTAAGGATAGAAATTAATAAAAATAATATTTTTATAACTTGTTTATTTCATTTATCTGTCACCTCATCGCTTCATATCCAATTCATCTACCTACAAGAAAATAAAAAGTAGTATAATTAAAAATTGTGTGCGTGTATTAGTGTACACACTTAAGAAGTGAAACTTCTTTATGAACTTATTTTTCAAAAAATAATTTCATATGTGCAACTTTACAGAAATACGTCGAATCACGCGTGGTAGGGATAAGAAAAAGATGGCGCGTAACGCGAAAATGTCACGCGTAACGAAAAAATGTTACACTAAATATTTTTCAAACCCCGATAAAGAAGTTTCACTTCAAAAAAAACATTATTTAATTTAGTAACAATAAAATAAAATTTCATATGAAAATACAAAAAAAAACTCACTCTCCTTTTCCCCGATATCCAATGTCTCAAACACGGCGCGAATAACTTCGCTTCAATAGAAACTCTTTTCTGGGGCCTTAGACTAACCAGACATGCTACCAAAACTGTGATCATACAACCAAAAGCCGTAAACCATAAATAAGATATGCGATAAATGTACGGCACTACACTGAAAATGAGAAATAAACAACAAATTCAATGATGGTTAATATGTTCATAATAAACTCCCATTAAATATTAGTTTCAATAATCTAGTTCTATAACTAAAGGCTAAATATTTCAAAAACGATCACAATTTATACCTAGGTACTAGCTATGCCCTGCGCAGCTATTTTATCCGCAGTGTTCCGCTGCTTTTGGTCTTAGCGTGATGATAAATTATAGCCTTCCTCGATTAATGGGCTATCTAACACGTTTTTCGGAATGGGACCAGTAGTTCCTGAGATTAGCGCGTTCAAACAAACAAACTCTTTATCTTTATAATATATCGACCGAACGCTCTTTTTACAATATCCAAATGTGAAAGATGTATCATTCAATCATTATTAATTTATTATTAGAACGATCATAGTTTTCAAGGTACGTTTTATCAGTTACTTAATAATAACCTCTCGTCGTTTAATCTAATTATTTAACAATGTAATCAATTTCTATTATCTTAATACCTTGGCCTAATTCTACGTGATTGATATCAAAGGTACCTTGAAGGAAAAAATATAAGACTTCTGTCAATTTCTAAAAAAATTAAACATCTGCTTATAAGTCGTTAAATGTCAATACAAACCTTTCTTGATCGGAGACAGATGGTAATAAATCGAAGTCATACGTGCAATTGAACGTAAATCTTTCCTTCTCTTTGAATATAAGTAATGATTGCACTTGCGCAAGCTGCGACTGCGCCGCGACCCACCAAGCGGACGTCAAACCAATGAATCCACCAGTAAGAGCACTCTTTAACATAGAAGAAAAGAATAATAGTTTCAATAAAATGTAGGCATGTTTATTGTAGTAAAATTAGGAAAATGTATTTATCAAAAAAACTTACAGTTCCATCTATAAAAGGTAGAAAAAGTCCCATTAGAAATATCCCAGCAAGTGGTCCCATCGAAGCTGATGATAAGCTTATTGTCAATTGTAAGACAGAGCCTAACATTTCTACAACGAACACCAAGCCTAAAATACATTAATTTTAGTTTAACACCAAATAACCACTAATATTATTTTTACAAAGAGCAGAAAACGATACATACCCACACAAATGCATCCAAGTATGACAACAACTGCACGTATTAATATCTGTGTATGTTTTTGGTTTAAATCTTTAAAAAAAGGTTTCCAAAAATCTTCCAAAACTACAGCAGCCATGGAATTAAGACCAGTTGATAAAGAGCTAGAATTAAGAACAATAAGTTAACATCTTTTGATGAACCACATGTATTATTTAAAGGAATATTATAATGTGCAAAAATTTAAAATGCAGTTGATATATTTTTACCTAAGAGCAGCACTAAATACTCCAGCAACAAACACTCCTGGTATACCATTCCAATCACCCAAAATATCCATTACTAACAATGGCAATAGCTGGTCTTTTGCTAGAGCCAGTTTCGAGTTCAACGGATCACAGTCATAATAACGAGCATATGCCAACAAACCACTATATCCACACAAAATTAAAATTAAAAAAACTCCACAAAGAAATCCCCACACCGCCCTGAAATATAAATCTGAATTGAAAATAAATAAATAAAATAAGTTGAATATTACAGAAAATTCACCTCACTTTTTGGATGATCTTAAATCTGGCAATGACAAAAATCGTTGCATCATAGATTGGTTGACTGCTATATTTCCGATCCAATAAAAGGAAGATCCAATCGTGACAGCGTAAAATGAATGTCTTTCTGTTAAGTCAAAGCTGAAACTATAGCACGGCTTATGAGTAAAAAATTGCTAATATCGTAAATTAAAAGTTACTCAGAATGTTTTAGAGCTTACGGTGGATGTTCTATTCTCCCACTATTCCAATTTCTTTTTAATACTTCCTGAAAACCGCCAACGTTTATCGTTCCTTTAATAATTACTAAAAACATTGCTCCAATCATAACTATAGTTTGAAAAACGTCTGTCCATACTACGGCTTTTAAGCCTCCCTAAAATTAAGAAACAGTAAATAATTACAAGTTATAAATATTACATCTATATTTTTTTTTTTTAATAAAAAGAATAAAAAACATACCACTGATGTATAAAAAATGCAAACAAGACACACGATCGGGGAAACTATGTGTATATTTACACCAGTCACTAAAAAAGAATACGACATTAAGTTTCAAAAATTAACCATCAATATAATTAAAGATCTGCTTATATTTTATTTAACCTTGATTGAACGCCAAAGCAGGAACATAAATAACAATGGGGAGCCAGGCCATCTGAAATATTATAATTGGTTAGAATAATATAATAATTCTTCTACAATGTTCACAGTAAAAGTGTAAAATTTAGGATTACCAAATAAACGGTGAAGAGAACTGATCCAAAAACTCTTATCCTCTTATCGTAACGTAATTCCAAATACTGAAATGTAAATGTTATAGGTTTTAGAATTATAACATACTACAATTTTATTAATGAAACAAAAAAATAACTACGTACTTCGTAAGCTGATGTTAGATTTAACTCGTGTAATACCGGAATAAATGTATAACTTATGACAATTGACATAACCAGGGCACCAATAATATTGAAAACGTAGGAAGTACCAAATACGTAAAGTTCTGTTGGGATGCCCAAAAGGGATATTCCTGAAATAAAACTGAAAAGATACTAGAGTGTAGTTGAGCTTGAATTATAATTTTAACCATCTATAATAATTATCAATGTTAATTACTCTAAGAAGTTTTGAAACAACATAAATGATTTTCTTACCTTGCTACAAGAGAGAAGCAAACGGGAAGAAGTGACATATTTCTACCACCCATCAAATAGTCTTGCGCTGATTTTTGTTTATTAATAAAACCGAAATAGATACCAACACCACCACAAATACCCAACATAATAACAAACACGGAATAATCCATCCATGAGAAATGTTGATAGGTCGCCCGAACTTCGGAAACACTGAGTTTTTCAGACATTTTAATTAAAAAAAAATCTTTACATTGAACGTAAGAGACGAGTGTTTCCTTTGACCTTTAAGAGCACAACGGCAAAAGTTCCGAGTGTAGCAATTTTTCAATTAGGTACCTCCCGCGATTTTTCTACGCGACTTGTAGACGACCTATTTTTGTCCTGTTATTCATTGAATACTTCCGTTTTGCTTATAATAGACTTAGGGATCATCTGACACTTGTTTTAGCTCTAAAATATTAATAAAGATAAAACTCTTCTAAGTTTGTGAGGATGTAGAAGGTGATCTCTGGATGTACTAAGCTGCCAGTTTTATATCCAGGCTCAACTACAAAAGGGCCAATCGGCCAGCATTACATACATATTTAGATTCTTATACATTGAGTTAATATACGTACTCAATGTTCCTATACGACCAAACGAAATAAAATGACCATATAATGTTTAACGAGCTTGATGTTTAAGCTATTGTTTGCTATTTGCAAACAATTACGCTCAACGCTGCATTGCCATTCTGTACTGAACCCCGTTTTTTGTGAATTCGCGCTTATTGGTCGTAAAAAAAAATAAAAAAAAATAATGAATTTAGAATACAATAAAATAGTACATAAATTACGAAAACATATATTTATAAATAAAATAAATAATTTCAGTCTCGGTTTGTGTCTTGTGCGTTTCCTTGAATAGACTGCTTGTTTAGTGATGTAGATTTCTGCTGCTTGTCCTACAAAAATAAATCTACAATTAAGCATTCATATAAAATAAAATTAAAGGCTCTTTCACCTCCATCTCTAGATAGGTATGTCATGTTTAGCTTATAAATAATGTATGAAAAAAAATGTGTGCGTATACTAGTGTACACACGTAAGAAGTGAAACTTCTTTATGACCTTATTTTTCAAAAAAAATAATTTACTATATGCAACTTTACAGAAATACGTCGAATCGCGCGTGGTAGGGATAAGAAAAAGAAGGCGCGTAACGGAAAAATCTCACGCGTAACGCAAATATGTTACACTAATTTTTTTTTCCAATCCCGATAAACAGCTTCTTACTACATGTCACAATAATTATACGGCTAATATTGAAAAGTCTCTTAAAGAAAATATTAAGTACTTCTGGAAATACACGTCTTCTCTAAAAAATTCTAATTCAGGGTATCCGCGTGTCATGAAGTTCGCGAATTCTAAATCTGACGATCCAAATGTTATAGTTGAGATGTTTTCAAAATATTTTCAGTCAGTTTTCGAGCCAACATCTGCTGCGGCATACAATGTGGATAATATTCTCACAGACGATCATTATGATAACACGCACATAAATATAAATTGCATTCGTCTTACCAAATCCGAAATACGCACTGCCTTGCAAAACATCGATCATAACAAGGGTCCAGGACCAGACAAAATAGGCCCAGTTTTTCTCAAACAAACCAGTAAAACACTCTGTACCCCTTTGGAGATTATCTTTAATAAATCCTTGAGTTCTGGCTCCTTTCCAAATATATGGAAGCAAGCATACATAACACCTATCTTTAAATCCGGTGAGAAAAATGACGTAGAGAATTACCGCCCCATTTCGATACTTTCGGCCATTCCCAAAGTACTCGAAACTTTAATACACCGTCACATCTATTCGAGTTTAAAACACCTAATCTTAGACCAACAACATGGATTTGTCGCTGGTAGGTCAACCGTATCGAATCTTCTCGTCTTTTCCAATTACTTGTTCAATGCACTGGATCACAAACAACAAATAGAAACTATATATACGGACTTTAAAAAGGCATTCGACAAAGTAGATCACTTACTCTTACTACAAAAATTGTCATTTAATGGAATTAAGGGAAATCTACTGCGCTGGTTTGCCGCGTATTTAAGCAATCGAGTCCAATCAGTTGTCATTAACGGTTACACTTCCACTCAAGTTGCTGTCTCCTCGGGCGTCCCACAGGGCTCGATCCTCGGGCCCCTGCTTTTTGACTTATTTATTAATGACATTTCACAATGTTTTGAAAAATGTAAATTTTTACTGTATGCAGACGACCTAAAGTTGTACTCTAATGTTGTTGATTCTAAGGATTTACTCCATATTCAGGCCGATCTAAATAGATTGGATGATTATTGTAAACGTAATAAATTATTTTTGGCTTACAATAAATGTAAACATATTACTTTCTCTAAAAAAATTAAAAAAATTCCAACAGTATTTAATCTGGGAGGTCACCAACTGGACTCGGTTTCCTGTATTCGTAATCTCGGTGTCCACTTCGACGAATGTTTAATACTTGATCAACATATAGACCACATACTCACTAAGTCTTACCGCATGTTGGGCTTCATTACACGCGTTACTAAGGCTTTCAAGAATAGAGAAGCTATTATATGTCTCTACAAAACTCTTGTACAATCTCAATTAGAGTATGCATGTCCCATCTGGAATCCGTTTTACGATATTTATATAAATAAAATTGAGATGGTTCAAAAGAAATTTCTACGCATTTTAAATTTCCGCCTAAGTGGCGGTCGGCAACATTACGAGGATCTTTTGCGTCGTTACAATCTTCTTTCGTTAAGTCGGCGCCGAAATTTAATCGATTCTCTCACGTTAAGAAAAATATGCGTAGGAGAAAAGCCTGCTCAGAACTTCTTAGTTTAATAAATTATCGCATCCCATCCAGATCAACGCGCTCAAAAGATTTATTTCATATACCGACCGCCAGAACCAATATGGGTCTTCGTGTGCCCCTTCACAGAATGTCTAGTTTTTATAATACTTATATGAATAATCTTGATATGTTTTCTTGTTCCTCTTCGTCTTACAAAGCAAATGTGAAAAAACTGCTATTGAACACATAAGAATGTTAATGGTACCTACCTCCGTCTTTATGTAACTACTCATGTTTAATATTAATTAATTATTATCAACTAGGTATGTTTTCCTTGTCTCTCTTATTGCTAGGTGTTGGCAAAAATAATATATGTTCACAGTGGAAACACCACAAGGAGACATCTTCATGTATCTGTATAGTTAATAAGATCTGTTTTGTTTTATATATGTATGTCTCTGTATGTTTTCCAATAAAGAAAAATAAAATAAATAAAAATAAAGAAGTTTCACTTCAATAAAATAAAGTACCTATTGAATTGACTATCAGGGACATTAAGAGCAAATGGTGATAAAGTTTAATGTGGGACTACATCGAGAATAATGCCAGTAATGCAAACATGAGAAGCGTTTATGTGTATTGTCATGCTGCATGAGGGACAAAAAAATGAAATCATGCCACCTGAATATTACATTTATAGGAAAAGAGTTTTCTTACCTTAGGACACTTATAAGCACAAATAAATGGTTCTTCCTTCGGATGAGGTGGGTCTCGAAATAATTTCCTTATCTGTGGAGCGAGAAGTTTAGGCGCGGGCGGGACGTAGGCTTTTCCCAAAGCTTTGCTTACACCTGATATCAACATTCCTATACACATTGTTATCACACATCCAGAGAGCGTATACCACATGTATGATACATGTAATATTGGATTGACTTCCACCCTGAAAGAAATTATCGTATTGTAGTTACCAACTGTATGAACATTTTAATAAAAGTAAACATGATCTTTGATAACTTATTAGGTGTCAAATCTAGGAATCATGAGTAATTGAAGTTAGGAGACTTGTTTTCGCAATAAAGATTTAGAATAATGTGTGTTCTGAAGTTATTTTCACAGTACCGCAACTCACATAACAAATAACATAAAATTAACAGCTGCTCTACCTTTTATTTTTATAAATAAATATAAATAAATATTATAGCACATTATTACACAAATCGACCTAGTCCCACAGTAAGCTCAATTAAGGCTTGTGTTGTGGGTACTAGGCGACGATAAATATAATATTTAATAAATACATATATAGATAATAACACCCAGACCCAAGAACAAATAATTGAGTTCATCACACAAATATTTGCCCTGACCGGGGATCAAACCCGGGACCGTCGGCTCAGTAGGCAGTTACTTTACCACTGCGCCAACCGCGTCGTCAAAATAGAATTGCTACTCACATAACAAATAACATAAAATTAACAGCTGTTCTACCTTTTATTTTTATAGAATTGCTACTCACATAACAAATAACATAAAATTAACAGCTGCTCTACCTTTTATTTTTATAGAATTGCTACTCACATAACAAATAACATAAAATTAACAGCTGTTCTACCTTTTATTTTTATAGAATTGCTACTCACATAACAAAACACATAAATTTGACAACTCTACCTTTCAACCGTATCCACATTATTGAATTCCAGTGTATGATTATACAGACATCCATCTACACTGAGTGGCTTATGTGGGTGGGTGATGTAACCGCTGGCTATAGCCAACTGTGCTGATAGACACCACCACGCCATTGATACTAAACCAGTCATTCCTCCTATTAACGCTCCCTGCACAAAATATGTTTATTTTTGTAAAATGAGATTTTTTTTTATTGTCAAAAAACGATTATGGGATGAGAAACTGCGTCTTTGCTCCATAGTAAATGCCGATTCAAATCTTCTACAAAAAAATATGTTGTGTATTTTGTTGTTATAAAATATTTATTGATCGAATTTAAATGCTATAAAATTATAAAAATGTAAAAAATTGTTATTGGGATTTGAACTACCTACAAGAAGTGCGGGTGTTAGCCCGTATCTGACATAATTTTGGATTCTAACGGACAGATTCTTTTACTTTGTTCATAGCATTATATTGTCTGTGCTTTATTTTTATTTATGCACATCTCTATGTGCATTAAAAGTACCTAGTATATATGTGTATAATATAATATAAGATAAGTGTGTACTTAATGTAATTACCAGTCCATCTACCCAGGGCATCAAGATCCCCATAGTGAACACCCCAAGCTGGGGCCCCATAGTTATTGCTTCCAATGTCATCGTCAATTGGAGAATTGTTCCCAATTTCTCAACTATAAATGTTAATCCTGCAATTTTAAGTCGATTAAAATGCTATACAAATAATCAATGAACACAAAGACGCTTCGATCATTCGATCAATCAACAATAGTTCGAATACATTCCGTATATATTTGGCTTTTGTAATAAATACTTCAACAGATCCATTAATCACATATCTATTGAAGTAGGTAGGTTTTTATCAATTCCTACGAGTCTAAATCTTCAGAATACACATAACGTTATAACTATCAATAAAGATATAATTAAATTAAACCGGCTACTCACGTACCTGGGCAGGGGCAATATTGGAACAATCTCGGTTGCACGGCGATTGGAGCAATTTCAGCTGCCTATGCAAGCACCATTTAGAGAACAGAACAATTTAGAGATGTATTGACACACAATTAAGGAGCCAATTGAGGGTGCAATTCCAATGTTGCCCCTGCTGCAGGTACGTGAGTAGCCGGTTTAACAATCACCTAAGCAAAGTACTCCGATGAAAATGACAACACCTCTCAGCAACCAACTGGTCTGACGGTCAGACAATTTCCTCTTGAAGAATGGCTTATAAAAGTCTTCAAGCACCACAGCTGACATCGAGTTCAAGCTCGTTGATAATGAACTAAGAATAAAATAATTTCAATGTAAAATTTTTCACTAAAAAAATATTTAACTTATAATTTAGGCCAATTCCTTACGCGCTTTACATCAATGAAATAGCGACATTAATGATGTAAAAAAACCAACCAGTATTAGATACGCTAATAAATATAATAAAGGTACATTTTCCTCTACTTTTTCGTCTGATGGGAATACATCCTTTTTAATTTATCATTAATTTTATAAGGTAACAAATTGTTATGTATTAATAAAGTTAGAGTCTGGATATACTAGCAACAGCATTTATACGAGTAAAGATAGTTTTTCCTTCATATAACTGCTTTACCTTAAAGCTGCACTGAATATCCCAGCAAGAAAAACTCCTGGTAGTCCGGGAAAGTCTCCCAAAACGTCCATGACTAGAAGCGGCAATAGTTGATCCTTTGCCTTCGCTAACTAAAAATATTTTTGGTCTGTTATTAACTGCATAGAAAACCGAGAAAAAGATATCTTCCCTTGAATTCGCTCGCGTGATAGCCATAAAAAATTCCATAAGTTATTACAAAATCTATCTTCATATCAAAATTACAGCACATTAATTGAGTTTGAGCAGCTTTCACCATATTACATATATTTAAACACATCTAATCGAACTTTTGAGTTTGATAAATAGGCAATATAAATTATTATTGAAGTTAAACTTCTTTATCGGGGTTGGACAAAAATTTAGTGTAACATTTTTGCGTTACGCTGTAGGCGTGACATTTTTGCGTTACGCCGTAGGCGTGACATTTTTGCGTTACGCGCCGACTTTTTCTTATCCCTAAGTTTCACTTCTTACGTGTTTACTCTAGTACACGCACACATTTTTTTTTTATACATTACCTTTGTTTGCAAAGGATCGCAGTCGTGAAATCTAGCATAAATCAGCAATCCACAATACAGACAGAAACAGTAAAGTATTGAAATTCCAATACAGAATAGAAATACCGACCTGAAAAAAAAGTTACATAAAAAAACTCATTAGTTTTAGGGCTTGCTGATAAAGTCTCTGCTAGCTTATTTAATGCTTTTGAACATGTACCTAACTATAATTATTATTGTTATGCCGTGCATAACATATTAATTGATATTAATATTGTAACTAGCTGAAAAATATTTAAACAGTTTTGAAATTAGCTTATTAATTACTAGCTTTCCGCCCGCGGCTTCGCCCGCGTTTTCAAAGAAAAACCCGCATAGTTCCCGTTCCCGTGGGATTTCAGGGATAAAACCTAGCCTATGTTACTCGTGGATAATGTAGCTTTCGAATGGTGAAAGAATTTTTCAAATCTGCCAAGTAGTTTCGGAGCCTATTCAATTCATACAAACAAACAAACAAACAAAAAATCAAACCTTTCCTCTTTATAATATTTGTATAGATTTGTTAAAAAATCCAAAAGTAAAACTAGAGAAATTTCCGAAATAACAGGAAACAACTTACAATTTCGCGCCTCGTAACGTAGGGAGAGCTAGATATCGTTGAACCATAGTTTGATTAACTGCATTTGCTTGTAACCAATATATTACCCCTCCTATAACCAAATTCCATATTGTGTGTCGTGCTGTGGGATTGAAATCCCAACTAAAAAAGAAAATAAGAAAATATTTTATTTAACTATCGAATGTATAAGTTCACGCTAGGAAGTTAACGTCATCGATAATTGCATTATTGCATATTTTAAAATTTTCGTCTTAACTAAAAACAAATATTTATTAATTTAAAAAAAATTCAAAGAAAAGTATTCTTTATTATTTATGCACTGTAAAGTTAATAAAATCATCATTTAATAACAAAAACGCTTTTACAGACAGAAAGTAAATTTAAAAAATAACGTATTTATTTAAAAGATACCTACTTGGGTGCTTCAATCCTTCCACTGTCCATGTTCCGTTGCCATACAACACCGAATCCTCCAATATCTAGGGTACCTTTTATAGCAACTAACGCCATCGCCCCTACCATCACAGTTATTTGAATAACGTCAGTCCAAACGACTGCTTGAAGACCACCCTTAGGAAAGAATTAGGTTTACTAGAATCAGGAACAAAAATAATTATAAATAATAGGGACTGCGGTTCTGTTATCCGGATATAAATACTTAGGAAGTCTAGGTCGACTTCCTAATTATCTATACATTTAACGATTTTGTGACGATATATTATTTTGTCGCATTTTTAAGCAAAATTATCTCAAATTTAATGCATATAACTTGAACCATCCTGGAGTAACATATGATACAGGTTATAGGATAATAAATCGTTAAATTTGCAGATGTTATGAGTAAGTACTACAAAGTAGGATATAAAATACTTACAGCACTCGTATAAAATATACAAACTAAGCACACAATTGGCGTTATTATGTGAATATTAACTCCAGTCACTGAAATATAAAATATTTTTCTGGTTAAATACTCATTAATATTACAATTAAATAGGGTCAATGTACCACTAGCTGACCAAGCGCCAATACATGACCAAAATTCAAATATACGCGCCAATTAAGAAAATACGGCAGCCCCAGATGATAGTTTATTGTTTTTTCTATAAAGCAACATCATCTATAAAATAAAAATAAATTATTTATGATGATTATATTATTTATAATGATTTATAACATTTAATAAAATAAACTTCAATATAAATACAGACTTTTTTTATTTATTAAACAAAACTAATGTTCGAAGAAGGACATTTTGTCCATTTTGAAAATGGTCAACTTTTAGAGCAATGATGGTCAGATATTGGTGATCAGTGGTCAGGTATTGGTACTTTTAGCAGAAGTAACTTTCAGAGTAGTTTTCATAAAACCTTTAAAGGTTATCAAATTGATACTAAGAACAATAGTTGCAGTGACTATTCAATTATCTGTGTCCCAAAAATAAAATTGAAAGTAAAACAAATAACCCGTTTTTTATATATAGCTAAAGATAAAACCGCTTAAATGGTCAACTAGTGGTACATCAACCCTAAATGTCACATTATAAAATCAGATTTCAATGATTTTATATTAAATCATCTGCATTACCTTGATTAAAAGCCAGTGCTGGCACATAAATAACAATTGGTAACCATCCTATCTGAAATAAAGATAGATGAATAAATCACTGAATTTCTCTCGTATATTGGTTATAACTTATAAACTTACAACTTTTAACCCATATAATCTATGATATATAAAAGAGCTAGATACGTTACCCGCTCTCTATTTTGGCAAGAAAAAACTCAGGTAAGTGCCCGAGTTTCACTTAGTCACGCACCATTCAGCGTCGTGGCTGGACGTTCTTTTTGTATTATAATCGGCAGTTGTTATTACGAAGTACATGAGTGAGACGTGAAAGAGAGAACAACTGTATTGGTGATAATGCGTTAGTAAGTAGGTATGTATTAATTACGCTGTTTTTTAGTGCAATGATGTTGGCGTATGCCGCGTCTACTAGTATAATAGGTCATTGCATATAATACTCACCATTGCAAAAACGAAGAGCATTGAACCGAATAGACGTACTTTATTATCAAACCTCAATGATAAATACTAGAAAAAAAATTGATAAATAAATTAATAACTTATACCTATACATTATTTGACTTAAAATAGTGACCACAATTAAAATTAATTATTAAAATTTCCTTCGTACCTCATAATTTGAAGTCATCTTAAGTTCGTGAAACACAGGAAGGTATATTTGAGTCATGAAAATGGACATTAGAAATATTCCGATAATGATGTAAGAATATTGCGTCCCGTACATGTACACTTCTGTTGGTGAACCCAATAACGTTATTCCAGAAATAAAGCTGAAAATTGTAAGCACCGTAAAATATTATTTATACTAGCGGTCCGCCCCGGCTTCGCCCGTGGTACATATTTCGCAATAAACGGTAGCCTATGTTCTTTCTCAGGGTCTAAAGATTGTCTGTGCCAAATTTTACCAAAATCGGTCCAGTAGTTTAAATGCGTGAAAACCATACATACATACATACAAACCTTTCCTCTTTATAATATTAGTATAGAAGTATAGATAATATAGTAACACACGATAATAATATACGCTCATAGATATTAGATGGAATCCAATTTGGTGAATCTATTTTTTATTTTTTAGTATTTAAATGGAAACGAATGTAGACTCCTGAGTAATTAATATTCTAAGGTTTATAACGTTAAACCGGTCTTTTACATTTTAATTAATGATTGAACTTTTTAGCGGGAGTAACTACTATAGGTATTGTAATTGATACCACTCCCAACATAAATTAAATAGAGTAGGATTTAGAGTAGGATATTAAAAGCTGTAGGTAAGCATTATTCAGGTCATGGAAAATTATAAACATACATTTTCCATATTATCGTACTGCTTTTCGAACACGATGCTTTGTTACAACCTGAATAAATATCTACGAGCGTATTGCAGTAAAAGTTTATCGAGTGAAAATATAGGTATGCCAGATATGTTAAATTATAATTAGGGATGCTACTTGCTAGTGAAAATGATCTAGTTCTAGCATATTGCTATAAAGATATCAGAAGAATTCAATGAACTACTAACCTGGCTACTAAAGACATGGATACGGGCAACACTTTCATATTCCTTCCGCCAAGAAGATAATCGTTCTGCGTCGTCTGCTTTTTGAAAAAGCCCCAGTACACACCTACGAAAGCACTTATCGCTAACATAAATATGAAAACTACGTAATCCACCCAAGAAAAATTTTGCATTTTAAACACCATATCGGCGACATTGTCCTGTGTATCACCCATATTAAATGTTCTTTTAAACAAGGATAATAATCTTCCAGCGAGGGATCCACGATTCGAATGGCAAGTGAACCCAGTGTGTAAATTCAATCTGTTACAATGAAAAAATTACGATAACTCGCAATTTAAAAGAGGATGTTGCGAGATCCCCCCAATAGTTACTAGCATTGAATCGGGATCGGTCTAACTGATCTTGTAGTAAACATGAACCTTGACATTGCAAAGGGTATTAAACAATTAACATTGGTACTTTGTTCAGATTGGCTTTTAAAAAATGGTAGCATTTTTTAAACTTGACTATCGTTTATTATAACTTTAATAGTAGGATTCAATTTGCATATCGCTATTATAGACGCCAATTTTCGGAACCTGGGTTTAAATTGTAGATAACATGTTGTGCTATAATTGTTTTAAATTCATGGGCGTAGCCACGGTGGGGCAGGGTGGGGCGCTTGCCCCACCCAGGCTTTGACCTGGAAGGTACCTAACCAAATCTAAAAATTGAATTATCCAGGTACTAACTACTAAGCTTAATATCCGTAAGAAAATTTACACTCGATTCTCGAAAGTCGACAGTCGACATCGAGTCGAGACCTAAACATTAGGCGGCGTATCCATCTGCAAGTAAACTTCTGCAAGAACTGTCCGACAGTCTGTCTGACAGCAGCTTGCATGTGTAAACTATGTTGCAAGTTCTGTCGCGACAGTTTGTCAAGCGCTTCTTGCGAGAAGTTGCGACAGCATGTGTAAACATGACTGCGTCTACTCGCGACAGTTCTCGCAGCTTATCGGTCTAGTTCCGTATATCTCGCAGCAAGCTGCAAGTATCGCCCACATGGCTTTTGATTTTTGTTTATTTGAAATTAATGAGTCGTGAATGCTCTTGTGAAGAATGAAGAAACTATAAAGTCAATAGGATTATATGAGATCTTAAGATGGAATAATGTGATTATTTTTTGAAAATGAAGTGAAATGAAAATTTATTTGTTGAGTTGTGGTTACAAAGTTTTTATAATAAATTTCATGTCCGCACAATTCACCAACAAATTGGCATACAATATATTTATATTATGCTTATCTAATTTTATAATTTAACTAAGTTATTATTTAAACAATATATTATTTACATTAGTTCATTAGATCATTTTACATTAAATAGTACACATTATAAATTATAGTATACGATTTATTTCACAAAATAGAATAGAAAAATTGTAACAGTAATTCCTATCCCGTCACTCGCAAGATCTGGTGTGTAAACACCTCCGCGATAAGTTGCGATAGTATGATCCGCGAGCTTCTCGCACGACATTTATAGCAGCAATAAATTGCAGGATATGTAAACGATATTGCAAGTAACTCATGCAAGACTTCCGCGAGTTTACTTGCAGGTGGAAACGGCCCCTTAAACTATGTAGCAAGTTCTGTCGCGACAGTTTGTCAAGCGCTTCTTGCGAGAAGGTTGCGAAAGCTTGTGTAAACAAGACTGCGTCTACTCGCGACAGATATCGCAGCTTATCGGTCTAGTTCCGTATATCTCGCAGCAAGCTGCAAGTATCGCCCGCACGGCTTTTGATTTTTGTTTATTTGAAATTAATGAGTCGTGAATGCTCTTGTGAAGAATGAAGAAACTATAAAGTCAATAGGATTATATGAGATCTTAAGATGGAATAATGTGATTATTTTTTGAAAATGAAATGAAATGAAAATTTATTTGTTGAATTGTGGTTACAAAGTTTTTATAATAAATTTCATGTCCGCAGAATTCACCAACAAATTGGCATACAATATATTTATATTATGCTTATCTAATTTTATAATTTAACTAAGTTATTATTTAAACAATATATTATTTACATTAGATCATTAGATCATTTTACATTTTAAAGTAAGTACACATTATAAATTATAGTATTTATAATATGTATATGTATAGCGATTTATTTCACAAAATAGAATAGAAAAATTGTGACAGTAATTCCTATCCCGTCACTCGCAAGATCTGGTGTGTAAACACCTCCGTTATAAAAGTTGCGATAGTATGATCCGCGAGCTTCTCGCATGACATTTATTGCAGCAATAAATTGCAGGATATGTAAACGATATTGCAAGTAACTCGTGCAAGACTTCCGCGAGTTTACTTGCAGATGGAAACGCGGCCTTGGTATTATCTACATTGACTGACTAACAAATTGTCATACGCCCAGCGACCAAACGGCTGAAGATAGGGACACATTTTTGGATCTATTTCAATAAGGTGTTTTGAATAAGATACACAGGAAAAAAAAATAGCCTGAGGCTTCTATGTTACATGAACTGTAAGATAAATGAGTGTAGTACAGTTAGTTACCCCACTAAAGATAGTGGGGATGGATAAGAATCCAATTTCACTTTTGTTTTACGTTACACATTGTGTAGAACGTGTCACGGCCCATATTTTTTGAGTTTTAACTCAAAAAAATATGGGTATGGGTAAAAAAAAGTTTCAGAAAATATTACACAGAATAAAGCATGTATAACTATCGGTTTAAATGTGTGGGTTTGGCGACACTGGTTTTCATACTAATTATGACATTATAGCACTTCTATTATGTTCTTACTGTTCTGTGTGTATAACTATCGGTTTAAATGTGTGGGTTTGGCGACACTGGTTTTCATACTAATTATGACATTATAGCACTTCTATTATGTTCTTACTGTTCTGTGGAATAAAGTGAGTGTTTTGTGCCTGTTGTCGTCTTGTGAGTGTTATAACCTTTAGAACAGCCTAAAATAAAGTTTAACCTGTTTTTTTTTTTTCATAAATGGCAACACATTTATATAAAAAAAAAAAACTTTTGAATTTTGACGCATGTCAGTTGTCAATAGAATTGTAAATTGTAAACATAACCAACAAGTTTGTGTACATCGAATTTTCTTTAAAAATTAAACAAATACAAACTGAATATAATTTAAAACATATAATTTTTTTTCTTCTTAAGTTCTTTCTTACTTTTAATTTATAAAATGGCAGGAGTATTGCTAAGTCAGACTGAAAAAACATATATACTTCATGGGGTACAGGTGTGTAAAAGAATTATTTTATGTATTATAAGTTTATATTGTAAACAAGTTATCTTATAACATCGTCATGTAATTTTAGGAAGACTTCCGCTCTGATGGGAGATCTAATATTGACTATAGACCCATGGAATTGGAAACAGACGTAGTCAGTCATGCAAGTGGCTCGGCGCGTTTACGGTTGGCAAATACAGATATTCTGGTGGGTGTAAAAACTGAAATTGATGTCCCTAATCCCGACAAACCCGGTCTGGGAAAAATTGAATTCTTCGTAGATTGGTAAGTTACAATTTTATTATATAAAATGGGAAAATTATATGCTTGTCTAGTAGCTGCCCTTTTGTCTGTTTTTTATTTTTCTTAATTAGATTATTTGTGCTTTATCGTGTATTACTTCCAGTTCCGCAAATGCCACACCAGAATTTGAAGGAAGAGGTGGAGAACAACTCGCAAGCACTATATCAAACATGTTACAAAGAGCGTACCAGTCTTCTCAAGCATTTAACTTAACGCAATTGTGTATATTTGAAGGAAAACAATGTTGGAAACTATATATTGATATTTTAGTAAGTATTCAAAATGTAATTCAAGTATTAACTAATAAAACTCAAAGTTTACAAAATTTGTGTTACATATTTACAATGTATGTATTCATTGTTAAATTTATAATTAAAATGAAATGTTTGGTATTGACGATTATAATAATCATGGTTAATAATTTTCAGATATTAGAATGTGGAGGTAACTTATGTGATGCTGTGTCCTTAGCTGTAAAAGCCGCACTATTCAATACAAGAATACCTTTTGTTAAAGCAGCTCTCATGGATGGAGGAAATGTAGATTTACAACTATCTGATGATCCATTTGATAGCAAGAATTTGAATGTTGGCACTGCACCATTGCTGGTAACATTACTTTTTGCCGTGACAACGTCTTATAATTCAATAGAGCCGGCTGCACGCCCGAAAAAACATGACTCATGCGGCGTTACCTCGCTCTGAGGCTTTCCAGTGCAAGCGAGAGCCCGGAACGAGCGACAAAGAAGCACAATCGTTGTCACGTTCAACTATCGTCAGTAAACCGACTTTACAGACAACCAATTTTTTTCTTTTAACTGTTTAATTTTTTAATAAACTCATACTGATAACATCATTAAAAATAAGTACTATTCTATGTATATCTAACTTGATGACAATTAGGGCAGCCATACAAGGACCCCTTCAAGCATTTGAGACCGACGGCTTGAAGGTGCGACCGCGCGGTGAACTATAGGCTTTCATTGTTTATCATACAGAGAGATGAACAAATGAGTGTCAAAATTGTCATGAAATTAACAAAAAAACAGTATTTTAGTTCAAAGTTCAAACCAATGCAGTGCAATATTATACAATCAAAATCAAATATTTCAGGTCACACTATGCAAAATTGGTGATAAATGTGTAGTAGATCCATCAGCTGAAGAAGAAAAGTGTAGTGTTGTGTCACTTATTGTTGGTGTATCTGGCAATCCTAGATATTACACTACAAATGCATCGGACACTGAATTAAAGTCTAAATGTACGACGATTGGCATGTTAGGTGCAGGCAGTGTGGCCCCACCAACATTGAAAGAAGCTGTCAGCCAGGGAATGTAAGTAGTGAAAGGATATTTGAAATTGCTAAAAAAATATAAAATTAAAATAGATATTGACTAAGGGCCGAATTTGCGGAACCCAATGATTATTGCTATATGACAAAATATAATGCATGGAAATTTCCGTCAAATACGCTGTACTGAACAATAGCATGCGGAAAAATTTTAATATAAAATAAACAAGGCATTTTATTTTAATATATTCTGTAATTTTGTACAAAGATTAATTTAAGTATTATCTTTCTGTATTGTCAGTCTACAATCTTATTAAACACTAGCTTTACGCCTGCGGCTTCGCCCGCGTTTTCACAGAAAAACCCGCATAGTTCCCGTTCCCCTGGGATTTCCGGGATAAAACCTAGCCTATGTTACTCGTGGATAATGTAGCTTTCGAATGGTGAAAGAATTTTTAAAATCGGTCCAGTAGTTTATGAGCCTATAATTCATTACAATCAAACAAACAAAGTTTTCCTCTTTATAATATTAGTGTAGATATATGTATATTTATTATTTATATCTTATCTTTATTTCAACTATTAACACCATTCAATGTATTTTCAGCATTGCAGCCAAATGTTTAGATGAAGCACTTGGAAAAGCTCTTTTACGAGAAAAGGCAGAAACAATCAATTACAAAAAAGAATCATATGGATTTCTCAAATAAATATTTTATTTACAAAAAGGGTTTGAATTAAAACACAATATTGCCCATATACCTTTATTATATTCTAAGGAAAATAAACATTTTTCTACATGAAACCATCACACTTTATCACATTTTTATCAGGCCTTACAATCAGTCATAACATGTCTTTCCATAATATGTCAATGTTAGCTACATGAATATCATGAAGTTGTCATTATATCAACAAGATATATAAACGAAATATATATCTTCATATCAATAAGAAATTATATTTAGAGAACACAAAAATACCATATTAGGTATGTAATTTTCCATTTTATATAAACAATAATAAAATAAAAATAACTGAAATAATTAATACAAATTAGGCAAGACATTCAGTCATAAAACAGGTAAATAACATATTCTATTACCATTGTCAATATAATTTTAACTTATGATATTACTTCTTATCTATGCAAAAAATATGTTTATTTGAAGTATCTATTTGGGGCTATGATATGATGCCCCAGATCTAATAGAGAATAATGCAATAGAAGAGAATAAAAGTATTTTATATTCTTGATGAATATAATTACTTCTTAGCATTGATAGGAGTCAATAGGTCAAGAACAGCAGCGATATTGCCATCCTTGCTCTCAAGTAGTTGAGTCAACCATCCTCCTTCATTAGTGAAGCCCATTGCAATCATCTGCTCAATGGCCGCTTGAATATGAGCCACTGTAAAAGAAAGTTTTATATTAAAATTATTTTTCCATACATTTAAAAAGTACATGTCCTCATCAAGTTTTCCTTCTTTGTTATACATACATATAATAATCCCCATAAAAATAATTACCTCATTTGCTCACATGAACATTATAATTTTGTTTTTAACTAGTTACAGAAATATAAGTTATGATAATAATATGGAACAATGCATATTGATTAATGCAAATACATAAAGTGGGACACCAAATATTTATTACGATTAGAATGATATCATTCTGACTCATTGTTTTGCAAATGTATATGTTTAATTATGTCCTTTATAATTGAAACTTGATAATACTTATGCATAAAATTATTACGTTAATTATTTTATGTCGATTGCTATGTTTTCAAACAAACAATACTTACATTTATGTATCAAAAAGATAGTAACACCATCTATTACTCAAGAATGGCTGAACAGATTTAAATGGTATAACATTGAAGGTTGAAAGTACTTTATTTACTTTAACACACATGTTATTAAGATACATTAACACATAAAAGTTATAACATTTTCTTACACATTATCAAAATACAATTAACGGCGTACGCGCTGCTGCGCGACGCATAGGTAACTCTTAGCACGAAAAAAGAGTCATGGCCGACTGTTGCGGCCCGCGCCGCTGCTAGGGCGAGCGGGGTACGCGGTGCCGAGGCGGGGGGGACGGAGAAGGGGCCCACCCCGGGTTACGATTGAACGTCAAGTACAGCGCGTTACACACTCCCCCTTTTGACCAGGGAAGGGTCTCCCGAGAGGTCAAACAAAAAGGACAAGCGCGCTGCAGTTAAGTCACCTTCCGTGGACGACCTCTATTACGTTTAGGAATAATCGGCTCAGGACATTCACCCTCCCTAGCATGGTAAGGACGCAAATCTGACACATGATACTTACCGACGATTTCTCCTGTCTTATCATGAGCTAGGAGGTAGGTAGTGGGACTCACCTTTTTAGAGACGACGTACGGTCCATCTCGCTTTGGATTAAACTTCGAAGTGACTCCCTTTGCGGCGTTACTAAGCGTGTGGGTCCGCATTAGGACTAAGTCTCCTTCCAGGTATTCATGGATAGACATCCGACCCTTATCGGCATATGTCTTACGGGCATCTTGTTGCCGCTCTATAGTCTCCTTGGCTGCCGAGACGCTATCTGCGAGCTTGAGCAGGTAAGGCGTAATTTGGGGAACAAAGTTCTCGGATTCCACCACTGCTCTTAGGTCTGCCTGAGCCGTAATGGGTGACCGTAGCTCACGACCGAAAGTCAGGTAAGCTGGAGTATGATCTGTAGACTTAGTAACTGAACTATTGAAAGCAAACCGTACGAACGGTAGTACCTCTGGCCAAGTTTGATGACGACCTTCCACTAAGATTGGCGAGCTGAGCCTTTAGATCCCTATTTTTCCGCTCAACGGGATTCGCCTCGGGATGATACAGTGGCACCAGACTTTGTTTGACACCTAGAATAAACATCGCCTTCTGCATAACATCTGCCACAAATTGCACTCCGTTATCAGAAATCATCCGTCTAGGAAGACCAAATCTCATAAATACCTCATTGACCAGAGTTTTAGCACACATCTCTGCTGTGGCTTCGGTGAGAGCAAAGACTTCCACCCACTTACTAGCGGTGTCCTCCACTATGAGGATCCATCTCTCACCTTGGGGTCCTTTAGGCAACGGACCAAAAAGATCAGTTGCGATAGTTTCAAACCTTTGAGACGGGACAGGAGTTTGAAGCAAACCGGCTGGTTTGAGTGTTGATGGCTTGTAGCGTTGACACTCGGTGCAGGTCTTCAGGTACTCGGTTACAAACCGTCTCATCCCAGGAAAATAGAAACGTTGCGAGATACGGTGTATTGTTCTATCAATACCACCATGAGCGGCGGTAGGTGAGTCATGACATTCTATCATGACTTCTTTCCGCAGGCTCTCCGGTACGACGAGTTGAGGCTCCTCGGAATCAGTATCAGGTACATACCGATACAGAACACCTTGATTCAGGAGATAACCTCTCTCAGACCAGCGATTTATATTAAGTTCATCCTTACCTTCAAGGTCTTGGATGATTTTTGCAACTTCCGGATCGGCTAACTGCGCATCACGGGTGGAGGTTGCATTCCAGCGCGGTACATCAACAACAACAGGACAGATAGCCGATTCAGATGCAGGACCATCTGATGTCACGGGACGGCTGAGCGTATCGGCAAGTACATTGACCTTACCTGGGGCATAGTCGATACGCAGGTCGAAAGATTGCAACTTCAAGGCCCAACGCACTAATCTGCCACTTGGGGACTTGAGAGTGAAGAGCCATTTCAAAGGTTGGTGATCTGTTATCACGTTAACCTGGTGACCATCGATGTAACCTCGGAATCGTTCTACTGCCCACACCACTGCGAGAGCCTCCCTCTCCGTGGTGGAATAATTCTGCTCGGCCGGAGTGAGCAGACGGCTGGCATATTCAATTGGATGTTCCTGATTCGGTGACTCCCCCTGGAGTAAGGCTGCGCCGAGTGCATAATTACTGGCGTCAGTCCGCAATACGAATGGTTTCGTATAATCCGCTTGAACAAGAATAGGGGCCGTGGTCAGGAGTTTCTTAAGAGTTTCAAAAGACTTACCTTGTTCCAAACTCCATACCCACGCCTGAGACTTTTTTGTTAAGCGAGTAAGTGGTTCAGCCACCTTGGCGAACTCTGGGATAAACTTGCGGAACCATGAGCAGGTTTGGAGAAAGGTGCGAAGTTGCTGCAGGTTTGTCGGTTCCTTCATTTCTATAACAGCACTTACCTTCTCTTGGTCTGGTGATATACCATCATGAGATATCACGTGCCCAAGGTATTTGAGTCGGTCTCTGGCAAACACACACTTCTCTCGGTTGGCTCGAAGCTTGAACACACGGAGACGCTCAAATACAGCACGCAGATCTGCTAGGTGGGACTCCAGGTCTTCCGAAATCACCAAAAGATCATCCAAATAACCTAAAATAGTCTTACCGCCAAGAGTAGACCCTGATCGGAAACGATCTATAAGCCTCTGAAACGTCGCTGGCGAATTCTTAAGGCCAAACGGCATACGTTTGAAGCGGTACATACCGAAAGGCGTGACGAACGCCGTTTTGTCACGATCGGCGGTACTCACCTGCCAGTAACCACTGCGAAGATCCAGGGAACTCATTACACAACCCTTCTTGGTCGACTGTAAGAGCTCGTCAATACGCGGCATGGGGTATGCATCCGTCTTAGTGACCGCGTTCAACTTTCGGTAATCGACACAAAACCTATACGTACCATTACGTTTTGGTACCAAGACACATGGTGCTGCCCAGGCGGATTCACATTCCTCGATCACGTCCTCCGCCAACATCTTGTCTAACTCGGCGCGCATGACCTCCTTCTTGGCAGGCGTAACGCGATACGGGGGCGAAGCAATAGGCGGATGGTCGCCGGTATCGATGTGATGTTCCGCAAATGGAGTCGGCTCTCCGACTATATCGAAAATATCTGAGTACTCACATAAAAGATTCTGCAAACCCCCACGCTCCTCCTCAGTCAACAGCGCGCCCTCATCTTCCCTCAGTAGGTTGAGAGAGGCGCAATCCACCACCTCACGAGAACTCTCCGTCAGTAGGGGGTGAACGAACTGAGGCCGATCAGCTGTATACCATGTCATGGAATCAAAATTCAAAACTAACTTAGATTTACTAATGAAATCTATCCCTAATAACGTTTCATTGTTTGACGCATCGGGAAACACAACAAATTCAACAGGAATACACAAAGACATACAATTCACATTAACACATGTTAACAATACAGTTTTCGTACGAATACTACCATCAGCCAATCTAATTGACATAGTCTGTGATTTAAATTTAACATTTAAACGTAACAATAATGCATATAGCGATGAACCCGCGATACTACGCCGGGCGGCAGTATCTATAAGCGCTGAACCACAATAACCTAAAATCTCAATATTTAAAATAGGGCGGTCTTGCGCGATGGTATTATTCGACGTACTACAAACATTAAAACAATCTTGTGTCGTAGTTATTGAATAAAATACATTACGTAAAGGTTGTGGTTCATTTGAACTATTAACATTACAACAACTGTTTACATTACAACTGTGAACATTACAATTTAAACTCGATACGTTATTTTTACATGTTGGACAATTTGTTCGTACATACCCTTTTTCACCACAACCATAACAAACAAGGCTAGACTTATTATTATAAGAAGACGATACTTTATAGTCTTTCTTTGGACACAAATCACGCGTATGACCTCGACCTTTGCAATACGCACAAAATAACTTTGTTTCACTCGCGGTATTATTTTTAGCGACACTTTGCACTTCGTTACACATATTATTACGTACGGATTGAACCTGCGAACGCGCGATCGACTGCTGAGTACCACTGAGCGACGGGGACGTCACACCGTTTCCCGCCAAATTGACGCACGGAGCGGCGGCGGCGGCGGCGGCGGCGCGCGGCGGCCGCGTACCGGCCTCCCGCACGTGCCGCTCGCGCGTCGTCCCCGCCGGCGCCGGCTGCGATGAAGTACTTGCACTGGAACTTTCCGTAATGGATTCTTCTATATCTCGGGCTTTGTCGATTAGCGACTCAATACTGCTAACCATACCTCGAGGTAATCGCTTGCGAATACGTTTATGTAATAATCCGTATATCATATCTATCTTAGCTTCTTCGGGTAATACGTAAGGAAACTTAGCAATCATGCCTCGTATACGTATGATGAAGGAGTCCGCGAGTTCTTCACTTTGTTCGTTAGCGAATATCTTCCGATATAGCTTATGAGCCGGACACGGAGTACCATACATACTTCGTAATCGTCTGACGGCTTCGGACCACGAGGACACTTCCGTCCGGATCCCTCTCCACCATACTGCAGCCTCACCATGGAGCAGCATCGGGAGACCACGAAGCGCAAGGTCATCGGTAACCATTGCACACTCTTTGTACATCTCGACGGAGTCGATGAAGGCTTCTACGACTTCCGGGTCACGGTTAGAACCATCGAAGCGTGCCGTACACTTGGACATGTTCCCTGTTTTGTTAGTCGACGACGGTGTCGGTGAGGGCGTCGGCGCGGAAAACCCACCTGCCGCGTGCGATGCCATGAGGGATTCGACGAGCTGCCGATTTGCTTCCGCCTGAGTCTTCGCGAAGGCGGTAAGAAATGAAGTCAGCTGGTCACCAGACATGAGCACTGGCGAAGGTCTGTTGGTATCTTCATCCGAGCTGGACTGCGCGTCAGCGTCACTTGCCTTTGTGTCCGTTCGTACTTTACGTGGAGGCATCTTCACTCTTTACGTAGGTACCAGAGAACAGGAACACAGGAACAAAGAAAGCGAAAACCGTTAACGGTCGACCGGCACAAACTTGTTTAAACTGGTTCGCGGCCGCGAGTTGGAGCGCCACTTATAACATTGAAGGTTGAAAGTACTTTATTTACTTTAACACACATGTTATTAAGATACATTAACACATAAAAGTTATAACATTTTCTTACACATTATCAAAATACAATTAACGGCGTACGCGCTGCTGCGCGACGCATAGGTAACTCTTAGCACGAAAAAAGAGTCATGGCCGACTGTTGCGGCCCGCGCCGCTGCTAGGGCGAGCGGGGTACGCGGTGCCGAGGCGGGGGGGACGGAGAAGGGGCCCACCCCGGGTTACGATTGAACGTCAAGTACAGCGCGTTACAATGGTTTATTAAATATGTCAGTTCAAATAGGGATAATAATTGTCAAATTTTGAATATCTTCCACAATAGTCGGTCGTAGCCAGGACAAATAGCTAGTAATAAATGAGATACTAACTTGGGTGTCGTTCCTGGCGACCAGTGGCTGATGTTTGCTTGCCAGCATCCTTAGTCTTTGGTTCTTCCGGAGCAGTCGGCTTCGGTTGTTCTGGAACTTTCACCGCAGGCTCTTTGGGATTCAACACTAAATGTTATAAATGACAAATAATGATGTGAGTATTTGAGCGTTGGGAAATTGATAATTTGATTCAAAAATCATCTATGATAGACATCAAATAATTATTGAAAACTATTACATATATGTATTCAATGAAAGAACAATTAAAATAAAATAAATACATATATCTTATTCTTATTACTAATGTTATTATCAAAACATTCAATTTACATTATTGTGATAAATGTAGACATGTAAATGTATTGACATTTAGAAATAATAACGAACTCGAAATATATTTCAATTTAATAGCTTTTTGATGGTTATAACACTTACCAGCTGTGGCAGTATTGAGAGGCGGGTAGAGACTTTGGCCCTCGTTGATTTGCACACGATTTTGGAACTCCTCAGGCAGGTTGAAACCAATGGGAGGGTTTGTTTCTGCGCCAGGAGCCTTAGCTTCAGAATCCATAAGATCTGTAAAAAAGTAAAAATTTCAAAGAAAATGGAACAAAAACAAACACTTCACATTTATACTATAAAGTGAAATTAAAAGTAAAATATCAATTTAATCTATTAATTATTTACGAAATAAAATACCTTTGTCATTATTGATAACAGTCCACTCATCAGTTTTGTCAGGGGAATCCTCTTTCTTCGACTGAGCTGCTGCATTCGAAGTTGAGGACACTTCTGAAGCCACACTTTGCTTATCAGCGTCAGACGCCTTCCTGTCCCCTTGGCCCATTTCCACATCAGTCTTTTCCTTTGCAGCAGATGTCGATGGCTGTTGCGGCATAAAAGCATTCAAGTTTCCACTCAAATACATGTTCAAAAGTTTTTGAATGTTATCCATGTTCAAATTATCGGGTGTGAAAGGGCATTGCGGTCCCCTGGCCGATGATGTTTGCTGAGCGTTTGCTGATGCGGAGGCGGAAGCAGATGCGCTAGCCTTTGAAGCTTCAGCCTGACTTTTAGGGGTTTCATTAGCGGCTGTCGGGGTTTCCTGGTTTGCAGTAGGTTCATGTTCAGTTTCAACCCCGACGTCCCCAGCTAGGTTCGCAAATTCGTTCATATAAGTGGCGAATGTTTCCAGCCAGCTGGTGCGTGGCCGGCGTTGGTGTTCGTCACGGGCCTGGCGGCGATGATGGCCGTGGTGGCCATGATGCTCCCGCCGCTTACTTTCACTCTCATGACGTTGCTTCTTGCAATGTTCCTCGTTGATTTGATTCAATGTTTTGAGGAAATGGCGCGATCGCTTCACTGCCGCCTTGATAACGGTGCGCTGTAAATTGTAATTTATGCATTTATCTGTGTCGCGTGTTTGAACACGTGAACCGGTTGGATGTGATCCTTTACTAATCGATTCGACATACGGAAAGTATGTAAAGTAATAATGTTAGGTATGCCAAAAGAATACATTTAATATTGTTATCGAAGTTAAGTATGTAAATTTTCCCTAGCACATTAATTGGATACAGAGGCCACTTGTCTCTCGAACGGATGGAAAATTTCCAGTTCGTTGCACTTATGTACACTTTAATGACTTTAATGACTGCGAATTTACAAGGATACCTAATAAAATAATATCTTTACCCATTTATTAAAAAAGGCTTATGCAATTAAATAGTGAACCTTCGAAATGGATGAAAACTTATTTATTTACGAATATTAAATGCGAACTTCTGTTTACTAATAATAAGGTACTTGTTTTAATTTCATATGCATTATTTGAAGGGACAAATATGTTGAAACTACGCACGGATTCCAAGGTGAACATGAACAAGTCTAGTCTACACTTGACTGATTTTGTTGAAAATATAATATGAATTTCACAGTGACTGATGTTGAGAAATAGTGGCGCAATATAGTGATACTTGCATGTCACCAAAATAGAAATGTTGATTTGAACTTTTATTAACCGACTTCAAAAAAAGGAGGAGGTTATCAATTCGGCCGGTATGTTTCTTTTTTTTTTTATCTATGTACACCTTAGATCATTACTTAATGATCTAAGATGTACACCGATTACTCCGAGGTTTCTGAACCGATTTACGTGATTCTTTTTTTGTTCGATGCGGGATGGTGTCGAATTGGTCCCATAAAAATTTTATTCGGATAGGCCCAGTAGTTTTTATTTTATGAGCATTTTTGTCTGTAGGTATTTGTAAATTTTGCAAGTGCAAGTTTGAAGTCGGTTGTTTTTAACGCAGTTATCACTTGTAGCAACTTAATATTGCATCATAAAACCCTTTTTTAACTAGATTGTAGAGCATTTTGCATAAATTGTAATGATACATTTATATTTCAACACATTTATGTTAATTTATTATAATCAGCAAGTCATGACCTCAGTATTTTCATTATTCGGCAAACAAAATAGGTATAATGTGATGAAATAATATCAAAAATCACACAAGACAAAGAAATTACGGACAGCATGGGAATGGGCAGGCCAACGACCTCGCTTTTGCGACACAAGTCGAAGCCTACAAACGAACGGCCATTTGTAGCACAAGTTGTAGTCAATAATTGATATAGTTTAAAAAACGAAAAAAAGCACGCTTTAACCGAACTAAACATGAAATTATTGTATTGTTACCGATCTTTGATAAGTGGACAAAGTTTAATTTAAATCTATCCGTTTCCAGTGGGTCAAAATCGAGTGTAAAGGAGTAGATTACATACAAACATACACTGGTGAAGTTAATAAAAGGATGTTAAAGAGAATTAAAACACTAACTGCATAAGAAGAGACACTATTCAATATTCAGCCAAGTGGCTTTCTGTTAGCGTAGCGTTCAATAGAATAGACTACGAATGTATGAGATTGACGTAAGCTGTAGATAAATGTATCTATATGGCAGGTACGACTATCAGAGCTCGCGTTTGGAGCACAAATCATAGACAAAAAGAATAAAACACTTACAGGTAGTGAGGGAACAGGTACTCGCACCATGCAATGCTCAGGGTGCAGGCCGGCGGACTCGCACTTGGAGCACAGGTCGTAGTCATCGCAGAAGGTGCACTTGTAGCGGAAACCCGTTATGGGAACATCGCAGCCGTCGCACACTACGCCAGAGTGAGGAATGTTGGGTCCAGTGGAAGCTAGATTAAAAACAATCTATGTAAAAGTTCATTTAAAACAAATTCTTGAAATTACTAGAACTTTATTAACGTTTAAGTAAAGTATGCAAAAAATAAATTACTTTTGTTAAAATTAATATATTTATGTTAGTACAGTTACAAGTCCTAACAAATTTATTGCAACTTTCGAAAATCATTGTACTAGAAACATCTTCCAACGTACAGTTCAATTATCAATGTTATAGGGCACTTTATCTATTACACAACAATACAAAGGATGGCATATATGTGACACAATTTTGTTTATTAAGAAAGTACTTACGTCCTGCATTATTATCAGTAACAGCAGTTATAACAATGTCACAATCGTCATTGTTATTATCCCCCTTGGTGTGCACATGGAGCCGCTTCAAATCATCTGACATTGACGTCAGAGCAATCATCAATTCATCGTCTGATGAAATTGTCACATCATCACCTTCTTCATCTATTTAATGAGAAAGCATTTTTGTTAACTTGCTCATGTTTGATTATTAACTAATAAGCTATAGATTGTTTTTTTTTATAAATAATAATTATAAAAACATTGTTATGTACATAAAAGTTTTAAAATAATGATTTTAATTTTTTTTTTTTTTTGATAAAAAAAATCCATTATTTAATATTTTTTTAAAGAAAGTACAAACCTTTCCAAGAGACAGTGAAGCTCTTTCCCTTAAGCTTAGGGTAGATATCTTGAAGCTTAGCACTCAAATACTGAAAGCTGGTTACAACACCTCTTTCAATCCCAAACCTTCTTACTTCTGGCTTCTCACTCCCATTCCAGAATGTATAAACTTTAAATTGAACCTCCATTCTTGTTTTCTGAGCTATAAATTAAGCTAAGTTAATACACAGATTACTAAGATACAAATCAAAAATGTTACCTATTGCATGTAATGACTATGACGCGATAGTTTTCAAAGAGGCCATTTTGTTGATACCACATAAGTAGGTACAGCCATTTTACTTTCTATTAGTCTAGATCGTATGTATTTGAAAACGTAGACAAATCGAAAAATACGAACTGTAATAACGCTCTAATTTTATTTTATAATAAACTTTTCAATTTCAAAACAATATTTATATGAATAAAAAAAATACATTTTAATAAATAAATGGAAAACATACCTATCTCGTCTAAATGTACACAAAATACAAAATCAATACAACACAACAAAACACAAGAGACAGCGCACCGCGTCAGCGAGAATAATATTATATATGGTGGGCTACGCTCAGCGCTCTGCGGTTATATACATACGATGAATGGTTTCAATTTTAATGATTCATCACTTACCGAACATTGGAGAAAAATATTACTCCGTTGTGCAATAGGAATCAGGTTTGTTTTTGTTGTTCAAAAACAAAATAGTCACGTCACGCAGTGACTAATGACTTGTGACAATGACAGCACTTTTTTTTTAATAATTTATTCATAACCATGGATACAAGTCCTTCAGTCGCAATCTTAAAGTAAATGACAGCACTCGCGTGTTGCTAGATGACTAAAAATTAATGCAATCTCAAATTGAGTTTTTTATAATCTCCCATTACGATGTGGAGGAAGGAAGGAAGGTAGAATTCCTCCATTGAAAATGGGAGGATCCTCGACCAGTTTACTCGACTGGACAGCCGTTAAGGCCCTGATGTATGTTTGACCACCAAAACTATATATGAGTTATAACAATTATTGTGCCATAACAAAAATCGTTCCACATGATAGCATTTCCTGTTGAAAGTAAATATAAATTTAAAGATCTGGAATGTTCTGCGAGCCCTTTTACACTATAACATAGTAAAGACAACAGAGACTCACATACTTTCGCATTTATAATTTTAGTAGTATAGTCGCGATTCCCGAATACACATACAACAAAATTTCAAAATCAATCAGAAAGTGAGAGTGAGAGAGAGAGTGTTGCTGGAGTAGGGCGTGAAGAGATAAAACAAGAGCGCAACGAAAGTAGTTTATAAAAATTTTTTACAGTTATTAACCGACTCAAAAAAAAACCGGCCAAGTGCGAGTCGGGCTCGCGCACAAAGGGTTCCGTAGCAGCAAATATAATAAATTACAGTTAAATCAACCTATCTCAAAAACTATAAGAGATACTTTGATCAAACCAAAAATCGTTGAAAGAGTTAATTAGCATGCATCACCTCTATTTTTTTTAGAATTTTATACCCCGTAGTTATAAAAATAGAGGGGGGGGACATACTTTTTACGACTTTGAGAGCTGATATCTCAAAAACCGTTCACTTTAAGAAAAATGTTTTTTAGAAAACTTTATATCATTTTAAAAGACCTTTCCATTGATACCCCACACGGGTATGTACATCGAAAAAAAAAATTTCATCCCTCAGTTACATGTATGGGGGGCCCCACCCCCAATTCTTTTTTTTACTATTTAGTGTCATATTTTTGTAGCGGTTCATACAACACATATTCCCATCAAATTTCATCACTGTAGTACTTATAGTTTCCGAGTAAATCGGCTGTGACAGACGGACAGACGGACAGACGGACAGACGGACATGACGAAACTATAAGGGTTCCGTTTTTGCCATTTTGGCTACGGAACCCTAAAAAGTGAAGGTTATCAATTCGGCCGGTATGTCTTTGTTAGTTTTTTAGGGTTCCGTAGCCAAAATGGCAAAAACGGAACCCTTATAGTTTCGTCATGTCCGTCTGTCCGTCTGTCCGTCTGTCACAGCCGATTTACTCGGAAACTATAAGTACTACAGTGATGAAATTTGATGGGAATATGTGTTGTATGAACCGCTACAAAAATATGACACTAAATAGTAAAAAAAAGAATTGGGGGTGGGGCCCCCCATACATGTAACTGAGGGATGAAATTTTTTTTTTCGATGTACATACCCGTGTGGGGTATCAATGGAAAGGTCTTTTAAAATGATATAAAGTTTTCTAAAAAACATTTTTCTTAAAGTGAACGGTTTTTGAGATATCAGCTCTCAAAGTCGTAAAAAGTATGTCCCCCCCCTCTATTTTTATAACTACGGGGTATAAAATTCTAAAAAAAATAGAGGTGATGCATGCTAATTAACTCTTTCAACGATTTTTGGTTTGATCAAAGTATCTCTTATAGTTTTTGAGATAGGTTGATTTAACTGTAATTTTGGTTAAGTTATTGTGCTTACACTGAAAACGATGGCTGAACCTTATAAGATAGATCAAATAAGTTTATTATATTTGCTGCTACGGAACCCTTTGTGCGCGAGCCCGACTCGCACTTGGCCGGTTTTTATAAATGTACACCGATTACTCCGAGGTTTCTGAACCGAGTTACGTGATTCTTTTTTGTGTTTGATGCGGAATGGTCTCGAATTGGTCCCATAAAATGTCAGTTAACTAAGTACATCGAAGATTTCAAATTAAAATATAATCCAATTATTCCATCAGTCGTCATAAGACTTATATTGAAATAAATAAGTACTATATAATTATAAATTATATTTTAACATCGTATTACGCAAAAAAATTTTAACACATCACATCACTAGCTCGCGACTATCTACGCGTTATCGTTTACTATGCAGTACATTGCTTCTTGTAAATTGCCAGCTGGCAGGTATAAACCGATCTATACTTGGCGCGATGATTCTAGATCGCTCGGCAAAAGTGGAGAGGGTATGCGCAGTGTTCAATTTTAAGGTCTCTATGTAGACATGTGGAGTGAGGAGCGGGTAGGTGTGCGCCGACGGCGACTCGTTATTGGTAGGTTTAAGGTTAGTCGTTCATCTATTCCCGCGCTTCGTTCACGCGTCTCGTGCCTCTTGAGTACTGTTGCGCACAGCTTGTATTATCGCGACTAATACCTAGAAGAAAAAATAAAAATGGTTAAAAATAAAATTTTAAAACGGCAAGCTAGAAAAATGGTTTACGACGTGAATTGTTACGTTAAAAAGAAACGAATGAAATGTAATAAATATAATAACTGTTTACTTTTGTTTTTTAATTTTTCTTAATTTACCTACTTGCAAGATAAATTACAAGTAAAAACTAGTGTTATCAACTTATCATAAACTAGCTTTTACCCGCGGCTTCGCCCGCTTTTATTAGCCTATACCCGTCTCCAGGGTCCCAACTTGCTCTGTATCAAAATTCATCAAAATCGGTTTTGCCATTTAGGCGTGAAGATATAACGGACAAACAAACTCACTTTCACTTTTATAATATTAGTATGTTAAGTTACTAAAGTTAAAAAATACGAAATAAGAAATGCTTAATAACACGCTAAGAATTTCCGTGCTCGATTGTACACATGCGCCGACTGCCCCCACTACTTTCCTCGAGCGATCTAGAATCATCGCGCCAAGTATATCAGATGTTGACAATAGTAAAGGCAATGTATAGCTAAACGTAATAAGAGGAACGGTCGACTGTGTCATTCGTATTACTTGTAAATATATGCCGTTTTTCCATAATTTAATTTTATTTATAAAAAAAAATACTTACCGGTGAAATGTTATTACTTATTACTTTACTAGTATAATTACAATTTGTGAAAGAATTTCCGCACTGGGAAATGCTGCAACACACCATGTTTACTCACACACGTGTCAGGAACAATTATACATCCTTCCTCTATGGTCAGGAACAACTGAAAAGCGACGAACGTCGAACGCACTGGTGGCGTAGTAGTCACCTGAGTGGGCAGTGGCGACAACACTGTTCGGCAGCACTGTGGGCAGCACTATTTAATTAATTTTTTCCTCAGAAGATGGCAGAACGTAAATTTTTTATGCAAAAAGTAAGGCAAAAAGAAAAGAATGGCTATAAAAATAACTACAATCATTTAATTTAGAACAAAATTCAATTGCTTTTATAAATATATTACAATCTATTTCTATTTGATGAAACGATTTTTATGTGCCAGCGGAAAATGAAACTTTTTCTCTCATATGTGTCAGTACCAGTGTTGCCGTTCTAGGAACGTTACCTCTTAAACTAGGGAATTTAGGAGAACGTTTGGGGGATAAACAAATTCAGGGTACACTTGAGGGTACATCTAGCTGCGTTTTGAAAATAGCAGAAAGTATCAAATCAGCCATACTGGTCAATTTGACACAGATTCTGAAAGAAGCGATGCAGTCAAATTATTTTTTTTTTGTTTTTAAAGTGAAACTTTTATTACCTACATCGTCTCAAACTTTTTGCTCTGTGTAGCACATGTCGCGTGACGGTCGAACCGTACGATAATTATCGTACAAATACGATAATTTTGTGCCTATTCACTCTTTTACCGTGGTTTCATAAAACCCCACACAACATTTTTTTTTTTCACTTTTAATTTTGGAAAAAGGCAACCCTGTCCAATTCGAGAATCGAGATATGACAGATCACCAAGAAGCTTATATCCTCTAATACACTGGAGATTGCACTATGACCATTAACTTGAAACAAGAAACTATGACATTCAATGACGTCAGTCATGTTTTTTGTCTCTTTCTGTCGAGTGACCACGCTGGTTTGTAAATTCAGGATTTTTCAAAATAGAAAAAACTAAAAATCATGGTCTATAAATAATAACGACATATATTTTTAACAGTATTTATATTATAATATTATGGTCATACTTTATAGGTAGGTACATACAATTTTAATTGGTATAGAATGATAGTTATAAATAATTTTTGGCTACAAAGCTTGGATATGAACCGATATATAGCATTAACATCCTTTGTAAATAGAGGAAAGTTGTGTTTTGCATCAGATGCTGTTTACCAAATTGTTAGCTACTCAGATCTTCTTTTTAAACGCGTTGCTTCGACGGGTCAATTTCAAGCCAGAATCATCAAAGAAAAACTGTTTATAGCAGCCTTGCACAAATTTCAGCTAACTTTACAAAGTTTATTTTTAAAAAGGTATTTTTTTCTGGGTCGTAATCCTCAGTAACCTTGATGGGCACATATATTTCTTTTTATTTTACTTTTTGGAAAGCTGAAATACGTAAAACAAAAAAATATGAGGTAAGTTAAAAAAGTATAAATTTCAATGTAAAAACGAACAATCTTATCATGTGTGTGTTTCACATGTGAGTGCAATACCGATGTCATGTGTTGTTTCATTACTAGTAACAATCTTTAAAATGGTGTTCTAAATTTTCATCATAATATTGTTATTAGTTATTACAATATATTCTCTTCGCTATCCATAAAAACTCGTCATCATGGTTACCTTACTTGTTAAATCTGTTTATTGAAAACTTGTTGAAAAATGATAAAATATTAGGGAAATAACAAATTTAACATGACTGCTTACTAAAATGATGCTAAATTAGACAATTTTTGCCATTGAAATGATTCTAAACAGGTAAATGCAGGAGTATTGAGGAATATTGTAAATAACGTAAATATACACTTGCCTGTGAAATTCTATGCCAGAATTTGGTGTCCAAACACTTCTGCAATTTTGCACAATACAATGCATTCTTTATATTCGGAAAATATTCATTAAATAAGCAACAATATTAACTTAAATATTCGAAGCGACGCAATTTTTTTGACACACATGCCATATTGACAAAGTGAGAGTTGCTACAATTTTATTATGGTGACTACCCATAATCAGGGAGTATCGCTTTTTAATAATTGGTTCAGATACTTAGTTTATTTAGCATAAATAATAATTGTCTCATCCAACAATGCTTCTGAATGACGTTGTTGGCAATTTATCAACAAACTCATGTACAAAAACTAACCTTTTGCACAGAATATTACAGCATACATAGTAGCCTTGGGAAAACTTCGTATTAACAATGGCAATACCAAGTTAGGTGTGAAAGTGATAAAAAACATGAACTGGGCAATATTTTCTTGTTACACGTCAATGTTCATACCGAAATCTCCAGTGTATTAGATATAAGCTTCTTGCAGATCACTGATCACAGGATCATAGAGGAAGGATGTATAACTGAGACACAGGATAAACAATAAAGATAAAGGTTATGTACCTACGTGGTTACCTACCGGTTAAATATGTAGATAAATACCTAGTTAATTCACCATTAAACAATAAACTCTTTGAGTTAATTGCTCCGAGGCCTTAAACCGTTTGTTTTCTGTTGGTTTTCTGAAATTTGAATTATTCGAATTCGTAATAATTCGGTTACGAATGCGTTGCGAACTTGCGAAGTTGTGAATTCTTTTAGTTTTGTTTCACTCGATTGTTATTTAATATGTTCTGTTTTGATAGCAACCTGTTGTTTGGGTTCTTTTAATTATTCAAGTTAAGTTTTGATTAGTACCTAGTTGAGTTTGTTGTTAATTTTAAAATGGCTTCTAGGAGGAAGGTGTATTGTGTTTTTGGATGTAGTGAAATGGGTAAGTTTTCTCAAAATTATTTATTTATAATGAACTGATGCTACCAGTACCTACGTATATTGTTTGTTTTGGTCATGGCCGCAGAACATCTTTGTTTGCATAACCATATATCACTATTTTACAAAAAATTATAAAAATTTTAAATATTTGAGTATTATATATTTAATAATACTTAAGTATATTTAAATATATAAAAATAATTAAATATGGAGATCACTTAACATTTATTGCGTATTTCTATACTGTAAAGGTTGTTTTTTTATGTATTCACAGGAGCATATATGCATCGTTTCCCTCACCCTACAAGACGACCGGAGTTGTTTACTACCTGGATGTCAATTGTAGGTGAACGACTAAAAGATCTTGAGCCTGACAAGATCTATAGAAACAAGAGAGTCTGTGATTACCATTTCAAGCCTGAGCACAAAGTTTCATGTCACCGATTACTAAATTTGTCTGTTCCATCAATTAACTTGAATGGTGAGTTTGAATATTACTGCTAATACTTTATTTATCAAATTAATCATTCTCTTAGGTAGAATTATTATATATAACACACACTATTTTTAATTAGGGAACTTATTTCTGCTGGTAAAACACTACTAAGCTTTTAGTAACAGAGTTCTCAGTGATAGACTAACTAGCTTAATGAGCACCAGTCAATGCTCTACCACTATTCTTTAGTTTCTTCAACCAGTTTTCATTCCAAAAAAGCTCAACTGCAAGCTTATTGAAAAAAAAAAGATACATTCTATAATTTTATCTTTCTTAATTTTTGACTTTGCTACTTATAATAATTACAGGTATATTTCCTTCTGTGAGTACAGCGGTTAACATGGAACATAACTATTCTCAGCCAAGGATGTGGCCTTGTGAGACAAGGGCAAATGAAGATATTGATGTCCCATTAAATCAACAATTTTTAGATAAAGGTATAATAATTATTGTTTACTTTCCACCCGCAGCTTCGCCCGCGCAGTCAAAGAAAAAAGCCCGCATAGTTCCCGTTCCCGTGGGTTTTCCAGGATAAAACCTATCCTATTTCCCGGGGTAAAAAGTAACCTTTGTCCTTTATGGGTATCAAAATATCTCTATACCAAATTTCATGCAAATTGGTTCAGTAGTTAAGGCGTGATTGAGTAACAGACAGACAGACAGTGTTACTTTCTTATTTATAATATTAGTTTGCTCTTTTTACCTAAATGGGCAGAAGCAATTATGTAATGGGGTGTTAATTATGGTATCATATCAAAATATAAGATACTTAAAATCTCATTCAAAATAAATTCCATACTTGTATTAATGAAGTGAAATAATAATGAACCCTTTTAATATAAGCATGATACTTTTTTGTGTGTGTTTTTTTACACTTATTCTTTTAACCTTTTCAAGGACTCCAAAATCAACTGGAACCTGGAATAAGCAACCAGCCTTCGACGTCCCAGAAGGCCATAAAAGGTGACACATTGTGCAAATGTTATTAATTTGTGAAATTTGGAAATGTTCTTTTTTGATTAAGGGCTGGTTTTTCATACCTCCGATAATTTTTTTTAAGACAACTTAATTTATGACAGTTTACAAAAGTAATGTTTAACGGCATGTTATGGATAAAATGGCGTCAATTGACACAATTTTATTTTTTATATTTATCTGGAGAGTGATAAATTGGTCCTAAGATACATCCAATTTGGGGGGTTATATGTTCAACATTTGTATTTATCTACAGTAAAGTGAGATAGGCACAGATCTAGATCTGTGGGGATAGGCAATAAACGGTGGCAGATGACAGACGTCGCGCTCTCTTGCTTTTGGACCGTCGGATCGGATGGACGTTCACCATTTTGCTTAGAAATATTTGTTAGGTAACATTTAACATTAAATTTTTATTGTTCTTTGGAAGTATTTTGTTTAAAAAAATAAGAAATAATCGTCTAAAAGCCTAATTACAGAAGTGGGATACCACCCGCATCTGTGTTGGTTCTCTAGACTGTTAGGGGAATTGTTTAAAAAAAAATTTTAGTGAAATCTTTTGAACTTGTGTTAGTTTATCGTATTGTCTAAAGAGGGTGGTAGCAAATCTCGAAAACGTGGACGTTCTTCTGATCCGGGTATGTTTGACTGCGTTGGAGGATAATTCTATGGGCCGCAATATAGGTGCAGCTAGCGCGGCATGCCAGGCCACGCCCTTGCGCTCGCACACGCCGCCGCGGCCGCCGCCACCGCAATTGCTTAGATTATCGAGTGACTCATCCAATACGGTGGCCGCCAGCGAAGCGACGCGCGCTGACCTGTTGGCGCCTAGCGAGACGTCGGCTACGGGGAGCGTGCCTGCATCGTTGCCGTCGAGCGCTGACGCCGTGTTGAGTGAAGTGTTGGATAAAATTACAACAATCAATGCTGTAAACCCGGTGAGATCCAACCATATTTGTATTTCTAGTTTTGACCCTGCTTTAAATGATTTTAATGTTTGGTGTGAGGAAGTGGATCATTTGTGCCGTATTAATCGTTGGGACGATCGCGAGTGCTTGGCACGTATAGGTAATTGCTTAAAGGGTGATGCACGTGTCTGGCTTAGTGAATGGTCTACTAATGAGCGTTCGTGGTCTATTTTTAAACGTGATTTCCAATCGTTGTGCCCGCGTAGAATAGATAGTGCTAACATCCTATTCGAAGTTATGAAGACAGATTCCGATCGTTATCCTACATATGCTGAGTATGCTAGAAGTTCACTGTTGCGATTACGCGTTGTCAAGGGTTTGAGTGAAGAATTAATAAGTGCAATAATTATTCGCGGTATAACCGACCCGCAGATTCGTGCGGCCGCTACGAACGCTAACTTGTTACCCTGTGACTTAGTTGGATTTTTGTCGATTTATATTAAACCGGCTCAGACCCCCGTTCGTAATAAACATATTGAGCCTCTAAAGTCTTTCGCGAAAAAGAGAACATTATAGTACATTATCTAAATGTTTTAAGTAAATGTAATGGTTTCGGTCACAAACAAAACGAATGCCCCAAACGCGTCAGATTAAATAATACGTTTGATAGAAATGAGTCATCGGGGTCGGTCATGTCGGTGCATGGGCTTAATACTAAGTGCTTAGTGTTTGGCACCGACTTCAAACCTATTTAATAAATAGCACATAAAAATAATATGTAGTAATTAATAATATCAAATCTTTTTTATTTCTTACTTTTCCGTTTTTGAAGTCGGTTGTTTTTAACGCAGTTATTTTTATTTAATACTTTTTAGTGTATTTTTCAACACGAATCAAACGAGCCCAAACTCGATAAAGTTGAGTCAATATATTACTGAGTTCCTATGGCCACCTTCCGATTCCATCATCAGATCAGCTCCATGTCATGATAATGTTTCATCGCTATCCAATTTACATTCGTATACAAAATTTCAGCTCAATCGGTTACCGGGAAGTGAATCAAAGTTACTTGCTACATTGAAATTAAGTCATCGAGTACAGACAAAAATGCTCATAAAATAAAAACTACTAGGCCTAGCCGAATAAAATTTTTATGGGACCAATTCGACACCATTCCGCATCGAACAAAAAAAGAATCACGTAAATCGGTTCAGAAACCTCGGAGTAATCGGTGTACATACATAAAAAAAAAAAAAAAAAAAAAAATACCGGCCGAATTGATAACCTCCTCCTTTTTTTTGAAGTCGGTTAATGAGTCATCGGGGTCAGTTTCTAATCGAGTTACGAGTAAAGTTACGAGTCGTGGGACAAATCGCTACTCCATTTGATACCGTGCATACAGATGTTTTAGGTCCCCTTCCCGACTCGAACGGTTATAAGTTCGTTATCTTGATTGTAGACGCGTTTTCAAAGTATTGTTTACTGTATCCAATTTTTCGACAAGATGCAAATGAGTTAAAGCGTGTTTTCGAGAACGCCATATCATTATTTGGCATTCCTCGATTAGCTGTAGCGGATCGAGGTAGAATGTATGAGAATTGAGAGCACTTCGTTTACTAGTTTGTTTAGAGACCAATTCTGTGAAATACCTACATTTTATAACTGCAGAAATGCATCAACGTAATGGGCAGGTTGAGCGGTATTGCCGCACAGTTATGAATATGATTCGCGTAGAAACGAACTATCGTCAGGAAAGTTGGTCCGCTATTCTTTGGAAACTACAGCTCAACCTGAACATTACGAAACAAAAATCGACTGAATGTTCACCTTTAAATTTGTTAATTGGCAGCGATGGTGTTACGCCTGTCATCCGATCCGTGGTCCGCGACATTGCATCGGAAGCCACCAGTCCGAACCGAGAATCATTGCGAGAACTTGCTCGACAGCGCGCTAGTGAGCTGCTTGAAGACAACCATAAAGGTTACAAGCTTCCTCCTAAGTATTGTTTCATTTGTAAAATTCATCTTTAATAAAGATTTTATTTTCTTTATAGGTCGCACAAAATATTGGGATGAATACTTAGTAAAACAACATAAAAAGTCCCAAATTGAACATAAAAAATTGAAGTTAAAGAAAACTATGGCTAAAGAGAGAAGTTTTAAAGCACGTCTTGCCAATGCTGAAAAATTAGTTGCTGGTCAGGCATTCCATAAAGTCACAGCAAAAATGTCAGAAGCTGGAAAAAATTTTACTGGACTACAATTTAAACAAGCTCTGAAAAAACCTTAAGGAAGACGTTATACCACTGAAGAAAAAGTGTTGGCCTTGACTTTATATTTTAAAAGAAGCCCTAAATTATACACACTTATGTACAATTAATATTTTACACTGCCATCTTCAAAATCATTCCGAAACCTGCTGGCTCTAATAAAAATGTCTCCAGGGATTAATAAAATCATTTTTGACAAATTAAAAGACTCTGTCAGAGGAATGAATGAGGATGACCGCCTATGCACACTCATCTTTGATTAGATGTCGCTCACACCGAACATCCAATATGATGCAGCAAATGATCAACTGCAAGGCTTCATAAGTCATAGTAGCAAAATGAAAATCGCTAATCATGTTTTAGTGTTTATTGATCAAGGGCATCAAAATGAACTATAAACAACCAGTTGCTTACTTTTTTACCCAAAGGCCCAAAGCCTGCAGAAGTTAGAATTAAAAAATATTATCAAAGATGTGGTCAGGCATGTGCACTCAACAGGCTTAAAAATATTGTGTTTGGTCTGTGACCAAGGAGCCACTAATGTCAGTGAATTAAGTAGCTTAGTACAGGATACAAAGGATAAATATTTAAGAAATGGAAAAGAATGGCGTTATGATATGTATGAATGTGATTCAAAACAAATAATTCCATTATTTGATGTGCCACATTTAATTAAAGGATTAAGAAATAATCTTTTAACAAAAGACATGCAGTACATCGATTTTGAGGATGGGAATAAAAAAAAAAGTGATAAAATGCACACTTCCAGATGTTATATGAAGCAGACAAAAGTTATGGAGAGCTAAGGTACTTAAGTTTTTGCAGTCTAATTTAAACTCTTTTTATAAAATACATTTAGATTTTCCTTTTATCATAGATACTGGAATTGTATGTATAATAATTATCACCTTTTTTACTTTTCAGGTATCTTCACAAAATCACTGAAGAGCATATACTGCCAGAAAAAAAAAGAGTCAAAATGGCTACACAAATATTCAGCCATAGTGTGGCGGTTGCTATAAAACACTTAACAGACAGAAAAAATTTACCAGATGAGTGCCGGCAACTTATACCAGTAGTTATACGGGAAGCTTTAATATAATTAATGGAAAAATTTATAGAGGTGGAGTGAAAAAAAATTCACCCCTCCGTAAGTTATGGCAAGACAGTATAAGATTTTTAAAAAATGGTAAATATATGGTTAACAAAAAAGACGGTAACAAAATACGCATTGTTGAATCATCTGCGCCATCTATAACTAATTTTATAAAGACAATCGAGGGTATGCAACAATTATGGAAAATATTAAGCAACAAGTATTCTTTTGACTCCATGCTAACAAGGAACTTCAATCAGGACCCTATTGAAAATTTCTTCGGAAATATAAGAAGTTCAAGCGTAAGAAATACATCTCCAAACTGTAGGGCATGTGAAAGTGCCTTTAAAACAATTTTACTTAATAATCTCATGTTATAAACGCGAATTGCGAAGAAGATTTTAATAAGTGCCTACAAAATTTAGACTTTTTTTTTAATAAAGGAAAAAGATAGTTTGGAGAGAAATCCTAGCAAGAAAATAAACACGCATGAAATTGAAATAGAAGAAAATTTTTACAATGCTCTCTGCTCATTGAATGTTGATCATTCTTCAGATCATCAAGAACGCAGTTATGTATGTGGATGGGTTCTAAGAAAATGTTTGAGCAAAAAAATAAAAAAATGCAAATGTAGAAGTTCCTTGTTATCTAATAAGGAAGATATAGGTAATGAATACTTAAAAGCTAAAGAATTTAATATAAAAAAACAATGGCTTTGCTATCCTTCAAAAAAAAATTTCAAATACATTTAAGTAATGAACTTCAAGAGTTAATAGCAATGTATTTGAAAACGAATAAAAAAAAATAAAAATATAAAAGCACAACTTAAAATGTTTATTGATACTTTTATTGTATTTTCACATGATTGTGATACCCATGAAAATGATTTTAAACGTTATTTTATTGAAATCACAATAAATATACTTTTATATACTTAGCTGGTGCAGATCAATGAATCGTATTTTGTCAGGAAAATTAACATAATATTATGTAGAAAACGACGATCCTTTGAAGCAGTGTGTTCAAGCATATTATAATAAACACAAACATATCAAATAAAACAGCGGCAAGTTGCGCTAATGTAATGCATGTACCAAATACATACATAAATTATCTTAATCTTAATGAATAAACTCCCAATTAATTTAAAAGCGTTTTTCTTTGCCTGGCCCAATTATCTTTAGATTTTCAAATGTGTCAAGTGATTTGTTTTGTTGTTATCTTTTTTATCACCTGGAAATGTTTAGCTTAAAGTCCAGCTACCAATTTATTACGCAACTATATTTTTTTATACATATTACATATTATGCATTGTGTAATTTTGGATTGGGTTTACGCATACAATAGGCATGACGAAAGATTTTGAAATCCTCTTCCATAATGTGTGTATACGTTTACTATACAAGAAAAACCCTTATTTCGGTAATATACTTAAATTTAACGAAGATAAAAGCCATTTTTCAAAAAATATTTATCAACTGTGCCAAAACAGCTCGGAGGTGTCATGGCGTAAGCGTGACGTCACTCTTTAGTAAATACGTAATTATTTGTATGCATTGCGAAGAAAATTAAAAAATATTTATTTAATATGTGTTATAGAAACGAATTTATAAGTGGTGTGCAGTATTGCAGTGTGAATCCACATTAAAATAATGCTCAAAAATGTGTTAGTAATTATTTCAAGCGAGAAAATAATAAGAAATGATTGCATAAAGTTGGTGCGGAGAACCCCGAAACCACGTATTCGTGAATTCGCAATTATATTTCTGTTCTGAGTCGATAAAGCATACGTGAAACAATAGAAAATAAATAAAAATGCGTATTCTCAACATATTCATAACAACAAAATACATGTGACTGACGTGAGTTGTTTACTTAAGCGTGACGTCACGCGTGTTTTAGTCAAGATGGCCAACTGCAGAATTTCAATGTTTTATTTTATTGATAATCTCATTAATCTTAGTGTTTTTAAGATTTTTAAGTCACTATATTGAATTTATTTATTAAGTATACATTTTCCCTTAAAAACACTAATAGGATCATTTATGGATACTGTCGTCATGCCTATTGTGCAATTATTGTACGCGCCAGAACAGACAATAATACAGTTGTGATAAAGGTAACGCAATGTAAATTATTATCAGAATAGCTGTAGCGACGTAGCAATAATACCTATAGGCTATAGGTACCTATATAGATATACGTATAGGTATCTATAGCACTTTCAATGCACCCGCCATGCGCTTGGGGCGCTAGTGTTCATGGGTTTTCGTTTTATCACGCAAGATGGCTCGCTTTCCCTTATATATAGTTACTATACTCTTTGGTCTCCCGAGACTTGCAGGATACTTGAATCGCCTGTGCGTATCGTAATGGGAGAAGGACCTTATATCTGTGGGTTATGAGTTATGACATGCATAAAATTAGGGTGCCGCGGCCGCACCAGAAAACAGAGACAGACTAAAAAAATATTTAAAGGGGCTTCCATACAACAAACCCAAACAAACCTGATTTTTTGCTAGATGTGGCGATAACGACAACACACTATGTACCTACACGTATATGCTTCAAATATTCACACAATATATAGTTATATACCTATTCACTTTAAAATAATTATTAAGTGAAAATAAAACAAATATTTAAGGTATACACGTGATTTTTACACATTATTTATACCAAAAATAATGGTTTTAGTTTCTTTAGATAATAAATTCCTACAATAATATTGTGAATTGCGAAATAATATTAAAATTTAGCCAAGTTATTTCTGCTCTCAGGCCATGGCTTCCCCAAAAAATTCTCATAGGAATATCACCAGGATAAAGAACTCATTAAAAGGGGGCAAATAAGGTTTTTTTTTACATTTATTTTCAGTATATGGGTACAATATAAGGGGTAATAAAATAGCAAAATATATAACTGAAATTATTTATTAATAATTATACTTGACCAACGAAATAATAACTCTAATTGCATTATAGAAACAATAACACTTAAATAGGCTAATAATTGCTATAATATATTAGGTTCTACATAATGTTGGAATAAACTTAATCCTTATGTTCTTTATCCGCAGTTGTAACCGCATTAGATATATAATTACTAACGTCAGAAGCAAACTTAGCAGGGCCACCAAGCTGAACAGTTTCTGGTATAGACAATTCCTCATTTAGTTTCTTGGCTAAGAAATATATTTCAGCAAGAGCTATAACCAGTGCACACATGACACCAAGTAACAATCGGAATCCAAAATCTAAATTTCCAACCATCCATTCAACGCCTCGGAATCCAAAGAGAAATCCAGCAAATATTGAGAGTAAAAATTGACCGATGGCAATTAAGTGCCGGTTTAGCTGTTTCACTGAAAATAATTATAGAATTAGTGTAATGTTAAACATATTAGGTAGGAAAGTGATTGCAAAAAGTAAAGCTAGTCAGTATTTAATTTGATTATAAATCTACACTAATATTATAAAGAGGAAAACTTTGTTTGTTTGATTGTAATGAATAGGCTCATAAACTAGTGGAACGATTTTAAAAATTCTTTCACCATTCGAAAGCTACATTATCCACGAGTAATATAGGCTATATATTATCACGCTAAAACCAACAGGAGCGGAGCCACGCGGGTGAAACCGCGCGGCACAGCTAGTAAAATATAAAATCATAATTGAATTATTAGTGTGTCAGTGAATAACTCTTGATAGAATGGTTTCAACATTTATTCCTATGTTTAAAATGGAATTGTGTCATATAATCTTCAAAATAAAATACTCACTTTGATATGAAATACTATCTTCCGGAAATCTTATTCTTACATTATCAACACCTTTAGTCATTTTTCTATATTCACGAGCCTCTTGCTGCGCTCTCAATTTCACACACCTTGCTTCTAGATCAGGATTTCTTTTTAGAATTTGATTATCAGGCATTTTGATATCAGCACCTTCTAATAGCTCATGCAAATATGGAATATCTTCTCCCTTCTGCCTTTTACCTTTCATGTAAACATAAAGCCAGTCTAAGTCAGAAGTAATAAGGAATTTCTTATTTTCTTCTTTAAGTACTTCTTTCTCAGGCTTAACTTGGGACTCCTCCTTGTCACTAGCATCTTCAGAATCTTCAACATCATTGTCACCTTTTGAGTCCTTATTTGAATCTTCTACCATATTATCATCATTTTCCTTAGTTTTTAATTCAGATTCAGGACTATCTTCTTCTGGATTTAATTTACCCATGGCCTCTTTAACTTTTTTTAAATGTTCATAATCTTTGTCTGTTAGCTGAATAGTTGTTGTATCAACATTTTCAATGTAAGTAACGGTACATTTATTTTCATCATTAATTAAATGAACAATATTTGAAGGAACTTCTTTTGTCACAGGAATTGTTTTTAAAAAATTAACAAATGATTTAGTGGGATATATTCTGAGGTGTGTATCAACAAGAGAGCCCTTAAGATCCATGGCTTATTTATTAGTAATGTTAAGTTTATGATTTAAATCAGCGTATAAATCTCTTAGCTCTTCTTCTTTTTCTTCAAATGTATTATCAATTCGTTGACACTTAAAGTTCATATCATCAATGAACTGATCCCATTCTTTTTGTCGTTTTTCTTTATTTTCAAGTCGCTTTTTAGCACACTCCTAAAATGTTAAAATTGATTAAGTAGGTATATCACCTCAATAAAAAAGGAAAAATGTATCAATATTTTATGTAATAAACATGATTTATTATGTTTATATATTACCTGTTGTATTACAAGATACTCCTTTTCAACTTCCTCAGTCAGTGTTAAAGCTTGTTGTAACTTTTCACTAAGTACAGGCAAAGCTGCTTTTGAACTTCTTTGAATTTTATCCAATTGGGTATCTTTGATATCTGTTATATTTTCTAGAATATTGAAAAGATTTTCAACTTCTCTGTCACCACGTTTCTCCTAAAAACATTATATTTATTACAAAGACAAAACAATGAATTGATACAGGAAAATGTCATACAATAAATCAAAGACTTGACATTGAAATTTGTAAGTGAATATATTTTCCTTTCTCGTAATTACTGTAATATTGGAACAATTTGTTCGAGTTTGTGTAACTGTGTCATACCTCAAATTCTTTTAACATAAACTTTATCTCTCCATTTAGGAACGGCCTATGGTCGAATAATCGAGTCCAAATTTCTCCGATTTCTAGAATGTTAGAAAAAATAATCAGTGCTGAAACTATTACAGTTGGAAATCATATTTCTTAATGGAGTCTAATATTTTGATTTTAGGAAGAAATTCATTGAACGCTTTATGAAAAAATCTAAAATTATTGATAAACTTTACCTCGTGACAACTCCGTCATTATGTTTTTTGACAGGTACGTTTTGACATTAACAGCAATGTTGTCATTTCAGTGTTTGTGATTTCACATGTATAATTTATATTTTCCCCTTTTGGTTCGTTCATGTGGGGATAGCTGATGGATGGGAATCTACCCCCTTTGGATGCAGTTTTGTGTTTATATTACTCAATGCATTACACAACAAAGGAATATGATATAAGATCCTTCAAAATATTTATTAATACATATTTTATTATACTACGAGTTATTTACTGTTAAGATATACTCTAAGTACATGAAGTAATTAATGCATTTATTGGTGAATATAGATTACATAATTATTACAAAATCTTCAATTTAGCAGTTTTCAAAATTCGTAGAAAATCCCTAATATAAGCGAAGATGATTTTAACTGGTAAACTTAGTCATGTGCTTTTCACACACACAAGTACCATAGACATTAAATGTGTCATTTTGTTTTTGAAGGATTGATAATTCCAATAAAACAGCTCAATTGCTCACGCTAATTCATTCTTTCGTGTGTTTATGGTTTAAAATTATATTTTTGCTTAGGTGTATTGAAATGTGATTGAAATAGATTTTATTTTTCTTTAGATCTCAATTTAAATAAATGATTTAAAGTAAATATTATTAGAGGTCTAAACATATCAATTTTTACATCTATTGTAATATCAAATATGTATGTATGCCAAGCACCTTCTGAGCACATAGTGCCCTTACGCACTAGCGGTTAACCGCGGGGGCGGCTAACCGCGCGGTTAGCGGCTTTCCCATTTTAAATATGCAACCGCTTATGATTGTACGCACTAATCATAAAAGCGGTTGCATATTAAAATGGGAAAGCGGCTAACCTCGCGGTTAGCCGCCCCCGCGGTTAACCGCTAGTGCCGTAAGGGCACATAGGTACCTAATAAAACGAAAACGTTATGATCACGTTATGATTTATAGTATTATAATCCTGTAATATTTTGAATGTCCATTATTAATCCAAAAGCGCAACTCAGATTAAGATATTATAGGTAATAAATTATTAATCGTAACGTGATCGTATCAATATATTTTGATGTCTGGTATTTCATTCAATGTCAAGTCACAACTCGCAACTCACTATAAAATTATAAATCGTTCAATGATCAATCAGTTTGTTCGTTCCTGTTGTCGAGCGCGGGTGTGTTTGTTTGATATTTCAAATGCGAAATTGTTTTTAAAATCGCAAGTGCTTTGAATAAGTGTCCATAATGTGTTCAAATATTCTTGATTTTGAAAATGTTGAAAATTCTTTACTCTGATTGGAACGAATTTTGGTACGGATGTGTTTTACGTGACTAGGTTTGTGTGTAGTTTTCAACTGATTGTTCATTGTGGTCAACATGCCGGGTCTTATTGGCATTGGCGAATTTATCGAGGAAACAAGAGAGGATTATAATTCGCCCACAACTTCTACTTTTGTTTCCCGTATACCACAATGTCGACAAACCATCAACGCTTTGGAAGAGGTATGATATCCGCTTTAACATTTGAATATACGCATCAATATATTATCTTGTTTTAACTAAATATTTACGTATTTCTATACGAACTTTAACTAGTATAGTATCGTAGTGTAATACTATTAAGATCGGCTAACATTTGAATATTTTCCTGAGCTTACTCTTCCTCATAGCTATTCAAATAATATACCTAAAACGTTTAAATTATTATTTAATTACATCCTTGATAAACATACAGATATATAATATATGCAGCTTGTGTAGGCTAAATAAATTACTTTTCCTCCCTTTGTCAGAACATTTTAATTGTTTCTTTCAATTAATTTTAAATATATTTTATTACATACTGTTTCTAAACTAATATTATAATAAAATCTCATTCTAGTTTAATGAATTAATAATTAAAAGACATTTGTGTTTATTATTTATTATGTAAGAATTATCTAATAATATTACATTTTAATACAACAGTTTATATTAGGTACAGTTAAATCACATATTATTTTGTATTCAAAAGATGAATAATGTGTATTCATATGAATAAAATCATTAGAAATAATGCTACATAAGTAGTATATACATTTCTAGAAAAATATATCCTGTATTATCAGCATTCCTCCAGGTTACAATTTTGTTCTGTTTGCTATTTATTCTGCCTATACGTATTTATTTACTAGCTGCTCCGCGCGGTTTCACCCCCGTGACTCCACTTCTGTTGGTTGTAGCATGATGATATATAGCCTATAGCCTTCCTCCATAAATGAGCTATCTAACACCAAAAGAATTTTTCAAATCGGACCAGGAGTTCCCGAGAATAGCGTGTTCAAACAAACAGACTGACTCCTCAGTTTTATAATATTAGTATAGATTTTAATGTTTTAACTATGCTCAAATTCAAACAAACTCAAACAGTCACAAACATTAAATAAACAGGTAGTAAGGGTATCGTTAGGTAATAATACAAAAAACATATTAAAAAAATATACCTATTTAAACAAAATAAACAGTATTGTGTAAATAACTTTTATATTTTTAGGGACCATCCATTAAAAAAATAGGAAATATTAAAACAATTGCATGAGTCAATTCATCACATTTCTCAACAATATATTTCCATTAATTTTTCCTGACCTTTATAATAAAAATTTTAAACCTGTTTTGCAAAAAGTATTAACTAGTTTTGTTGAATATTTGAGAATTTGAACAAATTGTGCTACACAGTTAGATTGAAAAATATAATTTATAAAATACAGAATAATGATAAGACAATATGTATTGTAAAATTTAAGATCATGTGAAAGTATTGTGTTTATTTATAAGCAGCAATAACCTGACTTATGTCTTTTACTTTCTCTTTTTTATAAAATTATTTTCTCAACTCTTCAATGTTGAATATGACTCCAATGTAGCTTTTTAAACTCATATAATTCATCCTCTTATAGATTACTAAAATTTGAATTGACTGTTTTGACTGCAAATCATCTTATGTTCAACTGTGGAGACATATATGAAATTGTGGTCTGATAACGCACATGAACTATATGTATGTATAAAATAGATAAACCTATATGGTGAAACCCGTATTATAGGAGGCCCATGTCCCTGCAGTGGGAGTATGTATGGGCTGATGATGATGATGATATTGTGAAACTCCCAAATATACCTTTAATAATTTAATTTATTATGTTTAAAGTGTCGTAACAGAATACTCTAGAGTATTTTTTGTTGAATTTAAATGTTTATTGTAAAGAAAATGACTAGTTACTAAGTTATCCACAGCCTGATTCTGCATTTATTACATTATGACCTTAAACAATTCGATTGCTTGAAATAATTTAAATATTTAACGAAATTCAAATACATCGAGACCTACTCAATTGAGACCTACTCTTAGATACCTTTTTAAATAATAACAATCAACTTTTGCTCATAAAATTCTGCATGTTATATTCATGATTTTTACGAATTGAAGTACCTACCTAGCTGTATATTACAGCAGAAGTGATTAACTATTGCAACCTTGTGAATCTAGGTCTGTAAAAAACTAATCACCTCACCATCAGCAGGCTACATGTAAAAACTAAATACATGATAGTTAGTACTAAACTACATAAATAATTTAAAAATGTATTCTCATTAGTTAATATTTCTGAACATCATTAGTGCAAGTCGAAACTCGATAGTCAAGACTCGAGAGTTTACGCGCCTTTGTTTAGTCGAATGACTTGTACCGACTATCCTATTATGATGATGCTCGTAGGAATTTAATGGTACTTATCGACATGTGATACGTTCAGCTCGTACAAAGAGTGCAACCAGAATACTCGACATCGCCTCGGGTTACAAGGTCAACGGCTTTCGCTATCAAATTAATATATTCCGACATACTCGTTTATGTTGTGTTTTCATTTACTTTCCACTCGGTTTGATAAAACTCTTTGCTTTCGACCACTGCAACCTGTTATTTTGATGATAAATAATAATTGCTGGTGGCATCACAAAATAGCTCATACCTTTATGCACAGTGTGCATTTAATAGAATAGTAAAAAAAACATAACGTAATGTTAGTAAATAATATCCAATAATGAAGCGACTCTATATAACTAAATCAACTTAAAACGTAACAACAGTAAATACAACTTATCAAGCATAATATAAAAAATCTTCGCATGAGTCAAATGCCAAGATCAAGTGCGAATAAAAGTTCGGTAATTGCATTGAAATGAGTCATAGTCGTGAGAGGAGGACGATGTGTAACTCTTGTTCCTACACAGTTCAGTTACAAAACATTATTATTACGTACACAATACAAATAGTTTTTAATACAATATGCCATTAATAATAATGATAATTATGGTGATTATAATATTGTGTATTTGCGTTTATATCAGTAAACTGTGTCGTTAAATCTTGAGTAACCCATTGTTTTGTTTCGTGAAAAAACTTCCGCGTGTGCAGCATGTCAATTGTCATTGTTTATATTTTTTCTTGTAAATAATTGTGAGGAATGTAAACATAAATAGCATTTTATTAAAGGCTTCAAAAATATATCAGAATTAATTTAAAGACTCGATGATCTAATTTCGAGCTCTGAATATTTTTAATCGTCATTTCCTAGATATAAAATGCAAATTAAACAACGAATAACTCACTCAATATTGTATTAAGTACGCAATCTCTATTTTAAAATATTTTAACATGCATTCCTTTTAAATATCAGCTTTTATTTACTTAATGATCTAAGGCTTTTATATTTTCTTTTGCATTTTAATAATTGTCCACTACATCCTTTTCGTTACGGATAATAATATGTAGTAGTAAATCGGTTGCAATTGAAGTACAATTAGCTATTTCATGGTTAAACGCACACATACGTGACTTCAAACGGGGCAATATTTTTATTTATTTTATATTTCAATTTTCAGTTGATAATAAATAATAATTATTGTAAGTTATAACGCTTTTATCGCGAGAGCCAAGTGCGTCTCTACCATTTATCCAGATGATTCATAAAACAACACACGTAAGTTAATATAATTATTATGGTCTAAAAATCATAGTATCATTTTACAACTCTTTTATGGTACTCTCGACGACTTAATAACAATGAGACGCGCTGTTTATTTGTTGTTTACAATTATATGCCATTGTGTATTATAGCGATCGCTACATTATTGTTGTCTTTACTCGATGTGCAAAGAATGTGCGTCTTCTTGACCCAATTGTAAGCAGTCGACTGCCTAATAAGGGTGCGGCTTGCGTAAACCTGTAGAACTAGGAAAGCCGTGAAGGAACAAAAAATAATATAAACAGCTTGATACGTTACAGAGAATGCTTGTGAGTGTGACACAATTTATAATGCGATTTTAATTGGCCCGCGACAGCGACAGCTTTGCCTTTTAATATTTTTATTTTTTACTGATCTTTAGATGGGTTTTTACTTTTTATTATATTAATTCTCTCGTCATATCAGATATTAAAGGATAGAGATGCAGTTTTATAAAACATATTTCAGTTATTTGATAAAATTTTAGTGTAATTCAAGAGTAATTATACTTTTGGAGAATTGTTTTTAACCGACTTCAAAAAAAAGGAGGAGGTTATCAATTCGGCCGGTATATTTTTTTTTTTTTTTATGTATGTACACCGATTACTGCGAGGTTTCTGAACCGATTTACGTGATTCTTTTTTTGTTCGATGCGGGATGGTGTCGAATTGGTCCCATAAAAATTTTATTTGGATAGGCCCAGTAGTTTTTATTTTATGAGCATTTTTGTCTGTAGGTATTTGTAAATTTTGCAAGTGCAAGTTTGAAGTCGGTTGTTTTTAACGCAGTTATCACTTGTTTCAAACCAACGATCGGTAAATTATTTTGGGTGTGTTTAGTAAAAACAGTTTATGGTACTTAAATAAATGTATTTATAACTACTAAATATATATAAACAGAATACCGTCGGCAATTTGTGTTAACCTAATAACTAATTTATCAACTTTCTCTACCATGCTCATTTTTAGCCACTCTCAAACTAAAAGCGTCGGATATTCTCAAAGGCACGTATCGTTAAAAGGGCAGTGTTTATTATTAAGTAAGTGGAGCTGGAAATAAAGTGAGTTTTATTTAAGTTTGGTCCTGGTTGCTCAATTTCGAGGGGTACTGATTAATTGCCGGCTGGTGCGGCAGATGTTTGTTGCGCATCGGAATTGAATGGCTCGTGGGTCCTATTGTGAACTCTTTATATCACAGGCATTGATAAAAAACAAGGTCAAGTCATGATGGTTGGAGTGTGCAGCAGCGCGCATATGTATTTGAATATAAATTGCTTTACAGTTGGAAATATAACTATGTACTAAGATAATCAGGTCAAAATCTAGGTCCTATAACTAAGTACTCTTATTGTTTTTAACTTTCAAACAAATCTATTGGTTGCAGACTCTGGATTTCGATCGAGACGGCCTAGCGAAACTCAAAAAGGCGATAAAGGCGATCCACAATTCTGGAAATGGTAAGTTATTTTACCTTAACAATGAGCTTTTAATTACCTAGTTAAGTAGGAGCATGAGACAATGAATGTTAATGATTTTTACAGTAATTTAACTGGGATCGGATATTTAATTGAATGCAGGGCGCACTTAACTTCATGATACTGGTAAAAATGTTTTTCAATATTATTTTTATTATCATTAAATATGGTGAAGAATAATAGACATGAGATATTTCGGTCGCGCGTGGTATTCCAAACATAAAGAACATCCGTGTCGCCAACGAGACGTGTCGGTAGGAATTCCTTTGGTCTAAAACTATATGCTATAGTTATCGAGATGTTTAAGCTCCGTTCCATGGACGACACGATATTGCACCAAAATAGTTTCGGAAGTATCTCGGCTGCTTAAAATAGCCCAGACACTAGTTCGGCATTTGAATACTCTCTCTATTGATTTCCTTTTGGGTGATTTATCTTTCTGCTCAGTTGCTATGTGCTTTTTAACCGATTTCTTTGTGTACAATTTAGATTGTAGTCGTAAATTGAAGATGAGGGAGGGTTTATGTGGTCAGACATTAGATTTGATAGATGGGTCGGTCCATAGGGACATTCACGGTTAATTCATTGACCCTAACATCTAAACTTTGTAGTTTGTACCGCAATACAGACGGTATGTTTGAACTTAGTAATTAGTATGTAGAAACATAATATTACAAAACTTTATATAGATACTGTGCTTAATACCGTACCTACCCGGTACCTTGATACCGTACGACATCTTATCTAAAAGACGAACAAAGAACGGATTTGATTTTTACATTGATTTCATATTCCACATTCAACGTTATAAAAGCAATTGGAAAAACTACATTGTATTTATTCCGCCTGAATTTTGTTAGACTGACGAAATGGAATGACCTAAATTCTGACACAATAGGTTTCAGCCACAGGCTTTATAGAATACATTGAACGTCGTTAGATAGAATATATGGTAACGCGACTTTGGTAGAATATTACGTAGTCGTAATATACGTAGTCGTCTTTACATTGTCTTTGATTGTAATTGTACCTCTTTAAAGTATCTATCTGGTAAGAGTAGGATAGGTAGTAGGATAAAGGAGTTATCTCTCTTCTATGTACAATACAATTGTACGTGGACAATTTTCCAATTTATTACTATGTAATTAGCTATGTCGCGCGGTTTCACCCGCATTGCTCAGCTCCTGTTGGTCTTAGCGTGTTGATATATAGCCTATAACCTTCCTCAATAAATGGGCTATCAAACACCGAAATAATTATTTTTCCAATCGGACCAGTAGTTCCTAAGATTAGCGCGTTCAAACAAACTATCAAACAAACTCTTCAGCTTTATAATATTAGTATAGATTTCAATAAATTAATTATAAGACATTCGATGAAATATACTTACAGTTAGTGAAAAGTGAATTAAAAATCATTAGAACCCTATACAGTATACATATTTATTTGCATAGTATTAAAAATTGCTGTTCATTGCGGTCGATAGTGTTTAGTCTGTGATATCGGCCATGTTGGTAAAATATACCTGTTACACTTTGGCAGCATCTGGTGATAAAAAACTTTCACCGTTTGCTTTATTATTACGACATGTCGTCATCTTTTAGTAGCGTTCATGTTTTGTATACTTTTGAAAGTCGTTTCAAATTTTCCTAATTTTATTTCAGAAATATTTTTTATTACTTTAAAAAATATTAAGTAATTTGATAAAAGGATAAAGTATATTGGAGAAACATCATGCTCTGTCTACTACTAGAATATTCAGGCAAGCCAATTAAAACGAAATTCGAATATAGTTTGAAAAGAGACACTTTTATGAATATTGAATAGTAATATATTTTATGATAAATGTTTTTAAAGCAGAAAGCTCTTGAAACCTAACTTGTTAACCTACTTAACCAACCCAAATTAGACATTGTTGGCGGCGGTAAAAAATGTAGGTCCAAACAATTTTTATTTTATTGAAATGAGATCTCTACGACTTTTTTAACCAGTACACAGTACGATTGTTTTACTAGAAAAAGATTATAGGGCTTAAAATTAACCTTTAGTACGAAAAGGTCCACTGAGGTCCGAGTAAGTTTCCCTTCACGTGTCACCGAAGGAAAGTGGGTCGACGTCTGGTTTAGCACGCTCGAGATCGCTACTTGTGTTCTAGGTTGGATTAAATTACAAATTCCACATATTATACAGAGAAAAGCGACCAAATAAGGCGCTACTCGCCATAGGGACTGGAAAGTTTCTTACGCGTTCTTTAATTAATACAATCATAGATATTGTAAATGATTGTCGATGAATGATGATGATCGGTCTCTATATCTATCCGGTTATAAGCAGTTTAATTCAAACGAAAAGTATTGTACGCATACCGATGGAAACGTTGATTTTATCATGCAAATTGCGTATAGCAATAACAGGTTTTAATCACTTTCATCTGAACAAACTAAGAAATGACCTTTGACTTTCAACAATATACAATGCACTTTTTGTTCTCTATTTTGTTTTAAAGGTGAGCAAAAAATATTGTAAACATGATAAAGCAAATAATATGTACTTCGAAAGGTAAAATGTTATGAATGAACCTGTTGTTATCTTTCACTAGACCAGACATTAACAGATTTATTTGTTGTAGAGATCACAACAGACATTATTCATTCAGATTTTGATGTTCGTATAACATAGAAGTTGGAATCATTATAACTTTTTAAATGAATCCAAAAAGATATTGCATTTGAACGAGCATATAGAGCTCGAATCAGTAAATGATAATAATATATTCGTCTCAAATCGTGTCCTATTAGCGAGAGTTCACCTGACCTACATTCCGTGCAGCTCGATAATGTAAAACCTCCATAGATAATGTAGAAAAAAAATAACCACTTTCCCTTTTCCGTTTCTTCGGATCGGACCATTAAAGGAGTTTATTGACTTGTAATTCCATCGCGTGCTAGGTTTTGTTTACGGGTTGGTCGAAACTGGTCGCGCGGGTTTCGACTGCCGCAGCTGCGCAAGGTCGTCACTCGCGCAAAAAGCAAAACGATACGTTGCACGCCTGGTAGGTAGGGGTACCTTTGTGATGCAGTTCTAGAATGTTCGGCATTAGAGCTTAGGATGAGTAAGGTGGTAGATAAAACATGTTGTGACTTCAATACTTTTTAACCGACTTCAAAAAAAAGGAGGAGGTTATCAATTCGGCCGGTATATTTTTTTTTTTTTTTTTTTTTTTTTATGTATGTACACCGATTACTCCGAGGTTTCTGAACCGATTTACGTGATTCTTTTTTTGTTCGATGCGGGATGGTGTCGAATTGGTCCCATAAAAATTTTATTCGGCTAGGCCTAGTAGTTTTTATTTTATGAGCATTTTTGTCTGTACTCGATGACTTAATTTCAATGTAGCAAGTAACTTTGATTCACTTCCCGGTAACCGATTGAGCTGAAATTTTGTATACGAATGTAAATTGGATAGCGATGAAACATTATCATGACATGGAGCTGATCTGATGATGGAATCGGAAGGTGGCCATAGGAACTCAGTAATATATTGACTCAACTTTATCGAGTTTGGGCTCGTTTGATTCGTGTTGAAAAATACACTAAAAAGTATTAAATAAAAATAACTGCGTTAAAAACAACCGACTTCAAAAACGGAAAAGTAAGAAATAAAAAAGATTTGATATTATTAATTACTACATATTATTTTTATGTGCTATTTATTAAATAGGTTTGAAGTCGGTGCCAAACACTAAGCACTTAGTATTAAGCCCATGCACCGACATCAAACCTTTTTAGTAAATAGCACATAAAAATAATATGTAGTAATTAATAATATCAAATCTTTTTTATTTCTTACTTTTCCGTTTTTGAAGTCGGTTGTTTTTAACGCAGTTATTTTTTACTTATCTAAGCAGTAAATGACGATAATTACTGTTTACTTTTTAAGCCATTTACATATTATTTAATGATTTTTGAACCACCTTATTGGATAAAGGAATCCCAATCCAACTCAAATAAATTGATGTAAGAATCCTAGTTACTTTATACTGTATAATTAAATTATATTTTTATCCCATCTAATATACAAAAATAACTACCGGTCATATTATTATTATCCATCACTAAATGCAATATGTAATCAAATATGCACTTACAAGCGATTTACATGTGTGGGGTTTTTTCACAAAAGATAAACCTGATATTTTACCGATAAAACAATCATGCGGTAGGTAATCATTTTACTTACGTGTTTGTCCAAAAACGTGCTTTAAAATGTACACAGTATATCTTTAAACGCTGCCAATATAACATCGTTTATGGCCCACCCTTGGAAGTCTTCCAAGAAACGAAGGCGTTTCTTCCATTTGTATCTCTTTGTGGTTTATCGGAACGAGTATCGGCTCGCACGTGCTCATATTGAATAGGGGATATTGTTCTTGAATATGAATATTTTATTATGGGGGCTTATCTTAGATCTAATATACTCCGTGTTTAGAGCAGCCAATATGAGAAATTATTGGATATATTGAGTTGTGTGAAACAGTTCTTTTTTATGATTTAGAATTTACAACAGCAACTATATCAAGATGAAGTAAGTGATCGTTGTTTTTAGCTGAGCTATAGAAAGATAATATGTATTCGAAAAAAATAATACAAAAGCCTTACAAAACGACGGACGTAGCTTATTTTACTACAACAAGCACCGTAAAAGCTAGTATGTACACAAAAAATAGTTCCCGCTGCTCATAAAAACATGTTTGCATAAATAATAGCCACGTAGCTTTCATTTTCGGGGATTTCGTGTTGATTAAAAGCAGCTTGCGTCAATCCATACAAAGTGGTCTGTTAAAGAGTACGAGCCTAGCGGAAAAATTGAAAGTGATGTATGCATTTAATATTCCGTGGATGTTGGGCGCATTGAGTTAACCGAATGTAGGCTGTGACACGGACATTGCTAGTGTGTATTTCCCCTAGAATGTAAATGTAAATATTATAACCCAAGGAATGTGGATGAAAATAAAAATTTATTGCTTAATGTAAATATGTATTATAATCCCTTTGGCCAATATGTTTATGCAGTATGGTTAGGGATATATTACGGTTATGTGCAAAAATGTGTAGATTAAATATTTATAAGACTACTAGTGGTCCGCCCCGGCTTCGCCCGTGGTACCTACATGTTTAAACTATCCTATCTCTCAAGTTGGATCGAACTGCACATGGTGTGCGAATTTTATTATAATCGGTTGAGTGGTTTAGGAGTCCATTGAGGACAAACATTGTGACACGAGATTTATATATATTAAGATGGGGTAAGATATGATAAGATATGGTGAGATAATCTTCTTGATCCTGTTTTTCAATCGCTCATGCGATTGAAAAAAGGAATCATTTCCTTTAAGTGAAGATGAAATGTTTCTACTGCTGATTTGTATTTGAATTTGCATTAATTAATGTAGAGTTTCATGATACTTTAAGTAAGCTCACTTTAATAACGAACACTTCTATACGTTTTAATAATTTAGAAGAGGATTCGCTGCCAATTACTTTGGCGAGTTTATCTGGCTTAAAAATAATTAGTGCTGGACGACGGACGTCCGCGTTGTGAAACAGTATCCTTTATCAAATAACGCGACTATATTTTATTCTCTATCTTGTAGAGTAAGCCGGCGCTGTACATTCGTAACAAAGCTTGGATAATTCCTTTTAAAGTCGTTCCAATTGCCAGATACCTCTTATCTATTATTGGATTGAATTCTGTCTCGTAGGCAGTGCCTTGAAGAGTTTATTAATTTGTGAATAGGGGACTAAGTTACAGCATTTTCAAATAAAATTGAACTCAAATTCACACATTTAAGGCAGGATGGAAGTACGGTTTGATATTTGTTGGAATTAATTTAAATCTGCACTGTCATAAATCATCCTCAATTTTTCAAGTCATGGTGTTTTTCCACCAATAATATGTAGCGAGCGAGCGAATGTGTAGCGAGGAATGTGTTTGTAAATAATCAATCATATCGCTTCATTTAATTTTCAGTCTGAGGCGTCATCCTCGCACATTATTGGTGGAAAAGCACCCTTAATTGGAGTCAGAGCGTCAAGCCTTTTCTATTGTCAGAGTTGGTGTGACAATAAACAAAATATTATTTGCAGCACACGTGGACAACGAGATGTATCTCTCGCGCGCGCTGGAGAGGCTCGGCGGGAACGCGCTCAGCAAGGACTCGGAGCCTGACATCGGGGCGGCGTTCTTCAAGTTCGCCGTCGTCACCAAGGAACTGTCCGCGCTGATGAAAACATTGGTGAGTTCAGAGTTGCTTGGTGAAATGTTGATGGCAGAGAAGAGTTTATAGATGCCGTTTTCATATTTTAAGGGACTGCAAGGCTAATGGCGAAAAATAACTATTTACTGATGCGTAACCTAAGCCACGTGTTTGTTTGAACTTTAAAATGTAATAAGTTACTTTAAGAAGTATCCTGTTTCTCCACTAAATTGTCCGATATTTTCTACAATATATTTTAAAGTAGAATGGACTGTAAGTCCACAAATAATATTTTGTACAACAATTTCCCTCCTTCGCATTCCATAAATCTCAAAGTTGCTGTATCGTTTAATAAATCTGTATCAAAATATAAACGATGAAATATTGTAGCAGGAGAAATGTAAGGTCGAATTTGCGAGAATTTCAGCCCGCAAGAATTTTCAACAACTGCTGTAGATACAAAATAGTTGACTGCGTTTGGCTTTGTGATTCGTGTATTTGACTCCTCGCCAACCGCCGCTACATCCACAACTGGAATACTTCGTGCCATTATTGTTTTGTATTGTTTTATAATAGCCCTGATATTTCATAATAGCTAAACAGCATCTGTTTCTGGATTATAAATTGTCAAATGTTTTTAAAAACGTTAATCTAATACAAATAAATTATTAGTCCGCGAGTATTACAAGTGGAAGTCCCGAAGGGTTTGTTGATTTTCATTTTTTGCAATCACTATTCGCAAATTTTATTCTATCGTATCAAAGATAAAACAAACTTATCCTGACGAGCGTTTTGTTCTATTCAAAATAAATCCGAAAGTATTTTTCAATCGCTTCTCGCCTCGTTTAAAATAAATTTGCATTTTATGATTTCATTTAATGTTCTCTTTTATACCTACTTAACAGTCAATTGAAACATTGAAATTTTACTTTTAGAATTGTTAACTCTTTAAGAATTGTTTCAGCGTGAATATTAATGAAATTACCAGTTCGTTTTACTCGTATGTGCCCCAGTTCAAGTTGTTTGCACGGAACGGTAACTTACGGCCGTCGACCGACAATGATAATTTCATGATATATTATTATGCTGTATGCATAGTACAATTTTTTAAAGTGATATACCTCAACCAGCCATCTGCATTTTAAACGGATAACATCTGTTATGTGAGTTGATAAGGTGTTATCAATTTGTACGGTAGCGCAAAATCGTAAATAGTTTGAATGATTTTACAGCTGTCATGTCAGTGACGTTGGTAATAAAAGTTATTTCACATCTATATGCAACTTAAAGATTCAAGTATGGTTGAAATCACGCTTAATGAATAGATAGATGATATTCCATCATATAAATTGCATGGTTTCAACGATCAACGATGAGCTTAATACTTTCAACTAATAGAAATCACAGCATGGCCATTCATTATAAAACCTCATACTATTTTATGTGTGTTTTAAGAGTGCAATTTCCGGCAACAAACCAACTCATTCAAGATTGATTCACGGTTGACCTCGATAATCATAAGAAAGTAAAATTGAATGCGTGAACTCGTGATGTTTACGGCGAAATGTGTTAAGAGCCTTTACTGTGTGCTTAGTTACGAACGACCTGAATTTTCTAAATTATAAATGGTATTAAATGAAAGCATGTTTAGTCATTATATTATGTCTTAAGAAATCTTTTGTTGGAGTCTCTTACGTTCAATGTTTGGAGTTTTAAACTAGTGCACATTATGGAATAGAAGTGGGGATGAATAATGTATGGAAAGTTTTCGGTTCGGATGGAGTTAGTTCACGATCTGTTTTAAGTGATAATATACCGCAAATTTTCTAATTCAACAGGGAATAATATTATGAGGATAAAAAGGTAATTAGATTATTCGTTGATGGCGTCATTTGTTTTTTAATCGGTACTAACGCACGCAATTCATTTCTTTAAATTGCATCAATATACAATTTTATCGTACAACAATGTACAATTTAGTTTTCCGAAATGTCAATGTTACTTCTTGCAACATCAACCATCTGTTTTCTCTGTTGTGTGTGTGTGTGTGTGTGTTCTGCTAGTGTCTGTTTTAGGTGATTTTGATATAAATAAAACACATGTACGCACAGTTTTGTACATATAACTTTGTTTCGAGCTGTATCTATTGTCTCCATGAAACATTTCAAAATTATCTAGTATATTCCATGCTCCAGTCCTGATAACTCTACACCTTAGTCAAAATATGTGGCTTGGCCGTTCGTTACTACAAGAACTATTGTATAACACAAAAGTAATGAACAGTGAATTAATTTTTCACCTTACGCCGATGTGAATGTAGCGAAATGGCCAAGCCACATATTTTGACTAAGGTGTAGAGTTTGTGAAGTTAGGCCTTGTAGAGTTAGGGCGTGTAGTGTTAGAAGCTTGGCTCTACATGAGATCTGATAACTTTTTGACAGTGCTAGTCATATGGACTCGTCTTGGCAACATTTTACATGAAAATGTTTTTGGTGGGATCACTATAACTAGATTCATCGAACAGATAAAATGCCTTGAAGTTTTCATCTAAAAGTAATTCTTGTTGTTCGCAAGCGGAAATTATGATATTGAGGGATCCCGAGACGGATGTCTCACAGATACCCGGTTGAAGGGACCGCCGAGATATAAATCTAAATTATGCTACGAAGCCTCACTTCCTTATTACATGAACCTATCTGTGTCCAAGTTCATAATTAAAAAAAATTATAATGAATCCTGGTCACTCATTATGTTTGAAGAGTGATTTTTTGAAATACAGGGTCCGCCATCTAACTTTTTTTTTTTCAACTAGTGCTTATTTCGTGAATGGCAACACTTAGCTCATGCCTAATTTGACAGATAATTAGTTTTATCCTTCCGCTGAACGAATATGGTTGTGTATACGCTTGAACAACGCTGGGAAATATTGCGACATTACTTTGAAAATCATGGTAATGTTGCAGAATGTGTGCGAAAATTGCGTACGGATTTTGGAAGAAATGAAGCACCGTCAGCTCCGTATGTTCGTTACCTTGTGAAAAAAGTGAAAGAAACTGGCATCCTCATCGATAAACCAACGCGTGAAAAGCCAAAAACAGTGCGTACACCCGAGAATATTGCTGCTGTGGCCGATAGTGTGCGTGAAACGCCATCAACATCAGTTCACCGTCGTTCTCAACAATTAGACATTTCGGAGACATCATTGAGACGAATTTTGCGTAAAGACTTTGGTATGACGCCGTACAAAATCCAATTGGTTCAGGAGTTGAAGCCAACTGACCATCCAATGCGTTTTCGCTTCGCTAAGTGGGCCTGCGATCGACTTGCAGAAGATGCGGATTTTGCCAAAAAAATCATCTTTTCAGATGAAGCTCATTTCGAACTTGGCGGGTATGTAAACAAGCAGAATTGTCGCATTTGGGGCACAGAAAACCCGCACGCATTCATTGAAAAGCCGGTGCACCCAAAACGAGTCACTGTTTGGTGCGGATTTTGGTCCAGAGGCATAATTGGGCCATTTTTCTTCGAAAATGAGCAAGGTGGCGCCGTTACAGTCAATGGCGATCGTTATCGGGCCATGTTGAACGAGTTTTTGTTCACAGAAATTGAAGAGGAGGATATAGGCAACATTTGGTTTCAACAGGACGGCGCAACGTGCCACACAGCCGACGCTACACTTGATGTTTTGCGCCCTGTTTTTGAAAATCGCATTATCAGCCGCAGAGCTGATGTCGTTTGGCCACCTCGGAGCTGCGATTTGACACCGTTGGACTATTATTTGTGGGGTGCCGTCAAAGATAAGTGTTACGCCGACAAGCCAGAGACAATTGACGCTTTAAAGGACAATATTCGTGAAGCCATTGGTGAAATACAGCTGCACACAGTCGATAATGTACTCAAAAATTGGACCGATCGTGTAGGGTACTGCATGGCCAGCCGAGGCAGCCATTTGAATGAAATTATATTCCATCATTAACCGGAAGGATTGTACTTTCAAATAAAAAAAGAAATTTGAAAAAATATTTAGTAGTTTTTTATTAATAGCATTTAAAAAAAAAAATGTTATTTGGCGGACCCGTTAGCTTGATATTTATGGTGCATAATTTTTCCTGGTTTGTGCTGATAATGTTACCTTTTTAACCGACTTCAAAAAAAAGGAGGAGGTTATCAATTCGGCCGGTATATTTTTTTTTTTTTTTTTTTTTTTTTATGTATGTACACCGATTACTCCGAGGTTTCTGAACCGATTTACGTGATTCTTTTTTTGTTCGATGCGGGATGGTGTCGAATTGGTCCCATAAAAATTTTATTCGGCTAGGCCTAGTAGTTTTTATTTTATGAGCATTTTTGTCTGTACTCGATGACTTAATTTCAATGTAGCAAGTAACTTTGATTCACTTCCCGGTAACCGATTGAGCTGAAATTTTGTATACGAATGTAAATTGGATAGCGATGAAACATTATCATGACATGGAGCTGATCTGATGATGGAATCGGAAGGTGGCCATAGGAACTCAGTAATATATTGACTCAACTTTATCGAGTTTGGGCTCGTTTGATTCGTGTTGAAAAATACACTAAAAAGTATTAAATAAAAATAACTGCGTTAAAAACAACCGACTTCAAAAACGGAAAAGTAAGAAATAAAAAAGATTTGATATTATTAATTACTACATATTATTTTTATGTGCTATTTATTAAATAGGTTTGAAGTCGGTGCCAAACACTAAGCACTTAGTATTAAGCCCATGCACCGACATCAAACCTTTTTAGTAAATAGCACATAAAAATAATATGTAGTAATTAATAATATCAAATCTTTTTTATTTCTTACTTTTCCGTTTTTGAAGTCGGTTGTTTTTAACGCAGTTATTTTTATAATTAATTTGGTTTAGTACGTGTTTCGACTTTGCGATATGATTTATACCATTTACTTTAAATGGACTGATATTATTTAATTATTTTATTTAGTAACTGCGCAGTTGTTTTAGTGCGAATTATTTACGTTGTAATACAAGCATGGCAACCGAATCGCGTAAACCAATCGGTGGAATATATTTAATTTTCGTTTTAAACGTTCGTGGAATAACGGAGGCATTAAATATTTTATACGTTTTCTAGCGAATGACCTGACGCAGACGAGGTGCGTGGGCGCACAGATTGTGTACACCCACTTGCATATAGGTCAGGGTAATGCTAACAATCTGACCCTGCTGTGTTGCCAAGTAATTCAGCAATCTCTGAATTTTTGTATTAATACCAATTAGTATGACATGACAGTCATAAGCTTGAATTAATATTGATCTCTGATCCGTAATCTGAGGATTGAAGTTATTTTTGAATGCATGGTAACTTTTGATCGTTTTCTCGTTCTTACTTCTTACACATTTTAATAAGGAAGCGATGTACAAGGAACTCATGCTAATCTGTAGATTTTGGATTGATGTCTAATATTGAAACCGGTCATATACCGTCCCAATTTTTAAAACAAGCGTCATTACTCAGCAAAACCTAGAAAATGCACGAAGTGAACGCAGGTACGCGATAAATATGTTTAATCTCTCTGCTGTGTAAACGCTGTTATCTTGCGATAAACGAGTGCACTATTGCAATTAGCTCGTTTCACTATCTACTAGGGTAAAAGTTTGAAGGATCATTATAGTTTCTAAATAGATTTTCGTAGATAAGACGTAAAGAGCTCTCAAATTCTGTCGGTATGTTGGAAGCTGGGCTCTCGGGATTGCGCAGAATCCTCGGCCCGCCCTTGACATATCAGCTTCCTTTGTCCTTGTAACGAGCTTCGACCTGCTTATCATTTTCGTATTTATCGTGCGATAACTAGATTTTGTTCCATTGGAAGTGAATGTTGTATTAATATGGATAGGTTTATTGTTTATTTGGATCATAAGAGTATTCTCAAATTATTTGTTTATGATAGTGTTATTAAATTATTTACGATACTATCTTGATGTTTTGGATTCAATTCGTAATAAAAGCTTTATAAAAAGAAACGAGAAGGAGCTTTTTATTACACTCTACTTATTAACGAGCTAACATTATATCTATCAATGATTGTATTATGAATTGGATATAAAAAAATGTTTCCAAAATCGTGCAAGCAAATATCATAATTCACTCTTGCTGCAATCTCGTTAAACGTTTAATCAGAGAAGTGGTTTTACGTTGGTATTATTACAATTGAAATCAAACTGAACCGCAGTTCCGGTTGCGCCATCGTTTATACGTGCTTCCTCCGTCGCTGGGTGGTTTGATAAGAAAATGAGTAAAGGTCTTTTCAAACCGGAGAGTTATCCGCTACCGCATGGCTAGCGGTAACCCGATGGGTACGCGATTCAATCTCTTATGTTGTATATTACTTTAGAGACTCTATTAACGTAACCAACGGGATACGGCTAGCCACGGCGAATACGGAGTCGCCAGTTTGAATAGGCCTTAAAGCTCGCCGGTGCAAGACGAAATTGTTCAAAGAAAGTCGTGCTGTACTATAGGAAATGTACTCAACTCTATGTACATCGATTTACATACAATGGCAACGTATAAACCGCACGCGTGTCTTCAATTATAACAATTATCATTGTTTCATTAGTGTGATATAATCTCGGGAACTTTTTGTGGAAATTACATTACTCATTTATCGTTGATAGGGTTATATTTTTATTAAAAATGCGATGAGTTTATTTTATTATGAATAGATAAATGTGTTTTTTGGATAATCATAAAACTCAATTGCTGATGCTATTTTTGTAAACTAAATTCTAGTCTAGTTTTATACGACTGTTTCATTATTCAAGGCAGAAAAGTATAAATTTGCTTTACCGAACACTTCATCTTGTTAAGAGTGAATGAATCGTGTTTATGGCGTCTTACAATGTAAGTTATAGGTACTTAGGAGATATCTTCGTATTGTTACAAGTAATACGGGCCTCAATATGACCGTGTCGTGAAATACCACATTTCACAGAAACGGGGTAATACCAAGCAGGTACTTTAAGTGTTTCCAATTACATTTACAAAGAAAAATATCGTTTTGTCTAGTAATTGTGGTTCTCTCTAAAATGACTATTGTTATAGTCTATTGAATTATGAACCGGAAGGATATGGTTATTATGTAGAACAATACTTTTAGTTGTCGAATGTTTTAAAATATAACTACCTATGTAAAAGTAAAATGCATTGTATAATTTTTTTTCAATACTTACCTACCGTTAAAATAAGTAAAACATACGTTTAGAATAATGACTATGGAAGTATTAAGAGATACTGAAACATAATTAATGATAATGTGGTCATAAAATCCATCAATAAAAATACGCCCCAAACAAAACATATGTAAGTAATAACAGCTATGATTTCAATATTATTTACTAGTACAGTTTTGGTGAATCATGCATATTCTTCATCGAGTGCTTTAGCTTTTTGAAGTTTTCTAACGGTACTTTTCAATGTCATTGAAACATCTCAAATATCCATGTATCGTAATTAGTATCATATTCATTGGAGAAGTATGGCCAGGAAGGGTTTCATTGTGCCCCAACCCTTTGTCTCTTTGGCCCTCGTCTGCCATCGACGTGTTCGCTTCAATGATTACACAATAGGCGCTCTTTGAATAAAATTTCCACTTAAATTAATACTATCGCTTAATACGAGCGGGGGCAAAAAAGCGAAGACAAGGTAATTTTCAATACCCCGTTCGTGTCGATTACTCATTTTTTGCGCATCGGTCAGGGTCGGTGCTATTGTTTTAAATAGGCGGGATTACCAAACACTTGCACGAGTAAAGCGTCTACTCCGTAAGTGCACTTAATGCTGAATAGAACGGAATATCAACATGCTGTGTAGCAATCCGAGAGGCTGTGGTCTTAGCGCACCTCGGATAGAAATAGACACTCGCGGAATGCCAGTTGAAGTGTTGTGCAATGGGCAAATTTAAAGAGCTGAGCCATTCTACAGGCTGCGCCTAACTATCTTGAGGAAAATCACTTCATTTTTCCTTTGATGTTTGTTTGTAAGTTGTAACAAGGCCAATAAAATGAATTAAAAATTTCATCCAAAATCAACCATATGCCGTAAAACTTACATAACCTTCAGCATAAAATCTTGTTTTTTCATTATAGCTATTTGTTGCAGATGCAGAACATAAACAACATAGTTATGTTCCCCGTAGACAGTCTTCTAAAAGGTGACCTGCGGGGCGTCAAAGGTGATCTCAAAAGGCCATTCGAAAAGGCGTCCAAAGACTATGAGTCAAAGTACCTGAAGATTGAGAAGGAGAAGAAGTCGCAGGCTAAAGAGGCGGGCCTCATTCGGAGTGAGGTGACACCGGCAGAAATAGCTGATGAAATGGAAAAGGAACGGAGATTATTTCAACTGCAAATGTGCGAGGTAACTATACGTTTGCTATTTGCGTATTGGATTATCGCTTACAGTAATTGCTGAGGGGATTTATGTTGTATGATTTAAATGATAGGAATTGACATGAGGAAAAAGACAGGAGATAATGTAGGGTTTCCTGGTAGATCTCTTATTTATGTCAGGATCAAGAGATTCGGTTTGAAGTCAGAAGATAAGCTGTAAGGAAAACTGTTGCTTGTTCTAATTCGCAATTTACTTAATAATGAGATGAGATACGATCATTATGAATAACAAAACAAAGGCACAAAGGAAATTACTTTCGAGATTATTGTATTAATCTTTAACTTTGTCTGACACAATGTTAAGTAAAAACTGTTTCTATCCAGGTATATTTGTTATTTAATATTATGTTAGTCCAAAATGGGAAATTAATTTAGGTTAGAATATTGACGGTGTGAATTGGTAATTTATGGCATAATTGTAGATTAACATACAAACAAACAAAAACATTTTATTTAAATTAAATAATAATAACAGTTGTATCAAAAATAAAAATTATATCTCAATTCGCTACATCACTTATAGAAAATTTTGGATCAATCCGACCTGAGAAGTTGCTCACATTCCTTCATAAAATAAAACTTAAAATATATATTTGAATTCAAATTTAAATAAAACTCACCCAGGTAGCCATAATTAAAAAAAAATAAAAAGAGTGAACTGATTTAGATCGTTATTTTACTTGCAACGTAATCAGTTTCTACAATATTTTAACTAAGATATCCAATAGCAAAACAAAATTTAATAAAAGCACAGTAGACATTGATAAATGCACATTAAAACATGCAACAAACAACATGAATAAATAACTTGCAGTGCACAATCTTAACGACCCTACCTATAATTAGGGGTTCAATTCTCTGTTATTTTATGACTATGATAATATTTGACAGGAAATTACTACGAGCGCGATAATTGGTTGTTCCTTCAAATTTTATTGTTAAAGGATACGGAATGATATATCGTTACAGAAAAAAAAATCGGCTTCGTCCTAATTGACTTCCGATAAAAACAAAGAAAAAGAAATAGTCCACGTCATTGTACAATTGATTAATGAATTTTTAGGTGGATAAGTATCTACTGGTTCCATTTAGAATTCCAATTTCGTATTAATCTAAAAGACTAACACTATCAGACTTTGTCTGTTTTCTAGGTAGGTATTAGTGTAGACTGTAGATAACTAACACTAACTACAGTACACAAGAATCCAAGGTCAATCACAAATCTAAATGTTTTTTCACAAAGCTTTCGTTTTGGCTCGTGGCCTAACAGCAAACAGGATTGCCGTGTAATTAATTGTAAGAGCAATTTGCGGGTCTCCATCGGACTCGCTAGGGCAATCTAGTCACTGCGAACTGATTTAAACTTGGTATATCTTGTTTCATTGAAATGCAACTAGGACAACTAAATAGAAAAATCTCTTGTGAGCTTTGCTACTTTTCTTACTTGTGTATGTTGACTGCGTTATTTGGTTTATGCTGGGTTGACCAAAATTCGATATAAGACCTTATAAGTTATAACCCATGGCTCCATCGTAAGATTTTCCCCACGTGAAAAGAAAGGCCAAGTTCCTTTGAATTTTGGTAACAATTGACACCTTGAAATGAGCTTATAGCTCTTGATAACTGTTGATATTTTATTCACTAAATTAAACTAAAAATATTTTTAGTTTTAGGTACTCCAATGTGTGATGTGTTGTAGATCAAAGTTGTGTCATATTGCGTCACTAATTGAATTTACATGATTGGTTCTCAATTAAATTATAATTACTGAGCAGTTTGGTTAACGAAGCGGAACATTACTTATATGCACGATAAGTACTTACTTATATATGAGATAATATTATGAATAAGTAGGTATGTTAGAATTCACTTCATAAGAAATAATGTACGCATAATCTTAGGCCTCGAGATTTATTTTCAAATGTTTACAATAATTACAAACCTATCAATTAGTGTTTTAAGGATTAAATAATAATATATTCGCAGTAGTATATATTGATGTTCCTAAATAAATCTTATCTAACACTTATCAGATAGATATAAAACTCTTGAGGCAAAATATTGATATTGGCTACATACGGGCTGTGTGAATGACCGACCTTACTCAATAACGCTTGTTATATTTTAATTAATTCAATGTGCTTTGCAATGATAAACGATTTTATACGAATATTTTTATACCTGGTCAAATGTGTTTTTATATTGTATATCTTGTTTGTAATATAAACAAGCACGCTTGAGACGGATTCTGTTTTCGTTTTGGTTTAGAGGTATGTTTTATAAATTTGTGATAATCGACGGGAAAGTCATAAACATAAAGATGATTCTTAGCTATTATAATAATTGTCATTTAATACTTCTATTACTAGATCTGTGCTTCTATTACTATTTATTGTTTATTGTGGATTTGATGATCATGAAAGTAGGTTCTCTAATCTATTGTGAAATTGTTTGAACTTTTGTTTCACACAATATTGTTGTTTTCGAGATTAAAATTATCATGATTGTGATAATGAATTCAAACATATCACATTCAGGAATACCTAAACTTCCGTAGTTATCGATCGGAAAAGTTTTCGTCCTTTATTTTCTAAATTGCTTATGTTAATTCAAATTACCTATGCATAGAAACCACGAAAGTTTCTTTATTAGCCACGTTATCGCCGATTTGTTTAAATTGTAAAACATTGTTGGCACCTTCTCGACTTGTTAATGAGTAACTTGACGAGGAAATTTCCTCTTCACATGTAAATGTAATGCAAATTTAATACCTTTTTATATATAGTGCCTTTTGATAATAATCTTAACGCGTCATATCTAATTTTGCGTTGATGATCAGAAAGTAGTGTTATAAATGTGAAAGTGGATTAGTTAGTATTGTATAACAGATAAGTAAATAATGTTTCAGTTATCTGTGAAGGAATAGTCATCGCAATATCTTTTATGATTTGGCTATCTTGTTCTTGTTACAAAATAATTCAGACTTGATAGCTATGAAAAAGCCTGCCAGAAAACTTTTGGACTGGTTGAAATATCTCCATTAAGGCGGTATAATGACAAAACAAGAGACACATATGAAACATTAAAACCTTGTAATGCAATTATCACGAGATCCGCAACAAATGATATGTCGACTGTCACGCTATCCATGCGCCGTGACCGACACAAGTGGTATTGTGGCGAGTGCCGTTATGCCAAACAAAAGGTAACTAGCACGCGGTTTATTTAAATTATCTGTAGATTATATTGTATTTACGAGTCCGCGTAGGTCGATGATCTGTTCAAAAAAAAGCAACGAAGCACCGTAGTTCAGTCTAGCCTTCGTAGAGTTGACAAGCAGAAGAAACGCCCGATTTGCACAAAAAATTGTGGCCGATTTTGCAATCTGTTTAATTGTTTCGTTTCTTTGTACTTCATTTTATATTTTGTCTTTTAGCCACATTTATTTGGACATTGAAATAAAGATTTTAGAAGTCTGATAAGAACAACTATCTACTTAATAATTGCAGAATACCCAAAACTGGTATTAAAGTTGATTCACTTGGCATTAAAGTTTATTGACATATGAATAAAATTTTAATGTATGACATGAAAAGTAAGTTATATAATCGCGACAAGCATTTCAGCGTTATTTGTACAGTAAATATCGTCATGTGATGGTAATGGATGCCAAATGCATCTGGAATTACGTTAAGCGCTGCTGGTGACAGTCGCTAATTCATTACTGCCATGCCGCTGATTATTATTGAGCATTGTTATGTCGCATACTCGGCGAACTTGTTCACGTTTATATATGAAATGCAAAACGCCTCCATTTTAATGCGTATTGCACAACAATAGTGCGTTTCGTTTTCTTTGACGTAGAACGCGTTGCGTTAAGTGCGCTCGTATGCTCGATAAATTTTCAGTAGAAAATAATGGCTTTTTTATAAATTTGAATCCTTGTAAAATGCTGATTACCGTATTCTGGGGATTTATCGCACAGTGCACAAAAATTCATTTTTCTGATATAAATTGAAATGTCACTCAGACCACAATCCAATAACTTGCCCGAGTCTTCATTTTAAAACCATTGTTTTTTTGGTTCAAAGTGGATTGTATTGATTTTTAAATTGAGTTTAAAATAGTGAACTGCGCGCTCTATGCGCGAATAAATTATTTAATAAACGGCCTAAAGAATGGGATATCGACGACTTCTGTATTTCTTTATTGGATTGATTTCAAAGCTTATTACATAGCAGTTAGTCAATTGATTTGGACGTCAACGAGAATAAGGTAACATTTTTTCTTCTATCTACTTATCTAGGTACTAATAATTGTTCTTTTTATATATTTACACCTTCCCAAGGCTGCGTGATACTTTTATGTTAACAGAACCAGATAAACATGTGTAGAGCATACACATTATTGATTGCGTATCCACCCAGGCTCATCAATTATTTTATTTTTTTGAATGAATTAATTTAGGGTGATGGTTTTATTTAAACATTCCAAGAGATCTTATTTTATAAATCTTGTAAAACAACTTATCGTTTCATATTTATTGATCCATTATAAAACTCAAGTTTAATTAAATTTGCGATTTGTTAAATGTAATCAGTGCAATGTGAAATAAAAGAAAGGCGGTTCAGACAGTGCGGTACGATGGCGTCAGGTCATCGACCGGCCTTGCGCCGCGCAGGGCCGTCGTGAGTCGTGACCCTTTTTTTTTTTTTTTTTTTTTTTTTTTTTATAGTGGGGAAATCTTCCAAAGATACCCACTGCCCCCGGGGAAGGAGCCGTGGGTTATGTCGGATTCCTACCGACTAAAACCCCACTGTGTTCCGTCGAGCCGCTTTAATGATGGGGCCGCGGGTATTTGTTACAATTCTTCCGCGACCCCCTCGGCGGCAGCCCATCTCTAGGCCAGGCGCAAGCCAAGAACAGGAAAGATGGTTTGCCTGCTCTTCCCTCCCGTTGGCGGCATGAGCGGAACACGTCTCAAGCCGCCTCACCGAACCGGACGATGGATTACATTCCCCGTTCCACCGCCCGGCGGTGAGTCGTGACCCTAGCTTTGTTCCATACTCCATGAACAGTCCTGGCTTCGCAAGATCACCAGCCCACGCGCCTATCGCGCTGCACGCCAATAATAGGCCAATGACTCCTCCTAATAACAAGTTAGCATCGCTAAGAGAACATGTTTTGCTTTTGTTTACATTGTCATTTAACTCTGCCAAATGTATAAATGCCATGTTTACATATAAATATAGCCGGCGAGACGCCAGCACAGTTCAGCAAGGTCGCGCGGCGTGTTATTAGTACGTATTGCACAACAGAAGACAAATCGGGATCCTCTGTATTAAATGCGGGTGCGCGTTTATCGCGCGGAAGGGCATATAGTAATCTTGTACGTTCCCAGAGCTCGTTTCCCGCTCCGGTTGAATAAATTGTAGCCCTCTTAAACCTACGCATACTCGGCGTCCTACTGTCTGCTAGTTTCTGGCACCGATTGTGTGACATTGTTAATAATTTGTTTTAGTACCTGATAAAGTTCAACGAGATCAAAACGAAGAAGGGCATTGAACTGCTGCAGCACCTGGTGGAGTACTATCACGCGCAGACAAATTACTTTCAAGACGGCCTGAAGACGATAGAGCATTTCGGCGTTTACGTTGCAGACTTGAGTGTACAGTTGCAGAAGATAAGGCAGCAGCAGGACGACGAAAGGCGGAGACTGTTAGAGTTAAGGAACATGTTGAGGGCGGCCACACCACAGGATAGAGAGGTAAGTTATAAGATATTATTTTATCCTTGGATATTTTTACAATTATTCACCACACATTTAAATATTTCCGAGAATGCGTCACTGCGCATTACGTGTACTATTGTTATACATTGTTTTATCGCGTTTACCCTGTTGTAACATTAGCTCTGCTAGCAAGTTATTTAATTAATCTGATTTCATTAGTCATGACCTATAAATACATATATACATATTGTTTTTATAATTTAAACAGGCTGCATCAGCAGTAGGTGGCTATTCACTGCACCAACTCCAAGGTGACAAACAGCATGGAGTAACGCGGAGTGGGTACCTCCTAAAGAAATCAGAGGGCAAAGTAAGACGGGTGTGGCAGAAAAGAAGGTGTAGAGTCACAGCAGAAGGGTATTTGGATATCTTTCATGCAGACGAAAACAAAACTCCAGCCAGAGTCAATCTATTGACGTGCCAGATTAAAGTGGCCACGGAAGATAAGAGGGCGTTCGATCTAGTCTCATGTTAGTATGTGTTAAACTATATTTTAAATAAATATTAACAAAAATAACCCGTTGTCAATTAAATATTTGTAATGTAAATACTGTCACGTGGCCATGACGTTAGCCTAAAGGGGATTGGCGAATGTCACATGTCTTCAAACGTTGATTGAAGGACAATATTTCTTTTCCTGCAATGTTATGTAGTGATATTAGTTATCATATTTGCCTGTTTACAAAATACAATATACGACACCATTTTAGGAAGCATAATATATGAAGAAAATTCCACACATAGCATCAACTTTAACAATTTCGCAAGTAGTGTTTTCCAAGAATTTTAAGTACTTACATAGTTGCCTTGGAAACTATGCTGGTGATCTTTAAAAGATGTACACGATTACGTTGACAAAATAAAAGGAGGATTACAATTACATACGACATATTGAAATGAATATAAATCACGGTTAGATTAACTTTTTAGTCACTCACAGGACACAATCCATACAATCACATTGAATAGTTACGTCAATTAACAAGTACATAATAATGTTATCGTAAGCAAAATATTTCACTAATTACAAAAAGTCATATTAAATTACTAGATACCCTTTGTTAGGTGGCTTCCTATTACAAAGTGGCGGTTTAATGAAATAAAACTTTTCAGGATAAAACAAAAATCTCTTTACAATATTAAAGATCAAGCACTTTATTTACATTAGCTTCATTTATTTTTTGTTTTTAAATTAAAAATATAAATTATTACGTTGCCCGCACCCGCAGATAACCGCACGTACCACTTCCAAGCTGAAGACGAGAACGAGCAACGCGCGTGGACGTCCGTACTCGTGAACTGCAAGGAGGGCGCGTTGATGAGAGCTTTCCACCAACAAGCTGGTGAAAGTGGTGATACGGGGCATTCGTTGTTGGATCTGCAGCGGTCGATCATACGGGCGGTCCGGTGTATGCCCGGCAACCAAGTGTGCTGTGACTGCGGATCTACAAATGGTAAGTGTTGTTTTTTTTTATTTTTTTTTTATTAAAAATAGGCAGAGGCTTGGCCACAATCCCACCTGATGGGAAGCGGCGATGTGGTCTACTTGGTTGCACGTCTGACTAGAAGGAGCCTATTCACCCTATAGCTTTGAAGAGGTCCAAGTTGTATTGTTCAGGAAAAATCGTGTTAGGGAGTGAATTCCATTGTTTAGCTGTTTTTATGATGAAGGAAGGCTGGAAGCGACGAGTTCGAATATTGGGGATATCCACAATAAAAGGATGATATCCTTCGGAGCGCCTCGATGTTGTGTGACTTATGTTGTTGAAAGAAGTATGTTTGTTGCGGATCGGTGTATGGTAAAAGGCATTACAAAACGGCGCGGGGGTCTTATAGTAAAGGGCGGTAAGAAAACAGAGCAATTTAAACTCAGTATATTTCAGCGGTGTGCCGACGCTGCGGCACCGCTCATGGTCATTTTGTTTGTGAATGTGTAAAGCCTTTTTTTTGGTAACGGGGAGGAGATATTCAAAAGATACTGTCTTTTGGGGGGAAAAAGAGAGCATGTGGGATTCTTACCCACTAAAACCTCCTCGACGGCCAAACCCAAAGCATGGTAGCGGGGACTCCGGAATCTCTCGTAGAACGTCGGTAGGACAGTCACAGGACCGGGAAGATGTTATAGGCGGCTCAATACCCTCTTGAACCGCCCTCGGGAATGTGTAAAGCCTATGTGTTGTTTTCTGAGTGTGATTATGGATTTAAATTCCGATGATACTGTTTATTGTAGTGTTTTTGGATTAATTTACTTTATCGTCTGGGTTATATCTAAAATAGTCTTATCGCGTAATGAGAACTTCCGAATTCGACTACGTAGTTGTACAGATTACGTTTTCATTAATTAGTTTTCATCATTACAAGATAATGAGAGTCATTTGATATACAATGATTATAAGGCTGTAAAACAGTGGTAAAATATAACAAGATTTTCGTAATATTACCAAATCTAGATTTCAAGTTGTACAAGATATTTCATGTCGAATGAAGTAACAATTGCTCCTGCACTCAATTTACTTGTATACGAATTCCTTTGAAACGTAGAAATATTCGGTAAATATGAAAACGTCCGATTTTTAAAACAAAAAATATTTTTATAAAGTTTCATGAACTTACAGTGAAACTCAACTAAATGAAATATACATATCATTGTAGGAGACAAATAGCCGACGCCGACGGAAATTTTGTCTGAAACTAAAGTTATGAAACACTACCCGAGACTTGAGACCATATTTAACTTTCCAAAAGCGTAATAAATGAGAAACTTTGCTGACAGTTTCATAAGTCTTTAATGTAAATAGATTTTTTTCATTAGTCTACTTTAAATACGAATAATTAAAAAGAAACCACAATATGAATGAATTTCATTTCATACAGCATTTATTAGCTGAGCTAAAGTCAAATTACTAATTAGTTATATAAGTGGAGGAAAGAAAAGGTTCTATAGAACCAGAGGTTTTATTGTTTTTGAATACTTTCATTACATTTCTTAATTCAAAGGGCAAAACAATGACTGTTTTATGAAAGACCGTACCTTCATTGAATTCATTGTAATTTGTAACTCTCATAAAATGTCAAAAGTTACAAACAAAAACATGTAGAAGCCCTACATTGCTTGAGATAAAAGCTGACCGACGATTGAGTTATTAACAGGCGCCCGAAGAATAAATCTTTAATTACGTATAAAAAGTGCGAGTATTGTTTCCATTATACTTGAGTGGTTTGAGTCATCGTTGCATAACATTATGCATTGTGCACGCAACACTAGGTAAATAGGTTTCGATGTTTTTTCTTCACGTGACGTGCTCCGTGTTGACAGCCTGTTTCTCTAAGACTTGACTTGCGTACGAAACGGGTTTGTAAAAGGGAAAAGAAACCATATGGGATGTTCGTTTAGTTAAGGGAAAATTATGATTATAGTGGAATTGTTTTTACATTCTATAGTAAACAAAGTTTGTTATTGAGGCTTAAAACAATCGTTGAATGATATAACGTTAAATAGCTTACCAAATATTGACATTGTGATAATGTGTAGATAAATGTGTACTTACCATCCCCTAGGTTATTAACGCCTGTCTAAGAGCTCTATTGAGTCTATAGGTTTTACTATGTAGGTACCTACTTTATTATCTATTGTCATTATCGCGCTCCGTCTTTTATAAGAGCTTTTGTCAACACCTCGTACAAAAAATAAAGTTTGACGAACAATCAAAAAAAGTTTCAAACGTTTTCTATAAAAGCGTTCATCAAAGAAAATAAAATAAAAGGCGATTAATTAATCATTGTCCGTTCTTTTTCAGATCCAACATGGCTGTCGACGAATTTCGGTATAATAGTGTGTATAGAATGTTCTGGAAGCCACCGGGAGTTGGGTGTGCATATATCAAGGATACAGTCGTTGACGTTGGACCGATTGAGCACGTCGCAGTTACTGCTGGCGAGGCACATGGGCAATCAGACGTTCAATGACGTCATGGAGAACACGCTGGACGAACGGTTGAAACTGAAGCCCGGGAGCACTATGTGAGTAACTTTACACTAAATTTTAAGGTAGAATATACCTTTTAGGGGCAACTCAGTTTTTAATTTAGACATTAGCCTCAAAAACTTACCGAAACATTTAGAAAACGCCAGAAAGGAGCTTACACATTTTATTATACACTAGCGGTTTCACCCGCGTGGCTCCGCTCCTGTTGGTCTTAGCGTGATAATATATAGCCTATAGCCTTCCTCGATGAATGGGCTATCTAAGACCGAAAGAATTTTTCAAATTGGTCCAGTAGTTCCTGAGATTAGCACGTTCAAACAAACAAACTCTTCAGCTTTGTAATATTAGTATAGATTCTTTCGTAAATTAATAAATTTATAAAGAACTAAGTCGAAATGAATCATTTTGCGCATTCAGGAAAATTTTGCCTCACAATTCTTTTGAGTGTGTTTTGTAGATTGCAACATGACGTACTTTATTATAATTTTAACAATTTATTGCTTCGGAAATTATCGCTGTAATAAATGTTGCATACCGATAACCTTTATAACATATCGCACCGCAAAAGCGTAATCAGTGACGAATTTGATCGTGCATGATAAAGTAAGCAAATTGTATCATACCTTGCAATGAGATGTCAACATGTTATGCGAATACAAAATCCTCGATAGTATTATCTTATATCCGCTCTCCATTTAGCTTTCCACCCGCGGCATCGTCGCGCAGTCAAAGAAAAACCCGCAGAGTTCCCGTTCCCGTGGGATTTCCGGGATAAAACCTATCCTATGTCCTTTCTCGGGTATTAAAATATCTCTATACCGAATTTCATGCAAATTGGTTCAGTAGTTGAGGCGTGATTGCGAAACCAGAGTTACTTTCGCACATTAGTTGAGCATAAACGTTGAATAAAATCTGAACTCTATCACCAGGGACGAAAGGCTCCGTTTCATCCGCGAGAAGTTCGTGTACCTCGTACGAACTGCACCTTTTACAATATTAGTTTAGCACAAGTGATAACTACGTTAAAAACAACCGACTTCAAACTTGCACTTGCAACATTTACAAATACAGACAAAAATGCTCAGAAAGTAAAAACTACTGGGCCTATCCCAATAAAATTTTTATGGGACCAATTCGACACCATCCCGCATCGAACAAAAAAAGAATCACGTAAATCGGTTCAGAAACCTCGGGAATAATCGGTGTACATACATAAAAAAAACATACCGGCCGAATTGATAACCTCCTCCTTTTTTGAAGTCGGTTAATAAACGTTGAATCACTTGAATCAAATCTGAACTGTATCACCAGGGACGAAAGGCTCCGTTTCATCCGCGAGAAGTACGTGTACCGCGCGTTCGCGGCGCGCACGTGTCGCGACGAGGCCGAGCGGCTCTCGGAGGTGGAGCACGCGGTGAACAACGGCCACCTGCAGAACTTGCTGCAGGCGTACGCGGAGGGCGCGGACTTGGCGGCCACGCTGCCGAGCTCGGTATGGAGTTTTATTGAATATCATTAGTTTTTAAATCGCTTAAAACTTGGAAATTTTATAAAAAAAATAATTAGTATTGTAAAATCATTTTTAAAGCACTTAAATTTTGAAAAAGTTAAAAAAAAGGATCTTTTTGTAATATTGATAAATGTATTTTTGTAACTGTAAAAACAAATGAGTTGATGTGTATGTCTAATTCTCTGCAGCTAAGAAAGGTTATCTGAAGAAAACTTAAATATTTACATTTTCATTACTTTCAGGTTAGATAAAATTAAATTCACCATATCCCTAGAGAATAATACATTAATATTCAAAATTAATTAATTATGCCCAAAAACGTTCATATCAATATCCCTGTCCTTGACATAACCTTGCGTGTAACAACTAACAAGTCCCAAACGTTTCCAGGACTGCGGCGAAACGGCGCTACACCTCGCGATATCACGAGAGCTCGGCGACGGATCGTGTTTACATATAGTCGATTTTCTAGTCCAAAACGGCGGTTCACAGCTGTTAGATAAAGCGACCGCGTCCGGTATGACCGCGCTGCATCTGTGCGCCGCGATCGATCGGACGGAACCTATGAAGTTATTGTTAAAGGTAAGGTATAGAATATAGATAATAATAGACGTTCGTTTTTGTAAGGCTTTTGCTCTCTCCTCTCTGCATATGTATAAGAAATTGTCTTTACTTGATTTCTACTCATCCCCCCTAAGATTGTTTCTCTTTACTTATAATTACTTAAGGTAAACGATCACCATTTAGCGATTAGAACGCTATTTGTAAACAAATTTTTTTATTGTTTATGTTCTTTTTTTTGTTAATACTTTGTTTGTAATAAAGTAATACCACAATATACAGATACATACAGTAAGGAAACTTCATACAAAATGTTCGAAATGGCTCCCCCCCCCATAAAGCGTGTTTTCGAGGGTATTGAGGGGGATCGATAGTAGCGGGTGACACATCGACAGATTTTGAATATAGTATGGAAAAAAGTTTAAAGTGATGTCATTTCACATTAAATAAATATCGATTGTTTCAGTTTGTAGCCCTTTCAATAAATATATATCTGTATCGTATCTGACTACAAGTTAAAAAGAGACTATTTTTTAATTTCTATAGATATGGCAGTATGAGTTTTAAATTATGTTGACATATTTTCTACCAAAATGATAGCTACAAATAGTACCTATTAGGAGTCCAGTCTGTTTAAAGACCGCATCTATTTTTACGCAATCTAGAAGAGCACGAAAATCTAAAAAATGGAAACCGTAAAAAAATCTTGTTTAGATTTATGTGCATAATTACGTAAATATTAGGGAAGAAAAAGATAGATATTATAATAATTATTGTATTTTTATCGATACGTGACTTTACCACTTTGTCAAGCACTAAGCCTGTCAAACTATTTTCTTTTTCATCCTAAAACAAAAATGTTATATAAAAGGAGGTTCTATGTTCGTATAATAATAATTTTAATTTATTTTTGCATATTTTGTGTTTTTTAATTTAATTTAATTTATCGTTTTAAAAATAATTTAGTAGGTATACCTACATACAAGTATTGTTAATTCTGGTTTAAAATAATTATTGAATACTTATATGTATCATACAAATATCAAGCATTATAAATAATTTAGGTAGGTACCTACATTAAAATAGCCTTCGGCGTCCAAAAAAGACAAGATTTCGAAATATAGCACTGAATAAAACGTACCTATTTACTTTTACAAGGTATATATTTTATTGAGATTGTTTCTTCTTGTAAATTCATATTTAGGCTACACCATTTTTTAATTTTAACGGGTTTTAATCTCAAAATTACCACAAAGTCAACTGTGAAAAAAAGCAAACAGAAATATACAGGCCGAATTGATAACCTCCTCCATTTTTGAAGTCGGTTAAATATCAAAAAGGTAACAGCCCTATAGCTATACGTGATAATTTCATCGCAGGGGCTTAGTTTCCTAACTGTATGTACGTAGTATATATCTGTCAACTGTGGTAATACTTATCTATTTATCTAAAGGCGGGTGCAGATAGTACGCTGAAAGACGTCAATGGAAGGACAGCGTTGCAGGTGGCGAGGCAGTTGGGGCACATGGCGTGTCTGGAATTGGTGAGAGAATAAAACATGACCTTATAAAATTGTTGAGTTTATTTGGAAAAAATTACATTTTTTTATCAAAAAAATATATCTGTTTGACTATTAAAGAAAAAAATAAAATTGTGCAATTATTTACCATTTTGTGTCTATCAAACAATAATAGATACATATAAATTTCAATTTACAGAGTTTTAAATATGTATATGTATATAAATGAAATAACAAAACATTATTTTTATATTCCAGTTAGAAAGCGTGGATAAGAGAGAAAAGAGTATATTCGAAAATATTAATATAGACTGGAATTTATCACACGATGAAGGATCTACTGACTTCTCCGACGACGACACTGTCATCGATGAACGGGTAAGTTTAAATCTATGTTTTAATTTTATAGACAGAATAATTAAAAAAAAAGACGGGTTGCACTCCGGGAGTGCCGGCAGAAGTGAAAACTTGATTATTAACGTTGAGCATGTTTGATATTTTGGAATGGTATCCGTCTTACGCTTTTTCGATCAGGTCACGTGTCCTGACGCGAGTTTAAGATTTTATACCCATTACAGAAAAAGTGCTCAACGCCGCTAAAGAAGTTTTCACTTCAAAAAAATAATACTGTAGATAATAAGCAGATTGAAAAAATCTGCAAAAATATATTTAATAAGAGGAAAAATAATTATTTAATCATAGGAATTTAATTGTTTATCAATTAAGTACACACTAAAAATAAAGTCTAATGTTTAAAGTTAACGGGAAATACCTATCAACATTATAAACAAGGAAAAATGAATCATCATCAGCTATGATTGTCTTTTGTTGTCAAAATTTGTTTTACTGTCAAATTACTTCATTTGAATATCATTTATATTTCTATACTAGCGGTCCGCCCCGGCTTCGCCCGTGGTACATATTTCACAATAAAAAGTAGCCTATGTCCTTTCTCGGGTATCAAAATATCTCTATACCAAATTTCATGCAAATTGGTTCAGCAGTTTAGGCGTGATTGAGTAACAGACAAACAGACAGAGTTACTTTCGCATTTATAATATTAGTATGGATTCCATCTTTCTGAAAAGTGTAAAATTAGTATTAATGATATGAATTATAAGGAATAAGAATGAAATAGAACTGTTATTAATAGTCTTTCGGAACAACACAATATTATGTTCTTTGTTTTCGGGTTTTATCAGAGCGAAGCTACGTGTTGACAGTAATGCAATAACATAGTTTCTTCCACAGCAAAACGGCAGCGTGACACCCGAGAAGAAGTGCCCCCGCTCCCGGCCGCCGTCGTACGCGGGGGCGGCGGGGGGGTGCGGTGCGGGGGGCGCGGGGGCGGGGGGCGCGGGGGCGGGGGGAGACTCGCCCGTGCTGCGCTCGCGCTCGTCCACGTGCGACTCGCTGCACCACGCGCCGCCCGCCAGCGCGCCCGCCACGCTGCCGAGGAAACCCAACGTCTGTGAGTGTCGCGCGTCTGACTAGCTAGTACAGCACGATTCAAAATTAATGGCGGCTCGGAACATCGTACTTTCCGATGCGCAATACGCCATTTTGGGTATCAGCGGGATTGTCACTTTGACTGTACCTGTGCGCACCTCCACCAGTTAAATAAATAATAGAGCAAGTTTCCACGTCCCGTTTCTTTGTCACGTTTTTCACATCTATTTACGTTTTGTTATCGCCATGAAACAAATACCTATCTACATTGTATGTGTAATGCGAAAGCAACAATATAATATACAGGGTGGAAGGTTAAGATGGGGCATGAAGGGCAGGTACCTTAACCGTTGTAGCTACATGAAAACGTTCTTAGGAGACTATCCTTAAATTTTTGAGAAATTTTAATCTGCGTTCACAGATTTTTGAAAAAATGTACGGTCAGCAAGGAAATCGGCAGTTTTCAAAAAAAAATTTTTTTATGCCAATCGATCCAGTTTCTCATGGGGATCAAAACACTCTAAAATACCAACTGAGGTATGAGTACAAGAAAAGTCAGAAATCACGAAAAACTATTTCCACATATTCACTAAGAAAATAAGTGATTCAACAAAAGATGCGCTAATAGAAAAGTCCAAAGAGATTTTCAGGCTTCAATATTTTTTGTTTATGATTATTAAAACACATACTGATAATAAGAAGAAACATTAATTTAATTTAACGGTTGTCAAAGAAAATAAAAAATAACAAAATAATAACAAAAAACAACATTTAAAGTGGTGATTATTCCAGAATTTCTGAAATAATTTACATAAAACTTATGATATGAGATGCTCAAAGTGGTCACCGTTTTGACGTAAACATAGGTTTGTTCGTTTTACTACTGAGCGCGTAGCAGCCGACAACTACTTTGGGTGAATTCCGTAAAGTATTGCAGAAAGTGAATCTTTTAGTTCTTGAGCATTGTTGTATGATCTTTTATAAATTTCATTCTTTACATAACCCCAGATAAAAAAATCTAGAGGTGTCAAGTCGGGGCTACGGGGCGGCCACTCTATGGGACCATGTGTGCCAACCCATTGTGCCCCAAATTTTTCATTTAGGTATGAGCGCGTTTGACGATTGTTTTTATTATTTAAAAAGTAAGCCTCTGACAGATCTAAACGTTCCAAATTATTTAAGGACATTTTTAGTGAAGACAGAGTAACTTTTGGTAACTTTTGTTTTCTATGTGTTATTGTTTACATAAGCCATAAAAATGTGATGTGTTCGTTCGATATTCAAATTTAAATAATTTTTCATCTCGTGCACGAGCTGCCAGCCACCGCCCGCTCACGCCTCACGTCGCTGGCATGTTATGCTGCTGTCCCTTTGTCTTTTTACTTGTGTGTTACTCTGACTTTTCTAGTACTCATACCTCAGTTGGTCTATTAGAGTGTTTTGATTCCCATGAGAAACTGGATCGATTGGCATCAAAAATTTTTTTTTTGAAAACTGCCGATTTCCTTGCTGACCGTACATTTTTTCAAAAATCTGTGAATGCAGATTAAAATTTCTCAAGAATTTAAGGATAGTCTCCTAAGAACGTTTTCATGTAGCTACAACGGTTAAGGTACCTGCCCTTCATGCCCCATCTTAACCTTACACCCTGTATAAGTGTATAAAAATGAAATAAGTGTATATGACGACGACTAACTGTAACAGACAACAAAATGACATCAAATAAGAAAAATTATTTTACATCACTAATTATTATTGTTATTAATTTTTATGTTAAATTTACAGATAATATAGGCAGTTTAAAAAAGCGTGTGGCGCCCCTGCCGCCGGGAGCGCCGCGCTCCACGCCCTCACCTTCGCCCTCCGCCGACACACGGTCTATACACAGTAAGTATTGCAATATTTATACTTTTACTACTGCAGTTATACATTATTTTATTACATCTCTATTTAAACAAAAGTACTTCCCGATCAGTACACGATCCCGTTTACTGATTGCGCTAATCATCTGAAATGATTTGTCTATGCATATCACAGTTTTACTATGTCACGTGATTCGTACACTATTCAGCACTTTCAGGTGTTCTTAATTCTTCAAGTTTTACACGTCAAGTACGCCACACAAATTGGCATAATAGTTGTCGTTGTTTGTATAAAATACCATACAGTTTTTTTTTACGTGAACAACGATTAAAAATTTTGTAAAAAGACAAAAAATTCAAGATGAGGGTGAATATTGAAATTGCTCAATTATGTTTGTGAAACGTATTGAGTTTTTCTGCTATAAAATTATAAAAAAAAATTGGTTGTCTGTAAAATCGGTTTACTGACGATAGTTGAACGTGACAACGATTGTGCTTCTTTGTCGCTCGTTCCGCGCTTTCGCTTGCACTTCAAGCCTTACATAGAACGCCTCAGAGCGAGGTAACGCCGCATGAGTCATGTTTTTTCATGCGTGCAGCCGGCTATATCGAATTATAAGACGTTGTCACGTCAAAAATAACTTAATTTCAGGTGGTACAGTAAAACACAGACCTCAACAGCCCCCGCCTACACCGCCGCCCGGCAACTCGCTGCACAACGGAGCGCACAGGGATGAACCGACACCGCCGCCGAGAAAAGTTAGTATTGTTTTTTTATATATAAAAGGGTTGAAGAATAATGTGGGGTGTATTACTTGGGAGTATTAACTAAGATGTTTATTTTAGAAAGAAATTTTATAAACTGGTATATAATCTAAAATATTGTGAAGTACCTATTATTCTTATTATTATAAAGTAACTCCAAAGCTTACAATCCAAGATTTTAATCCCGGTCCGGATATTTAATCATTTTACCATTCATATATTTAGGCATCTGCATCGCCAAATACTTGCAACATTTCGTACAAAAATATCATAATATTGTGTTGAGTGATATTGTGTGATTATAGTACACCTCGTAGAAAATCATAACATTGATGACTTAGAAATAAAATCTTTTCATAAGACCATATCAAAACATTCCCCACCCAAAACCACTAGACAACCATAACATTATATTACAATTAATATAGATAATTCATGTATAACATGTAGATAGATATAATACATAATTCGTGAAAATATATTTACTCAAAACCTCGATAAACATGGAGAAGGAAGTGCCTACTCTGTTTGTCATATCGAAAAAGACAAGGATGGCATGTTTAGATTTTTGAAAAACTTGTATCTTAATATTTTATCTATTTAAAGGATCATTGAGTTTGTCGCATAATTATATATTATATGAAGTATAGTACAGGGTGTATTTGTTTTTTTTTTCTTCAGAAGAAAAATAGATTGCTACAGGAAAAGGCTGACAAAGTGAAACTGAGAAGGGTAAAAATGAGAGAGCTTTAGTGTAATAAATCGCTTACCCTTGTTTATTTTCACTTCCCGTGATTTGTCTGTGTTCAGAGAATTTCGAGCTGTTTATTTATTTATTTTGTTTTATGGCAACAAAATTATTTGTAATATCGACCTTAAAAAAAGGTAGATGAAACATTCTGTCAAATATAAGATTATTTTTCTAAATTCCAAAAGCTCTTATGATTTTAAAGCGTTTTTATTGGCAGGTTCATCCGATATTTAAGTACTTATATAAAAATTAGAACATTTTTGTTTCTTGAAAATCTCTGACAATAACTATCCATCCCCATAAAATGTGCATTCGTTAGGAATATAATGCTTATTTTATGGATATATTAATGCATGCACATTAGCTTCTAGCTATTATCTCCTGAAAATAATCCTGTTTAGATGAACATTGTAGTCACGAAGTTGTTTTCACGTAGATTCTATTGTAAAAAATATTAAAGTTTAACAACACATTGTGAAGAGTTTTTTGTGGTTTATTATTAACACGATAGTGTGTGATTGCATGTCTTAAAGATAAATATTTGGAAATGAGTAATTTTACCAATTTTATTACTTTAGTTAATAAATTTAATATATTTTCATAGCAGAAGGATTTAAATTTCAATCTCATTCGACTTCTCTTAGAACGCTTACTCTTAGATGAGCTTAAACAATCAGGCTTTAAAAAATATTAAATCATACAAGCATAAAATATGATAAAAATTCAATTTTTTATTTTTTTCTTATTGGGCGCATCATCTTGCTGACATTAATCTGTAACAATTGTTTAAAAAAATTGTAAGAAACGATATTTCCAAAAAAATATTCACTTTTAGTGAAAATGTGGTTAAGGAATCTGAAAAAAAAAGATCTTGAATTTGATGCTTTAGTTTTATGGCGTTCAAATGCTTCATATAAATATGCATTAAAAAAATAGAAAAAAAATCGAATCCTCATTCGAATCCCGTATCGTGATCGAATATTTTTTAAGAAAAGGAAGGACACAGGTCCTTCCCACCAATTCGGCCACCCGTGACCCCGCCAGTACAATCGAATTTATTCTAGATTCTCTCAGTTTTATATGTCTTAAGGACACACCGCGCCATCTATTGAGACAGTAAAACAAAATATCAAATTCAACAAAAAAGGTCGTGTTCCATCGTTACAATATTGTAATCATTGAAATAATGTTTCGTATTGGTTGAAATATTTGTTTAATATCTCAATACGTCTTCTCTAAACATTGATTGGATCTCCCGTCCGACTAGGGCCCTTCCGGCCTCCTCCACTCAAGCGACAGCCCAAGCCGAGGTTCGAGATCCCCGTAAATGGGGGACGCCCTTGCGCATCTCACTACCAGGGTGAACCTTCAGTTCAACCACGTGTCCGCGTTAAAATGTAGTAGCCCTTCTGGCTAACATTGAGAATCACCACAAAAAAAAAGAAAATTGATTGAATCAGCGAATATTCAAGAGAGTTAGTGATGTCAGCAAGATGTCGTTCCCCCACCATTCCGCTATATTTACGCGTCTTAACACAACAATTGTACCTTCCAGGAGTGTTCTAGTCAAGACTCGTCGCTGGAGCTGTGCGAGCTGGACGCGCTGTCGTGCTCTCGCTCGCGGCGCTCGCACTCGGACAGCCGCTCGCTGGACGTGTCCGACACCTCCAGCGTGCACTCGCGCTCGCCGTCCGCCTCCATCACCATGGTAACGGCATACAATGCATACTGAGGCCGCCTGTCCACCTGCAAGAAAACTTCCGCGAGAAATGTCCGACAGTCTGTCCGACAGCAACTTGCAAGTCTAATTCCGCGTTCCCACCTGCAAGTAGACTTGCAAGTTGCTGTCAGACAGACTGTAGGACATTTCTCGCGGAAGTTTTCTTGCAGGTGGAAACGCGGCCTAATATTATAAATGCGAAAGTAACTCTGTCTGTCTGTCTGTTACTCAATCACACCTCAACTACTGAACCAATTTTCATGGTATGGAGATATTTTGATACCCGAGAAAGGACATAGGCTACTTTTATCCCGGGAAAATGACGCAATCCCGGAAAACCCACGGGAACGGTAACTACACGGGTTTTTCTTTGACTGCGCGGGCGAAGCCGCGGGCGGAAACCTAGTATAATATAATAGTACTACGTACAGAAGGCATAAATAATAGCTAGCTCTATAGCTATAATAGCTCAGGGTTGGTACTCGCCGCCGATTTATCATAAATACGCGAACACACGTCACGCGACCAATTCAATTATAAGTGAAAAAAGTGTAAATAGGTTACCGAAACAACATTCTATCTTCAAAAAGGCACACGCTCGATTACACATCAAAGTCAGGCATGCTTCAACTATCATAATCGACAAAAAGACAACTGAGGTAAATTATGGCTAATATATGGGATAGGCACATCGAAATATGGCTACATATTTCGATGTGCCTCTCCCACATCACTACTATCCAATCTACACCTTTTAACTTCAATGTATGCAACTTCACCCCATAACATAAGCATACGATCAGCATTTGAAACTAATAATAACTTGTTTTCCTAACCTGTGTAACTTCTTTGGTACACAATATGTCTTTTACTTGACTGTTTATAATAAAATTATTCCATTTCAGATGGGCGGCATGCGTCGCTGCAGAGCGCTATACGACTGCTCTGCGGACAATGAAGATGAACTATCATTCCGCGAGGGTGAAGTCATAGTAGTAATCAACGAGCGTACAGAAGACGACAACTGGATGGAGGGACAAGTCGAGGGAACAGGCCGACGGGGCATGTTCCCCGTCTCTTTCGTGCACATGCTGCCGGATTAGAGTGAGCGAGATGGGTATATTGCAGTCGACTCCGCCGTTGCATTTGTGCTGACAGCAAGCGGGACATTAATGTACTGTCAATTCCAGACAGTGTGATGGATGTGTTTAATATGTTATGGATGTGTTTAATATGTTATGGAAAGGGAAGGTTTAACTATGAATACGGAATTCATAGTTTAAGCTTAACTTGCCAAGAGAATAAATGCGATGCGAATAATAGATGATGCCATACCGACTCCGTATTAAATTTAGGTACCTAAGACCTTTAGTATGAGCGAGATAGATATACTTGCCAATTCTCTGTATCGTTCTACAGAGAGGCATGAGTTCTATAGGTAACTCCGTCTCTTTCGCGCACACCTGCCAGTAAAGTGAGAGTGAAACAGCAATAGATCTGTCGAGTCTATCAATAGTCGTGTTTGATGAATAGCTCATTAAAATTATGTGCAATTTAACTTGCAGGAAATTGAAACGTTTTTGTATTTAATTAAACAAGCACTTGTTATTTTGAAATTATCAAAAAATAAAAAATGCAATTACACACACTCGATTATTGACGTGACAACGTCTTAAATTAGGTTGCGGCTGGGAGTCACTTATGAAAAAGTGTAACGCTCGGTAACGTTACGATGAGTCACCGAAAGAGGCACGCGGGCATGGTTAGCCCGCCTAAGAGCGAGAGAGACAGACATAAAAAGTCGTTGTCACGTAAAACTTTCGCCCGTATACAAAAAATTGGTTGCCTGTAAAGTCGGTGACTTTACAGGCAACCAATTTTTTTGCCAATATTTTCTGCAAGTTAAAATTCAAGAATCAGGTACATTTATACCAATATCTATTAGGTCGTAGATATTAGAGATATTTGAATTGCCAAGTTTTGAAGTGATAGATGTGATTTCGTGATATTATAGCTCAAAGATTAAAATTTATAAATTCGAATCTTTTCAAAAATATATGTATGATGTTTATATTGAAGGGCGTTACTACAAATTATGATCAAGTTGGCCTAAAGCTTTCGGCTTTTATTTAAAGGCTATGAGCTTATTTACACTAGTATTTTGTATTCAATACACAATTATGCACATTGAGAAATGAGTCAATACAGATGAATATTCCATTTAACATATACATACATACTACTTTTACAGTTGTTTACCACACATTTGGTACATGCAAGAAGCACAAGGAATAACGCAAATACGTTAAATAATTTTGGTTATTTCCCATTGGATATAACATATACATTATATTATGTACATTTAACAAAGGATATAAATCAGGCCTCAAAATAAACTCTGTTGTGATAAATCAGCACAATTGTTGTTTTTATATGACATTTTGATTTTGTACTTTTTACCATCTATATAGGTAAATGTTGTAAAATTTATCGTTGTGACATTGCATACTGTTGAAAAGTCGATACGCGTGGGAGCTTACTACTGCTACGAATTTATAACACCAATATTGTGATGTGCCAATAGAACTCCGTCCCTTCGCGGGTTTATTTAAATTTCGAACTAGCATAATGAATTCTCTGTTCGTTCTGGAATGTTCTAGAAGCTCAACCGTCGTGGCGACAAAGATGTTTATGTTAAATTATCATTGTGTTTTAAAACTCGATAAAATTCGCCTATTAAATTACCATCTATTCGTTTTTTTGAATTTTGTATATATTACGGCCCTTAAAATAATTAAGTGATTTTATTATGCTCAGTTTCTATAAGAAACGTTTCGTTTTACATACTGATGTCTTACTTTTTCTTGCATTTGTACAGTACGCGTCACGTAAAAAGAACTCTGGATGAAAGTGATGGGGTGTGTTTGCGCATAGATCGAGTTTTGCACGTAAGCTATGTGCCGATTATTTTATTTTTGAACTAGGCTCGCGAATCGTGGCTTCTTCAATTCTTATACCACCTCATAACACCTAATAGACCGATAAATCGCCAATGCGCAGCTTAACCGTCAGCGTTCTTTTTACTTGACGCGACTTATAGCTCGTATGCAAAACGAAAAGTTTCTATTATTTATTGGGTGGAATTGATGTGTGAATATAAGCGAAAGATTTGTATATTGTCGTCAATCTATTGGACCAGTGATCGTTTGTTGTAGTTGTTCTCGTAGTTGATAGATTGTTGCTACATGTTGTCTATAGAATTTCTATTTTAATGAGAAGTCATAAATCTTGTCATGATTATATCATATATTTATTTACAACTACGACCACGATATTCATTAAAAACTATCATTTCAGTCTCCGGTTAAGAGATTGTAAGAATTTTAATCAAAATTATGATAATTAATAACTAATAAAGAAACGAGGTTTACGATTTCTCACAAAAATGTCTTTGATAATAATTGTTATGAATGTAAAATTTTATCACTTCAGCTGTTCCAAGGATTTGAATAATTATAAATTATATAAAATACTAAATTTATTGTGGTAGTTTTCAATGACCGTTTCATTTCATACAAGATTAATTTTTTACGCATTTCCTACTAGATGTAGCAGAGTTGGGAGCCCAATCTTGCATAGAAACTTCTCGATTTTCCCTTCATTTTTGTTTGAATTATCGATACAATTTTAATCATACGTGCGTTATTACATCAAATGCGTCTGTATAAAAACCAAACGGTAAATCAAATAACTATTTTTTATTACTATTTCTTATAACACATTCCCATGTAATTTATTAGCTTCCTTCTACTTTTAGCTCTTTATAGCTGTAAGTATACCAGCTTATCCATATAAAGTTACCTATGTTAAATGCGCGTTGCCATAATTTAGTATTATTGGTTATAATGTAAATGAGATAATTGCTTTCACCATTATGTTAATGTCTGACACACAAATATTTTGCAAATATCGTAATTATTAATTATTACTTTAAGTGTTTTAGTGACTCTACTTGTAAATAAAAAAATCTTTTATCTTTAGGCTGGTTATCGAGAAGATAGAAAACATACGCAAAATAGCCTTTTATTCCTTAAATGTTTTCTATTTTTTGTATTAAAAGTCCTAGCCAAAAATGATTTGGTGTGTATTTAATATATCCTAATTTATTGTAAATGTTTATTGTGTTCGTTATTATTTAATCTTATTTTTGAAATTTTTAATCGATTGTATTTTACTGTAAAGTTTTTACTATGTAAATTATATTTATTTTACAAAGTAGTGTATAAAACTTTATTGTGATGAAATATTTTAATGCCATTTTAGCCTGTCAGTATGTTACTTATTAAAAGTGTAACCAAATGATGCTATAGTGAATAAGATGTTTTAATCTTAAATTGTAGTATATTTCATGGAGTTGTAGTCTAAATAGTTTTTTTTCTATTGTGTATTACCTGAATGAGAATATCTGTATGAATTTATGAATACATCATTTCGATGTCCATACTTTGTTTTATTTATTCGACAACTTCCAAACGTCGTCACTCCTACATGAATCAGGGCGTGCTATGCTACGTTTGCCGATCTACGGTCTCCAATAACAGAATGAGACCAATTTTATTATAAACTAGCTGCTTCACGCGGTTTCACCCCCGTGGCTCCACTCCTGTTGCCCGTAGCGTGATGAAATATAGCCTATAACCTTCCTCGATAAATGAGCTATCTAACACCGAAAGAATTTTACAAATCGGACCAGTAGTTCCCGAGATTAGTGCTTTCAAACAAACAAACAAACTCTTCAGCTTTATAATATTAGTATAGATTTAGTCTTTTAAAAATAGGTTTGCTGGAAAAATCTTGGACAGGATATATTTTTTTATTAAAAAATAGGTATTATTATTAAGTATGTCTCTATAATATGTATTATTATTTTTATTACATATACAATTGGTCGCATTTTATTATCACGCCGGTGAAGGTCGACCTACTATTATAACCTACTGTACTTAAATAGTTTTATTATGCCGTATTTGGAGGTCTTATGTGGACTTTTAAGTTGGTACATGAAATTATGACAATCTTACGAATTCTTATAAGCTATTGCATAGCTTCTATCGCGGGCCTTGAGCGTGGGGACCGAATCGAGAAATTCCGTAACGAAAAATCCCCACGCTCCCCACTCCGACGGGCGGAGGTGTGGCTTGAAGGCAAGGCATAGCATGCAAATTGCAATAGCCACCACAATAGCCACAACAATAGCTTTACCGCGGCCGTCCCCGAGTGCCACACGTCTTTTTTTTATTTTATAGTTTGCTGTAATTGTATTGTTCTTATTCGTTTATAAACTTCTACAAAAGACAGCACTACCTACTGAGCCTAAACTGAGCACTACCTACGCAACCACTACGCAACCGAGGACTACGAGGACTTCTTTTGTGGTAACCACAGAGTACATTGAATATACGGGTGGTAACTTTCGAAAGTTTGGAGTTGCATACAAAAAATATTTCTCGTTTAAAGAATGACAATAATTAATCAGCTGACTGTCAAGTCAGACCGAGGACTGCCCAACACCTGTGTACCTTAAATAAGCCTTAAATTGTAATAAACATTATACTCACAGATTATACTCTTTGCCTCTGCTCTTTGCCGAGGACTCTGTGCCGAGGACATAACAGAATGAAAACAAACAAAAAGTTATGCATGCGAATTTTATAAATTCAAGTCGTTTTCGTGATGAAAAATATCATAATAAAGACCAAATAAAATAGCATTATTGCAAGAGAGACTACCAAACAATACAGAATTTTGAGGTTAAATGAAATACCTTTAAAAACGACAAAAAAAAATTAGACGTGATAAAAAAAAAAATGAAAGCAGATTGAGATGAAGCTAGATTCAGCATGTTAAGATCTTCATGTTTATAATATTTTTATTCAAAGGAGGATTTCTTTGCAGACCAGTGTAAGTAATCTTGGTGTTATCTAAAGGTACTTTTTTTTTAATTTTAAATTTGTCAGTCGGATCATGGTCGGATCATAAGGTATCCTTATTTTTTTTTGATGCCAGTTTCAATTTGTAAAACTTGAAGAACTTAATTTCGCTTTATATATAGATACTAGCTGCTCCGCGCGGTTTCACCCCCGTGACTCCTCTCCCGTCGGTCGTAGCGTGATGATATAATATAGCCTATAGCCTTCCTCGATAAATGAGCTATCTAACACCGAAAGAATTTTTCAAATCGGACCAGTAGTTCCCGAGATTAGCGCGTTCAAACAAACAAACAAACAAACTCTTCAGCTTTATAATATTAGTATAGATTAGATATCCCCATCTGAAATTATATTTTGTTTTGTCTGCTGTGCTAAATTCAGGGTCATACATTTGATAAGATAATATGTTTATTCCATTGAGATATACATATGGAGACGACACCGCCTAGGTACATCACTTATGTTCCGCTCAACATACGCCATTATGGCGTAACTGCACGCTCATTTTTTATTTGTTTTAAAGTGAAACGCATCGAATACTATATCAAATATGCCTTCGTGTGTGTTACGATATTGCACAAATAATACGTAAAAGTGCATAGGAATAACTTTCATCGGTAAGTACCTAACTAGATAATAATTATTAAAACTTAGAGCAAAAAAATGGCGCACAGATTTTGTTCGTGGTGTCTCCTCCATACGTAGTACTATTATCTCAATGGTTTATTCATAATTTATTGTACAGGTTACAACGTTGATAAAATAAATATTACTTGCCAACATATTATGCTGTAAAGGAGGACCATTTTAAAACTTATTATTTATTAAAGTGAAGAATACTGAATAACTATGTCTTCTCGTAAACGTGTGTTTGATTTGCTAAGAACGATAAATGTTGCTGCGTAAGTACACCCTCAAGTAAATATATTTAGCTAAGTACCTATTCAAAGTCCACTTCAATAATGATGTTACATTTGAGAATGTTCAGTACTCCTAATGGTCATTGATAAGTGTCTGAGTGATCTTTATATTACATTATTTGCATAGTAAACTACCCATATGCAATTCGCTTTTATTGGATAGTGGACATCCAATATACCTACAATTAGCTGGATGTGGATATCCAATACATTGATTGTAGATCCTGTTAAGTCATTCAAATGCTTCACAATTACTAAAAATGCATAAATTTAAACTATAATATTCACTCTAGTTATTGTTCATCTTCAGATGCCAATGCCCAGCCCATAGCCATAGAGGAAACTTCCAGGTTACCAATGCAACACCAACAAAGGATTATGCTTTTGAAGTATGTTAATATTTTTTCCTTTTTCCATACAGGCAGTAATAATACGTTATGATATTAATTATCTATTGCACTTATCTAAGAATTATATAAGGAAATTATTGCACTAAATTCTTAAAGTTTCATTTGTTATAGATAAAATGCTCAACTGTAAGATATGGGCTCGGAGTTACAAAAGAGGTTGGCATGGATCTAGTCAACCTGGGTGCCAAACATGTTTGTGTTATGACTGATCCCAATGTGGTATCATTGAATCCAACTAAAGCTGTACTGGATTCACTTACTAAAAATGGAATAAATTACAAAGTATATGATAATGTTAGAGTCGAGCCAACAGATACAAGGTAAATATCAATAAAAAGCAAATAAATTTATTAAAATGCAAAGTTGGCAAAGTACCTGTAACACTTCTAGTTTTACAAGTATTTATGAGCTTAACATCTGCTTTCTCAACTATAAAAAAATTAAGGAATCCAAAATCATACTTATTTAAAGAACTTTCATTAAACCAAAATATAACTGAACTGAATCTTATAATAATATGTTGAATTACAGTTTTAAGGATGCTATAGAGTTTGCAAAAGCTGGTGACTTTGATAGTTTCATAGCTGTTGGAGGTGGATCAGTGATGGACACATGCAAAGCAGCTAATTTGTACTCATGTGACCCTGATGCAGAATTTCTGGATTATGTTAACATGCCTGTTGGTAAAGGAAAGCAAGTTACTGTTCCTCTGAAGCCTCTCATTGCAAGTGAGTGATTTTACAATTTGTTACAATATTATGTGTATATTTAGGTTTCACTACCTCAATTTGCATCATGCATGAATAGTATTTTAGTCACAGGACACAGGCTACAGTCTTAACTCTTAACCATATTGGGTGTCACTAGCATTTTCATTACACCTTCACATTACATTGCTGCTTTGCTATTTAACTTACAGATATTGTTATTGAGCTTGCAAATGTAGTCATTCATAATAATCTTGAAACAAGGAAAAAGCAAGTCAAGACCTATAAATATTATTTCAGTCCCCACAACCAGTGGCACAGGAAGCGAAACAACAGGCATGAGCATATTTGACTATGAAGAAATTCATGCCAAAACTGGTATAGCAAATTCGGCGCTTAGACCACTCTTAGCCTTAATCGATCCTCTTCACACCTTAACAGTACCAAAAAACGTTGCAATATACTCCGGTTTTGACATATTTTGCCATGCTTTGGAAAGTTTTACTGCAATTCCTTATTCGGAGCGCGGACCAGCGCCTACGAATCCCGCTTTGAGACCAGTGTATCAAGGAAGCAATCCTATTTCTGATGTCTGGGCTAGATTTTGCTTGCAGGTTGGTTGTGTGGATCTTACAAGTACAATACCTAATGAATTATTCGATCCTCTGTATTGATTTTAATAAGTAAAAAAAATATATGACATGGATGGATGTTGAGTAATGTTAGTATTATTTTGTACAGGTCTAGCTTGATCTTGGGTAAGAAACTAGAAAAATACTTATTGCAAAATGTAACTTAATTCACTGCTTAGAAATGAAAATTTTCAAAACAATTCAACAACTTTATGTATGAAAGAACTTTGTTGCCGCCATTTTGCCTATGTCCAGTTTCTAATAATATTAGTCAGTATTTTTTATTCAGATGTATTTTCAAAAAAATCAGAATATTAATAATATTTTTTCCAGACACTAGCAAAATACTTCGAGCGGTCGGTAAATAACGCGGATGATATAGAGGCTCGTTCAAGCATGCACCTAGCGGCCACGATGGCTGGGGTTGGTATTGGCAACGCTGGCGTGCATCTGTGCCATGGCCTCGCTTATCCCATCGCGGGCAACGTGAAGAAATTCGTCCCGAATGATTATGGGTAAGGCATTGCGGAGATACTAAAATCATCGCCTTATATATTGATTTTGGTATCTTTGAATCTTCCCAAAGAAGTTTCGCTTGTGCTCGCCACACACGCTCTTTTTTATCTGTTAATGAGCTTTGATTGAAGCTATTGCGGTTCAGTCAGTCAGTTCAGCCTTTTAAACTAAATAAGCTTAGTTTAATCAATGTCTTATTCGCTGTTTTGTGCCTTTCTAACATCAAAGAACTTAGAGTATATAAGCACAGACTAATAATAATATACTACGTATACAAATATAAGTGATTAAATTAAGCAATGTCGTATTACACTCCGTAAAGACCCTAATACCAGCATCAATAGTTTGAATTATTGAAATTTTTGACACCAAATATTTATCTGGTGTAGTAACACTGTCATTCATTTTCCTCACAAATTTTTCAGAAAAGATCCAATAATACCACACGGATTAGCAGTAGTAATGACGGCTCCGGCAGTGTTCCGCTTCACAGCTCAAAGCGATCCCGACAAGCATTTGGAAGCTGCTAATCTTCTGGGCTTTGATATCGCGAATCGCAAGCAAGAAGACGCTGGCAAAGTACTGGCTGATGCTATATTGAATTATATGGAAAAAATGAATATAGACAATGGACTTTCTAGTCTAGGGTATACTGATGCGGATATCCCAAAGCTTGTTAAAGGCGCTTTACCACAGGTGTGTATTATTGTTATGTAAATGTAGCGTTTTGGGTAGCGTATGAGTTGCCTTCTCAATTATCTTGTTGTTTTTGATTACAAAAAAGAATCACTCTCTCTTTATAGTGTGGATTTATTTAATTTAAATCAGATTCTCATCCATATTATAGTTCTTATATACCCCACCCACATCCACACGTATAATATGTAATACTTGTATGTATAGCTAATTTATGGAGATCAAATCCGCCAACATTTTATTACAGTGTAGATAATTTGGTAGCCACAGGTGTGTAATTCTTTTAATCCATTTATAGTAGAACAAGTAATTTGTCCTGTAATTATGATATTGCGGTAACTGAGATTTAAATAATATTGAAGTGGTTAATTTCCTGTTTAATGTATCTTGCTCAAAGTAACATTATGCAAAGTGGCTGATAGGTATAGGTTAAAATATAGATACAGAAGTTTAGTTTTCTCTTGATTTGTAAGATCAATTTTTCCTTTGTTTCAGCATCGATTGTTACAACTAACTCCAGTTTCACAAACGGAAGAAGATTTACATAATCTTTTCGAAGATTCTTTAACTATATACTGATGATAATGTTTACTTGTTATTATATTTGTAAGAAAAATGGTTATATTGTTTTGAAGTTTTAATAAATGAAAGAACATGAAAATAGTGTTTAATTTTTAATAATTTTAAGTACATAAAATAAACCTAACAACTAATTTGTATAATATATAATTATGTATATCTTAAATTAATTTGTTGAATTTGACTTCGATTTTGTTACTTTACTTAAGGATATAACGAAGCGCTAGTTTACTAAAACTTTAAGCAAAAATTCTCGAAAAATATCGTTTGAAGGCACTATCGAAATGCTCAATTTAGTTAAGTTAATAATTATGTAAATTGTGTGTGACTAGCGCTTATTTCTATCACTTACTGCTTATGTAAGAGTTAACACAGTAATTAATGTAGTTACATTAGTTTGTACCGATGACTCACACCGCCTCTGGCACAATATTGCTGTGATGGAATGGACTACTTTCATAAGACTGAACGTTAGATGCATTTACGGTGACGTTGTGCAATGGGGCGTAGCGGTTCAGTTTTGGCGTCGCGGGGCCTGTCAAATCCTCTGAGAGTTGTTGGTAGACCAAGCCACAGTCCTTCTTTGTGCGACCCGGGTGGCTCATGGCAGCGATTATGGCACTGTTGTATCGGATTTGTTTGTTCCTTCTGGTGCACACAACCATCACAACCTTAGCGATGACAATGAGAAGCAATAATGCGCCCAAAATAGCGATTAACATGGGCCACAAGTATTCGTAGCGGCCATGATCAGACTCTTGCACCGATTCCTGTACGTACACCTCGGGCTCCAAGTCGTCATATAAATTGTCATCCTCAAGCAACTTGATGTCAATCTTCATTTTGTTCTTTTGTGATGATGATGATTCTGTACTTGGTACGGGAGTGGATGATTTGGATTTTGGTTTCTCAATGAGTTTAACTTTAAGATCTACGTTCTCATCTTCGTCGTCATATTCTTCATTAGAATCATCATCATCACCCTCGTCTTCGCCATCATCGTCCTCATCCTCTCCATCGTCTTCAGTGTCGAGGTTATCGTCATCAGCTTCCACTTTGTTATCGGATAATTTAGTGTCGTCGGCTAATTTACCGTCATCGAGTGTATCTTTCAAATCGAAGTCTCCTACAGTATCTTTGTCAATACGTTCCCAGATTTCTTCTTCTCCTGGAGGCAGAGGTTCAATAGGATGAACAATAGCACCTCCACAAGTTTTACGGGTAAGGAATTCCCAGCTATATGTTTCGCTTTCCTCTTTAGCGTCCTTTGCTAGATTTGCAATGCTTGCTAAGTTTGCGTTAGGTGAGACCTTTTTGTTGCTTAGCCAAGTCATAAGGTTTTCGAATTCGCGACTGCATACCAGTAAATTATTACTTAGATCTAAAGTACGGAGCTTATTAAGGCTATCCAATTCGGTCTGTTTTACCTCTGAAATCCGATTATGCGAAACATTTAAGAAACTCAAATTGCCAAGGAGATTGGCAGAGTGGTTCTTTTCTAACTTCCACAGTGATGTTAACTCTCCATGACTCATATCTAACCAGGTGAGCATGGGAGTGTGTACAAATATTTCAGCAGACAAAACTTTCAAGGGATTGCCTTGTAGATTTAATTTACCAAGTTCCTTGTTCTTTTCGAATACCTTGGCATCTAAAGAGTTGAGTTGATTGTAAGCAAGGTTGATTTCTACTAGTTTAGGGGATCGCGAGAATACCTGATTGCTGATAGTTTTGATATTGTTACCAGAAAGATTAATTTGAGACAAAGCCGTGAAAGTCTTTAGTGAATCATCAAATATTTCCTCAAGGCCGCAATTTGCAGCTTCAAATAAGTAGATGTTGAATTGTTCTGCCGAGCAGTGGAAGCCATCAACTGGTAAGTGTTTTAACCTCGGATTGTTTGATATTTTGAAAATATCCAATTCAATGTTTTGCTTGATCAGGATACTTGAAATAAAGTCCAAATTATTGTAAGACAGGTCCAAATAGTTAAGTTCGACGAGTTTGTGGAAGGCTTGGTTGTGAATCTTTTCGATATTGTTGCCACTAAGGTTTAGATTGGCAATGTAGGTCATTCCATTAAACATTGATGGTCCAACAAATTTGATGTTGGTCTGTCCAGCGTTCAAAGTTAATAAATCAGAAATTTGAAGGCCATAGACCGAATCAATCGGGTTTCGTTGAATGTGGAGCGTTGCAAGCTCTGTATTTTCTGAAAATATGTCATTGGCAAGGGTTTTGATGTTATTGTCACTAAGATCCAGCTCTTCTAAATCTAACAAAGATTTGAAAGTATCTGCTTCCATGTCTGATAAGTTGTTACCAGCCAGATTAAGATACATAAGGCCAGACATATGTTTGATTGTGTTTGCTGTGATGTATTGCATATTACAGTAAGAAATATCGAGTTCTTGAACTGAAGAAGCGTTCAAAAAGTATTCTTGAGTGCCAGGGGCGGGGAACTTGAGGGGGTTGTTTGAAAGTGTCAACAACAAAAGTTTTTTATTAGTCGCAAATGTTTCAGGGTGAAGAGCCTTAAGTTTGTTGTTAGATAAGTTGACAGCGTAAAGTTCATGAAGGCCATGGAAAGCATTAGGTCCTACGGAACCGATGGTGCTGTTAACAATTTTAACAGTAGCAATTTGATGCAAACCAAGCTTTTTGAATATGAAGTCGCCAAGCTCAATGGGCACTTCGGGGTCAGAATTTTCAATAACAAGGTCTGTAATATCATCGCCGAATTTTTGCGTGCCAACTTCCAATCGGTTGCACTTAGCTATTCTGTAACCTTGGGATACAGTGCATATGCAATCCCTGGGGCACGGTCGGTCTTCACTGAACAGAACTTCCTGGTCATCGGTGCCATCGTAGTCTTCATATTGCACGAGGAAGTTATCGGAGTCCTTGTCTTTTCCGTCTTTTTTGGTAGTTTTATTGACTGCCTCGCTGATAGCAAGTGCGCACACTGCCAGGAGCAGTATTAACTCCCGGGACCTTGCTCCCATGTCGTTGCGAACTCTGAAACGAAAAATGTATAATTATATTATAATGGTTATAACAATATCGTCGATTTATGCGTGCTCTAACAGGACTTTTGGACGATGTAAAATATTGTTTACGAGTTATATAAGCTCAGGTTAACTTTTCTGAAACATTTACGAAACAATGTACGTATTGTTCCTTACCGGTGTAATTCAAATAACAGTATGTAGCAATCAACAAAGAATGTAGATAAGGCATGATTATAACTGTTAATAATAATGTTAGGAAATACATTAAAGTTCTGTATGAAATAATCCCTATATTTATTTCGTATAAAATAATTACTCAAAAATATTTTAATTTTATTTACTCTCCGTACAATATAATTTAGAAATGATACTTTTATAGCTGTTCGCATTCTTACAATGTAATCTTATCTGCGCATTGTCCATCTGTCGACTTCTCATTACATTACGAGATATCCGACGCTTGCTGTTAAGGACAAAATGTACCTACCTATTAAGCTGTAGCTTATATTACTCATAATGTATTTCATCTGAGTATATGTAGAATGCTGTAAAATCATGAATTTGCATATAATTATATACCTATGTTTTATCTTATCTTTTTCTCGGTCTTTTATCTTTTCAGACGATGATAAGGTGTGTCTCTTAACATTTTTATCTTTATAAAGTTACTAGCTTTCCGCCCGCGGCTTCGCCCGCGTTTTCAAAGAAAAACCCGCATAGTTCCCGTTCCCGTGGGATTTCAGGGATAAAACCTAGCCTATGTTACTCTAGGATAATGTAGCTTTCGAATGGTGAAAGAATTTTTCAAATCTGCCAAGTAGTTTCGGAGCCTATTCAATTCATACAAACAAACAAACAAACAAACAAAAAATCAAACCTTTCCTCTTTATAATATTTGTATAGACTACTGGGTACCTAATCCTAACTTTCGATTGGTATGCAAATTTCATAAAGTAGAAAGTATTTTATATCAAACGATGCGAAATGATTGTACCAAAAATAAATTTACAAGAATATTAAGTCTATTCGATGACATTAAACAAGTAATTTCATTAAACAAAGTATTTTCTCTGAAAGAGCCATTGTTTAAAAGTACAGAGAAACAGAGTAATACAAGACCCGGTAAAATTAAAGCTTGAATCCGCAAAAAGCTCTGTAACGGTTAACAGTATTCTAAGGTCTTATCGTCTTGGACTTATTTATTTACCTATGTATATGAAATTATACACAAGTATTAAATACACTATTAGTAAACACGTAGCAACAAATATAACCGGTTTTTAATTGCGTTTGCGTGTTCCAATAACACTAAAGTTCATATGGACTTTCGCTGCAAAATACTTGATGCATTGATAATATCTGAAGCAAAAAGGCAGGTGAGATCGGATTTGTAGTCGATACCAGCTTGCATAGTAATATCCATCTGTTCAGGAGCATGTGGCCCGCATGTATTTACTTGTATTAATTATTGAATCAAACATTATCCCCTGTAGAATGTTATTTCGATGTCACGTGCTAAATGTTACGAATGACCATTATTTAAAAGCTTTTTAAATGTGTATGTGACAAAAATTTATAATATTATTTTGTTAGCCAAGTATCTATAAGATTTTCTAGCACCATCTTTCGTTTCTGAATTCTAAGAGACTGTCTGTCTATGAATATTGAGAAACAGACATTTTCTAGCCGACTAGAAAGCCTAGCGATTGCAAATTTTGCACAATTGTATAACGCATACAGACATACCAGCAAGAATTTATGCTTTGTGCATTTGCTTGTGAATCTTATTTAAAATTTCTGCATTATCTTTGAAAGCAACAAAATATAAGTATAATATCGTGTCTTTTTAAATTTCAAGTATAGAACAAAGTAATACATTTATTTCTATGTTTTTATAAAACTTTGATATACTTATAAACAGAGAAGCTCTAATAGTACAAAAAAAAAAAAATTGTATTTATGTACTTATTTGCTATTTTACTTATACTGCAAAATTGCATTGTTTTTTTGGTGCACATTTTATATATAATGTACATATTACTTTTTGATATGTGTGTAGTGTACCTATTTTTTTTACGTACTATTTGAAACATTGTTTAGTTGGAACTTACAAAAGGGAAATTTCAAGTTTCCGAAGCTATTAAGGTACCACGCAGAATAATAAAGTCATGTATTCATTGATGTAATATTAAATATAATATTAATATGTAATGTTAAATATAATTATACTATATTAGTTTTCATGTAATGAAACCTATACTTAACTAGGACAAACTAGTAATAATTGTAGTTTCCATTTCAAGATAAATGCCTCTACTAAATTACTACATGTACATACTCTATAGGCTAATAAAAGAGTTGTTTGAAGGACAACAAAAAATATTTGATATAGGTAGGTACTTAGTGTGATGTTTCATGCAACATTAAGTTTAGAGTAATTTAATTCACGACTATCTGTTCTTGGTACTTATTTACCATTAATTAGTCGCTGAAGTCCCTTTGTCCTAAGTAAGTACATCTACGCTGTTCTCTTGTAAGTTTCCTACACTATATTAATTTGCGTTTTCCGTAAATCCGATGGAAAGTCGAAACTGATAAATATATACGATACATGAAGCAATAAAACTAAACATGTTTATAACTCGCTCTACCAATAATAATTACATTTTATGCACTCTGAAAAATCTATATTGATTGATATACAGTTTAAAAATACTGAAATGTGATGCAGAAATAATATAAGTAATAAAATTAAATGTCCAAGTTCCCTTCAATAATATATCACGAATAATATACGATCCAACGTTGAGTGAAGTATAGCTTCATTTAGCATACAATCGACATAGAAGTTTCGAGTGCGTGCAAATATGCATATCGTTGCAGGCGCTAGTGCGATAGCCGATATATTATAATACACTTTATAATCCCATACTTGACCCCATTTCACGGCGGGCGACACTTCCGTGCTATACCGTGAACTCTGTTAGTAATAATATGGTAATAATGAGGAATAAAAATGCCTGCAACGTTTTTGTCGGCAATGTAAATCGCTCAAATGGAAAGAGCGCTAATATAGCACATACTTTTCATTATTTTAGCAGAGTAAACATAACTAACATAACGTTCCTACCCTACGTCTTATAGACGAGGATTTTGGTGAAGGAATATCAAAATATATACATAATGAGCTTACGGGTAAAGGAGTGAATGAAAATAGATGCCCATTTACCTAATTTTGTATGTTTTTTTAAGCTGGTTATCGTACTCTAACTATCAAAATTATCTATGGCAGCCTACTCAATCGGTTCTCTTGAAAGGTTATTCAACTGCATCTAGGTGCATACTGCATATCCAGCTCACAAAGGAATGCCTCCAATAAACTAGCACATGGATTTCTTCATTATTGATTATAATGCACATTATCAAGAATGCCCGGACAGACAATTTGTTTTAATTTGCCGCACATGCATTAGCATCATTTGTTAAAGGTGGGCCAATTCATCTCCAGGATAATAAAGGTAGGTAGAGCAATATTGCAAGATCGCGTCATGGTACGATTTGCAATAGGGGCATTGTTAATGTTATGTGTTAACCTTAATCAACTCTATTCCAACAAACATACGGGTCAAAGTAGTTAAACATTGGAGGCTGTTTTACGCACGTTACTGTCAATGTTTGCGGAGACAAGCCAAGGAATTTGTTCCTACAAAAGTCGTCTGTAGATAATTTGCTTCATTTATGTATTTTCACCTTTATAACGATCGCAGTAAGAACTAAATACGTATATGGACTTATTGATGATTATATTATTGGTCGCCCACGACTTCACCAGGTCTTAATGGTGACTATTTCGCAACAACTATTGTTTCGTCATATTTCTTACTGGTCTAAGCTTAAGATGGGGTCAAACGGTATTTTATAGATAAACTAAGTTGTAAATTAGGTTTATAGCTTATTCCGTTTTTAAAAGTATCGGTTTTTACATGACGTATATTGTAATTTTTTTGCGAAAAATTGTATTTGTGTTAGTCTGTTTGTGGAATTTCTGATAAGTGTTTTATTTATATATGGATATTTTTCATTATACAATAATAATATAATTTATACAGTATATTTTATAGAATTTATAATAATTTGTGTTTCATAGAGCTACAATTTAAGAAAAATGTACCTACACTGAATTACGAGACTAATTTTGTCAATTCGTTTTCATTTATTTTTGATCTCACAATTACTTATGTGTCATGTAGGAAAAATATGATCGTGATTTGTCAATAGGTATATTTTTTACTTCGACCATAAGAAAAACATAATAATTAATATTAATAAATTGATGTTTGTATCTGAGTTATAATATCTATGTATGGAGAAATGAGTAAGCAGTAGGAAATCTTTTGTTTCAAACATACCTCTATGACTTCGTTCAGCCACCCAGCGACTTCTTTATAATGAACCTAGAACAAAGAAAATATCTATTAGATTTCAATTTTTCTTAAGAACAAGATAAACAGTTACTTGCTTATTTTATTAAAAACAAAATAGCCAGTCATTTACATAGTAAACATTACCTACATATTTTACTCGGTTATAAATAATCACTACATAGTATAAAACAAAGTCGCTTTCTCTGTCCCTATGTTCCTTTGTATGCTTTAATATGTAGATAAGAGTGCAGATTCAAGAGGAAGGTTTTAGTATATAATTTATTAAGTTTTAGACAAAGCGGGCGAAGCTGCGGGCGGTAAGCTTAGGTATTTCATATAAGTCAGTACATATTTAATAATAAAAAGGGATAGGAATCTATCGAATAGGCAAAATGTGTCTACACACACTTCAATATGTGGAATAGGAATAGACAGAGGGCAATAATGCATAAATGGAAGATAAATAGGTAGGTAAGTGAACAAAATTGTGGAAAATAACGAAGTAGGTATAATATGTATGAAGTTTTCTATTCGAATATTTTGTTTGTATATACCTAATTTACGATAACGAGGTTTGAAACGGTAGAAACATTTTCGGAGATTGCACGATTAAGCCGATAGAAGATTCTAATCATATTATTATTAAAACAACGTAAAATAAAGCACACTCGCTTCTGAAATGCCTCAATAACAACCGTCACGACTGCGAATACACGCAAAAATATAAAATGACACGCGACATATATTTATTTCATATGCCACATGTAAATAAAAATTTAACACGGTATCAAATACAATTTAGCGTCGTTGGTTCTAATAATGGCACTATAATTCATATTTATTAGTCACGGCTATCTGGATTTTCGCATAATTGGCTGATTTTATACAGACATCGTTTGTTCAAATTTTTAAGTATATTTTCGATTTTCACAGGAATGCTAATAAAAATCATATTAAAAGTGGCCTTTTTCCATTAAATCTATACATATAATAAATCTGTAGAAGGGTCAATTCTGTATATTGAAAATATTGAAAAAATAACTAGCAGGGGGTGTTACTGGATCGATACCAAACCCAAATATGTGATTAAAAAAATTTTTGTCTGTCTGTCTGTCTGTATGTTCAGGCATCACGTGAAAACTAACGGTTCGATTTCGATGAAACTTGGTATAATTATACCTTATTATCCTGGGCATAAAATAGGATACTTTTTATCCCGGAAAATTACGTAGAAAAAAATAAATCTTCATTTTTCCGCGCGGACGGAGTCGCGGGCGGAAGCTAGTACTGTAATATAACTTTGCCTTACTTTATTTATGAAGTTTCGGTACAATTTCGCTATAAAGCACAAAAGAACCAGGTTATAGGTTTCGATAAGAGCTTTCGTGTTTTTGAACAGTATATACGTAGGTAATATAACTATGGGGACTAGAAAATTCTAATTCGATTACATAGTCCCATACTCGTTTTATAAATTATAAATATCTGACTGATATTATGTTCAACGGTCAGTCGATGGAATCTAGATTTTCCATGAACAGATCGTAGACGGCAGAATGTACGAGAATATGTGATATCGATGCGCAAACGCACATGAACAATACTCGGGGCTAGGAAAGATGCAAGTACCTACCAAAACTGGTTTCAGACGTATGCTGATTGTAAAATATGAAGGAAAATGTAGTAACCGTACGTGTTGACATATTGTTAAAGGGTGTTCTTTTCCTCCTTTACTTATGTAAGTACCTATAACTGTATGTCCGCGGCTTCGCCAGGCTTGTCTAAAACTTCATAAATTATATACTAAACCCTTCCTCTTGAATCACTCTTTCTATTCAAAAAACCCCATCAAAATCTATTCTATCTATCTATTGTTGCATAATTTTAAAGTTCTAAGCATACAGACACACAGACGAGAACAGACACACACGAGACAGGAAAGCGACTTTGTTTTATACCATGTAGTGATGATATGCTTTCATAAAACAGTTTCAATAAAGAATCGATAAAATTATGTTAACAGTATTGAATCGTAAACCGCTTAAGCGACATGAATAATTTTAAAATGATTATAAAAACTGTGGTCGCCTTGAACGAAGAAGGTCGTAAAGTATATCCGCGATGTGAATAATAATGTGTCAGACGAAATGACAGACACCTTCGACAACGGTAAACTTTTGGATGGTGATGGCACCCATGGAACATAAGTATCAATAAAACGGTTATTTGCAACAAAATGCTTCATTTAAATCAATTTAGATTAGCGATGTTGTGAACAGAATGCTTTGAATTAATAAACAGGTAACTTTAATTCATACTTTATAAATAAAGGTTTAATAAGCAGAGGTTTTATGAAATTTAATTAATGTACCTATTCATTTTAATTTAGACTTCTATTTTTTCAATGAATTATTAGCCTTGAAGTGGAGCATTGCGGGTAAAACCGCAGGGCACAGCTAGTACTTGAATAAGTATAAACGATAGCCGATAGGTAGAGCTAATAAGTTTACCAGTTATGCCATAAAACTAAACATTTAAATTTCTTAAGTGAGTCCACATTTTTTGTAAGAAGAGTGGAATAGGTTATGTGAGATCATATAATATTTTATTGACATTTTACTACTACGAAATAGCAAAAAACCCTATTTGATAAATACTAGTAACAAGCTTTTCCTCCTCCAGACTAATTTCTTATAAAAAACAAAAGAATTAAAGTTATTTTTCATGCCGTTGACATTTTTCATTTTATCTTACTGTCAAGCGTGAACTTTTAAAACCTGTGTTTAAAACAATGGGTAATAAAATCGTCTAGAATATTCTAAGACAAACTATAAGATAAAGATAAGAAGAAAATCAGCAAATATTGCGGGATAATATTCAGGAAAATTGTATTTTGAATACAAATAAATGTATTTGGTCACGTATAAGATAAGGGCAACGGCAGATTGGAAAGTTCTGTTGAAAGAAAGGAGATCGGTTATTATCACTTGAAGTGTTGAGATAACTCCGAACGTACTCAGTTGTGATAGCAATCCGATAATATCCTCTTGTTATATATTATATATCATTGGATAATATATAACCAGTTTTTGTGTAAAAATTCGATCACGAGGCGGGACTCGAACCCGCATCCTTTCGCGCCATTCCCCGGCGGATGCCTGACCAACTCAGCCACTCATGACCCGCCAGAGCAATCGAATTTATTCTATTCTTTCAGTTTTATGTGTGTAAGGGACAAACCGCGCGTCATCTATTGAGATGATTAACAACCATCTCAAGTCTCAACCAATATGAAGCACTTTTCAGTGAATACATCAGGCAGGTCAGGCATCCGCCCCGGAATCGCACGAAAGGATGCGGGTTCGAGTCCCGCCTCGTGATCGAATTTTTTCTATTCTTTATAAATTTATATTTATAAAGCATTTGAATGTCATAAAACCAAAAATACAAATTCAACAGTTTTTGTGTTCCAAGTGCGAATGTAATGGAAACTGTTTTTGATTAGTTTCCATTAGCGTTAATTGTAATTACAATTAAATGTAGAGCTTCGCAGACGATTGTCATTTAATATCAATCAATTAATTGCTTATGAATGCATAATAGTTTCGTTTTTAAAAATAAATAATAGAGTATTCCATGGAAATAGTTTTGAATAAACAATTGTACAATAGAAAATAATTAATAGATGAACTAATGAGGTAGAATGGTACTAAATAATAATTTGTTAAAGAAAATTAATCCTCAATAAAGCTTAATTGTTATTATGAATAGAACCAATAAAAGGTTAATTGAAATGATAATATAACTACGAAAATTATGAAACATATTTATTTGAAAGTGTATGCAAATAACTCTATCTGATTATAACACGAATTTAATTACATATTTTCATGCTTGTTAAATAGAATATACTTCATCAAAGGTAATATTTCACTTTTTAACCGACTTCAAAAAAAGGAGGAGTTTATTTATAGGACAAGCACTAAGCACTTAGTACTAAGCCCGTGTAAGCCGGTAAGTTTTACATTGGCTTGGCACCGACATCAAACCTATTTAATAAATAGCACATCTAAATAATATGTAGTAATTAATAATATCATTTTTTTTATTTTAACTTTTCCGTTTTTGAAGTCGGTTTTTTTAACGCTTTTTTATTATTATTCTTACAATTAGATACATAAATTAAAGGAATTTCCTTGAATTTAGTTCTGTTTTAAATAGTTGTAGAATTTGTATATCAACGTAGAGTAAATATGTTTAATCAATTGATTTCTATGTAAAATATAATCGAATGAAACCATTATTCTGTATGAACATAGATAACAGATTACATTTGAACGTCTGATATTTAGATGCAAAAACATCTGGCAATCAATCGAATGTGAACATCATTCGCATATACGTATACATATATTCAATTTTAATATAACTAATACCACATATATCTGTCAACTGTGCTAATACTGTGTTATTTACCAGTTTCACTGAATAGTTACGCTATATCTGGTTTTAACTGGTTTCAAACGAATTTATGTCAGACATCTCTCATTGGTCACTACGAAAATGTGCAGATACAATAATGCCATTCACAATATGGACCTATAATTATAATTTACTATCTCATAATCTACTTTTATCTTGAATCATAAGTTACTTTAGTGGCCGTTGTAAATTTATTTATTAAACTGTACAAGAAATAGTTTAGAAACAAGCTGTATTTAAGAGATGACAGAGTAAACGACCCAAAAAGAAATTTGCTTTGAATATTACGTGTATATACCTAGTAATTACATATTGGGTAGGTACTTTTGGAATAAACAGAAAGGGATGATCAACATTTTACTGTAAATTACATGAACTATTTCATTAAACCATCTATCGCTATGAGAGAAAAACACAATAAGGTTCTCTAGAAAGTCTGAAAACCACAATGCAACCTTTTTAAACTTTTAAATATACTTTTCTTTAAAACTCTATATGTATGTAGATATACAATATAAATAACCTTAATTTAAATTATATCGTGCACAACATTGAGATAAAGGTCCTTCGGCTTCTAATTAACCAGATAAGGTAAATTTGTTATACGATTTTAAAGGGGGAAATCTAAAAAATGAGTGAAATTAAGAACTCTTTGGATCATGACTTTTTATACGTTATGTGATGGCGACTCATGGTGGATCAAACGCTGTAGAAGTAAAAAAAAATACCACATCAGTAAGGTAAATATCAAAAACAAGTTGTGTATTGGAATTAATATTAATGAATGACATCATAACCTACAAAATATAGTACAGCCAAATAATAAATAATACATTCAAATTGGTATTTTTTGTGACAGACGAGAAGTGCTAAAGCCCTCGAACTTAATTATTCAAATACAAAACTTCAACACCAGTTTGTAGTTTGTACCTAATGTTTTAGCGAGGTAACCCTGTAGTTTCGGGTGTTATCAAATTACCACCACCTGTGTTGTCTGATCAATTAATTTATGTTAATTATTATAAGTCGGTGCGTTTGTGATTCAGCCACAGCTACCATACCGGATTCAATGCGGCCTGTCTGTATCAATTTTTGTTTTTATATAACTTTTATTTTAATAGATATTTAATTATTTAATTACACGATAAATAAGCAGAAAGACAAAGTATTGTACCAATAAAATACTTGTGAAAGTTTGTCTCTTTAATTAATTTGTACTTTCTTAGTACAAATTAATTAAAGAGATTTGTACTAATGTATTTGACATATAGACAGATAATATCAGAATTAAATAGATACTTCTTATCCTAGTCTGGAGATAAGACTGATAAGGTTTGTATAAAATGTAAATTATCTAATTACTATTTACTACTTACTTCCTTTACATTGCCTTTGATCTCTTAACTCTACATTTGAAAATATCGTTTATTTCAATAATTTGTAAACGTTGCTGTTGTAAAAAGTTTATTTTAATATTATGAATTTTTGGTTATTTTTATAATTTCCTAAATATATTCCTAAACATTTGTTACCAATAGTACGTTTTAAGAGCTTATTGTTGCGATGAAACTAAATAATACAGTTAAGTGAATTTTTTTCTGACCTGTATGACAGATATAGACTATTGTACTCAAACTGTAGCCCCTATTTTTACGGTTCCCTGATCACATTGAATATTGCTGTATTAACAAACCGCTTGTGATTGTATGAGTCATGTTTTAAAATGATGTATGTGAACATACTATTTTTATTGTCTAGGAAGCGTAGAGATTCTTTGGCTCTCGATATATATTTTTATATTAAAATTGTGAATATTCCGTCATAAATTTAGACGCAGATATAATGAATTGAAATTAATATAAGTCCGAGCAACTTTAATTGTAGGAAAAGTTGTACACTTTTAACTATTCTGTTTATCGCGGCAGAATCATAATAGATCATTTACGAGACAACTATCTAAGTTTACACTGTCGACCGACCCCATTAATGTATCCTTGCTCTTAATTTCTACGAAAACCGAAAGATGTTTGGCAGAAAATGATAAAAAGTGCTTACATATGCGTAAGCCAGGTGTGAGCCTGCAACCAGCCATACCAGTTCCTACAGACAGTGACCGCTATGAGAAAAACTCCTTACGACACATAAGTTGCGCAAATGAAGAGATATTAAACTATGTGCGTCTCGCTCGCACGCACAGAAATTGATGATTGAGACGTGCAATTAATAGCTAGTCTGAGTGAAACAGATCGATTGTAATTAAATATGTCATGCCGGAGATTATACGTTGAGAAGAGTTAGGTCTCAATGCATGGGACCTTGGTTACATGCGAACCGAGTTGTGTTTTATGTATCGAGTAGATGCAATATTTCTGTATGTTTTCATTGAGGTTACGCAGAGCTTGTATCGTATATAAAACGTTGTTGAAGTTATTGAAAAGGTAGAGCGCTAATTTAGAGTTGATTCGGATTTAATTAAACAAAGAGCGCAAACTTCGAGCAATTATTGTTTTGTTGCTAAACGAGTGAACCGCAAAATTACTATTACTCATTCCAGAAACTAGAGCGATCTAATGTTTGGTGTTATTGCAAGCCAAATATGTATTGAGGGCGACTAGCTTTTGTTATTATGTTGCATGTAAACTGCCATACATTGACATTTCTAGTCCATAGGTTAATTACTTAGTAACGGAAAATGGTTCTAAATTGTCGATCATAACCATCGGCGGATACTTTATTGGTAATGAACTGTTTGATACGCGATAAATGTATACAATATGTATGGTATAACAATAACGCAGAGTATAAAGCTTACAATGCTGTTATGGTCTCGATATTTGGGAGAACAGGGTACTTTTTATTCCGGTTTTGCGCGGATTAAGTTGCGGGGGGTCGACAGGAATAAAATCAATCAAAGTTTTACCACAGCGTCAACGCTGGAGCGTTGGAAAGGTTAGACAATGCGAAAACCCGCGGTGCGTCATCGTGTCACATTTATGGGCGCCCTATTATGTTTGAGCGGAGGAAATGTGACGGGACATTGACCCATTTTATAGGTCGTTTTGGTAAAGGTTTAATGGATCTATTCTATGTCAGGGAACTTTCTATAACACACTTTTGTATCCGATTACAGAATTTATAAATGTTAGTTGTTTGTTTGGGGTCTATCGAAAGGTTATATGATCGGAACAGACCATTATAATGTTTTTTTTTTTAATTGAAATTGTTCTGTGTTAAAATTCCGTCTGATATTTCGAATCGATTGTTATGCTAATTACAAATAAGGTATGGACTATGGAGCATGGCATATTCGAAACAAAAGTTTAAATTCAAGCGTAGATGTCGACGGAACCGAAAGTTCTCTACTTTCACATAAAGATGCGTCACGACTGCGCTCGAGTTTTCAATGAGTACATTTGGCTTCGATGACGCCACGACTGTTGAATTCTGGTATTATGAAACTGGTTTTGTGGTTACTGTTATACTTTAATTACCAGACATTCGATACAAACAACAAGACACTGTTTTTGCATCAAGTAACATTGTAATACGAATTAGCGGATTAAATAATGCTGAAAGTACTATATTATTATATATGTATATAGTAGTTTAATCTTAACGGTCTTTTCTAGAATTATCAAATACTTACAATATCTCTTACAAAATAAGTTTACTTATCACAGAGAACAAATACTTTTATAGCATAAGTAAATCCTCGCGGATGTTTATGGCACCGTTATAATATGTCTTGTGCATTATGAAGCTACATAGTATAACTATGTTAGTGTGCCTTCAGTCTATCACGTGCGATGAGGAAGGGGGGAGGGGGACGAAGGCTAGATTAGGCCAACATGACGTGAGTAACCCATGTTTAGACGCTGGCGTATGCGGTACCCATTCAACATTGAAGGCGCTTACAACAAAATATTTCAAGTATAAACAGATGTTTTTAACCTCTAACGCTTATGGGCGAGCTTTTTGTTCGTTAGTTATAAATAAGAACGCTAAGTGGTCGCATTTGGTACTAGTTGATAGTTGAATATCAGGATAGTGGCTGACGCGAATTTCAAATAGATTGCGAATTGCAATCTACAGTAATTGTACGCAGTTACGTAGTTACTGAGGAAACTGAGTGACTCCAAGGGATTTTCCCTATGCTTGCACTCGCTGACGCAATTTGCATTTATTATACCTGTTATCGTGAAACCGAAAATTCCTGCCAACATTCTAACAATTCAGGATACTAGTTTATTTATTGTAAAGATATTTAATACGGAAAATGCTATTGGTTTATGAATGTAATCTTTGATTGAGTATCTGTAAAATCTACCTATTTGTATCGATAAGATAGGAAAACCCGAAACGAAAAGTCATCATTCCATGTGTAGAGACTTTTAAAAAGTAGCAAAAAACTTCTTGATTTAAAATTTCAAAAAAAAAAAAATGCCAATACAACGACTTCCTCGCTGAGTCAAACACTTCATTCACGGGCCCTTGTACGGTGTGACCCAGGCGTCACGTACTACGTGACATGCTTTCTGTTACAATCTGTCTTGTTATATGGAATTACCTCGTAATAAAGAGGGAATTATTACCAAAAGTTAGAGGACGTTTGTTATCACGTTTAATTAATCAATCAATAATTAATCATTAACATAAAACAAAAATTGTACAGACAAATATTATTGTGTTCTTGCTCTTCATTAGTCACTAATGTATTGTAAAATTGCTTACAAAATATTTGGTTATCGAAATATTTGCTTTACGCTTCATTTGAATAAACATACCGATAATATATTTTTAAACCGACTTGCATTTTGAGGTCGTCGCTACAAACGTAGGTAGTTACCAGTATGGTAAGTAATTGCATTTTGCATAAAAAGACTGATTGCCATCGTTGTTAATTATATGAGTATTTATATTGGAAGATTCAAGTCACGCGTTAATTGTCTTTAGAAGTGTCGTCTTGTAAGGATGATACGAGTAATCACATAGGAATCAAGGACGCATGAATTATATTATCGAATCATAGACCGCCGGGTGTAAATCAAAAAAACATTGTTTGATCAACCTCGGAGGCAAATCGTTAATCTTCTAACGTACATGTGTTGAATAGGCAAATGTCGATGTTGTATGCCAATTTATTCACACTACGACTCGCCGTATTTTAAGACATATGAATTCGTACGCAAATAAGGCCCCTAACTGCATACGATAAGAATCAAATTTGCAGGCGTTATCCGTGCGCTTATCGGAGTTCTGAATTTTAAAGAAGTGTGTATCATGAACACTCATATCTCATGTCAACTGAAATTTACATAGCATTTGCAGTTTCCCTGAACGCATTGTTTGCTTTGTTTTCAATTAATTTGGTAAACACATGGCTCGCACGACCATAAGTGACAACTAAGTTATATTTATTTGAATAATTAATAAGCATGTAAACATTCTTTTTGTAAACATACCTAGGTATGTGATATTTCTATCAAGGCTCTGTATATCTTTAATTATTCAAGAATGATCTCGACTTGAATTTGTTCTTACCTTCAATAGGTATTTCTCATTTGGTAACACTCGCAATGACAATGTAAATATCGTTTAAGAGACGTCATCGCCGAGAATAAGTTTAACAATAGATTTATAAATAAAACGCTAAATACAATGAGAGTCAATAAGCAGGTACTTTCTGGGAATGTGTTTAAACGAAATGTGAGAAGTTTAGCTAGAGTTTAGAGAATTCTTAGAGAAAATGAGTTTGAATAAAGTAGGTAACTAACAATATATTTACTGTTCGAATGGAAAATTTCCAATTTGTATTTCGTTATGATATATCAAATACATTACGTAAGAGTGTTATGGGTAACAGTCAACACTGAACACTCATTTTTTTGTCTTCAATTAATTTGAAACAATTTTGTAACATTTGAGAACGTACACGAATTCTTAGTCGTTATTAGACTTAATGACAATATGTATAAGTATAACATTGGTAGATACAGAATAATTATGGTAAAGCAATAGACATATAATTATTAGCAAGTCATTCGAATATTCATTGAAATAATTTTCCTCGACCGCTATCTAACTCGTGACTTACAGCAACTTTTATTTAGCAGTGAAATGTACCATTATATATTTTTTCATTGCATACAAGGCGTGTTAGGCTAAATAGATGCTAAGATGTATCTTCATTTATTTACCAAGTATAATGATAATCAATGAACACACAAAGCGCGAACAATCAGTAAAATATACCAACAAACGGTTACATTGTTGGTGCATTCTGAGAAGGGTCTATGAGAGCTGTAAGGTTCCCGTTATTTTGGCCTCTTATCTTGTACTATTTTAGCTTTTATCACTTCACATTACAGGGACAAGACAGCCTTGTTTGAATACTAAATATCCGCGAGGACTTGCATGATATCACCGAGTATTTGTAGCGATTATAAAACATGTAGGATTTGCAGCCTTATGTTGAAGTGTGTAATAACTAATAAATAAATAGAAAATGTGCAACACGGCAAGGATGTTCGATCTATCAATACAATAACTTATAAGAGCTATATTATGAAAGCTTACGCTTATGCGTTTTATGTCCCATTATCCCGTATAACTCACGTAAAATAAGTGTGCGGGTCCTTCAATAATTCATTTGTGGTAAAAACTTGACTTATAGAACTGGTCGGACGACCTCCATTAGATACTAAATGTTTACTTTATTACTTATTGCCGCCGACGCGCACAGAAATAAAAACACGCCCACTGATTACATGGAGTTGAATGGTCTGTTGTAAGCGTAGTGTGGTCACTGAAAACACTAGTGGTTGCCAAGCCTAGAATCCTACCTATTATAACTATGTAATATGTATCTGTTTGTTGTTTACTATGAAGATGGCACATATGGCTACGTAATCCCGCCGTTTGGCAATCACGCGACCATTAAATCTTCAAATTAATTCTGAATAATTATGATGTAGAAAAACAAATGAGAGAAAAACGTCATGAGATTTTAAACATGTTATTTTGGAGATTGAAATTTGAAATCTAAAATAGACTAAGCAAAAGAGGTAGGTAATTCATTCGACGCATTTTAAATCTGCAGTGAATTATATCGATTTAGCCTTGAACTAACGTGATGATAATATATCGATTTTACTTCAACAGATGGTTCACGGTAAACATGCTCACATAGCACTTTGTTTGAATTAAATTCGAGACTGAAATAAACTTATAGAATGTACATTGTACATATTTTGTCGAAGTATGAGTTTAAAATATATGATTTACAGGAGCATAATTCGGTATTATTTAAAAATATTGTAGGTCTGTGGTCTGTAAATAGGTATGAATTTTTAAAAATAACTCATGCAATACACACGGAAATCAATAATTTAAAAAACAAAAAACTACAGTATTCTTTCTACCCCGCTGTTTTAATAACTATAAGGGCAACACATCTGCGTCTGACATAAATATGGCCGTCATTTGTTACTTATCAACAGGTGACACGCCTTTCCGTAAACCTTCACTAACAAGAAAAAAATGGCATTTAAAATGTTACAAGTTCAATGTTTTCCTTCAATGAATTATGGCAAATACTGCGAAACGAATAAACGAGACTAGACTTTCTTCATAGCGTTTTCCTTTAAACAATTCATGGTAAATGCAGTTTTATTAAAATTCAACTGGAACAGGCATGACTCGAGTATCTGAGTTGATGCTGTGTTTACATTATCCTCCTTATCTCTAGACTTTTCTCAGAGGCTATAAGGAGTAAGGTATCTTGTTTTTCTAGTACTTTATTGTTTGGATGAAACATTCCGCTGATAAGGCCCGTAATGAATATAGTTCTGCGTTCTAATTTGTAGAATTCCTCGGAACAAAACCGGGTGTCTAATTGTAAATAGATTGCCGGCGATAGGCAAATCGAGTTGTTTTAACCTCTTATTACCGAGCTAAGATTAGAAAAATGTAATGACTAATAACCTGAGATGACTATTTGGTCTCAGTTATGGATAAATTAATAAGGAATTAATGAATAATTTCAACGTATTTGCTGTGTAACATTTAGCTCTACGTATTTTAAACTCATGATTAATTTTATTGTAATTCAGAATAATTTTCCTTTAGAATTGTTTATTCGAACCACCTTATATTGGTATTGCCTTTCGTTCTTCTTTGGAAATTCAGATGTATTACAAATGTAAACCAATATCAATTTTTTCGCTTTCACATGTTCGTATTTGACAATATTTGGACAGATGTAATTATTGTCCAATGTGTTTTCAGGTTATTGACTCTATAGAATGAGTTTTGGGCGATAACTGAAAAATTGAGGTTATCAGGGACTTCACTTGATAGTCACGGTAGAACATAGGTGAAATAGATAGTTAAATTATATTAATGTTTAGCAACAGTAAGCAGATTTGAAAACATTAGATAAAACAGGATATGTATACCTACTTAATAGTTTTCATATGGCTCTACAATACTCTACATAGTATAGAGTTTGTATTGTTTGTTTGTATTATAGAGCCATATTAAAGACTAGCTTCCGCCCACGACTTTGTACGTGCGTCCCCGTTTTTCCCCGTTCCCGCAAGAATTTCGGGAAATCCTTTCTTAGCGGATGCCTACGTCCTAACATCTACCTGCATGCCAAATTTCAGCCCGATACGTCCAGTGGTTTGGGCTGTGCGTTGATAGATCACTATATCAGTCACCTTTGAGTTTTATATATGGGTGATTATACAAAAATGGGGTAACTTTTAAGGATATTTTGTTTACTATATTTTTTATATCAGATTATTACAAATTAGGGTGTATGTGATAGCTAATCTAATGAATATATTGTTCCAAATCGGGCCAGCCACTTTTTTAAGTAGATTGTGAGATATTTTAAATTTTCTGGATTTGGCCTCCAGGGGACTGACAAGGCTAACATAGTACTGATAAAAAACACAATTTTGTAATATTCTCAAAGAAATTCAATGAAAATTACTACAAATCTCTCAGTTTTAATAATGGCACGTGTCTGTTAAGTATTAAAATCACTTAGTTACATTTAAAAATGATAATTTATAATATATTATGATACTGGGAAAAAACAATGTCTCAATTTTCAAAACAGCCTTCTGACATTTAACGCAACGTGAATATTCTTACTCTCTTACTTAACTTACTACTTTGACTTAGTTTTACTTAATATTTCAAGTAATTCACAAACAATAGAAACAAAAAAAACGGCCAAGTGCGAGTTGGACTCCTAACAAACCTATTTTTTATTATGTTTGTAACTTAAAATTTACACTTTTAGCAATTTTTCCTTTATTTGTGTTATAAGACGTTGCTTTTTACCATATTTAAAGACTGTATACACGGCAAGCATCCTGTGTATTTTTTTATTCCCTTGCGAATATTTAATTTTGCGGAAATTTGCAGTATTCACGGATGTAGGTATCTTTTAATTGCGTTGCGTTATAAGTTTCATTTTTTTACAGCCCCAAGGGTTCTTAATGTTGAGTATTCAATATAAATTTCAGATTGATACCTCCACGCGCTTCAAAAAAACGTCTTAACAGACAAACGGACAACAAAGTGATCCTATAAGGGTTCTGTTTTTTCCTTTTGAGGTTCGGAGCCCTAAAAATCTAACATTATTTATGTTAAAAGTACTAATATTCATAAAATGGTTCATGGTTTTTAACCAAAGGCTTGAATGAAAGTCTCATCTGAGTTTTCATAAGAGCCTTTTGACATTTTTATAATGTTATTAAAATAATTAACTTTTATGTTATTTTGAGATAATTTTACTTCACAATATTATACGTTTACGTATTTATCTAATAAATACATATAACAAGCTATGCCCTGAAAGCATCAAAATCAATAATTAAAATAAAATAAGATCTTTTAAATAAAATTATTAGTAGTTTGTTTCAATAGCTCTTTTCTTTGCTACTCTTTTTTAAATGTTTCTTCCCTAGTCAAATGCGTGGCGCATGATGTTTTAAACTGAAATATCAAATAGAAATGCTTATACCAATAGCAATCAAGATAAAAGTTCTCAAAAACGATAGAATCATCAGTACTATGGGGTCGCGTCAGTCCACTGGCGCGATATCTGACATAGAACTGATGCCAGCGGATTGATAAAAAGGGACTTAATATGAGATTATAATCTCAAATTATGTTTTTTTGCCTTATTTCTAATACCAACAAACTATATTTTTACAAATCATACTTAACCATGTATGAATGTAAATAAAAATCAGTTTAACAATAAAATAACGACTCACCATAGGACTGAAATGTTGACTGGCGCAGCACGAATTTAAAGGACAAACACAACCCTAGCGCTGGTACAGTTATGACGGCCATCAAAATATGGGATGCACAAGTAACTTCATTACCAACATTAATATTTAGACAGGGATTTGACCTCGACTTGGTGATATTTAGCGAGAATTTCAAATTTAAAAAACACACAACGGACTGACCAATAAAAACGATGACAAAGTTTATTTTTATTTTTTAAATAAAATGTTAAACATTTCGTTATGAAAGTTATACTATATAATACTATGTATATCAAAGATTGTCCTGAATTAGTAAGTTTTCTCTAATCAATGATAATGTTTATAAAATAGTCACTTGATTGTTGGTTTTCGGAGTTGTGACATGCCAAAGTACTGATTATTTAAGTATTAATTTTGGTTTTTTATCAATTTGTATTTTAAATAAAGAAGTGAAAGTGAGTGACCAAATAAAGGACGCTTTATTGTTTTAAAATAGATTGTTATTTGATTAAAATATAATAAGACTTTGTATAAATTGGCTGGTGACATTGAGTTACCCCATTTTTGTATAATGACCCATATATAGATAATATATTCATTACTTCACATAAGAATGCCATTATTATAATTATATACCTACCTATATTTATCCTTAAAGAAAAAACCGTTACAAGAATCTTGAAAGTCTAATTTGGCATTGAGCGTCTACGCTTCGTATTAAAGGCGAAAATAATCTAGTAAATTACACTTAAATTGATGTTAAATATCAATTAAATTGAGACATAACTATTAAATGCACCAGTTTGATTGAAGGATCGAACTTGTATTATTGATAATAGATTGAATGACGCAGATGTGCTCCTAAAATAGAACATTCTCTTGGTTAAAAATATATGCGAATAACTAGTGTTTGTTGTTAATCAAATTAAAGACAGGTTTGTGGTTCTATTGGTGAAGTTTTATGATTGAATCAAAATGTATTCTAAAAATAATGGTACGGCACATCCTCCCTATGAAACCTACATATTTAAATCAACTTGTTTTTACTGAATTAGGCCTATTTAATTAGAAAACTCTCCTAAAAAGACTATAGAGATATAAAGAGAATTTTTAACATTTTAGGTTTACCACTGATGCGGTTCGCTAATACACAACTAAGTACCTACCACCAAAACAGCAATAATGGCAATAAGTTTTGTACAATATGGTTTCCGAATGATTAGATTACAATGGGTTCCATAACCATTCATTTCAACAGAGCATACTTACTGCATACAATACGTAACAGGACAAATTGGTGGACCAAATCTTTATTGTACTCCTTCCTACACATGACAATACATGTATATTATATTATGTATAGCCAATTGTTACCAATTAAGACAACTAGGAGGAAAAAATCACATTTATGAGTACCTACTTCGAAGAGTTGCAACAAAATTTGAACCATGATCGGTCTTTATAATAGGAAGATTTTAACTCTAACAAAGAAATACGACTAAATAACACAATCCGTAGTTATTTAATAAACCGTTATCCTTACGGTGTTTTATTGCAAGGGACTCCGTGCATCAAAATGTATACAAAACTATTTCGAGCGACGCACAATGGAGGTTCAGTAACTTGAATTCTGGAATGTTCCTTGCAATTCTCAGAACAGCCGATGAAGTGGTTGTACGCTTCATTGGATTGATCTTGCCAGAGAGAATTTTGCTCACTTTTTGTATTTTGCACAATGGAGATCAAAGCTTTATTGTGAGATATGTTTTGACCTATATTTATTTCTATTAACGTTGGAAATGTGCAACTGGTATTATATTATAAGTATATTATATTGTTTTTCAATCTTAGTTGCCAATTTGAACTTGAATTAGGTAATCGAAATTCGATTAATTTTTTTTAATAAAAAAATTGCCGCGGAAAACTGACTGTTTTTCTAAAGCTGCATTTTGTACACATCTATTTATTTCCTTGTAAGTTATTATGTAATATGCGCTTAACTGGCGTCTAGTCACTGCAATTATTTATATATAAATAATTCAATAGTAATTATAATGATTTTAATTATGACTATATAATGTCCTGCTCGTATAAATGCTGGAATACTTTTAGGTAATTTTTAATCCTTTTGTATATTCGAAAAAGTCGAAATAAAGAAGAGATAGCTTACTCATACCTCAACTCAGATATGTACTAATTTAGGTTTTTCGCTAATTATGTTTTATAAAGGCCCGCCCAACCCGCCCAACTTTGCCACCAGCATGTGAGCTATCGTTTAAGATTATGTTTTCATAGACAAAATGCTCACAAGAGAAGCGGTATATGCCGGTTGCGCGAAGCTAGAGAAGAAAACATGGATTTTCAGAAGGAATTTAGCAAACAATTTTTTACGTAATTTTTTTTTTTGTTTAAGTATTTTTTACGTGATCAGTGTATGCAAAACTACAAGTCCCTTCGCGCTTGGTATACCAATAGTGGGACACCCTGATGTATACAAATGAGGTAAGAATTCCTAGGAAGAATTAAGATGGCCGTTTTATTTCAATAAAATATTTGAAGTCGGAAAGTCCTTAAAAGTCCGCTCTACCTAAAACTACGAATCTTACAAATATAGCTAAAGGTGAATTTAGTTTACATTGGTAATTATCGATAGGTATGTCCACACACCCGCGACGATGTAGTCAGACAAACATTACATAAAATGTCATCATTGTTAACCAATTATTTCTAAGGCGAATTTACAATGATCTTGGAAAAATTGTAGAGTAATAAAAACACCTACAGAACTTCTGGATAAGTGAATTGTTATTTCTCTGTTCATTTAAAATAACATTTACTTGAACAGAACAAAAGAAATGCGTTGTAAATGAACGAGAAATTTGGCCCAACAAAAAGCGAACAAAGTAAGTTTGTTTGCTTTGTTATGTTTTTGTCGTGTCAGAAAACAATCGATAACAATTTGTGTTCTAGCAACTAGATTATCGTAATTTGTATGGGATATATTCAACAAAATAGGGCCTTCTGGCGCTAAATTAGAAACGATTAGACTGAGGACGTATAATACAAATTCATGCTTAAAACGATCGCATTTTTCTTTAGCCTGAAGCTTTTGCCGGCTTTGATTTTAACCTCAAATCATAATGTATGAAAATATGTATGTTATTTTTGCCAAACATTGCGAACTGTGAACTGTTATGTAAAATTAGATTTTCGAGGTGGTAAATGGTAATGCGGTCGTGGCTTGAAATAAGCGGCCTACAATATAATTACAGGAAATAAAACAATTGTCTTTTATAGTGAAACGTGCATTCGACGAATGAATGAAATCAATTCAATGCAGTATTGAGGATCAATATCGAGGTCACTCTTCAGTAACACGACGTGGAAAAAAGAGTTTCAGAATATAAATATACAGATAAATGTATACTACAAACTCTTTAGTCGATATAACCTCCAGACGTAATAAGTAACTACAATTATTTGCATTCTCAAATTACTTTTGAATTCGGTAGGCAAATAAAACCTACCCCAAAGCGTATTGAATGGAATTTTTGGGACACAAAAGAGGTTGTACCAGTCGCCGGGGCTTTGATAATGCTCAGTGAAGTGTAGACAGCAGACTGTCTGACCGTCACGTATCTGCCGCCGAAGGTCGAAGTTTTTCGAGACACATCATTCGTATAAATGCAATACTGTCATCAGATGAATAATACCGCTTGCAGTAATCGTTTCTTTATTGGTTAAAGTATTAAATTAAGTTGGAATGTGGTGGACGGGATTTTAGCCTTTTGTTCCGGCACTACATTTCATTCATATTAAAGTTATCGTTTATAAAAGAAGATACCTAGGTAGTTTTATATACCTACCAAGAAGATACCTATTTGAGTTTTGTTCTGTGATTAAAAGATAATAGGTAATTTGCTATTGTCTTAACTAGGTATGAAGACATTAATTTTACGCGTGAAAAACGGAATATAAAAACATGACTCATTTGAATGCTCATTTGTAGCTACTTGGATACTTTTAATAAAGAATCGAAAAAAAAGTTATCTTTTAACACAGTTTTATATAAAATCATGTTGTTAATACGTTATACGTAGGTAACTTTGTTTCACGAAGAGATAGATTCAAAATGATAGTGATAAGATAAGTGCTATTGATAACGATTGAAGGCGGGGTTAGAACATTATGAGTAGGTATGTACCACAATAGGTATTTAAATAAATAATACTCCAGATTCTATTGGAATTGGGCAAGATAATGAATTTCTAGTTTTTCTAAATTAATTCTTTGTAAGTAGGTAAGTATTTCGATATAAAAATAAATGGAATATAAACACAACATTCGCTCTATGGTTTAATCAAAAATAAATTTTCTGAATTAATTCAAACCGGACTCTATCCTATTGTTCTCGCAATTGAGACCAATTAAGGTTAATTGCATACAGATTTAGCTTATCTGCTTAAAGGATGGTTGGTTTTTACATTTAGAAAAGGAATTTGAATAACTGTTATTGTTTCCAAGTAAAATGACTCTATAAGTCTTGAAATTAATTGTCTTCGCTTTGTTACTCCTTAACCGCGACGTGACTTAAACAAATGTGTGCAATCAGTTTTAGTTTATTCTACAATAATAATCATTCGTCGTGATAAGGCACTCAGAAAGGATTACTTAAGCCATTTAATAGCGTATGCGCAAGGATGCGATGTCAAGGCATAATATGCAATTATCACCTAAAAGGTGACAACCATTGTCGTTGAAAGAAAACACCACGCCCGCGCCACACACAAAGAGCACAGTCACGGAAACACTGCACATGAGACGACATAATTCAATATTGAATACCAGATTTGTCACTTTATGGCTGCCTACACGCTGCGCAAGCGGCTAAGGCAGCGCCGCTCGCCTCACAAGCCTCCGACTCCTCTGAACACTCACCGCCCTCAGTAAATTCTTTGCATAAATAAACGAGAAAGCTCCTCTTACAATATAATAGTGATTTCCTTTGCACTCACTTCGCGAAACGCAACACACTGCTTCCATAACAATGTATAAAAACTTCCTTACCTTACACTGCGCAGTATTGATGTACTAACACGATCGATGAAGGAAAAACAAGGGAAAAGTAGACACAGTCACGTTCGTACGGATACGTCGAGAGTAATGGCGCCGGTTCGTTCGTTTCGACTTCCAAGTTCCAACCCGTCGCCCGTCGGCTCGGAAGGCTGCCTTGTTTGCTCTATGACGCGCTGTGTGTTCAGCCGTCTCTTTCTAATGTCGTATTTCAGTACTGGCAGAGAGAGACAAATATATACATCAGTGGCATTGGTTTTACCTGTGAACTGTGGAGTGTGGTGCAGCAACCTACATCATCGGTGCTCTAAGCGCTTAACAATGTCACGTCTCGAGTTGAGCTCAAAATAATGCAAAATATCTAATTGCTTCAATTTCCAAATTACATATTGTTTGACATCCCTTTTTGTAGCTTTTTGTACTCTACATTCAATTCTGAAATATTCGAAATTATAAAATTAATGCATCTAATATAAAACTAATCTCGACAATACAGTGACTCTAATCGGGCTTAAATATTTTAATGTATTTCATGTGGCACTGTTTTTATTTATTTGCAAAAGTTAAAATGTTTTTAATTATTATTGGAATCTCTTTAATTTCTTACTAGTAGTGCCATCTGTTGGTATGAGAGAGATTCTCAAAGTGAGAGAGCGGTGTTACATACTGCTATATTAGTACCTTACAAAACTAAATTTAAAAGTGCCGTCATTTTCTAAGAGATGGCGCCTGGAACTATATTAGCAGCTATACATATATCGATGGCTTACAGCCAAAAAGGGATAAGCGCCATTTTTTGGAGAACGGACTTATATATACCGCTGAATTGCTCTTTTTTTTCTGCGTCGTTTGGTCTAGTTCACACATCTCTAGGTTAAACTTTAAGTCGGTTAGGCGGTAGTAAAATCAAAGACTAAGGCCAAATTTCTTCGTCTTAAACGACAGATTTTTTTGTGTGGAATGCATTTTGGTAGTTAATCAAAAATATTTCAATACAAACAACCTTTATACTTTTTGGGCTTCCTGTAAAATTTTACTATTTTAACGTTAAACCATTTTGTCTGAAGGCAAGTATAAAAAAATATGCGTTTAAGATAATTTGCTTCGCTGTAATTTTTTGTTAAATTTCATTTAGTACTTTACGCTCGTGCCTTCAAAAAACAAAATTGTCGTTTGATATAGAAAGGCCACATTTTTGAGACTTAATTTGGTGTTTAGCAGTTTTTTTCCGGTTAGTCTTTAAACACTTAAATGGCGGATACTACATTTGTCCCTATAAATATTTAATAATAGTTTGTCGCTTATACTTTTTTTCCCTCCCGAAACAGAAGAAATTTTGACGCTTAGGATAAAATAGCAGAAATGAAAAATACGTTTATGCTAATTTGTTTTCATCCTATTTGTCGTTTATCTGTCTAAAAACAGTTTGGAATGGTGGTTATCGGTATCGTTTCCCCAAACCTACGAGCCCAAGCGGCTTCGCGATGAGAAGACTGATTTCATTAATCTTAATTAATGTTAAGAAAACTTTGTTTGTTAAAGTTGCAGTTCTTTTTTTTTAATTTTTGTAATGTTTTCTATGAGAAATACCTACACAGAACAAAATTAAATATACATAAAAATTACAAAACGTTGAATTCTATTTAAAAAATCTAGTTATATTGGTGCACTTGGCGATAGACTAGCGCGACTTCCTTCGGGAACAAGGGCGTTTTGGTCCCTCGCCAAGGCCATCCAAGGTAACTTTTGTCGTTCATCCTTTCCACCTTTGCACAAGGACGAAGACTCTCTGGCCCATTCCGCTAAAGAGAAAGCCGAACTCTTGGGCGCTCTCTTTGCTAGGAACTCGACTCTTGATGACAGGGGAATGACACCGCCGACCATCCCGCGGTGCAACCATTCAATGGCGGATATACGCTTCACACAACGTGCCGTTCGAAACGCTCTCTTTTCCCTTGACATCCATAAGTCGACTGGGCCGGATGGAGTCTCCCCTATTGTGCTTAGGACATGTGCTCCTGAGTTGGCACCGGTTGTAACGCGTCTTTTTCGACTCTCTTACGCCAAAGGCATTGTCCCGAATTCGTGGAAGACTGCTCTTGTCCACCCAATCCCTAAAAAAGGCGATCGCTCAAATCCGTCTAACTACAGACCGATCGCCATCACTTCTTTACTCTCCAAAATAATGGAATCCATTATTAACTGCCAGCTCATGAGGTATCTGGAGGAGAACCAGTTGTTAAGCGACCGGCAATACGGTTTCCGTAGTGGTCGCTCGACTGGTGATCTTTTGGTGTACCTCACTCACAGATGGGCGGAGGCGGTTGAGAGTAAAGGGGAGGCATTGGCTGTAAGTTTCGATGTAGCGAAAGCCTTCGATCGGGTCTGGCACAAGGCACTTCTAGCGAAATTACCATCTTTCGGACTTCCTGCAAGGTTATGCGATTGGGTTGCCAGCTTCCTGGAAGAGAGGAGCATTAAGGTCTTTATCGACGGTTCTTGCTCTAAGCCTCTTCATGTGAACGCTGGTGTCCCACAAGGCTGCGTGCTATCTCCTACACTGTTCCTTCTGCATATCAATGATTTGTTACAAATCAGTAACATTCATTGCTATGCAGACGACAGTACGGGGGATGCTCTTTATCCCGGCCGTGCAAACACCTCAAAGGAAAGCCTCAATGAGAGTCGAAACAAACTTGTGTCTGAAGTCGAGTCTCCTCTCCAAGAAGTCTCGGAGTGGGGTGAACTTAATCTTGTCGAGTTCAATCCCCTAAAGACACAGGTTTGCGCGTTTACCGCTAAAAAGACCCCATTTGTCGTAGAACCTCGGTTTAAGAGTACTCTACCTTGTACCTTGAACCTTGTGTACTACCCTTAGTATATCGCCGAAAATCGGAATCCTCGGAGTTGAAATCTCGAGTGACGTTCAATTCCGCAGTCATTTGGAAGCGAAAGCTAAATTAGCCTCGAAAAAACTTGGTGTGCTCAGTAGATCGAGACAGTACTTCAAGCCGGCCCACCGACTTCAGCTGTACAAGGCTCAGGTGCGACCGCATATGGAGTACTGTTCTCATCTCTGGGCCGGAGCCCCACAGTATCAACTCCTTCCACTTGACCGCATCCAACGTCGAGCAGCTCGAATTGTCGATGACCGTAGGCTTTCCGATAGGCTCGATCCACTTTCAGTGCGGAGAGACGTTGCGTCTCTCTGTATGCTGTACAGAATCTACTACGGGGAGTGCTCTGAGGAATTGTTCCACCTTATACCAGCCGCACAGTTCCACCACCGGACCACACGCCGTAAAAACCAGTTCCATCCGCACCATCTGGATGGTTGGGTCTCCACCACTGTCCGCTTTACCCGTAACTTCCTTCCGCGTACGGTGAAACTGTGGAACGATCTGCCACCTGCGGTGTTCCCGAACAACTACGACATTGGGGCCTTCAAGAAAAGAGCTTATTTGTACATTAAAGGCCGGCAAAGCACCTGTAACACTCCTTGTGTTACAAGTGTTTATGGGCGGTGGTGACCACTTAACATCAGGTGGCCCACCTGCTACTTTGCTTGCTCTGACATAAAAAAAAAAATTACCTTTGTTATTTTTAAGTTAATTTGAGCTCGGCTATGTAAGAGCCATTCGTCGGAGATGCTTTTTTATTTTGTTTTTGATTTTGTGATGCTTAAGTTATGTGCTATTAATACGTCAAATAAAGACTGATTTGATAAATATTGATGTCTTCTAATTATTTACATCCCTAAAGCAAAATTTGGGGCAAAGCAAGTTTCAGTATCTTATGCAAAATATTTCCGTTAAAAAATTTAACTTTATACAGTTTTGCATACTGTTAATTTTTATTCGGTAGCTCCTTACACAGTATTTACCTATATTTTTTCCCTAAAACTTTTGCTTGTGACATTTTTCTTCGATGTATATAACATTTAAATGAGAATTACGTCATTTATGCTCAAGCAAAAAATTCAAGTATTTACACTTATACCATTTTTCCTGTTTACAAAATAAAAACCATTTGAGGATAAGCGACAGTAAATTGTATTTTGCGCTATATAATGGAAAAATAAAAACGTCATTTAATAAGTACTAAATTCAATGCTATATTGTATACATCTCCAGCTTTTTGGGGTCTATACAATTTTTTTTATGAATTTTTTTTTTATATTTTTCACTTTAAACCACTCTCATGAACAATTTTATAGGTGGCGGTTATCCTTTATTGGCTGTAAAGCATCGATATATATATATATTAATAATTAGCACAAATTACCAAATAGTTACATACTACGGGTAATAGAGCCAATAGGTATATAAATATTTTTAAAGCAACTAAATTTATTCCATAAATTCGATCAACGGTACTGAATAAACGAAATGATGTTAATGGTCCTTCGAAACAATGAAGTCAAATATACAGTACTTACATATTATATCATACGAATATCGGAATATATATTTATCGCCATATGTAAATCAGTGAAATTAATAATTTTTCTATCATTAATATCAAGTTTGCTTTTTATACTAGTTAGAGTATACCACAGTTAATAATATAATACTACATATAAACATAATACTATATATGTTACCGGAAATGTATGTAATCCGTCATTGTATACAATTCCTAGGAAATGTATACAATTCCTAAAATCGTACGGAAATGTGTGAAATAAATTATTTTATACACATTTCCTAGGAAATCTATACATTTCCTAAATGGCTATCGGAAATGTAAAATATTTAAGATATTTATTGATATTATTTGTCGCAGGCAAGTTGTATATAATCTGGCCGTTTACAAACGGTCGGCATTTTGTAGTAACTATGCCGATAATTCGTAATCAGAAATTTTTGGTTTGGATAAGGGGGTGGGTTAGGTTAGGTTCGTGTTTTTTAAAACTACACAGAAATAGGAGCCCCACGAAGTGGGGCTCCGTCGGCTCGCGACCGTCTTTTTGTAGAATTTTGGAAAAAGATGAATTTTCGTCATATTAAAACAGCTAGCCGTAATGTAATACGGCGGATTGTACAATCTGACTGCGCCAAATATAGGTACGCGAGGACAGCGGGACGAGTGGACTGATTACTTGCAAAATGAAAATTTGATTATATAAGAATAAATATAAGTTGATTTTGTGATATTTACGTTAAAAGTTAGATAGTTGATTTTTAAAATGTTAATTAGTAAGATAATAATATTAACATAATATTATTACAATTTTACGGTATGACTGTTACCTGATTACAATCGGGTATTGATACATCAATAAGAGCTATAATAAAAAAAATAACAACGTGTTTTATTACAGAAAGCATTTACTTTACACATTTCCTAATACGATATCGGAATTGTATACAATTCCTAGGAAGATTATACATTTCCTAGGATAAGTTTAAGTTTTCTAAGATAAGGAATAGTTTTTTAAACAATATTTTATACATTTCCTAAATGGTATCGGAATTGTACACATTTCCTAGGAATTGTATACAATTCCTTGATTTCATACATTTCCGGTAACATATTATACATACTATGCTAGCTTGCTGCCAGTTGCCACAGCTGAGGGTAGAGCGGAGCTCTTCCTATGAATTGAGATTCATAATATCATTTTCGTTTTGCAAATAAATGTAAGTATCAACAAGATGAACATAAAGGACAAAATAAATATCTTATGGTTGACAGTTTTCTTATGTTTTCTTTAGAGCGGTGACTCTAGGTAGCGTTAGATTCTGTGCTCTAGGTCCTAGAATCGCAATGCTGGAAGTTATAAGATTCTGGATTTTTTCTTAATCTGTTGTTAGCGAACAAACTATTCATTAGTTAGTTAGTTATTTTATATGTATTTATTATTTACACATCATTAGTCAGCAATGACATTTGAGTTTTGACAAGTCGTGCGTAATACGTGTGTGAACGTGGTGTGAACCTATACCACAGTTGACAGATATATACGTACATACTCTTGGTACATACCTATACCATACCTAATAATTTAATTACAGTCATTTAAATGTTAGGTAAGTATATTTAGTTTCGATAGGACAAACAATCGTATAAGATGCTATTTAGTAATGATCTACTGCCTAATGAGTTGGAGGGGATAAAAACAAACCTACTAATATTCAAAGCCTGTACAAATTAGAACCTAATTAAGTAATTTCGTCCCCCATTATTCAATCCAAAGCAAATGCAAATTCAAATAGAGTCAATACAGAGAGTCAATTAATACAATGTAGGTACGTAGATATACGTCAAGTAAAATTTCTCTTTCCCTAACCGGAAATATTGATAATATTAAATAGCCGTGCAGAACGAACACATGCTTTGCAAAACAATGTCTTTGATGAAGCCGCCTCGACGTTTATGCATTGAAACGATATGTATTTTATGGTTTACGATGTTCCGAGTACGCGAAAGCCAATATCGATTTTACGTTCGAAAGAATTGGCATTTAATTATTGTTTATATAAACCGTGACTAGTCGAATTAATATTTACCGCTATGTAGGTAGCCTGTTAATACTTTGACAAAACGTAGACTGTAGGTATTGACACAGTATTGATTGCAATTACGTAGACCAAATGAGATTTTCCTTCTCATACGATAATAACGAAAGCTGAATCATTATCATATTACTTATCACATTATCTACCATTATATTTTTTCATAGGCGATTTTTATAATTGCCTCTCTTTTCCCTGGATATCAATCGTCTATTTTATTCATAAATTCATGTGAGTTGTCGGCTGTCGCACTTTCCCCAAAAAAGGTAAACAAAACTGAACATAGTTAAACACTCAAATACATATATGTATTTAATGAGCGTGACAACCCAGCAATAGAGAGTCAATTGATCTTTACTAGAAAACAGTTACTACTCGCAAGTTTCCCGATTGTCTATATAGAAGCTGTAGGTATTTTGCGGTAGCGAAATGTGTTTTATAATTTCAGCTTGAATTTCATAAATTCTTGTTACATTGGATACGGTATATCTACAACAATTCATTTTATACAGTCTATGTTAGCTTTGCTGGTCTATCTACTGGTAACTGTCAAATTTATAAAATAAGGCTCATAATATTATGTGTAGGTATTAATTAAGTACGGTAATCTAGGTACATAGTTGTTGCTACATTGCCAGCAAGAAGAAATTGTAATACTGATACATATTTATTAAATCTCATCTCACATCAAACTAGTCAAACTACCTACTAAAATACAAAGGCTTAATTAACTACGCAAGGGAATAAAAAATAAGAATCCAAGTCACTCACGACATTATCAATGTACAAAATGCCATATCAATAATTGTTCATACGCTCGTCGACTACGCTTTCACTTGACCGAGCTAACTCATTATTCTAGCTATCTGCTGTCACAATATCTGCACAGTGAGCTTTTAATTAGACTCCAGTGTTGCCGTCAGAGAAAACATTAATTATTCAAAGAGAAATACCGTAGTCAACCTCTAGTCGAATTGTTTTGACAGCCGCAATTTTTCCTAATACTTATTCATTAACCTTTTAGCAGAGCGTAGGTGTACGTTAATTATTTATTGTTATTAGCATTATTAAATATACTACCAATAAGATTAAAATATTATATAGATTTTATTTTATATTTGTTTATAAATTCAAAGAAAATTTTTGTTAATTTATCTGAATCAATTTTAAAGAAATGCGACGAAGCTTTCAAAGGATTTAATTAAAAGTCCGTTATTTTCAAACGCTAGTTAAGAATCTCATATTACAATGTATCGGTGAACAATTTAGTGTGATTACCGGCTGTTATCAATCCGTTAGCAATGATTAACCTCAATGTAGACGGTTATTAATCACACGTTAGAAGTTACTTTCGGCACTCCAAACTTTATAGTTTGTACCGTTAACATTGCGAATGTTTCGCTAAGCATATAGAAAGCGGTTATGTTCGTTTTTAATTGTATGTATGTATAGCGATAAATCGTTATATTTGTCTAGTTTATTTTTATGCTTTAAGCGACACTACTTTTAACTTTAACCTGTGACAATGAAAAGAGTACCAGATCTCACCCTGGAGTTTCTGTTTATGAGTTTACCTGATAAGTTTATTTTTTCAATACGACTTTAGTTTTCGATAACGAGGAGGAAAACTTACGCAAACTGAACTCAAACATGATATTTTTGGCATTTTTCCTGCGAGCGTTGACCAGAGATCCCTAGAAAAACACCTCACTGTTTGCTTTGGATAACGTGACGGTATTCGGATTCGTAAAATTGTCTTCTTGTTTATACTAAACGATATCGCAAGGTTCACATTTCCGGCATGCCATAAATTTCGTATTTTCGATTTCACCAGTAAGTGTTTACTTGTCTAGTATTTTATGGAACACAATTGTTTGTGCCTAGAGCGCTGTGAATTGCCTGTCATACCTGCTAGCCTAGTAATTGTAATATGAATCCTATAGCTGGCGGCGCCGCTTTTTGCTTATAAATATAGACTAAATGATACCATAAAAAGTTTCATTACTTTTACTTTAATTATAATATTCGATTTTATATAATCCAAATACAGAGGCTATAAACGAACCTATAATACTTTTCTCTTTTCGTATTTTTTATATCTAGACAAAAGAGCAGGAAAACTTAGAGAATTAAACCAACTTAATGCTCTAAGCCGGAAAATGAAAGCAGAAGTTAAGAAAGCAAAATAAGAGGTGAACATTGACCATATCTTTGAAGCTTTGTGCCGAGGTTTTAATAATGAAACAAATATAAATTTCACACACATACCGTAAATTTACCGAATATTTTGTTAAAACATTAGAATGAAAGAGAATATTAATTTTCTCAGAGCAATAATAATAGAAATCTAATCGAAATGATAAACAATGAGTCCACGAGGTACAATCGAGATAAAAATTCTCCACGTAGGGGTAATTGCGAGACTCTTACCTTGTATAATTTTGTGCAATTTAGATTTTATCTGTACCTTGTTATAATAAAGTTGGAGGTCCTTCAAAACTTGTGCGTAGCTTTCGCATTTAACCGAAAACGCTTTGTCACATGAAATCAATTCAAAGCTTTTTATCACTTCGAATTAATTATTAATTCGCATAAGTCTGTTTAATGTAATTCGTATATTATATATCAAGTACGAAATATAAAGCGATTGACGTCGACTGTACAAATTAGGCTCGTACATGGCTATAATGTTTAGTAAATATTAAATGCACATTAGAATGAACTCTCTGACCCTGCCGGCTGCCACGTGCATAGCTTTTGTTTTTCTCTGTATTTCCTCGTTACATCAGACGACGTGGCTGCGTACTTTGATCTGTACCATGTTTGCGTTTGTTTAATCTATAGCGACTATCGAAGTTCGTATTAAGTTCGTATTTTAGCAAATATTGGGGCATAGCCGGATAAGTGTTTGTGAAGGTCGGGCTATGAAGTGGCTTCTTTGATACATATGCTATTATATAAAGTTAACAGTATTAGAGGTTATGAACTCCGTTTAGTGATTTGTTTAATTATACCCATATGTTGGTTTATCATGTCTACCATGGTACTACCACGTACTACCATGTATTATATTATGCTTGCTCCAGATAAATTAATTCTAACCTATATGAGTAATTCGGCATGATGAGCTATGTGTGCATTGAATGTGCTCAGTTGATATTGAATATATTATCAGAGATAAAAAACATAACAACACCTTCTTTAAAATTAATAGGTATATCTAGGAAAAATATTCATAAAACCTCTCTGTTTACTATTATAAAAAAATTATTTTCTAGAAAGATTTAGGTTTATTATTATACTAGCTTTCCGCCCGCGGCTTCGCCCGCGTTAAAGAAAAACCCGCATAGTTCCCGTTCCCGTGGGATTTCCGGGATAAAACCTAATCCTATGTAAAAACTACTACTAAATCTATGTCGTTTAAATTTTCAGCTACATTTTACAGCTTTTACCCCTTTTTTTCAGAGGCATCAGAGTCAATAGTGTTAATTAAAGTGCACACAGCACAGTTTTAGTCTACACATATAAAAATTGGATGTACCTTCATTACAAAAATGGATGAATGAATATGATACAAATTTAATCCGTTTTCTCTAATAAATAGGGCATTGAATGTGACACTCGATTTTGTTTGCAGAAAGCATTACGGGTACACGGAATGCATCGGTCTCGATTCTCGGTTCATTGGAAATCGAACTATCGTGTTACGCCGCCGACATTCTTACGCTTGTATATTTAAAAACGGAAACGTTTTGTGGATATTATTTAAAATACTAGATAACGCCTGCGGCTTCGCCCGCTTTGTCCAAAACCTAATAAATTAGTAATTACATACTAAAACCATCCTCTTGAATCACTCTATCTATTAAAAAAAACCGCATTAAAATCCGTTGCGTAGTTTAAAAGATTTAAGCATACAAAGGGACATAGGGACAGAGAAAGCGACTTTGTTTTATACTAAGCTATGTAGTGATAGTGACTAAAGAATACTTTTAGAGAGTGATTGAAACGTGCGAGCAATATAATTTAAATCTACATCTAAGTGCCGTGCATACATCTAATATGAGAGATTTACTATTTATAAATACTCGTAAAATGCAATCAGAGCACCTATTGCATTATGCCTAACCGATTCGCTTGCAGGCACAAAATACATACATATACGAAATTGTGTAAGGGGTATCAACGATGACGTCTGAATCCTTATGTATTTATGCTGAAGTTAACTTGAATAGGCAAAGTATATGAAATCGATAAATATTGAGATCTCACCCTGTAGTTGTAGCGACATAGTAACAGACTGCAATATTATTATTTATTTTATTGCAGAGTTGATCAAATGCTCACAAATATGCTGATCAATGCACAAAAAAATTTTAAAATACATAAAACAGTGTAGTTACAAAATACTGATAAATATTCGACCTAACGTAAAGTTTTTTTAATTAACTGTATGCATCTACATATTATGTACGTATCGGAGCAGAGGAAGAAATAGATATAAGAAAAAAAAACTCATTTCGTTATTTGTCAGTCAGTATTCCTAAAAATTAAGAAGAATTAAAGGCACTTCTGAAGGAAAAATCTATCAAATTAGTAACGCTACATATCCGATTCACATATTCACATTTCGCGAATAGATAATACATATATAATATGTACCTATTTGACCTCCTTATGCAAACAATAACAAATATGTAAGTAATTAAAAAAATATACATCTTTAAAATGCAGGGGAACGACGATTCAATGTTGCCATGACGCTTAGATATTTTAATTAAATGAAAAACTGTTGCCAGTATTCTTAAGCACTTGTAAAATGCAATTAACTTTTAATATATTATCTTAGCACGTTTGTAATTTGTATGATAATAATACAAATTCCATGTTTTGCAATCGTGTATTTATACAAAACAGAGCATTTTCCAGCAGAGCATGAAAAAATTAGAGTTCCCTTAGCATGGAGTGTAGTTCTATAGTTCCTATAGTTTTTAAATAGATTTTAGGCCACTCTAGCTCAAAATCTTTCTTTAAAAAAACGTAAAACTTACTGTCTTGCAAACTTCCGTAACGTAGCGCATTTCTTTGTGATTAAAAAAACTTTACGTTTATCAGACCCTGAAATTATGCAGCTCCTAAAGTTATACTTTTTTAAGAAAACAAAGCATTCTGTGTTCCCTTATACTTTTTTAAAGAAAACAAAGCATTTCGCTTTCTGAATGTTGCGTAATTTGAACATATACAACAAAAGACTTTTATAATTGTTGAGTCATGTCAAGTTTACTGGCGAACAAGGACTTAACAGGATATTAGTCAGTACGATAGCGTTATCAAACTTTCCCGAATTGCATTTTTGTTTGGAACATAAAAACAGTAGTTCGATAACAGCCACATTGCTGGGCTGATAATGATTCCGAATGGCACAAAAAATTCTATTGTTCTAAGGCAACGAATGTAGAATTTTTTAAGACTTTTTTTTATTTTAATGTATTGTGATTTGACTATTTACTTGTCTCAGTTAGATTTGAAATATTGTATTTATCAAGTAACAATTTATTGTTATTTTTTTCCATCTTTCACATAGAGCTTAATTTTTAATAGACAGACAAAATATGTTAGTTTTTTGGTTCGTTCATCCTGAAATGACGTTAAACATGAACTAAGCAAGCTTCTTTCGGCAGAGTCACTATGCGCTTTAAATTCTATGTCAGATTTTTCTTTAACCAATAACCTTGAAAATGAAGGACAAGTTGGTCTTATAATAACTATATTTAGTAGAAAAATAACCTCAAATAATTTTTTAAATAGTAAAATAATTACGTAGACTCCTGCGTCAAATTGCAAGGATGTGCGTACGAAATATATAGGCTGATTCATTTTAAAATTTGTAATCTTTTCTGATAACATTTGTATCCACATTATAAGTACAGTGTAAACTCTATATAACGATACCGAAGGGACTGTGCATTTTATGGCGTTATATAGAGTTGTCGTTAAATGGAGAGAAGAAGAATCAGAATTAGAAAAAGAGAAAATTTATTTCAGATTAGTGTTAGTAGTTATGTACATAAAAAAGAATGTTACTTGAACGCTATTGTGTATAGTCTGTTGTCAGTAGTCGTCAATAGACAATGATTTTCTTTTACTAGCCATGTTTACAGTTTGAAAGTTTGTTTGCAACTAAGAATATGATAACGTACCTATCGGTCAAAAACAGTCTACACGTACAAGCAATCCCAATTTGTAAACAAAAGAACGAATTTCTTAGAAAGTTCGGTATGAATGACATCGAGTTTATTACTTAATTGTTGTCGTTATTGAGAGTGAGTGTGATGCTATGTAGAGTGTATCATTGTATGGTAGATAAGCTAAACCAACCAAAGGCAATTGATTTTGACGCTTTAGAGAGTTTGTCGTTAAATCGAGTGTCGTTATATAGAGTTTACACTGTATTTCGGAAATATCCCATGACATTCCCATGTTTGCGCAAACCAGAGTGAATGATCTTATCTCAACATAATATCATTTAAATAAATAAGATGGTCGGTGAATAAACATAAGCGCTTACGCATAAAAAATTGCGTAAAAGCTGTATAATACAAAGAAAGCTTAGCTTCGAGACTTCTCAATAGTTTTTTTGCCTCTATTAATTTTTTGTAATATTTTTCATACCTTATTATACATATAGTACCTATTATATTATCTATGCTAATACTTGTACAATTTTACATAATTTCTATAGACTTCATACCGGTGGGCTACAAACACAGGCTACAAATAAATCTATGACTAGTTAAATAATTGTCTCTTAGAAACATATGAATAAAGAGAATATATATGATTGTATCATCATACAACCTTATCTTTTAGCTGTACCAGAGATAATATAATACTAAGCTATACCAAGAAGTGCGGCGACTTTGAAAGTTTTTGCTCACTCAAAATTTGAGGAAAAATGTACTTACGTCATGCATTACGGTCAGGGTCACCAACTTGTATAGACAACGTATTATTGTACTCTTATATATAAATAACGTATTTTATTATATGTTGTTTAATATATTTTGCCTTGGGGTGAGATATATGTTTTAATGCGTGTTATATATGTCATTTTCAAGTATAAAAAAGCTTTTTTTCTGTACATACTATTTCTGCAATGATTATATTATGTTGACGTTAACGACTTTTTATTACTAGGGTTATAAATAAGTTAAAATTCTCTGAGTACAATCATAGTTGTACAATTAAATTGATAACAATAATTACGACCTGTGAAGGTCATGGACCATTTCAAAATTATCTGTATACTAATTTTAATCAAAAGAAGAGTCTTTAAACCAAGCCAAGGAAATAGAACTACCTAGAGCGATATATTTATGTACTCAATTGGTTTTTAAGGACCAAAAACGGTAGGAAGTCTTAAAAATATCAGGGACTTACTCAATAATTTTATATCGAAACACCGTCATGATATTTTCAGCGTATATCACTCAAAATATTCAAACATATAATTGTACACAATTGCATTATTATTCAATATACTTATTCATTCTTATGTAACAGCTAGAATACTAGATCCAAAAAGTTTTAAATGAAACAATTACAATCGATATTGGTGCTAAGAAATTAGTGCCGGCCTTTCACGGCTAGTCAAGTTGTCACGTAATTTGCAGTTGCGTCAAAATTCGTCACGGTAAATGACCCGCTATCTGTGTTACGTGCATCCCATGAGTCAGATAAAATTGTTACTATATGGTGTATAGTTTGTGAACTCGTTGACCTTTAGTCTGCTATGAGTGTTGGTGTTTTCTGCTTTGTGCTATTTATTTGATTGGTAACAGGTAACTTGGTAATTGTTTTCCAAACCAAAATATGATATCATTTATGTAGAGCTAATTAAAAAACTGCTTCATTTTCTGCTGCTGAAAATTTGAGAATTATTTTATCGATTAAAAGGTTTCATTATTTACGAACTTTATTCCGAAAACAGTTGTGGATTGATTCTTATCAAATAAACTTATTAATAAGACATTCAACTAGTCAATTCGTTTACAAGAAAAATACTTTGTATTTTTATTATATGTGTATATTCTTCTTCTCTTAATTAAGGGCTCTACGACCCACGTATTATCTTGAAGGAAATTCGTTTTGAAATAAACAACTTTACTATTATTTTTCAGTAAAGTATTGATTACCTAGGTAGCAAGGAAATGAAATGAACAAAGCGACCAAACTTTTTCCAAAGGAAATACTCAATACACGACCCTGGTGCAGTCACGGTGGTCGCCGGAGCACAAAGCATCAGATGTGGATCAATTGCACTGACCTGCTTTGTGGACAATATAATCGGCACTACTATACTGCTAGTTGCTTCGGTATAGGATTGTTTGATAGGTTGGGAGTATTGTTCTTTAATTGCTGTCATTAATGTTGGCAAATATCAGTCGATTATAGTAATTAGTAATGCATTTTTGGATGCATTTATCTATAACATAGATTTTAGTAGTACATAGATGTGAAATTAAAAATAAAGTAAAATACAAATAAGAAGGTAAAATAATTGATATTTATTAAAAGATATGCTTCCAGTAGTGTAATACGAAATATCGCATATCTTTTCAAATGTTGTCAAAAGTTGAAAACTCACAATAATAAAAAAACTCACATAGCAATTTTTAATATTTATTCATATGATAAAGCAAATATAAACATCAATATACATTCTTCAATGAATTTTACGTCTCCAGCTCTCTATATTTTGGAATGTTTTTCTTTTTTTTAACATGATCGCTGCCAATCCTACAATTCATAGTTTTAATAAATTGACACGACCGCGGCCACAATTCACGTGAACCTCCTCATTCCCATAAAATAAATCTTCCTAGAAAATATGCAATTATCGGAACATTGTAAATAATGAGTGTTTACAGTGTACCAACTTTATCACAGCTACTTGCGTTTATTGTGGCGATGTGGGTTCAGTGACCCGTATGTGGTCAATGTAACATGGACACCGCAACCCAACCGCCCAGTAATAGTAGAAATATTGCATACATATTGCGATATTTGTGTAATATGAGTTTGCGGGAATAGGTTAAGAGCATGGTACGAATAATTAGATTGTGTATCGACCACAGAATATATAATAGTACTACGTACTTACTATACTATACTACGTACTACTATGCTACGTACTACGTACTACTTCCTAGTTCCTAATACGGTGATAGATAATATAATGGGTCGACGTATGGGACATGGGTGAATATTGTTTTGCTGTTTTTAAGAACTTTGTAGTATATTGCTTAAAACAAAAGCTCTACTTAAATTCTACATTAGTTTGTCTCTTTGTTTGAGAATTTCAGCGATATTTTGAGGCTGTTTTTGATGAAAATCATGAAATTAGTTAAAATGTTGATGTGAACTGTGTTAGAAGATAAGACTTAGTCATGAATGAAAACTCGGACGAAAACAATTATTTATATGAATGCCATATTGTAGACTTAATGAAATAATATACAGCATTTAATTTAAATGAAGTTTACGAAACATATTTTCAATAACAAATATTTACAAATTACACAGTCAACAAGCCCTCGCGTTCATAATTTGTTATGTAACATTAGAATTCGAGGTGTGTGAACAAATAAAAAAAAAGACAATGGGAATGAATACAACGATAGCAGTCTATTGTTTGTTTAAAACAGTCAATATATTATTACGATACCCAAACAAAATACCCATTAATATATTAAACACCATTAATTTTAATATATATTATTAAAATGCATTCAAAAGTGCACATAATATTGTAATAATATTATAATAGTAGTTACAGAAATATTTTAGTATTTTGTTTGTATATCATATGAATTGATTTAGATTTTCGTGTCACAGTGTTTGTAACTATATTTCTCTGAATCGGCTAAACAAATTTTTATGAAACTTTTTGAATATTCCGTAGGTATCAGATTCAGATCGTTATCTATGTATATTTAATATTTATACCCCGTATATAGCAAGAGTAGGCAAACAGAAAGAATTCTGCCAGGTCACTTAGTATTTTATGCACACCTTATACAGTTTTCTTACTATGTTAACATACTGTATACTTCCGATCAATGAGTAATTCTATTTGATAAGAAAACAAATTGATAGTAGGGTCACTGTATCTTCCTCTATAAAACGGTAATTTATCGACACGATTAATTAATGTACGATAAATTATAAGCAGGATTTTTATAACTCATTATAAAGTAAGCGGTACCTTTTTCTTATAAATATTCTGCTAAGTTAAAAGTTTGTGTTGGAATATACTGAATTGATGGTCTTAGAGAGTTCACTGAAAAACAATTCACATTAAAATAACTGTGTAAACTGTAAGCAATTTATAACAGGTAAGTCCCATAGGTAGTTTGAAATACTGTAAAGAAGAAGAATCCTGTTAGAGTTAGATAGTTAGAGTTAGAAGAGTAATTAGGCTTAATAAATGATATATTAGTAAATAATAATATACATTATCCATGAACTTAGTGAAAGCGATAGCATATCTACAGATTATTCATTAATAATAGTAATTTTCTATTTAGTCTGTGAGAGTAAAATCACCAGCGTGACAGCGTCTTCCGATGAATAGAGTCATTAGTGCACGTCATGCAAGATGATTATAGATACCTTAAATGGATATCAAAATATAACCGATACATTGTTAATGTCGAACTATAAATATGGATATTATCGCTTACTGTATGCTGTTGGATGTGTTCTATACAGGTTTACAGGCATGTAAAAAAGTTGAAAAATTTTAAATTATGTGATAAGATCTGATTTTTATAGTAAAGGAGAGAAAATAATTAAACGTCAGTATATCAATTATTTTAGTGCTTTTTATAATGAAACAAAAAGAGTTTGGCTCTACTTATGATATGAAAATAAATAAAAAATCAATAATTATCTCAAAAATCTCTATCATACGCCGTAATCATATGATTACTTCCGAAATCCCATATCTATTAAGATCAAAGATGTAAAACGAATGATGTGGTTTAAAATATTGGTTTATTAATACAAAACTTTTACAAAATAACATATCAATTATAATATCGAAGATTGTTTACGTAGAGGAAGGCTCTGACGCACCACAGTCATTATTTCTAATAACCCATTGTAAATTACTATAATATTGTGACGTATTTTGTGACGAAGTTAGCAGCAATCGTTTTGATTCTTCATTTGTATTCAATTAAAGGATAGATGAGCAATAATATCAATAATTATAATGTTGCTAGAGACACGCTCTCATACATTAACAAATACCAAATACACATAGTTACATCATACATTTATAACTCTGACAAATTTTTTATTACCATTGTTTAAAGTTACTGATAAAGTTATATATTATATTATATTATAGGACATTATTACACAAATCGACCTAGTCCCACAGTAAGCTCAATTAAGGCTTGTGTTGTGGGTACTAGGCGACGATAAATATAATATTTAATAAATACATATATAGATAATTTTATAGATAATTTAGTTAGCAATGCCGGTGTCACGTGCGGACTCTGGAACACATTCGATTTTGCAACAAGTTTCATCAAAATCGTAGTTGTGGTTTAGACAGAAAGCGTAATAGATAGACAGACTTTCACAGTTATAATATTAGCAAAAACAACACACTCTCTATACCTGAACCTGAAAGCTTATAAGTTATAAGAAATAGTCTGAAACACGGAGCGACGTATGAACATACATACCTACATATATACTGTCGGTTACAATTGCTGCTTTCCGAACCGGTGGTGATGGTGATGAATGATAAGACTATGATCTGACAGTTTTATTCGATGTTTGAGTTTATAATTAACTAGGTTTGCGCCCGCGGCTTCGCCCGCGCAGCAAAGAAAAACATAGTTCCTGTTCCCGTGGGATCTCCGGGATAGCGTCATTTTCCCGGGATAAAAAGTAGCCTATGTCCTTTCTCGGGTATCAAAATATCTCCATACCAAATTTCATGAAAATTGGTTCAGTAGTTAAGGCGTGATTGAGTTACAGACAGACAGACAGACAGAGTTACTTTCGCATTTATAATATTAAGTATGGATTAGTCTTATTTATTTTGGTTTGTGACAAATTGTAGGTACATGGAATCAATATGTTTTTTATCCGTAACACTTTATCTATTGAATACATATTTAGTGATTAGACGCGTGTTGGTGAGAATTCCCTTGATAAGATTGGATTAAAAACCGTTTAGATAGATAATTTATATTTCACTGCAAATTTTATATATTTGATCGGATCAGTTCGTTACCTCGCCAGCTTTGCTTTATGTTATGTATCGGCAGCTTGTCAATAAATATTTTTATGAGCAAGAACCAAATCCCTATAAGTGCTTCTTATGTCACTATAGAAAGTGCCTGATACAAATCCATAAATTAAAATTAATTTCCAATATTAAAAACCTCCATTAGACCATAATGCCATAATGCACCATAAACAAACGTCACCTTAAAATCCTTGTGTATCATTTTAAGAATAATGGAAAATAACACTTAAAGCTTTACACTTTAGGTTCGTATTTTGTTGTCAAATTTTTATGTAATAGGATGTACGCCGTGTGAAGGTATTAAAGGTTTGATAAATGTACTATTAACATTCCGAGGCTTAGGGAGAGGGCTATCTATCTTCTGATGTGGATTAGTTTGTTTAGATATCGTATCATAAAGCAGATAGTCTCCCTTTATCAGTGTTAGAGCTTCGCTTGCCGCTAGTACCTACCTATTTATGTAAAGAGTGGGTATAAAGCAAAATTACCAATTTCTATTAGATGACACGTATAATATTCAAGATTTTGCTTTATACCCCCTCTTAAGTCTTTTTAATGAATTAAGCTAAAATTGATCCTGGCTTTGTATGATGTTAGACACCAAGTGTTTTCGAGCGACGACAAAGTGAATAATTAATGATATTATATTAACGTTGTGTATAGACAGTCAAGGTAATACAAAATATTCTTACCACAACGTAATAACCAAAACACGATGTAAAAAATATGACGTCAAAGCCAGACAACCGGCACAATGTAATTTACGGACTAAATAAGTATCCACCGTGTCAAAGGTTGATTTATTATATTCGTCATATTATTATTACGCATCGTAAAGACGTAAATCGTAATTGATCTTTTATGTTCACACCATAAACTATGTGAGATTTCAAATTATGACTATCTATATAAATTTAAAAGCTTACCTATAAGATTTTGATTGTCCATTTCTACATATATTGTAAGGAATAGGGACGTATTCTGTTACATACTCGGTTTGTCAATTGTGCAAAAGTTTTAAATTTAATTGCTATAATCATGCAATGCCTTAAATCCAAAAATTCATAACGTACCTATACATATAATAATTATATATTATTCTGTTGAACTATTAGAAAATATAAACACTATGCACCATAATTTATTTCATTTCACAGCCGCACTCGCTCGGCAATTTCTCTTAAGCCAATCTGTTCAATTTTTTCTGTAAAAGCACAGGTATCGTGTAATTATTCTGTAATGCTCTTCGCATCCGGCGGCCTTATGACAGCTAACAACTCAATAAAATCTAGAATTACCAGGTGTATTCCGTGCGTATACCATTCATTTCGCTTATGGCCTGTTTATTGCACGCCTCATAAGCGAAGCGTTGAGGTGGGTACTACTGTCACTTCGCGCAAAACATCTGATTTTTCAAACTTAAAATGTCTTTATGTATCATACATTGCACTTGTAAGATAATACATACACACACATATTAAGAAAAAACACTATTTTTAACGTTCATGATATTTTTGATGTCATTTTTGTTATTTAAACTAGTTAAAAAACAGTTTAAAAAAGTTCTGTCTTGGACGTCCGTGTGTCTGTATGTGCGGATCCTTTTTCTTGTTAACACGATAGCGACCGAAATACTTTACTAATCGAGTCTTTTTTTTTCTCTTACGCTTGAGTATGCTCAGGAATAGAACCCTTTCATTTTTCAGGGTCTGATTCGATGTGGTTTAATTGTTATTAAATAAACAAAAAAAATATCGACTTTTTTTTTTTTTTTTTTATAGTGTACTCAAAATTCACCATTATAAACTCGATTCTTTATACTATAAGCCAAGGTTTAAAAAAATAAGTTGGTAGTCAGTCCCTTAAACCTGCGCAGTTTACCACAAGAAAAATAGCTCAATTATTACGGTACCGCTTTCTTTACTTTTCCAAATGTTTTATTTTATTTCATTTTTATATTTATAGTCACGTACTCTTTATAAATAATCAATTTTATTGTAAAGGATGAGATTATGAGGCGTGCACTTTTGGATTTTCCAAACTATTTCTTGAGTTCAAACTATCGAGCAATACTTTATGGAAGTAATCAGTAGTTATATCGTTACAATCAGTAAAGATGTAGGTATAATATTTTTGGCACAACAAAAAGAATTGGATATGCAACTTTGAATGATTATTCAGAGCTTTCCAAATCTTGATTTACTTTGTTGTTTTTCAGTGATCGATTTCCATTTCCCGTATACTTCATTTCATGCTGCAGTAAGCTTAGCAAATAAATTTACCAATACTGATAACAATAACGTCAGAAAGTAAAGCCAGAGGCCTGTCCCGGAGCAGTTATTAGCGGCAATCGTGAACGTTGACCGAGAAAGTTGCATTGAAACTTGCGTCGCTTTATCATAACATAAATATTGATTGATGTGAGGACTCTGCAACTAGAGAAAGTCAATGAAAGTGATTTTATAACCACTCTGTGTAACTAGTAGTTTTTAATAAAAAATCGGGATTTACGAGTCACTACCTCCATTTAACGTATAATAGGACCACACCTGCGTTAAGACTCGACTGGGAGTGTCAATAGCTATCTCCATGCCGTTTATGAATGTTTATTATACGTTGATGCGGATTTTCTACGTTATCTGATCAAAGCTACGGATACTGTGAATGTTGTTTGGCATTAAAGCTTATTTGTTTGTAAGTTCCACTTCACGTGAACTTGTCAGGATGAAGGGGAAGGTGTAAACAAAAGTAAATAAACTTTTAACGAGGTTTTAATTTAAATACTCATCACTTTTTCATATTACTTAATTTATATACAGCCTGCCAGAACTCAACACTTAATCTAATTTCGGGTACATTGCGTATCGAATACCGTTCTTCAACATCTTCCGCGTTATCCACGGGTAATGTACTACACGTAAGACGTTCTTTTACACAGGTTAAATGTGCATTGCCGGCACAATGCAACACAAAGCGGCAAGAACGTGTTGTGCACGTGTGATCCGCACATGCGATGCTGCATTGTTTATTTTTTACTTGTCCCTGCAATACTTCCTCTGGATTCCTTCGCAGATGGTTGGAACTCTTTGTCAACGTATTTTGCTACACCATGATGTGTGAAAACCAAGTACTTAATCTATATTAATAAGGAAAGTGTTCGAAAATATAAACTAACCGCCCCGGCTTCGCCCGTGGTACATTACCACCATTAGAGGAAAATTAGAGCCAAACCTTTTTGTATAGTTCGAATAAAAAACCCAAAAATGTGGATTTACATGCTTCATTCTACATTTTCTAAACAAGGACAAAACATGACCCTTTGCAAAACGATTAATATGGAAATGTGTCTAATGGTTTCTATCTTAAATCTTGTTTGTGACTATTTTCCATTCATAAAGTCATTTTGTACGATTTATTTCGTACTAGCTGTGCTCTGCGGTTTTACCCGCAGTAGTCCGCTCCTGTTGGACTTAGCGAGATGATATATAGCCTATAAGCCTTCCTCGATAAATGGGCTATTTAACACCGAAATAATTTTTCAAATCGGACCAATAGTTCCCAAGATTAGCGCGTTCAAATAAACATACAAACTGTTCTATTTGCGGTTGCCGGTTGTGCGAGAACATTTTTCGTCAGACGTAGGAAACCACAATAAATACATACCTATAGGTACTTATTTATTTTACACTTCTGTTTACTAATTACTCATTTCAAAAATTCTCTTTTGTGGTTTTGCATAGTACTTGCACACTGTCCTAATTATTACTTCTGGTAATTTCAAAAGGATTTACATTACAATAAGGTCATTATTCCTAGAGACAATGGCTGTACGATTTCCAAAGAATCAAAATATGAATACAATAAGCGTTATAGTCCATTGAATAAAAGGTTCTAGAGTGCGTGAGTTAGTAACGTAAGATGTTTCTTCGGAAACATGTCAAGAGTCCCTAGGTAATAAACATACTAAAACCCCGGGACACTAGGAAGAGCCCCGGAGTGGGGGGAGGGGGAAAAGGTATTTTTTTTTCATTTTTCGCTTAAATCTCAAAAACGGTACATGTTAGAGAAAAACTTTCAAGGAAAAGTTGAAAGGCCATAAAATTATCTACAAGTTGTAACAAAATCATTTTTTCCTATATCCTAAAGTTTCTGAGTTATATGCAGTTAAAAATGATTTTGGCTCAAACAATTTCCCCATACGATCAAAAAATATTTCTTTCTTCCAAAAAAACTCAAATGTGCAACTTGTGACCGGTACTGATGGATTGCTTTTAATTGGGTCTATAATTGGTAAAATAAACACATTCCTCCATGGAAGACTTTAGGAGGAATCGATTGTTAAAATATTATATTAGGGTAGTTTGAGTTACTGAACATGATCTTTTTATTTTTTTCTTCCAAAAAACTCAAAAGTGCAACTTTTGACCGGTACATATAGATTGCTTATAATTAGGTCTATCATTGTTAAAAATACCAGAATCCACCCCGGAGGCCTTTACGGGGAATTGAATTTTATTAGGGTAGTTACGATACTTGAACTTTTTATTTTTTTTCTTCCAAAAAACTCAAATGTGCAACTTGTGACCGGTACTGATAGATTGCTCTTAATTAGGTCTATGATTGGTAAAATAAACACATTCCTCCATGGAAGCCTTTAGGAAGAATCGATTGTCAAAATATTATATTAGGGTAGTTTGAGTTACTGAACTTGATCTTTTTATTTTTTTTCTTCCAAAAAACTCAAATGTGCAACTTGTGACTGGTACTGATAGATTGCTCTTAATTAAGTCTATGATTGGTAAAATAAACACATTCCTCCATGGAAGCCTTTAGGAGGAATCGATTGCAAAATATTATATTAGGGTAGTTTGAGTTACTGAATTTGACCTTTTTTTTTTCTTCCAAAAAACTCAAAAGTGCAACTTGTGACCGGTACAGATACATTGCTCATAATTAGGTCTATCATTGATGAAAAAAACAGATTGCACCATGGAGGCGTTTAGGAGGTATTGAATTTATTAGAGTAGTTAGGTAAAATAAAAAGCTTTCGAATTTTTCACATTTCATGGGAGTAGCTCGAAAACGGCTGCGAATAGAAAAAAATGATTTACGTACAACTTGTAGATAATTTTATGGCCTTTCAACTTCTCCTTGAAAGTTTTTCTCTAAAATGTACCGTTTTTGAGATTTAAGCGAAAAATGAAAAAAAAAATGACCTTTTCCCCCCTCCCCCCACTCCGGGGCTCCTCCTAGTGTCCCGGGGTTTTAGTATGTTTATTACCTAGGGACTCTTGATATGTTTCCGAAGAAACATCTTACGTTACTAACTCACGCACTCTAGACCCCCCTTGGAGGGACTCATTCAATGGACTATTAGATACTCCATTAATTCACAACCTGCATATTTATGTTCTAATTTTCCTGACTAGTAGGAAATTTATTTTCTAGTAAACTCTCTATTTCTATAGGGATGTACATTTTATTTAATTTTCTCTTCGGGAAATAAAAATATACTTTTATTTTGTAGTTTTGTGACATTGAAATGTAGTTATTTCTGTTAAAAAAAGCATACCACTACAAATTCTTAAAGAACATACAGTTGTTCTATTTCCCATATTCATTGTCATCTATAATTGTGTTTATTTTTAATAAATTACATCATTTTAGCGCCTTTTATTATAAAGTTGTACATAATATCTACTATTGTCTCTAATTTACATACAGAGTAGGAATTTGATCTAAATCACGATGACGATACTAGATAAGGCAGCTTTGTTTTAAGACTGAATTCAAAATTAACTGAGAGCAAGTTTTATTTCAATTCGATATGTATCTAGCAATATCAAGTTATCTAACCATGACGATAAATCGCTTTGACGTGCTAAACAGCTTGCTAGACTGAAAATAAATAGCAAATCATGGGGTAATTGCCGGATACAGTCAATAATACAATTTTTTCGACTTTTTGCGAAAGCAATGAAGCGTTGTCGTTGTTTTTATGCAATAGTCTGCTGACCTTACCTTATAGTCATTGGAGGTTTTTTCTAACTTTGTTGATAGTTGTATTTGAAATGTTATGTCTTGCGATGGGTTGATAACTACCTTAATATCTTATACTTAGGTGTGCTTTGTTCGACCACAATGCTTATAATTATTTCTCATTTTCTACTTTTTGCTTATCTTTGAATTACGTGTTATTAAACGTGGGTTCATTTGGCTTGTATTATACTAGATTTAAAATGTTGTATGTATTCTTTAATTCAGAGAAAAAGTTGTTCAAAAATTCAGTTTATTATACAGTTATTGTAAATTAAATGTACCTGATAGTTATTTTTAAATTGTATGCTGGGGAGTCTATTTATTATATTATGTACTTATTTATTACTTATTTATTACCTACCATTTATTATTTATTCCTAAAAAATATATATATTTCAGCAACTTTTGAAATTTGAGGCATAACTTTAAAATTGTTAATTTTCACAATTATTAAAAGTGGTATTGCATTGTAGTGTTACACAGTTTAAAAACTAGGTAACGATTCTGCGAGTCCTTTAAAATAAACGCAAAAAACTCAGCTGCAAAATGTTTAGGTATGTGTTTTAATTTTTTTAGTTGGAGATTATCAGTAGAGCCATGGGAGAAAGTGTGCTTATATAACCAGATAACCTCTACCCGAATTCGTGATATAAAAGCAGAGCTACATCTTCGATTCCCATAGCCATGACTCCATCAGAAGTCGATTGAAACGCTCGTTGCTATGGTAGATTAGATCAGTGCAATAAAAAGTGTCAAATCAATTCGACGGAATCAAATACTAGGATATATTCGAGGAATTGTGGACAACGTAACGGGAAACGCACGAACATTGAATATATTAGTGAATGTAAAACAAGACCACCTACTGCGAGAATTGTATTATCTTGAAGGAATACATCAATACATTTATCTATATACCTACGTTAAATAAACACAATGGAGCTTGTATGACAACAAGGATAGTAATAAGTTACGTACATAAAAACGTGTATTCTTCAGTTGCATTTCTTCGCTGCTATAAAATATAATATACATGAATCCGATTAAACATGCCTATTTTTTTATTTTACCTTGGTCTGTGTGTAACGTTCGCATGATCTAGGTTCTAGGTTAATTATATTACAAGTTCCATTATCTTTATATCCATTCATACTAATTTAACTGCACATTAGTCTTAATAAAATTAGTTATGTTTAAGAGTGACATTTTATAAGGATCAATGCAACTGATGACGTTTTACACTCCCTGATTTCACCTGCGCATTCTGTGCTTCCGTACAAACTCTGGGATAAAAATATGTTCTTTTTTACGGTTATTTTGGTTCTTCAAGACGTCTTCTATTTTCAATCTAAATTTCATCCAAATCAAGACTGTGGTACAGCAATAAAACCGTGACCAATTTACGTTTATAAGTATGGATCATGTTTGTGTAAATATATATTGTATGTATGATTTGATGTTAAATATAATGTGACACGTTATTATCTTGTCATACTAACTGATCCTAACATTTTATTCAATTTGATATTCATATTAAATTCAGGCTTAACATTGAGACCATTAGATGTGCTATCGACAATCTATTGTCATATATTGAGATAGTGCCCTGACATTTGAAGTAGACATTACTCTCAAAAAGTAAGAGAAAGGTTAATATGCCTAGACCTTGGCTCCAGGATGCTATACAACTACACGGTCACGATTTAGAAAGATGTTCCTTCCATTTACAATCTATTACACGAATTTGCTATTAAACAAAACAATTGAACGTCAGATAGATGCGTGAGAAGTTGTTTATGCATATTTATATTAAAGACCTAAAACGGAATAAAAAGATGCCATAAAATTATGACCGAGAAGGCATTTATTTGCAAGAGCATAAATTTTAATGGTTGTGGGAAATAATACTGATATTAATAAAATTATATGGCGATCTGAACCGTTAAATGAAGTACTTAGATATTATAATTAAATACATATTAATATGAATGTTGATTAAAATCAATTTAAGGTGAGTAACCTTTCATGATCGCGACATAAAAATATTACACCTTATTTTCCTTGTAAATCATTACATCTCATTCAAAACATTAGTTTAGAAATATCCTGTTTTCAAAACGAGATTTTTCATTTATAATGTTTTTTTTTTAACCAAAATTATTATGGTTTGTCCATTTGAAATACAGTATCAAAACTTCACCGATAAATACTATCACTTTGCTGCTAATGGGACCACCTATGGTGCGGAGGAACAAAGTGTAATTTGTCATCTTGATATTAGGCCTATAAACATGCGTGTAAACAAATTTAAACTCTAACATTAGAGAGATAGAAAAGCAATTCCTTTGTAACGTAAATCCTTAGAGGCAATATTTTAGGGCTCAAAGATGTCTTGCACCAGGCATTTCAATACAGGAAACATGGCCGACCTCAAATGAGAGGTTAACAAATATTGGTAATAGTTATTCATCGGTTTTACCTTATGCTGCTGTGTGGAAACATTTTATAGTTTCATTTAACGATGCAGTCATTATAGTCTTGTGGTAAGCTTTTGAAAGTCGTCAGATTATAAATGATTATTAATTAAGATTTTAAATTGGCATGTCCTCTTTTCGAGAAATAGTATTTTCTCGAAGCGAACTAATATGGTATCGTTGAAACTTTTTCTGCTATAATTTTCTGCCCCAAACCTTATTTACATTGTGTCGTCTATACTATCCATACTTATATTATAAATGCGAAAGTTGTCTGTCTGTCTGTTGCTCAATCACGCCTAAACTACTGAACCAATTTACATGAAATTTGGTATGGAGATTATATTTTGATACCCGAGAAAGGACATGGGACAAAGGACATACCCGAGAAGGCTACCTTTTATTGCGAAATATGTACCACGGGCGAAGCCGGGGCGGACCACTAGTAGTTTATATTCTGTGCCCGAAGTTTTTCGGTCTATAAGACGTTAAAAGTAAACTTTTCTCCAAACTTTTGGCGATTGTTAGATTAGAAATTGAATTTCCAATGATTACCTGATATTTGTATGTGGATAGGAAAAACGAGAAATAATGCGGAATAAAAATATATTATAATTAACGTTTCCGTTTAAAAATTGCACTAATAATGCTATTATATTCAATTTATACCTAGGACAATCAAAACTAGGTCAGTTATGCGCTATATATGCTTCATACATTATTATAATAATACCAGTACCTAGTACAAGACATATGTTTGCAGAAATAATGATTAGGGTTCTTGATACAGCACAATGTCGATACTGATTGATCTATTGATCTGTACTAGTCGGAATCGATTCTATATCCACAAGTCTGCCTTCCAATACAATTGAATATACGACTGGCTTTGAAACAGTTTTTGCTAAGTGGGATTAAGTGTGCCGCTTAAAATATTGAATGTTTTCGAAATGTTTTGTTTAGGAAAGCTTTTTCAGTTTTTTTAAACTAATTTCATCTCTGAGGAAAATGATTGATCGTTGATTAAGTAACTAAATAAATACTTGATTATGCTTATTTTTATGTAATGACAATAATACTTAACGCATATTACCTAAGTACAGACTATATTTGTAGTATCTCTACTGCATCTTGCTCTCTAACCATATGGGAAAATCGTGTCCTTACGATGCTTGAATGTGTGTGGCCCACATCCAATTTTCGTACATTAACCAAATAAAGTAATAACTGATGTAAATTAATATTAAATTTAAAGTAAAAAGCTATAAATGTACCTTATTTACATTAACAAGACATCTGATTGATGTATCTACACGATCGAAAATGCACGAACACTGCTTATATTTATATAATAAAAGACCTACATTGGATATTGCGTTATGTGTAGTTTTAAAGTGAAACTTTTATTACATCGTCTCAAACTTTTTGGTCTGTGTAGCGCATGTCGCGTGACGCACGATACGTACGATAATTATCGTACAAATACGATAATTTTTAGTTAAATGTCTATAATGTGAAAAAAAAAGTTTCACTTTTACTGTGGTTTCATAAAACTATGATATGATACTAACTTTCAAAGATAAATTCATTTGTACGCGAGGTGTTGCTTTGCTATATTATGTTCTAGGTAACATTGTGTTAGACAAGAACTGGATAAAATAAAACACATGAATAATACGTAAATTAACCACAAAATATTGTGTGTATTTATTGAAGTGAAACTTCTTTATCGGGGTTGGAAAAAATTTTGTGTAACATTTTTTCGTTACGCGTGACATTTTTCCGTTACGCGCCATCTTTTTCTTATCCCTACCACGCGTGATTCGATGTATTTCTGTAAAGTTGCATATAGTATTTTTTTTAAATAAGGTCATATAGAAGTTTCACTTTTTACGTGTGTACACTAGTACACGCACACATTTTTTGTTTATAGAATTTCAAACCTTTTCATTTTTGTAAAATAGAGGTGCTTATTGCTTAAAAAGGCATTGAGCGCATGAGAATTATAGATCCTTTGAAATATATTGGTACCCACGTTATCAAATAAATTAATACAGTCTTATTCGCTAGAGAGTAATAACACACCTTTTTATCGTTTTATTTATATTGCCACCTGCAATCTCGCCAATCCTGTACTATAAAAAATAAACACTCGGAACCAGCTTCATTAGCGACCACTATAACTGCACATAACGTATGATGAATAAATACATTTATATAACAGCTTCAAGTAAATCACTGCGATTATTCGATAAGCTTCTTAGTGCGTGCGTTCTGTGGATTTAAAAAAAAATATTTAAGTTTTAAGTTTTAACCAGCTTAATTATAATGCTTTGCAAGCTTCTGTGACATTGCTGTTTCCAGAATCATCAATTTTTATAATTTTACAACCATCGATGATTACTCATAACAGTAAATAAACAGCACAAAACAGTATTTTTACCAATATCTCGAAAAAATCGCGTAGTAAACGAAGCTGATTACACCACAACGGGGTTAGTAGCGATTACTTTTTATTACCTAATAAAAAATTTGCAATATACATTTTTTGTCTTATTTGAATTTTCTATTCCATGCATCTTATTCATTACTGTTATAGATTCAATAGCGTATAACGGTTACGTAAAGAACGCAGCATTGAACGTAAAACATTTCGTGAGCGACGTAACAGTGATCTTTGAAATGAGTCTGCAATACCGTCTAGCGTCAGTCTGGTCGAGTCATCGACAGGCCTACTTTCTCAGTCAAATCGCTGGTACTTTTTGCCGGTTCAATAACTGGATAACGCTATTGAGAATGGATACTTCAATTATTATGTTTTTTATGTGTGGCAATTGCTCTGATTGTTTTCTCTGATGGAAACATGGACTGCGAATTTGAAAGACGTCTTAGTTATTCTGCATAATAGAATCCAACGCTGGATTATTATTTACTTTTTTATTTATTTATGGTTTGTTGAAAGTATATTATCGGCATTTGTTTATTTTATATTTTTAGAATAGAGAATGAATTACGCATGCCCTGGATAAAACGACCCTACATTGTGTTGGTTACTTCCCAGATAGCATTGGGACTACCGACGGCATCCTTCTATCCTGATATTTAAAATAAAAAAAATTAATCTATAAACATGTATTTACCAATATCATTTATCAATATAATATACAGATAGGTAATTTAAAATGAAGTAAAACTGAAAGAACAATAAATATTATTTATTGCATTGGCCTTGGTAGTGTATTCTATTTATTTTTCTAATAATAACAGCGACTGTACATAATTCAAGGTCCATTTCAATGCGCGATTACACACGATCTCTTCATCTTAATCTATTTAAACATTTATAAAATGTGCAAAAAGCAAAATCTATGCTATTGTCTTACAGCTGAATTTCTTGAATATAATATGTCCTGACATATTTTACTGTATTATTCATTTTATTTTTCTGTTGTTAAAACTTCAGAAATAGTCAGCTTGTTACTTTCTGACTGTAAAGGCATTTCAATATTGTGATCAGTTTCAGCATAAATATTAATAGTAATTTGCTTCAGATATTACATTATCTAATTTTTACTTCTAGGTACATATTACATTTATTTAATTGTCAAGAAATTCATAAACCTTTTGCATTTATTATATCATCGTGATAAGGTGGACGTAATAGACTTTATAAGCCAAGAATTATTATACATTTATAGTCTGAACAATCAACAATAGCCAATGTTACCTATTAATATAGCTATAACAATATAAAAACATATCATTTATGAGTCAAAGCATTGAACAGAGGACATTGACATGCATTATGACCCAGATAAAGTAGTAGGTACTTTATTGTTTGTAGAGCAAAAAAACTTATTTTCACTTGAATAACAGTGCAGTTTGAATATCATTGTTCTTGGAATATATTGTATCTATTCCACAGATAAATTTTACGCTCAGGACACTCCCAAGATGTAGTTCAGACAGACTGGTTGTATTAATTGTTTCCTGTCAGACCAATTCTTTATCCCGTGCTTTTTAAGACATCCTTGGTTATAACGTCAACAGCTAACTAACGGAAAAACATATAAGTGCATGTAGTTTCTAGCTAATAACTATGGTTAAGACACGACTTAAGGTAAAAGCACCTAATACGGAGGTATTTCGCAACATTTGAAAGTAAGTATCAAAAATAAGCATTTGTAAGTCTTACTAAAGGTGCCAAACCACTTTATCGTTAAAAGTGGAACTTAAATTTTGTATTGCTGTTGAGTCTATGTTTATTTTCATGATATTTCTTATTTTAAAAAAATATTTAAATAGTCAGGTCGATTTTCCCTAATACGGAGGTATGATTTTGGTCAGAGCCTAATACTGCGGTAGGCGGCTCCTAATACGGAGGGTCAGAAATTATATTCATTGAAGTTCCGTACAAATAATATTTGTTAAATAATAGGAATGTGTATGTAAAGTAAATTGTAAGTTTTTTATTAATTTACCATTGGTTTGATTACGTTGATTCACTTTTAATGTGTTTCATTTATGCTTTTAGTTTTATCGAAAAAAAACCCGCATATCAAATAAGAATCCACAAAAAAAGACACAAAACTTCTTATTTATTTACGCAACCCTAAATCTGGTAATTTTAAGTTCTATTATATTAGGGCCGTAATAGGAGATCATATAACCTAATACAGAGTTACCTGGAAATATCTACCACCGTAATAGGAAAACTACTCGTGTTTTTAATAATCCTAATTCTGACCCATCAAAAATTCGATAAACAAGAGAATGTAAATATTTAATCAAATGATAACAGTTTTTTGGCTCAGATGTGTAAAACTCAAATCAACAGTTATACAAAATAAATGATTTGTGATACATTAAAATACACCTTCCTATTTTTACCCCTTCTAAGAAACAAACATTTTGTACTCAACTGTTTTCATATTTAACTGGATTTCTAATTAAGAACACATACCGCAGAATATGGTTTCTAATTTATCAGATTAATAATTATTTCAAATTATCTTGGAATTAATTCAATAAGTAAATAAAATGAAAGTTATAAACAATTAAACATGCCCAGTATTTTTCCTATTTCGGAGTTATGCCACCGTATTAGGATCAATCTATAAAATTTGTATCGTAATACGGCGGTATTTTATTTCTTATTTTTTGGGTAGAAAATGACTTACAAATATGAAACAAGCTATTTAAATAGTGAGTGTAATAGTAGGAAAATGCAATAAACAATACATATACAAACTTGAACGGCTTATTAATACGAAAAACTTAGTTTATAAATATTAGTGTACTTACTTTTGTTGTTTCGCGTTTGTATGGAAACACCTCTCATGTCGATGCCGTTACACAGATTGATTGATCTTGTTGTGTTGTCTATGTGTTATACTTGCAAACGTTAGTTAAGTCATGGAGTAATAAATTTGCAATAAATAGTTTACGTTTTGGTGTACTTAAAATTAATAAAACAGGAATAAAACTCAAAAATAGAAATACCACCGTATTAGGAAGCGATTTTGACTACCGCCGTATTAGGTGCCTTTACCTTAATAGTTTTTGGCACGATACACTGTGTTTCCGAACTCCAAGAAATATAAATCTCTGGTAATAGCCGTTGGGATATCGGTGAATCAGTAGCGATTGCGGTCAGCTTTTTCATAGCTTGCTCTTGCAGATAAGGAAACAATATATCCTCTACCTTTATAAAGTGAGAAGATTAGCTTTGAATGAATGAATGAAAATACTTTATTTGCACCAAAACAAGGAAACTACGAAAAAACACATACAAATAAACACGTACAAAAAGGCGGCCTTATTAACCTTTAGTCGAGGATCATAAGAATTACGTTTTATGATGAGGTTGATGGTGCAGAACACAAAAATCATTAAACAAGTGATAACTGCGTTAGAAACAACCGACTTCAAACTTGCACTTGCAACATTTACAAATACAGACAAAAATGCTCATAAAATCAAAACTACTGGGCCTATCCGAATAAAATTTTTATGGGACCAATTCGACACCATCCCGCATCGAACAAAAAAAGAATCACGTAAATCGGTTCAGAAACCTTGGACTAATCGGTGTACATACATAAAAAAAAACATACCAGCCGAATTGATAACCTCCTCCTTTTTTTTGAAGTCGGTTAATAAATAATTATAAGACTACATATACATATACAATAGCTTTGAACATGACAACCGGTCTAGAATTGCCGAATTGACGTAAATAATCCAGCCAAGTTAATAAGACTACCGTTCATATAATCAGCCTATTGTGATGTAATCTGAAACCTGCCAAGCCCTCTGACAGACGTTATGTTGCTAAAAATAACGATTTATATAAACCATTTATTCGCCACTTTCCTGCTGGAAATAACAATGCCAATTAATTTGGATATTTCAAACAGCGTTGATGTTAATCTCTCGAAACATTGTCATCAATAATTTTAGCAAATATTTAATAATCTCTATAACTGAAACTGTTTTTATTCCGTATTTATAATGTATTTTATTTTACAAATCGTTTTTAGTATTAATTATTAATAATTTATTCTCCAATTAAAGCAAACATTCTGCTTTATAGCCCATAACAATTATAGCCTTCGAGGCTAATCTCCTGCGTTCGAAGCGATCATTACAGAGTTCACCTCTTAACAAGATTACTCTTAGCCGCTTATTTTTATGCTATTAGAACAATTATAAACCGTACAGAGCTGACCCGTGCCGCAGCTAATTTTTCCTCTCTGGGTCAATATAATTCGATAGAACCGTTAAATGAACGCAGGATACGCTCTAGACTTCACCATAGTTGGTTTACACGATAACAGTAATTACCGCTTAACTCTTAAAGCAATTTCCTATCGCCCCGAGTAACTTAAGATGCTATTTAGGCTCGTTGGAAGATAGGAGGCGTGATTATGCAAATTTCTAACCGGCAAATACTGTAATGACAAGCCGTACGTTGAAAACATTTGTCAGTTACTGCCTCTGCTGACTTGATGGATTACATAACATGAAGCATGCGATATCTCATGGTTGACCATTATAGGTGAGTTTGTCGTACAGGTTTCGAGTTCAATACGTCTATTTCAAGCGATGTTCGTATTGTAAGGATGCACTCAAGGATCGAAGCACTAATTGTGTCCTGGCTGCAAGGTCGCGGCGTCACCGTTAACTGTATAAATGCGAAGATTGCTGCGATGCGGGCTTCTGGAGCGTTAGGAGAAAATTTTGCAAGATAGTTTTTGGTCTACTATTAAAGTTTGATAAGGTATCCTATAATCTCCTTGAGTGAACGATGAATGATGGTTAAATTTCAAACAATTCTTAACTAACCAGCTACTTGTGCTGGATGTATTTTAAAGAAGATAGATCCTTTACCTAATGATACAATTGATATACACAAATACCTACACAAATCAAAGTCAGATCTCATACAATTGAAAATAGAGATTTAAAACATACATTTGTTTTGCTATTGCAGGGTATTTTGAAATTAAACTGCATCCATTTCACCAATAGACACACAGGTTATATAAATTGTGCATTTATTAAATTTAATAATCTTCACCTGAAATATTACATTACTATTTATGTGAATTATTATGCTCTCATAAAATAAACCCTTATTTGCAGATCGTACCACTTACGCGAGACGGGAGGCCCGCCTTTATTTCGGTTCACGTATGAAGATTGATAACAACCACCCCGGGATTATTTTGTCAGTGCAAACAGTCGCAAAATGACGTTGCAGTGAACCAGGACATCCTTATTCGACTGGTGAAGACAGGGTCAAGGTTCACATTAACATTGCTTAACCTTCTTACAGGACACTTATTTCATTGAAGAAAGCATTTCAATAAACATTTTGGGAGCGTGTTTATTAATTTTATCCTGTCGTATCTTTTGCCTGTGTATTGTTTTATTGATCAGAAAGTTGTTTATTTATTTATTTATTTAAGTAACACCACATCATACATTATATAAAGTTTTATAAAAATACATATTGAACATAATATTATCTAAAATATATGACAATATCGGTGTACATAAATTCAGCTATGACATAACTTTTACAATAACATACTTTAAAACATTATTTAAAAAAAAAGTCACATGAAACATGATGTTGTTCAAAATCCTTTGCACCAAGATTGCACCCAAATACTCAAAACCTTCCTATGTAGAGAAGACACACGAAAAGTACTAAATGTAGTCATGGGAGTAAATAATGATCATATTTAATGGTTGAATCTAGGTAAAGTCCTAAGCAAATAAAATTCCAAAACGATTGAAACTCCTACATAAATTACGGCGAAATTTATTATACAAAGACCAGAAAAATCCTAAGGCATTTGCAGATGCACAAGACATAAAAAAGGAAGGGATATCAATATACACGTTTGAAATTCAAACAATAGAATGTGGGTGCGTTTAAAATACCGCTTCCAACCAATTGTGTTAAAAAGAATTTTATAAAAGCATCATCTTGACTTATATTTTTTCACCCCATTGAAATTCAACAATACCTTTTAGGAGTGTTATACAAAGACAAGGTCTACAGCCATCAACCGTTAGTTCGAACTTGGCCGAGTTCCATCTAATTCTAATATTTTAAAAAGTGTCGATAAAAAAGTAAAACCTGCATATTTAGCGCCGACTATTTGATAACTGGGTTCTTAATGGTTTTTCTCGTAAAAATGATCTATAAAAAATATTATTAGCAATATCATCACTCATCATCATCATCATCATCATCAGCCCATATTATACGTTCCCACTGCTGGGACACGGGCCTCCTATGAGGGTACAGGCCATAATCCACCACGCTGGCCAAGTGCGTGTTGGTGGATGACACATGTCGTCGAACTTTTTAATTCTTTGACATGTCGGTTTCCTCACGATGTTTTCCTTCACCGTTCGAGCAGTGGTGATGTTACAACATGCGCAGATAAATTGAAAAATCAATTTATTTCCTGCCGCTCGCCTGGTCTCGAACCTCGGACTTATCGATTCGAAGTCCGAGGTCTCACCACTGAGCCACCACTGCTCTGTCAATATCATCACTACATAGTATAAAACAAAGTCGCTTTCTCTGTTCCTATATCTCCATGTATGCTTAAATCTTTTAAACTACGGATTTTGATGCGGTTTTTTTAAATAGAGTGAATTTCAAGTACGGTATATGGGACAAAGCGGGCGAAGTCGCGGGTGGAAAGCAAGTTATTTATATGATAGTTTACAAGCACATTGATACCGATCAAAAATTTAGTCTGTCTATATTGCTTATAAACTTTCTATTGCATTTATTGTTAGGTACTTACTTGAAAAGCTTTTTTGTGAATGTGGGTCCCACGAGCCACAATTGGAGAATGTTTAATTAAATAATTGTATTTAACTTCCTATCTGTTATTACTAAATTGCTACTCGAAATTGTTTGCGTCGAGATAAGATTTGATCTCAATTCTTATTAGCATAATAGTTTAACTAATAACTTTATTACAACAGCGTATAATAATTTCTTGATATTAATTGTGTATTAGAGATATAATTCATATTAGGCTAAAAGTTTGATTTGGCTCGACTATTGAGAACTATTATTGGAACGAAGTTCCTTATCCCGCGTTGTGAAAGGGGGCTAGACGGAAAGAATTCTTACGAAAAGTTGTCACGATACTTTTTGCTAGAGTTGTAAGCCGTGCGGCGTGCGCGTGGATCTCTGTCTGACTCTCTCTAACTTAACACTTCGTTCTTACTTAATGATCTAAGCTTCGTTCCATCCGGATGTCCCTTGACATCGCTCAAGTTTTTTAATGTTCTGTGGTTATAACCCTAACTTTGTGATATGATGAACTACGGGAAATGTAAAAGTTGATATTTATAACACAAGTAGAATAAGGTTTTTTTAACCGACTTCAAAAAAAAGGAGGAGGTTATCAATTCGGCCGGTATATACATATATATAGATATCTCCACGGGCACTATGTTGATCAAACGTGCCATATAGTTAGTAATTATTTGATCCGTTTTCACTTGTTGATCCGGTTGGTATTTGTGGATCCATTGCCACACCACCGTCCGTATGTGGATCCGAACGGAGCCACAAGTGTCACGATCAGTAATAATAATAATTACGTGCTTTTTATACAAATCCACCTTTTTTGCGTTATAGCTCTTGTTGATCCGATTCAAATGAGCCAATCAGAGCCCACCGAGCTCAGCCATTGGTCGCTTGCGGCCTTAGCCACTTGAAGGTTTAAAGAAGTTTATTCCCGTTATAAAAACGTATGTTGCCGTTCGCCTTCCATAATTTGTTCGGATCTTTGGGAGGGCAAGATAGCTAGCTCGTCTATTAGGATAGTGACGATTTGATGTTGAGATTATAATATTTGTATTTATGTTTTTATGTAGCGATTTGCGGATGAACATAAACGTATTATAAAAGTATAATTGTTTTAAATTCATTATTTTAGTGTCGTCGTAGATTTTATTTGTAGAAGTTAAAAAAGGATAGTTAAAGACAGTTTTAATGATTTTTTTTTGTAAAATTTGGAGTGGCGCTAATTTATTTTTGTAAGCACTCCCCCATACTTCTATTAAATACATTAGGTGCGGCTTTACTAACGTGTTGTAGATGGTGTGGCGTAATTTATGAGGAATGCAAGAAGTAATATTACGCAGAGATCTAAGAAGTGCTGATAATTTATTTTTTAGGTGGTCGATGTGATAATTCCATTTCACGGAGCTGCCGATTCGCAGATCTAGGTTATAATTTTGTTATGAACTTTGAATTTAGATATATTTATTTTTAGTAGATTGCATTGAAACCATTTATTTAATTCATTTTGTGCTTGCGCTATCATGTCATGTATAGAGGGACCAAAATAAAACACACAGGTGTCATCCGCATAAAGTGTTAAGTAGGTGACCATTTAGCTTTAAATCTTGTAAATTATTAATATAAATTAAAAAAAAAAAACAATTAGAATCGAACCTTTTGGTATGCCACATGTAATTGGTAAGGGAATGCTATCGTGGTTATCTATTTTAACTATTTGTCATCGATTTTTAGGGTTCCGTAGCCAAAATGGCAAAAACGGAACCCTTATAGTTTCGTCATGTCCGTCTGTCCGTCTGTCCGTCTGTCCGTCTGTCACAGCCGATTTACTCGGAAACTATAAGTACTACAGTGATGAAATTTGATGGGAATATGTGTTGTATGAACCGCTACAAAAATATGACACTAAATAGTAAAAAAAAGAATTGGGGGTGGGGCCCCCCATACATGTAACTGAGGGATGAAATTTTTTTTTTCGATGTACATACCCGTGTGGGGTATCAATGGAAAGGTCTTTTAAAATGATATAAAGTTTTCTAAAAAACATTTTTCTTAAAGTGAACGGTTTTTGAGATATCAGCTCTCAAAGTCGTAAAAAGTATGTCCCCCCCCCTCTATTTTTATAACTACGGGGTATAAAATTCTAATAAAAATAGAGGTGATGCATGCTAATTAACTCTTTCAACGATTTTTGGTTTGATCAAAGTATCTCTTATAGTTTTTGAGATAGGTTGATTTAACTGTAAATAATAAGTTTATTATATTTGCTGCTACGGAACCCTTTGTGCGCGAGCCCGACTCGCACTTGGCCGGTTTTTTTTTAAATATGATTTCAGCATATCTAGTGCTTTACCATTAATGTTAATGGATGCTAATTTCTTTATTAAAAGTTCGTGAGAAACGGTATCAAAGGCCTTTTGTAGGTCAATAAACACTCCCAAAACTATTTTGTTTGCGTCAATGTTCTGTTTTATTTTAATAGTTAGGACCATAGTCGCTAACAGAGTGTTACTTTTTGACTTAAATCCGTATTGACGCACTGAAATAAAATTAAATGAGTCTAAATATTTTTCTAATCTCGTGTGTAAAATCTTCTCCAATATTTTTGACAATATTGGTAAAACCGAAATTGGCCTATAGTTATCAGGTTCAAATTTTGAGCCACTCTTATAGATAGGAGCTACCTTCGCTATTTTTAACGAGTCCGGAAAACGTCTTTGACTTATGGCTTGGTTAAAACAGTCGCTTAAGGTATAATTTAATTTTTAACCGACTTCAAAAAAAAGGAGGAGGTTATCAATTCGGCCGGTATGTTTTTTTTTATGTATGTACACCGATTACTCCGAGGTTTCTGAACCGATTTACTTGATTCTTTCTTGTTCGATGCGGGATGATGTCGAATTGGTCCCATAAAAATTTTATTCGGATAGGCCCAGTAGGAGTTTTTATTTTATGGGCATTTTTGTCTGTATTTGTAAATGTTGCAAGTGCAAGTTTGAAGTCGGTTGTTTTTAACGCAGTTGTCTACTTGTTCTTTGATGCATTTAATTGCTTTTGTAGTAATACCATCAAGACCTGTACTACAGTTTGAATTAAGGTTATTTATAATTATATATTTTTTTACTGGCTTCGGTAGGTCTGAACTTATTAGTGAGGTAATTTTTTAAAATTTCGTAGTTGTCTTTAGATTACCTCACCTTTGAGTTATAAGATGTCGATTCTGGGAAACCAGTAAAAATTACATTTTTTTTCGCGGCTCTTTCTGTCCCGTAGTTCCTTGATTAAGTTTTAAATTATATGAAGTTTATTATGATTAAAGATTTAATTCCAGTGATTTTATTTTACTCTCACCCTAGTTTATCTGGGATTCTAATTGAGAAATAGTACTCTTCAATATGTTTTGTTCAGTAATTATCATACATGCTGATGACTTAATTTCATTGATTTGATTCGTATTTTGGCGAATTAAATTCAAGGATTGTTCGTTGGACGATTTAATTTCGGTAATTTGTGTTTTTACCTCAGAAATGTTTTTATGAATTTTGTTTACTATTTGTTCATTTGAGCATACATATTTTTCAAGTAATGTACTAATACGGCTCAACTCCGACCGAATATCCTTCATATCATCACTAAATCTGCAATCTTGTTCTAGCGGTTGTTTCCGTTTTCCGTACCTAAGTAATTTGAGTATCAGTTGGCGTAGAACTCGTAGAAAACGAACTTAGCTTCGATAGATCGGGATGCGATCCACTGGCAGTACCCACTGCACCACTGCTGGTTAAACGTGTTGGCGATCTGCGTACACTCATATTTACTCCGTAATGGATAATTTGTGCAGGATGAGTTTATGAGTCGTCATTTGTTTGACCTAAATCTAACATTTTAATTATTTTATCAGATTGATATCAGAATCAGGGCATAGGTGAACGCTACACGTCAATAAATATAATGATAATTATCTTGATATTTACTGATGATTCAAGAGGTAGGTTGTTATTTGTAGGATGCATACTACTTGAGAATTATCACCGTCACTGTATGACGAAAGGTTCGTCCAAATATCTATCTTTTTAGGGTTCCGAATTTTTAGTTTCACAACGTTTTCTATAAGTTTCAATTGAATTACGGTCGACTTCTTCAACTTCCATAAAACTCAGGAGATTTTTTGCTAGCCCTAATTTCATATCCCCATGTCAATGTCATGCAAGTGCATATAAATGGAACAGATCAACATACGACTTATGATTTGGTATATAAAACGGAGTCAAGAAGTGTTTGAGCATTTCAAAATTTGAACCGTTACGGAGTCGAGTTCGTCTAGTCTAGGCGGATTTAGCAATGTATGGAACATTATACCTAACTATAATATGTTTGTGTACGGAGCCAACAAATACTGTAGTGTTTACGAAAAATTAATCTACGTTACTTAATATACAGTTTCGTTTTGTCGGATCAAATAAAGCTGTAATTTTGATAATATAAATGGATCTGATCAACATACGACTTTGGATTTGGTATATAAAACGGAGCCAACAAGTGTTTATGGGTTTCTGAATTTCGGCCGTTACGGAGTCGATTCAGTTCAAGATCTTAGCAATAAAAATGTTGAGTATATCAACTTCTCCATGAATACGTTTGGCAACGTCGCTCAAATATTTGCGCCGTTGCCACTCCGGGCAAGATCTATGCAACCGGAGTCGAGTAATATCGGGGAAAAGGTGGAGTCAGGAATGCACGGCAGTCGGGCTGGATCAACTTAGTGCCCAAGTTGGTATTTATATATATATATATATATATATTTTTTTTTTATGTATGTACACCGATTACTCCGAGGTTTCTGAACCGATTTACGTGATTCTTTTTTTGTTCGATGCGGGATGGTGTCGAATTGGTCCCATAAAAATTTTATTCGGATAGGCCCAGTAGTTTTTATTTTATGAGCATTTTTGTCTGTAGGTATTTGTAAATTTTGCAAGTGCAAGTTTGAAGTCGGTTGTTTTTAACGCAGTTATCACTTGTTGGGCTGGAACTGTTAGAATATACTTCAAGAATCGTTTGTCTAAAGAAGCAGATAACCTTGAACGTGTATTATTATTTTCTATCCTATTTATTGGATTACAGTTATCATAAGGCCTGCTAAGTATATAACATAATATTACATAGTACAATGTCTATATTATTATGTAATTTTCTTTAATACACTAATTGGTGTTAGGTTATAGATCAAGTTGGTGTTTATTTATATTTATATCTATTGAGGGTTGTTTTTACACGTGTCGTTATGTATTTAATAAATAAATAACTGAATGTGTGTTCTTAGTGTGTATTTAAGTGTAAATTAGTTCAACTGAATTTGATAAGGTCTTGCCTATTTCTCTAGAGGATTCAAACATGTTAATACCAATCGCTGTGGAATCCCCGAAGACCTTAGACAAATCCAACACGTCGTTGAAAATTAATCTAGAACCATCAAAATTCAAAACATAGACCCTGAAAGGAGCCGTAATAATTGTTTACTTTTCTTATTTATTGTTGGGAGTTTAACAAACAACTGTAGTAACAAAACATAATGTGTTTTAAATGAAAGTAACTAATGAGATTGTTATGACCACCTATACTAGCGGCCCTTTTCATATAACCATTCTCATAAATACATTAGTTAATTAGCGTCATCAATGTCAAATAGCCTGCTTGAATGTCCAGAGAGCGGCCAATTACAGGAGATTAACTTTCATTTTCTGCAATAGTATTCACTAAATGGTTAGCACATCTCTGCGACGGCTTTCTAACAGTCATTACTAGCATTTACTAGTGAAACCAAACAATGCAGGGATCACGAACATGGCCATACTAATGCTAATGCTTGGGCTTTTTAATGTTTAATTACCTTGACTCGCTTAGTATGGTGGTTATTAAGGCATATGAGATTCTAGGATTGCAACTGGATATCTCAATTTGTGCCAAACGGGATATTTATCAATATTTCTAAAGTATTACTTGATTCTATACGTAGTTCTTATAGTATAGCGAGATTTATGTAGAGTGTTGGTCATTTAAACATTTATCTCATTATGATCATGCATTATTTGAAATATCTTATCGGTTTCTCACAAATATAACGATTAAAACGTGGTTGGTTAAACATTTTCAACCTTGACCTTCTGCTTAAACCAGTCATTGCGCGGAGATAAAAAAGCCATTAAAATCTTACGTTTTTGATTAATTAGTATGGTCAATAATAATTAATAAGTATGTATTTATAGTTAAATTTCAAATTATTTAGTGTTTTCGAATGGTTTTGAAATAAATTCTGTCGTGGATTAACCACGCCTAAGAAGGATATTGAAAATAAAAATTCTAATAAAAATAATGCGTTTTATTCAATATTTAACACGCATGATAACTCTCAAAAGGAAATGGTAGACACGGGAATAAATCAACGGATGTCGGCAACTACAAAACACGTAGGTAGTAAGTTCCGTGCTTATAATACTGAGGCCTTTAGTCGAGTAACCATTTTTTTATCGAAAGGTCTTCCAACACATCATCTTTCATATTAATTTTATTAAAATTTTAATACATAAGTTATACAAAACATGCAGACAAAAGGCACTACGCTGGTATATAATTAAATTTACAGTGGACATCTAACACCACAATTCGCAAGTAATCGTTCATCATCAAGTAATTTATTCGACAGTTTTAGGCTTATTAACAACATTAAACATGACATTGAATAAAATATAAGTACATACTATTAGTTGTCTGTTTATCCCTCCTTTAATCACGGTAACCTTCGTCGCTATATCTGTCAATTCTTATTTATCACAGTGGTCAGTGTTACCATAAACAGTATCAATTTACTTCAAAATTGTAGATAAACTAAAAATAATATTATATTTATTTATCAAAAATATTATCTGTAAAGGTTCAAGGTTATCATTGCTTAATTATCTCATATTAAAACGGCCGTTATAGATGCGTTTATTTAATTTCACACTAGTTAGGGGAGAACGAAGATTTATTGCACACTTAAGTAATTTGTGAAACTATGTGGGGACAATAATTTCATTAGATAGTGGAAATTAGTAAATTGATCGATACATTCACATTGTTTAGAACGAGTTTATCAGAACACATCTGTTTAATTAATTTAATGATGTATTTTCATGCATAAAAGATCCCTAACTAACAATAAATAAAATTGTAATTTACTTATTACTCGAGTTACACTTCGCAAACATATTAGAATGTTGACGATTATTTTGAATATAAAAATTAAGCATAGGTAAATAATGACGTGCATACATGTTTAATAAATTAATAAAGTCTTGTAGCCGCTTAGCCGCTGTGATAAGTAATATAGTTGACTGTTGAACCTTGTATTATATGCCGTGTACCTTAACAATTTGTGTGAAGGTCGAACGTCAAATTTTCTTGATGAAGATACGAGTAGCGTGACAGTGGAATCGTCCATTTCCCAATTTTAGTGGTCATACAAAGATGAGAGTAGGTATCCTAATTTTTTACAAATGTTACGAATTATATTATTTTCCATACGTATTATTACAAAAATCGTAAATTATCAAAGATACCGTAACCTACAATAGAAAACATACAAGAAAATATATTAATTCTCGAAAACTCACATTGTTTGCTTACATAGGTACCTACTTCCTTACAAATCTCCACGGAATGTCCAAAATTCTCGTCTCGTTCATGTGAACTTGAAATCTTAGGGTAAACTATGTAGTTTGCCCTAAGATTTATGAGATAAAAAATATCGAAACATTTCTCGTGAAGGAGGTGCAATTTTTACCTTCCTTACCAACTTCTGTACCTACAAGTCTTTCCCTTTACTTACTTTCCTTTAAGATTATAGCAAATACGTTTCGGAAGAGATCCTTACCGTTTCCTTAAACGCTTCCGTAACTCAACACCACACTGGTGATTAGCGTATGTGGGTCGCCTAGCTTCGAGTTACACCAACTTACATTAGTTCCCATCTACTTCCATTATCTTGCAAATGTTACAATTGCCTCTGTTATCGTTCGACGACACCTTGTTGTTGTTCGCTGTCAGTTACTGGGGTTAGGTTAACGTAGATATTATTTATTTTTTAAATAAAGTTCACATTCGTTGTGAATTTAAGATTACGGGTACATTTTAAAGCTAGATAGGTCTTCTGCGCTACAATCTCAACCTTATCCATCCAAAGACCTAAAAATATCCATTTATCTGGTCTTTGGATGGAATATTTATTTAGGTATCACAAGGATAGACTGATGTTCTTTAAAGATTTAAATTGTTCCTTTTGTCGCGTAAATATATATTACTAGCTGTTACCCGCGGTTTCACCGTTTCACCCGCATTGCTCCGCTCCTGTTGGTTTTAGCGTGATGATAATTGATATATTATTGCATATAGCCTTCTTCGATAAATGGTCTATTTAACACCGAAATAATTTTTCAAATCCAGTAGTTCCCGAGATTATCGCGTTCATACAAACAAACAAACAAACTCTTCAGCTTTATAATATTAGTATAGATGTGTAAAAATTTGTAATGGACAGTACAAGTTTAACACAACAAAGTATTGCGAGGGATCAAGCTTGTAATAATTAAAATTACTCTTTTATTTATCAAGTCATGTCCTGATTTGTCTTTACCTAACAACTAGGTTAGAGAAACTGATATAATTGAACCATTTTACGAGTTCCCTAAATATTTATAAGTGAGAATACATTAGCCTAAAAGCCTGTACGAGTATCGAGGTTAGGTATAACCTTGTCCTTAGTAGGAAGTTTAAAGTTTAATTAATCGATAAATGTTCATCTTATAGAAAAAGTCATTTGAGTGCGACGCATTTACGATAATGTATTCTGAACATTATTTAAAATACAATCTGGCTTTGAACTTTTTTCGAAGGTTCATTATCAAGATCACTTTAGATACATTTTTGATGTAAAATTTTATGTTTTTATTGTCTGTTAATTTTCTGTCCTTTTAATAAGAAGCTTAATGATCCTTTTGTGATTTTTTCGAACGCCGAACCTGTAAATACTTTCGGAAACTGAGTCTCTAAAATAAACAATGAAAATAACTCTTATGTAATTAATAAATAGAGACTGAATGCACTAGAAATCATGCACGCCTCATTATAATGTCATTATTATTTCAAATGCTGCATAAAAATAGCTAATACGATGCACATTTAAATTTCAAAAATAAAACGAAAACTTAATAATACGACGACTCTAAAAGTTGAACAACTGTTAGACTAACTAGTCAGGCAAACTATTCTGAAATAGCAGTAGTTAAATGAATGCTGCACTTATTTTTAACGTCAAGCTACACAATTAAATAACTTGTTGAAAATTTTAATAGACATTTAACAGTATGCATTTTATATAATTATTTATAATGACCACTTTAATAATGTGTCACTTCAACAGACATTAGTAAAGTTGTACTACGTTTTAGTTAGCATTATTTCCAATACTAACTAAAATAATAACTAAATAAATAAATAATAATCCTGTTAACTCGCCCTCGCTGGAGTCTGTTTGTCTTGGACTTAAAATAAAAAAGCTATACATATCTTGTATCTGTCGGAAAAATGTGATAAGTAGTTCCAGAATGGTGATAACTGATAATACTTGATTTTCATAACTCATACAATCACAGGAGCATCAAGGAACTATAATGTGCCTGGTGATGTCAATCGTATTGAGCAAATTTTAAAGCAGCTGGGCAGTCAAAACTTAGGTATATTCTTTGAATTTGTAAGCCCAATAATCAATTTCTTAGATTTCGATCATATACGCACGTCACATGGTAAGTAGTCAATTTATTAATCAATGTAACACGTGTACTTATTTTAAAATTACAGGAAAATGCGTCTTTTATTTTTAACACGTTTTTGTTAGCTTCATTATATTTTTCCACACGAACCTATGAGCAAAATTTAAATAAAATAAATGGAATATAATGAATAGTCAAGTTAACTTCAATCGATATAAATATTTAAATCAAATTCACTCTAGCTGTAACACTCTTCCGTGAAATGTTAGTTTTGAGGGAAACAGAGTGCTTGAGCCTGAAAATCATAAAAATGTCATGCGAATTAATTAAGTTTATATTTAGCTATGCATACACATTTAAATGTATAACTATAAATAGTTTGCCGCTGTTGTTACATTGAACTGAAATAAAAAGTTGAAATCAAAAGTAATTTTGCCTTATGCGGGCGCCTGTTTATAGCACATTTAGCATTTTTTATCATATCTATACAAATATTATAAAGAGGAAAGGTTTGATTTTTTGTTTGTTTGTTTGTTTGTATGAATTGAATAGGCTCCGAAACTACTTGGCAGATTTGAAAAATTCTTTCACCATTCGAAAGCTACATTATCCACGAGTAACATAGGCTAGGTTTTATCCCTGAAATCCCACGGGAACGGGAACTATGCGGGTTTTTCTTTGAAAACGCGGGCGAAGCCGCGGGCGGAAAGCTAGTAATTAAATATAACGCTACTTATAACATTTCTAGTTTACAATAAGTTGTTTATTAATATTTGCTATCTATGCAGAAAGCTCGATATTATTCGATTTTGCATAATAAATAGAATAATAGAGACCAATGACAAACGAGGGCGAAGCATCACCTGATTTTTGATACCGTCATATGCGCATGTAATAGTAATGTGTTTGTGTATCTGTCTGTACCATCGTTTTTCTGGTAAATATGCTATTTTAACCCGACTGGGTAAAGAATATATAATAATTTAAGACAGCAATTACCTTCTAAGTGAATAATTTATTTTTGATGCCGTTCCCAAAACATGCCAATTCGTAATCCACTTTTTTAAACTTTAATTTCCAAATTCCTTATTGGTACTTGGTAGGAACTGTTGAAGCATTTTTCATAGATAAGTAACTATTACGATAACATTATTAGATTATTTATTTTGTTAGAGTCAACTATTGTTCAAAATTTTATCAAATTGCATAGACAATTGCTTTTAGAATATAAAATTCTTTGCCTAACCACCTTGGATGATGTTATGTGAATTTATAAAAAATAGGTAAATATCTTAAATTAATTTTAAGACGATTTTAATATTAATTATATTAGTTTTTTACAACCGCCACAAACAGGATTATTTATAGCATGTTAATCCTGTTATCTAGATGTATTAATTCGATACTGACTGAACTAAGATTAAGTTCGTGCTTATCATTTTTGCATGATTAAGTAACAAACAGACAAACTTCTACGTCTTGTACACAATTATAATTATAGAAGCCGCTCACGTAGACTCCGCTTAGATTGAACCGGGATAAAAACAAAAAAAAAGGATCGTAAAAAAACTTTTTTTTTACAAAATTTGTATAGTTTACAAGCAAAGTCAGTAAATAAACCATGTATTATAATTATCTTATTTAAGATCACAATTTAAAAACTAGTTTGTTTGTAAGAAGGTCGTTGTATTTTTGTTAATTATTTTAAACATACCTACACACATTCGCTAGTTAGCGGTGCGGTAGGTAGTAAGGGAAAAAATAATTCTAGATTTATTTTTTTACGTATGAATAGTTAACATTTAATAATTTAACTTTAATAGGTACATCCTTGGGTACATCTATAGAATGTTAACTGTGGAATAGGTATTTAACCGATAAATTAAAATCGTGAATAAATATTAGTTATGTGTCAATGAAAATATACGGTAATACTGAATAATATTAGCATTGAAACAAATAAAAATTGCCATTATTGTGAAATTGAAAACAAGAACGCATTAACGAAACACGAGAATATTTTGCTTATAAGTTATTGCATTTTTGTAATCAGCACAAAATGAAGTATGTAGGTATAATTGCGTCATTCTGTGCATTTCATTAAATTAATTTTAATTACTTTATCTTACATTCCTATATTCAATTCAAGAACAAAATAATGAGACGATAAAAAATATGAACGATACCCAGCATCTATTTAGTTTATTATAGGTTATCAGTCACGCAAACTACGGTTTACGGTGAACTCAGGTTCGCAAAAAAAAAACGAAAAAATAATAATAATTCAAATAGCAAAGGTGGTCCGATGTGGTACGACACGGCTTGCCTGGACCGGTATTATATATCGAAGTTAGTACTTATCCGTGTTATTAAAGGGCGAACCAAAACATTCAGGAGCGAAATCTGGTTTACTTTAAACCAGATTAAGCTACTTTCATATTTCGCGGGTCGCGGTAACTGTAACAGTTATTTGTCATACTGAACTTTAATTCTCGAAAAAAAAGAGCTTATCTGTTGTGGCAAGAATTTGAAATTGTTCGGGATAGTTTTGGGCGAGTGCATGTTGATATCTTATGTCTATTCAAAGCGTGTTTGCAGGATCGTGCGAGTTGCGAGCCGCCGCGGCCGAGGCGACCCCAGCCCAGAGCCCGCGCCACGCGCGCCAGTCTGTACCGAACCACCGACTCGTCGTCACGCCACTGCGTGCCAAACACCGCACAAACGTGGCGTGATATTGAGAAAAAGCCGGCTGTGCACGGGTTGAAAAGTGACAGTGCGTCAGTGTGCAGAAAAGTGTTCGGGAAAATTTCTCTGGACTTACTCAACAACTAATTACGACTGAACTCGACTAAGATTTTACGATTTTTCTTCATACACTCACTGCAATTGCGCGATCATTTTAGGTGAGTGCTGAAATTTTTTGTGTGAATGAAGGTAGTAGCTACAATTAATTGTTGCAAAATGTATTTTTTCTATTACGAAATAACAAATTAATCGGCTGTCTATAAACCTCGACTGTTGAACTGAGGAACTAACTGGTTTTCAAGGTTTCCATTTTTACGTTTAATTACGAGTTACTTTTTTTTTGTTCTAAAAGTAAGCATTTGCGTACACTTTTATTACTTTCTGCTAAAATTAAAACGAGACGTGAGCTTTGAAGAAGACGTAATTAGCTGAGAAATAAATCGGTTTGATAATGCCTTTCGGCCGTTGTGTAAACTGTTTTAAATTCCCGTATTTTATTTAATCTTGACATACATTAGAATTACGTAGGTATTCAATGAGTGAGTGATTGAAATTTCGTATCAGTAATAATCATAGTGATATAAAATTTGTACTTGGATCAATTGATAAAATAGTAGGTACCTAAATTCATCAATTCATCATTTCATAATTATGTACCTACCTATGTGTATTATTTCTCCATTTTGTATCTGACAATACTAATTTGTTACTTTTCATTTTTAATGACTGCAAATTTTAACATAGTTAGGTAGGTACCTACTTATTTTTAATTTATGCAAAAAATAATTATGATGTAAATGACATTAGGTAGGTAGGTAGGTAGGTATATGATAGAATTATTAATTTTAATTTTCTTGCAAAGTTTAATGTAATTGCCAAAATAGGTTTAAATTGGGTTTAGACCAGGTTAATTGGGTTTTATAAACTACATTTAATATGTAGGTACCTATATGCACAGAAAAAAAGTTCGCTTCTATTCTGGTAAACGCGTTCATTAAAAGCCGATTGAATTATCTTACGCTATGTTTGTAAAACCTGTTAAAACACACCTTTACTGAGGCTGTTTTCTTTTTTGATTCCCAAGGCTAGACTTATGTAAAGGAGCCAATGCCCCGTATAACCTAGACGGCTTGGAGTCTGCGTCCGCGCAGTTGCAGATTCGCTGGCGCTATGGTGGCGTGATAAGTGAATGGCATTTACCTCGCTGGTCTTTTGGACCCCGTGTCTAATTTTATTTTCATGGGTTTATTGACTTGAAAATTGATTTTACATATTGCCATGGCAACGTAATCCCGATAAAGGATAATATGTTATTTAATTTTACGGCTGTCGTAATGGCTGGTGACTTGACATCGTTTTCGAAATCGCGTCGCGGCGTTTGTTTTAAGTACGATGAACGATCCAATCCGGTTGCGGTTATTAGTTATTACGAAATTGTGTTAGTATTAATAAAAATATAGTATAAAGAATCGAGTTTATAATGGTGAATTTTGAGTACACTATAAATATAAAAAAAATAAAATAAAATAAAGAATATAATATATATATATATATATACTAAAATTATGAAGAACAGTCGATATTTTTTTTTTGTTTATTTAATAACAATTAAACCACATCGAATCAGACCCTGAAAAGAACTAAAGAAAAAAGAAATAGACCCTGAAAGGGTATTCCTGAGCATACTCAAGCGTAAGAGAAAAAAAAAAAGACTCGATTAGTAAAGTATTTCGGTCGCTATCGTGTTAACAAGAAAATCCTCCGCACATACAGACACACGGACGTCCAAGACAGAACTTTTTTAAACTGTTTTTTAACTAGTTTAAATAACAAAAATGACATCAAAAATATCATGAATGTTAAAAATAGTGTTTTTTCTTAATATGTGTGTGTATGTATTATCTTACAAGTGCAATGTATGATACATAAAGACATTTTAAGTTTGAAAAATCAGATGTTTTGCGCGAAGTGACAGTAGTACCCACCTCAACGCTTCGCATATGAGGCGTGCAAAAAAATAATTTTACAGGTTTAAAATGAAATGTAATAAAATACAATAATAGGCACATTTTCAGTTATCGGAATATTATCTTATTAAATAAAGAAACCAAGTAAGTAAATAAACAATAATATAATAATAATAGTTATTAGTTATTACACTATTAATAAAGGCTCATTAGTTAAATGTTCCTTATTCAAATTAATTAGGTACCTACTACCTACCTACCTGTTACCAAAAGCAAATTCAAAATAACTGGATATTTCCAATAAACTGGTTTTTCTTAATTACGATAAGAACGTGGTCATATAATTTTATAATGCATTAGTTTTATTAATAAATCATCTATTTGGATCAAAGTGATTTGATAATAACGGCCTCCTTGGCCTTGTAGTTGATGTCCCCTTTTTGTATGTAGGGTAACCACGAAATCCTCAACATGAAACTATATTTTTTCTGCGTTATTTATTTACTTATGTATTATTTGGTCGAATAAACAGTTGAAAATTGAAATGATGTGGTAATAATTGAATGCTTAATTATAATTAAATAACGAAATATAGTCTCGCAAAAATAACCACATTAATTAAAAAAAGATTTCATAATTAACTAGGTACATGTTTTTCATCTTTGTATCACTATTTTAAATTAGCACGATGCGTTTGTTTAAATTTGAACAATGGACGTTACATAAACTAAATTCCAATCAAGTTTCCCATTACAGATTATAAAAATATCATATATTAGCTATTTTTATCTATTCAATTTCAAAAACATTACATGATTATAATAAGCGGTACCGGTACCATTCAGCGCCGCTCATTAAAATATACAGTTCCCCTAGTGTCGGTGCAAAACAACTCTTAAGGATGTTGCTATTATGATGCCCCCTGCTTTACAAGGGTCGATAGTATTGAATAAACCTTGACCGTGGCTGTTATATAACAAATGATTGTTACGTTCCGATACAGGGACAACTTGTAGGGATTCTAATATCATTAGTATTAGCGTTTTTTTTCAACCGAATCTGCTTAGTGTAATTTGTAGCGTGTACGCTTATCCGTAGAGGGTTTTGCTTTTTATTGCGGTTTTTGGTGTCCTATTTATTTCAAGATCGTTTCAAATTTTTGTTTCTTATATTTGTTGAAGTAAATGCTTCTTGTGCTAGTTGCTAGCTTTTAGTTGCTATCCTTTAAAACATTTTCTCAAAGTAGACAGGATTTAAATGAGGCAAAAATCCCTCTGAAAAGTGCTTCCAAATATGTAAATAAATTGTCAATAGTGTCGTATGTCGTTACCAAAAGAAATGACGCCTAAAAACGACGTAAAACTATTCACATAATATTTAATATTTGTACAGTCGTCGTGACCTTACATGAAGATTATGTATGACATAATCAGTTTTTATAATTCTAATAAAACGTTATCAACAAATTTACACTCGTTACTAACGCCTAAGTAATGCAAGATTCAACAAAAGAAAATATTGCTAGAGCATAAAATATGTAACTATCGTATTACACAATGTTATATAAGTGTAATACAGAAAAAGGTTTTAAATACATCAAAGAGGTGTCATTTACAAGTTAAAATTTAATATAGAGCATTTTTTGAAATGGCAAACTGATAATCTACCATATGTGTAAGAGTGCAACTAATGTTGAAATATGAACTTAAAATAGATGAAAAAAATATCGTTCGACAGATAATTTATTTGCTTTGTATTTAAATAAATTAAGAGGGATATGGCCACCCGGTGCACGTTTGACTACATTTTTGGCGCAAAACTGATAATTCGCGACATTATAAATGTTGCCACTTCCTTTAATTATTGGCACTTGAATTACCGGAATTACCGGTTATTTAAATCTATAAAATCAAAGTTGTAACAATTTATTAATGTTACATGCAAAGTTTATCAATGTCATCATAATATATAGAACATTTCGCTGATAGCACGGTTATTATTTCAACTTGTTTGCTTATAAAATCGTCGATGTTTTAATTTCAAATTAATCATTTTGCAATTTTCGACTTAAATTAAAGAAATAGCGAATGTCTGTTATGTTCAATTTATTTTATACATATTTCTTAGTTTATATTTACTTTAATGAGTATTATATTCGTAATTAGCTTATCTCGAACATGAAGACCTACTTAAGCGTGTGACTGAGCGCACTAAGATGCCAACTTAATTTCACTAATTACCAGCTATTACATTGACAATTTGGAGTTATTATTGTCATTACTACACATGCTCTCATAAATCTTGCAATTATTTCGTTCAAGCCATGACGCTGTAACTGAAAATGGCGATTAAATGTCTGTTTATTTGAAGTGAAAGTCTGTACAAATTAGCACACGAAACTGTATCTACACTTGCAAAAAATTGAGGCCATTAGGTCTTCCCCAATGAAAATAATGCTAGGTCACATGTAACGTAAAGTCAGCATTTCAAATCTTAAAAGTGGTAAGATCAATTAATCATTTCGTTTTAATCATAACCGGTCATAAATCACGATCGCTTTCAAAAGAATAAAATTAGTTTAGTGTTTAAAGTTGGACTCTTAATTTTGTGGAAGTTTATAACTTCCTTAACGACATAACATAACTCAATTTAAAAAATGAGCTCCTGTATTTCCAATAAAAATCTAATTAACAAAAATTATCTATCTGCGTTTACTCAAAGTAATCTTAAATCCACAAAAGGGTCACACAAGGTGCTACATTGAACCCACTACGTTTCCTTACTTATGGAAGCAGATTGCCGTTTAAATCTCTTGTTCAATCAGTGTCGTAACTTTCAGTTCAACTTTCACTCGACACTGCACTTATCAGATATAGTCGTACAAGACTAATTAGCGACGTAATTGTCTTTTTGAATGTCACTGAGTATGTTGGTAATTGCTGTAAGTTTGTTAGCCTATTAGTTTCTAAGTGGCTTATTGGTAGTGCTTCGTTCGAGATTCAATGTACGGGGAAGTTCATGAACTCGAGTCGTGTTTACAGTGAGTCCTGTTTCTACAGTTACCGTTGAAGGTAGTTTTTATTTGGGTCTATCTCGAGTTTTGAGGCTAGTGAAAAAATCTGTCTTAGGATATACCCTATATTCCCTATTAATAATAACCCTATTATTAATAACCCTATTATTCCAGACGAATAGTTTTTTCGTAATCCTTATTGAGAACTAAATTGTGGGCATAAGAGATGGTTCGCTGAAATCTTAATTAAGATGCGAAAGATCCCAAAAACAAGTAAATATAAAAATACTAATAAACATTAATGAATAATAATTTTGCAATTATTTTCGTATATTACCAGTTTTGATTCGGGAAGTCGATTATTTCGCAAAGCCTTGAAGAACTTTGCGACAGTCGGATTATATCTTGAGTTATCATTGTGAAGATAAATTATTCGTAATTAGAATAATTTTATGATGACAGCACAGAAGTTTCAATTTTAAGTATCATACCGAATGTTTTGAAATAGCTTGAAGCAAAATACTTAGTCAAAATTAAACCGTGAATGCGTTTCGGATGGCTGAACATGTTAAGGCGTGTGACAATTCTATAAGACACTGAGGTGGGTCTTTGAGATGGTAAATGGGTCAGAGGGCACACGACAATTGATCTAGAGCCTATTGTAATTGCTGGTCTATTGTCTAATGACAATATTAACGTGGAACAATGTAGCGAGACCAACGCACGCGCTTCGTTTTAAACATTAACATGTTTGATATTCAGGATTGACATTTGTTTATAATATCTTATCTTTGTTATTTTAGTAGAACTCTAACTTCAAAATATGAGAATAAACAAAGCTAAAATTATAATAGTTTAAATATTACGATTTATATTGTCTATTTCAAAAATCTGTCTGGTAACGTAAGTTTTATGGAAATCTTTCCCACGAATGTAAACAGTGCCGTCCTTGAATTCGATCGTGAACTCGACTTTATACGAGAAATCTGGAACAAAAATATACTTTTATGGTTTATATTAGACTAGGATAATTGAAAATTTCACCAAAATCTTTTTGGTGAAGTTTATATGTTTATTGTATAGAATTTTCCACAAGATCGTTATAATAAATTATGATTTTATATCCAACCTAGTCTATTCTATCCTTACAAGTTACAATGTCTTCTCACTTTATAGCCTTACCTATATCCCTTCACTCTTGTATGTTTATGATCAGTTTATTTTTGCCTAGCAATGAATAACCGGATTATATACGCTTCAATTTTCTCAAACTTATTATCAATCTTCTTTCAGCCTGCGGTTTCACATTGGTACTAACCCGCATAAATATCCTATATGCTCACCCTACTGTGTTAATTTTTGTGAAACAGTAAGAGTAGAGAACGTTTCTAAGTAAACATTTATAATACATTATTTGAATACTTATATGGAATAGGTACATAGATATTTAATATACACTTACTTGTTTTTTAACGTCAATACAAGTTGGTACTTTCATGTAGGTAATATGAAACTACATTAAATCCGCTAAATGGAGTTTCATGTCATAATGTTGAACGAGCATAAATACAATTAAACAATCGATTCAATCTATGTTTCATATTTCAAACGCTTTGCACTCTTTGAACGAATATAGAATATTGTTTATGCAATACGTAACAAGTGCTTTAAGATATTGAACATTAATTATTATCTAGATAACATGCAGACTATCACCACACTATCACCCTCTTATAAAGGTGCGCAGACAGTACTTAATGCTATAAAAGTATAGATAAACATAACAGTAAATAATTATGTTTAGTTACAAAGATTATCTCCATATGGTCATAAAAACGTTTCCTATTTCAATAACAGAGTACATAACAGCCATGTCAAATAAATCTTTGTTTAGAAACTGCGCGGCTTTCCAAAGTCGTTTACTTTACTGTTAGTCCTCAGGCTTCCTTAAATGGCAACCACCGTCTTCCTGATTGATTTATATTCAAGAATCTATCTTTATTACTGATAATCATTATTCATTTTACAATTATGCATTTTTATGATGTTACAGAACGTGATCTTTGGTAAGACGAGTTCTTATTCGCATTTTTTTGTATTTACGTTCAAAAACTATTTCCTCACAATTTTCTTTGTGACTTATCGGAAAGTAGGTATACTTAATCATAATCAAAATATTAAATAACATTTAAATATTTTCTATTATCATGTATAAGAAAATGGAGTTTCCAATAAACGAAGAACATCATCTTCCCGCTTTAAAGCAATAAATCAAACTATTTCTCATTTCATACCGTTAGGTACAGACTTATCGTTTATTTCGTGTAATATAATATCGTCTTGCAAGGCTATCACGCCTACACAGAAGGCCTGCACTAAAATCTAGACTTCAAGCCGCTTTGATATATAGCGGGGATTATTCAATGGATTTATGTACAGTTAATTTGCTTTAGGGTTTACAGATTCTCGAGGGGGTTGCGGAAGAATTCTAACAAATACCCGCGGCCCCCTCATTAAAGCGGCTCGACGGAACACAGTGGGGTTTTAGTCGGTAAGAATCCGACATAACCCACGGCTCCTTCCCCGGGGGCCGTGGGTATCTTTGGAAGATTTCCCCACTATAAAAAAAAGGGTTTACAGATTCTACGATAGACAATAACAAGCAATAAAATCTAAGGTTATCAATATATTGTCGTGTAGTGATGAAAATCGGGGAAAATATATCGTCTCCGTCATTCTATGTAGAACAGAGTTCAAGGGAGCACAATCTCTATTCTCGCTAATAGAGGTTTTGGGAGCTTACAATGACGGGTCCTGGCTATTACTCTCACTTATAGAGTTTTCTCACTTAGCCAGGTTTGACTGTAGGTATATCATAAGTGTCATTTTTGCTATATTAAATCCTTGTTACAATTAAAGGCTCGATAGGGAAAGCTAAATGGGTTTCAAAACCAATCTGTTACAGACCTCAACGGATTTAGTTACGTAGCCGATACACCCACACAGTTTCAATCTGGATACTATATTGTGGCCTGTGGCTGAATTCAGGCTTTCTATTCGCAGGAAATGGAGTAATAAACCACAGATTATAAAACGGCCGTTTCGATTGATATCGGTGTTAAATATCAGCTTTACGGGTTAGTGTTGATTTTATATCCTTGAAGTTTTGCAAGACGAATTGTTATGTGAATTTAATATAATAGGTTATTTTATTTATCTTTAGCTTTAATGTTTAATTCAGATTCGTTTCGTAATGTTTCGATATTTTTGAAGTTAGTTACAGATTTTCTTTCTTCTGTTTTATGAACATGCATATGGACAATTTGATGCTTATTAGCTATTTCATTAAAAATATTATAATTTAAATCACGTGCATATAATATGCAATTAGTACAAGACATTTAAATATAAGATTATTTGATTCGGTTCTCAGCTCGTATTTGCATTGAAATATAATTCCTGAAGACCATATTAGGAATCTAACATCAATTCTATGGAAGCGAACTAAACATAACGGGTGGTCCTATTTCGGAACATGAACTCCATTTGATATATAATAAATACTACCCAGTACATATTATATACTTTTAGAACATCTCTAATCTTATTGTTCTAGAATTTTCGATATCTTCTCCAGTACTTAAAGAAATAATCATTATTCAAAGTTGTTTATAAATTGTTACGAAACACCACTATAGCATCGTTTGGATGCTAGCTATATGTTAGAATGATATTCTGGAATTTTCTATCAATTCAAATATCAATACTATAGTGCCTAATCAGTAATAATGCTATCTATCATCATAATTAAAATTCTTATCATATATTTGCTACTGTCCAATAAAACCAAATGAATGACGTAGGAGCTTATATTTCTCAACAAATCAGTTTTCAGTATTGTAAAACAAATAAAATCTATAAATAAACAACTGTAAAGTGATAAAATATGCAGTAAGGTCAGATAGGTAGTATCTGTTAACTGCATTATTTGTAAAAGATATTTCTTTAAACATACATATGTATTTGTTCTTGTGTTTTGCACTTGAGTTCTCATTACATAAATATGGTATTCTATGAAAATGAACGAGATTACGTGTTCAAGTGCACAAAGGCAATGTTCCTTTAAGAATATCAAGATGTATGCTAAACAGGAAAAATAGTAATGTTTTACGAAAAACGATTACATTTTAATTTTACATAATTTATTTTCGCGTTAAGAGATTTTTTTTGTATGGTAGAAATGTGTTATCACAATTTTAAGCAATTTTTCGAATGTATAAACGCTTTAAAAACAAAAAAGGTAGGTACTTTTTGTAAAACTTTTATAATTGTACTTTCATATTTGTAAAAATATTAACCATTATAATAAATATATAGTATATACTATTTCCATGACATTGTATATCTATGTTTCTATAAATATTGAAATCAAAGATGCCGCCAAACTAACCACCCGCATCTTTTTATGAAACTGCTCGTTACATATAAAACACTCATTACCTGCAGATTGCATGCTATAGATGCTAGAAGTGCACCGCAGGTTGTAATCATTATTGACGGTTACACGACAGGTTTAGCCATGGATACCTGATTGGCATACGAGATGCGACACGACTCACATGCTCGTTTGATAATTGTGTAATTGACATCATACGGTACGACACCAATAAGATATAATATAAAATAATTAATGTAGTTTTGAAATTGAGCGCGCAGGAAATAAAATAGATTAAATTGATTTTTCAATTTAACTGCACATATTGTAAGTTTGTAACATCACCACTGCTCGAACGGTGAAGGAAAACATCGTGAGGAAACCAACATGTCGAAGAATCAAAAAGTTCGACGACATGTGTCATCCGCCAACCCGCACTTGGCCAGAGTGGTGGATTATGGCCTGTGTTCCTGCCTCATAGGAGGCCCTGCAGTATATGGGCTGATGATGACGAAGGTGATGAGTTTTGAAACTAAAAAACACGCTCAAACTTATGATATTATTGTGTTGATAAGTACAAATTTTTAATTAAATATTTCCTTTAAAAGTGGGTCAAAATCGAGTCTAAAGGAGTCGAGTCATACATACCTACTGTATACCTACAGGTAAAGCAAATAAAAGCGTCTTAATAAGGTGAACTTAATTTTCATGTAAGATGACGATTGATAAGCATCGAAAAAGTATAGTTGAATGAATACATTTTTATAATTTTGAGTGGCAGATTGCGAGATTAATCGAAAACTGATAAAATATTAACGTGACATAACAAGGCCAAAGTGCTTACTGAATTAATTTAACGTATGCAACTTTATACGAGAAAAAAAATTAAAAGTGCGAGTTAAATTTAAGGTAAATTATGAAAACGTAAAATATGAATTCCCTGGCGAATGTTGAAAATTTGCAGCAAAAACGGCTGTTTCTTTTAATTATTGGTTATTGGTTTATAAGTTTGATTTTACACAGCTTCAAGAGACGGTAGATCTCAGTATTTTGTATAAATTTCAGCTTGATACTTCCCCGCGAACCCAAAAAATGCAGCTATTGATAATGCTCACGCCACCTTATTTTCTCACTGGCACATATTTATACAATAAATACAGTAAACCGCTAACTCTTCCATGAGCACAAGAGAATTTCCAAGTATTTTATAGTTGTTTAACAATCAACTGTTTGTTTTCCAAACGTAACGTTCACGGTCGAATAACACGCGCTGCATATTGCACTTGCATATTGTTTTGCATCGCATCAATTATTGGATGATTGTGTCGATTGAGACTGATTTGCTTTATCGATTTTAAATGCAGTGCCCATGGACACGTGTTATTTTTACCCTCGAATGAATTAGGTCAATAATTACCTATACATAATAATATTATGTATTCTCTATTTATGGGTAATATCTATATTTCCGCAAACGGCGGAAAATTTAACCTTTTTTCAAAATATATGACAAGATTTTCAGTAATCAAATTTTATAAAATTAATTTTTTTAATAAACATGTATGGAAAAAGGCTACTCTTTAGTTTTTGTATCCATTGTCTGTTCCTCCTACAAAAAGTCATTCAGTCCAAGCACGTAAATTATGAATAGAAAAGTGAACGGAACAAAAGGTAAACCAAAAATAATATATTCGTTGTGACAGACAGACGTTTAAATATTTAAAAGGTACGCATACGAATTAAATTGACCCGTGGTTAAGCGCATGCAGGCCACTTCGTCTGTGTTAGTTCAACATTTAAAATTAATGATTTAGTTGGAGCGAATCATGAGTTTGCATTTAATAAAACCACGAAATATTAAAGCCAGACGTATCGATACCGATGTCTATAAATCATAAATGTTAGTCACGCGCTATAAGCAAGATGAAACGCTTCTATAATAACGTTAAGGTAATGTAAAAGTTATAAAATGTATATTATTACAATTTACTCGCGCCCTGTAGTCACGTACACGGACGGCGAGGTCCTCCTTATTTGTGCAAACAGTCGGCTTCGAGATAGTAACGTTTGCGTTTAAATGTAACCAAGAACATGAGATAATATCAAATAGGAATGGATCGAACTCGCGAGAAATTCCTACCTGGGACCGACCAGCCGACGCCTTATTCAAAATCATCAACAAAAAACCGTTTCCTTTACATTCTATTTATAAGACCTCCGACACTGAGATCCTTTATAGTTTATACGCTCTTCCTAATGCCCTTAGCGACCTTTTTTTGTTAAATATTTGTCCACAATTTTGGTTTGCGAGTTTGAAACTAATTAGAGGCAATTTTCGTCACAGTCTTAAAGGAATTTTAATGGGCGATAACTTTTTCTTTATTGAGGAATGTTTTGAGGTTAAGTTCTTTTAAGGGCCGATTTTTCAATGCCCAGATAAACAGCTAGATAGACTTTATTCTTCAGTTAACAAAATATTCAATTTTTCAATAGACGAACAGGACTTATCTATCGAATAACTACGTTATTTGAGGAATAAATCTATCTGCTGCTCCAACGGCCAGATAGCGTGCTATTCGACGATTAGACGTTTGAGTTGACAACTGACGCGTCAAATTTGGGATATTTTCGTATGTAATAACATAGAGCGTAGAATTTTTACAATAAAGCCTCTTTCTATAAAATAATTATCAATTAAAATCATATTGAAATTGATGTTTTTGATAGTACCTACTGATGATCATGCCATTGAAAATTTGCCGGACGCTGCCTTTATGTCGTCTCCATCGTAAAATATATACATTTTAACACAAATTTAATCAAATCTCTTTACTCGAATCAAAACAATAATCAACAATCATAGAACACAAGATAAACTTAAAATGCACTCCTGACGTGAGTCATAATGACGGTTGTTGACATATTGCAAGTTGACTCTATCCCGCTCTAACCTGACTAATTTAATATGTTTGTTTCGCCACTCCAAGAGCAGAGCTGCCAATATGGAAATATTTGGTCAGATAGTTATTCATCAAATAAATCACGATTGAAAAATAGGCGAGCCGTTATGAGTTAGATAAGCAATTGAATAAATCTATTCGAGGGGTAGTTATTAGACTGTTTATCTGGGCATTGAAAAATCGGCCCTAAATGGATCGTAATTCGTGAGGATACATGGCAGATTTAGAGTCGACTCTGACATATGTTCAGTCGTTAGAAAAGAACTCAAAATCCAGTCTGCTATTTCTCAGATGATTCAAACTCCAGATAACGAATAATTTACATGAATGATGTCACAATATTTGAATACTTAGGAGACTGTACACTTCTGGTTAGCGGAACTTAAGTAAATATTTAAAATAGTGAATTTTGAACGAAAGAGCATAATATTACTCAATTCAAGGGGAGAAATTCTGTAATACGTTTAACCCTAGATTACTACCCTTCGTCGATTCGACGACGCGTCACCAAAAAAATCGCTATAACTTTTACGCGTGCGACCGTATGGTTTTCTGACTTCAGCTAATCTCAGCCAACCCGTTGCGCTTGCGATGGACGGTAGTGCTTTGTGCGTGGAAGGTCCACACGCGGTGTTCCAGCAGCCATGGCTCGTCACATCGACGAAGGTTAGTATTAACGTAACTTTTCGTACTATTTAGTTAAGTTAAAATTACGTTATTTTATGTTTTATAATGGTGCCTATTATTTTATTTTTAGATACGATTCATATGTTAGTTTTAGAAGTTGAAAGCGATGAGGAAAATTCATCTGCGAGAGAGCCTGAAGACCACATTGAGGCTGAAGAGGCATGAAACGGAGGGTGATGATGAAGTTTCTACTGTAAATAAAGAGCAATTTCCAGATCAAGATTATGAGGCAAGTAGTAATACATCTCCCCACGTTCTATTGAAGATGAGATACCTAGCACTTCAGCTGACCCTAGCGATTACAAGACCATCGCATACCATTCTTCTTGGGAAAGACAAACACATATTATGGTCATCACAACAGTCAAGGCCACAAAGCAGAAGACCTTCAAAGAACATAGATACATAGCACGTGGACCTGTGTGTGACGCTTTTTTCGAGATATTTTAGATCCTCTTCAATGCTTTTCAGGTATAATTACTGGTGACATTACTGATACTCTTTGGGACTCAATTACATAAATTTTAAACATGCCAGAAATAAATAATGTGAAAGTTATAAATGAGACTGAGCAAAGTAATGCTGCTAATGTGCCTCCATAGCAAACTAAAATAAACATATATGCTATATTATGTCCCTCCGTAAAGCAAAGGTAGACCTAAAAATAGGTGCACTAGGTGCAAAAATCGTTGTGTGGGGAACACAAACTTGATGTGTGTCACAAATGTTTTAGATCCTAAGCTATTATCAAAATTATATTTTTAATTAATTTTCCAGATATTATTTTTGTAAGTAATACTTTATTTCGAGCAATTTAGAGGTATATATTATTTGTACGGAATTTTTCAAAAAAATTAAGAATGTTCATAAAGCGTGTAAACTGTGATCTCATTTTGATGACTGTTTGAATTAAAACTATGTTAAAATAAATATTTTTATATTTTTATATGTAGATTAATACCTTGTCCTTAAAATAAAGACATAACTACAAATATATTTTTTTAATTAAACCCCTAAATCCCCTCCAATAAACAGCGTAGTCGAAACGACGAAGGTTAGTATTAAACGTTGAAAAATAAGGTTAGTGTTCTAGGGTTAATATTAATCCATAGGCGTCATGTAGAATTAAAAAACTTGTAAAGTGACGTTATTTATTCCCATGACTATTGGCAATATCGATTTTGTTGGACAATATTATCGGTAAGTGCTGTCCCCCTGACCTTGTGCTTATGCAAACACCTTTATCAGTGAGAGCATTTGTACGGGCTTGGTCTGTTTGATATGTCAACATGGTAAGCAAGCAAATGTGGTAATAAATTAGCAGCATCGTGAATTTGAGAATTTCCTCAAGAAGTATTTCAACAATCGTAATAAGTCTAGGTGATTTATTTTGGTGCTAGTATTTTCTTTTTGCAGCTGCTTCTAAATGTCATCAATTAAAATTTGAATTGTATGTTACCCTTCCTGCTTTGGTTTTGGTTGGCCTTGTATTAATAATACTAGGAAAAAGTATGGACTGTGGTTTACAAACTCGATCAAAGAAAATATAATACTTAGTACTATGATTTTCTACTATAATACCGTATATATGAAAACTGCTAAGAAAATAACAGCGAGTTGCATTTTATATAGACGCAAGACGTACAATAAGCTAGGAAGCATGATTCAATCGGTTCCCACGATAGTTTCGTTCTGAAGTTGCGATCCAGCTAATGAATCTTGGGCAGATGGGATTACTATGAGAACTGCATGCAATTTACGCACTAATGGTCAACAACAAGCAACCGCAAATGTTTCTAATTTTCTACAATGCGTATCTCCGATCTGAATTGCGTATTCCTTGACTACCAACTTGCTTTGAAATAAATTGACTAAAGGATTTTCAATCTGTCTCGTCATTGATATATTTTAGCTGTAACGTTGTCTACGATGTTTTCATTATAAATAGAAAAGCATTAACGCTAATACTACATAACATAAGTTAAGACGACAGTTATTATGACGTTAACGTTTGAAGTGTGTTTTGTTTTTATTTAAAAGCCTTTCTTGTTCGTTTTGTTAGAACCATAATATGTTCTGATAGCTATAAACTGCATAAATTTTAATATGAATTCTATTTATTTTACTCTGTGATGATGCCTATATGAATTATTTAAATAATAGTTTCAAAATAGTATTTCATCACTGTTTTCAATAGATATTTCAGTACAACTGACATCTCTATGATCTACTTATCACAAATTTGCAAACAGTGAACACTCAATTACTTTCACATTCTGTGGTATATTTACTATTGTCAATAATCCATAAGTTTTCGGTTTGTCTGTAGGGACAGTAATAAGGCTAAGCTATTATATTTTATATGCATGGTTAGGTATGAATAATAATATAATTAAATATTATTCAAAACAATGTGCCATTGAAGTTTCAAGAATGCATGTAATGTTTTTGGCGCTACCAAAATTATTGACATACAATGTGTAATTTTAATGTTAACATGGCTATGACCGTAAGTGTTTGTTGTTTTTTCTTTGGACAAAAATATACTTTTTTATTTGAGTGTGTCCCCTTTTTTATTTTCCAGATCAATTACGATTGTTTGCCAAATACTTCAATGTTTTGGAATTGTAATGAATACATTAGCCCTAAATCGTTGGGTAGAATGTAAACACGTCGTTACCAATAAAAATAGCAATATAAGTGTATTTATATTTTCATTGTCACACTAGAGCTCAGCTGCTAGTCTTCCCCGCAATCATGAAACCGACAAAGTACGTTCATAACCTATTACCGTGCTAGCCTAACAGAAACCCTATTCAAGGCTTTTAAACTATTGATTGATTGATTGCACTCAACGTACGTTACTTACTTATTATTTACTAGCTGTGGCTTTTCATTCCTTATTTATCCCTTTCGGGGTAGAATTGATCAAAATCCTTTCAACATCTACCTGCATGCCAAATTTCAGCCCAATCCGTCCAATGGTTTGGGCTGTGCGTCGACAGTCCCTTTGTTTGTCAGTCAGTCACTTATGAGTTATATTAAAGTAAGGATGTTAATAATTCAAAATCGTGCTCATATAATGTTGTCTAGATACAGCCATATTTGGTAATATGAGAACGTTGCAAATTGCAATGCAAAGCCATTTTTGGTTTATATCCCGTACGGTATTTGAAGCGGTTTATATTTACCGTTACTTTAACTACCGCATGGCCAGTTGTTACAGATATTTTAGGAACAAAATTATGTTTCACTGCTGCATTTAAATAAGCTGTATCGTTTATTATAGGCAAATAACAAAGTTCGTAAACACCAACTGCGTTAGAATGGAGTTTGTACTATGAGCTATCGTGTTTATGAATCGTATGCCTATCGCAAGGCATTGTCGCAAACTGCATAATTATCTCCAGAGGTGAAGTCACTCTAATTCTCATAAATTACGCAAACAAACTTAATATGTTGCGTAATATAAAATTTATACTTTATTTTCATAAGGATTCCGGTTGTTTGTTTAATGCATGTAAAAATATGTTATCTGCAATGTTTTATTACAGATTTAAAGTTATTCTAATAATTATCGTTATCTCAAATGATATACAGCGAGTCAAATCAAAGTCAATCGCTATCATATTCGATTTTGACCTTGTTATGTTCACGGCGGAAATATTGTCATTCATTCGTTCCAAAAACCTGTGCACTTACGTAGAATTTATTTATAAATAATTGTGGCATAATAACCTTTCAGTAGGGAAAGTTACCTTGGGGTTATATTTAATGTCCAATCATTTGATATCTTTCTGAGACGTGATTCTGTATAATAATCGGGTTTAATTGATATTTCTTAATTAGTAATAACTCATATTATATCAATTTATTTAAACATTATTCCTACATAAACATTTTATTTCTATAAGATTATCGCCTGAATAACGCTACTTTTAAAGTTTCTACCATGCTAACGACAACGCAGATTTAATTGAGTATACTTAAAAGTCGAGTATAGATTATATATGCAATAAATAAAATTAAATGTCGCATATTATAAGAATCATGGAACTAATAAGGCACGGCGCTGTTCGTGATAGCCAAGGTGATAGCCTTTGAACTGACGTTGATTCGAGGCAAATCACAACTATCACAATAAGCTCGAAGCGAATAGAACATTGATATTTAATTTTAATTAATATGCTTCACATGGCGTACACATATTTCTCACAAGTTTCTAGCTGTGGCCTGTGACCGTTACAAGCCAAAGGGCGTAACGTTTGATCGTACGATATTTTACCTGCATGCGGGTAATAATACGGAATCCGGCTCCAAACATCTGTTCGCCTGTCCTTTTATTATACGGGATAGTATTTGATAAGGTTATTGAAGCAAGTATTTTATTGTGATCTTCATTGACGAAGCAGCTGCATGTGAATAACATTCCGAAGGCCTTGCAAAAACTTAAAGCGTGTCGGCTTTTTAGGGCTTTGAATTGCAGACGTGAACCAATGTTTATATCAGTGTCTTTCGCCGAAAATTTCCAATAAATCACATTGTTAAAAAAGACTATTGATCAAATTCAGTTGTCCTTTCTCAGAATGCAGTAACTATACATTTAAAATTAATTACTAATTTTTTTTTCTTATTTCAGAAGTGCACGAAGTGGGATGCCTTAACCGCCGAGCCTGGTTACATTGAGTAAGTTTCAATTACAGTATGATTATTTAAGAAGTACTTAAAAATAAAAAGCAATAAAAGTATTCACACACCAACTACTAAATTACAAATTCAGAGAGCTTTCTACCTGTCTTCGGGAATCGGTTATCTGCAAGATTTATTATATTTGCATATTATTTTGATGTTACCTGTTGCTTTTTTTTACGTACTGAATTTACTTTAGAATCTCTCATTTTATATGGCTGTTATTAATTGACTTAATTACAAAGGAGACATATTATGCATCCATTAGGACGTTGGAAATATTTAAAAAGTTAACAGTAATTCCAGTGGAACTGGTTATTTCGAATTTACTTTTGACAAATTCTTACCACGCTGATCAATCTCGTATTCGTATTAATTTGGTATAATATAAGAGCTCCTTCTGATGCATCATGTCTTCGATGACACATTTGTTTATTACCATGTTAAATCCAAGGCAGTAGAATTTTTCAAAACGTTTCATGCGAGTATAATTAAGCGTCTAGATCTGTTCAACCTGACTTAGAGAATGTTGACATTACATGGATATAGTATCTTTCCATAAAGAAAATGCAAAGTGTCGATTATTTGTTAGCTGCAAAATAATATTCATCAAATAAAAAAAATAAAAAGTGGCAAAGATAGATAGATATAGATAAATTCATGACTTGCTGGTTTTGTATTTACACTCGTATCTATGCTTATTTATGAGTTAGTCAAGATATCCGATTACTCACGTACAAAAAATGTATATGGTTTTAGTGGATATTTTCATAAAGTACAGAGCCATGAAACCTAGAAAAACAGACAAGTCTTCACGATATAAAAATAACTGCGTTAAAAACAACCGACTTCAAAAACGGAAAAGTAAGAAATAAAAAAGATTTGATATTATTAATTACTACATATTATTTTTATGTGCTATTTACTAAAAAGGTTTGATGTCGGTGCATGGGCTTAATACTAAGTGCTTAGTGTTTGGCACCGACTTCAAACCTATTTAATAAATAGCACATAAAAATAATATGTAGTAATTAATAATATCAAATCTTTTTTATTTCTTACTTTTCCGTTTTTGAAGTCGGTTGTTTTTAACGCAGTTATTTTTATTTAATACTTTTTAGTGTATTTTTCAACACGAATCAAACGAGCCCAAACTCGATAAAATTGAGTCAATATATTACTGAGTTCCTATGGCCACCTTCCGATTCCATCATCAGATCAGCTCCATGTCATGATAATGTTTCATCGCTATCCAATTTACATTCGTATACAAAATTTCAGCTCAATCGGTTACCGGGAAGTGAATCAAAGTTACTTGCTACATTGAAATTAAGTCATCGAGTACAGACAAAAATGCTCATAAAATAAAAACTACTAGACCTAGCCGAATAAAATTTTTATGGGACCAATTCGACACCATCCCGCATCGAACAAAAAAAGAATCACGTAAATCGGTTCAGAAACCTCGGAGTAATCGGTGTACATACATAAAAAAAAAAAAAAAATATATATACCGGCCGAATTGATAACCTCCTCCTTTTTTTGAAGTCGGTTAAAAAATAGTGTGCGTAATGATTGCCTTTATAAATATTGACCACTCTATTCCCATAGTGTTTACGTTACGTTAAACAAAGACTGTTATGTGATCACCATTCATGTGTCTTAAAATACTTTTTCCGACGTCCATTATTTTTACACTACATTCAAAACAACAAACAGTGAGACAAGATGATTTAAAGTGACGTCAGAATACACCTACTTAATGATTCATAGCTATCTCTTGTCCATTTAAGCACATAGAGGAAAATCCTTGAAAACTAATCTCTTCTGACCAACACATCAGTCAAGATATTTTACGATGGGATTGTCATCGTTCTTTAGGACAAAAATCTACACTAATATTATAAAGAGGAAAACTTCGTTTGTTTGATTGTAATGAATAGGCTCATAAACTACTGGACCGATTTTAAAAATTCTTGCACCATTTTTTCACCATACTTTTCCATTTCACCATTCGAAAGCTACATTATCCACGAGTAATATAGGCTAAGTTTTATCCCGGAAATCCCACGAAAACGGGAACTATGCGGGTTTTTCTTTGAAAACGCGGGCGAAGCCGCAGGCGGAAAGCTAGCCCCTAAATAAAAAACGATTAAAAAAAAGATATTTGATCGAATCGTTAATAAATTAATTAAAAAGTACGTAATGATAAGGAGAATAAATTACTTAATGAAATGATTGTTGTTCAATTAACTACAGGCACGAGATGTCTTTTACTTTTTAAATTGTTCGTTCAAGTTTTTATCCAATTGTGATTGGAATGCAATAAGACAGTGCAATCTTTATTTTCATTGAGTATTTATAAACAAATATTTTATGCGTATACTATCTCTATGGTGATATGGTCTGGATAAATAACTATAAACTGATACTTTGTTGCAATTTATAATGTCTTAGTCTTCAGGTCTATATTATCTACTGATATTTTTCAATTTTATAAAGTGTATAGAATAACATTACTGTTATTATTATGAATGGATCTTGTAAATCCATATCCACCTTCTTGTCTTTAATTGAGATGCTGTCGTTCGCCTCAGGCTATACTTTTTAAATGAGTAGGTAGTCGATTTAAATATAGACGGTGAGCCTAGTTAAAATAAATAACGTTAACTGTCGTACAAATAAATGTTTCAAAATTTAATAGGTTAATTATAAATGGAAAAATTGGCCTTAATTAATACGATGCTCTAATATTACTCTATCTAATAGAACTAAATGAAGATTAACATAAAACCATTCCATATTACAAGCAACTACATGGTCTGAGCTAGTTTACAAAATACAACTTTAAATTCAATATCAAGAAAATACAATGCATTTTATTCAAGCTATACCCTGATGTTCATCTCATAGCTATGAGTTATGACCCTCAGTGGCATATTGTATAATGTTTTTATTTGTACACAAAAAGTTGACCCCACACCCCGCAATGACGTTGGAAGCTCGAACAACTTAGCACATTAGTGCGAGACAAAAACAAACACAATCTCAGTTGAAAACATTTTTTCCTATACTAGAATAACATACGACCATGAGAATGTTCGGCGATTCTTCGCAGAAATTGAAAAAGGATATCACAAATGTTTATCTGCTAGATAACGTATTTTTAATCTGCACTACGTCATCAGAATTATCGTGAATTTAGGATATTCGCGTATCCTGTTGTAATCGTAGAACCAAGAATGTTTACGTCACATGTTTTGTGTCACATTGATTATTATTATTTTTATGTGAATCTTAAAATTATCTATGAGCAAAAGAAATTGAATTATGCATTGATTCAATTGTTATTTTTCAACAGACAAGTTTTTATGAAGTAGTGATATAAAATGTATCCTTTTTTTTTTTTTTTTTTTTTTTTTTAAGTGGGGAAATCTTGCATAGATACCCACGGCGTCCGGGGAAAGGGCCGCGGGTTATGTCGGATTCCTACCGACCAAAACCCCACTGTGTTCCGTCAAGCCACATAAACGACGGGGCCACGGGTATAGGTAGAATTCTTCCGTGACCCCATCAGCAGCTGCCCGTCTCCAGGCCGACACAAAAACTATGAGCCCGCCAGCTCTTACCTCATAGGGCGGCGTGAACGGAGCACGTCTCACGCCGCCTCATCTCACCGGACGATGGACTAAATCCCCGCTCCATGTATCCTAAGAAATCAGTATCAGTATGTTTTCATCATAAATATTTTATCCATGAGTTAGTTTACATCAGATAGATATGGAATATTTATTGCATATTGATACGAGGTTATTCGTACAAGTAAATAACTTTACTGATATCTCAATAGTTTATATTTTATGTATTATATTGTTCGGTTAATTAATTATTAATGAGACAAATCACGATTATTTCACGAAGTCATACTTATTAATAATTGTACATTGAACGTTGGATATTGGATTAATAGTACAAATATCTATTACGTTTTAATGAGAAATGATAGCAAAATTATAATAGCCTATCTGCAATCGATTCTTATTCTAATTTTAGACGATTTCTTATCGGTAAATGATGATTGGTAAAAAATGATTCGATTCATATTCCGATAAGTTGCTTACTTTACAAGAATAATGTTCATATTTCACCTTAAACTCAGTTACAGAGAATTAAAGTATATTGTGATAATTTATTACATTACCTGCTTTGTTATACGGATTTTATATTTGCTATTAATTCGTACGGTAACTTCAATCAAACACTACCTACTGACCGAAGTTGTTCGATGATTTAATACGACCTACTTTGTTCATATCTAGATAAATCTTATGTCTAGATTCATTAAACACATACAAATTTGATATTAAAACATAACGGTGTATGACAGGCGCATTGTGCGTAGTTAAAATTTTTAAATACGTTTATATTGTAAATAAAAAGCAATTATTTTTGACCTAGATGGTGAACTTTTAAACAAGCTTATCGTATGCGAATAATATATAAATTAATTAATAGGGTCACTGTTGAAAGTATTTAATAGTTCAATAATAACTCGCTATCAGAACGTATTCGGTTATCGTGGATTGTTGTTCTAGTAATTTCTTAAAAAAACAAATCTTTCACCTCATTGCATAAAAAAACAAGTTGGCAAGAGCAAGAAATTGTTTAATTATTTTATTATACTCATATTACTGATTTTGAAACTTAAACTGTGTGATGTCACGTCGTTTCGAAAAAGGATGTACCTACCTAATATTTATTAGAATTTAGATATGTAGGTACCTAGTTAGTTATTATTTTACATTACATTCGAAATTGTGCGTACTTATTCATGCGAAAATATGTTTAAAAAGACTATGTAAACAAATTACTAAATTTTATTTTTTGGTGCTTCATTCCAGCATCCCGCTTTCTTTCAAACATGAACAACATACTCTACGTACCAATAATACAAGATTATCTAAATTTAATACAATAGCTAATTAATTAATCAAGAGTCAAGTTCGGGCGACCACGCGTCTGCCCCAGCTGCTCAGTTTTGGCACCGTGCCCCAACATACCAAACATTCACTGTGTTACTAGGTTTTCATACCAATTTACTTTTATTCTTAGTTTTTTTAACGTTAATCGTTCGCTTCCTGCTTTGAGTGCAATTAAATGTGGGGATAACGATTTATATTTGGATGAAAGTTAACAGCACTCTATTGCATAGTCTAATGTGTAATCAGTAATGTACGAAATATTTGTGTGCATTCTATCGAAATCCGTCTAGAAGATCAAGGGGTATAAGGGCATGTACCTAAGAAGTATATCTTCAAGACGTTTATTATATAGATAATGTAAACAAATGTTCATAAATAAAAATTAATTTGATTTTAATTGCTTAAAACTCTATATAATCAAAAGTCTAAATAGTTTAACTCTCAAAAGTTTAACAAAATAAACTTTATAAACAACACTGGATGTAATGTTATTAAGGTCTTGATCAAAGGCAGCATAGTTTAAGCTAATGTGCTAATATGCCGACTCGTTTTATAATAACATCTATTTATACGGTGACCGGCAATTTTTTCGTGCAAAAAAAACCGTTTGACGTGTGTGTTTGACGCATTTTGCCAAACTCATAAATAATAAACACAAATGTATGCTGCAGTGGGCAGACGGAATGAGGGTACTGCAATATTACTTCATTGTTGTCTATAATTGGGTTAGTGGAGGTGTTTGAATTTATGTAATGATAAACAGACACGTTCAATTGAATGTAACTATAAATATATCACTGCGTGTTTTATGCGTAAAGTCAGTTTGAATTTATATCAATGAATGCATGCTGCATTTTGTATTCTTTAGGCTTATCTTTAGGCTTATAATATAGCATAATAATTTGTTTAGTAAAATATTGTAAACATATTATATTCCTCTATAAAAATACATCAACCGTAAAACTTAAGTATTTTTAAATTAAGCCATTTCCTGCGTATTTTGCAATTTGTTGATGTTTGTAAGACATACATATCAAATTACTGTGACGACGTCTCGCAATTGCAACGGAACGATGATGAATAAAAAGCGAAAGCAGAATTTTTTGTGCCCAATATCACAGAATCCCAAAAATTGGAAGCTATCCAACGAAAGACAATGTCGACATCACCTTGAGTGTTTACCCGCAAATAAAATCACTTTTCAGTTCACTACAGTTCTCATTTCTCGTATATGAGTGAAATCCGAGATTGTTTGATATAACGAGTTCGTTTGAATGTTTGTTTGCTTTGCAGACTAAATTGTCTTTGTTCGAGTGAGGTTAGTGACTGCGTCAACTTACCTTGTTGGATGTTTGTCGTTTTTACACCGTTTTCTACAAATGGTAACGTTCTGTGAATCGAGTTACTCCTGATAGCCTTTTGTATACGAATAACGTGAGATACATTACTTTGTTGCGTTGAAATAAATTAATAATTATGTATCATCAAACTGTCGCTTCGTAATGTTTTTATTCGAGTGAAATAATAATTGCCTCAGAAAGTAACCGGCTAGTTTAAATTGCAATCGCCTCTTGTTTTTGTATGATAATCTTTTTCAACTCGATAAAATGCATTCAAAAATACGATCGACCGCACAATGAAATGACAAAAATTAAAAATAGATTAACTATTTTTCAAACATTTATGTACTCAAGGTATTATAAAATTGCTTTCAATGTTTCATCAGCAAGCAGCTCTGATTATTCTAATATTCTCAAGCCTTGTCATACACGGCTCATCGCACAATAGACAAATTGCAAACAACTTAATAAAACATAATATATTAAGGTACAAGTCCGAGACGGGCCGCAGACTGCAACCGCAGGCGACACTGTGGCTACCGGCTGCGGTTACCGCAATGCTGCCTGCGGTCGCTATTCCAACTGCGGCTGCATGCCGTGGCTGCACAATGCACAGAACCGTGTCTAAATGATATAAACAAAAAAGACAAAGATAGTTTGTCACTTCCGCGCAGGTGGCATTTGCATACTGCAGTCTGCGGTCGCTGCGCGCCGCGGCCGCACGCTGCGCGTTGCGTTTGCAGGCAGCAGTGTTGCCGCGCTTGGAATCAATTTCATAGATGTTCATAGAAACAAGTGGTGTCGCTTGCAGTTTGCGGTTGCAGTTTGCGGTCTGCGGCCCGTCTCGGACTTGTACCTTTACACAGAACATGACTTCAGTCATATGACGTGATTTGTGTACTAACGTGACCTGTCTCTGAATAAATGAATTGTGTTTTACACTTGGAATGGAATTCCGAGCAAGGTTTATGACGAAATGCGCGGGCGCATAAAACGGACGCTATTAACTGGAAAGTAGGGACGAATGTATTTTATTACTTAAAGGAAATACATTTATCGCTCTTAGACTGTAATTCTTGTTCTTACACCAATTTATTTTTAAATTACGTATCGCTGAAGCTTATTGCGGTTGTTTAAAACTGCAAAATTGGAAAAAAATACAGTTTATCTCTTAAATGTTTCAAGGCACATGTATTTTATGGTGGATTAATGTTATATGTGGATTTGATAACGGTTCTTAAATTGGCTTATGTTAAGAAGTAACTAAGATATCTTTATACATTAAAAAGTATTATGGGATTCCCGCCCAAAAAATACGCGGTCGAAATATCTACTGTTTTTCAATAATTTATTTATACATAATATACTAAAATCAAGTTTTCAATTGCTATCTTCAAATACTAATCAAATATATTTCAATGCTACGAGAAATATTTAGCGGAATCAATTTGACGTAACTTGCCATACAAATTTTCGCTCACGCAGCTCTTGAAGATTTATGGGCTATTTATCCCACGCGTTCAGTAATGGAGTGACTTGAAGAATCACAGTTAACGTTCAAGTTCAAGTGAATTGAAAATAAACCGTGTGCTACACTCATAATAGATTCTGGTAATTTATATGCAAATTAAGTAGTTAATTCACGATTAGTTTACGTAAGCAGACTTGTTGAATTTGTGTGTACCAACGGTTATGTGTACAATTTCGTTTTAGTTTTAAATTAATATTGAGTAATGAAAAATAGATTGTACTAACTTTATAATTAGAAGAAGACTTGTGTAGCTTATTATTTTAGTCCATGTACAAATAATAATTATTTGCCCTGATTAACTTGTGTACTGCCATTTGCCAAGTATGTACATATTCTATGGTAGATACTGCCGCACAGAAACATATTGAGGAAAGATTTGAAACGTTTCAATATGAGTATCTAATAACAGATAGATACAGATATCGAGTTTATTTTATTAGTTAATTTTCATAATATTTTGCAATATTTGGTAAAAAAGTGAAACAGAAAATAAAGCTAGGAAGTGAAAATAAGTTTAAAATGGTTTGATTCATAATAATAAATCCCACGTAATATATTTAAATTATTCACATTTACGCATATCTCGAAAGATAAGGCGGAAAAGTAATAGGTAATTCCATAAGAGGCGTGTTAAGTAGGTTCTAGTGGGTTAAGGTCAATTAAAAAACGAGTTGAGAACCAAAACTCAGCTAATAAGGAAGTTTACTTGTTAACGAATCTTTTAACCTTTTCTTATTTTTAACCAATGTCCAATATACAACATAAATTATAGTAATTAAGAGCATTTTCACTTTCAAGAGAAAGTCGATTTGCGAGATCAATATATTTTTGAGATAAACATTTTTTGTTTCCGAGACAATCAGATAAAAGTAAACAAAGGAAAGTAAATCTGCCAAAAATAAGTTGAGAACGAAAATGTTCAATTATGTTGATATACTACCAAATGAGCTCAGATACGATCAATTAAAAACCAGTTTATAGGGACTAGCGCAATAAATGGGAACTAATTTGGTTTCGAGCTTTAAGTATTTACGTCAAGCTATCGTTTAATTCTTAATTAAATGTTTTACCCCATAAGGAAATGTAACCTACATCTAAGTTCTCGTGTATCTAAATTTAGATATTTTTATGAAAATATCCACCCTTGCATCGGTTTGTCTTTACCTTACATAATTATTATTGTAATAAGATAAATTTTCTCCTTTTGTAGGTTTCCATTTGCATCTTCATTTTGCATACTTGACTACTTGAAATCGCCCCTAAAAGTATTGTGTGCAATCATAATACGGTCTCTTATGCAATAACATTTTGGGCTTATCCTAAAAATTTCAAAACACAGGTTCTACATGGGCCTTTTTTCTGACGTAATTTTCTTAGTTAATCGCTGATCTCATATTTATTCACGATTGCAGGATGACGCACGCGTATACAGTTTTGGTGACAAGGTTAAAATTTAATTTGTATTTTTACGTCAAATTATGGTTAGCATTTGATATGAGATGCTGAATATTGTCCAAGATTTTGTCTGATAGCCTTTATACGTCAAAAATAATGTAATGTTCACTATATCTCAAAGGCTTATCTAAAAACGGTCTCGTAATAATATTCCTTTAAATTTATTAATAAATATCTATAATATCTATAAATAATAATCGCTATATTTACAAGAAAATTATGAGAAACATTTGCATTTTAAAACCAGTATCTCTACTGTGACTAACCTATTGCATAAAGAGAAGTGTAATTCGTAAGATATGCCAATTTGTGGATTCGATTGCATAGTGACGCTTTTTATAGAACCAGATTTCTCAGAGTGATCATCTTGAAGTATAGAGATATAATGCTAAACTAAAATAACGGTTTTTTAAATGTATTATGTTCATGATAAATTATAAATAGCACATATTCTAGATTTTGGACACATCCTCCTCCTCAGTCAGATCCTCATAGTTGCGGATCGTGACATTATTTTAATTTTTAGACACATAAAGTGATGAAAAGGCATGATCTTCTATTAGGGAGACAGAGGCATATTTTTATAGCTTTATCATAGATAATATAATACTGACTAGTAGCTATCATAGGTTAGTAATAAACTATACAGTAATAAATAAACTAATAAACAAATGTTACACATGTTTTTATTAACGTAACTCACCTTGAATGAAAGGCGGTCTTCAGTATATTGCATTATGACGCGAAAGCGGGAAAACTGCATTGTAATTAATAGATAAGCTTCAAATGATTTATGGATTCAATGATAAATAGCTGCTATCGAAGCCAAACCGAACGTGAGAACGTTTTCAATTTTACGCATAATTTGCGTTCATATCAATAACTCAGAGGAAGATACGAAGTTTTGTTAATTTGACTAAATATTTAGAAAGTACAGTTAGTTGCAATATTAATGAATTTTGTCACTTTTAATATAATATAGAATATTTTATCATGCTGAAATATAACGTATCACTCACGACGTCTTAGAATACCGTAGAAGGGAATTTAGTTTATAATCGGGCAAGTTATGGTTAAATACTTTAATGAATTAATGAATGAAAAATACTTTATTGCATTGAAAATACATAAATACGTATAACAAAGACAAAACAACAGAAACAGCAAAGGGCGGCCTTATCGCTAGGTAGCGATCTCTACCAGTTTCACCACAATAAAGATAATATTATTCACAGCACCTGTGACCTGTTAAAAAATCATGCATAAATTCTGACCCTACAAATAGGCCAAGTTCGTTTCCGCCAAACCAATCACAGCTGTATAAATAATTGCGAACACGACATTTATTTCGGATATAAAAACAAGCGACATTTAATTGAAACCTATATGGAGTGTTTCAGTGTTCACGGCCGGTATGTTTGTATTTAATGTTTATATCAGTTGCATCGACCTCTGTGACTCATATATTTCATCATAAATGCAGCCTTTCGGTTGAATGTAACGCCTGTAAAGGCCGTTCGCTATTCAGGTTTCCCGATCAATAAACACGCCTAAATATACGTATACAGAAGGTACCAGATTGTTTGTTTTATTTACATAATTGTTACGTAGCTCTTTAAATATATGTGCTACGTGAAGATAGACTTCAACATCACAAGTCCCAACTACAGCCTTGTAAAGATTGTATAATGTAAAAAATATGTGATTAAAATATATCGTCGCTATATTGTAAAAAAAATGTAATACATAGAAAAACATACTACATAGAAACTACATAGAAAAAACATATGTATTTAAACTATGTACATAGAAAAAACATAATTGCCAAGTATTTAAACGATCCTTTTATTTGAATTCATTTTGTAATAAAAACTAAAACATTAATTTTTAACCAACGACTGCTTGATATTTATCATTTTAAAATACCTTGTAACATCGTGCTTTAAACTACATATTCTTAGTTTATAAAACATAGCTTTTCCGTCTATAGTGCTTAATGTGACCATCATTATTTTGCTAGCAAAGGTTCCCTATTACCATTTGCAAAAAAGGACAGGCAAAGTCAATTACATATTGTGTAATATATTCAGTATTCACACTCCCGCGAAGTCGGTGTCACATTCGTGTTAGCCTAACAGTTTACTTCCTGCGTATAACATTGAACTACTTTTAGTCTGACCGCCGGCCAAGTGCACTGAGAATATGGATACAAATAGATACCTTTATAGTTTATATATTGTCTCCAACAAGTATGTGCCAGATGTCTTAATCAGTTTTAAAATTAACACAATCTTGGTTAGGCTAGCGAACTTTGTTTACAAATATTAATGGCGATTAAAAAACAATAGACGATCGATAAACAAAATAATTAAATTTATAATTTAAAGAGGTGTTATATTTTTTTAATAAATAACAGATAGATTATAATCTAAGTTATGTTTGTGTATGTATTTGTTAGACCGCAGGGAATGTCCAACATAGTGGTCTTATTTATTTAAAAATAAATGCATATTGTATATTTAAAAAAGTAATAAAAGAAGACATAATAATAAAAAGAGTCAACATTTGTCAAAGTTTATTTTAATAAACGTTTTTCATGAATACTCTCCTTGAATCTTTCGCCCAGGCATTGCCAAGATCATGATATATGATATAAATGACTTACAAATTGTTCAGTTGCTGTCAACAACAAAAGGAAACATAGATTCAAATTGTCGTTGAACTGCATTTGCAACAATTGAAGTGATACCGATTTGCTCGCAGTAGATCGCAGGGGTCTTTATAGAAATTATTTTGTCCTACATTTATACAATAGGTGTGCTTTAGTAACACACTTTTGATATCAACTGATATAAATACAATATATTCCATAAAAATCTGCTTGAGCATAGAACGTCATATTAAATTAGAATTTTTTCTTTTTTTCAGATGGCGCTAGTCTTATAAAATGGCGTGGCTTCATATATCTGCTTGCATCTTGGTGGCGTCCTTACTTCTCAATCCAACTTTGGCTGTCGTCTGCCCGAATAGCTGCGTATGCAGTACCACACGGGATGGCCTACACAGAGCTACCTGCAGCAATATTGCTGAACTACACAAATATACCATTCGTCAAAAACACCATAACATCAATATTTTAGATCTTTCGCACAATAATATCACAAAAATCACTCACGAACTGGATCGACTAACTGAAGTTGTAACACTTGACTTATCCACAAATGGACTTACGGATATCAATAAGTTTTTGCACAATGCAAGAAAACTTGTCCATCTAAATTTGGCGAATAACAGATTAAAAAAACTGTCACTGATATATCTACCAAAAAGTGTCAGCTCGTTAGACCTAACAAATAATTTGCTAAAAGATGTTCCTTCGGATGTCAGTCATTTGAACAGTTTGGAACACTTAGAACTTGAAGGTAATCCTCTGGATTGTTCTTGTGATAATCTTATTATTCGGGACCAGTTATTAGCCACCAACGTTTTTATTGATAACGTCAAGTGTCACACGCCCAAAAAATTTGTAGGTCGTTCATGGTTAGAATTAAAAACAAAAGATATATGCAAAGCCTCCAAACTAGAATTTTTAGACATGATGATGGGGGATCAACCTATTGATGCAATGCGAGTCGGTGAAGAGACTACAGCATTAAAATCTATGCCTTTGATGGCCGGTAATGATTTAGAGGATGGAAATATAATTCACGGTGAACCTGTGGCTGAAGATGACGATAGTGTGCAATTTATGAAAGTAGGTAGCTTTTCATCTTCTTCTCCTATAAGTGATATAGAGGGTTCTGGTGAAGTTGAGAGCACTACAATAAGTGATATAAATGAACCGGTTCAGGAGCGCAAAGTACTGGGAAATCTTCTAGCTTCTGAAGAAATATTGCCCGTAAACAATATTCTTACTACAGAAAGTCCGGAAGAAGGATCTGGGGAGGGATCAGGTTTCTTCGGATTTGAATATGATGAACAAACAGAAAAGATACCAGAAACGACTACACCAGTTTTTGAAGAACTGAACCCCGAGCTTCCACGGAAAATATTTGAGGATGACGATGACTATAACGGTACGACATCTGAATTTCCTATTCCTAAACCACCATCTGTTTATGAGGGGGGTTCTGATTGGCATAGCAGAAAGGTTGAAGTTGAAGAAGTCACGGAAAAAGCAGTTACTCCGCAAATTACTAGAGATACGACTGTGTCTGAACAAATTCGTATCACGCATGCGTCTGAAGTGTTGGGTCAAATACCTAGTACTGAAGAAGAAGTCACTCCACATAAAACAGGAACTTATGTTTGTATTGCGTTAATTGTTGTTCTTCTCGTGGGATTGATAGGTTTTGCTATAACTAAAGGACAGATGCGGAAACGAAGAGACAGGAGATTACTTAGACAGCAAAAACGAGATGTAGAAAAGGCATCTAAAGAAATGGTCGATATGAATAAATCATTACTAGGCAAGCCAGCCGTTGTAGAAGCTCCAATAGATAAAAAGATCAATGGCAAATATGAACTTGTGCCTACACATGATACAAATTTAAAGAAAAATGAAAATGGAGACGTAGGAAATGGTGTGAAGCATGATGATGATAAACAAATGCGAACGGATAGTCCCCGAGATACAAATCAAAATAAAAGTAGTTCTAAAGATAATAATTTAATTGAAGATCCAATTTCACAGCAGGAAACTTCCTTTGAATCAGAACCAGCTTCGCCTACATCCGGCAAAGATAGAAATTCCCTTTCGAGTGAAGATATTTTCGTTCCTATTGATGATGATACACCAAGATTAAATGGCAATGCTGATTCAGATTACTCTCAACCTTTAATTAACGGGGACAGAACCAACTCTGACTTTTTGTCACCATCCCGAGAATATGTACCAGTCTACTCACCTGACATGGGGCGTGTTCGTATCAAAATGTCAGAAACTCCCAAACCGAAAACACCAGTGTTAGTCACAAGGAGTAGGTCGAATGCAGGAGATATTATAATCACGCCATCGGTGGATGGTACCGCACGTAAATCGACCACTTGAAATTTAGTTCAATTGTGAACAGTAAGAGAATTGTATAATATTATATAATATCGGTGTCAATTAACAAACATTCTAATATTGGCAAAATCTGTGATTTTACGTGTGTGTGTCAAAAGGGGGACTAGCGTATTTGCTGGTATGATGGTAATGATTGTGTATTAAGTACTGCCAAAGTGTGTTTGTAGTCGACAGTGCCTTTATTTTTAACTTGTTAGTAGTTTAATATATTTATGAGAGTATATTGTGCGATAAGTGAAATATTTTTATACGTGTATAAAATGTTGCCATGATTATTAGAGTTACATTTTGAATTTTAAAACATTTTTAAATATCTTGTTTCTCGGTGACGCATCCTGTACATTTTTTATTTATTCCACATAATTATTTTATTTTTCGGATACAATTTTGAGTTTTCAATGGTTGTGTACTTACATGTTGTATCCATAACTCATATATTGTACGTTATAACAACGAACGCTCGTTTTCATTGTCTTAGCTTTCCTACGAGAGATTTGTTTATTCATGGTTACAGAATAAGTTCCTTTAAGTAATTTTATTAAATTTAGTATTTAAGAATGTGATACCATTTATTATAAGTAATGAACGCTATTACGTATGCAAATTGCAGATAATACATTGTATATTTAATTATAATTTTAATAGGTTATTTTGTTTAAATTTTCTTTTCGTTTTTATAAATCCCGGTTTTATTTTCTGATCCTATATCTGTGCTTGTTGTGCTGTGCTTGTGACTTATTTTCTATATCAATCGTTTTATTTAAGAACCCTGAATCTTAATCTAGATCAAATACAAGAACAATAAATATTCCATTGTAAAAAGTTTTATAAATGATGTAATTTTATTTTGAACGATATAAAATGTTGATTGAAAATGTGTCTTTTATTGCTAACTAGCTTACCGCCCGCGGCTTCGCCCGCTTTGACTAAAACCTAATAAATTATATACTAAAACCTTCCTGTTGAATCACTCTATCTCTTAAAAAAACCGCATCAAAATCCGTTGCGTAGTTTTAAAGATTTTAGCATACAAAGGGACATAGGGACAAAGAAAGCGACTTTCTTTTATACTATGTAGTGATGATGATGATAAATGATTTACCTAAACTCCTGGTACCTATCGAATTAATAATTTAGCAGACAAATAATTTTTGATGTAGGGTCCAATTATTTTTGTAAGATTACACATACTAGACATATACAGTAATTCTCAGGGCCGGATCTACCCATGGGCTTTATGGGCTGCAGCCCAGGGCCCCGAGGTTAAAAGGGCCCCCATACCCCGATAAAAACAATGGGCGATAATTTTAAAAAAAATCTGTAGTCGGTTTTCGAAAAAAAAATTGATGAAAATCGCATAACTACCTACTTCAATAACTTTTGCTAACATGTACATAAAAGGATGTTTGCATGTTGATTTTCAACTTATAGAAAATAAATCTCATTTATTGAAACTATTTGGTTATTTTATATAGGTAGTTATACATAATAATAACTAGCTGCGCCCCGCGATTTCACTCACGTGGCTCAGATGTTGTTGGTCTTAGCCTGATGATATAATAGCTTTCCACTATAAATGGGCTATCTAACACCGAAATAATTTTTTTATAACTATCAACGTACTATTAAAAATTTATATACTTATAAACATTTGTCATTTTTTAACGAAATGTGTTATTGAATGCGTTTTAACTCTTATGTACGAGCCCGAACGAGTTATGGCCAAGTCATGTAAGGTTAAATTAGGTAAGAATCTCGGAATTCGAGATACCCAGCTGTAAGTCTGTAAATACTTATACAGGGTGTAATCGTTAAGTGTGCACAGGCGATTTTTCCGTAAGTATTACAGATAACAAAAAACTTTAAACTGATATCGAAAGTACTTAACCTTATGAGTAAAATGGCCGTAATAAATTTTTAAAAATAAATCGAGAAATATATCAAAAAAATTATCTTTAAACCCTCCCATACATTAAGTATGAAATATGAATATCCTATATACATTTAATATGAAAGATTTTAGCTTTCTTTTTCTTTTTTTGGTTTTCTGCTTTAATTACTTCGCAAATTTGAAGTGGCATTTTCACGCATTTTCCGGGACTTTTACAGGCATTTTCCGGGAATTATCCAGGCATTGCCAGGCATTTTCCGGATGTCCCCGGAAAATGCCTGCGTGAAAATGTCCGGGGAAAAAGTGGAACATACCTGGAAAAACCCCGGAAAATGCCTGGGAATTTCCCGGAAAATGCCTGGGAAATATCGGGAAAATGCGTGAAAATGTCCGGGAAAAGTGTGGAAAACGCCTGGAAAATCCTCGGAAAATGCCAGGGAAAAGCCTGGAAAATATCCGGAAAATATCCGGACAATGCGTGAAATGTCCGGGAAAAGCGTTTTAAATGCCTGGAAATCCCCGGAATACAGGGGAGGTGTACTTATTACTTTACAGGTATTTCCCGGAAAATGAAAATTCCCGGAAAATGTCTGGAAAATATCATATGAAAAATGTCTGGCATTTTCCGGATATTTCCCAGGTATTTTCCGGATATTTTCCAGACATTTTCCGGGAATTTTCATTTTCCGGGAAATACCTGTAAAGTAATAAGTACACCTCCCCTGTATTCCGGGAATTTACCGGGCATTTCCCAGGCATTTTCCGGATATTTTCCAGGCTTTTCCCTGGCATTTTCCGGGCATTTCCCAGGCATTTTCCGGATATTTCCAGGCTTTTCCCTGGCATTTTCCGAGGATTTTCCAGGCGTTTTCCACACTTTTCCCGGACATTTTCACGCATTTTCCGGATATTTTCCGGGCATTTTCCGGATATTTCCCAGGCATTTTCCGGATATTTTCCAGACATTTTCCGGGAATTTTCATTTTCCGGGAAATATCTGTAAAGTAATAAGTACACGTCCCCTGTATTCCGGGGATTTCCAGGCATTTTCCTGGGATTTTCCGGGCATTTTCCGGATATTTCCCAGGCATTTTCCGGATATTTTCCAGGCATGTTCCGGGAATTTTCCGGGCATTTCCCAGGTATTTTCCGGATATTTTCCAGGCTTTTCCCTGGCATTTTCCAGGCCTTTCCGAGGATTTTCCAGGCGTTTTCCACACTTTTCCCGGACATTTTCACGCATTTTCCAGATATTTTCCGGGCATTTCCCAGGCATTTCCCGGATATTTTCCAGGCTTTTCCCTGGCATTTTCCGAGGATTTTCCAGGCATTTTCCGAGGATTTTCCAGGCGTTTTTCACACTTTTCCCGGACATTTTCACGCATTTTCCGGATATTTTCCGGGCATTTTCCGGGCATTTCCCAGGCATTTTCCGGATATTTCCCAGGCATTTTCCGGATATTTTCCAGACATTTTCCGGGAATTTTCATTTGACCTTGAAATTAAATAGTTGCTTAGACCCTACCATATGTGGGTTTTGAGACAACTTTTAGGGTGTCAATATATAACTATTTACGTTTTACTACTATGTATTTACATTGTGATCTAACAAAAGACTTGCAATGTGATGACCAATAAAAGAATTTGCAGCACAAAAATGGAGAAAGGTTAATTTCTAAATTATTATTTAAATAACATAACTGTCAGATTCTTTTACTAATTTATAATAAACTAGTGGTCTGCCCCGGCTTCGCCCGTGGTACATATTTTGCAATAAAAGGTAGCCTTTGTCCTTTCTCGGGTATCAAAATATCTCTATACCAAAGGAGATTGCCCAAGTGACTATGGCACTTGGTATCGCAATGAAACTTATTGTGTCAAGATGAAATATAGCTCAATTTAAAGCTTGATGTTAGTACTTTTAGAAACGATTAAATTTTTTATATAAATAAGCCGCAGTTCGCGACAATAAAAATAAAACAATAGTTATATTCAACACTTCAAAAAAAATACTTTATCGAGTTTAAACTAACGATGAACGTTAAGTTTTACATTTATTACATAGGTAATATTTTAATTTACAAGACAAATGTGAAAAGTAAATCGTAATAAACATTACCTATTTCAAAATAAATTACGTCGAACATTGCGTCGAACACATTCATTCAAGATTCATTTCAAATAGAAATAAGAAACTATGACATAAGACGCAGGACGCTTGCAAGAGAGATAGATATATGTGTCAAAACAAAAACTTTTACTTTTATTTCTATTTATTTGGTATAATTACGACTTAATAGTGATAAATATGATCAATATAAATACAAATAGGAATTAACAATATCACGAACACGTGACACAATTAGTATTTTACTGATTCCATACGTGGTCATACATGTTTCAAAACACAAACTTTTAATATTATTTCAATTTATCCGGTATAATTAAGACTTAATAGTGATACATATGATCATTATAAATACAAATAGGAATTAACAATATCACGAATACGTGGCACAACTCAAATTTTACCGATACCACCCGTGGTCATTCTCCTTTCATGCAAATTGGTTCTGTAGTTTAGGCGTGATTGAGTAACAGACAGACAGAGTTACTTTCGCATTTATAATATTAGTATGGATGAATAACATTATTTTATTATTTTTTTATATTATCTAAATATGTATAAAAAAATTACGTGTTGGGTACTTTGTTTGTCCGCGATAGACTCCTGAATTAATAAAACGATTTAAAATCAAATTTGAATATGTTAAAATAACAAAATTGCGAAAGTAAGTATTAAGAAAATATGAACATTTCCAAAAAAAAAGGCCCCTGGGTAGTTTCAGCCCAGGGCCCCACAAGTTCACGGTCCGGCCCTGGTAATTCTAAATATTCTAACCAGGAAGATACCTACAGACTGAATTAAGGCCGTGTACGCGGTCCGTGCGCTGTTTGGCTCAAATATGTGATTTTTCAAACCAGATTGTCCATCAACCACTTATCTTACAAACATAAGAATTACTAATAATTTTAGGAAATTTTATTGTCTATATAGTTAGTTAAGAGTTTTTTTCAATTAATACAGTATTTGTGAATACCATCAAGATAACTGAGCCGATGATTACTTGATTTCACATTTAGTGTCAATTTCGAAGCTAAAAATATCTGAAATTGCTGACAGATCTAACACACATTTTTTTTTAACTAACTGCAAAAATCCTTATTAAAATAGTTAGTTAAAAGATTTTTTTATTTTGGACTCCTAACTTACGAAATTAAAATCCGAACAATGTGAATTTTTTTAGAAATTATAGTCGACAAAATGATTATTTTCACCAAGATATTTGACTTAGTTGAATATAATTTATGCATATTGCAATAAAAGAACGTATTACTTATAAGATAAAATTTAAAAAATCAACTAAGGTACCTCTATTATTTTTCTACAATTTTTTTTAAAGTACTATAAAACACTGCGCGCGACCCGATTAAAATCAGTCGGCAGCGAGCCTTTCCAGAGAGAGGACATGTTGCTCGGCGCTCTCCTGTGGACCTATGCTGTTCATAGTAAAAGGATAGCGCAAGCCGCGATCTATCGTAATAGATCGCGGAGATTTTGACTTGCGTTAAATTGAATAAGCCCTCTTAAGTAATATTTTTTTGGAATTCATCAACATCTTTACCAATCTTGTAAACCTGAATAAATTGATTTATGTTTGTTTGAACGCACGAATCTTAGGAACTTCGAGACCGATTTCAAAAATTCTTTCTTCGTTAACGATGCACCTTTACCCTAGTAATAAAATAAATATCAATAATTTGTTATATATAAAGTCATTTTAAAATAAAAATAGATCAGATAATTATAATAGAAATGAAAAAAGCGGCTGATTTGAATGTAGTTTAAGTGAATTAAAAAAATCTACAAAAAACAAGTTTAACTCAAGATCTACCCATAGTAAGAAGTGGAATCACCCGTATTAATTTGCAATAGAGCTACATTGGTCGGCGACTGCCCAGGGCTGTATATCTCTCTGTAGCTGCAGTTATGGAATGGCTATGGTTGGTGTCACACAACACATCAAAATTCTCTAAAGAGCCTCTGCGTGTAAGACCTGTATCCCCACGTAAGCCTGCCAAAGGCCAGGTATCTTCCTTCTGGTGGTATTCGTGTATTATGGAAAGTAGAATAATAAAATCATAATAAATTACGTTGTATCAAGTTTAGATGTCTGTCTCGTTAACAAACTATTCAATATTTTTACTACAGCGCCATCTTTTGAGCATTATAGGTAGCATGTATCGCCATCTGTTTATTATAATGTGAAACATATAAAATTACAGATGGCGCTTGTATACAATCTTGTTAAAAAAATGATTTTGAATGAAAATATATCTGCAAAAATTTGTTTTATGTTGTGATTAGATTATATGTAATTACATAATATGTTTTTTATTAGAGCCGATACGAGATTCTTATGTACATCTATTTAAAACTTGAACAATTTGGAAGGTATTGGATAAAATATAAAATGATAAAATTATATAAGTTAATTAATTCATAAGAAATAAAGCATTGTAATTATTCTTGTCTTATTTAATTTTCACTTAAAAGAAATAATAAATATAAACTACACTTAGACATCTTATAAAAACTGTATATTAAAAATCGCTCTCTCTTGGTATCTCGTCTACTGAATGTCTGCGGTTTCTATTTTGATGAGGTCTTTCTAATTGTGCCTCAACTTGCACTGTCACACTATCGTCTGTAGCATTATCAGACATTAACCTTCTCCTTACTCCAGGTGACTGATCTAATTCTGCAATCTCATGGCTTCCGTATTTCCTGGACCTCCGACGACGTCGTCTTCGGCCATTATCTGATGTTTCCGTCATATCCATTTCATCAGTGTCCATTACATCCCCATTCCTTTCCGTTTCTTCGAGTAAATCACCGCTTGATTTTGTTTTCCTTCTTCCCCGTTTTCTTCTGCTCTTGCCTGTACCCGTTTCGTTTAGTGAATGACAAGATACATTTAGTTTAGGCATAGAGAGAGCTTCGTCATAGGTGGGTGGTGCAATTAAATCTCTAGGATCGGGCGTATTAATCAAAGATTCTTGTTCTGCACGAATTCTCATTTGTCTAAGTCTATCTCTAGCTTCCTCGACTTGTCTTTCTCTTTCAGCTTGCATGGCCGTCAAACGACGGTTCATTGAAGTTTTAATTCCATTTACTAAAACAAGGCACAACGCTAGACCAACGATCATTATAATGATGAACCATATCAAATTTGTGGCATTCCCTGTTCTTTCACTAGGATTCCAAGTAAAGTAGCACGCTTCGAGCCAAGTTTGTCCTACTACATCGAGTGGACCATGACACACTAAATTGTATGACTCTTCTTTTTTATTTGGTTCAAGAGTAACAAATTCATAAAAATCAAACATGTTGTCGTCATCGCAATCACAACGCCACATATTGTCACCTAGGTCAAGTCTCTCCAGGTATAAATTAGATTGAAAAAAATATCTGCTCCATATAATTGTAAATCTATTTCCAACAACTCCAAGTCCTGATAAGCGAGGCAACATAAAGAACGTGTAGTTACCAATCAAGCTAAGTCTGTTATAATTAAGATTTAAATATTTAAGGGAGTTTGAAGAAATACTGTCAGGTATATTTGATATAAGATTATGAGAGAGATCCAAATCTACTAAGGATGGTAAACCTTCCAACGAATCCTTTCCTATCGTATTAATTTCACAGGAACTCATGTCTACAACCGACAAAGATGTCGACCTTAAGTGACCAACCTTTGTAAGATAATTTCTGGATAACCTTATTTGTGTTAATGATGGCATTTCTAATAAGCTGTTTTCTGGTACTTGTGCAATTTCATTCCATGAAAGATCTAAAGACTTGAGAGACGTTAAACCTCTGAATGTGTCGCTTGTAATTGATCCAATGTTATTGTATGACATGTCTAAATATTCCAGCTTGCTATTGTTCAAAAATTCGTTATTTGGTAATATTCTTATCATGTTATGATTAATTATAGCTTTCTTTAAATTAGGAAATCCTTTTAAGCTGGGTTGAATAACGTTACAAAATGAAATATCCAAATACCTCAATGACACTGAGGAAAGTGTATTGACTGTCGACGAAATTTCTAATCGAAAATTATGCGACATTTTTAAATATACTAACGACGGTAAATATGAGAGTTCATTTGGATTTATATAAGAAAGCTTACAATTGCTCACATATAAACTTTTCAAAGTTGGCGAAACTAGGTTTTGAAATCTCAACAACGGATTGTTGTTTATTTTAAAGATACGTATGTTTGTAAGGCCACTTAATGGTGATCTTCCGTGTATTGAAGCTATCTCACAATTATCCACAATAAGAGTTTCTAACGATGAGCTCATAAGTAGTTCTTGGTTTGCTAAATTCGCCATAGTTTTGAATTTGTTGTGAGATAAATCTAGTGTCTTCAAGTTCGTTGCTGGCTGCAATATATCGTTTGGATTGAGGTCCACCCATGATTCAAAGTTATTTCTGGATAAGTTTAGTACTTCTAGTGTTGTAAGATTGTTGAATCCATTTGCTGGTATTTCTTTCAATTGATTGCCGCTTATGTCCAGCGATACCAGATTATATAATTGACTAAAAGCCCTTGGAAATGTTGATATTTCATTGTTTGAAATATTAAGTTTCTGAACCTGTAACCGAAAATAATTGTGTTTTATTACGAGTACAAGAAATATATTATGTGACATGTTTTCTTATAGTTTAAAGTCACTATTTTTCTTTCATGAATAATATTTAGTTCTTTAGGTTTGATGCAATTCTTTACGAGGTATCATAGTAAATCCTAATATATAAATACTAAGCAGTAATTAAATATTGTTAAATCATTTACCTTACTATTGATTCCATCTGGAAGATCGGTTAATCCTCTTCTGGAACAGTCTACACTGGTCTTATCAAAATTGCAAATACAAAGGTAGCAAATATCACTCCCACCTTCATCGAAGTCCAATATTTCTGAATTTGTTAATGAAACGAGAACATAAACAAGTAAAAATTTCAATAGAAGCATTACGTCTCTGGGTCATTACTATCTGAAAAAGAAACACATTAAGTCACCAAATTATAGTTTACAATCACCTAATGAGTCTATTACCGAAACGTTTATTTTTGAAAAGGAGTATATTTACGTATTCGTCAGAGAAAACAGAAAAGCACAAATAAATTCATTTCATACTGTTATTTGTATAATCACCAACAAAGCAAGTGAATGCTCAAAAGTACCTTTGTCGATAACAATGTTTATTTTCAAAATATCACTAGTTATACCATCATTTTTTGTTAAATAGTTTATAATCTACGTGTTGATCCTAAGGAGTCACATCACGATGTAGCCCTGACTCATACTCAGGTGTTCATTTGAAGCAAGTAATTTGTCCAATTTCTTTCCCGTCACGTTACTTAGTCCAAAAACGGTAACTGTCCCAATTCCGTGATTAAATTTACTGGCAGTGAGAAAATATCAACAAAAGTACAACATTAAAACAATTTTATCTTCTTTATCAGCCATTGATAAAGGCCAGTTGTGGAATACTTAAATTTAGGTCGTTAACGTAACTAGAGCTCACCTGTTATCGAAACTGCAAACAAACTCGAAAAATCTTACAGCCCACAATCCATATTCAAGAGCAAAGATTTGCGAATAAATACTGAAAAACATGTATTGAAATTCATTAGACTAACATGAAATTAGTGAAAAGATTTTGCAAATAAAAGTAAACAAATCAGAGTATATCGTTAACAAGATTTCCGGTACTACAGGTACCTATAGTTTTCAGTTATTATCTGTATTAAGTTTCGTTGATTACTTACCAATTCACATTGTTCACAAAATTCACAATGCTGATTAGTTCAACCCAATTTATTTTCGCAGATAATATGTTGTTTTACAAAATATACAGGTAGGTGGAGTTAATATCTACGTGCGACACTCTCAACTAGATAACATTGTATGAGTCGAATCTAATAGGTGACGTGTTATCATTGATAATGATAAGGTTTTTAAGGGAACTTTGCGCAAATTTATGATAAGTAAGTACATACTTGGAATAGTGTCATAGCAATGGTGACTGTTGGATTATTTCAATAAATGGTTAAACATTTTTAATGTCAACGTTCATTGTTTATTCTGCAAAATTTGATTGTATATTATAGAATTATAGAGTACTAGCGGTCCGCCCCGGCTTCGCCCGTGGTACATATTTCGAAATAAAAAGTAGCCTATGTCCTTTCTCGGGTATCAAAATATCTCCATACCAAATGGCATGCAAATTGGTTCAGTAGTTTAGGCGTGATTGAGTAATTACTCAGGTATAATTATACCTAGATTATATTATGCACTAATGTTGGTGCATTTGCATAAGTTAGTTTTAAAGTCACTGTGAACTGTCGCTTTGGGCAAATAACCATAGCATGTGGTAATTATAATAAAATAAATAAATATCTACAGACACAATTTTAGTATTTTGAAAGTGCCATCTAGAAATGTATACCATTAATTATAGGTGACTCGTTTCTTGGTCGCAGGTCACATCATCACATAATATAAGAGTGTTTTCATATTGTTACAATAGATGGCGCAGTTTTAAAAGTGAATAAAATGAAGACTAGTAATAATAATTATTATTTTTATTGGTTTATTAAATGACTATTTTATTTTGATTTTTATTTTATACCTACTTTATTATAAAAATATTTATAAAATATGTAAAACTATAGGTATGTAAAATAAAAGAAAATACGTTTATGTTCTAAAATACTTCTTTAATACATTTCATTTGAAATTAGATAGGTACTAATTAGAAATTAATTATGCTCAGGTGTCATGTTATATATGATTTGATATCCGGACTGAATAATGAACGTCTAAATATTATGTAAAAAATAAATTATTTTATTTGATATTGTATTTATTAAAATAAATAAAAAATATCTTACATAAATAGCTATTTACAAAGCAAATCATCATAATTACAAGTAAACTCTTTAACTTAAATTACTTATAAATTTATAAAGAACTCGAACCCGTATCCTTTCGCGCCATTCCGGGGCGGATGCCCCGATTAAATACTTACCTAATTCTTAATGTTTAAAATTATCAATATTTTCATAAGTTAACTTAAACATATTATATAAGGTATCTATACGATTACAAAAACATACATTTCACATAAAGAGAAGCTCTATATGTATAAATACAAGAGAATCCAACAATATTGGAATGGTTAGACCTTTGTCCTTGTGTAATTGTATATTATATTATATCTCGGGTAATTGGTACCAGAAGAATTGTTCAATAAGTACATAGTATTACTTCTTGTTGGAAAGATAAATTAAATATTTAAAATATTTAAACACACATTTTACACATTCATATAACACTCGAATAATAAGTATATAAATGTTTTAATTTATAAATTTTGTAGTAATTATTTCCATTGAATATGGTATACCAAAAGGAATCTTATAATTTCTCCAGTAAATTGGAAGTGTAGCGACTACGGGTTTATAAGACATTTTTATTGATCTTCTTCTGTGAAAATGATGAAAAATTCCATTGCTTAGAATATTTATAAGCCTCTAAAGATATAATGACGCAGTAGTTTATATTACTAACGAATTTTACCAAAAAAGCAGTCTATTAGTTTAAGGTAATAATTATTTAAACCATCATTCTTCTGAACCTAACCGCAGTGTTCGTCGTACCGATCGTCTATCACCTAATCGTCTAGGTTCTGTTAAATCTCCTATTGATCTTGAACGACGATTTCTTCTCGTATTTTCTTCTTCGTCTATAAAATCTGGTAACGAATGGAATGAAGAATTTAAGCGAGGCAATAATAATGCCTCATAATAAGTAGGAGGTAAGTCATCAGTCAAAGGTATTCTTGTCTCCACCGCCTCTACATGTGTTAATGGTCCGTTTAAAACAGTTGTCTCTGGGCTTGGCCGAGGAGGATCAGAATTATTCAAGTACATTATTCCTCGACACACGAGCGAAGTAAATATAATTCCTATAATTAATCCAATCATAACAGCCATCACACCGTACATTGACTGTGGACTATCCACATCATGCCACGTTCTAATGTACGCTTGCTGCCAGCTTAGCTGCGTCACATTTGAGGGCGTGTAGCAAATGAGCGATGCCGTATCTGAAATTTTTGGGGGATCCTTCGTTAAAAACTCGTAAGTTAGGAGCAGGTTCACGCTGAAACCCTCGCAGCTCCATCGGTTCCCCTTCACGTGTACTTCCCTCAAAAATGGGTTCGAGGCAAAGTGAGAGGTCGCCCAAACATCCCTGAACTCGTTCCCTCTCAGGTCCAAAACCGCAAGGTGCGGTAATGATGAGAAAGTACGGTCCGTCAGCATGTATATCTCGTTGTAACTCAAATCCAGCTCTTGCAATGTGTTCGATGCGAAATTATCGGGAATGTATTCGATCTGATTTATGGACAAATCGATTAAGACTAGAGAGCTCATGTCGGCGAGAGATGTTTCACTTATGGATGCTATTTGACAATTACTCAAATACAAATTTCTTAACGAATGCGATTGGAACCTTGGCACTCTTGAGAAATAATTTCTCGTTAATATTAATGTATCTAAATTGTTTGCGTAGGAAAATATCGTTTTTGATATTTCATATAATCTGTTTTCTGATAAATCTAAGAAAGATAGCTTCGGCATTTTCGAGAACGCATTTTCATCTATTTTGTTTATTTTATTCTTGGACAGATCTAATCTTTTGAAATTCAGTGTCATTTCGCTCTCCACCCAAGAATCATAGTTATTATTCGATAAGTTTAATGTGCTGAGTGCTTGAAAATTTTCAAAATATATCGGCAACGGTCTTGACAATCGATTTCCTGATAAGTCTAGTATTCTTAATTTTAAAAAGTTTTCCAATCCTTTCGGATATGAAATAAAGTTGTTATTGGATAATATGAGGGCGTCCACCTGAAAAAAAAATGTAAATACATGATTTATTAACACTGTCATAGAGCATAATACTTAATATACATATTCCATTTAATACTCATGCATTTATATTTCATTCCATTTAATTTATGAAATGATTATTTTTAAATGTAAGACTTAAAAAATTGTTGGGATTTGCTAGTCATTTATTCCAATTCTTGTTCTCCTCAAAGAACTAAGACAAGTTCTATTTAAAACCAAATTTATCTAAAATAGTGTGTCGTAATTAATTGTTACTATGTTAAAGAATAAAACCTTACCTCATAATTTAATCCCTCTGGTAGTTCACTAATGCCTTGTTCAGAACAGTCCAAGTACACCAGATCATTAACTTTATACGAACGGCATTGAACCTCCTGCTCCTCCATGACGTCACGAAGCACTCCACACCATACTGTTGCTGTAAGCAGCAATAGGAGAAATATAACCCCTTCATCTGAAAATTTTGATTTTATCATATTATACAGAGTTAGACCTTGTAAGTATATTTTTATTATTTATCAAATTTTGTTAACTTGGTTCGTATCTGTAGCGATATGTCCTTATATCAACAAATTAAATATCTACTCTTGTTAATAATTGATTCACGATTACGTTTTAGTTTATTTCTTTTTGAATGCAAATAAAAATTAAAATGATGTTTCCAGCCCTCGTGGAGTAGGGGATAAATGCAGCACTGATCAATTTCATAGATTTTTTTAGCAAATTGATCATCATTTAATTCCAGGAAGGTATTTTTTTTTTGCGCTATCAATACATACATTGAACCAAGTAAAGGCCAAGGCCCTTTCGGATCAGTGCTCGTGTCCTTAACGCAGATCAATTAAAAACATTCCCACTTAAAATCTCACATAACCTATCTATAAATGTAATTAATTCAAGTAAATCCGATAAAACGCAATCAATAGTTTCTTCAATCAATGACGTATCAAAAAGTTTCAAACACCAACCTACCCATTAGTTACGTATTTAGTTCCGCATAATACAACACTTATCGTCACATGTTATTCAAATCACGTTCACTAAAGAAATCCTATAATTCGTGTCACTGCATTGAGTACATACGTTTGTGTAATTTCACTTTTTTATTCTATGTCCAAATCAGCTATGAAATACATCTATATTTACACGGATGGGCTCTACCCGCGAAGTCGAACTAAAATAAATGGTGTTCGTATTTTTAATGCTGATTATCTGAATGATATTGATTGGTATAGCTATTGCGTCATATTTCTTTCTATATTCTTTTTGAAGCTCTTCTTCATCTTTTCATTTGAACACAGAGAAGCAGATCATCACTACATAGTATAAAACAAAGTCGCTTTCTCAGTCCCTATGTCCCTTTGTATGCTTAAATCTTTAAAACTACGCAACGGATTTTGATGCGGTTTTTTAATAGATAGAGTGATTCAAGAGGAAGGTTTTGGTATATAATTTTTATGGTTTTAGACAAAGCGGGCGAAGCCGCGTGCGGTAAGCTAGTTTTATACAAGTTACAAGAGACCAAAGGTATTCATAAAGTAATAGATTGGTAAATATTAAAACATTAACATAATCGAATAATAAATGTCAATTTACAAGTGTAGGTGCAGAATCTGTAAATCGATTCCCACTCCCTCTACCTTAATATCTCGAAAATGTTGATTTTACTTAATAATTTGCAGAATTTCAAAGGGACTAGTCTAGTATTAAAATAATAAAATAATTCAAACTCAAACCCAAACATTTATTTACTCAATTAGACTTCTTATAAAAGCACTTTTGAATCGTCATAACTTTTTTAAACATTTACCACCGATTCATCAATTGATTCGATTCATAAATTCAATTGATATCGATACATTTTCAAAATGTCGATATTATCCTTTTTATATCTGGTGGACATGAGCTGTAAAATCCAAAGATTTAGAAAAGTAAAGAAAAAAGAAGAAATAGAAAAGGTTTCACTATTTGTTTGTATTGTTTCATCAAAAACTAATGAACATTTTTGAAAATTCATCACCAAAGAAAACTATCTTATTTCTGACTGACATAGTCTATTTTTGTTACTATCTCGATTCAACCCAGGCAGAGCCGGATTGACCAACTAGTTTGCTAAATTTAAAGCATCCTGTATGCTCTTTTGTTATCAATACATCGTTATCGCTGATTAGACGCCCATCGACTTATCGCAACTAAAGAAATATTTTCACTTCAAAAAATATATGAATCACACGTAGGTGTATCTAAGACTTAACTAAATAGTTTTTAAATAAGAACTTCATACTTTTTAATTGATGGACGCTAGAAATTATCTGCGCGAAAACAATTGAGTTGTGGAAATAATTAATATAAAATACTTTGTTTAATCTAAGCATCTTAATTTTTATCTGTTGTAAAGATATTCAGATCAATGTGAGGTGAAATATGACCTCGAATAATTTTATGATAATATAGCTGTGCTCCGCGGTTTCACCCGCATTGCTCCGCTCCTTTTAGATTTCCTCGAAAAATGGGCTATCTAACACCGAAAGAATTTTTCAAATCGGACCAGTAGTTCCTGAGATTAGCGCGTTCAAACAAACAAACAAACTCTTCAGCTTTATAATATTAGTATAGACCTGATTCCTGATGATTCCTTTTTTATTTTGATGACATGATCTCATGATGATGAAGATAAAAAATAAAATTAAATGTGATATAATTGAAGATAATTAAAATATGACTAATTACGTTTTTAGAAATAGATAAAAAATTTAGAATCTTGATCACGTATAAATTTAAATTATAGGCGTCACATTAGTGTGTGGAAGATAATAGGGATAATGATATAAGATAATTAATTACACGCCGTTTTTGTTTGTTTTAACCAGTTGTACAGTTGTACAGAATTACATTAATTAATGAATTACATTCTGTACAGTATATACGGAAGAAATTACTGTTTCAAAGTAGGACTGTCTGTCGATGGAATTTCTGTTGTTCTTTGTCATAATTTGAAATCATTATATGGTGCGATATAGTTATGTTATAAACGAGAAACTATTTTATTTTCAGTTCTATCTCACCAATAATATCAATGGTAGTAGTGGGTTAATTACCATTAAAATAATTCTAATTTAGCTCTACACAACACTTCACAATCTATTTGAACGTCACATGTATGTGATTCAATATTTATATTATTATATATTTATATTCAATATATATTACAAGCCTAGTCAATGTTCACTAATCAATCGAAGAGTTGTAATCCTAAGTGCTCCGGGATTAAACTCAGGTACAAAAACGACATGTCTCTTACGCTTGTCTGAAGTCATTACCGCCTCCAGGCCTGTTTAACACCCCTCCAACTTCCAAGGGGGGTAAGCCACGGTTATTGGAACGCTCCAATCGATTCCTATGAAATACCTCTTTTGTTATAGATCGCTGTGTTGGAACTGATTGTTAAGAATGCTTATTGATTGAAGTCGAACGTTTACTATATTGTAGGACCGTTTTAAGAGATCTGCAAGTCTGTATTACGCAAGTAATAGGTACATTATTGATTTTCTTTTCCGTCTTTATTTCTTCAAAAAAAGTTTTCTTAAGCTTTGTGAAATATATTATGTGTGTAATTAAATCTATAATTTTCATTGTTCTTTCTATGTGTTGTGATTAGTTATTCGTAATTTGTTTTTTCTTTTGTAAATAAGTAATGTAATATTGTATTAGTCTAAGATCCCACTGCAGGATTCCTTCGTTCATAGTTTTTTTGATCAAACCGAAATTGTATGTATATTTATAAAAAAGCCGCAGAATATAGGTATTCACTATTCTCCTAATTATAAATATACATATAATTTTTGTTTCATATAGTACTATATATTGTAGCATTTAATAATGAAGTCGTTTATTTTTGTCAAATTTAATTTAAAATAAAAAGATAAAGGAATCGTTACAGCATTACATCATAGCATAAAATTAAAATATTACCGCTTATATCTAAGATACGTATCTGCAATTGCCTGTTCATTTGTTACTATCGTCTCGTTATTTTTATTTAATTATCATCTTGTCATGACTGTGTATTTCCTTACAAATATTAGAAACTAGGTTTCAGCCCACGGCTTCGCCCGCGCAGTCAAAGGAAAACCCGCATAGTTCCCATTCCCATGGGATTTCCGGGATTGCGTCATTTTCCCGGGATAAAAAGTAGCAAATGTCCTTTCTCGGGTATCAAAATATCTCCATACCAAATTTCATGAAAATTGGTTCAGTAGTTTAGGCGTGATTGAGTAACAGACAGACAGACGGAATTACTTTCGCATAACAAAATAAACGAAAAAAAAGACGGGTTGCACTCCGGGAGTGCCGGCAGAAGTGAAAACTTGATTATTAACGTTCAGCATGTTTGATATTTTGGAATGGTATCCGTCTTACGCATGGAACATAAGGGCTAAAAAAAAATCCGTCTTACGGTTTTTCGATCAGGCCACGTGTCCGACGCGAGTTTAAGATTTTATACCCAACGCCGCTAAAGAAGTTTTCACTTCAAAAAATGTTTACAAACGTTATTGATATTCAATTTGGAAACATACCCCCATAACCTCGGATAAATTGACACACAATATACGATAAATGGACACACAATGTAAACCCCAAAATTTGTTGTAAATTTGAAAAGTTCTCAGCATCGCATTGGTTCAATAAATAAGGATAATGCCCATTAGAGACGGTCCAGCAAATCTTCGCCCGCCGAACGCCACTTACTTATACTTAAAGTGTTCTAAGAGCTATTTCGTTACAGATTTGGGATTGCAACGTCCATGAGGAGATGTATGAGTATTCGGCTGCCAAGAGAGCAGATAACTTGCACTTGTGACGCTAATAGTTCTACGTATTGCAGTTGATAAACAGGCACACAATATCCAATATGTAAGATAAAGTACAACCAAGTAATAGAGATGCCAGTTACATGATAAAAAATTATAAAGTAACTTTATTGTATCAAAAGGCACCAGAAAAGATTAGAGAATATCAGTCAGTAGAATGAAATGGATTTTTGATCGGGCTATTTTTAGAGTAGTAGAAACACTGTTGTTAGATCTATATTATAATTAAAATCTATAATATTAGCCATTAGCCACTTGGACAGTCGTATCCATTAATCAATAGTATAAGAACAGTATTATTCTAAACATTATAATAAATATCTTCAACTAGGCGTAATGGCCTAATTCCTTATTCATGTGATATCAATTTTGAAACAATAAGAAAACCGATAAAAGTTAAATCTAATATCAATTGGGGTTGGCATTGCTGACCCTTCCATATCTTAATACCCCGGGATCAGAGAAATATAATACGGTACCGTATTTATTTGTGCCCACTAAGGATTTGCCCTTCATATGTTAAGATGTTTGACCCTTGAAACGAGATGAGGGCAATTTTCTGTATCGACTCCTTGATCCTGTCTGGCCAATTTTGATTATAATTGTTTCGGGTGTATTTAGCATTGTATGAATAATTGGATTTGTACAAGTGGCTTATCAATTCGTGCGCGCAATAAGGTAATGTTTTAATTATACTTTTGTTTCCGAAACATAACTACCTTATTTTGTTTAATTAGACGGAGTATCTTGATAATAGGATTTGTTCATCGTCTTTATTTATCGATACCGAATTTCGATCAATAAAGACAATGAACAATTTATTTAAATAAAGATAAGTAATATAATTAAAAAAAAACCGACTTACACGCCAAGTTATTTATATTCCCGTTAAAGTAGTGAATGGCTCCATTAATTCTCTACAAACAAATCATACACAACTACAATAATTATTGAATTAGAAGCCCTTGGCCATTAGTACCATACATTATGCAAGTATGACTAAAAATGAAATAATAAGCAACTAATAATAACCATCATAACAAATCAACATCTTAATTCAACAGAATAAAATAAGCCCGTACAAACAGATGTTAGCATGACATTTGAATATAATGCCGAACGTTTACCATTATGATTGAAGTTACCCCAGTCGGGGGTAACTTGTCTCCGTCTCAATCCGGCACTCCGATCGTTCTCAGCCTCAAACGCCAATCCTTTTACGATAGACATGCTATCGATATCGATGATTTTCTATCGATATTGGAAAGTCCCGAGATATTAGTATCGTTTGTGAGTTATTAGTTAAGACTAAGATTAGGACAATAATTAATAATAGAATAAATATAGCGAATCAGCAATCATGTGATTAATTGATCTGTAGGTAGATCAGCTGCTGTGCAGTACATTTTTAAGCTTATTCTTCGACACACATTAGTCATTACGAATAATTATATCGTGATAAAATTTAGTCTATTATGTTGATCATAATGTCGTGTATCACTCACGTTGCAGTAAAGTTCAAGTTGCAATTGAGATCATATTATACCTAATTGTGATGTAACAATAGAAGATAAATGTTTCGTCAAAACATACGATCAGATTATTTTAAACTTCCACGTATGTAAAACTGTAACACAAAATAAAGAATTAAATAATAATTTTTTATATTTCTCACAAATGATCGACACAATGCCTGTACATCACTAAACCATTCACAAGCGTTTTAAGTATTGATGGTAGCAGCATAAAACAGCATTGAGTCGATGTCGCATCTAAACCTCTTCGTCGGGAAACAGGCTTATTCTGCCGATGAGTGCTATCGCTGGTGGCCTTTTAGACCTCCCGCGGGATCTGAGCCTTTTACAGTGTGTGCTCCGCTTTATCGATGTTCAATACGAGCTCGGATGGGTTATGAGATTGTAAGCTCGCGCTTGACAAATAGCCTTTTTCCATTTGTTTTCTTGGAGATCTTATGTGATTTATCTAATCTGTTGTTAGTAATTATTATATCTAGGTGCAGTGAGAACGTTATTTTAGAGCTAGTTAATTTAAGGATAAGTTAACGTTGAATTAAACAGTTTTACATATTATATACATATTATAATATAATGTACTGTCTTTTGCGTTTCGTTAATTGCGTGTATTATGATATTTGTATAAAACATTGATCGCTATTTTTGTAAGCAGTTTAATTAAAAGTTTAAATAAAATGTTAATCTTATTGTCCGAATAAACAATAATTATTTTAAGTACTGTTTGTTTTTAATTATGTTGAAAAATGTTTTAAAATTTCATGAAATATAATCCTCAGTATTTCTATTGTCTTTATCGCTTAAACGTACGTCCGTAGTGGGATGAAATAATTAATCTTGCTACGTCCTTTTATTCTGATAAAGTTTCTAGCAAAATGAAAGCCAAATAAGTCTTTCCATTGACGTACAAGTCATAACGAAAATTAAATACGTCTAGCTAAATTTTTGAAGCCACATCTTACTTCTGACTTGCTGTAAGTTTCCATGAAGTTATAGTTTCTCAAAGCGCGTCGCACAACTACGGAACATTCGAGAAAATGAAGAAGCAAGGCATCCGAGTGAAACGAAGACGCCGGCTGAGGCGGAATAAAGTTGACATTTTTGCAAAGCTACGTTAGAATTTCAACAAAATTAAATGTGGCACTACACGAAATGAAAATAGTGTGAGTGGAGCCGGGAGCGTGCCACCTTGCCGTACCCACCCCTTCATTTTTGTTAACAATTTTCAGACGTTGAGCTAGTTTCTCACTTTTAGATATAAATTACATTTATATGCAGCGTATTTGCAACATTTTAAGACATGCAAATCACGGTATTCGCACAAAAAATATTTTTCATAATTCCATGTTTTCGTCCCGCCTTTATTTACAATTGGAGAGACTTTATAAAATAAATCGTGGGTTTAGTGCTTTTGCTATATTATAATCAGTTTTCTGTATACAGTTTGTACTTTGTGTTATAATGATATGTATGTACCTATACCTTTTATCAATATAAAAAAATAACTTTATTTTTCATATGCGTCCTCTGATGAAAGGACAGGAAATTATCTATACATATAATAAATCTGTAGAAGGGTCAATTCTGTACATTGAAAATATCGAAAAAATAAATAGCAGGGGGTGTTACTGGATCGATACCAAACCCAAATATGTGATTAAAAAAATTTTTGTCTGTCTGTCTGTCTGTCTGTCTGTCTGTCTGTCTGTTTGTCTGTATGTGAAGGCATCACGTGAAAACTAGCGGTTCGATTTCGATGAAACTTGGTATAATTATACCTTATTATCCTGGGCGTAAAATAGGATACTTTTTATCCTGGAAAAATACGTAGAAAAAAATTAATCTTAATTTTTCAGTTTTATCCATAGACGTTGTTCCGTAGAACCGCGAACACACGTTGCGTATTATTATAGGCCTAGCCGTATTTGGGAATTGGGTCCAATAGATATTTATAAGATGTTATTGACAGAGGTACTCAAAATGGAGAAATAACCATCCAAGCGGAGCCGACATCCGCGCGGACGGAGTCGCGGGCGGAAGCTAGTACACAATAAAAATGTAAGTTAAAAATTGGTCATCATTTGTATCATTTGCAATGATGTAAACATGCTTAAATCCATCCCTGAAAGTATTTCCAAATTATATACCTATTCCATATCCTATACCTCTGTCTGTCCTCTGTTGTTTATTCAAACGTTAACTCTAATTTAAAAAAACTTTAAACAATTTTCTCATCTCGAGCTCCTCTATTACTTCTGCCAAAAACCCTCTTGAATATAAATGCAAACGACTTGCAAGTTCACATTAGCACAACGAATAACCTCTGGCGTCGCCTATCGGGGCACATAAACTAGCTGCTACATTAGCGTACTGTATGAACCTTTAACTTATATAACTGTTTATTTATTATTAGTATTTATTAGTTACTATATCTATTTTGTTTTCGTTCGTTTGAATTGGGTCAAATACTTTTTGACTGTAAACTTTGTTTTGGATTTTCTAGTTCCTTTAAAATGGCTCAGCATTCAACGCTGCCTTACCAAATAAAGGCAACGCTGTTTTTTTCACATTTCTATAATCTAAGTGTTAGTAGTGTGTACGAAAATATATAGCTATATTGTTTATCAGTCTAACATTTCAGTTTCCATAGTAAAGGCTATGTTTCATCTGGCTCTAGATCTTGGTGTGAAAAAACATACCTACTTATGAAAGAGATGGAAAAGTTTACGTTAGCATGTGTCACAAAGTGATTCTGAATTCTGAATATCTTCTAATCGCTTACTTAAAAAATTATCTGATATTCAATAACCTTATCTATTATTACCGAGTACATACAGATCAAATGAAATAATCGTAATTATTTCCAATCTCGATAACAAACTTACTCCCTATTGGTGATGAAGGACAATCTGCATTGCAGTATACAGTATAGAAAATAATACAGTATACAAAAATACAGTATAGTAAATATTAAATACTGATTACAAACGCATCAGTCTATCGTGTCATCATTAGTCAAGGGAACGTTAAGATATGGTGATATCAAGTCCATTTATCGGGGCTGGTTGGAAGCTATACCGTCTGTAATTGGCGTCGGTCCATCTGAGGCAATTAGGAGGCGAGGCGCTTTAAAAGATCCATATTTATTCGCAAAGCTGCCTTGCAAATGGCACCAGCGCTGGTGATTACGCAAAACTTGCTGTATTTCTCGACAATTGCTTGTATATTTACGTTGTGACGTTCTTACATATGAATACTTTAGAAAATGTAACGTGAATATGTGATCATAATAGACATTCATTTTTTATAATTAGTTTCAGAAAAAAAAATTTTGTTGGAAAGTTGCTATTTTTAATATTTGATTGTATTTTAACTTTTAATTTTTAGGGTACCTGGAGATTTCTTTGATATGTTTCATAGCTTAAATGTTTAATGTTAAGGTCATTTAAATACACTGCTTCCCAGTAATAATGACCATCCATGCGACCAACCAAAGCAAACACACCACAATATAACTTACAAATTTACAATAAACGATAACATACTCCTTATTCACCAGACATTAAGGCATATAACAGTGTCCACACTTGCTTGTGTATGTAAAAGCAACATTGTCAATTTGTGTGGGACGTCAGGGCACAATGCACTAATTATATCAGTGTCTTAGAAAGCCTCTAACCAGCCCCTTAACAGTTTTCCACGGTATCGGAAGGCATTAGTGCATTTCCCAGTAATGCTTCTAAAGACGGTTGGCGCACGATGACCAAGGAAGGGGGTCATTGACACCATCGGGAAATTTTCCGATAAACGGCTTAATTCTGGTTAACAGTAGTTTAAGACATATAAAATATAGTTTATACAAAAACACGGCAGACTTTTCGTTTTATGTTTGAATAAAAATATTGTATTCAAATCTTGTATTGAGACATTTAGAAAAAAACATGGTTCAGGAAAAGCAGTAAGTAGCAGCTGTTGACGCTTTATTTTTTTCCTTTTTTAACATTGTTTACTTTATATAAAATAAATGATTTATCACATTAGTTATTGATAATTTGTCATCTTATTATTTCGCTAATCTTCCAAGATTACTCAAATTAAAATGATTCATAATTATTTCATCCTTATTTTCATTCTTCAAGAACGTAAAATAATTCTAAAGAACTTGTAATAGAGACTTTAAGTTCCTTTTTTGAAATTCTTAAATAAAATTTAAACGGCAGTTTAAACATTAGTTAAGATTGTGGTGTATTCCTCCTCCGTGGCTAATTTAGTAGCCTCGCAAGCAAAGTGCTCGGGCGTCTTGTTCAGACACAAGAACTTAAAACGGAGTTACGGTCACCACTTTGACCAATAATTTCAATATATGATCCTTTGATATATACCAATTTGAGGCCATGCTTATATCGTTAAGGTTTATTGGAAATATTATGTTGCTCTATTTAATATTCAATGTATGTATCAAATTTTTATTAGATAAAATGTTAATAAATTAAATATAAACATTCAGTTCATCATCATCACGTAACAATAAATAAGGATTAAGCCCATCACGCCAGCACGGAATGTTTGATGTTACACTTTCCTCTTTCTAGTTAAAGGACATGTCGTTTTCACCATGATATTTTCCTTCAGCAATTGGTATTCAATTTGAGAGTCTATCGGGAACATTTGTTACCATATACAACAGTTAACATATAGCATAAGTTCACGTTATATAATTTGGTTTAAGATAACAAACATATTTCACTAAAGCCTTTATCAAAATTAAGGCTTATCTTTTAATCCTACATTACAGATTTCATTTGATATTATCATTTCTCGTGTTTTAAATGAGTTATACTTAATTATTGTCATGTTGAGCAATCCTACAATATCGAATTCATAGAAACTTAGACTCAAGGACTTTCTAGAATCCTTAAAACATCAAATTTCTCTTCGCTGCCAATCAAGTCTCAAATTAGATATACAAAATCCATACGTTCTATTATTCTATATCCCTTAATTGGCATACATCAAGGGATCCATTCAGTAAACCGTTAAAAGGATCTAAGTGCAGGATCGAGGGTTCGATTCCCCGTTTTGTAATTCGATTCGAAGCAATTAGGAGTTTAGTTGTCGGTTGACTGTCTTAGAGGTAAGATGAACTTAGTTACTGAGATGTCCATTTGGGACCCTTTTGTGTTATTTCGTCTTAGTCGTGTGGGTAACTTTAATGGGATTGTAAGAGAGCGTTTTGAAGATAATTGATATGTAAAGAATTTTAAATGTATTGCTTGAGAGAAAAAATGATTCAATGTTGAAAATTAACTTATAATGGAAATCCATTTTCCCCATAGGACTTGACATTATTATATAATTAAAGAGCTTCAATTTTTTTAACAAAATCATCTATTAGTAGAGTCTCTGTATTTAAATTTTAAACTTAGGTATGGTTGAACGCAAAAATAATGTTTTGGTATCCCTGGACTCCATAAATCGGTGTCTTCCATACTGTTTAGTTTCATTCAAAACCTCGGTATACTTTCTAAATGTTCACCATACAAAATTCAAGATAAAATTTATACCTGCAGTAATTAATCTAAGTATTCAGTGATCAACATTGATCTATCTACTTATAAAACATTTTCCATATCCACAATCACACCAAGAAAATTCTATACTCACAAATGCCAAGGCTATATAGCAAGGCTACATTCAGGCGACTAATCCCCGTGTGGGCGTGAGGCGTGGTCCGGATAAGTTATATCCGCTATCCGGGGGCCGATCAGCCGGGATCAACAGGTGGGGATGAGCCGCCGCTCTCTCCGCCCACCCACGTGCTCGGAGATAAATACTAAATCTGTGGTAGAGCTTTTGCCTTATGTTAGCAGCTTTTTGTCATTAGAAACTTTGGGAGATATGAGAAAAATCTGTGGTACGTAACGCTTTTTAGCTTTATCACTACATAGTATAAAACAGAGCTTTCTCTGTCCCTATGTCCTTTGTATGCTTAAATCTTTAAAACTACGCAACAGATTTTGATGCGGTTTTTTTTAATAGATAGAGTGATTCAAGAGGAAGGTTTTAGTATATAATTTAATAGGTTTTAGACAAAGCGGGCGAAGCCGCGGGCGGTAAGCTAGTATATTATATATATAAGCAGCTTTTTTGTAATTTTTGTAATTACACTGATTTGTCAATGTATGTATTGTTAGATTGAAAAGATGCTTGTGTTTCTTTTTTAGCTTTGAAATGTTACAATCTAAGATGAAGTCACTGTAAGATGAGCTTTGCAATAGCTATCACAGATTTGTAAAGTAAGGTTAGGTATATTCTTATTCTTAGGTTCTAATATTATAATTATTAAAATATTGTTACGCTTTTTTGATTAATTTTAAACTAAAACTGGTACACACTGACTTAAACTAAGTTTTATTATTATTCTAGTGTAATTATTTTAGTAAATAATTTGTTATAAATTTGTGTTTGGGTTTTTAGTTATTCAAACATAATTAATTAAGCTCATTATATTGTTCAATTCATTTAATGCATCAATTAATGATACATAGGTAAGTTTACAAATCATATTTTATTCATGCCTCATTTTATTTTAACAGTTAATAATTCGTTATCAATAATTAGAATGCTAAATTATCACTGGTCAACAATGATTTTGTTGCCCTGGATGTGAAAGTGGTTTCGAATAATTTAATGCATTTTATATATAGAACTATTAATGGTTTTGGTAGATTGGCTCTAGTTTTTTTTTATCCTAATTTTCTTTCTAGACTCTAAAACGCAGCATGAAATAGAAGGTATATATTTTGTTTTACATCATTTATTTATTACAAAGTTTTACTTATTGTTTTGTTTTAGTATTTAATTAATTCAAATGGATATAAAAATAGAGAAAAATCATTAAAACTTATGAAATAGTACAAGGAAATAGATTTTATAAGCTTCTCTTCTTAGTTAATTTTGGGACAATAGTTTTCTTATGGACCATCAGTAATCTGCCATCATGTGACGATCCCATATACCCTGATACCATTATTCCATAATTTTTACTTCTTTTTCGATGTGTTCTTCCTGTTTCTCACTCAGAAATTCCGCAGATTTACTGGATATCTATCCAGGAGACTGTGGGCAAAGTGTAGCTTTATGCTCGTATTTGCTCATAAAATAATGAAGTTTTTTAAACAACTGTTGTGCCATTTCTTTATAATTTGGTGTTTTAAATTAATCTTAAATTAATTAATACTATATCTCTCCATTATTTACATTCAGCATCAGTTATTAAATTTTGTTAAATTTTCATTTTTTATCAATTGTCGACACGCCCGTCCTGTAGGGCCATCGTGTATTCTTCTTATACTTCTAGATTCCCTCAAAGGCCTAAATTTTCATATTTATTAATTATTCCTAATGAATTTGCTTTGTCTAATTCTATTAATAAAAACATCAAGGGAATTTCGTATACCTATCCACTTTGCTGACCAAGTGCTACTGGGTTTCTTTAACTCAATACAAACCGAACATTGTTGTTCATAAAAATGTTTTTTTACAGAAACCATTATTTTATTATTCTGATATTCTACAGTCAGTTTTATAGAATAGGGTTATGTCTGAGCGAATAAATGTGCAGAAAACGTAATTCACCTAAAAATAAACACTTGTTAGTAACCCGTACTCTGAAGGGCCGTAAGAAATTTTTATATATGAAAATCGAAATTAAAAAAAAACTAGAGCCAATTAAATAATTTTAATGATTACATTCACAAACTGGGTACTTGAAATATATAAATCTGTAGAAATATCCAGGGCAACAAAAAAAAATTGTTTTTTTGTTGAGCTGTGTTATACGTTGTTTTTAAGTGTTAATTATAATTTTTGAAAACATTTATTTATAACTGTTAGCCTTTGATTTTTTAAGTAGTTATTCACTATTTATGCGATTAATGCTTAAAACTTAAATAGCCTAGCGTGATAAAAATATCTATATATTCTCTTTGTATATAATAAGTCAAGCTTATTAAAATTAAGAGTCCTGAATAAGTAATTATGGATATCGACCGTAATTGGATAATAATTTCCTGTTCCACCCTTGTTGTGGCATCGGAATGATATATTTCGCACCTGCTTCAATTATCAAATATCTATATAGGTTATTTAGCCTTTAAACCCTTCAGTTAAAAGGCACTAATAATAGTATTAAATACACAGCGCTAACAAGATAAAAAAAAAATAATTAATGCAAGACATAAATAAATAAATATTTTCAGGACAATTTTTCACACACGGCACGGTCTGATCCCATACTAAGCTTTCGCTTGTGGATACCAGATGGGTGATAAACATACATCTTTAATATAAAAATGAATCGCAAAATGTGTTGGTAAGCGCATAACTCGAGAACGGCTGAACCGATTTCGATAATTCTTTTTTTATTATATTCCTTGAAGTACGAGGATGGTTTTTATATAGAGAAAATGTAAATAAGTACCACGGGCGAAGCCGGGGCGGACCGCTAGTATTATATAAATACTTATATAGATATTCAACACCCAGAGACAGAGCAAACACCCACCACGGGGCCCACTATGGACACACATATTTTCCCATCGGGGCTAATATTTGTGTCCATCACACAATCATCGGGTGGGAATCGAACCCACGACCTCTGGCTGGAAGACAGATCGACTATAATTCGTAAATTAATTATAAAATTTATGTTCATCGGTTATTGATCATATCCAACTAATTAATTACAATAAATAATATGTAACCATCAAATTATTATAAACTTTCGCTATAAAATTACAAAGGCTTTTCGTTATCACATAAAACAATGGAACAACTCTATATTGTTAAAAGATTACCAAATTGCGAGTTACTGATCACTCGTGTAAATTTATTGGAATAATTATTAATACCCTAAATTGATGAAATTAGTCATTTTGTATGGGAAACTTTAAAATACATTAATATTGAATCAGCGGTGGGCAGCGGTACTCAGGGGATGTGTTTGTTATCGTTTTATAAGTATGTAGTTGATATTATAAATTATAGACATGAGATATCCATTATCTATACTAATATTATAAAGAGGAAAGGTTTGTATGGTTTTCACGCATAACCTACTGAACCGATTATAATGAAATTTAGCACACATATAGAGGGTAACTTGGATTAACACATAGGATAGGTTTTATCCCGGAAATCCCACGGGAACGGGAACTATGCGGGTTTTCGTTTGAAAACGCGGGCGAAGACGCGGGCGAAAAGCTAGTAATTCATAATTTTAACTAGTTACAACCTTGTACCTGTAGTAACTAGCTTACCTGTACACATGCACAGATCTTTGTCCCTTAAGATATGTTCTCCATACCCAATAGACCTATTCTTCTTATTTACCTAATAATTATTATTACATTTATTAATTCCACATAAACACAAACACAGCATATTCACACACACACGCTTATTTGCCGGCGTTTCTAAGACCCAAATTAATAGTCTAAACTTGGTTGAATCTTCCCCGCTTTCCCTCCTTACTCTAACTTAGTCGCCAATTAATTTATTGCTCCAACTTTACTTTCTATTCTTTAACGATACTTGCAATATGTTAATTATTTGTGCTGGTAGATACAAGTGAATATAAGTGATATAATTTTAGTAGAAAAAATTGATTTAGGTATAGTCATATAATCGACGGAAGGGATTAAGAGTTATATGTTAAAAAAAATAAACCTAATAAGGTTAATTCCAATTAAATGAACTGTGATTTTCCAGGAAAAGCCTAGGAAAGTCCTAGCAAGTACTGAATTTTGTCCTTAACGTAATCATTACTCTTAAAGTAGGTATTATTATGTATGTATGTTCTAACCTAGGTACTGTATCATTTCCGTCAAATAAATGCTTTGTTTTTCTTTCTATAAGGATAGGTATCCAATAGATTTTTATTCAAAAATCTTCATAAGATGTAAAATGACCTTATTAAGTAAAATAAATTTATCAATGCATTCCTCTTATATGTACAAAGGCAACTTTCATACACATTGACTTATAAAAGCTACGATAACCTCTTGCGAAAGATTTATTTCGGGAACTTGTTAAAACTTCATAATTTGTCCGCATTATCGGCGTGTGTACGAACGCTATCAGATTTATGTGTATACGAATTAATGAGAAATCAGTGATATATGGCTAAATTGAACGTGTATGTTATACGTATTTAAATTTGTTTCCATAATTCGTTCGTTGGCTGGAGAGCTTTTTCTTATCAGCTCTTGGTTATTCTTTAATTACCTTGATATTTTTTGTAAAGATAGACGTGCGACGTGTTCATATTTGGCATGTAACGTTTTTAAGCTTGTACCCTTAGTAAATCAATACATGCTAAACCATGCTAAAGCGTAGTCTATCAAGAGACAATAATATAAGAAAAACGATGTGTGGCACTCGGGGACTGCCGAGGTAAAGCTATTGCATGCCATGCCTTCAAGCCACACCTCCACACAATAGCTTAAAATCACTCTCTTTATCTTTTAATTGGAATAAGTATCTATTTAATTACAAGATGTCTCTTTTCACACACTAAGGGTTCAAATTATTGTTTTTATACCTACACGAATTGTTCAATTAACCAATACTAGATACAATATATAATCCAAAATAACCGATGACGAAAGCTTTTATGGAAGTCGCTATATATCATAAGAAAATCGATATCATTTGGCAGAGCGGTTATCGCTATATCCATCTAATACTGGAACAATACCTCGTACAATAAAGCAATTCTAATTAGTCCCTTATTTATGATTCATAAGCCGATGTACAATAAATTCTCGCGGAATCTTTCCGTCCCACATGTGCCAGTAAGCCCGGGCATTAGCGAATGTTGAATGTTGGTTCTCGCCTAATAAGGACGGGATGTAAGGAATCGCACTGATTACTATATTATTTATTACGCTACGTGCCGCCCGTGTAAACGCTTCCTAATACTCCAATCTACGAACGTCTTGGAACCGTGTCGCAGTAAGCGGCCGTCTATTGCTGAGGTAAGCGAAGCGAGCTTAAGTTTGGGTTAGTTGGACAGGGTTGTACCTATTGTGTGTTTAACATTTATCAAAAGATGTTGAGATTAAGTATAGAAGCTTCTGGTATTTATTGCTACAAAAAGGTCCTATATATGGTACGGAAGCTCGTACCTAAAATTGGACAAATAGATGTGCTAAAATTATGATAAATAAAAGCAATCAGATAATTAAAAGTTTTGAGTACTCCTTGGTATTTTTCTCGTTATTACGATAATTCTATTGTATGTTCCGTAGCATACATTTAGTTAATACATAGTATAACTTTTATTACACGTTCTAATACTCTACTTTTTAGTTACTCTATGCATACAAATGATATTAAATATGTAAATGTAAAATCGTTTCAAATTTGAAAAAAAAATCTAGTTTTTATAAAGAATTGACTATCTACTCTACATTTTTTGGAGTCAATATTATTTTTATTTTTGGGTTGCAATGTTATAACTAGAAGTAGAAGTGGAACTATCTCATGTTTTTGTATCAACAGATTCTGAATGAATTTCGTAAAAAGCACATACCTACATTCATTTTTTCATCAGTTGAAAAGTCTGAGAAACTTGAGTCTGCAAATCTGAACCTACATGTTCAATGTTTAAAATCAAATATGCTAATCACTGCCATATTAAAGATTCTCCAAATTGGTTTAATGTTTCAATTTCGTAGCTATATCTCAATATTGCCATAGGGGATTTTGTATAGAAATTTTCCTTACCGTGTTCTTCAGCTTATTCCTAAGCGCGAGTATGAGGTCGCGTTAATTTATATGAATATTTATATTGTTTGTGCATTTACTTAAACTTGGATGATAACGTTCTGAGAACTTAATAGAGTGTCGGTAAATATAGGAAAAGTTTAAATTGGATATCTTTGTTTACAGTTTTTAGCGGGAATTGGGAAAAGATGTAATTGTAATTGTATGGTGTAATTGTTGATGTAATTGTATGGTGTAATTTTGAAACTTAAAGTTATAGAAACATTTTTCAAACAATTTGTAGATAATGGCTCTATGTGGCCAAGTAGGTTATATAGGTTAAAGGTACATGATTTTTCAAACAATAATATATTTTACACGAAACAGCCTCACTATTGTCATAACTGCTCGTAAGCCATAAACATAACGAATATATTTTTTAAGGAATAAGTACCTGATTTTCAACGAATTTTTAAAGATACTCTCCAAAAACGTAATACCAAAATGTAAAGAAAAGTCACAATCAAATCAGCCTCACGTAAAATTACCTTTCCAACGATAATTTACAACCCAATTCTATCCGAAACAGTCTTAGTTAAATCTTATAACGCCATGCATCAAGCCTCTAACAGTAATCTACGGCGCTCTGAATTATTATTTATGCGGTAATTACAAAAACACTCGCACGCACGCTATCTAATATTATTTATGTGAGGATAAACGCGGATGGGTAATTTTTGCATATCGCCCCCTTAATATCGCGGAATTGAATGATAAGGGACCGTCTTCGCGTTAAGGAAATGACGATAGATTTGTCTCGACACACATTAGCTGATTCCATACATTTTTAATGCATGAAGTGTGATCGCAGTCGCGTCAGGTGAAATAAATGGGCGTGTTATAATGCCAAGGGTGGTCTGATCTTTTTGTTCGGTGTGTTTAGGGTACATATAAATGTATTAACTGAGAGATTTGGAAATCGTATTTTTAAAGATTCAATGTTTATTATAATAAAATATTATTAGTCTCTACAAATAAGTAAATTACGTAGATATATATTTACGGTAGGTACCTATAGAATTATTTTAATTAAAGAGCAAACTTTGGCCACGATTCCTGGAATAACAAAATAAATAGAGTTACACCTCCAGAAGAAGCACGTGGCACCTTTCTGATATAAATATTTTTATCAATCCTCCAATATTACAATTTTGTGTAGATGTTGAGATACTATGATCTACTTGATTAATTAACTAATTATTATTGATGTGTTAAAGACCGTGCTAAATTCATAACATTGTTTACCTTATTGACTTAACGTAACCTTTCTTTTAAAAACTTTACCATAAAGGTTCTCTTAAAACTCTAGTATGTACACACATATGTACAATAACAAAATATGACCTGAAATATATATATTTTTTTCATGTTCATCGAACATTAAAAAACGAGACTAGACTTACCTGATTCTCTTGGATACATTACGTTCTAAGAAATCTCTACAAAATATGTTTTGCCCCAACAAATCTCAGATCTTACACGAGTAGTTCAATGTAATTACTATTTCTATTCCGATCTATAAAAAAATATATCATTCAGTTTATCTATTACTAGCTGTGCTCTGCGGTTTTACCCGCAGTGCTCCGCTCCTGTTGGTCTTAGCAAGATGATAATATATAGTCTATAGCTTTCCTCGGTAAATGGGCTATCTTACACCGAAATAATTTTTCAAATCGGACCAGTAGTTGCCGGGATAACCGCGTTCAAACAAACAAACTCGTCAGCTTTATAATATTAGTATAGATAGCAGAAAAACAGGAGAAAATAAGATAACAATATATTACTTAGACACGCGAAATAAATTCAAATTTAACTCTTGTAAAACTTCCGCCGTATAACTTTATTATCGGTTTTCGGTAAGCAACGTATCCCAAAGTTATTTTGCATGTTAGCTAAGATAGCGTGTGTTGCACTTTTGAAAAGTTACATGAATTATGGGCTTGCTTACTCGCACATATCTTCTTTCATTCTACGTTCAAGCTAATAGAATGTTATAAATTGAATTTTAATTTCCTCATACATTGTCTTTGGTTTGTAAAATTAATTGGTATTCTGTTGTTGATACTTATGTATTTTTCCTTATCCTCATTTCAAATACCTAGGCTTTTGAACGTATTGAGTGGTGTACTTATAATCACAATCTTCCCAAATTAGAATTGAATCCATACGATAAAATAATTATCCTTATACTTAAACCTATTGAGTCTCTATTTCCACGATCCGTATAGAAAAATGATTTTTCCTTAACAATAGCCGGTGTAACTTTTAAAGTATAATAGCCGTTTGACACTAAACACTTATGGGACTGCAGCGTCTTAAAGAAAATCATATTCATAGAAACGATAAATTCACACCGAAGCCACCACACACCTCTTTAACCGTACGTATTATTTTAATATACATAATGCTTGTAAAATTGTCTATCCTTCTCACACATGTAGTTACTTCAAAAGCTCTATCTCTGTCAGTTTTCGGAGGATATCTTAATAAGATTCATGAAAGGACGCCATATTTTATATCCGACTCTGTCCTCTATCTTCTTATATTATCCGGGCAAGAAGAGCGTCTTGAAATATGAGCTTGCTTGGGAATTTCCGATCTTTCAATTATACCTTTGTTGCCAACTTTGAGTAAGATATTTTGAAACTTATTCAGAAATAATGCTTTTATCGCGCTAGTGAAGGTGTTATGAAAGTTAAGAAGATTCTTACGCGCGATGTTATGGAATGGGGTATTTAGATACATTCTTCTGTTTTAATTAAAATGGAAAATATTTATTGATCTGAATATTATTGTTTTGTTTTTCGCTTTTAAGAGAACTTATAGTCATTTGAAAAGCTTTAAGCAAATAAATTTAACAAATTAAAACTTATAAGGTAAAGAAATTGTTTATATATTTATTTTCCTAACTAGCAGTCCGCCCCGGCTTCGCCCGTGGTACATATTTCGCAATAAAAGGTAGCCTATGTTCTTTCTCAGAGTCTAACGATTGTCTATGCCAAATTTCATCAAAATCGGTTAAGAGGTTTATGCGTAAAAACCATACATACATACATAATTACAAACTTTTCCTCTTTATAATATTAGTATAGATAAATCGTTTAGCACTGGTTATGAATATTTGTAATTTTCACAAAGCATGGATATTACTTGGCTAAACTCAATATAGTCGGTGCAGCTTAAAAGTTTTGTTCGCGAGGCGCGATGTAACCAGATATTAAATAAAGTTGCCGCTATAAATATTCCTTCAGTTAACTCTACAATAACGCCTTTAAATTGACTGGTATAGCGAATTTTTTTTAAATTGTGTAAAATAGTATTTTAATAAAAACTAATATTCACCTTTTTAAAGTTTCAAACAAATCATAAATTATTTTATGAGGTAACTGTACTTACCAATACAATATTATATTCACACAATAAATTTTATTCTAATAATATGTATAGATTATTTAATTGTACATGACATAGGTACGCATATTTTTATAAAGTTAAGAAAACAAAATAAGATATAGACAAAACTTTACAAACTACAATTAAACTTTCATCACACATGAATAATCAAATCAGAAATCGCTAATCTAAAAAATAATATAACGTTAAAAAAAATTAAAATGTCACCCCTATCGCACCTATGCAAACTTTTTTCATCGACTGCCGGCTTATTTCGCGGGGACGAAATAATTCCTAGTCGTAAATCTTAACTTTAAGAGAAACCCAGAAGGGGGATTAAAGATCAGTAATCTAACGTACAGATGAGTTATGGCATCCACCGCGATCCTCTTTATTGTGACTTTAAGAAACTAAGAGGAGATTTTAAGGTTCGAAATTAATTTAGATAATGATTAATGGTATCTCCGTAAGCAAGCCCCTTGGGCTGGGTATTTGCATAATGGAAATAGGTATAAATGCGTGAGTTGTCAAATAGGTAAGACATTATACACCTAAAGCTGGCTACTCACGTACATGCCGTAGGGGCAATATTGGAACAATCTCGGTTGCACGGCGGTCGGAGCAATTTCATCTATTCTCTAAATTGCCCCTGCTTGCCTATTCACATCACAATTAAGAAGCCAATTAACGGTGCAATTCCAATATTGCCCTTGCAGCTGGTAAGTGAGTAGCCGGTTTTATAAACACTTGAATATTTCACACAGACAGATTTTCATGTAGGTGTTGTTTATATATTTTTCACGTGACGTAATCCAATGTGAATTTCATAATGCTTGTGAGAGACATATTGACAGCCTACGGAAGACTATTTACAAAGGAATTCGTGACTTTGGTATCTATAAAAACAGTTCACCTCTAAACACATTTTCTATGACCTTTGACACACATTTTATCAAGTTTATTCAATTTTCGTCGGATTTGCTACTTCATATAATATATTAGATACTTATAGATTTGGGGAATAAACTTTAATTTTCTGTTATATAATTATGATGATAGGGATTCTAAGAATAAGGTCATATATAAAGCATTTACATTGCTCAGATTCGGTAAAAGCTCACTGAAGGAGCGTGACTGTATTAAAACGCAAATGAGAACCTAGACAGGAACATTTATAGTAAGATCGTAGTTGACTTTATCTTATATAATCTTATGAAATCATTTATTTTGGTAAGGTTTGAAGAAAATATTATTCGTGTAACAATAAAACATAATGTAATGTCCAGAAGAGCGAGATGTTCTAACACAAGCATTTAAATGCTTAAAATGAGATGTCTCAATGACTGGTAAAATTACAAACATATTTGTTACGGAATAAATATTTTTGGTTTTGGTTTTTATTTAACTCATTTCTTGAAGTTTTTTGTGCAATGTTATAAACTGGAGTCACATTCATAATTTAGATTATGACTGCAACTTATTTAGCAGTATTTATCTTTTCAAACCCTTGGAATTTTCTTTTTGTCGTCATCGTAGCGTAGAGTTAATTAATATAGAGACAAGCTGTTATACCGTATACGTTAAGTTGATACGCAATGAAAGACTTCGCTTACCTAAAATGTTTTAAGCCCTCTTTCCACTCTATCTCTATTCAATAGATAGGTATACCTATACTATATTTCCACAGTTGATAAATATCTCAAATAATGTTTTAACAATCCACGCAGCGCAACAAGCCTCTCACAAATACAACATTCAAATTTAAAATTGAATATAATTTCACAAACCAAGTCCAAAATGAAGTAGGAAATTAGTCAAGCGCCCGTTATCACGACAATCATCCGCCTAAACAAACAGCTTATTCATAAATCTCTCGCATTATTCGCGGGAAGGTGATACAACAAATATTACCCGTATAAATCTGCGAGGTATCGCACAAGAATTATGTGAAAAACACACGGGGTTTGAAAACGGCGAACGTTATTTTAAAATGTTAAACTCAAAATTCTAGAAGTAGTTAAATTCTAGATTCAAATTGTATTGCCATTATTGATTTGGTATGTTTATATATGTATTTATTTATTACAAAAGAACATGTGTTTCAGTAAGATATCTATTTATAGGTAGGTGTACATTACAATTATAACAGGTAAGACTTCCGTCCGTGCTAGTCACCGACTGTATTGCAGCAGCATCCTCTTACAACGTGAACATTTTAACACTGAACATTATCATACAAAAATCATACTAATTACTTTTTATGCGACTTAAAGGTGTGTAGAAATAAAGGTTTACATGCCTAGTCACTCGTAGCACAGGACAACTGACAAAAAAAATAATATGACTATTTTTAAACAAATAAAAAGTCCACATATTTTTAAATATATTATGCTCTACGTTTTCGCCGTCCGTGTGTAAATTTGTAATCGAGCACCGTCGCGCCATAAGACAATAGTAAGGCAATAATAAAAATGTTGAATAGCCTCCGTAATGATATTGTTCCCGCAATGCATTCCCAGATAAGGGATAAACTGTACCCAGAAGTGTGCTAGATGTAATGAATGCTTTTATCAGCTCTTACGTGATATACTGTAGTGGCTTGAGTGATTTCATAATTAAATGATGTGCTATATTTCTTTGAGATATTTTTTCCGTAATAAGAAAATCGATGTAAGAAAAAATTGGAAATGAAACTGTTAAAATATTGTTTTTAAATATGTAGATACATATATGTAAGTTTTAAATATTGTGATTTAATTGATTAGAATTTTACGTTTTGAATTACCTATGAAATTAGAAAAATGTAACATTTTCACTCCTGAAGTTTATCTTATTATAAAATCATACACAATAGTAGGTAACTAAACTGAGATTAATTCTAATTACCTACAATAATTAACACGCCTTATAGTTAAAATTAATCACTATATAATTGAGCTGACAAACGCCTTGATGACGTCATTACTTCACTCGTAGCTCCACAACACAACATTTTCTTAAATATATTTCGTTTATTATCCATTGACCTTATCTGACGGAATTGTGAAAAAACCGTCATGACTTAGGAACTGTAGGTGACATTAAATACTTCTCTATTCACGTGGAGGGGACAGATACTGTGGAGTTATTTAAAAATATAACAAGCGGGTGTTGCCAGATAAGGCTGTGTTTCCTGCCTCCCCCGTCGTCGAATTATTTCAAAGTCCGATGTCGCTGTCGTATTCAACACTCTCTGTTAAAAATTTTAGTGTTGTCGAATTATGTCGATGTTCAGGACTCGTGTAATTTTCAAATAGTTCAGATATAATTAATAATAATAAAGTCAATTTATAAATATAATTGTTAAAGTTAATTCATAAGCTTACAGACTATTTCGAATCGTTATTTTACAAGGTAATTTTTATAAATGCATATCTATTAATGCTAGTAGAGCTATTAATAAAGTGAATTTTAAATAATTTTATTTGTTGTTAGTCAAGAGAAATCAAATAATTTACCAGTAAAACTGTTATTAATCAGTTGCCTATAAAAGTAGTTATTTTTTATCGATAAAATTTATAATTATAATAGTATAAAGTCGTCACATCACTAGCAGCAGATCTGTAAAGAGCGCCATGTCAGATGCTCGCCGCTGTTTCTTAATTTCCTCTTCGAGATAAGATTGGCTTTTAGCTTTTTATTGAATTTTCTGTTAGACGTAGCTTTTAACAACTACAGTGACTGGAGACTGAAAGTTTTAATATATACCTACTGATTATATAGTATATACAACGCGTGGGTTTATAACCAGAAAAGTTGTATAAATTATGTTTGTTTCATTGGAATAAGAAATCTTCAATGAAATAAATCAGAAAATTGGAATAAAAATTGAACAATTGCAAATCACAATTTTAACTTAAAAACCTATACACATTTTTTGTAAAACTTTTCAAGCTTTCTTATTCGGCTTTTTACATAATTTAATAATATTATGTAAAAAAAACCTTAGACAAACAATTATAAGCTACTTGAATAAAAACCTCACTGAAATGAAATAAACGATAGCTTCATCAGCTATTTGCGACGTCGGTTTATGGGTAATTTAAAGATTGTGCATCTGAATACATTTGCTGTTATCTCTCGAATAAACCGACTTAGCTATCGCTGCACATTTCCGCAAGCTACGAATGTGCCTTGTATTTTTAAAGCTTATTTTTTGATGTAATCTCTTGGTAATATGATGATACATATTATATGCTAAAACATTATGTTCTAAAAGAACAACTAGATTAAAAAAAACGCCTTTTACTGTATTTTGAAAAAGAATACACTCATAGGTATGAGAAGCTTACGCTATATAAGCACATAATTGTAATAACTTCTAGAATACATAATATATAAATATTAGATAATGAAATGGTCCATTGGTGTCCATCAAATATATTCACAAAAAGAACGATAAAATTTTAATTAAAGTGTTAGTTAAAATATTGTTTTAAAAAGATAACAATAGGGTGAAATAATACACACCAGCGTTAAAAATGATAACATAGTTTTACACTTCACCAACGTGGGGTAAAATGAAGATCTTTAGTGAAATATGTAAACTTACTACTTTATCTTTAGTGTTTTACTTTATATTTATCTATTATCTTTTACTAATAAAATGAACAATGTATCTTTTATAGTACATCAATTAATACTTATTATATAACTTACGTTTGGAAGAAATAGAATAAAAAATAATGCTGTAAAATTAAAGCAAACGTATAATATATTCCTTGTTAATTTTTATTGATAAGCCGTGCTCTGTTCTATCTTTAGATCTTCTCATATTATGAAAAAAAAAATTAAATTGCTTAATATTTATCAAAATGTAAGTTGTACCTTGTATCTTTTACAATACAATCAACGAATGAGCTTTACCCTAAAAAAGCTCAGTCATAAAAATCGTTCATTAAATACGGAACCACATCCATAACAACGGTCACGCATTTTTTCTCAAAAGGTAATGAAAGCTGTCATTCCGAAAGGGAATTGAGTTCTTATCAAGGAGTGTCGTTCTTAAACGGTTGATTAGCCTCCCTTCAACCTCACTTTACGATTAGACCCTCTGGGATGTAATTAAACAATTTTGATGAGTGATCGTTAAAAATTAACTTGTTTAGTCCGAGGGACGGTTTAATGCCTCTGTTTTTGTTTTCTTAATTCGTGATTTCTTTCAATCGGTAATTAAATTATACTGTTGTAAGGAGTATTACTTTTTAAATGATTTAAATTAGTTTGGAATTAATTCGATGTTTCCATCACTTATCATTAACAATAATATGATTACATACTCATAATACAGTTCTCTGTATTTTATATAGTTTTGTACGTATTTACCTACTAATACTTATTATGTAGATTGCAGTCAATAAGAAACAAGTCATTAAAATCATATAAGTATTTATAAAACCTTTTCATCTGTCACAATATGTTTAATCTAATCTAGTAAAAAGTGACAAATATTATGCGACAGACGAATGAGGAGCAGTAAACAGTTAAGCCCGAGATGCAGACGCCGAGCGTGGGATATTTTCACCTGAGACCGCGGTAAACAGTGCCGAGAATTACTGGTAATTATTAGGAGCTGTTATTACCAACTATACCTATGATATATATGCGATATATTTGAAGCGCAGATTGTTGCTTCCAGTGGATCATCCTATGTTTATATTAATTATAAAATATATTTTGTAGCCACTAGCCAGGGTGCGTAATAGTAATCAATACTAAACAAGAATAATTAAATAATACTCTACAACTCTCTTGCAATTGCTGAAAGCTTAAGCAGAGCTTTTTTTTAGTCTACCCCGCGACAGCTTGACGTAGAAAAATATTGCTTTATTATAGAGAGAGCTTTATTAGTCGCCTTACTTTCAGAGTCTGCTCAACTCACAGGTGAATCCAGGCAACATTATCATATTAAGATAAAGCCCTTCATAATGTGTCCCTCTTTTTTCTAAGTTTTACTACGTAATAACAGCTCTATATAATTACTGAAAGCCTGGTGCATAGCTGCGATCTCGCTAGATGTCAGAGTGTGCGGTGTTACTCATGCGTTAATTTCGCACGTCGCGACAAATTAATTCGAGCACAGATTTAGACGCGAATAAAATGCGCTCCCGTGGCTTGCCCCTAAAGGCACACAATTGTTTGTTGTATAGCATAGAATAATTAACGTGGCGAAATGTGTATAGCAGGACATTGGGGTCTGTGAAGGTCCAGTTTTTGATTAACAATAAAAGTTATTTTTTACCGATTTCCTTGTAATAAATTATTTTTATAATCTTACTCTATAAGCTCTACGTAAAGTAAGTTATACAAATGCACATAAAAATCAAGAAGTATTTAATTTTTCAAAAATGATAAGAAATTCTAAAAAATAGAATAGGAGAAAAACTAAACAGAACACAGATAAAGTACAAAACAAACAAATTTCAATACAATCGTTCATTCGGAAGAATTGTCAAACCGAAACATGATTTCGCTTCGATTATCTTTGAAATATAAATGAGGGTGGATAATTGAATATCCCACCCCGATTGGCTGCAATGAATAAAAAATAAGCCGCGGTTGAACCGAAAAAGCGTGAGGGAGTAAAAAAATAATATTATCCCGTGGAAATGAATTAACCATCTCTGAGATACTACGGCCTAGGAGAGGGGCTTGCTAAGTATGGAGTCGTACTTTTCAAATGATATACAGTACTCCCAAACTAATAATGCGCATAGAAAAATTCGTCACTGTTCGGCAACTGTCATATTCCGCGAGCCTCCGAAGATGATATGTATATAGAGTGGTTAAATGTATTTTCTTCATGCATAGTTTATTAGAATTATGAGTTTCATTGTGATTATATGATAAAAGAGATAAGTAACGAAATTTGTTTCGATAATTCAATGTAAGTTAATAGCGAGGATAAGCCACACGATTACGAATATACAGGGTTACTTGTAAAACACCAGCAACCTCGCAGGACAAGATAGCTAACATCATAAGTAACAACATTTGTTCTACGACTTTTGGCATAACGCAATAAATTATTTTTAAATGATTTTTTAAACTTTTATTGTACTCTCCTAACATTTGTAAGTCTATGTTCTATTCATTATTGGATGGACGACGCGACGCCCCCTTCCCCCTCTCGTTCGCTTCATGTTAACGTAATTTTTGGCAGGCGTAGAGTTTATAATATTCAAACGGAAAATTAAATGAATATTTATTTTTGTATGAAAATAAAATCTAACAAATTATCAAAAGTCGTAGAACAAATGTTGTTGCTTATGATGTTAGCTATCTTGTCCTGCGAGGTTGCCGGTGTTTCACAAGTAACCCTGTATATTTGTTGTATTGATTTACTTGGAAAATTCTATACTTAGAACTATTAAAGTGTCTTTCTGAAACTGGCATAATGATGGATGTATGGAAGGTTAAAATAAGACAAAGTTTGTATTTAAAAAAATGATTTTCAAACACTGGTTTACATTTAAATTGTGAAATCTAAGTACTTAATCATTAAATTCTCAGTACAAAGGATTTACAGAATCAGGGAATATCTCTATTTCTGATATCGTAGAATGATCAGAACTTTCATTATGCTCTTATTAATTTTCACTTTCCCCACTGCTATCTGCTAAATGTGTAAATAATCATTTTACCGGAAAATTGAACTTTGAAACAAAACTAAGAAGGGTATGTAACAGCAGCTCTATATAATTCCATACAGAGATAATACGTGCGGTCACCACCAATAAATAAAGACGACTGACGGATTTTTGAATATTTTGACTGACAAGCTACCGTCACTTATCGCCCGAATTGTTTTCAATTGTGTATGACTCTGAATTGACTCCTATTTCTTCCCAACAAGGTGCAAGATGCAAGTGCATTGTTTAGGGCACTTACGATTCAATGATTCGGGGTGATTCGGGTGTTTCTGGAAATACGATAATTAGCGAAGATCTGCATGCGCATTATTAATTTTGGAGTACTGTACCTACGTTACGAAAATTGTAAGTCATTTGACTGTTTTTGTGGATAATTGTTCGTTTCTATTTCAAATTAAATAAATTATGTTCAAGAATTGACTTTAGAAGTTACAATACCTAACCAAGTTGTTTAAAACCAACATCTAATGTAAGCCAAAAGTAAAATATTCTACTTCATCAATTTTACAAGTAAAGTGGATCGATAATAAAAGGGAGATTATTCAGTTCATGATATTATAAAAGCTCATATTACTATATAAATTAATGTAATTATATAAATGTATGTCATAAAATACTACTAATAAATACATTGTAAGAGTCAATATTTTCCACATTCATAAACGACAATCGAACACATTTCCTTAATTAAAGAAAACTCGACCGAGTGCTCTCCACACTTACTTAGCCAAAATATCTTTCGCAGGGTAAGTAGGGAATAAAATTAACCGAGGATGATCACTAATGAAAATAAATTGACGGCAGGAGATTTGAGATTACACCGGCCGCAAGCGACTACGACAGTCGCCGTACGGAGCGGGGCGACTCACGCGAAAAATACTCTATTTAGAGAATTTCGTGGTATGTTTCTAGATTTTGTATGCTATAATTTCAAGGTTGTTTTTTGTTTTACTATGCGTTAGAAGGTTTACAGTGTAAACATAAGTAGATAATATCGTTATAATAAATACTAATTTGTATTTCTTTATCATAGTTACCAAAATGGTATAAATTGGTTCTATTGTTTTACGATGAAAAATTATACACAACGCGTAGTTGGCAAAACTTTTTTTGTAGAGTTAGGATAATATTGTAGAATGTAGAATGTAGACTGTAGAGAATTGATAAAATATTCGTGAATAGATTTCTTCATAAACATCGAATGTATACTTGATATTTTTCATAGCAACATAGTCATTACCAGGGGTGGCTGCAAAATGAGCTACATATCCGACGCAGGTTCATCTTCTTAAGTCAATGTAAGGATCAACTCTTGAGTTATGGCTCCTTGGATTGCCGTTCTTATTAAATAAAGTACCTTTATGTTTTACCGCCTGGGGATTATATGGAACGTTGTTTGGATTAATTAATTTTATAGGTATTGGGTTTTTATCAATTATATAGGTAAGATTGTGAGTAATAATAAGTAACTGCTAATATTTGCTGTTCATTTATTTTTTAACTTTATACCGAGGCTTTATGTTATTGGAAGTTTGTGAAAGAGATGCATTGTTATATTGTATTTTATTTCTCATTTCAAGGATATGGGGCATAATTGTATTCTATATTTTTAGCCGTAAAACAATTCTTATATTATTATATGCTATGTTATTATATTATATAGCATCATTTTTTTAAATGCATCATATGTAGAGCTTAAGGATTAATCAATATTATTTTTGTTAATCACATTGTACATTAGTTTAATGGTGTTATGTAAATAAATAATTAATTACTGTGCTATATTAAATTACTTGTAATATACATGCACGCACACATACTAGCTTAATATATTGTATGCTCATTTAATAATATTAAAAAAAAAACAAATACTTTATACTTCAGATAATAATTTATTTTAATCTTCTACAAACAGCTTTACGTTGTAGCCCAAAAAATGTCATGTCAATTAATAAAGTCTCTTGTAAGCCGAGGCTTAGCCAATTTCTTGTTATATCATAACTAAGGCTTGGACGGGCCGACAGATACGCTCTTGGCCAAGTTTTCCAGATATAAGCGAGCGAATTAAAGCTGATTTTAAGAGAAAATCCTATGTTTATAGTGAAAATTTAAGGAACGGACGATAAGTGTAAAGAATTTAATCTAGTACCTATATCACACAACATTTAATAAATCTGTAAAAAAATTAAAATAATACTACTAAAAAAATAATACTACTGATTAAAAATAATACTTTTATACTATGATAATACTATTTAATGAACTTTATAGTTTACGAATGAAGTATATCGTATTTTGTTATCAAGTTGTATAAACAAAATTATGACGTTATCTACGATGATATTGTAGTTTTTTACAATAAGTTTATCAATAAGTTTCTTTGAGATGAGTTTATGTTTCTTAAATTGTGAGGTGCAGGATAAATTGCATAATATTTGTAAAGAGTCGCACATGTTCTTTATCAGCAGTATTGTTTGCGTATATTGTTACTGCAGATATTATTATTAATTGCATATTATAATAAATTATCTAGCTTCAAACGATTAATACGCATGATTATAAATACTTGAAGTTTATAAGGTCTTCTTATTTCTTGTTCGTGTCTTATCATACATTTTTTAAGCGTCCAAAGCAAGGGCTACAAAATTTTTACACACTTTATCGTAGCTTCCACTGGACCACTTGCCCAACCGGCGATATTACGGTGTATTAAGTTGCTAGAGTAAATCTTCCTCGCTAGGCAACGGGCTTAAGAGTTTTATTGTGTACAACAACTGGCTGGTTAGCTGCCGTTTTCTTAAGATGTCACGTCGCTAAAAGCCTGTCTGGATCGAGTTATCGAAGGTCGCAAATTGGGGCTTCGAATTAATTGTATCTTGGATTGAGGTGTGCTGGATTAGCGGAACGAATGATGTAATTTTTGATAGGGTTATATGTTGATGGTTGATATTGTGGGTTGAGATATATTAAGAGTGTTTTGATGAATATAAAACGTACCTTGTATTAACAATTAAAATCATACAGATACATAATACATGTAAAGACAAATAGAAGACGCATAAATAACTGAATAAAATGAAATAGAGAATATTTGACTTGATTCTTGTCCAACTGAATCTACTGTCCCTATTTTTATGTTTGTGTTTCTACTTCACCAAATATATATTTTCTATCTTTAATTACCTGCGATGATTAGTATTAGAAACTATAGTTACTCATTAACTCATTAAAAATCTTTGAACTTATTGCTAATAGCACCTATTCTTTATTACTATGTAAACAGCATACCATTTGTTACAACCGTCTCTGTTATTAGGTACTTAGCGTATAATAAATTACTTCATTACGTGAACGTCATAATCCGCGGTTAACTAACATGAATGCTCGGCTCTGCTCGCAGGCAGTTTGTTTAGATTAAAACTTAATGCCCGAGCTAATATCAACGAGAAAACAACAATATTTTTACAGCGCTGTGAGAAGCTTGATTGTTTAATTTATTTTTAAGTGGTGAGACGGTTTTCGTTTGAAGTTGGGACTCTTACTTTTTCATGATTTACTTTTATATTTAGCACTAGACCGAATTTAAAAATAAACTCCCAAATAAGAATATACATAAATAATAAATATACATGATTTTTTTTCAATAAATATCTTCAGATATTTTGCGCCTGTTATTTATAAAGGCAAAGTTCAATTTAAGGAGTAATGCCATTTATGTAGTAGAGGAGTATATACATGATATACAGGGTGTCCCAAAAAGTAGTGATGAACGGAAACTGGGAGGTAGAGGACCTAGAGGGCTATCCGAATCACCCCCATGTATGTTATGCGATTTTTCGTATTTTCGGAGTTATGACGTTTTTTTCAATTTTTCGCCTATCGCCGAGTACGATGATATTTTCACTCATGGTGACGTCAATTATTGCGCTAGATGCCTGATTTTTTTTGTGTGCTAAGCTTAGAGGTAGGCCAATTCAGTATGGTAACATTTACTATCGTTAGATCTTCGAATGGAGTAAAAAAAAGAATTAAATGCCAAGAAAGGTAAAATTACCCAGTATGTCTACAACTTCAAGGGCCCGTAAAAAAATAAAATCACAGAAAAAAAGTTTTCCATTTGGCTTTTAAAAACTTGCTCTATCTATCAGGTAGCTTCCCTAAAAATTTCATTTTATTATTCAGAAGGCTTCAATCGAAAAATTGAAATCTAAGTGTGGTAAGTGCAAAAATTTTTTTAACGTGATGATCATTAAAACCAATAAATAGGTGTCTTATTACCAGAAATTTTTAAAATAACCCCGCTGTTGCCCAATGTAAGTGCGACATCACCATAAAAAGTTGTCTTTTAAATGTTTGAATGCCCTTTTATCATTTTTAATGGTTTCTTCTGCTACTATGAATTTCCGGGTTATTTCGTCCAAATTGTGGCATTCTCTCAAGTAGCCGAGGTCTTCTTAGTATAACCATTGAAACAAATTAATGGGGTTTAGGTCGAGGGACCGTGGAGGCCATGCTTTAAGGCAGGCGTCACCGGCGCATGCGCAGGCTGCAACGACCAATCCATCTTTAAGGGTATCTTTGCCCTTTAACCTGGCCTCCACGGTCCCCGGACATAAACCCTATTGATTTTTTCCGTGGGGATACTACAAAGACGAGAGACTGCCACAATTTGGACGAAATAACCCGGAAATTCATAGTAGCAAAAGAAACCATAAAAAATGATAAAAGGCATTCAGAAATTTAAAAGACAACTTTTTACGGTGATGTCGCGCTTGCATTGAGCAACAGGGGGGTCATTTTAAAAATTTCTGGTAATTTAACACCTTGTTATTGGTTTTAATTTGTTTTTATTATTCATCATGTTAATTCAATTTTTGCACTTACCACATTTAGATTTCAATTTTTCGATTGAAGCCTTCTGAATAATAAAATGAAATTTTTAGGGAAGCTACCTGATAGATAGAGCAAGTTTTTAAAAGCCAAATGGAAAACTTTTTTTATGTGATTTTATTTTTTTACGGGCCCTTGAAGTTGTGAACATACTGGATAATTTTATCTTTCTTGGCATTTAATTCTTTTTTTTATTCCATTCAAACATCTAACGATAGTAAATGTTACCATACTGAATTGGCCTATCTTTCAGCTTAGCAAACAATCAAAAATCAAGCATTTAGCGCAATAATTGACGTCACCATGAGTGAAAATATCATCGTACTCGGCGATAGGTGAAAAATTGAAAAAAAACGTCATAACTCCAAAAATACGAAAAATCGCATAACATACATGGGGGTGATTCGGATAGCCCTCTAGGTCCTTAACCTCCCAGCTTCCGTTCATCACTACTTTTTGGGACATCCTGTATAAGTAATTTTGGATTTTATATACCTAGTTATAATAAAAATAATTTTGTTAATAATTTCGAACGACAATAAAGTATCTAATTTCATCTACGATGTTTCACGAGTTTCTTTTTAACTTATATATATTTTTTAATATTATTATAATGAAATGCCTTAATTACTAGCGTGTTTAATTATAATAATTAACAATATATTTTGTGTATATGCACAAAAAGGGCGAATGCTGTTTTCCGATTCATTAAAGACATATAAAAGCAATAATTGTAAATATTTATTAAAACGAAGTAATAATTACTAGTCATAATAATTATAAACGCAAAGTTTACAACGCTAACATAATTAGCGAAACATCATTAGTAAGTATCGTAGTGAAGAATGGATAAGAAAAAGATGAGTGTATGATCAAAGAAATACTGAAGACGCAACGAAGCTCGAAATCTCCTGCTAATTGGCTTAATCCATATAACATCGTACTCAAAGGTTTTTGTATCAAGACGTTGCACCGATGTTTTCATTAGGTGAAACAAAAGAATATGTGAGTTATTAATGTTGTTTTTATATTCCGAAATAAATGCAATTGTTTTCTTTGCTTCTTATTTATCTCTATGATATTTATGATAATATCATATGCTAGATATTTATGATTATTAATTATTTACGTGACTTTATAAATATAATGTTAATAAAGCTACTACACAATCATGATTAACCCTTAGCTGGTATCGCCTTTTTTGGCAACACTACCGGTATCGTGGGTCAAATTCTACCCATACCAAACAATCTGTTGTAGAACGTAGATTTTTTATTATTTGTATAAAATATGGTTAGATAAGAAATAAAAAAATATTTTTTTACAAAATAACCTTATTTAATTTTAGAATATAAAAAAAATATCATGTTTTACACACATTTGTAAATAACCTTATTTTTTGGCACTTTTTGGTTAATGTGAACTTAAAATATAAAAAAAAAATAGAAATGTTAGAAAAACTTTTACTAAAATATATTTATGGCACTTCTCATATCTTTATTATAACAAAAAAACAAATTGATTCTGAAATCAGCATAAAATAAAAATAAAAAACCGGCCAAGTGCGAGTCGGGCTCGCGCACAAAGGGTTCCGTAGCAGCAAATATAATAAATTACAGTTAAATCAACCTATCTCAAAAACTATAAGAGATACTTTGATCAAACCAAAAATCGTTGAAAGAGTTAATTAGCATGCATCACCTCTATTTTTTTTAGAATTTTATACCCCGTAGTTATAAAAATAGAGGGGGGGGGACATACTTTTTACGACTTTGAGAGCTGATATCTCAAAAACCGTTCACTTTAAGAAAAATGTTTTTTAGAAAACTTTATATCATTTTAAAAGACCTTTCCATTGATACCCCACACGGGTATGTACATCGAAAAAAAAAATTTCATCCCTCAGTTACATGTATGGGGGGCCCCACCCCCAATTCTTTTTTTTACTATTTAGTGTCATATTTTTGTAGCGGTTCATACAACACATATTCCCATCAAATTTCATCACTGTAGTACTTATAGTTTCCGAGTAAATCGGCTGTGACAGACGGACAGACGGACAGACGGACAGACGGACATGACGAAACTATAAGGGTTCCGTTTTTGCCATTTTGGCTACAGAACCCTAAAAATGACAACCAAAACCAAAATGACTTCTACCATCAACTATCATCCTCATCTTCTTCACTCTCATCTCTCGTATTTTCGTTCCTCGTATATTTTCTATTATTCTCGTATCTCCTCTTCGTTTCCACTGTCGTAAGAACTTACTCCAAATACACTGTCTTCTAAGCAACTAACAGATTAGGGATTGTCTCGATCGCTGATGATTTCGTCGTCACAAAGTTGGTTTACATTTGGTATTCTTTCATTTTTCAATTCCAAATCATCACTTAAGTCGTTCATCAACTCCTCGATTTGTCTGTCGTTCAAAAAGCCCTCCAATGTAGTACAAATAAACAATAAAACCAAAAAAGTAAGTAATTACACTCAGTGAAAAAAGTTACTTATTTGGTGTCGTGGGTCGAACGTGACCCAGAAAGCTACTTACCTCCGCTCCTAAGATAGTCACAGTTCTGCACATCCACCCCCCGCTGCAGCTAGCGACGCACTGAGAATACTTAGAAGCGCACAGTCGTTGCATAAATATTTAAAGAATTATAACCGAAAATGTTCGCTTCTGGGTCAAATTTGACCCACGATACCTGCTAAGGGTTAACTTTATATTAATTTGAATATTGTTTTTTTTTGTAAGTAAGTAGGTGCCTTTGTCGACTTGTGTTTTTATCCAAAACCTAAATTTCATTCGATATTTTTTAATTACTTACGTCCTTATATTATCATCTTACAAAATCCTATATTATGACATTTGTATTGCAATCCACAATGCCAAATCCGCAACATCTCCCGAATACCTCCCAATCCATAAACCAAAACAATAAACCGAAATGATCTCGCAAACGAGATAATGGCGGTCATTCAGTGAAGATCGAAGACGCGACAAAGACGTCTGCAGATATCGTCGATACCACCAAGACTTGTAAGTTTGACAGGTGATTTGGGTCCGTCGGGCCGGTGACTCTTCCGTCGTCTACAAGCGATATCTATTGACACATGTTATTGAATTGTTCGGTGAAATGCCGATTAAATTTAATTGATTGGCTAAATTTTAAGGACTGTTATATTTGTATGGTATACGAATACTCTAAAGACATTACAAATTACCATCATGTTTTTTACAAATAAATTTTGCGCCTGCCATTTTTTTATGAGCAAATGTCTCTAACAAACTATTTGTGCAAAAAGACTTTAATTATGTGTAATTTATGAATTTCATTAGTTCTCTTATAAATATAATATGTATATACTGTAATTAATTAGTGTCAATAATATGAAGTTCCAGACTTATATTATTAAAGATTTTTATTTGCACCAAACTACTAACATGTTCTGAAATTTGTTTAATTTTACACTGTTATCAATCATTAGAAAAATATATATTATTATCATATAAAATTTAACAAAGAACTTTTCTAAATTTGGAATCAAGGTATAAAATTTAATAATTGTTAACTTTGCGACGTAACATCATATTTTATTTATAGAATAAAAGCAATAGTTACAATTAAAAAGGTATGTATATTTTTAGATATCCAACAAATCAGGTAGGTGTTTGAATGAAGCTATAAAATAACTTTATCATATACAGGTACCTTTTATGATTTATTGACAAAAATTCTAAATATCGAGTCAATTATCCAGTTATAAAATGTAGTGTTTTTATTTCTGTTTATGGTAGATCCTTTGTACCTACCTATATTTATAGTACCTACCTACCTAGGTATGTGTTCATGTTCCATGTTTCTAAGATTTACACAGTACAATTTTATAACAGTAGCAAAGTTATAGTTAACTATAAGTTTTAGTATTTATGTTTTTCTAAATAAGAATAACTTTTATCCCCCTTACGGCTTAATTTAACTGTGTATGAGAAATCTGTATCGACCTGATAAATTAAGGTACTGAATTCAGCCAGCTAGAGTCATTTTTTGTTAGATTTATTTTAACTGTCCTACACATTATAGGTATACAATATATATGTACTAACAATATGAATGTGAAAAAATAAATGGTGATGTATAAATATTTGTTACTCTTTTACGCAAAATCAGCATAATAATATGATGATCTATAAGAAATTTGTCAGACATTTTTCATTGATGAGAATCGGAAGGTTATGAATTATGATGAAATAAACATTTGATTTTCTTTGACCTAACTTAGACTGGATAAAAATGATAACTTTTTAAATACATAATAACATATCTTATTTATATAAAGAGTAAAGACACATATTCCAGCAAGTTTAAGAAGTTAACTAGGTATTATATTTAATGAGTTTGGTAAGAACGTATGGACTATGTGTGGTTGTTACTCAAAAATATGGTGTTTGTCCGAAACTTGGTAGAGTCTGGATTAGCACGCCATTTTTTCCTGATACCAAGCCAGTGACGATGAAACTCTGCCTGACTAGACGTGTTCGATTTTCTATGACCTACCATATACTTTACTTAATTTCTATAGGTATTGTAAGGGATTCAATAAAATAGCATGTTTCAGTATCATACGTAATATATTCAATAAACTTTTCGTTTATATAATTGAATGGAATAAACATTTAGCCGATATTAATCAATTATACAAGCCATAAATGCTTTTGTTGTGAGCCTAATGACGTAGCTTTACAATAATCTTATAACATTAATAAAATATTTACAATTATTTGGAAATACCATCACAGCTTCACAAAACAAGCATAACATCGAAATAACAAAACAATTTAATTTTTTATTTCTATTTCGTTTAAAACTATAAAACAATATTTTATGAAACTGCGCGAAAAAACAGCCTCGTTTTATAAATGCGTAAATACTGTAACAGTTTATAACTTGTCTCACTTTAAAAATAATTGCTGTTTTTCTTATCTGAATGGTAGAGAAAAGTACACTTTTAGAGTATACTTTTTAGAACAGACTAGGTTTAATTTTTGTCAATTGTAAGCGTATATTGCATATCAATATTATGTACAGTTTTATGCCTATTATTAATTTTTTGGGCCGGTAAGACAAGTATCTATGGGTATGAGTTTGGTTTAATGTACTTTATTCTAATCAATCTTTGGATTGAGTATTACTTAACAAAAATAAGGAATGTGCGTATTCTATAACTTTGTAGAGACTAACGAACAAGAAAGTCAATTATACTATAATATAGAACATAATATACAGTTATGTGCGATATAATTCTAAAGTATATCTTATTGACTCATTATTTTCTATACATTAATCATAAAATTATTTTTATGTTCATCTAGATAAGTACCAACTACATAAGCACAAATGATGAGATTATCCACCTTTTAGATACTATGTATTACAATTTCTATAACGTTAATAAATAAAAAGTACACTACTTATATACAAACGCGAGATAATATTATAGTACATAATATATTTTGAGATTCAAATTCATAATTATGACGTGACAAAGGGAAAATGATTTTTACATTGAGTTTAATGTACTTAAATATCAATTTTAGTTTTCATATGATTCTTAATATTAACAAGCAAACGTATAGCTTACGATTATTAAATACCTATAATTTAAAGACTTCTGTAATACGTTATAGGATGCACAGATGCAACATTATTTAATACTAACATGGCACTACACACCATCAACGGTTCTTATTCAGTCTTTCTAAAATGATGTCACGGTTATTGGCTAACATTGAATAGTCAATCAATTTTTCTATACAGTCGTATTGGTTCAGACCATTTTCCTTTCCGCGATAGCGTGTGGGTGTCCCGGATGCCCGTAATGTCCCGGCGAAGTCGGTTCGTACAGTGACATCTTCAAGCGTTTGCACTTTGCCCGTCGGTTCTTGAACCAAAACTGAACATTTTTCGATTCGAGCCTCGGAAATTTTTGCCTGTACGGCATCCTGTTTAATTCTTCGGTATATTTAAGAATCAAGTTGTGAGACGGGTGCGTGTTCATGGAAAACCACTGTTCTAGAACAGGGACTTCAGAGACGGGGTCAATGAAGGTCCGGTTGCGTTTGCGGCGTTCGTCGGAAGCTCCCGCTAGAGCAAGGTTCAAACCACTAGCGCCTTCACCAGGAACCGGTCCAACTCCAGGAAAGCCACTCATGTACTGGCTCATATACATAATCCCGTGGCTGAACATTGGGTGATTTGGAACCATGGGAAACGGTAGACGATCGAGGTGTGGTGACGCAGGTCTGTAATGACGTTCTTGAACTACTTCATCATCAGAAGCGAGGTCCTGCTCGTCGCCGACCCCATTTTCGTCATCATTGTTGTTGTTGTTGTTATTGTGCGAACTATCACTGTTTTTTGCGGGTGACCGTTGTGGTGATTGCATCTGCTCAGATTTTGTTAAATCTCGTGGCTCTTGTTTGATGTCATGTACCTGTAAAAATAAATATGTTTAGAAAGAAGTAATAATTCAGTAAGAGTGTTTGTTTTAGAAAATTTTACTAGACCCTTAACGACTAACGTATTGTTGTATTATATCATATGAAATTTACCTTTATTATATCTGGAGGCTTTGGTGATTCCTTAGATAATTCTTCTTTTTCATTTTCATTGTTATTTTTTCTGGTAGTTATGAGTGATAATGGAGCATCTGGACTGTCTGGCCTTTCATCGGTATTCATATCAACACCATCGTCTTCCATATCAGACCCAGCATTTGATAAATTGTCTTCAGACATCACAGACATTGGGTATCGCCCAGGGCTTCCAGAAAGCTGCATTGGGCTCTTTAATAAATTGTGATCATGCGGTGAATAGTTATCATTGCCAGTCAATAATGATCCATTTGATGGACTATGACTTCTACTATTAAAGCCATTAATACCAAGATGTCCTCCCAATCCACCAATATTGCGCAATTCGGCTCTCTTTTGTGCAGCTCTTGCATTTTTGAACCAGTATACGACATTATTAACGTCCAATGGTTTTCGGCCTCTTCTCGATTCCAGATTATTCAATTCTCGAACATATTGTTGTATCTGTTGCCTGCTAGGATGCTGATTTTCAGCAAACCAACGTTGCAGCTTTGGTAATTCTAGCTCAGGATCGAAGCTTGTTCTCATTCTAGTTTTTTGAGTTGGATATTGACTTTGAACGGTTTGAAGAGCTGGATGCAAATGTTCCGGCATGGCATTTAAGGTAGGAGATCTGTTCTTGGGTCCTGGCGAAGGATACCGTCGAGGACTAAAGGGCGGGGGACGAGGTGACACTTGTGCACTCCACCAAGATTCGAATTTGCGACGAGTTTCTTCCGTAGGCTCGTGTATATTGTGTGGCCCTGGTGTTCTATCCTGCCCTCTGCATATCTGCGCCAATGTCACCTATAACAATAAAAAGTATATCAAGTCTCACGCTACCCATACCAATGTTTGTACAACAAACAGAAAACAAAAAGAAACCGCAAACAATTTTAGATGGTTTTAAAGAGGTCAGTCTAACCAATAACAGATACATAGATAATTGTTTGAATAAACAGCGAGCATTGTTTCTCAGAACATTGCCATTAGATTATGAAAATATTAGGCCGGCTGTTAATGTATGTGTCATGCGCCAGCGGCCGGCTCGGTGCAGATGCGAGGTGTTTGCTCGCTGGTTAGTGCGTATCACTCCTTCGCCGCCGCCGAAACTTCAATCATGGTTTGCTCTAAAACAATGAGCGGGAAGGGCGTCTTTATAATTAGCATCCACCTACAACGCCTTAACGAAACGCCGGCACACCGTGCAACTAAGTGGTTGTACTAAAATGTTTCGTCGGTATCCAGATTGAAAAGTACACTCTCGACTCGTTTAAAACAATAGGCAAATAGAGAGATTTTCACGTTCAAAGTCTCGTTTTAATTATATAACTATGTATTTAACATATCTTGACACCCTTATTTGATCAAGAATTAATTATTCAAGCGGGAAAATTGAATCATATATCTTTTAAGATAATACAGATGTTTAGCTTTACAGTTATGCAAGCAAAATCTGCTCATATCAGTAGATTACATTGTACAATGGCAGTGATTACGTTGTGAAGCAAGTTGTCGGCCTTGCACGTATGTCTATGCATTGCCGAATGTTAGTTAAACAGTAGCCAAGTATTGCATCAGATAGTGTTAATTCATGTCAACCTGGAGGCATTAGCATCTAGCCACAGTGATACGTTAATCCGCCTCTTTGTTTTGTGTTTTTAAATAGTGCGGTCATATTTGCTTTCAGATATCGTCTGCTTCAGATACATGTAAGATTTACGAGAGCTGGCGCCTCCGTGATAACTCTGTCATGTGTAATCTTCTCGGTACGTAATTCGGTGTGTGATTGCGAACATCACTTGATACACTCGTAGTTACTAAGGACAACTTAGAACACAATAGGCTTAGTCTTATCTGATATTAATTTCATTCTGTTTATATTTGCTACTTTACACCTGTCAGAATTAGAGGAGATAACACTTCTCCGAGATATCATTAAGACACATTTATGGAATTCATCTCTTGATTCTAATTCAAACAGTTCTCAAGAGCGTTGTAAAAGTTTGTTGCGAATGGAAATGGAAGTAGCGCAAATTGGCGCGATAAATTACCATAATATCATAGTCGGAGTTCATCTGGCGTTTAGCTACTGTTAACTTCGAGCGATGTCTTTGATTATCTCGCCTCATTGCGGCTTCCTTTGACTTATTAGTTATCGCTTCACAACTTGTAAATTCTCGCATTAAGGTTTTTCGACTCCATATTTTAGATATTGGTGAATTATTTTTAAGCAATGTAATTATTCGTCAATTACGTATAACCCTGAAAGCGCTAAATTGAAATCTCAAACCCGAATCGTGTCAGACGAGGGCGCGCCTCGAACGCTAACCTCGCGTTTAATAAGATTATAAAGCATTATTTTATGGTATTAATAAGATCAAAAGCGTTCGTACATCTAAAACTCCTTTTAACCCTCTTTCGCTAACTCAAGGTGGTAAGATGAGGGATCGGGCCCGCTTGTATTACGCTAATATATTGGAGCACGTGGGTAATGGGGATTTATTATTTGATTAAAACATGTGATCGAAAATTTGTATACAAAATATTTTTTTAGGTTATTTTATAAAAAACTAAAAAAAAAACTTATAATCAGAAAACCTGAGCGAAAATTATGGAATATAAGTAGTAAGTAGGTCCTCTTACGTACTCTTACGATACTGCATAGATACCTATTATTTCTTTATTTTATGGCGTTAATTAATTTAGTTAATATTACAATTCACTAAGGACATGAATGTTAAAGAGCAAATTTTCAGTGTAACATTTTATCTGAAAGTTTGGCAAGAAAAGGGAGAAGCTTTAAATTTATTCCTCCTTAATCTAAAGTGTCTTCACTTAACTAACCCTATGACGAGGTGAATGTTTAGAAAATTTAATAAGGTTCCAACGCGGATGAGTTTCAGGTTCTATTCAATGTGAGGCATTGATGTGCTTTGTCTTAGTTTATAAAACTGTATAGATTCACAATTATTTTTACAATTTTATATGGGAGATCATCAAAATAAAGAAGTAGGTACTAATGAAAATATTAAAAACAAAGATCTCGAGATCTTTTACAACGAACATAATTTATAATTATAAATGTTAGAAAATGGTAAGTCGTTAATCATTGTAGATTTTAAATATCAAGTTCTCATAATTCATACATAAAACACGTTATTAAATATTCCGATACATCTTGTTACAAAGGAAGAATATGAAAACAGCGTTTCCCTGATCCTTATTAGCAGGGACTTAGACAGCGTGTAAATTATAACGAGCCCCAAATATACGGGAGTCTACTTAACAAGACTTTGATAATCTGTCTCCATCTTTAAAATCCGACCTCGCGATGAGCGGCATTTGTATGTTTGAGATACGAAGGCGAAATTGTTAAGAGGACTTAAAATACAACGACTTACCGTACTTTCGATTGTTATTGTAGCGGTCCTAATTGAATAACGGTTACGATAATTGCGTTTTCATTGGTCGGAAAACGACGAAAATTTCAGGTGAACTTATAGTTATATTCGGGGAAAATTATCTATGAAGGGACAAGGGTTATTTTGCTTAATAATGATCGTTTTGTGTGGGTTACGGTTTTCTATAAATTTTCTTTATCAAAGCACTCGTATTTGGAGTATTGACACGACTTAATTATTTTAAAATGATTCACTTTTCAATATTGTTCCCAAAATAAAACAAGTAATTAAATATTTCAATTATTAAATTTATAACATTAACGCACTGCCCTCGCATTAATATATCGACAAAATCGTAATAATTTATACATAACCACGAATATTTTCAATTGGTAATGGAGGACTATTCAGTAGCCGGCTTAAATATGAAAACAATGAATTTCCCGGTAATGAGGGGGGATGTTTAGGGGTGAGGTGAGTATTGTTCTGTCCCGGGGTTACAATCAGGTATTAAAACGTAACATTACCAGGACAGTGGGAATCTGGCTCAGCCCAGTGTAGCGCGATCGCATTGTCGTTAAGAGTTGGTTTTAATGCCTCGATTGATGTTATTTGCTTTGACAGATGTTTAGATGATACGCCGAATTTGTATTTGTTACATCTCGCTAATTTAGTTGATCTAATTAAAACGCAATTGTATTGAATTGGTATTGAAATACAGTTGTTGAAACGAAAACTATGGTAGTGGTGTAAGAGGTTGATGTCTATCGATTTGTTTTCCTTTTAATTTGGTTTTATGCTATTAGTATATTGTAGTTTGTACTGAAAATACTAGTATGAATAGGTTTAAACGTATTACTAGTGGATTAGTGTGTTTAACTAGAAATTAGTAGTTGCCTAGTTTTTTTCATAATCTATACATGCCCTTGTTCTTTCCTTCAATATGTTATAGCTTGGTCTTTCCTTGAGTACTTCAGTAATTTTAAGTTCATTAGCATAACATTTAAGAATTATCATATAATAGATTGAAAAATTTAATTTTTATAGGTATAAGATATATATACGTGTTTTACCTCATCCAAGGGGCAGCCAGTGGACATCAAAAGCGGTCTGCTCTGGACTAGTAGCAATCTCAACAGCTTGTCCTTAATATCTTGCAATGGTGTTGGTCTTGGTCGCAACAGTTGGATCCTCAAGGTTGCGACTGTGGTCAGCTCACCAAGTACTTCGCCAACCGTCGCGAGTGGCCCGTCAGATATACGCTCGAAGGGTAGTGGCTTCCAGTTGTTTATGACTACAGATCCTGGTGGATAGGTATTGAATTAGTGTAAGGAATAGTAAAGTGACTACGGACCCTGAAAGAGTATGATGAGATGTAAGTGAAAGCAAAAAAATCCAATAAGAAATTACTTATCGGATTTTTTAGGACTCGGAGAATTTTTCCCTATTGTAGCACCACGAATTCTGTTGTTTCAATTGATACTTGTAAAGTTTTAACGTATCTAACTATTTAATAAAGTACAATATTGTTCTTTCTTTGCACTTAATTGCAGATCTGCATATATAGCAAGTTTTGATAAATCTCTCGCTAAAATAGATTAACCATCAAATAAGGATCGATTGCATTTAGTCATTTACTGTACTGTGATGGTTAAATATCTTATTATGCTTATGAAAAGTAGATAATGTGATGTAATTATATTATATTATAGTAGATATATTATATTTTATATACTAATAAAAACCTTACCTTTAGCAGAAGCAGCCAGTTCATGAGGATATCCAAGCCGCATCATAGCAGCCGGCACCAGTTCATGGAACGCGGTTGCCGCAGGGATGATGACGTAGCTATCAGTCTCCACCACAGCCCGACGACGCCAGGCTCCCTCTTCTAGAGAGGAGACCGCTTCGACCACGCAGTGGACTGGTAGGGTCTTACCTAGAACAAAAATAGATATGATTAATTAACATATCAATTATAATTTTTACTTCGAATTTTAACAATTTACATGAGATATTGCAGATGCATGGTAGGTATATGTCGTAAGACAAGTGACAGTAAATGTCTATATTTTGTATCATGTGTGTGTATATTAATTAAAGATAAAAAAGAGTAAAACTTTATTCTCTGAAACTATCAATACCTTAACGTTTGGTTTAAGTTCACAATTAAACAAACGAGGAAAGCTTTAATAATCGAAAAATATAATCTTTTATTTACAGCTTTAGTTCCTCATAGTTCATTTATTCATATTTGACGTAGATCGCAATGAGGGACGACGTCCACGGTCCACTTAAGTAAAAACATGACGTAAAAGTTTTCTCGCCTGAAAAATGTTCGGAAGCCGTCGAAACACTGTCGTCAAGAAAGCGTATTAATTATTTAGTAACTTCTCAAGCGAAAATGCTTTTGACTTGCTCATGGCAGCGTTAAAAAACCTAAAGAGTGAAATGTTAAAATAATAATTAATCCTTGTTCTGTGTCGACGCAGCCGTCTGTAGATCGCTTTGTGTCGGCCAATGCTTTTACCGTCACTTTGAGTCTTTCTTCAGCGATATTAAATAGTTCCTGCTGCTTCGTTGCATTTTTACGCCGATGCATTAAAATTATGAAAAAAGTAACTGGCGCTTTTAAAATATTTTTAACTTTTTTGCTTTGGTATCGCACAACAACAATATTCGTACTTTTTGTTCCTATGTAGGTATTTAGTATTGAGCATTCATTTAAAAAACATTATAATAACCTTCTGTTGAGTTCTAAAACAGTTCACACTAAACACAAAATGATAATTTAATACGATACAATGTTAATCACTTAATTCCTTCAGATTTAGGGTCAAAATAGAATATGATGGGTTTTAATCTCATAATGTAACTTTCAATAGATTTCGAGCAAGTTCTTTAGTCGATGAGATTTGGAGGGTAGTTTCAGGTTAGCACCTATGCTTTAATATGGATTAGTTGTGATTTAGTCGCGGGGCCGGACGGTCCTTCGGTCAGTTTAATCCCGTGGCTTACAACTACCGACTTTATTAATATTAGGTTCTGCGCGATAAATAATCTCGATTCGAGTTTATTAATGGAGAAAATTACTTTGGTAATTATATTCGAAGTCCAATATATCTCTTAACTATCGACATACAAAAACATTCTGGATAATTCGATATATGTATATAATGATATCCTATGTTTCTCAACTACTCAACGATATGAATAGATCAATACGCAAACAATCACGGATTATACCAACTAACACGCTAATCTTCCACCAAAGAACTTGTACCGTAAATTGCATCTTAGTTCGCTACATTGTTCATTAGCGCATAACATAAAATGGCAATTAGGTTCGCTCGCTCCAAAGCTTAACCGATCTAAGCTCTCTTAAAAAGATTTCAGTCTTTAACAAAAGCGTGCACCGATGTCAAGGAGCGCCTGATGTATAAGTAGTGCGAAATGCGAATTAAAACTTTACACCAACTGGAGTTTAACGAACGTTTAGTGACGTTGATGTGTGAATACATAATCGGGCTTGGCTGGTTAAAACAAAGTATAAACAATGGGGTACCTTTTGTATAGTATGTACTTGAGAAGTAGTGAAATAGATTATTCTAATAGGGGAGTAGAAAATGTAGAGCTCGTAGAGCTACGGTGTAGCGTTTGATGCTACGAATTACTACGCGCCTATAGAATAATGGAGTTAAAAAGATTTTAATTTTGTAATACGATTAAAGTATTAAGAACATACATAAATACATTAAAAATGATAAAGAATAGTCAAAGTTTATATATTCATTTAAGTTGCGCTTATCATATTTATTAAGAATCGTTTTACGTGAAAGTTCTCAACTTTATACAAAATATTTTTGTAGCCAATTTCACATTTCATTACATAAGTACATCTTTAAATTTCCGCACAAATAAAGCGAATACAGATTCTAATCACTTATTTGAGTAAAGAAGGCATTAACAATGAACTGAAGAGGTGCGTAGTGCGTACTTAACTCGGAGTTAGCATAAGTAACCTCTTAAAAGTCTCATCCGGTCTCCCCTTCGATGTAAGGAATTAACTTGCTAATATGTATATTACTTCGCTAAATATATACTACACAAAAAATATATTAATTAACGCTTTAATCTTCTTATAATGTAGATTTACATATTTATTTTTAAACTAAAAGTATGATTGATATTAATTTTCCAATAATTCAACTGGTTATTTTTCTTTAAAAGCAGCTGTTTTGAACTGTAGCTTAGCGTTATGCCAAATTTAATACCAATCCACACGTTTCATATGAAAGAATCCACTAAAACCAAAAATCATCCATACCTTTGTGATCGTACCACGATATATCGTGGTACGATTAGTATATATACTAATATTATAAAGCTAAAGAGTTTGTTTGTTTGTTTGAACGCGCTAATCTTAGGAACTATTGGTCCGATTTGAAAAATTTTTCCGGTGTTAGATAAATTAGATATCGAGGAAGGCTATAGGCTATAATTCATCACGCTAGGACCAACAGGAACGGAGCAATGCGGGTGAAACCGCGCGGAATAGCTAGTTCAAAATAAAAACGTACGTAATAAATAATCGTACATCCTATAAAAACGTAAAACGCTAACGTACAACGAGGGATACAATAGGCTTAGCATGTAGTTCTCATTCGTGAGCGATGATCTATTTAGATCGGATAGATCGTGGCGTGATAGATGCTGAAGCCAAGCAAATACGATGGTTAATCGGTACATGCGTGACAGGAGGTTGTATGCATTCCTATAGATAGGTATGTAATTAGTGTGTCATCAAACGGCACGGTATTTTATTCAGGTTTACATAGGTTTTTTTTATGTGAAATAGAGATAGGAAATTGAATACGTGCTCTTAGCTCGCCTGTACTTAAAAAAAAAGTTTGAATAAATCTACACTAATATTATAAAGAGGAAAACTATGTTTGTTTGTTTGTTTGTTTGATTGTAATGATTGAACTGGTTACTGTGCTCATAAACTACTGGACCGATTTTAAAAATTCTTTCACCATTCGAAAGCTACATTATCCACGATTAATATAGGATAGGATTTATCCCGGAAATTCCACGGGAACGGGAACTATGCGAGTTTTTCTTTGAAACCGCGGGCGGAGCCGCCGGCGGAAAGCTAGTATTTTATATTTTCAATAGAAGGAGCTAAAGAACTGAAAAACTAATATGAGTACACAATTCAAATTGGAGTGAAATATTTTATCTTTTTCAATGGAGATATGAAAAACAATTTTACAAATAAACTTTATCAACATCAAGAAAAAATAATATCACAATCTGGACTTTTTTGGAATAATAAATACCAACAATTATCTATTAAATTAACAATATAATCGATCTATTATTTGATATAAATAAATCCAAAACTGCACGACTCATAGTACCTACCTACTCATACATTCTACATTTTTATCCGGTTCTTTTATCTTGAATTAATTTGACCAGTGACAGAATTAATATCTATTAAACTATCTATAAAAATGTGCAGATTTAGGAGATTAGGACCGTAGATTACCAATCGTGTAATTAATGTAATATTTGCGTAACCGAGGCAAAACCAAATTTTCGTTCTCTAATGCTTCGCATTATGAGGTCACTTTCGCTTTCTAAAGGTATTCTTTAAATAAAAAGCACTAACAAAACTCATGAAACTCATACCGTTCTTTATTTATTTTGTACAGGTCCAATTCAAATCAAATCAAGGCAGTATCCGAGGGACGTATGGGCTAACAGCTAAGCCTGTCCAGTAATCCCCTTACAGACCCCAAAACTTTCACCTGGACATCCCAGACGAACTAATTCTCAACTAAACAATGCATAGAATGAAGCTAACTGGGTTTTATTTAATCTGAAATAGTTTAGTTTGTTTTTGAGATGAGTAAAATGCAGGAATATACGTTACTTTTATATTTAAGAAATACTTAACAATAAATATCATTCCACACAGCATTTATGATTAAATGTGTACCTATTAGTTTTATTTTCCAATACTTACTTCACAAGCAGACAAAAACTTAACAATTAACACTCATAGTGTATTTTGGTATGAAACGATCAATGATTGGAAAATTTATGTCTCTTAGTATAAAAATAATATTTATCTTATCTATTTCTCCGCACAAACTTATATCTATTCAAAATAAACTTTATTAGCCAATTTATAAATAGCAATAAATTAGATTACCGAAATAAAAATGTATTTACACTAAGTCTGCGTTAAATCAATGTTTACATAACAAATACAATGTTAATTTCGTTATCGAACCAATAATTACCTAAAGAGCATCGGGTCAGCTTTAGGCACGAAAACATGTAAAAACTGTTGATATCCATAAGCCGTAAAATTCGTAAAATGATTAAACTAATCACGTTTGACCCTTGATTACATAATCTTATAGTCACAACTAGTTCAAAGATTAGGATAATAAAATTGCGTACCTATTTTTCTATCATAACTAAAGTATAGTCTGTGGAATTTATTTTCATATTTAATCTATGGTAAGTTTAGCGCAGTGTTGTCTATGCTATCAGCTGACCATAGACTACAAAAGTAAGTTGACACCTGAGTCTTAGAGCCACATACTGAGGCTTACCTGAAGCTCTGCTTAAGCCGCCTCGCGTTTATATTGCACTTTAAGCTCGAGATTTAACTTCACAATAGCAATATAAACTCATATTTAATACCGAACTGTATTCTTACCCTTTAATTTTTAAATATTATATTCTATAAAAAATTATGATTTAAGTAAGAGAATATTTAATAATTTAAGTGAAACTTCTTTATAGGGGTTGGAAAAAAATTGAGTGTAACATTTTTTCATTACGCGTGACTTTTTTCCGTTACGCGCCATCTTGTTTTTATCCCTACCACGCGTGATTGACGTATTTCTGTAAAGTTGCTTAAAGTAAATTATTTTTTGAAAAATAAGGTCATAAAGAAGTTTCACTTCTTACGTGTGTACACGCACAATTTTTTTTAAATTTTATTTAAGTGTAAGTATACAGAGAAAGATATATTTATAAACATTTATGTTTTATGTAAGAAAATATTTTAATATATTTTTTATTCGATAAATAGATTGTACCTACTTCTATAAAATTGTAACCTCTATCTGTTTATGTTTTAGGAAATACATTAAAAATGTTTACGTAATTCTTAAAAAAATAAAATATTGGGTATTAAAAATAATCTAATCTGTGAATTATATTATGTAAGTGTAAACATCATCCTAATTTCCATGTCACCCCATACGTCAGTGATAAAATTAACAATTATTGTATGAGCCGTCAAAGGGCGCGCTGATTTTAATTAAGAAACCATTTATCCCCCACTCAACCTAGTTTCACAATAGATTTATCCCTTGATCACAGATAGCAATATTTTTAATGTATACTTATATAATATCTAAGTTATAATTATATTTTATTTTTCTAATGTTTTAATCTTTTACATGTTAATATTTTTATATGTTTCGTAATAACGAGATTTCTAAGAGTAGGTATCTGACGGAATGATATGACAATTTAATAGACTATTTTCGCCCCGTAATTAATTTAAATTTTAAACTCCACAAGGGATGTAAGAAGGAAACGTGATCATTATCTTAGCTGGTGTCGTAGCAACTTTATGAATACGCTGCGTGTATCTGCCAGTCTTTTGTTCTGTCCCTTGTCAATCGTTAACACATTTACCTACTTACGACTGGGTGAAAACTCGCGAAACGAACGGCATTGTACAGATCGCGGGCGCCACAATAGTATACGCCACGCTTATCGACTCGCTGGCATCAAAGAACTTCAGAAGCTCGGTTTAGACGTTCGCTATCGCACCGTCGTTTGTCACTTCGCGCCGGGAGCAGTGATTGTCTCTAACAAATGACCTTTTTGAGGGAGCGACTCCTGTTCATATTTTAATTGACACCGCAAAAGTATCGTTACCGAGGGTAAATCTTATACAATGCGAATGCGAAACAAATATATTCGACTTTGACTCGTCCTCGTTAAATGAGCGCGCACCGAGCGTGTTATTTAGAAGCCTACTTATGTAAGAGCGTGTGCGTTCGTGTATTAATCCCATTTGTGTAATAAAATCTGTGCCTTAGCCGAGCGATGTGAGGAGTGATCCGGCCCTGAAATGCGTGCCTCTGCACGATAATCCTGTTAGGTTAAGAAGGTTTCTACATATTACGTGCTTTGCTACGCCTTAAGGATTAAAACAACACGAATCGATATTTACACAGGCGTATAATATTCCATATTAAAGCTATATGAAGGCGAAATTCAATAAACACAGCGAATATATAATTCGGTCTTAGCCAGCCGGACTTAAGAGATTACGTGCGCCAAAGATGCAGAGGAGATTTAAAGCAAAGCTCGCCATGACAAGGTGGTCATCGCAAACCCGGGATCTTTACGGACAATGAAGACAAAGGGCGTTTAAATTATTCAGTCAAAGGAAAAGCGACTTTAATATCTCGCACGTGAACTCTATTTGTTAATATTTAATAGTGACGGCCAATTTCGGTTTAAGACGTGTAGTTTGCATGAGAGAGGAATCGGAGAACGTCTGGGAGCTAAACCTTCCCGGCGGGCAGTGGGGCCTCCCATAAATAATTAATCTGCAACGATGTGCGTCGAGCGGTTAACTTAATCCCGCTACAGTTAGGCGCGCCGGCCTTCTCTACGAAACTATTTTCGAGTTTCAATTATTTCTACGTCTCTTAACCAACTTTACAAAGGTTTAAATTGTTACACTCTTTAATAAACACTGCGATTTTTGCACAACACAAATAAAACATCTCAGAAATTATACAACAGCTTAATTAAGTCAATCGAACAGCGATTTCACAAATCTAATTACAACAACCTTATAAACATTTTAACGCTATGCTAATTTGCGCAGAAATAATACAAAAATAAAGCTAATACTTGAAGAATTGGTCCAAACAATTTATTCCATATTAAGTATAGGTGAAGCCCTACTGGCTGCCGTCTTGCGGTGGACGGATAGAACGCGGATTAGGCCGGCTTTACCGGCAAGACACTGCCTCATATACAAATATTGTAGATATATACAACAATGTTTGCTTACGAGAATGTCTTTTTATATCGCTGACATAACAAATAATTAACATTTTAGACACCTGTTGAGTGTTTACTGAAATTAATCGTTACATTTACGTTACACAAATCCATAAATATATAACATGATATTGTAAGAAGATTTAGTGCTTATAAATGGATTATTCATTAAAAAGTCTGCTGCAAAATTCAATCCACGTACATAAACTTAATACTCTAAACTGCAGTTACCTTTAAAATGCGTCGGTTCTCGTAACTCGATTTGGAAAACTGACTGGATATTGGATTAGAAACAATTTGGAACTAAACTTTAGCTGCAAGCCGGTTGATAGTTTAACCGTTTATGCGTACGCAAAATGTTTATGCAAAGGCATGCAATCGAAAAATGTGGAAGGGACACCATTATTTCAATTTATTGATGATTTTTAAAACGTTGTTGATTTTTATAAATTCGTATAATTTAGGTTTAGAGACATCCCTACTAATAATATTATAAATGCGAAAGTAACTCTGTCTGTCTGTCCGTCTGTCTGTTATGCTTTCCCGCTTAAACCTCTCAACCGATGTTGATGAAATTTGGCACAGACAATCTTTAGACCCTGAGAAAGAATATAGGCTACCTTTTATTGCGAAATATGTACCACGGGCGAAGCCGGGGCGGACCGCTAGTTAATTATAAATTTAACATTATTGACATTAATTATTTCAAAGAATTTACAATTCACTTTTTCAGAACGTACTTATTCTGTTAATTCGGTACGTAACGATTATGATTTAATCCCGTGGAATATTTATAGTCCGCCCCGGCTTCGCCCGTGGTACATATTTCGCCTATGTCCTTTCTGGGGTATCAAAATATCTCCATACCAAATTTCATGCAAATTGGTTCAGTAGTTTAGGCGTGATTGAGTAACAGACAGACAGACAGAGTTACTTTCGCATTTATAATATTAGTATGGATATATTATTTAGTATTTACACACCTTTTGACAGAACGATTAATGTACCAGTGATAAATACATATAGCGAAGCAAAGGCGAGTTACTAATGACTAGTATAATCCTATATACTTCTCACATAACTCATAAGTAATTGTAACCATAAGTTTGTGTATTTTTTCATTGAATTCCGGTAAATAATAGATAGCTAGCTAGTATGATGCCATATTGCACAATGTATTACAATATTTCTTCACGCAATATCATCTCCTAATTGTGAAGGCCTAATTTAGATAAGAAATAAATTGTTAGTTAGTAACCTGAAAATATGTGTGTGCTAAGGAATATTCCCTACAATGGAAGATTTATTTTTTAAGCCATAATATAATTATAGGATTTATGTAGAGCCGTAGAGAGTATTAAACCAAAATTTGATACCAATATGTGAATTTTTCCAATTAACACTGATGAATATAAAGTAGGTATCTATACAGGATATAATTCGAGATAATATATCAAGAACGGTGCAAGTAAATAATTGGGGATGTCCCTTACTATATTTTCTAGGGAAACGCGCTCCATCTTAAGCCACATCTCAGCTTTCCATCAGGCGAGATAGGGGTCAAGCGCTTCCCTATAATACAATAAAAAAAATTAGAATTTACAAATAAAAGTATCATTCTAAAGAAAATAACGAAAAATGTAAATAAACTAGACGCGGTAGAGAATCAGCGAATTGGCCAATAGAGCTCGAATAATTAGCAACAATCACGGATAAACTGAACAGCTATCGCGCTAATACCGCATAATTCTAAATCAGCGTTAGTTAAAATAGCGTTCAATAATCACAACGCACTTAATGAATGCATTTGAAAAGTTAAAAGCCCATTGTTAGGCCGCAGCCACGCAGAGCGACTAATTAACATCGCGCGGTAATACCGCCCAGTGTAGAAGTGGACTTAGCGGCATTATCGCCTAAATTGTCCTAATGTTTAGTTGCGAGCGGTGGTCATTAGTGATTTTAGATACAAATGTGAATGGACATTGATTGTCCATATCGTGATATGATATTTTATTGAGGGGGTAAGAATTTTATCGTAAATGAAAACTTTTCGAATAAAGAAATATAATATTAATTTAGTATTATATTTATTATACTATGAAATTAAATCTCGTCAATTAATGGTTTGCGATATATCTACAAATGCAGCGGAAAAATAATCCCTTGCACACTCCAATTCTACACCACAAGGTAAAGATCACACGTCCGCTGTTACACCAAGAACGCGGTCAACCTACGCATCACCACACCAAAAGATTAATTTTGTATGAAACCTATAATAATATCATAAGCCCATTCAAATGGGGGAGTCCATACAAGAGATTAGATTAACGAACATCGAAATTGTGTGCGAACTAAAACGCAGTATTTAGACGACGCAGGCAGACTCGATTTAGTAATTAATTTTACCGCGCGAAGTGCTCTAAATGCACTAGAAACTATAATCCTCATTAAAATGGGAATAGGCGACTATTCATTTTCCCATCAAATATAATTTTGGCTTCTAAACGCGAATATAATTATGTGTTTCAGCGAATCGGATGAACGCAGCGCGGTTCTAATGTGCTCATTAAATATCCTAACACATCTTTTCATTGCATTTATATGTGTTTACATTGCGAATTAATTCACTATTATACTCCAGCCGTTAAATGTACTTTGTAATTAAAACGGAAAGTACTTATGTTCTTACTTTTCATTATTAAATAGATTCCTAAATAATATACACATTTGAGTAAATTCATGATAAACTGAAAACAATACTCGTAAATATTTCAATCGCTACATATATGAATGATAATAGCAACGAAAAGAAATTAAGCACTTATAAAAGGCAATCCGACGGAATACAATAATACGAGGCGATCATTTCATTTTGTTCTCGGGTCGCTCAATTTTTCGCATAACGCACCGTCCGATGAAAACATAAATTAATCTCCTCATTTTTTGCATACAATTTTATATCATTGAGTTCAAATATCTGAATGCGATGCATTTCGCGAAGCGTAATCCCACGTCACATTGATAGATACGGATTACTTCTGACGAGATTGAATTATTTCATCGCGATAAAGCTGCATTATTTCATTACTTCATAAATGAATGAATTTCGACGACTTAAATTCGAGATTTATGTATACGTACGGTGGGCACGAATAAAATTCGAAATCAATATAGGACGAACGACGAGTGTGTCGAGAGCGCCTGTGTCGACGCGATATCCGACACGGGTTGGGATTAAGCGACGTCAAATCCGGGATTAAGCGGGCCGGGATAAAGCGGACCGGTTGAAGCCCGGGTCAGCGGGATTCCGCCCGGGTAATAAAAGTGTCTGCAGCCGATTTAGGCTGAGCCCGCAGGCAATTCGGCTCGGTTACCAATTGCTAGGTAATTTCGTCGTGCGAGTGCGATCTGTCCGCACAAAGCCGTTCTAATGCCCGACAATGGGATTAGCCCAGTGTCGTCCGGCCCTTACAATTTATTGGACGGAATCAGTTGTCCGAATTAAGATCAAATGGAAGATATCTTGCCAATGTAGCCAGTGTAATTTCGACTTCTATTGTTTTATGCTTCTATTTGCAATATCTACATGCTCTTGGCCATGTTACACCTACATAATATACAATGACCTATGGTTTAAATGATCCAACTAAATAATAACCAGCAAACGATAAAGTTGTGTTATAAAATAAAGCATTATTTAACCCCAAAAAAGTAACAAAAGCATTATCCTTTTCCAAGTGAGCGCAATTTGCATATATTTATTTAGATAATGAAAGTTTTTCAAACTAATCCGCGCTTCGCAAGCCGCTCAACCGTTACGGGGGTACGGTAATCCGGATTGGAGATTCATTAGGCCCAGATTATACTTCATTGAAATCTGCCTTGAATCTGCGTAGTTATAGTAGTAAATTAACTGTATTATTAAAGTGAACCTTCTACGCGCGTTCAGAGTAAAATTGCAAGTTCGCGTCCGGCGTCATGACAATACCGTCACATGTTGGAAGTAAGGCGGCGATTTGGTAGCCTTGAATCTTGCCAAAGAAGTTTCACTTCTGACACGTGCGCTCATCACACACGCTCTTTTTTATTTATGTATTGGTAATCACAGTAATATTATTATATTCTATTTTATTTCTTAATAGAGGTAATTTTACGACTTATATAATAATTCACGATCAAACCATTCTTTGACAAAAGTAGATACGTTGGTATTTCTGAGCATACACACTGTTAATTCCGCTAATATCCGCTAACAGCCAATTTATTTGCCTCCGTATCGTTATTGAGGTAAAAAGCCATAATCAAAGGCAACATTATCCTTATTGGATAAGATTGGGGAGATACATCAAACGGTAACACGTGTGAACGTAAACAACGAATATATCGTATGAAAGCTCATGTCGTTAGGGATATTTATTTATTTCATATATCATGTATTCCATTCAACCCCGGCGTATCCATTAAATCAGATCCCACCAAAAACATTTTCATGTAAAATGTTGCCAAGACGAGCCCATATGACTCGCACTGTCAAAAAGTTATCAGATCTCATGTAGAGCCAAGCTTATAACACTACACGCCCTAACTCTACAAGGCCTAACTTCACAAACTCTACACCTTAGTCAAAATATGTGGCTTGGCCATTTCGCTACATTCACATCGGCGTAAGGTGAAAAATTTATTCACTCTTCATTACTTTTGTGTTATACAATAGTTCTTGTAGTAACGAACGGCCAAGCCACATATTTTGACTAAGGTGTAGAGTTTGTGAAGTTAGGCCTTGTAGAGTTAGGGCGTGTAGTGTTATAAGCTTGGCTCTACATGAGATCTGATAACTTTTTGACAGTGCGAGTCATATGGGCTCGTCTTGGCAACATTTTACATGAAAATGTTTTTGGTGGGATTTCATTTCTTTTTGTAAGTTGTTTGTTGTACAAAATTTTATATGTCGATTAATTTTTTTTTTTTTAACAAGGAGTACCTATACATATATATATATCTAGGGGAACCAAGTTTTAGATTATTAGACCTCTAGCGTGATCAAAATTTAATTTAAAATTACAGGTCTCATACAAACTCCCATCCCCTAGTTTAAGGGGTTGGGGGATGAAAGTTACAAGTTTTATAATTTTTTTGCCGTTTGTGTGCTAATACTAGCTTACATACAAAATTTCAGCTTTCTAGGACATTAGGAAATACCTTAAGAATTTTGATGATCATCAGTGAGTCAGTGACGAAATTAGCGTTTTTTAGATATAAATAAAATCTGAAGTATAAAAGCTAATGTAATTTAAACTTAATATGTTCAATAAGTCCGCTATTGACAATATATCCCGAAAATTTTGTTGATCTAGCATAATCCAAACCCAAGTTATGAGGGTTCAAAAAAACGTCGAAGCGTTTCGAGAAAAGGTAGGTAGTGCCCGTGCGCTTCGCTTGTTCGCTTGGCTCGTCTTGGCGGGGGCACTACCGTGCCCCCAGATAATACTTACAACGTATGAGTATAAAATATATTATAAGGTGAAGAAGAAGGGAAGAAACAAAAATTGCTAAAACTCAAAACAAAATTGATTTAGAACGCAAATACATAAATACCAGCTTAAACGCATTTATTTTCGAAACCAACACGCATAAACACATCGCAAATAATATCTATACATATAATAAAATCGTAGGAAAGTCAAAACTGTACATTGAATATTTTTTTAAAAGAATACATAATCCATGATCTATAATCGATATAGAAGCCAAAAACATATTTTTTAGAATTTTTGTCTGTTTGTCTGTTTGTCGGTTTGTCTGTTTGTCTGTTTGTCTGTATATTTGTCCGAGCTAATCTCGAAAAGTACCGCATAGATTGACTTCAAATTTTGCATGAATATTACTAACAGGTCGGGTGAGGCTTTTATATACACATTATCATGCTATCACCTCCGGGGGAGGAGCTGTGAACCTTTATTTTTCTAACGTATTCCGTGTATTACACAGCGTACAATCTAAAGACTCATGTTTAAATGTTGTTTTTGGGTAAGCCACGCTATTATCTAGCTTTACACTATAAAAACTACGTCATTTACGTAATTTTGGCAGAGAAACAGTTTAATGAATCTTAGTAGTATAAAGACAAATTTGAAACAGCGCCATCTATGAGACTTCATTAAAATCAAATCAATTTACATGTTTAACGCTTCTTGCAAATTTATAATTAAAAATTAAATAATATGATGTTGGTGGGGTTTTTAATTGTACTTATTTATTTAACTTTTTAACCCATGTCCTCCCAGAGTCCACTTCAGGTGCTTATATTTTACGTGAATATACTAAATAAAATTTTACAAGTGAGGGTAGATGTTTATTATTTGATGTCAAACAAGACACTATTAACAGTTAATTGTGACATTTTAAAAAATCTTTCTTGCGTTCCCACAAAAGGTAAGTTGTAGCTTTTATATTTATTCTTTATTAATTAATTATATAGTTAGACTCATGTTTTTAATTAGAATTGAAGTTACGACAAAATAAGAAAATGATGAAATTTTATTTTTATGTATAACTTTTACAAGACTATATTAAACGCCCAAAGAAGGTCACTTTAGTTCTTGATAGAATTTTATTTGTTAGTAGCTTTTTAATAAAATTAGGTAAAGTAATCTTTTCATTTTTTTATTTACAGATTCAATGTTCATAAAAATTAACGATTTGCATGAGGATGTAGTAGAAATAAGTATCCTGGCGCGTGGTCAATTGCTGACTAAAGTTAATTTCCAACGTATGGTACAATCATTGGAAGAATCTTGGGTAATTTTAGAGGATATTTTTCGGGAATGAGAAAAGGGGCAGCCAACCACGTATCAGCGTGCGTGCGTGAGAATCTACCTACGTTTTAGTACCAAAAAAAATGTTATTTTGAAACGTAAATATTGCACTCACAACTACTGTACAAGTATGATTTTTAATCGTGCTTTACTGTCATCTGATTGTTTTATTATCGTTATGGCTATCGCGGTACAGATCGTACTGGGATCAGAGTACATATTATTTATCAATTGGTGTGGTAATATACGTACCACACCAAGTAAAATATTTACAATCATACCAAATGGATTAACACGGTATGTACATAAGGCGGTCTTATCGCTTACTAGCGATCTCTTCCAGACTGCCCAAGGTAAGAGATAAAGAATTGTACTCATGATCCAGCAATTTTCAACCGAAAAAGAAGTTTTTCTGTAATTGGTAGTTGTTTCATTTATTTATTTTAAATACCTAATTTTACTTTTATATTTGCCCATTTGCATTACATTCAGCTTCCATAAAACTTATAAAAATTTTATGTTTATTTCTGTCTAATATAAATACTCTTTTTTAGATATAAATAACAAAAACAACTTTTTTATTAAAATTTAGTACCTTGGGAAGATATTATCTATGTGTTAATAGAACAATACATAAAGGAAATTATGTTACGATTTTATACAATGAAAATATGTAAAAAAATATTAGCAGGTGTAATTATTAAATTGATCCCGAACCCAAAACTGTAGTTAATTTTTTTTGTCATTTAGTGTTTAATTCATGTCAATTGGTTCATTAATAAAAAAATTATGATCATGATCATTTAAATATAATCACGGCGAACATTTGCTAAGGCATTCATGTACAAGGTGTAATCGTTCAGTGTACACAGGCGATTTTTTTTTGTAAGTATTACAATAACAAAAAACTTTAAACTGATATCGAAAGTACTTAACTTAATAATGGCCGTAATCATTTTTATTAAATAAATCGAGAAATATCAAAAAAAAAAAAATATCTTTAAACCCTCCCATACATTAAGTACATAATATGAAATATGAATATCCCATATACATTTAATATGAAAGATTTTAGCTTTCTTTTTCTTTTTTTGGTTGTCTGCTTTAATTACTTCGCAAATTTGAAGTGGCATTTTCCACGCTTTTTCTGGACATTTTCACGCATTTTCCGGATATTTTCCGGTCATTTTCCGGGAAATTCCTCACGCATTTTCCGGGGATTTTCCAGGCATTTTCCACGCCTTTTCCGGACCATTTCACGCATTTTCCGGATATTTTCCAGATATTTTCCAGGCATTTCCCAGGCATTTTCCTGACATTTCCCTGACATTTTCCGGAGATTATCCAGGCATTTCCCACGCTTTTCCGGACATTTTCACGCATTTTCCGGGGATTTTCCAGGCATTTACCAGACATTTTCCGGGAATTTTCCAGGCATTTTCCACGCCTTTTCCGGACATTTTCACGCATTTTTTGAATATTTTCCGGGCATTTTCTGGGCATCTCTCAGACATTTTCCGGGGATTTTCCGGGGATTTTCCAGGCATTTTCCACGCTTTTTCCGGATATTGTCCAGACGTTTCCCGGATATTTTCCGGGTATTTCCCGGACATTTTCACACATTTACCGGGGGATTTTCCAGATATTTTACAGGCATTTTCCGGATATCCCCGGAAATCCCCGGAAAATGCCCCGGATTTCCGGAAAGTACGTAAGTTTTTTAGCTTAGATTAGTAATAAATTCTATTAACAATTCTATGAATTGTTTATGGTAGTACGTGTTTACTAAATAATTGTATGTAAAGTAGTAACTACTATGCAGTCGCTATTCCACGCGGACGAAGTCGCGGGCACAGCTAGTGAATTAATATATTGAAACAAAGATTAAAGCGCAAAACGTAGCTTACAGAATATTCAAAAACCGGCGCATAATCCGTAGTCGGAGCTTATCTCTTTATACGAGCCGGGCCGGATTACATCGTCCACCAGGTTATCCCGATAAAATATAATATTCTACGAACATATGAGTATATTTTAATCATTATTTCCAAACTCATAACATGCCACTGACTGAGAGAAATCTGCTTTAATTAGTGGAACAAAACCAAGATTTTATTTCAGAAATTGCGTCTAACTCTACATTCAATTAATGTTAACTACCTACTTATTCATAACAAAAGTATTATATTATTTTATTAAACTTTAATTATTTATCCTTGCTAACTTCATCTAAAGAAATCTAATATGAAGATGATAATAAAATAAAAATAACTGCGTTAAAAACAACCGACTTCAAAAACGGAAAAGTAAGAAATAAAAAAGATTTGATATTATTAATTACTACATATTATTTTTATGTGCTATTTACTAAAAAGGTTTGATGTCGGTGCATGGGCTTAATACTAAGTGCTTAGTGTTTGGCACCGACTTCAAACCTATTTAATAAATAGCACATAAAAATAATATGTAGTAATTAATAATATCAAATCTTTTTTATTTCTTACTTTTCCGTTTTTGAAGTCGGTTGTTTTTAACGCAGTTATTTTTATTTAATACTTTTTAGTGTATTTTTCAACACGAATCAAACGAGCCCAAACTCGATAAAGTTGAGTCAATATATTACTGAGTTCCTATGGCCACCTTCCGATTCCATCATCAGATCAGCTCCATGTCATGATAATGTTTCATCGCTATCCAATTTACATTCGTATACAAAATTTCAGCTCAATCGGTTACCGGGAAGTGAATCAAAGTTACTTGCTACATTGAAATTAAGTCATCGAGTACAGACAAAAATGCTCATAAAATAAAAACTACTAGGCCTAGCCGAATAAAATTTTTATGGGACCAATTCGACACCATCCCGCATCGAACAAAAAAAGAATCACGTAAATCGGTTCAGAAACCTCGGAGTAATCGGTGTACATACATAAAAAAAAAAAAAAAAAAAAAAAAATATACCGGCCGAATTGATAACCTCCTCCTTTTTTTTGAAGTCGGTTAATTACATGTCCCTAGAATTGCACCCGAAACTTCTAAAAACTCAAATAAACTTTGCCAGAAAATGATATAAACTGGTTCTTTAATAAGAATGTTTATACATTTTGGCAACAGTAACTATTGAATAGCCATAAAAATACTATTGAATTGGATCTTTCACATGAAAAAAAATATATTTATTTAAAAACCATAATATGTTTTACACAGTTAGGTACAATTGTATTTATGTTGCACGTTTTACATACATTTGGCTTTATCTAAGTTTATAATAAAGGTTTACCAATAGTACATGACTGCAATCCTCCCTTTGAATGTAGTCAGATTAATGGATTAAGCAGAAGATTATAAATAATTGTCTGCCGCGCAAAGACCCGTGCACGCGTGTTTCCACAGATAATGTATATCGTTCAATTATTATTAATTGTAAAGCTTCCTATTATACTTGCGAAATAAGCATTTGCAAAATTTTGGTGTTTCAGTCAAGTCATGAAGAATATAGTCGTCACAACTTATAAAAATAATAGTTAAAAAAAACTAAAAAACACGCTTTTTATAGAAAACTGAACTAAAAAATATCAAATTAGTGTATTGTCATCGGTCCTCAATAAATCTACAAAGTTTGAACGAAATCTGGCCGTTTAAAGTGGGTCAAAATCGCGCCCAAAGAAGTCGGTTACAAACATACGAACATACAGGTGAAGCTAATATAAAGCGTGTAAAAAAGAATGAAAATATGAACCTAATATAGAATTACAATCCTTTACTAAAAGCTTCGATCGAAAAATTGCTATTTCATTATTTCCACACAGTTAAACTGCACAACATCCCTCAGTTTTAGTATAAAACACGAAAAATCATGATATAGGTATATGTTTGTACGACCCGCTAATACACGGGACCCTATCGTAGGTCGCGGTTCTACCCCAGTGCAAGGTTCATTGACTATCCAAATCCGAAGCGATTACATAAAAAAATAAACCTTACCCTCACGCATTAGGGTTACTTTTGGAATGTAGGTTAATATACTTTCTATTGATAATCGTAGGAAGCGGATTTGCTAAGTTACCAAAAGGTAGGAATAATCTAGTATTTTTATATTTCATAGCAATAAATTGGTACAATAACATATTTTCCAAAGTTTATTCATCATTTATAACAAACATGATATAACTCTCACATTAAAAAGATATTAACTCATTTAATATAGTTTAAAAAGCACGTAAAGTAGATATACCAAATAAGAGATCCCGTTTACATTATTGGGGTCACCATAATTTTGTGTACCGGTACTAACTTCATTACTGGATACTTGAAAAACACGTTGTAAAACTTATTTTTTGAGCATACAGATGTCTTCATTAACCAAAGTACAGCAGTGACAATAGCCAATAATAAATAAATAACTTTAATATGCTGTATACAAATTAAAGTTGTAAAAACGTTTAAAATGAGTTGTTTTAAATGGATTTCGGATTTATTCGGGGCAGTCATTATCCTTATAATTTGTCGTCAGAAATAAAATAAAACTATTATTATATACTATTACATAATTAAATTTATTTTTGAAGATCAGTATGTATGGATAAATCTTATCTCTTCATGAATAAAATCTTTAGTACTTATAAAACAATAACAATAAAATATGTATCCATCTATTCATAATTCAAGGTGAAGCTTCATTAATTCTTATAATATTTATTATTTATTTAAAGCTGATTTATTTTAAAATAATTGAAACTAATTAGGTCATGTATTTTTTTTTTTATTAATTTACACCGGATGAAATATTCTAGGAAGAAAATTTGTCATAGGTAGGTATTTTTAAAGCGGAAATCTAGTATTAAATAGAACAGATATATTAATAGATGTAAAATTTACAAGAAAAAGTTTTCTTTTCCTTTTCCTCCTGGACCTCATTTTATATCCCAATACCTGACAGTCTGATAGGTAGCTAAAAACTTTAAAAGGAATACAATAAATTCGTTAATACACGAACGGAACAAAAACCTAATGATTATTCAGTGTTAATTGGAAAGTATAATGAATACGCGCCAACCAACTTAAGGCTTACATTAGTTTTTATTCACTCTGCTATAGCATAGCTATAGTTAATATTCTTTATAGCCGTTACCTTATTTACATGTAACTTTAATAATGTAGGATTGTGATTGAATATTCAATAACTTCTCAGTGTACAGTTGTAGACAGTTTGTCTGTAAGTAAATTATTATTCATCGTGATTAATATTTATTAATTGGTATTTTTAACTGTGTAAATCCATACTAATATTATAAATGCGAAAGTAACTCTGTCTGTCTGTCTGTTACTCAATCACGCCTAAACTACTGAACCAATTTGCATGAAATTTGGTATGGAGATATTTTGATACCCGAGAAAGGACATAGGCTACCTTTTATTGCGAAATATGTACTACGGGCGAAGCCGGGGCGGACCACTAGTACTATATAAACCTTTCTCTACATATAAAATAAAATACGTGTTCAAGGTTTCTGAACTAATAAGTATTAGAACAATACATCATATATTTTATTTGTCATAAATCATAATAGGCTCAGTCCATCCAGAGATAATCGCATGTGTCTCGCTCTTACACTACGGCTGTATCTGCAAATCCTATCCCCGTCTCGCTCTAATCCCTTATTTGAATCTTATCAGATCTTAGGAGATATACCGCGGTAGTGGCCGCATACATGTTAGGTGTAAGATTATCCGTCAGGGATGTCCAAACTTGATAAAAAATATTTTTGTTAAATTTTTTAAAAGTCATTAAACGTTAACGTAAATACGAGTTTATGTCTTAATTTGAGTGCACTTTTTAATTATTCTAGTTATCGCTCAATTTTATAAAAACTATTTACTGGTTCTCATTTAGCATATCACAAATATGATACACAAAGCACTTCTAACAGCACACATCATTTCTAAAATCCTCATGAGTGACCACTGACCATTTAAAAATCAGGTATCATCTTAGCGCAGCCCTATTAACCCGGCGTTTATTAAGGCTCGTCCACACTAAATCCGCGATTAATGGCCAATGGACGCGCGATTGAAGCTAAATTTATGTTTCTGCACGTCGACAGATTACGTTGACACTAGAGGGACGTACGCAGCTGCCGTAATCCGCCTTAAGCGATCCGAAGATTTCCAATTTGAAATGTTGCCTACACCTGCTTCACGAATTCATTCATATAAATATAGATTTGTTAACGCAGTTTATATGTTAGTCAAACGCATGAAGAAAAGAAGCCAATATGTGGATTCTTATTGCCAAGTCCTTATCCCTTTATTCACCTGATAAACATAAGCAATGCCGCTCTTCAGGCCTTTTATTTTAAATTAGCTCACGAAAATCAGTTGTTGTAACTTGTACTGAAAATAAATTAGGAGGGAATTATTAAAATCCCATAGAAGATATGGGTAAAAAATAGCATTATTTTGAATGCTTAAAACAATATGTCAACAACTATACTTCTCATTAGAACATTGACCAAATATCTATATATTCAAACAAATGAACTAAAAAGCAGAGCAAAAATAATTAAAAGAACAACGCATAATTGTTTAGCTGTTTAAATTAAACGAGCCGTTTTATAGGGCTATACCTATAACGTAATAAGATAATATTGCTAACCCTTTGTAGAGATTAAGATTTTGCTAAGGGCGGGTGTACAAACCCCAGACGGGGTCTGGACCCTTTGTCGTTCACTTCTATGGTTTTTACGATGCTTAGACGAAGGGATAAATGTTATAATATTTATTACATTCCACTTAAGCGGGGCCTTTAGCTTGTACACTTTTAATCCATCTTAGATGCATAAAACATGAAGTAAGAAAATTTATTTAAATCTACAAAGAGTTTGAAAAACACTCCATGAAATTATAACCAACAATTCAGCATTTCAAAATCTTTAATTACAAGTAGAATAAGGTTAAGCCTCAACCAAGTACGGTCGATCTTGACAAATGTACCGGATCATCCTCGCATCCATGAATCGACTTTATCGATCCATATCAAGCTTAGCTGATTGCGCTTCTTTATTGCCAACGGATTAAATACAGCTGTAGGTAAAGTACACATACGTAAAGTATTTAAATTTCAATATGACTTCTGAGTTAATATTGCATGTATGAGTGAAAAAAGTCGATGTTAAATTATACGTTTTCTTCAACATATAGGTAAACATTAGGCTCATATCCGCTATATATTATTATTATATTTAAAGGGCCAGTAAAAGAAATGCTAGATTTGTTTTTCTTTTTCATTCAGGGTAGTCCAATTCGTAGCGTATTTACATTAGAATATACACACAGTTTCATCCGTGTATCCGTGACACACACATGCAAGGTTAAAACATTGTATAAAACACACACAGCTATATATAATCTCGTGTCCGTGTGTGCGTTAAGCTGAATGCAAGCCACAAATTGGGCTCAAGTGCATGGGATAATCTCCCTATGATTGATGAAGCAGCCGCCAGCCAACCTTCTTATCTTTGTTCCTCGCTGTCTTACGAATATGCCTTATGACAAAATGTAATGCTTGATTTAAAGTTCAATTTAATCTCGCTAAAATTAAATTCAATGAAGGTTTGCCACTCGGATTAACAAAGCATAAAGCAGTCAAATAATTCCTTAATTCTTGTTTTATTTATAAGGCAGCATTTAATGGCCATGAATTTGCTATTTAACAGTATTATGATTGCCTAATGCCTATTACGGTTAAATAGCAGTTTACGCGGCTTTTAAAGCTTCATCATAGATACAATGAACTTATTTGTTACCGTCACGTAGGTAATAGGTTTTATAGCGTAAAAAAATATAAAAACACGATAACAAACTACAGCAATAAACTCGGGTTTAAAATCAAAACACGAATGACCCTGTGTAAACAAAAAAAGTGACACGACTATCGCTCTTACATACATGTACATATGTGCTATAATAGCATGAAAGTTTTTACTATGGTAGAAATCTATAGGATAATCCCGAAGGATCAAGCCGGCGGTAATGCCTGTGGGATAAGCAGGCTTACCGCCTGTAACATCCGAACGTATTGCGTTTTCAGCAAACAAATACATTTAAATCAAAGCGAAATTGAATTTTAGTTATACCGTGAAATATTTACGTGAAAAATATAAATTTTAGTTCATGTATTTTTTTTTTTTATAAAACTTTTCAGATATTACACAAAAGTGTATTAAAATACCGTCTATATCTGAAATATGTTCAATTTATTTGAAGAGGAAAATATATGTCGTGTCTTAAGTTTTACATTAATAAATTAGTTATTGAAGTTTAAAAAAACGCATAGCCTTGAAAATATCCAAAAATCATTTAAAAATAAACTAGATCCGAAACCTAATATACTTAGTATCATAATTCATAACACTATCAAGATTGATCATAAAACGCCACGTCTGAAAATAAAAATAGAGCTTAGAAATTGTAGACCTAATTATCTATTAGGTCTATAATTTTTTATTTTTATATAAGTCTAGGAGCGTATCAGAATTCCTACTCAAATTCCCGACTTCATTCACAAATTTCTAAACAACTACACTTTTAGAAGCGTCATTTTATCGTACATAATTTTAATTTTGAATTCACATTTTTATCCAGATAATCCTCCAAACATTCTAAACGAGAGGTGTCAACTATTTTAAAAGGTCATTAAATTCCAATCAGCACCACCACTTTGATTTCACAATTCTTACATCTTATTAGAATACGCAAGGATCGATTCTTAGCTTCAGCTTAGCTTAGCGGTAACAAAGGAAGAATCGTATATAGCACATACAGAGCTTACTGGTCTGATCCGGATGAAACCGGATTAGGTAGCCGCTGCCCACCGCCCGGGATACATCTCCTACGGGATTACGAAAATCCGGATTTACTTGAATAACTTGCTCGGGATTTACATTGTAATCGCCTTCTAGGTAATAGAATTTCGGATGTGTTATATTAGTATAAAAACAGGTCTTACACGGGTTTTTCGTTAGTGCTTTAGTTAGGCTGTTAGTATTTGCGAGATAATTTGTTTGTACTCAAAGTGTTCTGTTTCAATTAGCAAATTTATATAAGAATTACAAACAACAAGATGAGTATTTATGCTAACTTATTAGGACATTACTTTATTTAGTAATTTTCTTATAAGACGTTGTGAATGGAAAAGGAGAGAAGATCTTATGATAAATGTCGCAGTGTTAAACGAAGACTTTTAGTAGATATAAATTGAGAAGCCGTTACCATGTTTATTTAAAAACATTGTTGAAAAGCTAAGAATCACACTAAAACAACATAAATTGTTAAAATAAATATGCCATATATGTAAAACGCATGCCTTTGTCGATCTATAAACCAATAAATCAATCAGTTATGATTAGGTTTTAAAATATATATGGTAATATAATGAAGAGTTTAACAGGTTATAAACTTACAGCAAACATAACGGATGCGGATTAGTGGGCTCCAGGGTCAAACGTCCGTTTTATAGATTGTCATAATCACGATTATCTTTTAAAATATGAATTCCATTTAGTTATAATGTACGCAATATGCTAATATTAATTTATGATAATACTACCGATTGAAATTCTTTTTTTATTAAAAAACGTAATTTATAAAATAACGAAACTATGTTTGCGTTGTTCGTAATTTATAACCAAGAGTGACGTGCTAAATAAAAGATCTGTCAACTTTCCCGCGCAAAAATACTGGCAATTTGTAAAAGAAGAAATTGGAATAAACAATCAAAACACCATAGATAATAATTAATAGGGACCGAGACCAACACGAAAATTCGAAATTCAAACAACACAGATTATATTATAGAGATTGAATCCATCTCTTTGTCAACACATACTAAAGTGTAGCACACACGGATACACGTACGTGTATGGATCAGGACTAAGCCGGATTACTCGACCGTCGGATCTGGATTGTATCCTGAGGTCGAAAATATTATAGATTTTCGCAAACGAAAAATGTTTTAGAATTTTAATTTTCCGTGAACAAAAATACTGTCTAAAGCAAATCCTTACTATCAAAGTTAAAATTTCTAGGTTTTCTTAATTTACGACCGGTTTCAATATGTTGTGTACTTATCTTATTTGACATTTAATATGATAAGTAATGTTTGAAAAAAGATCTCAAAAAGTGTTAAATAGTCTAACAGTGACATTATCCGCAAGTGGTGAAACTTTTCCTTTAAAATAAGTATGTTCAGAAAATTATAAGTAATATTATACGACTTTTTGACGATTATAATTAGATACATAGTATACATATTATTACCTATACTTATGTTACAGTATGTAACAAAAGTACAGGCTTATACATTATCAAATAATTTCCCTGCCTTTTTCATTTATTAGCTTTTAAAAAAGTAATCATAAAAAACGCTTTTTATCCACATATTATTTATGCAAACCCGAACATACCGTTAAACTACAGTTTTATAGGCATTTCATTAGCTTAATCTCGGGCTAGGCATTGCAATAATATTCGGCTTAAAACTGAACACTATTAGTCGTAATATAAATCGATAGGACGTACAGGCTGCGATTATCCGGATGATCCGGGCCGGATCAGCCTCGTGTCGCCCGGAGATAAAACGGGTACTCCCCTCACTACGCTTTTGGATACGTAACACGTATGCTGTGTACATTGATTTGATATAGTTTGGAATGGTGTAGATGTGTCGCGTTAAAACGTATAAATCTATTTGGATAAGGAAATTTTTGAAATGTTAAGTGTATAATGTTAACTGTGGCGAGCTGATTCGCGTAGATTTAGATGAAAAATTACCTGATTGTGGATAATCCTTTTAGAATGTGATTTGTGAATTATAATTTTTGAAATTGTGTGTGCGTCGATACAGATGGTAGATATTTCGATTTGATCGATGCAGGAAGGAATGGAAACTTTAGAAGCATTTACAATATTATGAGGATACATTAAAATTATTCTTTAAGCATGCAAGATTAATTATAAAATCTGCTAAAGCACTTCTTATCTCGGTATAATCTGATACTAATATTTTTCATATTCAAATTAGTTATTTTTTATATTATGTTAATAATATCAAAAATAGTAGACTTATCATTATAATATCATCTGTTGGAAATATAATAATATTTAAAAAATATGAATAATTATTATGATCTGTTCAATTTAACTCTCATATCAGATACCTTGATCTCATACGATGCTTATTTTTAAATGTCATAATTTTAATTTCAAAAACGTTAAATGCAAAATTATTATTTACAATACGCCTTATACTTTATTTAAAATAAAATTCCATACAATAAAAAAAACAAATCGGCTTATCTATATAAAACCGGCTTAATTCGTATGATGAAGCGTCGGCAGATTAAACACAATTATTTAAATTATATTTTTATGGCTTATCTGTTCATAATCATATAAAATCCTATTCATTAATCGATATTATGACAAACAAGAATAAAATTCTTCTATAACTTGTGAACTGAATATCAATCATAATATAATATTTTCCATTCTATATAGGTATCATTATAATTTTACTACAATATTTAAAGGTATCTGGTATATAAATGATGCATATTTTAAAACAATAAAAAGCTGTAGGCTAAATAATTTTCAATAAAAATATTTTTTCTGCTATCGGTACACAGGTACGAATTGACAAAAAGATATATTTACAGCGCAGTATAATCCGAGGGGCATTGTGCAATCGCTAATCGGCGCGGATCGACGCACTCGACTTGAAATTAATAATGATTTATACCGACCGATTAGAGGCATTAGGTATTAACTCGCCACCGTGTCTTTGGCGGGCCACGTGATGTATGTAATTTCTACGAGTATATTATTCTTATCTTTTATTCGATGTACCGAGCCTTAATCCTTTTATTTAAGACTCAAATTTGCATGTATAATATGACAGGTGATAGTTAAAGCTAATCGGACGAACGGAGCTTAACGCTCTTTGTAAACGATAAGTAGGGAAATAAAATTATGTTTATCTATGTTAAACATCTTAGAAAAACTTCGCATGTTCGCGAGCGATTCAAAAAGGAATATTTTATGGGAAAATGTTATATCTTTTGTATTCAATGACTTTTCCCAGATTGGAAATTGCGTCTCTAGATTACTGGCAACATTCTTAATTTTTTTAATCGTGCAATTTCTTATTATTTATAACGCAGCTGTGTTTGGAGAAGTTCTGATTGTTTTTGAATGTGTTGCGCAACGTTTGTATGAGTGTGTAGAGCGGCTTAAGCTTTGTACGCGCCTTACGGCCAGACGGGATGTCCCGGATTAGATTTAAGGGGTAAAAGAACTCGAAAGGGATAGACATAGACAGATTTACTATATAGTGACAGGGACAAAAGATCAGAGATTTAGAGATTATGATTCATAAAGAGCAGAGAATGAATGGAAAATTATAACGGAGGGAATCAACGTAGGGAATTAAGGCGCACGCTCAATGTTGTGAATTCGTGTCATTTTGGAATTCATGGAGTATGCGCTCCTGCTATTGAGGACTTTCATTAACTTTAAATCGTGAATTAAATTTGTTTTAAACATCCTTTCGGCGTTTATGAATATTAATCAGAAAATATTTTTTTCTAATAACTATGTTTATGTGTGGTTTAGGTAGGTATAATATAATATCATAATTTTTTTTAAATAAAAAATAGCTTTTTCCTGTTTCGCGTCTACTTTGAATTTTGAATTTAGTTTGACAGAAACTCAAAATTATGATATTGTGAATTAAAATCACATTAAATTTTTTTATGGTGTTTTCCCATAGAGCTTCTATAAAATATCTCAGACTATAATTCAACACTCAACACGCCTAAAATTCTCAAACCAAACTGACGTCGGCCGAATTGAAAGATATCAGTAAATCAATTAAAGAGGAGATTAACGCAAGATGAGGTCCAACAAAGAGTGCGAGGGGACCGCGCGTGACGAGGAATAAACGGTGCAGCGACGTTTGTATAGATTATCGTAACTTATCCTACTGATAGACGAATTGATACTGTGTCTTTCCGGCGTAAGTTTTGAAGAACATGCCGAATTTATGGCTGAGTTTTAAACTTTTATATAGACTGTTCTTATAAAGATTGAAATATATGTAAAATTTGATGATTTCAAAACATATTGTACCTATATCCATTTATTTATGATGTTTGTTTTCATTAGTTTGACGAATATTATAAACACGATATTTAAATTTTTTCTGCAATATTATAAGTTTTTTCGAAAAATTATGTAAATTTTCTAAATGGGTTCTATGTGTGGTTCTATGCATAGATTATCCATAAATTTGATATAATTTTTTAATTTAGTGCCTACCTTATAGTCTGCAAATTTATTAAACATTTTGTAAACTATTTCCCTACACGTTTGTACAATGGACGATTGGACATACTGTATTTCACTACGCTTACATATTTTATCTACCCTTTTGACGACATAACATCAAATGTTTTAAATACAAATAAATTAACTTCCTCGTAATATTTACGCCTCCAAAAAAACGAGTACTTGCAACTTACCAGTAATACCCTTATTCAGTATGTTATTAAAGGCCTCCTTCTTAGGGGATAGATGCGGGGTATGCAGCGGCCGGTCGTGGTGGACCGGCGCGGAGGGCGGGCGGGGTACAGTGCGCTCCTCCGGCGAGCGGCGCGGCGGCGTCTTGCTGCGACGGATCTCTGATGATAGACTCTGGAACAATATTGGAATATTGAATAAACAATTAACGATGAACACGTAAAAATACAAGAAATAAATCAGTTAATATGTATGGAATGTGATATTTTTTTATATAATAAAAAAAAACCAAGTCTGTCATATAAAATTCCTCTTTAAAACTTTCTCATTTGAATGCTATAAAACTAAACATCAAATGAATGGAATATGTTTTAATTTAAAAATGATGAATTTCGATGAAGAATCTTGACTCTATCATAAAGGAAGTAATTCAAAAGAAAAATAGGATAAATAGATCATAGATGAGTGAAGAAATGTGGTTATTAACTAATTTTCAAATTACATGGATTTTATTAGGGTAGTGTGTTCAGTTCCGACCTTCTGACTACCTACCTACTTACTTGTAATATGTGGCCTTTTTTATTTCAGGAAAATGATTTCCTTCAGTGATCTCAAATAATAAGCTACGTGGGCCCAAATGCCAATAAGGTTGTTAAAGGACAATATATTCAAAGAGGACCATAAAAAAGAATATCCTATTGATATTATTGCATCTACCCACGAATGACAAATACACATGTATTTTGTCATTTTCTTTTCAGTAATTTAAGTTGTAAAATTCAGGTATACCGTATAATACAAATTCTCTTAGAAGGCCGTGTCCCAGCAGTGGGAACGTATATGGCTTATGATGATGATATTGAATTCAAATTCTAATCTAAGAAAAGTCGAACCACTTAAGACAAAGAGATTCAAATTGGACACTTGTATTGCGTCAGAGCATTCATGAGCCGCACTGATTACGCTCATTGAACGATTGAGGCTCCACAACATGGCGATTGGCGAATCTGAGCTTTAATAAGGTTAAACAGAATAGATAAAAACACTGACAGACAGACGCGTATAAATTATTGTGCTAATCAATTTGCAAAAGGTGAATGGAGCAATATATATATGGCTTTGTGAACGTTAGTAAAGGAAACAGGTAGTTTAAATTGATTTATTAAAATAAATAGTTATGTAAATACTTGAATAATTAAATTGTTTATTTATAAAGTCCATACTTTTACGGATAACTCATCTTTGACCGTTTACATTGTTATGTTATATTTTGAATACATAGAGCGCGCGTAAAAAGTTCAAACAAGTACGTAGTACCCGAGCTTTTTTTTGAAACCGAATACGTTCTCATGTCGATTATAGTAAACAATTGTTTTAAAGTTTATAAATGTTTGTAACGATAAATAATCTCTTTCCTATTATTTTCAATGTTTAATTATTACGATTACAATTTTATCTTAATTGATTGTCTGAAAACGTATTTTCAGACAATCGATCAAAATGCACAAAACTGAAAAGCCAGCCAGCAACCCTTGCAACAAGGAAGGCAATAAGAGGCCATAGAATCGTCGATTCGCGCCACAGATCTGTCTAATATCATATTGGAATTTGTGATGCCGTTTGACCCCTGTTAACCTAGATTACGCTCCTCGGCGCCTGATTCGTCCTCCCAGCATGATTGTGTTGTGACACAAACTGTAATGTATTATGTGTTAACTCTTGCAATCACGGCTAGCACCACAATTACAATGGATACGTTCGCCGAACCTACAATTTATTTTGTTTCGTGATAAGTAATGTATGGACGGGTTAAATGCTTACGTTTGAAAGGACGAAGAGGTTGATGCTGTTTTGCATTTGTACTATGATGAATTGAAAATTGTATAATATTTCAGTCGATTAGATACATTTATACAGAAATAAATTATGTGTGCATCATGAGGTATTTTGTTTATTGTTGGGAATTTGTAATCTAAGTCAAATCTCTTAATTTGCGTACCGAAAATTAAACATCGCCTCATTTTGTTTACCTACCTTAGTTAGGACACAAATCGAAAACAAATGAAATAGTTCTTTGTTATATAAGTTACCTATGATAACATGCTTCCGCTTAAATATTTATTTTAAATATAAACCGTGGGAGTCATTGATTCGGGTGTTATCACCCTTAACAACATATTTATTTAACATTGTTTCACGTATCCAATAATTATAAAAAAAACTACCGGCCGAATTGAGAACCTCCTCCTTTTTTTGAAGTCGGTTAAAAAGCAACCAACACTGTGCCATAAACATGAATACTTCAGATCGATTGTTAATATGTTTGTCAACAAAAACGTTTGAAATTGCAAATTATGTTATTAAAACGTCATACAAAAGTCATAATATCTGATGGATCATACCAAAAGCATCACCCCTAATAAGGTGTCTTGCAAAAAGATATCCTCATACACGTTTAAAATTATGCGCATTTGTTTCATAACGAGTAACAATTTAATAATTAATACGAAAAACTTATAAATACGTAATTAAACACGCCTTCCCCGCTTTAGCAAACAGGGCTCAACGCTGTCAGTTAATGTAATCTTCGAATGTCACGTAAGATCATTAGGAATAATACACTTACTCTATTTACCAACTTATCTCATGATGTTGTTTAAATAATGTATTTGTGCTACTGTGAATTGTGACACACTAGCATGGAAATCTTTACAAATATGTGTGTATTCGATTTGCTACTTGCTACTAAGCGCCCTTGAATCACAAACAATATATTATGAAATGCTTTCATTGCCACAAATAAAGAAAGAAAGAAAAAATATTTATTGCCACATGTTACACACACTTAACAACTACTTATATTACAAAAAAAGGATAATTTACATGGCAATCGGGTCAGACTCAGCCATGCTGTCGGGCTTTAACACCTGAACAGCGCTGATTTTCAATCTGCCCGTAAGATCGATCGACTTTAAATGAACAGTAAGTAGTTAGCTTAGATTTTTATATATATATTTTATAGATAATATATCTATTTACTGAAATGATTTATATTTTGGGTTTTTATAAATGTTAAACTTTTTAATAGATTACAGTCTACAACATCATTTTAGCAACAATTTCGACTCTACAATAGTGAAATAGCTTAGAACATATTTTATTCCGAACATGACGTTAAACAAATACGAAGACACATTGACCTTTTCTAACAAAAGTTTACTAGAAAATCGATGCGTGTACGCAGGTAAATTAAATTCAAATGTATTGTTTAGAAACCTGAACACACTAAATCTTGTAGCATCAAACATAGATCGCTCCGAACATGCTTATCTGAACAGGGGCTGCGTAATGGTGACATACAAACAACAACCAAAACACGATAGTAACATTTACCATGGCATTACGCGTTTTGTCTATCGCACTGAGCCACGATTATTTATGTCCCACTTATTTATACGAGATAACGTTGAATATCTCGTATTTGTGTAAGATGCGAGTTATCTTTTAATTCTACAGCTGTCAACGATGTCGGTGGCGTACCTCACATGATCATTGTGTTCTTACTTCTTATTCCATTAAGGGCTGATTTTTCAATCCTTGGTTAATACTTATTCGTCGAATAACGTACTAAACTACCATTTCAAAAATGTATTATTTGGCCGTATTTGACAGTTTACGGGTGACATTTTAATATTATCGTGTAATACTTTATTGGGCGGATAAGTTTTAACTATGGATTAAAAAATCGGCCCTTAATAGATCAGCGTTACGTAAGAAAAGTACCTACACACAATCATCATCGTCATCACCTCATATAATATGTTCCCACTGTTGGGACACGGGCGATATGAATGGCGAATGAGAGTACAGGCCATAATCCACCACGCTGGCCAAGTGTAGATTGGCGAATGTAACATGTCGTCCTTTTGATTCTAAAGACATGTCGGTTTCCTCACAATGTTTTCCTACACACAATACTCGAAAGAAATTGGGAGATTTTTTATTCATTTTTAATGGTCCTGTTTAACTTGGAAATTTTGCAATGTTTGTTACTGAATGAATGAACCTACAGGTATGTAACCTACATGTAGGTAACATTTAGCAAAAAAAAATTGATGTTTTTTGCATATTACATACTAATTGCGTATTTCTTTATGTTAGTTCATCATCATCACGATGCGAGAATTTAAACAATTTATTATTTACTAGCTTCCGCCCGCGACTCCGTCCGCGTGGAAAAATTAAGATTTATTTTTTTTCTACGTATTTTTCCGGGATAACAAGTATCCTATTTTATGCCCAGGATAATAAGGTATAATTATACCAAGTTTCATCGAAATCGAACCGGTAGTTTTCACGTGATGTCTTCACATACAGACAGACAGACAGACAGACAGACAGACAAAAAATTTTTTAATCACATATTTGGGTTTGGTATCGATCCAGTAACACCCCCTGCTATTTATTTTTTTAATATTTTCAATGTACAGAATTGACCCTTCTACAGATTTATTATATGTATAGATTCTGTATATATTGTGAATAGCGAACCTTAAAATAACAGCTTAATAGAGCAACTTAAATGTGATTACTGCTTAAAGCTTAACGTATCTTAATTTAAAAATAAAGCTAAAAAGAATTTATATTTAATTATGCACAAACTAGCAATTGATAAGAGATAAACTGGCCTAAACTGAAATAAAGATAACGCATTTAAAACCTAGACAGGTAAGTTGAATGTGAACTTAGATCATTTACTTATTGATCTAAGAATGTAAAGCGTAAGTATAAATGATAAATATAAATAGAAACTACAAGAACATAATTTAGGTAATTACTTAAATGTAATATAATCGCTACTATATTATATAAAATGACGTAACCGTTACTATTATACAACATACTTACTATTTTAGCAAACATGTATGGAAGTTTTTACTTTAGATATGAAAAATACGCACAGCGGCGATAAGAAACCTAAAATGTATCTATAGTATTACTTGTGACACACGGGTATTAAGAAATTAATAACAAACGAATATAAATATTTAAAAATGTTATCAACTACATGTAATTATCCATTTTATAATAATAGCAGAACATTCTAATATAGTTGATCTGCTATAATAATTCGTTTAAAACCGCGATATTTAAAACAACAAAATCATTGCATGGTTATTTAAAAAAAACAGTTTATGCTATTTTAGCACGATTTTCAACATTAGAGTTATACAAAATTGTTTTTTTATATAATCATCAATACTATTGCTCCTCTAAATTTCTACTAACCGAATACACATAACACATACAAATCTTAATATATATAAATCTCGTGTCACAATGTTTGTCCTCAATGGACTCCTAAACCACTTAACCGATTATAATAAAATTCGCACACCATGTGCAGTTCGATCCAACTTGAGAGATAGGATAGTTTAAATCTCAAATCGTTTTAGAGAAAGCGGGCGAAGCCGCGGGCGGTAAGCTAGTTTATTAATAAAAATCATTCATCATTAAAAAGCAATCAACCGAACTTCACTGCAATGTTACACGAATATTTAACAAATCTGGATTTATGTTTATCAATGGCTGATTTAGTTTACTTCTCGTTATCATTTCGCCGTCATCAGAGCCATGGACGCGACCCGTTTTGAACCATATTTATAATTTTTATGGCTTTTATGTGACTTTATGACATACAGTTTTATGACCACTCGATATGTAAATTTAAAAAAAATGTGATAATTTAATAGCATTTTTATTGTATGGACTGCTTGAGATTAAGCATATTCTGATTATTTTACAACAAACAACACGTATTTGTGAATCGATTAAATATTAATAATTTGAATATTAGATCGATCCGTGTTATAATTTATTCACAATATTAGTTTATGAGTGTGCGAACATTATTATCTTAGCAGTTATATGTATTCCTAATGTTCGGTAATATTTAATCTATACTAATATTATAAAGCTGAAGAGTTTGTTTGTTTGAACGCGCTAATCTCGGGAACTACTGATCCAATTTGAAAAATTCTTACGGTGTTGGATAGATATATCGAGGACGGCTATAGGCTATATATCATCACGCTAAGACCAACAGAAACGGAACCACGCGGGTGAAACCGCGGAGCGCAGCACTAGCTGTACTTACTACTAAGTAATCATAAACTATCGAATCATATCATATTATGTCCAATATTCACATATTAGTGTACACACAGTAGTGTTCCAATAGTAGTGTTCTTTCCTTTTTCCATTCATTTCCCATTTTTCTTTCTATTCTTTTCCCATCCTATGCTTCAGTCTAACTTCCCAACAACACGTTAAAACATATCTAAATACTGTTTACACTCCCGCGGTAGCCAGGCTTCGTGTAATCCAGTGACTACGCTCAAGCCTAACCTTATGTCAATCCAGCCTACTTTATAGTGCCGAAAGAGCTTTAAAATAAACCTCGGAATGTGGTGATAACAACATTTATCTTTTAGATTAGAAATGGAGACGTCTAATCCCCATTTTCAGAGTACTATTTGTTTAAATTATATTATTTTATAGATGATCTGTAGGGTAGAATTTTTTGTGGCTAAAGAGAGGAAAAACATGCCACTTCAACTACCATACAAACTAAAATAAGAACAAAATGATAAGGTATTATATTTTATTAAAAAGATGGAGGTTAGATAGAGGTTTTATAAAAATAGAGTTACATACATAAAAAAAATGAACAGTATTTTATTATTAATGGCGTTGGCGTTACTAGTAAAATGTAGAGCTATGAATTAATTTATAAATTAATTACATTTAATTGAATAATTAAGTTTGTATTATTCCCAATAAACACATAATTTAATCCCATCTTACAAAGCAAACGTTTGCAACTTTACTGCAAGCGTCGAAACGGATACAATCCAATGTCAGACGTTACCAATGATTAATAGGTATAAACAATCATGTATTGAAAGCCCCAACTGAACTACTGAATTTATCCACGTGAATATTAATCATACTAGCCCTTCGCAGAAGCAACAGAAACTTTTCCCACATGCACCGTTATATTTTCCGAAGACATTCTCTATGCGCGGCGCGGCAATCTGCGCTTCCCTCATTATTCCAAGGGCATACTATGAAACGCTTGTCAAACATCCGTTGTACCTACGTTTACAACCACTATCGATGATCTAATGAATTCATTAGTTCTATTTACGTATTTAGTGGGTGCTTTACAGGTATTAATAGATGCTGGAACTTAGAGCATTTTTGCGTGCTAACATTTGCAGTTTTTTGCAGATTATGTAAAATTGAGATCGGATTCAGATCCGGATAAAATTATATAACATTTTGTTCAGTATATACTTATAGTAATTGATACATTTAATAAAATAATATTCCAGTATGAATTTTTCATAAAAAAAAATGCAGTATAAGAATTTTTAAACAACGTTCCAGTACTACACCGTAAAAATAAGTCAATAAGTAGATATTATATTCACGTTTAATATCGCATATCTACAAAACAATATTTACGATTTTAAGCAAATAAAAGCTATCTTTCATTGACCATATACACCAATATATTTAATTCCCACATTCTAAATAAAACAATAAATATTGACTACGGAAGCGGTTGTTATCATCTATTTGATTGAGGTCTATAAAATTAATTTTATCAAAGAGAATACCTAACATTGTATTTATTCAGTGACATATTGATTAATTAATAAACGTCGTTTTATTAATTGAATGCAATATTCGAGTAGTTTTTATCTTTCAATGCATTTATCTACTTTATTATCTCTCACTTATGATTAACAAGCTAGGGCCTGCATCGTGATTCGTGTGAAATTTATTAGTTACCTACCTATTATATTAACAAAATATGTAATTTTAATTATAATATTAAACAATTATTATTTGAAATAAAATATTATTATTCTCTCTACATTATGTCTGGACGACTTTTTTTACTATATCGTCAGCCCATTCGGAATTTAGTCGATAATAATTGTATTATCATATTGGTATTAAAACAAAAAATCGGTCTTATATTAAATAAACGCACCAATGAACAAAACTACAATATTACTCACAAACTCACGTGTAAAATTTCGAAACGGTTCAATGCGGCTTAAACGAATTCAGTATGAGCAATCCATTAACACGGGTCCGCTAGAACCTCCTAATTAGTGTCATTTGCACTATTTTTGTACGGGATAAACACAGCAGGGCATATTGTCGAACTGAACAAATTGGAAACAAATGGTAGAGAGTGCTAACTCAATTTGGATAGCGTGTGAGCCATGAACGTTACACCATCGAGCAAACGTTTTACAGTTTAGTTTTGCTACTGTATGTTCTAAATACTGTGACGTCTAATTACTTCAGAACGTTACGCGGTCGCAACGTTTTACAGTATAGTTTTGCAACTGATGGTCTACATAGTGTGACGTTTAATGACTTCAGAACGTTACGCGGTCGCAGCGTTTTACAGTTTAGTTTTGCTACTGCACAGTCTAAATACTATGACGTTTAATGCTAATAGGTTTTTTTTTAATAATTATCACCCGTTAAAGTTATCACCCGAACGGATGACTCAGCAATTTCTAGGCAAAGACAAAGTATTATTCATGCTTATCTATATTAAATCCTCTTAATTATATCATAGTTCAATTATTATTAATTACTAAGTAGTAATTAATAATTATCTAAAGACATGTATAGTATTTTAAAAAGTCGATATTTTTTCAAATCTTACATTCAAGCATCAATACTTGGAAATTTAGTGATTGGAAGAAAAATTAAAATCACTTTCTCATCTCTGTAAAATAATATGTATAAGAAAATAAAATAAATTTTAATGACAACAAACATTTTTATAAGCCCTCATAAAAAAATTAAAACACATTTGAATGTATCAATAATTTCCACCAATTAATTACAAATCAATACAATATTTACGTAATAAATTAATCAAACGGATATTGAACACGAAAACCTAATCACATTAAACAACGCAATACGTAATCTCATAATCTCTTTGAAAAGTGCACAAATACCGACACTTAATGCGATAAAAGGAAATCTGTGTGTTAATCTCCGTAATCCACGGCTGATTCGATAAACGCCTATAATTAAGACATTATCGACATATTGTTATCCGTATCTGCCTTAACATTTGATCTACGTGACTTATCACTTTTGATTTTCTATGAAACGCACTCTTTCAAGTTGTGAATTATTTTACTATCGCACATTTTACTTTGAATTGAAATAGATTATCTGTTTCGAATTTGAGGAATACGATAATGCAAGATTGTGCATTTTAATTCGATACCTAATTAGATAATCGCGTAAATCGATTTTTGCCTATTGCTTTGTTTTATTAAAGTCGTTATCTGAATCGTTTTATATAACTCAATGATTAATAATATCGTTTAATGTTATTCCTGAGGCATTGTATGGATCAGATAATTAATATTTTTATTTTATTACCAATTGAATGAGTTGAATAAGAAACAATCTCGGTCAGTTAATAATCAAGGATGGTATTCTATCGAGTCACGTGTAACTGTGGCTCTGACTGCCTTTACGTACTAAGACCTACTTGTAAATATTTTATTATTATCCAGCACAATCTATGTGTAGTGGATTTATAAGTTCGCAGTATCGACAGTCTAAACTCTAAACACTCCAGATAGGTGTACTCGATACATACACCATTAATTAATCAACGGTAGATTACCTTCAGCGATGATTATCTCTAACTTGCACTCGAGTACCGAGATTAATCGAAGTAACCCAGTTTACCCACTCGCGGTCGAAATAGTCGTGAAGTATCGACTTTGAATAATACTTATTGTATTCGCAACGTACGTCATAAATTATGCAATAATGCATTTTATAAGGAGCGTCTACGGCGCAATATGGATATAACGTAGGAACTTGGAACACCGGGAACAAAAAAGCTATCAATGGGGCCGCGGGCTGACCGCGGAGCACATTAGATATTGTTGACAAAACTTCCTCTTCAATTAATATGCATCATCAGGTAATGTCGCGTACGTGCGCTGCGCCGAAGCCCCGCCGCCGCGCCCGCAGACTACATTTTCGCATGCGCGACACATCCATGCAAAATTTTAGGCGGGATGCGTTTGCTTATGTAAGAAACGTCCAGTAAAAGTCACCATACTTTCCATCGACGCCTCTTTGTCTTCATGGTTCATTGGCTTCGAGTTAGACAGGGATGGAGACGTTAGCGCCGATGCGTTTGGACAATGCACGACGCATTCGGTAAAAGCGGGTTTTGACGACCGCTGTCGCGCATTCCCATGCAAGGTATGCCCGCAGGAGCTATGTCGGCAATTTAAATATTACGGCTACTCAAAAACGTGAGATGTAGGTAGTAAGAAAACCCGTGTGGGCTCCGATCTCGCCGAAACTGAGATGCACTGAATCGAGCCGAAAAAATTATTTTTATAATTATGAGGCGACATTTTTTCGTAATTAAATCGTACTTCTTGCGATGCTCATATGAGGCGAGCGTAATTAATAATGCCCATGAAAAACATCGCGTAGTCTCCGAACGCATCTACATGATGAGATTATGCGCTATAAAAATTCTCGGGGTTTTCGTTTTAATTTTGGTCGAATTAAGTATAGAGTAGTTGACATTTTGCGCACAGTCGCCCACGTCGAGCATTCATTCCCATGTCGGCACGGAAAAATAATATTCAAATGGATTCACGCGCGCGCGCCTCCGTCCGAATTTTGCAACCTCTTTTGATGCGCCCGCGCCGATTCCGGCAAATCCGTCGCGTCGGAAGTGCGTGGCGCGCGCCCCGCCGCCGCTCGATGTGTCGATATGCCCACATGTCGTTGACCTCGATCAGGACCTCGATAAAACTTATCATAGACCGTTATTGGGCAGATTAAGAAGCCGCCCGAGATCTTAACCTCTAATAACTGGGCGACAATGAGCGAGCCGCGCCGCGCCCGCTCTAACTCGCATGTAAATCGAATCGCATTTGCATGTGAAGTGCGCGTCTATTTACATTTAAGAGACGATATCGACTATGAATAAATTTATATATAATTTTAATATGGATACGTTCTTTTTCCACTTTAATTAGCAAAAAATTCACGTAGTGTAATGAGTTGGTAACTGTAACGAAAAAGTGGTAATGAGTGCGAACTATCGACATTAGGTATTCCCCTCACTAATCCCGTTGATACGTATACGGTCACACAATGCACTTATTATTCGACAGTTCAGTTTCTAAGTAAAGTGCATACAGATTGAATACAACGTTGAAATGACGTGTGCGTCTGTCCTTCGAATGTCTGAATATTAGTTTCAAAGAATCATGATACAAAGTAGAAAATGAATCGATTAGTATTGCTATGGATTATCCAAAGTAGTAACCGTGCACGAGGCTGGAATATTTTAATAATCAAACCGTTGCCAATATTATATGGAACAGTTTAATGCGTATATTTTAAAGGAAAGTTTACTAAGCTGTTATCTGATGCGGCTAAAAATATGTATCAAGGTTTACTTTATATAAATATGTGTAATGTTTAATTTTAACGAATTCGGCTTGTAAATTGTAAAGGTTTTGTACACTAGATACAAAATTATATGGGAATTTAAACTTTTTTTAAGTATTCTGTTTTAATTTTTACTTTTAGATTTTTTTTAGTAAATTGATATATTTTTCAGACCAAAGGAAAATTACAATGAAATCTTATGGTCAATAATTAAGCTAATTTATGATCGCATTTAATTAAGAACATGCATTTAATTTTTTATTAACTCTAAGTTAAGCAGAAAGAACTAAATTTATATGAACAGGTACCACCATAACTCAGCAAATGACAATAATTATCGTAAAACAATTCGACAAATCTGGTTTTAAGATGGAAAGCATACAATCAAGGTTTTTGCTTATACTTCAAACGTGTCGGGAACTCAAAACAGAGGGATTCTGTTAAGGCAATTAAGTGAATCTTTCCTTGTAAGTGAGGTAGCGTATACCTGCATTTTATGATCCTAACAATGAATAAGAAATCCGGCTATGTCCTGCCATTGTTTATACTGTTACGTCAGTTACAATATCCCCATAAATAGGATCATCAGTTAAGCTTTGACGCCCGAGGACATTGTGAATACGTTCTACCTGATCTGTTATTTATGACTAGAAAAAATTAACGGGATAAACTAACTTCTTTGCGACCCTTTCGGCTTAATTTGAGTTAACTTATCTTGTTATCCTAGAAATAGAAATACCTTGTTTTGGTGTTTGAAGTAAATTACGGTAGCGATTTTGTTTTGTTTATTGCACTGAAAACAACAAATTTTGCAATTTCATAAAATAGATCGTCGTTGCCTTTTTACGTAGGCATGGTTTTTTCGGCTGTAAAATTTACGAACATTTTCTAAGAGGGCTTTATAAGAAGTCTTCCGTTGAATATTCATTCCATAATCAATCTCACTTAATTAATCTGTTTTCATTGTTGTCTTTATCGTAACTATACGATTATAGACGTCCTCTTGTTTACAAACCACAGTCAACTTACACTCGGTTGGGATCGGCGTGATTCATTGACTATCTATCAATACGTAGGTACATCTCGGGCTCTGGAAGCAGCCACAAAACAGAGATTAGAGTTCGTTCACACAGGATTTTATTCCTCTGCATCAATATCGATGCGCGTATCGTTGCATGGCTCTTACTCATTTGTTGTTGTAATTGTAAAAGGGATGGCGGATGAGATAAGTGGGTCGATGACATTTGGCTGCGTCCGATTACTACGATTATGCACTTTGAGCGTTGAACTTTACTACGAGCTTTGATATACGACTAGCTTTGATAATGCACTTGATGCGTTTCGACTGATCTCGTGTGACCTGTGCGTGCGATGCCACCGTCTGTTGTGCATTGTACTTCTCATGTGAGCATCGATGTATTGAGTGATCACGTCAAGGTGTATGCACATAGAGTGTAAAAACCTAATCTAATTATACCTACTTATTTAAAGCAGACTTCCCCGAAACCTAAATTTATTGAATACGTAACATCCCATTTCAAATCAAATCAAACACTGATAATGAATTATTATCACTATCTTGTATAGAAACAATGAATGTTTAGGCTTTTGAGTTTTTGTCGAATGCAATAAAAACTTTTATTTGGAAGGGCGTTTTTAAGCGCACTTAAAAAGCGATGTACCTGTACCAATAAGTTTATGATCATTCCTTTCAAACAGGATAACTGTGTAAATGTATGTAGGTAATAGGTAATTGTAATACTAACACTAGGATAAGATTTAACTAATATTATATGGGCTATGTGGCCTGAAATAAATGAATTTTATTTATTTAATTAAAAATTATTGTTAAAACAAACAATAGTAAACTCGTAACCACAACCAGTATACGTATAAATTCCCATGCCATAGATAAGAGAATCTATCTGAACGTAGAAACCACTATTACCACTATCGCATCCGTTGATAGCCGTACGATCATTCGTAATCTATTGCTTTAACCGAAAACACTAGCCCCTACAATACTGTAATTATCGTACACGATAAAAATAAATTGTGACAAATAATAAGTATTGAAAACATGGCTTTGAATCATAAATAAACAGATCTACGCACTTTTTTAAACACTGTTTAATGTAACATCTGCACTACTTAATCAGTTACCTTGTATTCACATAAATAATTAATCAATATACCTAACAATAATAATATGTTTATTATGTATTAAAATATTTAAAAAGTTGTTAAAGGCTAAAAAAATGTAAGTAAGTAGGTACATTTAATTACAATAAATTGTTAAAATTATTTTAATTTATTCTTTCGTTAATTCGTATATTTATCTAAAACGGTCTAATATCCTAAGGTTCAAATCAGCGTTCCGATCAATTATTTCGTTGAATTGAAAATACCAATCTTAATCTGAAAGCGTGAATGACGGTAGATATACAGATACTAGATAGTGTCCCAAAGGTTACAATGTCAATTGACGTCGACTAAACCATAGACATACGTTGTTCTAAACGTTTAATCAGCACAGATTCTAAATATAGGCACTTATGCTATACCAACCGACATGCTGATGTCAGCAGACCTTTACGTTAAATTAATGTTACGCGTGTAATTTTGAACTTATTAATTTCGTGTTATTACTTGTATTGTTTTATTTTTTATATGCATGTTTCGATTTAATATTACGAATTGAAATCCTTTTTGATGGTATACCTAGATGTCGATCTGCATTTAGTTGTCATCAAATACCAACCTAGAAAATATAATATATATACTTATTTTATTTAAAAAAAAAGTAGAGATCCCTACTTGCAATTGTAGTTTCTGAAACGTTGAAAGTTTGTTAAGAATATCATTCAATTCAATAAAATTCATTATTTCCTGAAAAACGTAAAAAAGTAAAAAAATTAAAAGTTGGTAGGTACCGACTTATAATAAATTTCAAAAAATCTCATATTGTAGTTTTGTCATTATATTAAACTACCTTTTATAATTTAAAAGTTAATTAAACGACCGGTTTATATTAATCCTTATCCAAATAAATTACTTTATATTCAAGGCCGTTTCAGTAGCTGCAGATTACTTTTTAAAATATTCGAATTTCTTTATTTCAGGAATTATTACGATAAAAACACAAAAATGCGTGAGCTATAAATAAGACTGGGTCTCGAATGATTCCATACCTAAAAATACATTTGCTGTTATTTTTCTAACTACATAATATTATCAGGAAGAGGTTTGTATGAAAGAAAATTATACGCAATTTTTTATCCCGGATCAACCCGGTCAAAGCCGCGAAAAGTGACTAGTTTATTTTAAATGTGGCTAACTATTTATATTGAGGAGCAAAAATTAACTCAAAAAAGGAGAAACCACTACTTATTTATTTAGCCACTAGCTACTACTCTTTTCCCTGAAACAAATTGTATAATTAATAATATATACGAATACTAGTATTCCACCCGCAGCTTCGCCCGCGCAGTCAAAGAAAAAGCTGCATAGTTCCCATTCCCGTGGGAATTCCGGGATAAAACCTATCCTAGGTCCCGGGGTAAAAAGTAGCCTATGTCCTTTCTCGGGTATCAAAATACCAAATTTCATGCAAATTGGTTCAGTAGTTAAGGCGTGATTGAGTAACAGACAGACAGAGTTACTTTCGCATTTATAATATTTATTTAGTATGGATTAGGTAGCTATTTTGTATCATGCTTTTTTCATTGTAATTGCTTGAATATAAAACAAGTAAATCACAATTCACGTACTTAATAAATTTCATAGGTAATTAACATTAAAAAACATATAAATACATGAAAATTAAAAGACAAGTCGTAGGTATAAAGCCAAGGCCACAGAACAAATAATTGAAACAATAAAATGAAGTGATAAATTATTTGTTGATATTGGAAAGTTACTGTTATAGGATACAAACGATTTGAGTTAACAATAAACATGTCTACAGGAAGGGCAAAGGGTATCGAACAGGATTAAGGGACAACAGAACATTGTATACATAAAAATATTGTTATATAAAATATAAACCTAGTTACTTAAGTGGTAAAAAATAATACATCACAGCTTCTTATTTATTAAGAAAACAACTCATCACGAAAAATCACGAAAATTATAAAATAAAAACCCTTAATTATTCCACTTTAAACAATGTTTTTGAAAACAAAATGTAATAATTGTCGTATATTTAACAAAGAGCATTAAATTCAGCAATATATCTACACTAATATAATATTATAAAGAGGAAAATTTTGTTTGTTTGTTTGATTGTAATGAATAGGCTCATAAACTACAGGACCGATTTTAAAAATTCTTTCACCATTCGAAAGCTTCATTATCCACGAGTAATATAGGATAGGTTTTATCCCGGAAATTCCACGGGAACGGGAACTATGCGAGTTTTTCTTTGAAACTGCGGGCGGAGCCGCCGGCGGAAAGCTAGTATTTTATAAATAAATAGTAATGATAATGGAAAAAAAATCAAGAAAAAGCGCTGTCTGATAATACAAATTTCAGTCCTACAGTTATCGAAGTTCTATCGAGTTTAATTGATGTTTAATAGCAATAAGTAGTAATTACAAATAATTAATAAAGGTTTTCGTACGACGAGTGGGTCTTCACACACGCGGCCTCCGTTAGGAGGCTGCGTGGGGAATGCTGATCGGGGCGGGAAGCCCCCTGCAGCAGGTGGATAGCGCCGCCCGCTAATACGGGCGGGTTACTGTGGGGGCGAACCGCCCTGTTTAGGTATTTGGGGCACAGTATAGGAGACTGTGCCCGACTCGGAAGCTTTGAACCTTTTCGCATTTTGCGAGGACTCGACCGACCTGTGTTTGGTTTTACGAGCCCGGCCAGAACTTTTTAGGCCGGGGACGGACAAGGAACCCGGGAGCGACACAAAACCGATTGGTGAGGTAGGAAGCGCCAATTGCGCGTGGGGATAGGCGTGGGAGTGGCTGGGTACGTTGTGTACCGATTGTGTAGGAGTTATGCAGGGTGAGGCGACAGACGGCGCGGTAGGGTGCGCCGTCGCAGGCGGGGCTTGCGTGGGTGGGGGTATTATAAGGGAATGCGCTATTTGCGCGTGGGAGTGGATTTGGTAGGAGGGAATAGTAAGGGGCGCACAGAGTGCGTGGGCGGCAGGTGGCGCTGGAAGCGCTAGATTGGATACCGACGCTGTTTCCAACGTCGGCTGGTGGGAGGGCGCTGTAGACGCCTTAGGAGAGGGGGGTGGTAGTAGGTCGCGCGGATTTGGACGACGCGACCCGGGAATGGCGCGGTGCGGAGCAATCTCTCGGAGATGGTGATGAGAGGAAGCGTCCGCCCGCGAGAACATATTTTGGGAGAGACGAAGGATAAACTCATCCAGCGTTTCTACACCGAGATCGCTACGTATTAGCTCGTTTCTCACATACCTCGGCGCGCCGGCGATAGCGCGTAATGCGAGTGACTGCCGCGCGCGCATTCTGCGGCGCAGGCTTTCACACACATACACATACCAGGCGGGCGCAGCGTACGTGAGGAGCGGCCGTAGGTAGGTTTTATAAACGCTTACCTTTATACGTAGCGGGAGTTCAGAGTATAACACCGGACGAAGTATGGCGTGGGCGGCTTTGCACTTGTTGATTACCTGCTTCACGTGGCTGTTAAAGCGAAGCCTGCAATCAATAGTTACACCTAGGTAAAGGACAGTGTCGGACCATGGGATCTGCTCACCAGCCAAAGTGAGTTGGTGGGAGGGGGTCAAACCACCGAACCGAATCACCTGTGTCTTTCGCGCGTTGACAGATATCCGCCAACGCTCGAAATACGCAGGCAACTCATCGAGCCAGCGTTGCGCCTTAACCATCGCATGCGTTGTATTCAACGATGCGGCGATCAAAGCTACATCGTCGGCATATAGTGCGAGGATTTGATTAGAGTTTAGCGCGGGGGAAGGGAAGTCATCTGTGTAGGCGGAGTAAAGCGCGGGCGATAAACAGCTGCCCTGCGGGACACCCGCCTGCACAGAGTGGTTTCGGGAAATGGCGGGGGACACGGAAACGTGAAAGGAGCGGTCCGTGAGGAAGGAGTGCAATATCCTCACAAGCCGCGCGGGACACTGGGTAGTGGTAAGGATCTTATATATAAGACCCTCGTGCCAGACGCGGTCGAAAGCCTTTTCGATATCTAGAAATATTGCGACCGCTCTCTCATTCCTGTTCAAGGCGGAGCTAACATGGTGCAATACTCTAGATATCTGAAGGGTGGTACTATGTGCCGAGCGAAAGCCGAATTGCTCAGCGCGCGGCGACACGTACGGACGCAGCATAGGCAGCAGTAGTGACTCGAACACCTTGGAGACTGTGCTCAACAAGGTGATGGGTCGATAACTGCCCGCTAAGGAGGCATTCTTGCCGGGTTTCGGGATCATTATTACGCGACCGGTTTTCCACACTGAAGGGAAATGGCCGGTGCGTAATATACCGTTAAACAGCCGCGACAAAGCCGCGACTGTTTTACGGGGGAGGTGGCGGAGGGATTCGTTCGTCACGCCGTCCTCACCGGGCGCTTTGCGCAACTTTGTACGCGAAATCGCACGGCGGACGGCGGACGGGGAGGTGAAGAATACTTCCTCAGCGGGCGGTATCGGTGATGCTAGAAAACCTGACAGGTGTTCGTTCACCACTGCTGCGTGGGCGGCGCTCGACGGCGTCAGGGGGTTCGGCTGAAAAACTTGTGCCAGATGTTCGGCGAACAAGTCAGCGCGACCCTGAGGGGCGTATATATAATTACCCGCGGAATCGGTGAGTGGGCGCGCGGGGGCAGTTGAAGATTTAAGCCTGCGACAGAGGTTGTGGAGCGAGGGCCAGTCCTCGGCGGCCGAGTCGATCGCACGGTGCCAGCCCTCGATCCTGTTCGCCTCAAGCGCATCGCTAACTTGCTCTCGCAAGCGAGCAAGTTGCCGCTTGAGGGTGGGACAGCGCGAATGCTGCCACTGCCGTCGCAGAGCTCGCTTCTTCTGGATGAGGGCTTTGATGTGAGCGGGAATGGGGGGGAGTATGGAAGTGGACGGTTTAAGTGTCGTGGCTTGGGAAAGAGCGGACTTGAGTGCTTCATGCAAGCCATTCGCGAATATCTCCACGTCCTCGGCGCTTGAAACCGCGCGTGAGGGCGTAGAGCGCTCAAGCGTATTCGCAAATAACTCCCAATTAACACAACGGCGGGAGTAGGATGGGGCAAGCGCGGAACTGTTTGCAGTGATCTCGACCAATACCGGCAGGTGGTCTGAGCCGAGATCGTCCACAATAACAGTTTGCGACATCGACTGGCGGATCACATTGTGAATCGTAAAGTCGATGACGTCCGCTTGGTGGGAGTCTGTACGAGGATAGTGAGTGGGTTCGGAGGGGCCCTCTATAACAATGTCGTTATAATCGATAATGTTATAAAGGGCTTTGCCGTTGCAACAATCGAGGCGGGATAACCAGTGCGAATGCTTACTGTTCCAGTCGCCCGCGGCGATCGTCGGCACGCTCGAGGCGAAAAGTCGTTTCACCTCGTTCGTGTCAACTCTCCCCCCGGGCGGCCTGTATACAGCATACATACGCAGCCTGCCCACCGGAAACTCCGCCTCGATGCCGAGCGCGGAAAAGGATTGGGATGTGAAAGCGGGGAGTGGGGTGTGAGGGATGGACTTGCGGATAAGGATCGCGGTTTTCGTACGTCTACATTTTACATGTAAATACAAGATTCTTCACTAATTACGGGAACGCATCGCTACACTAACAAGTAACAGGCCTAACTTATCGCGATATCACTTTCTGATAAATACGTAAGTAATTATTCTATTTTTTTCGTCACGTTATTTACGCGAAAATATTGCGTTTGTTAAATGGGGTGCAATTAGACATTCATGATTTTGCGATACGATCGGAAATTAAACGTATTTTATTAGGTAACGGTTACTGAATTTGAGATTATTGATACCGAGAAAAAGTAAAATGAAGTGAAATTAAAGCAAAAAATTAATTCACATACAAATGTAGAGTGCTAATGTAGAGACAACAAAGGTAAGGTGTAGTCCATTTATTAGGTACATTTTTTGCAATCAAATACAATTTGAAAAGTTAGTTGAATGAGAAGTTCTCACAAATAAAACTACGTATGTAGGTACTTACATTCAAAATCTTTGAATAAAAAAATGTATAAATTAACATTTTTCTCAAAAACATTATTAAATTTGCAAAGCGCACGCCAAGCAAATATCTCCAACTAATATAAATAGTCACTAATTTAAAAGCAATAAAATGGCTTTCTTATTGAATTATTTCGTAGTTTAGTATTGTAGGCCCGGTGGGTAGTCGTGTGTGTCACCGGCCCCTCAGGCGAAGCAGGGATGCATTCATTGTTCTTTTATCCTATAGTTGTACTATATTTTGTTAAGTTTTCTTAGTAATGGTTTTATTCAGAACTCTTTACGTCAGGAAGGTAGATTAACAAGGTTAGTACAATCACAGTTTAATTAAAAATTATTTTTATTAAATCAGGTTTTTTAAATTTCAGATATCTTTACATCAAGAACTAGGAGCAGCTAGGTATATTCAAAGGCAATTGAATAGTTACTACAGCTACGGTATAACCTAACTCCTATGTGTAATGTTTTATCTGTAACTAGCTGTGCCCTGTGGTTTTACCCGCAGTGCTCCACTCCTGTTGGTCTTAGCGTGATGATATATAGCCTATAGCCTTCCTCGATAAATGGGCTATCTAACACCGAAATATTTTTTCAAATCGGACTAGTAGTTCCTGAGATTAGCGCGTTCAAACAATCAAACAAACTCTTCAGCTTTATAATATAAGTATAGATTTATCTATTGCTCATATAAGCTCTAATAACGTTGTCTTAGATTGATTTGTTTGTTTATAACGAATAATCTCTGAAACCAGTCAACCGATAATTATTATATCAGAAATTTACATTTACTATTTTTTATATTACACTAAAGGGTATGAAGAGGCTATTTAAATGTTGAATGTTACAAAACCATTAGAACATATTTAGTAAAACATAAAATTTAATAGCTTTCATAGGTTAAGCTCTATCACTAATACCTAAGCATAATTTATTAACATAACATGAGACAAGCCCATTTGCTATTGATTGCAATAAATAATCTATACGTACAATAAAATCGTAGACAAGTCAAAACTGTACATTGAATATTTTCAACACTTGGGGCGTGATCTACAATCGATATCGAAGCCAAATATTTAGTATTTAGATTGTATTGTCTATTTGTCTGTAGGTCCTGGCTAAATTCAAAAAGTAGTGCATATAGATTTACTTCGTTTTGCATAAATATTACTAACAAATTGGGTCAACATAAAGGCTACATAGCATATATCATCAAGCTAAGACCAATAGGAGAGGAGCAATGCGGGTAAAACCGCGGGGCACAGCTGTACATAAAATTCTCTGTATACTATGGTAATAACATCACTTCAAAAGCAATATTCTAATCCGTCCCCGTAAGGACATTTCGCGTAAACAAAGCATTTGAATGTGGGGGTGCGTGTACACTTACATGTGGGTAGGTTAATGATAGCGGGCTTCCGCCGCGTCACACCTGAGAGAGTCTAACCGCCACTGGATATAGATACCCCTCGGGCGTTACCCCGCACCCCTTAATTCAACGCACTATGCGTGGCGGTGATATGGAGCTGTGTTTACCGCCTAAATTTATTCCCACGCAGGAGAGGCTTTAGTTTTGGTTAGAATTCGGACTTTTGCAACTTGCGTTTGGATCTTCATGCGAATATATTTTGACATAAATTGCTCACGATTTCATCGTTGCAATTTTTGTGTGTTTCCAAATTATTTGCAAGCTGATAAAACATTTTGATTATTATTAGCCTTTCAATGTAATTTTTTATATGAAGAGGTATAACAAGCTTGTACCTAATAGATGCATAAGAGTCCAATGTATCATTAAATAACTTATCACTATGCTGTTGTCATAATGGCTATAATGATAGTTTTCATATCGCAAAACTATGGAAGTGATAAAGTTAATCATTGAATTAGATATTGAATTATTCCGATAATACTGCATTATAAGTGCATTCAATTGATCGCAGATAAAAGATAAGCGTGTTGGAAATTGAAGTTTTATCAGCTCTATGTCATTACTTCGAACGCATTACAAAAGGTTTTTGAAGAATAAGTAAGAAGTTCAATTAATCCTAATTTGCCCGCTAAGATTAAACTTGCGATATGCCATTCTATAAGAACCCTTTACTTTCAATTCCCTCCCTTTTAAGCCGCTTTAAAAGAGTTTGACAAACACGGGGCTAATGCGTAACGGAATTATTTGGGCACATCGGTTCATTTTAATAGCTATATCTATGTTTAAATTATAGTGTTCCGTGGTAAAATATGTCGGCAAGACATATTTGTGTTGCATTATTAGAAAATATTATAAAATGAAACTATTTTCTTACTTTTTTGAATAGTTTCCACGCATTCAACACCTGATGCGTTACTTAGAAAAAATATGTATGTTTATGCATATTCAAATTATTATTATAACATATTATGTTTTACCACATTTTTGCATCCATTCCATCAGCGCATACGCACCCTTATCGAAGTATCGATACCACCGGCCAATGTAGCCGTTACAGCGCATAGGTTTTTCACGTGAAAAAACCACAATTATTATAATTATCGTCCTAGTATGGGATCCCGGCTTGTTTATGCAAATAACCATTCTAATTAAGAGGGAAAATTATTTTTCAACGTAGTTTGCATGCGCTATGCGGCGGAATCGGAGTAAAAACTGCGCAGGCGATTGTAATATGGGGAACGGTTCATTGTCATTGGAATAAGTAATAGAATGGAGAGTTGACTGATCTGTTGATAGGTACAAACGATATGAGGTTTTTATAACAACACGTTCATTACTTTCTCGATTTGCTTTAATCTATGATACAGATTTTAATCGTCTCATAATGTGTGTATCATTTCAATTAGGTAATTACTTCAAATAAAGATTTTTCTCAACAACACATCTTTGTTTGACTGCGTAGTTATCTGCTATGTAGTCTTTAAGTCTAATATAAGATATTCAGTAAATATGTATATGCAAATAAAATACCACTTACGTATTCGATCATTAGAAAAATCCCTCATTTGAATTATATAATGATTATAATATCCGTGTTCACATGTAGTCACTTAAAATATATATACGTCATAATATGTTTATTCTGGAATAACCGTTTGTAGCGTTCCTTCATTAACAAAGCTTTGTCGAACATTTGATGCGATTCCAGATTGTCGGCCGATAGTTCAGGGCGTGGAATTAATTACTTAATACCAATGCGTGCATAAACGCGTGCGATTTCTAACGCAATACCGCAATTATGTATTTTTTAACGCACTAGATAGCGTTTTTGAGAGCTTATCGCGTCGTGCGCATGAACCGAAACGATATTTATGAATAAAATCGTATCGTGTCGAAGCTATACGAGATAAACACATTTATGGGTTTCATTTAATAGTATATTGCACGTCAATTATGCTGCGGATAACATAGCTTATGAATAGATCAAATCCTCGGTGTGCGTTGATGTATGAAATTTGTTATCGGTGAGAAATGTTGGAAAAAGTGCGGGAAAAAGTTGATTGTAAGATAATCTGTTCAAATTCTTTACAATTATACAAAGCAACTTAAAACTATAAAATGATTTGACTGTTTTACCTGTGACAGATAAAATCTAAAAGTTGAAGTTAAACCACACCCCGGACACTCCATACAAAATGATTGTTTTGACAGTCACACTGTAGAGACTGCAAATGTGTGTGTTAACGCTTTATGGTTGGCACATTTGTGACTAGCGTAAAAAAAAATTCGCGTTTTTCTGATGAAATACATCCGTAAACAGCACAATATTTAACCATTTTCTACGAAAAACGATAATCACAAATCCAAAATAATAAAATTACTTTATGTCAATTTAATTAATGTTGTCAATCTTCGTTGCGTTTCGTCTAAGACGTCGTTGGTATCGTCCTTGCGGGGAAATGGGTACCATAACATGTCTGATCGTGCGGGGTGAGGTAAGTGTTTAATTTTGGCGGGAGGCGGAGAGTGTCCGTTCTGTAGCGTTTAGCTACTATTATGTATTCTGTGGTTAAACTTTAGAGGCAAACAAAACGCACATTCAAAACAAAATAACAAAATGTTAAAAATTATTAATTAAAGTTAAGACACATTCAGGAAACATACTGTATACGTTAATTTGCGTGTTTAAATAAAGTAGGAAATTTAATTATTTAATCACCAAGTAATGATAATTATTTCGTTTCGTTTGTCAAATCTATTCCAGTTGTTTACAGTTAATCAGTTATACATTTCAAAATCCATGCAATATACATATTAACACACTGCAAACACCAGTGTACATTACAAAATCCGACCAAATTAACATGTACACGCGTTATCGCTTAAGGACAAGCGAGTCATGTCATTTCAAATCCAGTGACCAGCATGCAAGTCAAATAGCCGTGCGTGCGTTTTCCAAAACCACTTCCTCCACGAACATTGGATGTACCTACAGAAGCTACATGTGTGCGTGACAAGTGCACACATGTCTATCTCACTTTCATGTGATCTTATCACCGTCTGTAATAATGTTGCGAAATGCTACTTTTGGCGAATTAGTGGAAGTAGTAACGAATTGGAGGCACAAGAAGACATAATGTGGGATGTATAAGAAATTTTCTATAATACTCTTGTATGCAATAGTGAGCTCTATTTGTATCTTCCCCCCTTCTTCCTTTTGAAATTTAGAGTAAAATTTAATTAATAATAGAAATATAGTATATTTTCATCCAAACTGTTGATAATGTTGTTGGTTGGACAGTTATACCTATATTTAGATTAAGTTTTATTGTACAATTAACCATGACTGTTCTGCTGTTTATTATCCCTAATAAAGAAAAATAAAAAAAATATAGTATTTTCATTGATATTCAATCACAATTACTCTTAATTCGTAGACCGCATAGGTATGAATCTATTATTAATTGCTTGTTTTCATTATAAAAACAATCTTTCCAACTTTACCGAGCTTTCTGAATATTAAAATTTCCTGGAAAATCTCATAAATATAAACACAACAATTTTAGTAAACAAAGTAACATTACTAAAGGTTATCATAGTACATATCCCTTTGATATAATTAGTAACTGCTTCACTCAACTGTTATTTGTTACCCCGTGAGGCCAAGACTCTTATTTCTTGTGAAAAATCAATAAAAAATAAAAACTACAGTTGCATACGTAATCGCTAATGCCGTATAAATATGTATTTGCATAGCATGTGTTTAACAGTGGATTACTAATATCTGCATCATAAAAACATTGGCTTATATTGTTCTTATAGTAACCATCGACCTAGGGTTGTCAACTTAACGATTGATTGCATGAGAAACAAATACAGTATTGTGTTAAATATATTCTATATGGACAGGTTGATAATAAATTCGACGTAATGGGCACTTTATTTTATAGAAAACAATCATTAAGTCGATCTATAATATCATCATAATATCTTTATGATTTGATATGATTTATATTCAATATCTTTCACTGATTAAAAAAAAATGTTTAAGTAGTTTAATACCTTCCGTTCTGCTTGACTTATGATTTGTTTATGTATTTATAAATAACATCTATTAACCATTAAAATAAACGTGCCTGTAGCCATCATGCCTATCTATGATGTTTCACATCAAAACGTTTCTTATACAATGGTAGCAACGTATCAAAATATGTATGTTTCGCAGTTACCCTAGCGCGGTCACGCACACATAATATACGGGCACACATAGACATTTGTGGCCATCAATATTCGTCTGTTTCCGTCATTTCCCTGCGCAGTCGCCGATCGCGATGATTGCTCACGCGTTTCGCATCACTCACCCCTGCCCCTGGGATAACACACAATTTACATAGACTTTACTATGCACCTCGAAATGTTTTATAACAGAAAACGGTAATCTACATACGTACGCTGCACGAAGAACCATTGACGCATGCGCTTAGCTGATACAAAGTGATATTAAGTCTTTAATTATCTTTTAACTATGCTCAGAATACCAGCAATCGTGCGAGCAATGCGAAGAATGTCTAGCGTAAACATTATAAGAAACAAGCGTGTTTTTATACAAAAAGTTAAAGAAAACGACTTAACATACACAATCCGACTGAACGGAATAATTCGCTCAAAATATTCCTTATAATTAACAATTGTTTTCCACAATTGACCAGACTTGTCCCATGCGACAACAATGAGCGAACACCAAAGAATTATGGAATACAAATTGAATTAAACAACTCCCAGGTATTAAAACGTTTAACAAATGCGAAACGCACATGGCCTGGGCGTGTCGTGTACACAGCTCTCACCCCATTGTTTATCCCACGATTAAAACCAATTCAAATACTAACTCGCACTCAAAAATTAAGCTCGAGTGGTGCTACGGAACCCTTTGTTTTAGACACAATGCACACTTGGCGCTACAGCGAAAACTGTGGACGGTTTTAACGATTATATACGGGGCCATGTTAACATGGGGCTTATTTTTTAGGTTATGTGTAACTATAGTTCACATCTATTGTTTTTCTATTAAACTATCAGAGAGATTGAGTGTGAATTTTATTTTGCTTATATCCTCCAGGGTATCTACCCTGGCATTCACAATTTACGAATTACAAAAAGTACAAAAATATTTACCAGTATCAATCATTTGATTTAATTATATGAATATAAAATACATCTTGAACAGTTACATTAACAACCTATTACACTGAATGAATATTGCTATAAGATTTTTTTGCTAATTTTAATTTTTGCTAAGAATGCCCGCAAGTTTTCAAAACGCTCCATATTTTTAGTTCAAAGGCAACGCTAAGCATGGATTATAAAGTGGGGTGTTCGTTATGAACTCTTCAGGCTGCGCCGGCGCAGACGACAGCTGAGCTCTTTGAGAATTTTTAGCAATTAACCACCCTATTGTGCCTTTATTAGCGATGTATGGTGATTGCTATCACCGACTTTCCCCTTTGACAATATATGAGAAATTAATTTGTCATTTTGATGTAGAGGACAGTTACAGCTTACTCCATAATGAGTGCCTGGAAGTTATATAACGGTTCTCCCTTTATTACATATCAAAATTATGAATACTATAGAGCATATTATATTATAACTTGATAATTTTATAACTTATTCTACTTGTATATAAACCTTTTTAATATCCACAAAAACTTCACCTCCATTATAAAAAAAGGCAAAACACAAGTCGAACATTAAGTTCCCAAATAATCCCTTGCATTACGATACCAGAACTGAAATCGTGTTTGGTGGTAATGCAAAAAGTGGTCCGTAATCACAGTGAGCGTTACATTTACGCATGCTTTATCGTCAATCAATAATTAATATCTGGAGGCTGGACTGCTGAGAGGCTCCCGAATTTCGCGGAGAAGCATGAGAGCCGTTCGAGTAATCGCACTGGCAAAAAATGAAAATGAAACAAATACGAAATACTCCATTACTGATACGGGTGGCGTGGAGTCGGCGTTCGATTTTATCGGAAAATTATTTGTGATTTTAATTAATCAATATTGCGAATACGAGATTGTATTTTACAACCTAATGTTAGTGACAGAGTGATAGAATGCCACGATTTTTTATACTGGAATACTTTGATTATTTGCAATTACGAATTATTATTTTAACATTTGATTGCTATTGAATATGTTCACAGTTGAATTTATTTTAATAACAGTATTCATATATCAATGCAACGTTGATGCAACGTCATAAATGTAATTCACAGTTAAGTTAGAAATGACTAGGAAAGAGTTCAGACTATTCATAATTCTATCAAAATGACATTAGTCAAGAACATTAGACGTCATCTCCACACCATCCCTATCCACTGCGCTGCGCATTATGTATGCAGGGCGCGGCGGGCCGCGGGCCACGTCAGCTATTTGCTCGTGACCAGAGGGCTAAGCCATTCAAGGCTATACGGGGCCAGTTTTTGGCCGCTTTTGACTTGATCCGCCACTTCAACGCCCCTGCACCCGCTACGCACCAACTTTCATCACGCTTCCGAGAAAACGGATTGATCGTCAATACATTTCCTTAAAAATGAAAGCAAAGTGGAGCATTCGTCAGTTTTTACGCGTCACACCGCGTGGCAAAAACGCTAATGAGCCTTTTTAGGGTTCCGTAGCCAAAATGGCAAAAACGGAACCCTTATAGTTTCGTCATGTCCGTCTGTCCGTCTGTCCGTCTGTCCGTCTGTCACAGCCGATTTACTCGGAAACTATAAGTACTACAGTGATGAAATTTGATGGGAATATGTGTTGTATGAACCGCTACAAAAATATGACACTAAATAGTAAAAAAAAGAATTGGGGGTGGGGCCCCCCATACATGTAACTGAGGGATGAAATTTTTTTTTTCGATGTACATACCCGTGTGGGGTATCAATGGAAAGGTCTTTTAAAATGATATAAAGTTTTGTAAAAAACATTTTTCTTAAAGTGAACGGTTTTTGAGATATCAGCTCTCAAAGTCGTAAAAAGTATGTCCCCCCCCCTCTATTTTTATAACTACGGGGTATAAAATTCTAAAAAAAATAGAGGTGATGCATGCTAATTAACTCTTTCAACGATTTTTGGTTTGATCAAAGTATCTCTTATAGTTTTTGAGATAGGTTGATTTAACTGTAAATAATAAGTTTATTATATTTGCTGCTACGGAACCCTTTGTGCGCGAGCCCGACTCGCACTTGGCCGGTTTTTCATTGATGGCTGTGGGAATGGAATGGTACACTGATATCGGCAAATTAATTTTTATTAATTACTTTTTAATGTTCTTTGAATGCCAGGCGACGAGACGTTGGTGTTCCTTTTGCAGAGATTCGTTTAAGTTTTTACTTTTGCATATGTCCAAAACTTAAAAATGATATGTAAATGAGATGGGTAACATGGATAGATCTGGAAACTATTAAGGCCTGAAAGCCAAAATATAACTGATAGATTCAATAATTGAGAAGACGAATTATTAATGATTGAGGAGGCTATGTATAAAAAGTATAAGTTTCTTCCCCTAATCTTTGGTATATGGTACACAATCCGACACAAACATACACCGTTACTTAACCCGTATCTCCATCTTAAGTCTTAACAGTGTTTGCACAATCGTAGTTACTTACCGAAAACACCCGTCCATTATTAATTGCACTCAGGTGCTAAGATTATCCTTATTAGGGTACCGCAAAGCTGAAGCTTCCTTACAACACGGCATGTATTAATTTAAGTAATATATTGGATTACAAGCGTGATCTAACAACACTGTGATTTGTATATAAACATGGAATATGAGAGACAGAATAGGGTAAAGTGAGGAAACCAAATATAAAAGGGGGTAGACAACGAGACTTTTTCTGCTATTACAAAAACACCAAGAACGTGGTAGAATAAAGAATATCAATTTATCAACTATTACTCAATATTAATATAATAATTTAACGACAAAGTAATTTATGTCAAACGAGTTTACGCAATACCATATTAGCACTGTTGTTAAAAAGTATGTCGTTCCAATTAGTTATTTATTTACTTTAAATTGAACAACAAATAGGTTTTATTATTACACCGGAACTTAATAGCATTTCCAGTGGATTAGGTAAGTTGAAGTAGTCAGCGATTTCAGAATGGATTGCGAAAGTTTAAATTAAAAACCGAATTGGCTTTCTGAGGCACCTCGCTCCCCGCCCCGCGCGGTAATTGCAGCGCGCGCGCAGATTATCAGAAGCAAGTGCGTTCGATAAGGCGAGCTCACGAATGCGTGTTATTAAATTTATTCCTTTTTCGCCAGAATCTGCATAATGAGGGGGGCAAAAAATACAGGTAATCGCTAGATTGCGAGTCCCCTGAAGTAATGCCTTTGTTTTGCATGTACGCAGGTTTCGATGAATATATTAAACTGCTTTAAATTATAATGGCAATGCCAAGAGATCCTTCGCAATGATCGATACAACGTGCCTTGTATAATCTATATCTGGGTTTCATTATTGTAGTAATGTGTCATGATCGCCCACGTCGAAGGGAATCCTCTCACGTAGCAAATATAAACGAGCAAAATATTTCTTTTGTTGATATTCTTGCGACTCATAACTCATTAACATTATAAAAATTCTGATATCGATAAATTGACAGTTAATTGCTGGTTTAACTTTCAGTCAATGTCACGGTTGGCATTCTATGGGTTGCGAGATATTCATCTCTACATTGTTTTTTTCAGTGGAGTAATTGTTGATCTAATCAATTTACTGTACATATTAGTAACTTTAACTACCCACTACGCCTATAACGAGGAAAACTGAGTCGGTAATTATATCGGTACCACCACAGTGTAGGTACCTACTGCAAATTATCTCCGAGTTGCGTATGTAGTACTTATTACCATTCTTGATTTTTCGAAGCTCATTAACGCTTAATACTTCCAAAATTTGTCTCAGGTGCTCGTGAGAAATTTGCTTTGTAACAGGATCGGGGTGTAGTAAAAAAGTACCGCGCGTGTCGTCAGCGGCCGTCCGGCAAGTAGTCCGTAAATTATGGTTAGTTTTTGGCATCGCCTGCGCAATGCAGCCTCACAGCTTTTCACATTCACTCCCCTCGCCCCGCCGCCTCACACGGTCACAGACCCCGCGTCAATCTCGACTACTTATCCGTCCGCATCCATTATATTAATCATTTTTCCAAAAAACGGCCGAGATCCCATCGCGGCCGGGAGCGGAGCTTTCGAAATTTAGAATTGACAAATCGATATCGCAAGATATTTATTGAGGCATGTATCGTTCGGCCGGTTCATTGTGACGCCAAAATTAATCTCGGGGTTTAGCTGCGTCACAAAGGCTGCATGCCGGCGCGTACGGTGGCTATTACGGACACCACATTATAATTACCTTTTTAAATAGTTTTTTCAGATCTCCATATTAAAACGTCAATGTAAATAACTTGTTAGCCGCAATCTCATTTCTGGGCGATTGGATATTACAATAGTGTACGTGATTTGAGAAAGGTAACGGTGTCGCCGCTTTATCCGACAGATGGAGCTTATTACAGGCGGAGCGCGTGCTCGACAAGGCTACACACTAAATAGTCAATATCGACACGATCAATTTGTTAATCGAAAACTAACTCGAGTCTCGATCGTAAATGTTGCAAGATATAACTGATATTATGTCTGTCTACTATGTACTCATATAGTTTGCAGTTTAACAATGTTGATAGAGACAATTACAAGACCTTTTATGTCGTATTTTTTGATTTTATTTCTATGTTAATTAATTTACAAAAATAACATTATGTATTATTGTGAAAAAATAGCAGCTTGCGGTAGTTCGAGTTATAGTATAAAATTATAACTCGAACTCCATCAGTTAAAATTGTGGATTAATAATTAAAAATATTACGATAATACATTAGATTGTTGAAAATGTTCCAAATAAACAATCGGCTTGGGAGCTTTCGAAAACTTTTTTTCCAGATATAAGATAAAACTTGAACCTATAACAACTCTACAATAATCTCTATGGTAGGATCTATCGCATACATTCATCTACCCTTAAAAATGGTCACATACCATGTGGTATTTTGATAGCTATATGAATACAGTATTAATCGTTATCAACTTAAATATATTAGTTACCTTGAACATTTCACGCACATTATGATAATCCTTTACACTGTATAATTTCAATGAATATCTCAACAGTAATCGGAAAAAAACTAACGCGCTCGAAAACGCTCTCACACCGCTCTCAAGCCTTTAATAAAAACGCATCCAAATCCAAGTAATTCTGTCTAACAAATAGTTAAAAACCGTCCTAATCAAATGATTCGGTGTCAGCGTAGATACAACAATAAATATCTTAGTTGTACGTGTGGAACTGCACCGATCTATCTGTTATGAGTCGTCATCACTTTTTGTGGACCGTCCAGCACGCGCCGACTTTCTATGTACCAAGCATCTGAATATAATTTGTTCGGTTTTTTATTTTCGCGCCGAAATTATGTTAGTCATTGTCGGCGCTGATAACGGTCAGTTGGTTGGTTTGGTCTTCGTTTAGATACATAATGGATTTCTAGGTATTATTGCTGTTTAAGATTTCGTTAAGGCGTGCATTCAATGCAACGTTATTTGCAACCGTTTTCAAGAGTAGGAAGTAATCAAAGCGACTGTATGTTTTTTTACGATTATTCAGCTAATTATAAATTGAATGTGATATTTGTTTTTTTTAATACTTAGGTCCTAGGAACTCCTTTTTGCTCTTACGCGTTGATATGATTAGGTAGTGCATAATTGATATGAATATTATAAAATTGAATATCCTGAAATCTTCGTAGCAAATATTATTTTGTTGTGTGAATGATACTGGTACTGGTATTTTCCCATATCAAATATGTACTGATAATAATAATATCACAAAAATAACCACTTTTGTACACTTACCTTCCTAGAGCCACGAATTATAAAACTTAATAGAGACGAAAACATTCCTATTAAATTTTATCAAGTATAAAATATTCAAATTTGTATTAAAAAAAATCTATTTCAAACTTCATACAATACAATATAAATCACAGTGTTAATGATGATGTTAAAATAGTACCTAACTACCTAACTTTCTATTTTTTATGGTATGGGCATTAATTATTATCAACTTAAAAAGACCTTAAAACCTAAAAACCTCAACTGAATTCAGCCCTAAGACCTCCAACTCAGCCACGACGTACCAATCTACGCTGTTGCCTATTTGACTACTAATTTATAGTCCCATGGAACAAACATGAAGGGGGAAGCAATGAATTAACCAAGCCAATAAAAATAAATCTCAAGTATGTCACTAGAGCATATAGGCAAATAGCACTTATCGCAGTAATCCACGATAATGGATTAGCTGGCACGTCGTTATTTATAAACACCGCTATCGCGTTTAATCGAAGTCGATTCGAATAATGTCCACGATTATTGAAACGATAAGAGCCACAATAAAAAGTGGTAGCGTAGATAAACTCGAACTGATTTCAGTTGCGACAGAATTGTTTACATTAACTATAAAAATATAAAGGTTTGCGGATAATATCCGACACGAACTCAGCTTAAGAATAATTTTATAACTACAATTACTCCTAATTAATGCAATTATAATTCCTAATTAACATAATAAAACACTTATTTTTAAATGTCGATTTATTCAATTAGTATTTACGTGTCTGTAGCTATGAATTGAATGATCTAATTTTTAGTATAATTAAATGTTTTTTAAATAACTCTTCTAGATATTTATGCTCTTCTTTTTACTGGTAAGAAGGTACCTATGTACTATTGACACATTCCCAAACGTTTTGTTTTAATTATTAAATTTATATGTTAAAGTAATAGGTACTAGTTACTACTAACTACTAAGTACTAAGCAGTTCTCTTTATATTATGTACTTAGTAATATGTGGTAGGTATAAGTACCTAAATACAAAAGTAATACGACCAATATGTGCAACAATAATTTTTTGTATTTCTGTTTTTATCATTACATTTTAGTCTGCTTTTAAAACTAAAACTAAAGAAAAAAAACAATATTATGCGAAAATGTGTATGTTTGTATAAACATACATCTTTAACATAACAACCGATTGATGTATGTATTTTTGCATATTGATAGTTGGAGGGTCGGAAAGAATTACATTATAGTTTTTATACTGTATCACACTAACAAACCAATAACTCTATAGGAAAATATATTCTTACAAATAAATAACACATAAAATTTACAAAAGTGTATTATTGCCAAACATATCAAATAAATATAACCACGAAAGTTTAAGGAATTAGGAAACCTTGCAAATAACGATACTATTTGGTAAAACTAAACCACAAGTAAACCAGTTTGGAGTAGATTAAAAACCTATTAACAAAATAATCTGATTGCGTTAGTTAATTTCACAGACGTTATTTTCACTAATGTAATAATTTATGTAATTTTCACGATTAATTTACATCTCTTTAGAGAATAAAACTTCTATAAAAGAGTGTCTATAATTTTATGCAAAAAGTTAATTTTATGATTACCCTACAGTTTACATTATGATACAAATTATATTCGATGATAAGAAACTATAAACCTGCTCAATTAATAATATGTGATAACATGATGTTATATTAGTTTATAGAAAAAAATGTAGAGCCGTCACAAACGTTTTTGTAGAGCCGTCACTTTGAAAGTATATAAATACAATAAATCAGTTCAGACTGTTCTTCTTCTTCGACTTCAGTTAAAAACGACTTATTAATTAAAAAAAAAAAAATCAATTTAATATTTAAATAAAGGATATCGGAAAGCATTTTTTTCCGTCTCGTGGCTTATTTTTTTACAAAATTTTAATCTTAAACAAGTAAAGTTATAATTTGTGTTTTATCAGTATGATTATTATTATTAACAACAATCCAGAACGCAATTTGTGAACGTATTTGCCTACGGGAAGTACATTGTTACGAAATAGGTACCTAATATTTTAACATAATATGCAAAATACAAATAAAAGATAATACCATGCAAGTTGTTATTAATAAATGCATACCTACATGATTTGACAAACATACACGTCTTATCAAATATCTTGTCTCAAATGTTTGTCAAGAAAAAAAACAAATCAGTAAATTATTTTTAATCCAAGTTTAATTAGCTTAACCGCATCGTTACGGATAATTACCAAAACTAAGAAGTAATCAGGAGGATTTAATAAATTAGTTAATTATTGCAAACTATCTGGTATTTTGATTATAGCTTATTACGAAATAAACAGTAGGTGTTAGTCACCATCCGTATTTTTCCCTCATTTTAGAAGACAATACACCAATAATGGTTATTTGAGTGACTACAAAGAAGTGAGAAAATCTTATGTTACGTTAAATCATACCATATAATTTTAATGTAAATAGGTAGGTATTATACCTACAATAATACGCCTTACTTAAAAAATAAAAAAAAATTAAGGTTAATTCAGTAATTTTAAATTTTTACAAAAATATAATCAATGCACCTTACTTACCTATGTTTTGTTTTTTATTAGATACTTTTTAATCGTTTTAAAATGTACAACAATATTACTGGCTAGTTTAAAACAAAATTATCGGAATATAAAAAAAAATCATTGATAAATATTAATTGCATAAAATGGGTTATTTAAATTAAAACTTTTCACGTGGCTCTTTTTCATCAAATCGGCTGAAATTAATGTAAAAATCACGGAAGTGTTATACTCATCGATTAATTTATCTCCATTAAAATTGGATAAATCGAAATTAATCAATTGAGTTTTTTAATAAAAAAAATCGGTCAATGTCATCATAATATTACGTAACTACCTATTAACAAAATAATAGGTAGATATAATAGCATATTATTGCATACAAAATCTTATCATATAAATTACAAATAATATCTACAACACAGGTCCCTAGTGCAATGCAATGCTCCACTTCTATATTTCAGTGACCTTGCCAAATATCAATAACTATTGTCTGAACCCAAAATATAATTTGGTATGTAAGTGTTTCATTATATTTATGCTAATTTCGCTTATCAAGATGAACTTGCTCGTTTATTGTTTGAGTGTATCAATTGAGCATGTCTAATACGCCGTAACAGTTACTTATTGTTTATATAATTTTGTCCCTTTACTGAAAAAAATATTGCAATTTTTTTATTTGAATAAACAAACTCTCCATTATCGCGTGAAATTTTTTTTTCTGTGAACATAATACCTATGTCAATCGACACAAAAAGTCAATTTTTAAAATATCCCAAAAATAATTTACCTGTGAAAGATCGCTGGGGGCTTCTGATTTAGCCGTGTTGGCCGCAGCCCATGCCTCTGCGAATGTCTCCATAGCACTCTGAAAGTCCATCTTTCCGATTCACGACATCAACATACCGAAATTTCCACACATGTGCCCGAGAGAACGGCGAGAGAATCACCCTACACGCGTGCGTTCGTGCCGGCCGGCGGCGCGCTACTGACGGTCGGCCCCGCCCAGCGAACCGCCCGCGTCGAGAAAAACCGATACCACCACAGCCTCCCGTTTCAGCGCTTTTCTTTTTTAAGCCGATATTTTAACGAGTTTCTTTTTTCCATACAAAGCCCAGCCCACGGTGGTGGTTGGGCGGCCTTTGGATTATTTACACTTGTAATTCACAGATTGTTACGATACTTAATTTGTTTCGCTGAGAGGGTGTTAGGCGTTATCTTGTTGCGATTACGCGACGCGCTGATAGGCGTCTTTATATCTCGCAAAGCGCGCATCAACATGACTGCATGAATTTTAACAAGCCGTAATCATGCCTGACTTGATTAAATACTTCGCGTTATTGTATACTTCGAAATTGGCTTCGTATAACGTATACAATTTGATCAATTCGGTCATTGGTTTTGATGATAGCAATTGGAAGATACTTGACGAGACTTAATTTGTATGCTAATTTGGGAATATTTTTGCAATTTTAGAAGTTATAAAAATCGCTAATTATGATATTCGAGCAAGCGTTAGGTGGGTACTAGAGCATTTTTATTCATTAAATAACTTCCCGTCACCCCAACTTCCCGTCTGCTGTACCTATTCTGAAGAAAAAAAAATTGTCACGGCTTCCTATAATTTTGTACGTGGCCGTTTAAACGGTATTACCTTCCGGCAAGCGGCATTTTATCTTAATTTCTATAGCTTCTAGTATATTAACGGCCAGCTATGACAAATTATAATGAAACGGTCTCATAATTTGTAGCTACGGGTTTATGTTCGTAGCTTTATTCCTTCATTATTGATTACATTTAAGAATTATTATTAAATAAAAACACTTAATTCTATCAATATAAATAAATAAATAGACTTAGAAAAAAGGTCCGTTGGGGATAATCTCCCAACAGTTTTACAAGGTTACCGTCAAACCAGATCTTTCGAACATTGTTTACGTACAAACGATGATACTTTATAGCCATAATATAAGTTCCCTTCAGATAATCTAAACAATATAATATAACCGTTAGCGGCTTCACGGAACGCAAGTAGGTCGCTTTATATCGACCGACATTCTTTGTTACCCGCCCGGATAAAACAATGAATTTGTATCTGTATTGTTTTAGCTTCTCCCGGTTAGTTTCTAGCTTTAGGTATATCCTGCTAATATAAGAGATCTTATCTCTGATACATTGATTGAATAGCTAAATAAGTCTGGACTGACAAGGCAATGAGGCAACGGTTTAATAAAATAATACCTAGGTATTGATAGACTACACGTTTTATTAATAATTTTTAGATACTTTATTTAGGTATACTCGTGTGATTTTTGAATATGTTATATTTGGAGTTGTCATATCAGTAAAATGTTCATTTTCTTGTGTAAACTCTAACAATTACAAGGAAATACCGATAATGATATAGGTATTAGGTATGAGTTATTAGAGAGTATTACCTAAACATAATAAAGAAAAATATGTTTATAAATATAACATATTATTTGTTAGTCATTTTTATACATGTACCTATACAAATTATTTCTATGAAATTGTATACCTACCTACAGATAGTAGGTACCTACCTGTATGTATTTTAATTGTTTAATTATTATTTTTCAAGTTTTAAGAAACTTTTAGACTTTATATATACCTATGCGAGTTATTTTAGTTCTAAATTCCTATCAATTATTTTTTTAGAGCAATAAGTCATAGGTAGTTTAACGCTGAAAGCAATAAAATAATGGTCAAAACTTGGAATTCCAAAAGAGCTTCGTAGGTCGTAGGTAGGTACTTACCTAATTCTTAAATCAGGCCGTAACTCCATGTTTCATCTCTTCACATCTACGAAATAAAAACGTCACGATCTCACAGATGTCAATGAAACTATTTGTAGAAACGTCAATAACTGTCATAAATTAACATGTACCGAATGTTTTGTTTTTTGATTAAGCGTGTCTATTTTTAGCAATCCTAATCAGCACGCCACATGATTTGTTTTACAAAAATACACCTTTATAGGTTAAAAATAACCATAGTTTTTCTTTTACACTTATGGTGTAAACATATACGTATATAGCTTATTTAAACGAAGTTTTCCATAGTGTACGATGCTAATTAGATCATCTCATGATTGTATAATGAATTAAGTAAGTAGTTACTACTTAGGTAGGTATTATAAAGTATTGACATCGTTTCTTCATGGGTGTTGATAAGTTGAGACAACAATCTTAATATATATAAATCTCGTGTCACAATGTTTGTCCTCAATGGACTCCTAAACCACTCAACCGATTATAATAAAATTCGCACACCATGTGCAGTTCGATCCAACTTGAGAGATAGGATAGTTTAAACATGTAGGTACCACGGGTGAAGCCGGGGCGGACCACTAGTAGATTTATAGATTTTCCAATCTCGGTAGGTACCTAAATCTCTTATTTTCGGGAATTTACGTTATCTTTAAGCTAATACGATGTATAAATATCATTATCGCGATCACGATATTAATTTGGTATTAGAAACATTGCTATACTCAAGCAAATGAAAGCGTAAATAAATATCCTACTTACATATTCAGTTCATACCTATTCAAAGTAATGTTTGAAATGAACGAATACGATTTATAAAAGTTTAAATTAATCTAATAGATTTAAAATAAATTCGATTACCTATCTTTCAGTTGATGCTTGCTTAGGTACCTACGTATATTAAATGGCGTGTTGCAATTGATTCAGATTGTTCCATAAATAAGCACTAATACGAGCCGAGCGTTCTTACATAATAAGATTTAAAACAGCGCTGAGCGGTAAATGCCGACACCCAACGGGATAAGAGCACACCTCCTGAAAATCCGCGCTGAAAGTGGATTACATAAGGCTTACATATCCTAATCCGCCTATATCCGAATGCCAATAGCGTGGCTAGGCGTCGACATTCGCTAAAGCCTCCTCCAATGCCCGTGTGCCCGGGTTAGGTTTATCCGTTATCCGGGATCGGATTAGGCGCGGTGCCGGCGGGGCGGGCTGGCGCCACGCCCACCGGTCGATGGCTCACTCGCACAGTTGTAGACTTGGCTCAGCATTGTGCTGTTATCTGCGAGAGACGAAGCACGCTCATCCGGCGCTCGTCACAGATAAGCAACGGTAAAACTGTGACGTCACCCGTCTATCCGTCAATCTATATTTAACTCGATGTAACGACTGCAACATACTGTCTGTGAGCTTGCTGCTGTTTTACAGTTGTATCTACTATGTCGTAACTAGAATAAACTAGTAACTTATGTAGAGTATACTTGGTAACAATTGGATAATATGAATTAAAATTATGAAAATCTAGTTCTCATTTAAACACACGTATAGATAGATACAATTAGTTTTACTTCGTTTTCAAAAATAAGTTATTCCATAATCGTATGCTATTCACTATTTCCTTATTTTCATTTTACAGTCTCTACATAATTTTGAATATGCTTTGTTTAATCAAAAATTGTATTTTATTACACATTGTTATTTGAAATTTAAATTTTAAAATAAAAATAACATAACTTGATAGAATTTTGTATTAAATAATATGATGACAATAATAATAAATAGTCATAGAGCTCAACTCTATCACAAGACCTCTACTTAACACACCAGTTAAAGACTTCTACTCTACTTATCTGCTTACACAATAGTTTCTACTTGAATTATTTATATAATGAGGATACTTTTCGAGACACGCCAAATGATTATTTATTAAATAATAGAGTTAAAGCTCTACACGTTACAAATACCTTTACCTTTCAGAGAAAACAATTTGCAAAGATACTGAAATGCCTCATTAACAACGTATTTATTACATATCAATATTGTATAAAATCTCAGTGACCTACATAACAAATAAATGACTACATTATCGAGCGCTGTAAAAACTAATCGACTCTCTAATTTTGGTATCTTGTTAGTTCGCTAACCTTGGAGTCGCAAATTGCACTAACTCATTGTAAACTGTTACGAACATTCGTTCTATTCGTTATGTCTAGAAATAGGTTATTTCATGACATTCATTACAATGATAAAAACCAAAAATCACAGTAACAAATATGAAATAGAATTATGATAGTTTTGAGACCATTTTATGTACCTACCTTTATATTTTATTTATTTATTGAAACAGAATTATTCTGTGTACTTACAGTAATAATACCAAAGCGTATGTACATAATAAGCGTAACTTTGATGGGACTGTTATAATTTTGATGAAAAAATACATTGCTATAAACTCACTTGGTAAAAATGTATAGATAGCTAAATACATAGGTGTTTTAATAATTATGATAACAAATAAGGGGATTTATATGCAAATAAAGGATATATAATCCATACTATAATATTACAAATGCGAAAGTAACTCTGTCTGTCTGTCTGTTACTCAATCACGCCTAAACTACTGAACCAATTTGCATGAAATTTGGTATGGAGATATTTTGATACCCGAGAAAGGACATAGGCGACCTTTTATTGCGAAATATGTACCACGGGCGAAGCCGGGGCGGACTTCTAGTATCTATATATGTCTAGATAATTCCTGGTCTTAATAAATCTAATGTTATAAAAATAAGTACCTAGATCATTCGTTGGATAGAATTGAACAACTGCGTTAAAAATACAATACTACAAGGCCAAGGTCCTTTAGTTAATTAAATAAGATCGATTTAATGGACAGGTACGTAACTATTCTTTGAAAAAGTTGATCTTTGGCTTAGTAGTTCTGTTGCATACAAATTAAACCTACTTGCTAATTTAATCATACATTAAAAAACACAGGTTTATTATATTCTGCAACTATCTGCTAAACATAATATTTACAGCATTTAATGTTTTTAATATTTTTTTTTTATAAAAAAATATTTATTTACAACTCTCTCCCATCGTTCGTTCTATGATTAGGTAACACCAAAAAAAAATATAGAAACCCATTTAAATATTTTTAATTGCAAAAAAATCTAGAATTCAAAATATTATATACACGACATAATGTATCTAATATCTAACCAAAATACATGCTACACATAACACAGTACACACGTCACGAAAATGACCAAAATCAAACTTAAAACCTGTTAATATTCATAGATTTACCTTCAGACTGGGGGGTGGGAGGTACCCCCTGGCTCTGAATTTGTTATCTCGACAAGTAATAAGACAGAGATTAATTCCCGCGACCTTACCGATCGTGTTCATGTTGAATACACGCAAATTGGTTGTTGGTAACGATTATTTGAAACCATAGGATAGTCGTAGTAATTGTAGGATATCTAGAATGTAGGTATAGTGTATCGGACTACATCTATTTTCAAAATAGTTCGTCAATTCGTAATGTTGAATTGAATTTTATTGAATAATTATATACATACCTATATTGAATTTTATATATAGGTATGTGAATTGTAAAGTTAAGTCACAATTCTTCCAGCAAGAACTCTAGAAAAATAATTCCGTGAATATAATTGAAATTATGCCTAAAGTGTTAAAAAGACGATATAAATAAAGCGTGTTTAAAATCAATTTATAAGTAATTAGTCATTAATTCTATCCAATTTTTGACTTCGAATTCATAAGTAACATAGCATAAGTTCCATTTAAAAATTGTAACGCCATAAAAATACATTTAATTGCTTAATCAGATTCATATTAAAATTCCCCACAAGTCCATAATAACGCCAGAGCCTTAGCAGTATTAAACATTTTAAATTAGTTTAAAGATATCCATAAAAACCTGACCAATTGTGCACCGAAAACCAATTTCAACGTCGATAGTGGATCGAAATCGGATTTTTAGAATGCGATGAATTTGACAAGTCACTATTTTTTTTACTTAACAGATTATCTGTTCTCCTTACCCCACTCGATCAATCTTATCAAAGCAGCTAAACATACAGAAAGACTTATAAAAGAACAATTTGCCAAGCTAATTTCAACTTTAAGTTTAACAGATAGAGTAGATTTTTGAGTAGTGTGTCTAAATGATGATGCTCTATGTTATCCAAATGCGCCGGATCATCGTCGGATTCCGGGAAATTCGCCTCGCGTGAATACCTGCGTTTACAGGTAAACCTGTGACCTTAGAAAGATTAGACACGAACGCTCGAAGAATATGTAATAAGATTAAATGTGGAATGATAGCGAAACATGTTTGCGTAGTATATACATATACGTATAATTCAGTGAAAATTATGTTATCTAAATTAATTGTTTATTATAATTAAATGTATACCGTTGAATTAAGATACGGATAACTTTTATTAATTAATTTTCGAGAAAACTTAATTATCATATCATATGATGGTTGAGATTTATCACGGAAAATAGCTACGGATAAAAAAATGCACGTGCCTATATTTTCTTACTACGCAATGGAGAATATCGATGATCGTCTATTTCTCTACGTAACCCCTTTACGTTTTATTATATTTGAATTTTTGAGATATTATTAGATATTATTTACCAAATATATTGACAAATAAAAAAACGGTTTATAGAGAACCCCGTTTCTTGAAAAGAATTTTGTTCCACTGCGCAGTCTATAACCCCCAAGCTCTATGGCAATATGACTTGCTGTTTGCGAGATGTGACTGTTGATCCGTTCCCGACCTACCCCTAAGCAAACCTAGTGACCACGCGAATATCTCACCTTCATAATTATTTACGTTTTAAGGGATTAAAAGGGCTTCACTTCGTGGAACGGTAGGTAAATGTGCAATGTTTGTCTATTTTATTTTATTAACCTTTTTATAAAAATTAACGGACTTCTAATAGAAGTGCATTGTGCATTGTTTTAAGTTCAAATATCAGTTGATCTATGACCATATAACTTTTGTTAAACATCTGTACGTCTTGTCTGTTTCAGTAGGTAGGTAGTATATAAGGATAATTAATATTTCTACACCTGAAAATGTACATTATCATTTTCGGCTCTACTAAATATAACATACGTTGTCGATACATACTTTTTTCATAATTATCTCCATCAAATGTCGTATTCGTCAATTCAGAGAATCTCTCCATTTTTACTTCTACCATAGTACAATTATATTATCTGTGCTACAGAATCCACGTACATATACAATGGCAGGCTCCACGTGTAAGCAAAGTACAACAATTACAAACGCTCTGTATTTGGTTAACGTGACGTAAATTACGTATCACGTTCCCGCCATAACTTGAACGAATATAAAAGAAACAGCCATTCACCGTATCTTCATATCTGGAAATTATTCAGACTCGCATCTGCGTCTCGCTTTCGAAAATAAAGTTTCGTTTAAACGCCATTCGTATGGGAGATACGAATGAATCGTAATAAAGTGTATTAAACGTATTGCAAATAGAAAATGTTTTTCGTGGAACGCGACGCCAATATTATTTACGTAACGTCTCAGATAATACGAGATGGAATGAGTTTTTTTCAGTTCAGTGGCTTTTTAAACGATTTTCTGTAAATTATTGAATTTCATTTCGCGTATTTGTCGTGTGCAAACACGTGTGGGATGATTTGTGTTTGGGCAATTTGTTTGGGCAAATGTTTTAAAAGATTGTACGTTTCTTCGTTCTTTTACTAATGTACCAATTCGGCGATTTCGAGAATAGGAGCGGCAGCTCAAGGCGCTACTGCATGCAAAACTCAGAATAGCCTTAGATGTTTTAACAATTAAGGTTCTCGTAGTCCTATAAGATCAAGTTGGTCAGTTTTATTAAAATAAAACAGCCTAATTATTGAAGAAAAAGCTACTTTTTGCTACAAATACCAAACATGTTCTTTTACAAGTGAGGACGCGGGCTAAAAGCTTGTAGGTAATTAAATAAATGAAACACAGAAATAGATGACATTTACATATAAATTCTTTAATGATACCTGCTATAGAAGCTAGGTTAATCCTACAATCTTGAAAGGCTTCATCGCAGCTATGTTTAAAAGATTCTATGCGAATTTTTAGTCGCAAATTCTATTATAAACATGATAACATAATTACCTAATATATACTAGCACTGCGCCCCAGCTTCGCACGGTATCATCTCATGAGAAAGCTTGTGGTTATTGTTTTTGCGTCATGCGTGTGATGGTTGTAGTTTGGATAACTTTTGAACTTAGCTTCTTTTTTTATATATATTTATTTTAAATATTTGATGTAAATGGTTGAATAATGCGCGTGATCTGCTTAATTAATGCATTTAAATTGATACGAATAAGTTGTCCACCAAAATGTACAAACATGTTGTTTTGGTTCGCATTACATTAAAGGTAAAAAAAAATATTATAAGTAATTTGGAGAAATATAGATGTGTCATGTGACTCATGTGAGTACTTACCTAATAAGTGAGAAAAGCACAGAATAATAACTACCTAGTAGCTAGCTAATTTTAGTTTTCTTCTACACTTTCTACTCAATTCTGAATTGGGTTTTTTATCCTGATATGAGTATGGTTGTTTGAGTTTCCGTCATTGAGTTTCTTCTTCTTCGTCTTTAGGTAATTGTTTAAAGGTAAGTTAAAAGTTTAAGGGCCACTAAGTTTTACTACTAATAAGAAAATTAATCAAACATGATTTAATTTTCTTACAAGAAATTTATTTTTAACTTTTTAAGTATAGATATGAGACAAAAGAATAACTCAAAAGTAAAATTAACTATAAATATTTAATATTCTGATTTGTACGCACCATAAAGCGTTTGACCACGTTTGACACACTTGTGACGTTGATCACATTCGCTGACGCGCACTTTCACACGTGTCGTCTTTATTACAATATAGACTCTATTACTAAACAATTAAATGCATTTTCTATTGAATATGTATTGTGAAGATGTAGGTTGTATCAACTTGATGTAAAATTAACATAAGCCGTCGCCAATTTATGAACGGATTAACATCGGCTCGTTGGTCTAGGGGTATGATTCTCGCTTTGGGTGCGAGAGGTCCCGGGTTCAAATCCCGGACGAGCCCGCGTTCCTCTTTTGACATTTTTTTTACAAAAATAAAAAATTTTGACCGTGATCTCTACATAAATTGTTATATGAGATTTTTCGCTGATATAACATACTGTTTGTTATCGTCTATAAATAAAAAATAATATTATGTTAAAAGCTAGTTTAAACTTTAAACACTTCATTTTTTAAATAAACTTTTACTTACGCATAGTATATTATGTAAATGATTATCGAATTACTTATAACTAAGTATGTAGATTGTAGATCTATGTTAAAATAATTTTCATCATCACTAAGTAATACTTGTACCTACGTAGTATATTATTATTAGTCTGTGGTAATACTTACCTACTATATTCATTCCCTGCATGGCTAGTAGGTATGACCACGGTATGACAAAAGTTTTTCAACATAGGTTTTCTCTAATAAATAAGATAATAACTAAGCTTTATCCCAAATATTAACCCATAATTAAAATACTTTTCCACCATCAAAGAACGTCTTAATGCTATGCTCAATACGAAACGATCTCAAAGGAAATATCAAATAATCTAATATAAATATCGTAAGCAAATCATTAGCCGTCTCAGAGACGTCGCGTCGTCCTCGTCTTCAATCGTACAAAGGTTCGAGAATTATGTATTTTTTAAACCGCTCGTTAAGGAAAACGTAGTTCGAAACTGATTGGGATGTTATCGATAATTTCGATTATATTCATAAATATATTTTATGTTATTAATATATGTTACAATAAATTTTTTTCCAACCCCGATAAAGACTTCAAAAACTCCTGCAACTTTGTAAGATTTTGAATAGCGTTTTAAACTCTATCACAATTTCAGCATTATCGAGATAGACTGTTGCACATTTCACGTGGATGATTTGTGAATTGCTTACTTGATTCAGAATTATTCAATGAACCCTCTTATAAACTAGGTAGGTACAGTAAAAAATGTGAAATTAATAGCAATTATATTACATACTGTATCATCGTTCACCACCTCAAAACCGCGGTTACAATTTCTCCAAAATTCGCGGACGTTCAATGCTCAAGCATTACTTATAAACTTTTACATTCCACGCTTCGAGGGAAACGGAATCATCTTAATGCCAGTAATTATACGGATTCACCGAATTACTCGGCCATAAGTAAACAAACGGAATGTCCTATTTACAATCGTAAATTTCGCGAAACGGACTGCCTCGGAACTGTTTTTATACCCTCCTACTCGTGGGGTAGAAACGCTTAATAAATTTACAAGTTCTTTCGCTCTTAAGTACCGTGGCTATCGTTATGAATTAAACAAGTACACACTTTGTTCTATTTTAATACTATATACCCACAGTATATACCTAATATAGAAATGTTTGCAGATGTCAAAAAATCAGGCGAACAACTTGTGAACATCAAACTCCAAAACTGTAATATTTGTATTATATTTTATAAACATTCATATTTGTCACAATCATAATATTTTTTTGTGAATTAGGTAATTTGTAACTGATAACAATTTGTCCTACTTTTTTTCCTTTATAAAGTTTTGTATGTGAATACGTATCACTCGCCTGAAACGGTCCCTAACAACAATATAATATATAGCTAAAAATAAACCGACAGTATGAATAAAATCTTATATGAAATGTGACATTAAAATACCTATATACTTACACCATTATTGTTGAAACTTTTACCAAAAAAAAATTGTAAACGACCAAATGACCAACAACTTGTTTTCTAATTGCATTAAATCAGTCAAAATCATGTCAAAATCACGTGTTTATTATAAAGTGGTACCTAGTTTAAAAAATACTATTCCTAAATAAGTACTTAAGTTTCCATGAATAAAAAGTATATTTGAGCTCCAGTTTAAGTTTAGCAAAATTCATATAAAATTAAACTATTGCTTCAAAAATAAACGAATCCAGCATTAATTCTCATGGCTTCGTAGCCAAATGGCAGCGGGTTGGCGAGCTAATGAACGAAGATCCTCGCAGCTAAGGAATGGCGGAATTAAAAGTACATAAATGAACGACCGACGCTTCAAACTTGAAATTATAAAGCTTAAAATGCTCTGCTCTATTTCTGCGATCATAAATTTAGATGTATAATAAACGTAAGTATTACTGGTATAAGAGAGATAGTAATTCAGGGACAATGTAATGTTATCCATGCTAATTTGGCGTAGTGTAGAGGCGGATTCGAATACGCGCATCGTCACAGAATTTTCTCTTCTCTTTAAAAATTTCTCGTACCTACCTACTAGTGTTGTGCTAGAATTTGGGGAAAACAAACTAAATAATAGTCTGTAGGTCATCTTCATACATATGTATCTGAGGAAATTATATAATTATGTTAATTCTACAGCATGACTTAGTTAAATCTAATTAAACTGTTCAAAAAAGTTTCAAAAGTATTACATATACCACACCTATAGTTTTTTCTAGACAGAAGAACTTTCTACTCATATTTCACAAGTTTTATTACAACGATACATGTAACGATTTTCCTAAACAGTACAAAACTAGGTCATAATGGTCATACTGCAAATCAATCGATATAGAGATTGAGACGACGCGCTTCTTCTTAATAAGTAATCAAGATAATATGTTATGCTTCATTATGTATTTAATATGAGGAATTTTTGATATTATGTGTAGGTAAGTTTCGATATTTAAGTGAAGTTACGCAGTAGGCTGATATAAAGTAAACTTTTTAAGGAGCAGAGCTGTTAAAAAAAACTCTGTCAAGAGAGATAAACATTATCTACAAATACCTACTGGCTTTAATTTTGTCTTGAATATTGAAAAAAAAAACAACCAGTTGTATCAACTAATTATGGCTAAGGTAATTCCGGGGTAGATGGCCATAAAGGAGAGATGGCCTATCGAAATATTTCAGGGATTCGTTCACTAGGTGACACTATTTAGCGATTAGTTCGGTGCGCGTAGTGCGTGAGGGCAAAGGTACGTCGAAAAAATAAGCGAAAACCAAAGAAAAAGTAAGTAAATCCTTTGTTTTTTGATTCGAATAGCTTGAATATTTTTTATATGTCAACTGTTTTTCACAAATGTGATGTTAATTTCTTAAAATAATGGTTAAATTTGTATTTATTGTAAAGTATACGAACAGTGCTACGTTATTACCTCAAAATTATTGGTTTCATGTCATTATTTGTTTTAGTTTTTGATGTGGCCATCTCTCCCGAAATATGAGGACAGATGGCCAATTCTAGTCTGTAGATGATGGCCATAGTGACATAATATAAAAATTATGTTTTGCACAAATAATTGATTTATTTTTATATTTGTTTTAGACGCCTAATAAATACAAGTGAAAGACAGTGGCTGTGAGAGGTCGGAAGAATCGGTAAAAGCAGCCATTAATCTGTAATGATAGCTTATCCGTATGCGCGCCAGGGCGCCAGTACCAAATACCTAGAAAGACATTAGATTGAAGAATAAAAACAAAAATGTGTGCCGAGCACACGTGTCAGAAGTGAATCTCCTTTGGCAAGAATCAAAGATCCAAAATCGTCACCTTATTCTATGACGTGACGGTTTTGTCATGACGCAACCTTGAAATTTTACTCTCTATCTAATCTAATATGGAAAGAAAGAAAGAAAGGACCAATGAGACCTACTTCATTTGGAGAAGAAAACGAGAAGAAATTTGTTACTTCTATCAAAACAAAGCAAGCTAAAGGCTTTGCTTTATCGATGGATGACGAGATCTCCTTACTGCGTATTTAAGATGGATGAATCTGGTTTACTATATCTGGCTTCTATAGCGGTCCTAACAGTGACGTCAACTGAAAAGGGGGAGACAATAACCAAAAAAGAAAGAAAAAGAAGACTTAAAACTAAAAAAATAGGACTAAAAATTAACCGTAAGCCTATAATTTAGTTATGGCCATCTTACCTCTAATGCCATGGCCATCACGCCCGGACACCTCGGGAGAGATTGCCAATTGTGATTTTTTTTAAACTTAAATGAATAAGGTGATCCTATTAGAAATTTTTACTTTTATGTTTAGAATATCATAGTTGAATCTTTAAAGTTTAAGAAAAAATAAATACAATAACAAAAACAAAAGTATTTCATTTCTGATAGAGCTTAGAAAAAACTATGGCCAACTACCCCGGACTTACCCTATAAGAATTATGGTATGGCTTCGTATAGGTATATAATTGTAGAGTTTATTAATAAATGTCATATTTAATATTTATTTTACAGTAAGTTTTTCCTTTATTATATTGCTTAATATGATATCCCTATAATTTAAATGCTAACACTAATCAAAATCTGATAAAGTTTCATATTATGTAGTAGGTAAGTAACTACATATTCTAAAATAAAGTTGTCCTATAAATTAGTTATTCAAGTAATTTTAAATTATAATGTAACTTTGAAACTTATACAGTTTCAACCACTTTGATTGATCGTTAAAAATATTGGAAATTGTAGAGTTGAGGTAGAAACTAGAAATGATGACGTGAAGCCTCAAAGTTAACCATTTGTTTTTTTGCTTCCAATAATCACACGGCTCGTTGGTCTAGGGGTATGATTCTCGCTTTGGGTGCGAGAGGTCCCGGGTTCAAATCCCGGACGAGCCCGCACTCTCTTTTACTTTTTTATTTTTGTTCTTTAATTAAATATTATTCACACTTTACCTATGATATTTTTATGAAATTTTTAAAAGAAAAATTACAAACGGGTACTTTACAATTTGCATAGACTTTTACAGAATGAAGTTTAACTTCTTTTTGAAATAATTTCCTCGTATTTAGGCTAAATTTTAACAAAAGCGTAATGCTTAATTATCATTGATTTCGCCGAGAAAGTCCAGATGAAAGTGAGGGCTTAGAAGCCTTTTGAAAGAAGTCATCTCCTTGATTGATGGGCCCTTGTAGATTTATTATGGTAATACTGTCACCGCCTGATCTATTAATGAATTCCACGAAATGCAAAAAAGTGTTTCTCATTAATTCAATTGTACACGTAAGCCACCACAATTTATAGATCCATTAAACAATTGTGATTGATTACTAAGGTTATTTTTAAAGAATAGATTTAACTTCAATAGCATAATTTATTGCGTTCGTAGTAGAAAATTAAATATTAGTATCAATAATTTTTTTTTTTTTTTTGTTTATTTTAGCAAAATTACGTTACACACAATTTGCTTTTCATAAATACCAGGCGCTATCAAATTTGCTCAATACGGATCACAATATTGAATTAGGAACGAACATTCTCATTGTTTTACCTTAACCTGACTAACCGGTGACGTCGGCGCCGCATCCTGCCTTCAAAAACTCAATAAGTAACATTATTAGTAGAACAGTGGCACTTGATTGAATCAATACGTCAACCCTCGCGTGGCGCCCACCTGACAATTACCTTCTGCTTTCAAATCATTTTAACCCTTGCCCGAAGGAGATAAGTTTATTTTGAGCCGAGTGGCGTTGTCGTTCATTTAAGTGCTTCTTTTGTGACGACATTCCGCTGCTCCTGTCCCAATTAACTCTGGCTGGTTCAAAAATTAAGTTAAATACCCCCGACTTTGCGAATCGTGTTTGCTTATTGCCAATCGTCGTATAACTTCGTAAATTAAAACTCCGCCGGGACTAATGTAGTGAAGTTTTTATGACGAGACGTTTTTGTTTTATTTCTGTGTCGTCTGCGGAAATCAATACGCCTGAAGCTTAGTGGAATGTAAAGGAGGTTGCTGAAGCTTAGCGACGCAGCGCAGAAAGGCTTTGCTGTAAGCGCTGTCCTGATAAGGACACGAACACTATTTATGCAATAGGTGTATCGATCAGCTTCTATTTTTGTTCTCACTTAAAGTAGGTACCTTATCACCTCCCATTTCTCGATAACCGATCTCATTCTCTGAAATAGTCCTACTCCCTTACTCTATAATACTATGCTACAAACTGCTCTAATATTGAATAGGAAATGGATGGATGTTTCTTCTTATTTCATGCAAAAGTAGCTTGTTAAGATTTGTATGAAGTTATCACCAATGGGTTACCAGTTAGCACATAAAACTGTAAATTCTATTTACTATGTTGTAGTTTATATTTCAACTATCTACAGGAATTTAAAAAAAATTACAATAGATATTAACAGAAAATCTCGCATGTTAGAACTTAGCAACATAATAGGTTTAGGTATCGACAAGTTGCCATATATGCCGCAAGTAACCAAAACTAAGTTACACGTACAAGTATCCAAGTTGTAAAACTTAAGCTGAGCTCAAACTTGGCTTACTAACAGTAAGTAGAGACATATTTTACAGCGGCTCAACTACCTGCGCCTAAAACAATCAAACAGCTACTTAGGGATTGAGCAAACATGTTAGAACGGTTAGGTTTAACTAAATACAAGTGTGGCTTAAGTAAGATAAGTGTTCGTGTGTGAACGTGTGGCTTCAGTTGTTCATTTATGACAATGTTGTATAAAATACCAAGTTTTTGGTTTTGGAGGATAAAATAAATGGTAGTAGGTACTAGATGCAACTGCTCGACCAAGCTTCCAGTATGTACCTTTTCTCCTTACTACCTATTTTCTTTTTGCGCCTACGTCTTATCGGCTTTACACAAGTAATTTTCGATAATACTTGAATAAATTAGTAAACTAAACATCAATCTAGAGATTCGCATTAATAAGCTTATACAGAACATTAGGTCCGTGTTAAATTGCGTCCCCTTCCACCCCACAATTTATTTAAGAATGTTATGTAAATTTGAACACAAGTCTTTGATCGTCCGCATCAAAAGTCCGAGTAAAAAAACTTTCAACGAAGCGAAGAAAAAGCGTGAGGAGCTTAAGAAAAATAATGATTTAATCTTACTTTTCGCTGTCTCGCATATAAAAGACTAGAGTTGGGGGCGGCGGGGCGAGAATCGGTTTTAATCTTTGCTTTGTAAAGGTGATTATGAGGGATTATAGGTTGGAAAGTATGGCAGAAATTTCGCGGCTCAGGAGGCGGGCCCTCCGGTTCATTTATAGTATATTTTTTAGTCCCCAGGTGGGGTTGCGGTCGAGCGGCTGATACTTCTCAACTTTTCCTTAGTTCCACAAAGGAAAATTTGCTTCGTTCAGTTTTACAGTGCCCAGTAGGCTTCCAGTTGGATGAGCTGTGGTCGCGCAACGTAATGCTCTGGTCAAAATGTTTTATAATCGATTTGTAATAGAGATAATGCAAAAAAAAACGTTTTGAACCAAATGTATTGGTACCTATTAAAATATCTCTTTAGTCAAATAATAGTCTTCCTCTGATATTATGATGATTATTTACTGATTAATCAACGTGTTTTCAATGATGTCATTCGCGCTGACAGTTAACTTCTCAAATAACTTCAACATATTATGTAGAAGTAATCTAACCCGATTAGGCAAGGTAATGTATCTATACGTTTTTTTATTGCATTTGCAAAGCGAGCATATTTCCTTCTAGCAATACATCTGAATCCCTATAAGGATGCAAGAAAGATGGATTGACCAATCAAAATATCTGTTTAACGACGGATGTAAATACTATAATGTGACCAATTTAAACACTCGCTGTTGATATATGACCATTTGTTTACCATAAATAGTGCATATTATAATACCTGTTTTTATAGGTTTTATGTAATGAGATAAACAAGTGTTGGCGTAAAAATAATGGTAAGGTTCTGCTTAAACGTTAATGTTATTTACATAATAGGGATAAGTTGACGGAAATGGGGGTAGTCAATTTTCTCTGATAATATTTCTTTTCTCTTCTGTGCCAGATAGTCTGCGAAACTTACAAAAGCACCTACAAACAGGATCAGTTAAAAGTTAAAAGCAAAGTCCTTTCCATGAGGAAATAGACGTTATGCAATATTATGTAATAGGTAGCTATGCAGGGATGTCTTTTCACTACATACACTACATACATAATATAAAACAAAGTCGCTTTCTCTGTCCCTATGTCCCTTTGTATGCTTTAAATCTTTAAAACTGCGCAACGGATTTGGATGTGTTTTTTTTTTTAATAGATAGAGAAAAGAATCAAGAGGAAGGTTTTAGTATACAATTTATTAGTTTTAGACAAAGCGGACGAAGCCGCGGGCGGTAAGCTAGTAATTCATGTTATAGTTATGTCAAAACCTTGTATGCCTATTTTGGTTAATTATCACAAAATCTTCATGATATTAATTATAATGAATAAGTTCAGCGTATAAAAGACGCCTATAAGGATTATTCTTATAATGAGAACGTAGACCATGACCTACGTATTACTAGGTACGTATTAGACGTATTACGCAGGTCATGGTACTATAGTAAATAACTTTTTAAATAGCATGGCTTGCTATTTTATTGATATTTATCGCCACGAGATCTATATGCCTGAAAAGAAAAAAGAAACATCTAGTGTCTAGATTTCATATCAGGAATATATAGTTGCGAAACATAACACGAAAGGTTTCGCTATTTCCACATATAGTTAGTATGAAACGAACTTAATTATATTTGATCTCCGTGGGGTGGCGGGGAGGTCTCATCTCAATCGCAAATCGGCCATCTTGCGCCCCCGGGATCGACCCCCTCCCCCCTCGTCCATTATACTTTTTAAGCTCCAATCTCGTTCATTTAAACGGTTGGCTTTAGATGGCAATCGCATTTTTCCACTGCAGGTCACGTCTCGACCCGTCTCCCGGTACCGAGGCTTAAATCAACAAAAGAAAATAATAAGATTCGTTCAAATTAAAAGTGTAATGTCGCGAAAGTGCGCGGGCGGTCGGTAATCCCGGAGCGTTCTTCATTAGGCGGGCTTTCGGAGACCGCTGAGCATCTCCAAGAATTTTTCTTTATTCATAACGAGGATTAAGAGAAATGCAAATGAAGCGAGGCGTCGGGTTCACTTAGCTGTGTCAACAGTGTCGCCCGTCGACGATTGCTTTATATATTTTTGTTATTTACTATTCAAATGATTTGTGCCAATCGTAGATATTGCATTGCAATTAAGTGCAAGTACTATGTTTAATTATAGTAATATCTAACAATATTTATTGTTAACAATAACACAATTATGTATTTATAACTGCTTTTTTAGACCTTTAATTCTGGATCTGGAAATAAAAGCTCTCCTATCTACTTAATCAAAATCAAAAATTTCAAAAGAATAAGTACTTTCAACATTACCTACCTGCAACTTAAACAAACTACCTAGGATCAAATTACAAACACGTGTTTTGAATTAGAGTTATATTAGAATAAACTTTATTGAAATAATTAATACACGGTAAGTTGGATATTCCAAGTAAATGACAAGGCATGAACATAATTTGTATTATGTTTATTATGGAAAGCATTTGTATCGAACTACCGGTCCGTTTATTTGTTCATCCTGTCTTAACGTTTATATTCCTCGGTACTCCTTGTAGCTGGTCTCGAACAAGTAGTGATGGGAAATATAAATATCGATAACTTATAATTACTATAAAAAGAAACATTTATTTACTATCCTTGGCATTTGTTTCTGTTTAAATGTGTATCTGGGCGTCATCATAACGATTTAAAACTTTTTAGTGAATATCAATTTGTGTATTTAATTATAAATGTTTTAAAAATTTTCAGAAACTCGTCGAGAACCTCTTGCCTCAACTACAGCCTACAGGCCTATCTACTACTAGATCTACTACTAGACTTAATAACATGTCTGTATTGTACCTACTTTTAAGAAATAGCTCTGTTTAATTGGTGCATGCTGTGTTAATCTTTAATTATTTACGTTACTTTCGGCAAGAACACATGTTGATGCCTGTAATATTTATATACCTAGTAAGAATCACTGTAAACAAATGTTGGTTGACCAAATAAATAAATAATAAATCTATCTACGAAATTTTTACTAGTATTAGCAGTGGACATATGAATAACGAATACACTATGCCTGTATGCCTGTATGCCTGTATATTTTTTCAATTCACACTAATTACACTGGTCTGCAAAAAAATTTTTTTTCGCGCTCCTTCTTATTTTTGCACAAGATTATTATAGAAGTGATACTTCTGAACAGAAATTAAGTTTTAAAAAATTTGTATCACGTCTAGATTTTTTGTAGTTTAATTAGAAAGAAACCCATTTTTTGTTCTAAGAATACATCGTTATTTTAATAATTAGGTTTGAATATTACAAACAATGTCAAGAAAACTATTAAAAACTATAAGATAATATAATTACACATTATATATACATTGTTTCAATTAGTAGTTTTCTTTTCTTTTAATATTTTATAAGGAGTTTCGCGACGAATCGATCAAGTAAAATCATCAATCTTTGCTGCCAACTTATTATCTATATTTTACTATATTTTCAGTTAGCTTTTCCGTATCTCCTCTTAAACTTCTGGTGAAATGTTTCATAGTGGTCACCGGATACTCTTTTTACAGCTTTAGTCTGCTTAATTTCATAATTTAATTCTTATCTAGGCTCCCGCATTTGCAGTCCCTAGAGACCACACTAAAGACTCGCGCTTTCGATGTTGCGTCGCTTAAAAATTCATAACACGTGATTCAATTTTGCTTTATGGTTGAAATTATTTACAAATTTTCATCAATATATCAGTACAATATAAAAATTTTACCAAATTATTAGGATAAAATCATCAACCGTCACCTTAAAACTTTACTTTGAACTGAGCGCAGCGGAGTCATGATGAGAACTACGGAAGCCCATAAATTCCCTTCAAATTAGAGTAAAAATAATGTCTTCAGTAGATATCGTTCTAGTTTTATAAATTCAAGTCATTTTTGTGATGAAAAATATAATAAAGACCGAATAAAATAGCATTATTGCAAGAGAGACTACCAAACAATACAGAATTTTTAGGTAATTAAAAACGACAATAAAAAAAAATTTAGACGTGATACAAAAAAACTGAAAGCAGATCTAGATTCAGCATGTTAAGATCTCCATGTTTATCATATTTTTATTCAAAGGAGGATTTCTTTGCAGACCAGTGTTATTATCTTCGATAGGTACAATGTACATATTATACTATTTGATGTTTTCTTAATTATACAGTGTACTAGCTTTCCAACCGCGGTTTCGCCCGCGTAGTGCAAGGAAATAAGCAGCCTACGCCCTACATCATTCTATAGCCGCCTATCTTCAGATACAAAAATTATGTCATAAACTCGCTTTTATACAACATAACAAATGATTTACAAGTAAGTAAAGAATGAAACATTATTAATTGATTTAGTTAATTCCATCATTCTATTAAATCTAATTAAAGCATCGATAAACCAAAGAACATCCCTACGCAACTCAGCCGAGTGTATTTTTATTCGGAATTTATATCTAGCAACGAATCCCACATTATTGTCTCGGAGCATTTATTTTGTGATGGGCATTAAAACCAAAACCCCTTTTTCTCGAAGGCGATTTCATTTTAGCTGGGTTTAGAAAATTTAAGGCCAGTCTTATAAAGCTTTGATTTCGCGGCGCTCTAAAGAGCCGGGAATAATTAATTTATTCTGCTATTATTCTGATTCTCCTTCAGATAATAATGGAAAGATATTTCGTATTTGTTTTATCGCTTTTAGATGGAGTTCAGTTTTATATTTTACTGGTAGGAATAAAGTGGGTTTAGTTATATTGATGCTATGTATATTATTATGTAAATTGTGATTGTGATTGTGAAACTCTTACCACCGTATACCGTCGAGTGTAAAGGTGTTTCATTTATGAATACATATTTGCATAGGAAAAAAATTGTTTTAAGCTGATCTTTATTAGTTCCAAATACTATCTGCAGATATAGGAGAACCACAGGAGAACAATTAAATATAAATAATCATGAATTTTTTTTATTTAAAATATTGCATAGAATAATAGTAGCTTAAGGTTATAGCGAGCTGATAGAGCCTCTTACAAACATCAACCCCTTTTTCACCCCGGGTAATAAAAATGAAGACATGAAACGTTCAAGGTTTCCCATTAATTGATATTTTTTCTATATTTGTAGCATTAGTATTGTTTCCAAATTCAGCACTTTTCCTTCATACGGATTTTCACTATCAACGACAACACGATATAATTTATAATTATTGTGTTTATGTTTTGTTTTTATTATGTTACTAGCTTTCCACCCGCGGCTTCGCCCGCGCAGTCTAAGAAAAACCCGCATAGTTCCCGTTCCCGTGGGATTTCCGGGATAAAACCTATCCTATGTCCCGGGGTAAAAAGTAGCCTATGTCCTTTCTCGGGTATCAAAATATCTCTATACCAAATTTCATGCAAATTGGTTCAGTAGTTAAGGCCTGATTCAGTAACAGACAGACAGACAGAGTTACTTCCGCTGTTCGCATTTATAATATTAGTATGGATTTAAGTACATATATTTAAGAATTCTTAGTATAATCCATAAGTATCATCTACGTACATTTTTTTATAATTATTCCCAAATGTTTGTAGTTACCTACAAATTAAATAGGTAACAATCAACTTTATTATTTTCCTCAGACGAAAGCAAAAAAGAAAGAAAGTTCATTATATTATTCAATATGGTAAAAGCATATTATGAAAATTTCGACAAGCACATAATATAAGAGCTTAGTAATGAGCCTGTATAAAGGTAAATAAACAGAGACTGCTCATATCGAATAATTTATTTACATTGACTAATGAAATTGATATATTTTTGCGTTTGCCGCCACTCGTAGGAATCAAAGCGAACGAACCGAGCTGCTGTGTTTGCACACTTGTTCATATCCAGCCATGAAATCGCCTAAATATCCCAAGGGTCAGATATAGTGGAGATGGTCTTTAAAAAATATATATATTGTCTTTTTTACAATTATTAAGCAGGTTTTTATTGTTGTTACTTGTTAGTTAAGTCTGTAGGTTTTGAAATGTAGGATAATGAGGATTAAACAATTAATTTATATTTTTATATGATAGGCTTAGATTTAGGTAGGTAAGTAAGTATGTGAAGTTTTATTTCATTATTTTATTTATACATAATTATTTACGCTTGCTACATTAATTAGCTACTTCATTATCGAATCTTATTTTTGAAATATTCTGTTCATTACCTATTGTTAATTTGTTACTATGAAAATGCGCTACAAAAACTTCCTTCTTTTGCTAAAAAGTATCTGAATTTTGTAATAATATTTACCAAGAAGACTATATTATTATGTTCATGTTTCACACCATATCTTTGTTAAAATGCAATAATTTTTCGTTGGTTATTAATCTATACTAATATTATAAAGCTGAAGAGTTTGTTTGTTTGTTTGTATGTTCGTTTGTTTGTTTTTTTGAACGCGCTAATCTCAGAAACTACTGGTCCGATTTCAAAATTTCTTTCGGTGTTAGATAGCCCATTTATCGAGGAAGGTTATAGGCTATATATCATCACGCTACCTATAGACCAACAGGAGCGGAGCAATGCGGGTGGAACCGCGGGGAACAGCTAGTTTAAAATAAAGCCATATCCATATTATACAGCACTAGTATCCACAGCTTAATTTGATTAGCGACCACAAGCCGCAAAGTGCTCACTCGATGAGCAGACAGCAAACTTTACCAGAACTACTGATATCGCTGTTTTAATCTTAATTAGCCGTTTTAATTACATTTGAATATTGTTGTTTAGTTTGTTTTAAATACAATTTTATAGAATTAACGTTCAACATTTTGAAATAGGATTTACTGATAACTGATGGATTAACTAACACATGATTAACCTACCTATACAACAAACACACAATATAAATATTACAAAATATTTATAGGTAATTCATGTAGGTACCTACTTAATTTGGTACCAATTAGTTAGGTATATCTAATAACACAGACCAAAAAAGAGAATAATTATTATTTATTATTATTGATCTTAGCACAGATCAGAGACTTCGTCTGAGTGAATGACTATAAATAGATACATAGGTATGTGCCTATGTTTTAATTAAAATAATTTTATAATTATTGTCATATTTTTGTCTCCGATTCTTAATGATTAGGTACCGTTTACATAATAGATTATATAGCAATCAATTTCTGTTAATTTAAAAATTCGAAATACTTTGTATAAAATTAAAATTAAATTACACATTATATATAAACATGTTTAATTGTTGTTGTCTTTATTTAAGGTCAAAATTTTTATGACTCGTTTATGTAGCGACATCTGTAGGTGAATAGAGTATATTATTAGTATAATATAATTGTTTGAAGCGCCATCTTTCGAATAAAACTTTAACTAAAATATAATGTCAGGTATGTTGTTCATAATAATTTTAGCACACTTATAGATGGCGCTGTAAAGTAGTTTCATGAGCAAAATATAAAAAAAAGAATTCCTTATTAAACCCATCAAGAGATGGCGCCATCAGTCAGAAATTTCTAATGTACATATACAATGTATTTTAATTTATAAGTTATATATTTATTTTTATTTAACCTAATTATTTTTAATTTTTCCCATACGTTGCGGTCACAGAACTATGTACAATGTACATATATCGATATAATAATATGTAGTTCTGTAATCTGTGGTCGCGGTCGGTCAGGTGCCGTTTGAGATTCGAGAGAGTCCCTTAATCGTGTCCTTTTAAATTATCCTAAATAAACTTACCCATCTTTTCACTTGTTGTGGTTTGTGCAACTTTTCGTATCGAATACCCATTTCACAATAACGGTTTCACGTTGATAGATTACCTAAAATTTACCGAAAAATAATGCTGAATGCCATAAATTTTCTTTTTAAATGTAGGATATTTACAAAAAACTAAATCTAATAATCTACCTATAAATTGTTTAAAAAACTAAACCTGTAAAATTGTACAGTAATTCTACCTTCAGAAATAAAGGTCATTAATCTTACGAGAATGTTAATGTTTAAATATTTTCCGTAAGACATGTAGGTAGGTACCTACTTACAAATATTTATTTCTTATTATAAAACGTAAACACGGGCAACCTTAGTATGTACTGTTATTTATTTTCATATAATTATAATTATTAACATAGCTTTTAGGTAAACGAATTGGAACTTAGATAAGCTCAGCCGTTTTGGAATTTGTATGTCACAAATTGACAGACACATAGGTACTTACCTACACATTTTCACCAAGATTTCCTAGGAAACGAGAAGAACACGAGTTAAATATATAATCTATATATCTAATAAGTATTTATTTTATTTATTCATATATCGTTTATTTCTTATTCTTTCATAGACATAGACATGGACATTATATATTATATATTATGTACCTACCTTCCTACGAATAACGATACGTGCGATAAGCGATACTGCGATCCTTGATTTGATTAATTTAGAATATAAAAAATAATTTGCATACTTAATTACACTAATTTCTACATAGGTATAACACACTCTCACACACACACACACACACACACACACACACACACACACACACACACACACACACACACACACACACACACACACACACACACACACACACTTTCACACACACTCACATACACACACATACTTGTTGTTGTTCGGGTTGAAATTTGCTATTTAATTCCCATTGTAATTTAAACACTATATAGCTATATTTCTTTGTTTTTGTCACTTACGTTGTTCGGATAATGGTGTACCTTGTTATTGGCGTACTTTATTATTAATTACTCTTTATTGTATTATAAGCTGCAAGGTACCTTTTATAAATAAAATAAAATAAAATAAATAAATAAATAATAGAATATACATGAAATAAAATATAGATGAAACCGAAATCCATGAATTAGGTACTATTAGGTATGAATGAATATGGAATGAATTCATTAATGAAAAATTATTTATTGTAACTAATAAATAAGAAGATGGACTACAGGAAGTCATGCATACTAATTAGTAGGTATATGTTATAGTAACACAGTATTACAATATATTTAGGAAATAATATATTGTAATTTGTAATACTGTGATAGTAATGTACCTACAAATTTCTTGAAAATACCTATTATACCGCTTTTTGGACCTTCATAGAGATCGGCATTATTTACAAACACGATAATATAAAAACGTATATAAAATCCCCCAAACGGTTTAATTTGAAAATTATTATGAATCGCAAATTTAAAAAAATGAAAATCAATATCGTGAAAAAAAGACAATATTATGAAGTCCTGCGGAATCTATTTATAAAGTTCGCGACCCCTAGAGGGGCGTTAGCGTTTATAACAATTATGACCCTCAACTCTGAATGTGTTAACAGATAACATCTGATGCAGAATCTAGTTGCAATTACGAGCGTGGTGACGAAACGTGGGTGTGTCACTTTCTTGCGAACTTTTGTGCAATGAAAACAAGATATCGAATCGCTGTTTTATTTATGCTAAGTCTAATGTAAATAATTATCTATGTAATTTCCGCAAATATTCGCGAGGATAAATATCATTAATTTGTTGATTATCGCAAATCGCAAATGGTTCATAATACACATCACGCCTGCGGTAATGCGTCATTGGGTACTATTTTAATGGATTTAAGAATGATCTTTAATTAGAAATCTCAACACGTGCGATGATTTTGTTAATTCCTATTATTTTCTCTTTTAGTGCGATGTAATCCTCTGATTAAATCCTCTGATTAAATCCTCTGATCCTAAGATTTTAATCCTCTAATCCATAATTACTTACGAATAAAAAAGTCGTAAGTTTATAATAGTCTATTGCATAATAATAAAGGAAATATTTTTCCACGTTTAGGTACCTACGTAAAGATGGAATAATAATGATGGATTCAATATTAATTTATACATAGGTGTAAATAGGAGTAATCGGTCAATACTTTGAATACAATACACATTCAATATATTCAAAAGGCCTTTCACCTTATTTACTCGATGAAAGGTAATTTTATTTACCTACATGGAGATAGGTATGTTACTATGTATTTTTTTCGTATATATACACCTATAACTTAAATGTACATAATAAACACATATATATATACAAATAATAAAGAGTTGTCTGTATTTTTTTCCGATTTTTCTTGTGTTCAGATTTTTGTGGTAGGTACAGCCTAAGGGTACAGCTATCTGCATCCTTATTTTATTTTAGGATTACGAAATAACTAAATAATAGTCTTAAATTATGAAACATCGAACTAATCAATATCTATAATAATAATATACACATTATGCCGAAAAGTAAAAGATATCTATTGAAAATTATGTTTAAATTTACCGCCGTTGCAGTTGAATCAGTTGTCCAATGAAAAAAATTCATAAAGTCTACTTAACCAATCAACGGACGATACGATGTGGTGTGATTTGAGGGCACGCGCTTCGCGGCTGATATTATTTTGCTTCATACCTAGCTTAACTTTTGTTTTAACAAATTTTTACACGTTTATAATTAAAATATATGCAAAAACTTTAAAAATAAACATCGTCTTTATTCATCAATAAGCTTGAGATAACGACTGCTTCGAGATGCCACAACATAGCACGATAAACGCTTTTCGTACCCCGCATCGTATGATCGTGGCGTCATATAAAAGCCCAAGAACGCTCCCCACTTCTAGCCAAACGTCAAATCATACTCTAGTGTGCGGTCGTTTGTGTCTGGTGAAATCAGTCTTTTTCGCGACGTTTCGTAAGCTAGAGTTACTAGCGTTAGAGAAGTGAATAAAAATAAGGGCGTGTGTGTTCAGTGATATTTAAACAAACATAAATAATACAAGATGTCTTTCAACACCGACATTTCGACTAAATTGGAGAACAGCAGGTACGGACGCATTTTTAATCGACCCCGTCCCTTTTGGTTAGACCTCCGCGTGATGCATTTATGATTAGCATAGCAAAGTGTTTTATTGATTAAGTTGTACATTAATAAACGCGTTGTATAGAAAATAATAATATTGATGCATACTCCGGAACTTCAATGTAACTGTGTTGAAATTCCTTTCACATTGACATAATAAGCATCATTTTTCAATGTACTGACGCAATGCTTCTGACTGTTAATTTTTGTCACGCTAATCATAGAGGCTTCAATGCATAAACGAAATAAATTTCATCTTCGGATTAGTACAAAGAGGTAAGGGATTACGAATCGTGTCACATCTGGGCGTGCGCCCTGAGATGACTCAGGGTACCTAATTCTTCCTTTAAAATCTCTAATAATTTTACGGTAGGTAGGTACCTATAATATAAATTTTAAATGAATAGAATATTACTACATACCAAATATTTTATTGAAGTCTTCATCTGATATCTGTATAATTTTAATTAAATGCTTGTTCAATGAACAATAACGAAGACATAAGCACGATTAACTGGCTACCTGTCAAAATAGAATGGTGATTTTACATCTCAGTCATACACCTTGAATTCAAATGAGTTTTTTTTTTTTTTATATTTTTCTCATGTTTCATGTGATTAACAATTTGAATGTGTAAAAAAACGTCATAATATAAGGTCAAGATTAACATGACCTATTTGAAAGCAAGGTGACACTTTCGTCAAGAGCTGCAAGGCTGTAATTCATATATATAAACATTCCATGTGATGATAAAATTTAATAAATTCATATTATATCAGAATTATTGTATAGAATAAAATAATACTATTGTATTCTTTTATTAACGATATTACTAAAACTAAAATGTTTACAGTTATCATAGTAGGTTTTAGACACATAAAGACAAAGGCATTCTTACATTATATTATAAAATTTATAGCTTGGCTATAGCAGAAACACTGCATGATATAATTCTACATACAGATTTGTTAAAGAATAATTCCTCATCCTAAATATAGTGTGTGGACATTGAGTAGTATAAATTATTACTTCTGTAAAGAAGTTTACATGAAAAAAACAATCATCAACCCGTCAGAAATTTTCGTCAACTAGGGCAAGGACATCATTCAATTGTCTTGAAGTAGTTAGTGGACATTTTAATGAATTGTGATTTTAAAATACTAAATAAGTATCAATATATTGTATGCTACAAACATAACTAATAATATATTGAGATAATTTAAAGTGCATCAAAGAGTTATCGCTATAATAGCGACACACCTAAATGTTAAAATGCTAACAATGTCCCAATAAAATAAAAGTAATCAAATAGAAACATATTATCCATACTAATATTATAAATGGGAAAGTATCTCTGTCTGTCTGTCTGTTACTCAATACGCCATAACTACTGAACCAATATGCATGAAATATGGTAGAGATATTTTGATACCCTAGAAAGGACATAGGCTACTTTTTACCCCAGGAAATAGTATAAGTTTTATCCCAGAAATGCCACGGGAACGGGAACTATACGGGTTTTTCTTTGAATGCGCGGGCGAAGCTGCAGGTGGAAAGCTAGTTTAATTATAAAATGGTATTGATAAATACAAATCACAAATTTAAATGTAAAATGTTTTGTATAAAACTAATCATCATTCGCTATTTCATGGCATAAATGTTATCGCTAATGAATTTATGAAACTTTTTTTAATACAATCTATATAAGTTATCAATTTAAAAAAATTTAATCTATAAATCTTACATAGAAAACGGAAATCTATAAACATAGTCTATGTAAATTGTTTCAATTATTATCAAGGAAATAAAAGCATGGAAAACATTAAGATGAAATATTACTATAGTAATATACTAAGAATGGAAAATATTATGTAACAGCATTTGTTCTTGTGTATAATGCATTGCATAAGTAAGCATGGGTTAAGTACAGCTTAGGAGCAGTATTTTTACATTACGGTTATTGAAGTATAAAAATGGACCTATGGGTTATCATTATGTATGTTTTAGACCTGCTTTTTCTAATAAAACACTTGTTTTGAAGCAGTTGAATAATGTTGTGACTAGTGAAGCCCCATGTCCTCTAGTGGGGTAAGGGGCAGATACATTATACATCTGTTTTACTGATCGATTTCTTTAGAGACAAGTAGGTGATCAGCCTTCTGAGACATTTTTTTCTATGTCTCCACCGGGAATCGGAACCCAGGACCCCTCGGTTTTACGTTCGAGCGTCATCCACTGCACCAAGGATGCGGTCCATTTGTATGACTAAACCATAGAAAAATCAAAGATTACATAGCGCTAAAGTTTTAAGAACATTTATAGTCTTATATAACAAAAGTGAAAGAATTTCTTACTTATTATATTGAGATGAGTAATTACCCCTTTCCTGATAATAGTATTATCTTTATAATTATGCTCTCATGCAATAAGTTGAATAATAAAACTTATTGCACCTAGTGATAATTTTAAGATAAAAAATGTAGTTTTGATATCAAACAATTCTATACCTGAGTGGAATATTCTACCGTCATTAAATTTATTTTATTTTTCTAAAGTACCTTTATATCATGCTAGTGTAACATGTGAGCAAAATTCTAAAAGTCTATTTCCATTGTTACAGGAACACCTTGCGAAAAATCGCCAGACATGATGACACCGAGTTCTCCAAAGAAAGCATCCTCAACGACATGGAGAAGTTCGTCAAAATGGTCAATACCATGGACGAGACCGTGCTCGTGCCGAGCAGGCTGATGAACTTGCAGCAAGAGGGTGACGATGACCCGTTCAGCCTATTCGCTATGCTGAACGACTTGAAGACTGAGCTTCTGTGGGCCGGAGCCGAAGTGGAGCACGTAGAGCGGGGCAGGAGAGTGTCCGACATGAGTGACACAGAGAGTGACGCGTCCAGTGCGGCCGGAGACTCCGGGATCGAGGGTGAGGACGAGAGGGAGTCGGCGGCCCGCGCTGCGGCGAATTGCAGGCGCCATCTCCGCGGCCTGCGCCGCTGCCTGCGCCACCTCACCGCCGCCGCCGCGCATCTCACGAGATCGTATCAAGAAGAGGTCGGGGCCCCTGTTTAAACTTTAAAATATACCTGTGATCAAACCTGCCCTGCACATGTTGTACATATAGGCTAACCGGCCCGCACTGTAAATATAGGTTATAGGGCCGGACGTGTGTGGAAATCTCAGTAAGTTATGTGGTTATTTAATAAACTTAAATGTCAATAAGTTTTTTGTTTTATTTGGATAATCTAAACGTAGCTTACTTCATCTAGACTATTGAGTAATGCTGATTGCTGACATTTTATACCTAGTATGACTAAGATCTATTAAGTAAACTTGAATTTGAATTAGAGCTACACATTCTACAGTTACACGGTTTTGTGAAATAACATGAAGTTATTTACAAACTAGATCATACAAGTTCAATTGACTATTTCAATATGAATTTCTTATTACACAATTAGGTACTTAAAGAAAACTATTTAGGTTTGTGTGTAGAACTATTAATTCAATAATATGTACCTATTTGATATCTGCTGGATAAATCAAAAAGACAGATATATGGTTAATTTGAATGTTAAACACATAATTAGTTACATAAATATGATTGCCACAAGACAAAGTGTTCACTAATCTTTACGAAGCCATATCGCTGATGTACATCGGTGTTGATAAAACATCACCATGCACTGTTATCTAAACTGTGCTCATAGTTACATAAGTGACTCTCAATGTTAGAACATTTCGTAAAGCGTACGTTTCATAACACGATACCTACTCCGATTTGAAGTCGAAGAAATTTGAATGAAAGCTAATGAACACCAACACACCATTCATCATTTCCTACAAAAGTAATAAAAGTGACACTGAATTAAACCAGGATCTATTAAATTTCATGGTTAATATAGTAGTTATTACGTGATAAACATTCTGCCTTGAAAATTATATGTTCGTGGCTCGAGCAGTAAAAATATCGTGACGTATCAATTAATATGACACTGCGACACACCTTTGATTAAGTATATTATTTTACTAGATCTTGTTTTTCCGTTTCATAAAATTAAAATATTAACACAGTTGACAGATATATACTACGTACAATCTGTATATTGTGATATATATCAGTTTCTAACGGGATATATTATATTATCACTGGGCAATGTGACATATGTATGGGTAGGTCATAATTGCATCTACACATAAGTGATAAATAATTACCTAACAATCTTACTAATGAAAAAAAATACATATTTGTTGTAACGTGGTAGGTACATACTCGATACAACAAATATATGTATTTTTTCAATATTATTCTGGAAATACAAATGATAAATATGTTGATTATTATAACTTGAGTGTGAGTACCAATTGAGTATTAAAATTTTAGAGTTCTGGTTAGAGCATCAAAAGCACCTTTAGATAACAATAAACATTTTTATCTTGGGCATATTATATCTAGAAAGTACTACAATATTCTAAACGCATTGATGCACCATAAAACACTTTCTAGAAGGAAATCTTATTTTAAATGAGCACAGCAGGTGACCCTGAACTGAATACACCAGAATCGATCCTAAGTGCGCGCTGCTACAAATTCTTTAGTCAGACATTGTTACATAATTTCGTGAATTGGTTAGTTTGAGTAGGCGATATTGATGTGACCTTGCATAATATCACTATTCACCTATTCACTGCATGTGACATAATCCCACAAGAAAGCCCGTAGATGGTAAATTTGAGGTAGGTAACATAAAGTTGAAAATATACAGTTACAAATACAGAAATTTAAAAATATACAGGTGAAGTTTAATAGCTTCTGAATATATTGTCAATAGAGTTCCATATTAGAGTACCTACAATTACCCTTATAACGTAAGAAAGGCAACCCTTAAAACAATTTTGTAAACAATTATTTCCATTGATTATTTCTTAAAAATATTTAGGTAGTTATATTCTTATTTTGGGAATCGATATACCGTAAATAAGGTGCATATTACGCCACTGTCTAAAAATTATTAATACATAATGAATTATTATCAATAAACATTTTTTTATTTATACAAAGTGCACGAGAAACTGTCGTAAAGATAAGAAAGTAGATAAATTCTATTAATGACAGTAATTCGTGTTCAATCTATCATCGGCACTTTAAATTTCATTATGATAGATAATAATATAATAGAATAATTGAAATTATAGTTCGTTTTAAGAGATGCTCATTACATAACATTCAGTAAGTAGGTACCTACTTATTTAAATTAGATGTATAATTTATTTGACTTTGAGGACATTTTAATTAAGATTGCACCTACCTAGTACCTACCCACTAATTAGGTATTTCTGAGTCTTGTAAAACGTTATACACATGAAAATGCTTTCCATTCTAAGACTACGACTAAGACGAATAGCTAGGTACCTAGGTATATTTAATAATCCTCTTGGTGAAATCGGGTAATAAGGAAATATTCGCACAATAAACTGCATTGATTTTAATCTCAGTTTTTACACAAGGTGTAATTAGTAATAATTAATTTATATACATACCTACTCTTAATAATACCTACCTACGTAACTAAGTTCATCCACTTTTAAAGCGAAGCGTGTACACTGCCCAAGGTTAAACATTTTACTTTTTGTGCCTTCTAGAGAGTTCTCTTTGAAGCTGCTCGTTGCCAATGATTCTCGTTGGAGAGAATAACTTACGCAAATAAATACCTAGGTTATAGGTACATATCTACTCAAAGCAGAAATATAAAATACTAGTTTTCCACCCGCGGCTTCGCCCGCGCAGTCAAAGAAAAACCCGCATAGTTCCCGTTCCCGTGGGATTTCCGGGATAAAACATATCCTTTGTCCCGGGGTTAAAAGTAGCCTATGTGGCTCTGTCCTTTCTCGGGTATCAAAATATCTCTATACCCAATTTCATGCAAATTGGTTCAGTAGTTAAGGCGTGATTGAGTAACAGACAGACAGAGTTACTTTCGCATTTATAATATTATAGTATGGATTATGTACCTATGTAGGTATGATAAAATATTAAAGATAGTCTATATAAGTATTTTGTCAAAGAAAAAACTTTACCCATTAACTTTTCCGCTCAACAAATTCATATATAATCATAATCATTTATTCACCATAAATACAAAATTAAATACATACCTACATAGAAATCATTACCTATCTTAATAATTAATTTAACATAAAAATACAAGGGTATTATAATAGACCTGATGATTGAAAATATAATAATATGACCTGCAGTTATACTGGTCATGCATAAAATAGGAATAATAGGTATATAATAAGAAAATATATCTAGAATATCTATAATGTGTGCATAGATACCTAGTATACACATTTTTACTCGTCTGTGAAAAAGGCAAAGCCTCAAACTTCAAAGCAGAGCAATGAATGTAAAACCGGTATTATATGTTTAAACTTTATTTATACCTATTACCTACCTATGTAATTATATTCTTAAAGTATCTAGGTATAACTTACAAAAGGTGTTTCATTAATGCATATAGGGTATGATCAGACAGAATGTCTTCATTCTCCACTAAGTAATAACATTACCTTTTAGACATTAGTTGTTATTGTGATTGTCTGTGACCTATGACAAATGACCATACTTCTTTTATATCTTTAGGCCTTTGATAATTTACTTAGCCATTAGGTAGTCCTGTGATTATGTATATGGCGCCGTCTATAAGTCTGTGTATAAGTCATCAAGTTCAAGTATTTCAAAATACTTACGTTGGATATGAGTAAACTGAATGAAATATTTTAAAAATGTCTTAACTAATTGCTCAAAATAGTGTTTTCTAGACACTTCTAATTAGAAATAGCTATTGGGGTCGCTACGTTCCTTTAATAAGTAGGTAAGTACTTACTTATGCATTACGTAAGTAAATAAATCTCATAGTATTGTTTACATCGCATACTATTTTACGTCATTATTACTAGATGTAAATAGGTCATACCCAACATAATATAAATATTTACCCTAGTTACAAATGTGAGTGAACGATAACAAGATAGTTTGATATTTAATATTATTATGATTATATAACACGCGAATCAATAATGCAGTAGGTAGCTACTAGCTACATAGACCGAGACCGATTATTTTTATCTACCTAAGAAAAAGGACGCTTGTATACCTATTATTTTACTCCTGTATTCCTAAATAACTTACCGGCTTTATAACAATGATGAAGTTTTGCTGATTAATTATTTTTCTCGTTAATAAAATTTAAAATGTACCTATGTAGTTAAATGTGTTGGGTACATTGCGATAATATTACTACGTATGGAGGAGACACCACGAACAAAATCTGTGCGCCATTTTTTTGCTCTAACTAAGTTTTAAAAATTATTATCTAGTTAGGTACTTACCGATGAAAGTTATTCCTTTGCACTTTTCCGTATCATTTGTATTATTTGTGCAATATCGTAACACACACGAAGGCATATTTGATGCGTTTCACTTTAAAACAAATAAAAAATGAGCGTGCAGTTACGCCATATGGCGTATGTTGAGCGGAACATAAGTGATGTAGGCGGTGTCGTCTCCGTAATATGTATATCTCAATGGTTGGGTATCTAATTATAATACCTAAGCAATTAATTGGTAGATCATCATTAAAACCCCACGCGTCAAACATTTTTTGTTCTGGACGTAAAAACCGTTGTAGTTAACTTGTTTTCATTTGTTTTTCTTATAATTTAACATGAATATTACCTACACTTTTTATCAGAAAGCAAACTATGAAAAGATTGAATGATTATGATTACTTTAAAATTGTTTAATTACGGGTAAAAAAATTATAAGTGCTCTAGTCTAGTCCTACTGTCCGGTCCTAGGCATTATGTTTCATAGGCGTTTTATTATATTACTGGGTGGTTCAGGTCAAATATCATATAAAATAAAACACGCATCAAACATAATGCCTAAATGAAATTCTCAATACCTATTGATATCTTCAGATTTAAGATTCCATATCACTGCTTTACAATTTACTTTAGTAGGATGATGCAAAGAAATGACAAGTTCACAAGAAAAACTACTTTGACGTCAATAATATTAGAAGAGAGTAAACACTGGTCATCTTTTGCGCATGAAGGAAGGAATCTGTATGTCATTTTGTATGTAAACATAAAATTATTTAGTATCGATAATGTGAATGAGAATTGAGACTGTAAATAGATATATTAGTGTATCTTGGCGATTTTCAAATATGCGCGTGAGTCATTTTACATCCGCCAATAGGATTGCATGATGTCATGGGCTATGGGTGAAAATTCGTACCCGAAAAGAAAAATACAAATCAAATTGTAATAAAAAAAACATCTAGGTATATAAAATTAAGTCGGGTTTTCGTTCCTGACGCTATAACTCCAGAACGCACCAACCGATTTCCACGGTTTTGCATTCGTTGGAATGGTCAATGGTCTCGGGCTCCGTGAGGTTTATAGCAAAGAAAAGGTGTCTCTGGTGGCGAAACGGTGTTCGCCCGGTTTGCTATTTTTACATAATAATTTACGAGTCACGTTAGAACTAACATAATCGTCTAAACAATGATCAATATAGCATATAAAATTATAGCAATAAGTAGAAGAAAATAATAAAGACAAACAAGAAAAGTACAATTATTTTTTAATTATTATTCGTTGTGCGTAAATAGAACGGAAACAGATGAACAAATCAAAGATAATTATTACCTATTGGCTGTTTAACCAAAAAGGCCACAGTCTTCCTTCACGCAATAGGTACCTACTAACTAATAATTATTAAATTATATTTCTTATCCGATACAATATTCTATATGTAAGAATACCTACATTATAATAAAATTATTATCTGCATTTTAAAGTGAAACTTCTTTAGGCGCGTTCAGAAATTAAAAGTCGCGCCATAGCAATGTCATGGCGTTAGGTGATGATTTTGGTATCTGTGAATCTTGACAAGTTTCACTTCTGACACGTGTGCCGAGCACACACACATTTTTTTCTTAATACAAAGATAAGTAGTACCTACATACTATGGTAGTACCTAGTAACTTTTCATTCATATGGGTATTATTTTAACTAAATATATAGTATATGTACAGGCACATATACTGGCAGCCGGGCATTGTAACCAATATATCTTTTCATTTATAAAATAAGGTATCTGGGTGACCCTCATTCCGGAACATCTCAGGCTTAGCGACTTATCTAGTATACTGAACTAACTAGTTCAGTTCAATTCGTGGTTAAAGAGGTTTTTAAAAGGGTCGGTACTCAGTCGATACTCTGTGCATAATTTAAACATTGCAGTGAAGTGCCAGATGTTTATTTTCCCAATAGGCACTACATTTGTACCTGCATATGACTGCGTGTCGTTTGGCAGAATTAACCAATTACGTCAAAAAGACTAACAACATACTCGAAGACGTAGTAATCATCCAACTTCCAAAGTATATTAACATGCGACATAATAATATACGTTGTATGTATAAAGAAACAAAGCTTTCAAGAATTATTTTAATTTTTTTTAATTGAATTCAGCGCAAATTTAGTAATTTAATATTTTTATGGGATTCATGTAGTTATTAAAACCACAGTTCTGTGATTTAAAGCATTCATACTGTTTTCCTTATTATTTTATTTTTATTTTTCTGCAAAAATATTAGTTAGTTACTTAATAAAAAAAACATATTATGCGGCCGCTTGTTGCAGATTTTGTGCCATAAATAAAAAATTATCTTACCCGATATTTAAATAGTGTTTTAAACTTCTGTGGTTCTAATGAGTAATGGTAGAACTACCGAGGTATTCTGTGGTAGAATCCTATGAGACGACCACAACTGTTATTAATCCAATTTGTATTATAACGGGACAGTGTTTTACATTTGAAAGTCGATAATGTCAAGCATTTTTATCCAGGCCTATACTTATAGGTAGGTAAGTAGTTTCTTTGAAGGATTTACAATATTAATCCTACTGTTTTATTAATATTGCATCAGTGAGTCGTTTATAGCGCATTTGCAATAAAGTTACGCACATAACAAGATTCTGCTCCAAAGACATAGACGCAAGTGATGAAACATTTCGTCTTAAAATTCAATCATGAATCGAATAATCGGCCTTGTCGTCCGTGTGTTGCGTTAACTATTCCAATTGTCGAAGAGCTATTGTCTATTCTGTGGCTGCTTCCTTACGACATAGGTTACAAGGCATAGACAATGTCAAGTGTACGAGGAAAAAAATGCTTAGCGTGCAATCGTGCATACTGCGCATCTCGATTCGCGCTCATATTTTGTATTTTTTTTTCTGAACGTAATGTCTAGGTTATAATGTGTTTTTTTTCTTAATATTCACATAGCTATTATTATTGTTGGTATTTAAAGTTACAAACATCAATTTACTATTGTTTAGAATACAAAATAAGTAGGTAATAACGTTAAGATAATTGCCAGTAATCCTGTAAAGAAACACTTATCTAGTCTCCAGCATAATGATTCATTCCTATAGTTTCAATCAGAACGTTATATATCACTATTAAATTAACGTAGGTAGTAACTATTTAATCTATGGTCAAGTTCAAATAACTCTAAGTTCGTGCTACACATAGATATAATATTACTACGTATGGAGGAGACACCACGAACAAAATCTGTGCGCCATTTTTGCTCTAAGTTTTAAAAATTATTATCTAGTTAGGTACTTACCGATGAAAGTTATTCCTTTGCACTTTTCCGTATTATTTGTATTATTTGTACAATATCGTAACACACACGAAGGCATATTTGATGCACTTTAAAACAAATAAAAAATGAGCGTACAGTTAAGCCATATGGCTTATGGTGAGCGGAACATAAGTGATGTAGGCGGTGTCGTCTCCATATGTATATCTCAATGGAGCTACACATGTTTGATTATATGATACACACTTTACTCATTTTATTATGGAAACAAATCTAACGCAAGTGAACGTTAAACATTTATCTACTGAGCTTTATCGGCGGGTTTATTTAAAGATAGATAAAAATAGATTACCTTCCTATCGTGTTATTATAGGAATATCGGTGAATAGGTGCTTTGGTATTCGATACTTCTTGGAATTTAATGTTTGTTTAACAATACTAGCTGTCGTCCTGGGTTTTGTTGACAAATGTAAAATATGTAGAATCTACATTTAAAGAAAGATCAAAAAATATCAATACGGAAGAAAATAATGAAAGCAATTATACTTACCGGTTTTTATTTTGCCAAAACATTATCTATTCTTATCGGTTACATGTGAAAAACTATCAAACAAAGCTGACAGGTTATGAATAAGAACTTTTAATTAACAATGTGAAATAGAGCACTCACGATACTATGTTTACGCAGCGCATCTTAAGCCATTGATTGCATTTACCATGTACCCTTTGATTATTTATTTTGGCACCATACTATGTATTAACAGCAGTACCGTAATGTTTAATGTTTTGCTGTACCAACAGCTAGGTACAGTAAAACAAAAAATTTACTGAATTATAACAGCTATATGATTGTTAGAAAAATAATCTTGCATTCTCAACATATTCCAGACACGCTAACTCTAGAGCATTAAAAAGCGCTAACTAGTTTTAATTGCATACATTCCCGAAAATTTAGCGGAAGTTTAACCCATCGGTTTGAAACACTAATGATTAATTTACACAGAATTAATTATCTGTATTTTTGTAGTGTTTTTCATTTCTGATACTGTTTTGCGAAAATACGCCTCATGGCTCATTATCTTGACAGACCTAGATGACTAAACAGTTACGAAGTGAATCTTGTTCAGGGTGTAAAATTGTCCTTATGTACCTAGTTTTGATTACTGTGTATTTACAAGAATTATTGTTTGTAACCATAGCCTCTAAATTTATATCGATATGTAAATAAATGACTGATATTATGGAATAACTAAAATTATGATAATACAGAAGTCAGGAGCCGCGCAAACATTGCACAGTGCACTCCTTTTTGCGCAATCTTTACTATACTGTCCAGTAGATTAAAACTTTGCTACAAGAATCATTTCTCTGATTACCAAGGTTAAAGGACATCGTCCTAGACGATTTTTGTTTACGATCTCATATTTACCATAGTGGATCTAAGCAGTGTCGGAATGTGTAAACAAAAATTAGAGGCAATTTGTATTGTAGGCAAAATTTCCGCGTAATAATAAGTACATTACTCTGTATGTACATATATTCAGGTAAATGTATCTTCAAGTCTATAAGGATATATTGTTATTGGGAAATCTATCTTTGATTGTGACGAATACAATGCATATGATTAGAATGTTAGTAGGTATGTTATAAGGTTTCTCCCAATCATCTTTTATGTGGTCCTAATGTCTTATAGATATCTTATCCGCCTATTATATAGACATTACTGCGTGTTGAATTGAAATATGAAAGTAAAACTCGACGTCAGAAGTCAGAAGCAAAAGTGAGCTTGCTTGTGTACATTTTACATGATTATCAAGTATCACAATTCACACAATACGTGGCATTGTCAAAATTGTAAGTGAACATTTACGGTGGATTTACATTAAAAGGAGTAATAACTGTACAAAAAATATATTTAATGGTATATATGTATGCTATGATATATATGTAATTGACATTATTTCGTCTCAATTAAACTCGAATAATAAAAATTTAGCTGAATTTTCGTCAGGTCAAAGGCTTCTAAACATTACAATCGTGCACTCGGCGTCCGCGGCGTGATGTAATAAAAACACGAGACGATTATTTCGCGATCGTTCGATGCTACGTCACCAACCGGTTAGTCACTTGTTAGCTGGCTCTGTACAGATTGTAACAGTATTTTTTAAATTTTTTTAACGAATCTTATAATATGCTCGATTGATTGAAACTAGTTTAGTATGATGATGTGTAGGTTTGAACTGCCAAGTAGGTATTCAATAGTTTGTGATCATGTGATATTTATGGAAAAATATATTGTAAGCAAGAAGCTTTTAACTTATACACTGGAGATTTCGGTATGAACATTTGACGTGTAACAAGAAAATTGTTGTGTTTTATCACTTTCACACCTAACTTGGTATTGCCACTGTTAATACGAAGTTTTCCCAAGGCTACTATGTATGCCGTAATATTCTGTGCAAAAGGTTAGTTTTTGTACATGAGTTTGTTGATAAATTGCCAACAACGTCATTCAGAAGCATTGTTGGATGAGACAATTATTATTTATGCTAAATAAAATAAGTATCTGGACCAATTATTAAAAAGCGATACTCCCTGATTATGGGTAGTTACCATAATAAAATTGTAGCAACTCTCACTTTGACAATATGGCATAAGTGTCAAAAAAATTGCCTCGCTTCGAATATTTAAGTTAATATTGTTGCGTATTTAATAAATATTTTCCGAATATAAATAATGTATTGCATTGTGAAAAATTGCAGAAGTGTTTGGACACCAAATTCTGGCATAGAATTTCACAGGCAAGTGTATATTTACGTTATTTACAATATTCCTCAATACTCCTGCATTTACCTGTTTAGAATCATTTCAATGGCAAAAATTGTAAAATTTTGCATCATTTTAGAAAGCAGTCATGTTAAATTTGTTATTTTCCTAATACTTTATCATTTTTCAACAAGTTTTCAATAAACAAAATTAACAAGTAAGGTAACCATGATGACGAGTTTTTATGGATAGTGAAGAGAATATATTGTACCTAATAACAATATTATGATGAAATTTAGAACACCATTTTCAAGATTTTTACTAGTAATGAAACAACACTCGACATCGGTATTGCACTCACATGTAGTTATAAGATTGTTCGTTTTTACATTGAAATTTATACTTTTTTAACTTACCTCATATTTTTTGTTTTAGGTATTTCAGCTTTCCAAAAAGTAAAATAAAAAGAAATATATGTGCCCATAAAGGGTAAAATTACTGAGGATTACGACCCAGAAAAAAATACCTTTTGAAAAATAAACTTTGTAAAGTTAGCTGAAATTTGTGCAAGGCGTTTATTATAAACAGTTTTTCTTTGATGATTTTGGCTTGAAATTGACCCGTCGAAGCAACGCGTTTAAAAAGAAGATCTGAGTAGCTTACAATTTGGTAAACAGCATCTGATGCAACTTTCCTCTATTTACAAAGGATGTTAATGCTATATATCGGTTCATATCCAGGCTTTGTAGCCAAGAGTTATTTAAAACTATCATTCTATACCAATTAAAATTGTATATGTATACCTATAAAGTATGGCCAGTAATATTATAATATAATTAATACTGTTAAAAATATATGTCGTTATTATTTATAGACCATGATTTTTAGTTTTTTATATTTCGAAAAATCCTGAATATACAAACCAGTGTGGTCACCCACAGAAAGAGACAAAAAACAACACTGACGTCATTCAAGGTTATATTTTCTTGTGACAAGTCAATGGTCATAGTGCAATCTCCAGTGTATTAGATATAAGCTTCTTGATTGTAAGTATCAGAGTTTTGACGCGTGACGTAAGGAGTAAATCAACTTTAAAGAAAAAATTCTATGCTGAGTGCGGACCATTTAGGTGTCACGATTTTTCAATCCTTGGTTAAAACTTACCCGTCGAGTCCCATAAAGTACACGATAAGCTGATGAAAATGTCACCTGTAAACTGTCAAATATGGGCAATTAGAATACATTTTTAAAATGGTAGTGTCATACCTACGTTATTGAAAAATTAGCGCTTACTATAACACGAGCAGTTATTTCAAAAATAGAGCCTAGCAAAAAACACCTTTGTAGGTACCTAGTTTGTTGTTTCAGTAGGGAAAGACGTATGGGAGGTTTCCGGTGCCAGTTCCTAGTATGTCTTCTCGCTAGTCAACTGACCTGAACGAAATGCTTTAGCATTGATATAAAGATAAATTGCTATTTTAAATTTGAACCGTTTTACGCACACGTTTTAGCGGAGATCCCAAGATCCGCCAAAACGTTTATTCAAGTTATAAACTTGTTTGTATTTTAGTTTACAGTGGAAACTTACTGAACCTTAATTCTCTTGTTGTCGTGGAAAAGTATAGCAAATTAATAATGATTGTTTATATTATTCCAGTCACTAATCGTCTCTGATAGTATTTAGCGCGGTAACGTCATAATTTGAATAAGGTCCGTAGTGCAGAATACTGAACAGTATAACTAGTTGTAACTACTCTAGGAGGTTGATTACCTCCTTGCATGTAAACTATAACGATCAATACAATATATGGGGAAGTCCCATACTCCATAATGGAACAAGAACTTGCAACTGTATTCACAATAATATATCAAAACATGTTGATTCCGGATAAAAAAAGCATTATCTACATAATATAATATTTATTAAAAAATATAATACAATAAGTTTATATACAAAAATGTAACAAGTTCTGATTATTACAGAATATACCAACAAAATATTATCAATGCTGTCGAAATATAAACATGAATTAAAAGTGATAAATGATAATCATTCTGACTTCGAAGCAGTGTTACTATGCCACAGGGCAATGCCCTAACAGATATATAATAATACACAAAGTAAAAATAGCCAATAGGTGTTCACTATTCTGTATGTTTGTATAAGCTCTTTCATAAGGGTTTCGGATTTGTTTACTATAGGCCATTCCAGAAAAAGATTTCCATAACGTCAATAATAACATAGGTACCTTTGTTTAATTGCCTTTGATATCAAGTTATTAACGTTACTTTTAGCTAAGAATAAAAGGTAAGATATAAATAGCAATGTTGTTATAAACAAAACCATTATGTTTTAATATTATTATACTGACGTGTTCTATAATCGTTTTATATTCCTGAATAGCTTCTATATTTCGTAAGTAATAATCGCTGATAAAAAAACTTTATGGCGTATATAAATGTACATTACAACAGGATATGATAAGCTAAGATGAGCTAATTAATTTAATTTTCACACCAATCTGTAATTATCCACTTAAAAATAAATAAAATAAATAAAAATAAAAAAGCCTTTTATTTCCTTAACAGTGAATAGGTACATAGTTTAATTTCTTTATTTTGTATATTAATATTAAATTTTTGTTGAATTGCTTATCTAATTAATCTTTATTAAGGACCTCTTAAGAGTAAGGGCCTCCTCCTGTATTGTCCATTCTAGTCTGTCATTTGCTTTTTTCATCCAGTTTTCACCAGCCACTTAAAAATACCACCTCTTAAAATATATTTCTCCTCTTTTACTTTTTGTTAATATCATATGGGATTTAAAAAATATGAGATTTCTGACATCATTTCTAAGGGCGGCCGTACACGGACCGCTTCAAGCAGTTGAGACCGACCGCTTGAAGCCGCGACCGCGCGGTGAACTATAGGCATTCATGCACCGCCGTACACGTGACGGCTCGAGCCGTCGCGACCGCTTCAAGCCGTCAACTGCATGACGAAATTCCACTGTGCCGTTGACGGCTCGCGAGCGGTCGTGAGGCATACACTGACTGCTCGAGCCGTTGACTGCGCTAGAGCCGTCGACGGCTCCCTATACCCCTGAAAATCAATGACTTGACTAGTCAAAAAAATCAACGGCTCGAGCGGTTGGTAGCGACGGCTCGAGCGGTCAACAACCGACGGCTCGAGCAGTTGACGCCGACCGCTCGAGCCGTCCGTGTACGTCGCTCAGCCGTTAACTGCTCGAGCGGTCCGTGTACGGCCGCCCTAAGCGCTCTACATTCAAGAGACAGCATCTAGTCATCTTAAATCTAACAATATGAAAACATAAACTGACGCAAATAAAACCTGTCTGTCCGGTAAGTTTGCATAATACATATTAAAAATTACCCAGTTTTATTCCATTATCATAGAATACACATGTGCTATTTTTTATTATTTAAATTACGGATCTTAAATATTGTGTGTTGATTGAGACAATTACATTTTTTGTCGAGTACTCCAACATAAATACGTATTATGAAACTTATGAAAATTATGTACCTGTTTATAATTATATAAGTACAATATAAATTTTTTGATAGACTTAAAAATACTATTGTTCTCAACATCTCCTTGTAAAGTTGCAAAAAGTTCTCAAGGAATATACAGTTAATGTTTCAAGATAAACAAGGTCTTGATTTTTAACCGACTTCAAAAAAAATGAGGAGGTTATCAATTCGGCCGGTATGTTTTTTTTTATGTATGTAAGTACATCGATTACTCCGAGGTTTCTGAACCGATTTACGTGATTCTTTTTTGTTCGATACGAGATAAAAATTTTATTCGGATAGGCCCAGTAGTTTTTATTTTATGAGCATTTTTGTCTGTATTAATTGTAAATGTTGCAAGTACAAGTTAGAAGTCGGTTGTTTTTAACGCAGTTATGACTTGTGTTATATCATCCTCATAAACTCAAACTTAAACATTTGTTTATTTAACCAGACTTCCTTTGAACTAGCGCCTCTGAATCTTCAAAATAGAAATATGTACACATGAAATTATTGGAATGTATTATAGTGGCGATCGTCTACAGTGCGATTCTCGCGACACTTCTTGCCGAGAACCACGCTGTTGTGGAACAAGTTACCTGCTTCTGTGTTTCCTAAAAACTTTGACATGGGCACCTTCAAGAAGAAAGCCTACACATACCTGAAAGGCCAGCAAAACGTTCGTAAAGTCTCCGACAGTGCGAACGCTCATGGGCGGCGACGAACTTCCAGAAAGTGAGTCGCCTGCTCTTTTGTTGGAGCTAACATAAAAAAAAAAAAAAAAAAATAGCGAGGGAAAGATGTAGGTAAGTTATGTAAGAGGATAAGAGGCAGAACTAGATATGTAGCTTATAAGCTTATACATAGAACATGATATTTATAGAATAACGTCCATATTTTTTTAGAAGGAATAGAAAAATTCATCCATCAAGTTTACAAGCACCTAAGAAGGTAAACCAACCGGATTTATTAATGTCAAAAAGAAATTTATATATTTATAATATTTATCTTAGATTAAAGGATAAAGATAATAATTTTATAACGTCTGAGATAAACAAATTAAATGGTTTGTCTCTGTCATAGCATTTGTTACTGGAAATTGAAAGAAACCATTGGCAAATCTTATGGACGGTGTAGAAGCAAGATAACCAGAAAAAAACTCATTCTTTTTTGCTCTTATATTTTTACCTTACTCACCTAATGCTTTTTACTTTACCTAGGTACCTATCACTATTAGAGTACCTAATTTAAAATTATTTGAAAATATAAATTAGTATTATGTACCTGCAATACCTGAAAAAAATAGCAAATGTGTCTTGAATCTTGTGAAGTCTTTAGCTTCATAAATTAGACGAGAAAAAATATTGTAGTAAGTATGAAAACTAAAGACATAACCCCATAACCCAACTAATTTGAAAAGGGTTACCTACTACCTACACAGCTTTAGAAATATTATCGAATTTCAGACACCCCATGATATTTGGGTATCATACTACAAATAAAGAAATAACATAACAGTTTTACGCATGATCTATAATATGAATGAGCAACTTGAACGCAATATTCCATCGAGTGTCGATGCCAACACATAACTAAAAATAACTGCGGAATTATATCAATAGGTACTTTGTATTATGAAAGTGCTATAGAGATGTGCAAAACTACGTAAAAGATGTGCAAACTCGCAATTGAGTCCATGATCCATCTTATATACTTACGATGATTTTTCGCACAGCTTTCTTGCCAAGAGCATTTTTTAATAGTGTCGGTTTATCTATATGTATATAAATAATATGATATTATGCACGTAGAGAGCTTTAATCTTGACATGAACTGATATATAGTCAGAAACTAGCATAATACAGGTATGAGGTTGAGGTATGACACATAATTTCGATAAATTTTATCAAGCCGGTGACGGATGAACCTAATTCTGAATCAAATATACAAGGCCAAATTCACTTCAAAATTATCTATAGTAACACTTATGCGTAACGTGATAATTATTATAATAATTTTAACAATACAACTGATGTGTTATCAATTAATTAATTATTGTTAATTAACTACCGAACTTTGACAGTCCCAGACAGGCGTTCACGGGTCACGCGCGTGAGCATGATCATACTGTCATTTATTATTAAAATTCTATAAACACGATTCAGAAGAATGTAGGATTAATAAATTGCCGTGTATTGAATTTTAATAATAATTAAAGATTAGGTATATTCATATGTCAAATTGTATCAGAAATGGGAAATGGAAGCTTCTACTAATTACTTACGTTTAAAATAAACTTTCAAAATAAAACGACCTGTTCACCTGTATTAAAGGTTGAGGCCGTAATTTAATAAAAAAATCAGAACTCATCTGGGAATTCAGTAAAAGGAGCTTTTCTCAAATTTTTCATGAACTCCTTATTTAAAAAGGTGGCTATTCTAATTTCCTATTCGATATAAAAACATTTTAGATCCATTCAAACTAAACATCTCATTTGTTTCACATATCTACAATATTGACACATTATCAGTTATCACATATTTCTAATTACAAAAGAGTTGTTAACCTTAGTCAACACGTGGTAATTCATAAGATAATACCTAATTGATGATTTACATCCGTGAGACACGTGTAAATTCTTGTAATATTGCAAATACGTACATCAAAACTTTGTTCATTCTTGAAATACTAGCAGCATACCGTGGCTTCGCTCGGACAAAAGAAGATAAATCTTATACTGCTGAATATTATGTACCTAGTTATGCCAAAAAATAAAACCGCATGGTGAAAGTTCTGAGGTGATTTTGCACATTTCTTCCACGAATAAAGCCAGAGAACACCAAACTCTACCGTGTCTAAATTATTACAACAACTTCCCATTCATATAATGACGGAATAAGTAGAGAAAATATATTGTTTTATAACACCACTAGCGGTACGCCCTGACTTTGCCTGTACATATTATATAGCCTGTAAATCCGTCCAGTAGTTTAACTACAAACAAACGTACAAACGCACTCATAGAGTCTAGATATAGATTTCATACAATCCCATTAATGAATCACTATTACGTATAACAATTTCCTGAGTAGTTCCCTACAATCTCATTCATTAGTGACCTTTAGATAACCGTTACGCTTGCGGCTTGCGCTTTTTATTACAAAACAGTGCCAATAATCTAATATGTTACTTCTAATTATATCTTAACGATACATTGATCTCACTTTCTCTAATACAACATAGTCTTTATTAATTACAGCTGATAACTATACTAGATACATATTATTATATTAATTAATTAAGTCTAGGTCATAGATTTATCTTATCCCATATTTTTGATAAGAAATCGGAAGTGTCATTCACCGTATTACCATGTGTGAATGATTATTTCAATCATTAATTATTTAATTATATGCTTTTAATTGAATAATTTAAGGTCATATTTAATTCAGTATGTGATTGACGAATTCAATAATAGTCCCAAAATTTGGAAATAACTTGATTTTGCGTGGTTTTTGCTAAAATAACATTCAACAAAGTTCCTGTGGTTCTTATCTGACTAACTAGTGCCTATACATTTATTAACAAGTGATAACTGCGTTAAAAACAACCGACTTCAAACTTGCACTTGCAAAACAAATGACACAAATGCTCATAAAATAAAAACTACTGGGCCTATCCGAATAAAATTTTATGGGACCAATTCGACACCATCCCGCATCGAACAAAAAAAGAATCACGTAAATTGGTTCAGAAACCTCGGAGTAATCGGTGTACATACATAAAAAAAAAAAACATACCGGCCGAATTGATAACCTCCTCCTTTTTTTTAAGTCGGTTAAAAAGGGCGTATAAATAACATGAAAATGATGCAATCTCAACGTTTTCTTACCATAAAGTTGAAGCAAGTACATATTTAAATGAAATATTCATTTATATTTCATCATATACATATTATAAGATCGTTGAACGCGATCATTAAAAATAGGTACGTATGCAAAAATAATAAATTGTTATAAATTAAAATAATAATCACAATATTATCATAGCGGTTTTTTGGACAATTTGCAAACAAGTTTCACAGATCACGGAATATCGTATACCCGTTTTAAACCTTGTATTGAAAATCTGCAACTTGTTCGAAACCAGTCAAGTGTGTTCGTTAATATCCAGACTGTCTACCTAAGAACCTACATCCACTTTTTCCGAATTTTGTGATTGTGGCTTCTGGACGTAATACGTTTATCCAAAGTTATTTCAATAAAAATAGCTTAGGATGTTTGCTGCAAAATTCTTGTCGAAATGTGAAACTTTTCAATTTTTTTGAGACACCCAAATGTATTTTTAATTTTTTTTTACCTACGTTTCAAGGTTGGTCCTAATTTCAAAAGATTGTGAAGAAAATTCTTTTACTTTACGCAATAATAATTAATATGACTCAATTTGCACTGATTTACCATAGATACAATATGTAAAACATACCTATTGTTTGAATCGTTAATGTTTAGGATCCAATGGCAAATTATTAAAACTATGATTAGATAATTTTTTTATTAAATTAATACAAGTGCTTTGTCTTCCATGTGCGTATCTAACCTTGAACTATTTAATATTATTATCATGACATTGATAAATAATCTATAGAACTTGCCTTGATAATAATTAACAATACGATTGTAGTTCATTCGCCTTCTGACAATGACGAGATCGCAAAAAAAAAAAAAATGTATTATGAAGTAGGTTACGTAAATCCATTATTTTGAAATTTCTTGTGAACACAATAATATCCAAGATAAGTAAGTACGTAAAAAATTCATTTTCCTTGTTTGTTTCGACGGATTTTTCTCAGTGACGCAAATTGGTAGAGGCACAGAATCTCTTAGTTTGGAAGTTAGGTAACTAAATGGTGCTAAATGTATAATATGGTATCATGCCCATTTTTATCTGATCCAGTGGGCGAAGCTTTTGCACTTCCGGATTGTCGATTTAAAATAATATTAATTGTTTAATACTTCGTTTGTTTCCTTATTTTAATGCGTGCAAAATCTTTCAAGGTGTTAAAAAATTGTTATCATCAAGAAAATCATACATTAAATAATTATGTATTTATTATTTATTTATCTGCCAAAATACAAACAATAAAAACAAAACTTATTCTAAAGTCTAGTAATTTTGGCTAAACGTAATAAATACAAAAACAAAGAAATTTTTTTATAAACTAAAACGATTATTCTCGAAACATCGACGAAATGCTTAAAAATATGATAGCAAGTATTTATCGCACTAGGTAACAAATCGTTGCATTTGAACAGCATAACGATCTTTACAATACAGTATGATAAGCAAATGCATGGCTTACAATGTAAGTGAATATATTTTAGCATATCAGCCTCGTGTCGGTCTATATTATAATGGTTTAAACAGGGGAGTATTCGTATTTTTAAGGCCCTCAAATATTTTCTTGAACGCATACATTTGGCCTGCAACGCTAGTTACAGTATAGTATAGGAAGCGATATGTAAAACCACAGAACTATATCGAGATATCTCTCTCTCTATATAGTTCTGTTTTACACACAGAACTCTATCTCGATATAGTTCTGTGTGTAAAACAATGACTAGTACAAAGAATTGAAGACTTTAATTTCTAAATGTTAATACACACATAAAATCAAGCACTAGAAAATACTGGTACAAAGACGTTCTTACCAATTCTACTGATGAAAAAATATAGAGTCGTTTTACACATTTTAAAGAACTCAGTAGTCAGTATGTTATGTTTAATACCTATTTTCTGAAAAATAGTATTATAAAAGTTATTGTAAGGTAAATATGGTATTTCAGGTTTACTTTCAATGTTTTTATTGCCTTAATTGAGGTACGTGCGTAATTAAAGAAGTAATCACGACATCGAAATAAAATTTAAATAATTTATCAGATCTAGTTTACAATTTTTGAAGGTAAAAAGTCAATTTTATTTAGATACTTTTTGTAGAGCATGTAAATTATGTATAGCTACAGATAATATATATATAAAACTATACTAGGTATAACCAAATTCTTCTACGTCGCTATCTAAATTATCATTGAATTACTGTGCGTGTGTATCTTCAATTGGATATACTATAATTGCCGTTATTGCCTACAAATTTACACGAAATAATATTACGTCATTTGTACAATCAACTATACTTTTATTTTTGTTTGTAGGATCAACAACTCACTTACCTAGTCTGTACTAAAATAATTGTAGTAATATACATTACTTATGTTAAGCTAGAGCTGGATGACCGAAAAATAATAAGCTCGATCGATCATCCTCTGAAATCCCAATACCCAATGGGGCAAAAGTATTCAATATGACAATACAGGGTCTTCAGGATCTAGATGACATCGAACTAGGTTAAAGCATCATTTGAGTCAATACTTCAATAATTTTTGAAAAAAAAAATCAAGGGCTTCGCAATAAACTTAGTACCTGTACCAATAAGAATTCCTTTTAATAACAAATAAGTAGAATTGACTCGCGACATTGACCTCACAGGAATACTTGTCGTGATCTTTACACATAATATACAATGGATAACTTCGCTTTATAATCCACGTGTCTCTAAATTATATTCAAATGAATTGTGTAACTGCGTTTTAATGTTAATCTTATCTTATATGTCCCGTGCAGACAAAGAAATATGTACTTTTCAAAGGAGCATAGAAGTCTGGAGATGCATTATGCAAAATACTGTTGGAAAAATAGTGTCTAATACAATAGAAAATAATCTGTTGCAAAATTTGTATGAAGTATTGTATTAAAAGGTTTGAAAGACGAATAGAAGGATCTTTTACTCTTATGTAATGCTGTATCGTGTTGGTACTATCTCGTACAAAATAACACACTTTAATGGAAAATTAAAATCATTTAGTAAGCTTCAGCCCAGTGCTCTCTTGTGGTAGGTACTATGAAGAAAAGAAGCAAAAGTATAATTTGTTAATATAAATTTCACAAATCTACTGCATTTCATCCATGTCCGGACCAAGAAGAGTTTTACATCCATCCATCTATGCTCAACTCTCAAGTTTTATGTTAGTAATAATATTATCAGAGATAATATAATACTACTAGTACCTACATAATAAGATCTTTTTCCTAGCTTTACAGACGAACACTTTGAGGAATGCGAATTAATGACTTTGACCTATGATTCACTTGACCTAAGGGGTCAGTATGTTTAATGAATATTCGACTATGAAAGGATATATTTTATTGTATAGAAAACATTGTACATAGAAGATATTTAGGCACTGATTGTAACCATGATTCGTTTTTGTACCGAGTTATGAGATAACATATTACAATATACACTAAAGAGTCCATTACCAATTATGTACTTAAAATTTACGTTGATTTCATAGAAAACATCAATTTTATTTGTTATTACAGATAGAAAATGTAATACGTATCTATACCATTTGAAAACCTACAATTTGTTCAATATCAATAGTTCAATGGCGTTCACGCAATTTTCACGTTGATTACCTAGGAGAATACCAGTATTTCTAGAAAATATTGTTATACGAGTAACTTCGCGTAAACCGGTTCAAATGTGGGAAAATACCTATGAATATTTATAAACATCCGATCACGCTGTGGTTTGTTGAAGCTATACTGCTTGGTGCCATGTATTGGTGACATACCTATATAAAAATGTGTCTAACTGATAATAATCATCAATATGAGTTTTGCAATAAGAGCTGTTCCTTTGAAGTACTTTCCTATAGTTAGTTTAATTACCCGCCTGTTTTAGTTAAATGTTTGTCAAAAATGGTTTAAATAGAGAGATCGTTTTATCTCCGGTGCGTCATTATAAAATTTTTTGTCGAGTACAGCGCAAGCTTGCTCTTTACAAATCAATGAATGAAGCAGATGGTTTTTTTCACAAGTTTAATTTTTTACCCTTTGTGTAATTTCAATTCAATCTCGAAAGTGCTTAAAATATTAATCTCAAAATTAATGAAGTGAATCAGTAATTGAAGCCCTCTTGAAAAATCTCGACTCCAATCTATAAAATAAGTATTAATACTTACCGTGTATTAATTAATTGTTTCAAGAAAATTCTCAAAACAATTGTAGATAATACCTGTTTATTCATATTTCGCATGATTTAAGAATATATTTTAAGTATTAGATAACACTGGTCAACAATGATTTTGTTGCCCTGGATGTGAAAGTGGTTTCGAATAATTTAATGCATATTATATATAAAACTATTAATGGTTTTGGTAGATTGGCTCTAGTTTTTTTTTAATCCTTATTTTCTTATTAGACTATAAAACGCGGCATGAAATAGTAGGTATATTTGTTTAACATCATTTATTTATTACAAAGTTTTACTTATTGTTTTGTTTTAGTATTTAATTAATTCAAATGGATATAAAAAAAGAGAAAATTCATTAAAACTTATGAAATAGTACAAGGAAATAGATTTTATAAGCTTCTCTTCTTAGTTAATTTTGGGACAATAGTTTTGTTATGGACCATCAGTAATCTGCCATCGTATTACGATCCCATATACCCTTTTACCTTTATTCCATTCTTTTTCGATGCGTTCTTCCTGTTTCTCACAGAAATTTTGCATATTTACTGGATATCTATCCAGGAGACTGTGGGGAAAGTGTAGCTTTATGTTCGTATTTGCTCATAAAATAATGAAGATTTTTAACAAGTGTTGTGCAATTTCTTTATAATTTGGTGTTTTAAATTTACCTTAAATTAACCAATACTATATCTCTTCATAATTTACATTCAGCATCAGTTATAAAATTTTGTTAAATTTTCATCTTTTATCAATTTTCGATACGCCCGTCTTGTAGGGCCGTCGGGTATTCTTCTTATACTTCTAGAATCCCTCAAAGACCTAAATTCTCATATTTATTAATTATTCCTAATGAATTTGCTTTGTCTTATTCTATTAATAAAAACGTCAAGGGAATTTCGTATACCTATCCACTTTGCTGACCAAGTGCTACTGGGTTTCTTCAACTCAATACAAACCGAACATTGTTGTTCATAAAAATGTTTTTTTTACAAAAACTTTACAAAAATTTATTATTCTGATATTCTACAGTCAGTTTTATAGAATAGGGTTATGTCTGAGCGAATAAATGTGCAGAAAACGTAATTCACCAAAAAAATGAACACTTCTTAGTAACCCGTATTCTGAAGGGCCGTAAGAAAATTTGATATATGAAAATCCAAATTAAAAAAAAACTAGAGCCAATTAAATAATTTTAATAGTTACATTCGCAAACTGGGTACTTGAAATATATAAATCTGTAGAAATATCCAGAGCAACAAAAAAAAATTGTTTTTTTGTTGAGCTGTGTAATATAGCATTGTTTAAATACATATAAATATTTACAATAATTAATCTTAATCCTTAATCGTTCGCATTAACATAACACTTCAAACATAATACGATACTTTACATTCAAAAGTAGATGATATCATGCGATATGCATAAAGTAAATAATAGCGCATTATAAAAAATAATACACAATTTATAACAACTGCAACGATAGAAGTTATAAATATTACAATTAGTTATCATTAAAGGAGTAATTAAAGGCATAATAGGTAGTTATTCCTATAATTGATCTATTGACATTAATTGTGTGCCTGAACGTAATATTAATTTTACAAACCTTAAGTTAAGATAGATTATCACGTATTTAACCTATTTTTTTAGTGTTATACGTATTAAAGAAGTAATTAAGGGGATAATAGTTATTCTTAGTGGCTCTATTGACGTATAAATTATTGTTTAGATAGATTACTTAGTTTGGGACCCACTGCCGTACATTAATTGTAAAACACAAAATGGATTTGTTTCATTTCATTTCATTATTATCACCTATAGTAAGAGTGTAACTATAGTAGTAGTGTAGTTTTAACTGTTACAAAAACGCAGAACGTAATTTAATAAAGAATAGACATATCTACAGTTCTTATTAGCTCCTATAAAAAAGCTAGCAAGTGACCCACTAGCTTGCTTTAACCGCATCCAAGGCCTGTCATACCACGTGGGAAGGTATTGATTATAGCACAGATAGTACCAGTTTGCATGCGCAAATAATTCGTGTACCGTAATATAGCGCGATGCCACGACCACTGACCGAGATTTGGCACGATCAAATTCGGTAACGGCTTTTTGCGAAAGCTCATCTTCCACTAAATGGAGTGGATTGAGTTGGTGACGTATGAAGTGTGGTATGACGTCATCAATAGAAAGAAGTAAGTACCTTGATAAATGTGTGGAATAATATTCATAATTCAATTATTCATCGTAAGGTATAAGGTATTTTGATAAATGACGCTGGCTGGAAATCTATCGAGTATCGACTCGTTTTTCATATAGGTGTGATTTGATTTTGGTTTAGCTACGCATTTTCGTAATCAGTGAATATTAATGTTTTATCTATAATAATATTATTGTAATGAACTGAAAATGTCAATCAATATTCGCTTTTAGTGGAGTGGTTCAAGAGCTTTACGGCATTTATGATGAACCGATAAAGGTTAACTAATTTTGTTTCGCTTTCAAATAAATGCGTCCAAGTATCGGAAATAGAGCAAAATACCCACATAATGAAACACTGTAGATATAATAAACTAACAAGGAAATGATTACGTAAAAGATCAAAAAGCTATCAAAATATCTAAAATACCATAAACGTAGAGTACACCCACATTGTAGGATTTCCACTGTTTCGTTTATAGCTCACTGCTAAAGGCTACTGCAACGATAAAAAAACATCAAATGACGCATAGCAGAATACTTACAGAAAGTTCTAGAAAAAAAAATGCCAGTTAAAAGCTTGTGTTGCACATTGCACAGTACTAATAAGGAGTAGGTAATCAAAAATCTTTGAAAATAAACCATAATATCATTTATATAGTTTGTAAGTACCATTGTTATAATTATATTTTACAAAATAATAAATATTAAAAGCAGCGCAAATTAAAGAGCAATTACGGAAACTTTGATTCATAATATCTTTTGCAATAAAAAAAATTTGGTGGGTAAACTGTATAATTTGTTTTTTATCACTGCATGAAACCTGTTTTACATAGAATCGCTTGGAATATACGTCGAAAGAGAACAAAGAACTTTTATTTGTGTATTCTATAAAATAAGATAATTTGATATAGGTAAGTAATACACAATTTAACTGTTTATGAATGGCACGGTTTAATTATAAGAAGCAATATAAATGATGTCTAAAAACCGTTTACCGGAATCCTAACGATAAAAGAGAATACATTTTAAATTATCTCTTACAAATTTTTTATTGTTACTAGCAGTTAAAATTAATTAATACAATTTTAATTATGTACATTGTATTAACGTTTTGATGAAGAACATTAAAAATTCCAAAAGTAACAATACCTACCTGTAGAAAATTAATAACCTAAATAATTTAAGGAATAATAAATATAGAACGTGATTTTACACTAATGTATAGTGAAGACAATAATTATTAATTACTAGCTTCCGCCCGCGACTCCGTCCGCGCGGATGTCGGTCTTCGCGTGGATGGTTTATTTCTCCATTTTGAGTAACTCTGACAATGACATCTTATAAATATCTATTGGACCCAATTCCCAAATACGGCTAGGCCTACGCAACGTGCGTTCGCGGTTCTACGGAACAACGTCTATGGATAAAACTGAAAAATTAAGATTAATTTTTTTCTACGTATTTTTCCAGGATAAAAAGTATCCTATTTTACGCCCAGGATAATAAGGTATAATTATACCAAGTTTCATCGAAATCGAACCGCTAGTTTTCACGTGATGCCTTCACATACAGACAGACAGACAGATAGACAGACAGACAGACAGACAGACAGACAAAAATTTTTTTAATCACATATTTGGGTTTGGTATCGATCCAGTAACATCCCCTGCTATTTATTTTTTCAATATTTTCAATGTACAGAATTGACCCTTCTACAGATTTATTATATGTATAGATAACCTCATCACTACATAGTATAAAACAAAGTCGCTTTCTCTGTCCCTATGTCCCTTTGTATGCTTAAATCTTTTAAACTATGCAACGGATTTTGATGCGGTTTTTTTTAATAGATATAGTGATTCAAGAAGAGGTTTTAGACAAAGCGGGCGAAGTCGCGGGCGGTAAGCTATGTTAGTTTTATCATAAAGTACGAACAAGAGTACGAATAAAGCTAAAATACTTCCTCCTCCTACGCATGTATATGTATGTGTCTTTAGTGACATCTTGTCTCCAGGGTGATTGTCACGAGTAAAATAGATATATGTTATGTAGGATCACAGATATTTATTATAATAACTCGTATAGATATTATGGTTACAACAGTAAATATTAGCCGGAAGTAGAATTGATGAATCAAAAAATTGAGCTTTGAAACTACTCGTCATCATAATATATTGGAAGTTGGAACTTTATCATTCGAAAATAATATATTATGTTTTTATTTGATGTTGAAGAGAGACTTGAGTTGTTGGATTCACTTTTGACATGGGTTCTACGTTTGTACGTTAATCAATGTACGAAGGAGTTGGTCAACGTCCGTCAAGAAACCATTGCAAAAAATTTCAATAGTAAAAAAAAAATATACTGACGTTTTTATTCTTAAAGGATTACTTTTACAATTTATACGCACACATACAGCACACATAATTAATATATTTTTAAGAAATAATTTCGATTATCATAATTATCGCATTATAATTTATAATTACTCATAATGCCAGTAGTAACTAGACACAAAAACTTATGTACTTATACGTGTACTGATTAGATTATATTGGAATTTGGAATTAAACAACTACAAGTATGTATCCTTCTTTTGTTAACAATTGCTAAAATTTTGTATCGTAGTCAACCCGCATTTGGCCAGCGTGGTGGATTATGGCCTGTACCTTCACACGAGGGTCGAGATCCGTCTCCCAGCATTGGGAAAGAATGTGGGCTAATGATGATCATGATATCGTTATCGATATTCAATAAAATTTAAATTATTTAAAAATCATACAAAAGAAACGGAGTGTAAGGATAATAAAATGCAAATTTAAACTTTCATTCATCTTCATTTTCTTCCTTCCTTTCATTAAATGCCACCGTACACTTTATGCTCAAGCGCAACTTCCTACAATGATCGGAACTCGGAAGCTTTGCAATAAATTGGCCTATTTCTATCATAATTCCGCTGTATTTATTGTAACATATAAGAACACAAATGAACAAAAGTGTATAAAAGGTGGATAGGCCAAGAAGCAAGAGTTGTAAGAGACAAATAATAAATACCTAGTAATATATTATTCGTTTTACTTTTCCACAATTGTAATGTAATTAAAACTTGTCACCCGGAGTGTGCGATGACCTATTGGACTTTAAAAGTTATTTCCCGGACTTTCTTTTTACCTTGTGAAAGGATGCAGAAAAAAGTGACCGGGTTGTTTACCACGTTTCCTCTCTAGTCTCAATCCCTAGAAAATGATGAATCCCTTTATATAGATGAAAAACCATATGATTGTTTATTAGAATTACCAGTGTAATTTAAAATTCTCATTTATATGATAAGTACGGAAACAGGGTTAAAATTAATTATGAAATGCATATAGATAAGTGCCTTAATTTTGCCATACTTATTATCTAGTCTTATGTTTTAACTAACTCACCTTGTGACTTGTACGTTTTCTTCAAAATGTGTGTATTTATTTCATGGATATTCAATAAAATCTAAAAAATGAGCAATTTCCTTCTTAGTAACTTCCAAACAACACCCGACTGACGTAACAACGCAAAAAATATACCTAAACAATTTAATAACATCGCAATACTATAATGCGGTAAATATTAATTAGTCCAGTCAAAAAATAACCCAAGAGTTCGTGAGACACGCCGTGATCACGTTCCTATGAATTCCGAATCACGGACTTTGTGTTGGAATATTATCAGATACCTATTGGACACTCAAGGGTCGCCTGGAACATCCGTCGGGAGATAATGAGCACACATTCAGTTGGTGCAACCACTGCTTTGTCATTGTAAACAGATTTGTTTATGGTTTTTTGTTCGAGAGATTTTTTGCTAGATACCTACTTATAATTTAACTTTAATAGCGTAAAACACGCCTACTTATAGTTAGTTTTATTGGTGTCATAAATTTAGAATTCGAAGTGGCTATAGATTTATCCGATAATCTAAAGAAGTAAGTAAGAGATATAATATTAATATGTATAGAAGGTATAGAAGATAGTAGATTATACAAAACAAAAAGAGAATTTATAGCTCATAGACTCATACTCTATGGAGTTATATAATTCTCTATAGGCATAAGAAAAGTTACCTTCTTGTTCTTTGACATTATTATTACTGTATAGATATGACGATTCATCCAAGATTTCAATGCAATTTTAACTTTAAATTAAATAAATGTCATTAATTTTGTGAACTTCACTATCAGTTGGAAGCTCAAGATATTATGTATTTAGAATAACACTAAAGTACTCAAGATTTTAAATATTGTGCTTTGTATTATAGTGCTCTTAAAATATAAGATATTTATTTCTATTAGAAAACTAACAATGCCTAGCATTTAAATGTTATTGTGATAGAATAAAGTGTATTATAGCAAAACAATCAAGCGTGGAAAATTTTATTCAAGTAAATACACTGTACACTATCAGATAGCAATGTATGTTGTAGAACTTTTTTATAATAATTGACGTGGTCAAGGTTAATTAGCTATTATGATATTTCCCATAACCCAATCATAAACTCTACACAGTGTGTAGCGACGGTACAATGAAAGTTCTTTGAACAGCATATTGACACCCGTCATCGTGCACCAAACACGAATAACCTTTAATCACGTAATTTGGCAGGGACTTTGACCTTTAAAGTGCAGCTCATAATGTTCAATTTCACTTGAAGCAATATACAACTGTTGCAATGCCGTGTGACACTATTTTCTGCACTTCCACTTACTGTATGAGCGTGCCTTTCGAGAAAGAAAGTGACAACAATGATTGTACAGAAGTGATATATCCGATTATTAGTTACATTATTGACGTAAGTACCGACGCTAATATATAAAAGGATTTAGATTAAACGTGCTAATTTATGTGTTTATCGGTCAAATAAAATATCAATGTTGCTATGTATGATAGACGTATAAATAAACAATCAATAAGCAATTTTGCAATGGGCAAAGTCCAAGGAATTAATACGAACTGCTTAAAAATGACTGATCACTGATTACAAGTAGAGGAATATTTTTAAGCAAATCAAACAATACTTGTTGTCATAGCGAAATCTTATCTTCATCTGTGCTATTTATATATAATTATCATATCAAGCCTGTTAATTAAACGTTAATTATTCACATTAAAATCAATAAACATATAAAGATTTGCGTCATCGATATCGGAATTATATGTACGAGTTTTGTAATAGATCTTGTTAATCAGCTATATTATCTGTGTACCAAAATAATTATGCAAATATTATGCTTTGTTTACTCTAATACGTCATAAATAAATCTGTTTGTAATTTGTTGTATGTAAATGAACAATAACGTCCTACATCGGTCCTTTTGTTTAATAACATTGATGTCAATATAATCTGTGTTCAAACAGAAGCCTCATTATTTAAAATTTAACATAAATATGACAATAAAAATCCCTCATTTACTTTCTTTACAAAGTACAATGTTGGATATGTTTGTCGAATAAATAAATATACTTTGCTAATTTTCTTTTAATAACTTCTCGCTTGTTAATACGAACTATGACAAACGGTGCATCAGGGGCAAATATTGATGTAACAGTACAATATATTTCATAACCCAGTTAAACAAGGTAAAGGCCAAATGTCATCTCTCTCAAGTCACGTACTTATCACACACCAAATTAATGATGGATCCATTGACCAGGTCATTACTATAACAATTAACCGGTTATATCCTCTTATTTGAGCCCGTTTCGGTGATATGAAGAATTGAGGTCCACGTTATTTATAAATCCAGTGAAAACCAGACCTTACTAACCAGTTATATTTACTGTAGAAAAATAAAATCCTAATTATCTGTTCCATCATAATATGTCAAAGTTAACTTAAAGATATATTAAGCTGTTGTCTAGATTGATTTGTAGTTTCACTAAAACACTGCTATTCAAAGCACACTCTACCTCATCATTGAGCTATTTAGTATCTCTATGTACTTCATATACTGTTATTTTCATTTAGGTACATACAGTAATTGTATTCATAATAATAATCATAGTATTAGAGTAAGAAATATGACCAGTTTAAGTAAAATCAAACATAATTATATAAACAGTAATACATAATAGCCATAGGCCGTGATAGCTCACGTTGTGAAATAAACTTGAGCAATCGGCCTCGCTGCCAATTCACAAGTATTTGCACGAGTGACGAGCCTAAGCATTTATTAATTAAATAACTGTGTTTTACATTCAGTATTATAATGTTGATTCTAATAACTCCTTCGCAATGACCTTAACACTGCATGTTTATCGGGATCTACTACCAATAAATGTTTTTCTTCTTAAGTTTCGTTTCCATCAAGTGACCTGTATTGTCTGCCTGCATTTCATTGTTTAAAAAATAATACATACAATAGCATGAATGCATATTATTAACTTCTCTTTATAGCCTGTACTCTATATATATTTTAAAGATAATATGCCAGTAGTCTAATTAATTTATCACTACGAATCGGGACCGCAATGCTAGGTTTATGAAAATGTCTCACTCCAGAGTCCAGACAGGATTTTTGTAGAGCCTAAGAGCCAGATCACCTTTCAGAAAAAAGGGCTTGCTGGCAACTCATTATTACTTTAGGTTTTTTAAACGCGATGAACAAAGTATGGTATAAATAGATTCACATGAATAAAATATCTACATGACTGATGACATAACACTTCCAAGAAAACAGGTTTAACGGCTTTTTAGGGTTTGAGATTAGCTACAAAACCATACATAGGTATATAATTTCATACGTCTGAATCATCATTATGGTATGTTAGGTTTTTATACAAGTTGCCATTTGGGAGGAATGACGTCGTAGAAGGAGATTGGTATAAACTTCTTAGTTTTTTCAACACCAATAATTATTGTTCAAAATTAATTTATTTTGTGTTTTTTAAAGAGTGCTTTTTCACGAAGTAACATTCTTCTGTTTTGTTTATTATTAAATTATATGACTATTGATTATATATTTAAATTATAGACTATTATTATTTATGATTAAATTATTGACTACTGCCGTCGACATGTGGCCACGGCTGAAGTAGCCTCTGCCGTTTACAACTTGCCGTTCGTCTGTTAGAACTCTTAGTAGAGAGTCAATAATTTGTTAATTTCTGTATTAAGTGGTATACCTACGTAGTATACAGTAATATGTAGTGAAAAGTGTTTTATTTCTAGATATAATATTTTAATCAATGACTAATTGTGTCAAATGTTTATTCTATAAACTGTGTTGTGAATTTGCGCAATAATTATTTAACAACCAACAAACAATGGTGCCATCTGTCAAGATAGACGTCTTTATGTTTTATAATTAGCGTAATTAATTAATTGCTGATATAATTGTTGTTTCACGCAACACTGTTCTAGATTAATCGAAATGTTCCATAGGATTATCTTATTTGTTTTTTAAACTCATTTTAAATAGTATTATAAGAAATATATTTATATATTTTTAATTAATACGCTTGCATAACGTTTTCTAGTATTATAACATTTTAAATAGTATTATAAGAAATATATTTATATATTTTTAATTAATACGCTTGCATAACGTTTTCTAGTATTATAACTAAAACTCAAACTCAAATATTTATTTATTCAATTAGACTTCTTCTAGAAATCTAGAAGGACTTTTGAATCGTCATAACAGTTTTAACATTTACCACCGATTCGGAAAGGAATATCTATTGAGTAGAACCGGCAAGAAACTCTATAGTTGCCCATTTTATTTATTGTCATCAAGTTTATTGTTCATGATCAAATTACGTTGACTTTGGGTAGTAAAAAGGTAATAAAAATGGAGTATTTTTCAAAAAAAAAACGTATTTAAATCTACTTATCACTGATAACATGATTAGAAGAATTAGGTACTTAACTATATTTTTGCTCAACTAATTGCGACAATTTTATTATGTTTCGATTAAATTTGCAAAAATATTCACAAAGTGCTTCCTATAAAAAATATATAAAAATATAAATATTTTAAATATGTCGCAGAAACCTTATCGTTCTTCCTTGTATAAAACAAGAAATTAAGTGTTTCGGATTAAATAAAATAAAAATCTCGTGGTTTATGTGTGCAAAATTACGAGTAAATTGGTAATAAAATAAAAAATATATTAAAACATGTGCGGTTGAGCACGTAGACATAAAAATAACTACGTTACTTTGTACTATGTAATGCTTATGAGTTATGTATGAAACTCAAAAATTAATTTAAAAAAATCACTAAAAATCTTGTATTACTAATGCGATTCAGTAGTTTTGCGTAATATTTTGAACAAACATAATATATACGTGACTGCGAGCTGTTCCTCCACTGTTAAAATACAATATAGTCATACTTTTTTAACCAATTTGTAATTTGTTAACACATTGGTATAGGCTTAAAACGTGGAAATTTTCTAGGAGGTCATTTACCACAAGTGAACTTTGTGTACATTCATCATATTTTACTGAAGATAATATAGGTCCAAAGTTCATATTACATAATATATTATATATACTTGCTTCGACCATAACAAACTTTGCTACATATATTATGTGTTTCCCTATCTTGTCCCTATCAACGGTATCTAGACATAGACATACATTTATTCACAAACAAATAAATGGATGTCTATTATAAATGGCAAAAATTTGCATGCAATCTGTAATATTACCTACCTACTAGCAAAATAGCAATTTTCAGTCAAATCATTTCTTGTTTTTTTCCAAAACAAACAACTTAAACATTTTCCTATTTATTAGAATAATACCTATACATATTTAGGTACATATATTTGCGAAATAGAATGACGAAGACAGAATTAATACTGTGATGAAGATTATGACTCTTCTATAACTTTTCTTAGCAATGATGAGACGATTAAAAACAAAAAATGTGTGCGTGTACTAGTGTACACACGTAAGAAGTGAAACTCCTTTATGACCTTATTTTTCAAAAAATAATTTACTACATACAACTTTACAGAAATACGTCGAATCACGCGTGGTAGGGATAAGAAAAAGATGGCGCGTAACGGAAAAATGTCACGCGTAACGAAAAAATGTTGCACTAAATTTTTTTTCCAACCCCGATAAAGTTTCACTTCAAAACTTATTGTTTCCGCATCTAACAGTTATTTATCTAAGTACGAATTACCCTAAACATTTATGTATAAACTAATACGTATAGTAGTGACCAATGACCATTATTGGAAACCACAAACCTCGTGACCTGTACATCGACCTTTGATGCTTAAATGCAAACACGCTAAACCAATAGATGGCAGCCATTTTACTAGGAAGTGAAGTTATTACGAATAATGAGATAAAGGCCGTATTCAGCATTGAGACGCAACCTAGACATGGCCTAGTCATTGTAAGTTCTAATGTCAATAATTATAAACTACAATAGTCGTACATCTTTGATTTATTCTACATAGAAGTTGTATAGCAACTTATCAATAGAGAAACAATTATGTTTACAGTGTTACCTTATGTACCTACCTGATAATTATTGTTTGTGATAATTTAATTTATTTGTATAACTATATCGCATATCTACCATTTTCTCTATCATTTTTGATAAATAGCAATAAATGTTCCCAATGCCTAGTATTTTCATGGCGCAAAGATTAGAAGTTACATCATTGAGATATACATATGGAGACGACACCGCCTACATCACATATGTTCCGCTCAACATACGCCATATGGCTTAACTGCACGCTCATTTTTTATTTGTTTTAAAGTGAAACGCATCAAATATGCCTTATTGCATATATATTGTACAAATAATACGGAAAGTGCATAGGAATAACTTTCATCGGTAAATACCTAACTAGATAATAATTTTGATCGTGAAGATTCTGTTCGTGGTGTCTTCCCCATACGTAGTAATATTATCTCAATGAGTTACATTGAGATAAATCTATACTAATATTATAAAGCTGATGAGTTTGTATGTTTGAACGCGCTAATCTCGGGAACTACTGGTCCGATTTGAAAAATTCTTACGGTGTTAAAAAGCCCATTTATCGAGAAAGGTTATCATCACGCTACGGCCAACAGGACTCAGGAGTGGAGCTACGGGGATGAAACCGCGCGGAGGAGCTAGTCACTAATACGTAGGTATTAACTGCAGCAACGCAGGTGGGAGTTTCTTATCATCTTATCATTACTTATTATAAAATAGTAACTTTCTTGACAATACTTTATACAAATGGCAATAGTGTGCAATATTTGAGACACTCAATCTTCTCCATTAAGGATGTATACCTACCGTACACGGAATCACAACGAACTAAAACAACAAAATGAGGTAAACGTGTTATTTACTGCAATCAATATTGTCTCTTCATACATTTTAATTGTTTTTCATTATAACACTTTAAGGTTAACGACGGTAAAACAATAAAGTATATTAATAAAATTACCTTACAATCAGTTTTAAAATATTATATGTATAAACACAATATTTTCAATTTTTCAATATTCACAATATTTCCCTTTTTAGTCTATAGGTAATAGGTATCTATATTAATATTTAAAATATTAAATTTCCTTGATATGAAAATTACAAAGCTTTGCAGGTTTTTACGATTATTAGGTTTGAGACAAAGCGGGCGAAACCGCGGGCGTTAAACTAGTACATCCACTGATTACTATAATATGATTCGGAGTTTCCGCTTAGGCCTTAGAAGATGTGTTGGCCCAAGGGATGGTACCACAATTTTTTTTTATCTTATAGGTAATCAATCTGTAAATTTATTGTTGATCTATTGATTATTATTCATTAATTCATTTATACTTACTGCATCGTACATGTGTAGATACGTCAAGCATACGTGAATATTTAGTTTCAATTATCACTTTACAATACGTTTTATCACAAGTACGTTATCTTCTTGATTACAAAAGCATGAGTCAGAAGTAATAAATATTAGTTTTATATCTATACTAGGTATTAGGTAATATATTATTATAATAATTGTACAAAGTTTGAATTATAATCGTCCGTTACAGGGTCAAAATCGAGTGCAAAAGAGTCGGTTACATAAAAACATACAGGTAACGCCACGGTAAAGCTAATATTTGAGCGTGTCAAAATAAACAAATTCTGTTGACGTATTCTTTATGAGACAAATAATGCAATCATCGGCAATTTTTTATCTAATCATTCTTACTTACTAATACTAATATTATAAATGCCAAAGTTTGAGAGGATGTGGGTGTGTTTGTTACTCTTTCACGCAAATACTACTGAACCGATTACAATTAAATTTAGCACACATATAGAAGGTAACTTGGATTAATACATAGGATAGGTTTAATCACGGAAATCTCACGGGAACGGGAACTATGCGGGTTTTTCTTTGAAAATGCGGGCGAAGCCGCGGGCGGAAAGCTTGTAATATATAAATTAGAAATATGTACTGTATACATAAAATAGACTTATGTCTATAATAATTAATTTATTAGTTAATAACAAATTATACAAAGGGTTCACAAAAACTTGTTTATGTCATGGTCGGTCATGTTTATTATTAGACGCAACGTTAAAAATAACAAACATTCGTGTTTTGATGAATTTATACTAGGAACGATTAAAAGATAACACCGTCATCGTAACCGGCTTACCCGATGGATTTAAATTGTAGGATGTTTTGTAGGCAACATACCTATACCTAATTTACTTGGAGATTATTACGACTAAAATGTTATGTTCTTTTGCGCTGTCCAGCAAAAATCGTCCGCGAATTCCGCCAAGCTGTTACCCGCTTCCAAACACCAGGACTAAAAAGAGGCCTATGTCTCTGCAGTAAAAATAAAATAATTACACGACGAAAATGATCTTCGACGTAGTACATAAATTAAGTCACCTGACTTATTTAAAGTTCAAACATGAAAACGGTATTCGGTAACGACTGTGTATATAAACACGTCCTTGAGAGGTTATCTGTATATAAATAACAGTCTCACATCTGTATCTAATTTGAATATGTGCGACAATGTTGTCATACCAACTGCCTAGTTTTATTTAGCGGTCACGATGGGTATCGTAGATTCCATCCCTGCCTCCGTTGCATGAACTAGTTATGCCGCGCTGTTTCACCCGCGGATGAACCCGCAAAAGAGTATTTCTATAGCTGATGTGTTATTCTGTTTCTCCCTTAATTCTAATTTGGAAATTCTTATTAAACTCAAACACAACTAAAATTCTATATTCTAAGAAAAATCTACGAGAATCCTAAAATTTAATCAATTCGTATCTCATTCCATAATACTCGGGTACCATCATAAGGAAGGTACCCGGTCCTTTGGAAGGCTTACGTGGGGACACGGATCCAACACGCAGAGGCCCTTTAGAGAACTTTACTGTGTTGTGGGACATCAGCCGCAGCCTGCCCATGACTGCACTATAGAGATACAGTCCTAGGCAGTCCGCGGCCGATGTAGGACTATTTCGAGATATGGAAAACAAAATAAACTGGGCTATGGAGTGGGATGTTAAATGGGCCGGTATTTGGGGACTATTGGAAACTATGGCACCTGCCTTTCTACTAAAAGAAAGTAAAAATATGTTGGCAGGTGGTGACTCGCCCTCTCACTGTATGGGCCCCCGAAATAAGCCGCTGCAATAGTGCGATTCGTATCCTCCTCTCCATAATACTCGGGTACTACCAGAAGGACGGTACCCGGATCTTTGGAAGGCTTACGTGGGGATACGGATCCAACACGCAGAGGCCCTTTCGAGACTTTTAATGTGTTGTGGGACACGATTCGTATTATTATTAGGTCTTCAATAGTCATGTATAATGCATATTTAATGTTAATAAAAACACAAAATGCATACATCTAAAAAAATAATACACAAAGAAAATCACCAAGGCTATATTATTATCGTTGAACTTTGATCGAAACGTAGTTCTATATTTTAATCGTTTATTTGAAGTTCAAGCGCACTGCCCTCAAGGATGTTTCATATAACAATAAGAAAAAAATCTATGACACACAAACATAGTTAAAATATACATAGTTTAAATAATACTAGCTTTCCGCGCGCGGCTTCGTCCACGTTTTCAAAGGAAAAGCTTATAGCTATGTGATCTTTCACTGAGGTAATAAGTAGCTTCTGTATCACTGTCTCGTAATTGCTGGTACTATATTAAGAAATAAAAAATTTTTAAAGTCAAACATCAGAATTTTTTGTACATAATTATATAACTTACCTACTGTAAAAAAAACAAAAATTCATGTTTATTTATTTTCTTCCTCATTTCTTTCCCACATAGTGATAAAAATAAATAAACCGTTTTATAAAATGCAGTAAAGTCCAAAAAAATAAATGCAAACATGACTGAAACGCAGCCTTGAGGCAGTCACCACTATTTTAGTATTAAAATGTAAAAATAAAAATACCACATGCTTCACCTTTACACAAATAAACAAATATGAATATTGCACTAACAAAAGTTCGAAATGTATCGTTATGGTGAATTTCGAAGTAATAACAAGATAAATGTTACAATTTACAAAGATATTATAAATATGTAATATTATATACAGGGTGTCCCACTGTTGGTATACTAAGCTCAAAGGACGTTATAGTTTTGCATACGCTGAGTATGTAAAAAATACTTAAAAAATTCCAGACGATTTTTTTTTTAAATAGATGAATTCTTAAAACTCTATGTGTACACCCCTAACAAGCAACCCGCCTATTTTTGCCACCCTCACGTGAGCTATCGTTTAAGATAATGTTTTCATAGACAAAATGCTCACATTAGAGAAGCGGTATATGACGGCTGCGCGAAGCTAGAGAAGAAAACATGATTTAACAGGAAAAATTTAGCAAAAAATTTTGACGTAATTTTGTTGTTTAAGTATTTTTTACGTGAATAATGTATGCAAAACTACAAGTTCACTTGTATAAAACACCAATAGTGGGACACCCTGTATAGGTACTAATACATATAAATATTATAAAGAAGCATAATCTTGCTTTTTGTTTAAAACTCACACATTCAATTAGATTTCTTCTAGAAGCACTTTTGAATCGTCATTACTCATTACATATTTTTTTACATTTACCATTTTTTATATGTTACGATTTAACTCAAAAGCCACTCGTTGTTAATGATTCTCTTACCAGTAGAAATCTAATACATAATAGGCAATTTTATTCATCAACCTATGTGACACTGAGGCAAGCGGATCAAGCAAATTATCTTATTTTCTTCTTTTAAATTGAATTGATAAATCCGTATCAAGTGATCATTATCTAAGTGGGTTTTAATAACAAAAACAACCATCATCGTTATATTTATATTGAAAGTGTTTACATTCAAACATTTAATCGGTCATTAAAAATAATGAATTGTGTATGGTAAAAACCGCAAGACGCAGAAACATATTATTGCTTGAGAATATTTTTTCATCTAACCAATTAGAAAATTAAAATAACGTTAGGAATATTCCTTATCTTATAACAAGATTCAAATAACATCTATAATTTAAAATCTGTGTGACGGATTCAATACCTATTTTCAAGTCAACGAACTGCGTAGACAGATATTATTAAATTAAAAAAGTATTTATGAACTAAAAAAGATTAACTAAGTAATAAGTGCTTGAATGTGTATGAATGCATGGTTTTTCAAACTTATTTTATTGCTTTATTCCAGCAGCATTCAATTCAGGCTGAAGTGTACGTTGGTACAGTCGACAGAAAAACATTATTTCTAAACCTATTGCCCCTGAATAAATAATTGTCTTTTAAAAAAGTCAATCGTTCTGCTATCTGCCAGTTACAAATATTATGTATGAATTCCTTAGTGCGTAGGTGCTAAGCATTTATGATTTAACCTTAGTTATGTTTATGCAAACAACAAACAAGAAAAGTGGTTTATACAAGCGTCAGCAAGTAAGGAAATGGACAAACAAAACCACATATTACAATTTATAAAGTATAAAATGTATGTTCGGGTCTTTATGGATTATTTTATTGAGTATTTATTTAAAAATCTTTTTCTATAATTTTTTAGCACTCGTGCAATTAATTATCCTTTAATTAAGTTAGTGTTAGATATTTTCACGTTGCGCAGAATTTATATTTTTTAATGTACGATTTAAACTTAGATCAATTTGGAAAATATTGCTGTTACTTGATTGTTGAACACTTTTTAGGGTTCCGTACCTCAAAAGGAAAAAACGGAACCCTTATAGGATCACTTTGTTGTCCGTCTGTCCGTCCGTCCGTCTGTCAAGACCCTTTTTCTCAGGAACGCGTGGAGGTATGAAGCTGAAATTTATATCAATTACTCAGGTCTACTGTCCCTTGAAGCTGTGAAAAAAACAAACTTCTAAGCCAACGCAATCAAAAGATACAGCCGCTTATGCCGCAAATTTTCGACACTTGCAAGGGAATCAAAACCTAGTTAAAGGAAAAATTACGAAAACCATAAATTTTTAGTTACATAACATAATATATATTTTTTTAATAAACCTTGCAGGTTTGTACGGAACCTTCGGTGCTCGAGTCCGACTCGCACTTGGCCGGTTTTTTTTGTAAACGCAAACCGTTATGTTAAGACTGCCATTTATATTCGAAGTATCGAAACAGTTCCCTCTTCTTAGGTTTTCATATATCTACCTATTTAATTAAATCTATTATATTATTAAATGCGTAGTAAGACAGCAGAAGGAGTAATAAAAAAATCGCCATTTCAAATGAAATCGCAGTACAAATGCGTGGAACGCAGCGGCGAGGGCCGCGTGGCGCAATATTCGCTAGAACGTGCTACGACTCGTCCTTACCTCAAGGCCGCTGGTAGGGTTGCCACCCAATTATTATAACTCAAAAAAAGGATTGAGGATATAAAATAGCCCACTTGTACGGCTCTTTAACTTTATAGTTTATACACATACCTATATTTATTATTTTGAACATATTCACGTGATGTTAATAATATAAGTTGTAAAATTGCCACGATTTTTGAAGTTTTACTTCTGACATTTTAAATGTTAAGATCAATAATTGCTCTTAAGCTTCGTTTTACCGAACTAGGTGTATTTCATAAAGGTGTTATATATATGACAAGGGCTTTGAAGGTTTTAAAAACGAGAAACGTTGTGAAACTTGTTAAGAACTAAATATAGAACAACAAATTAAAGGTTTATTTTTCTCGAAGCTGAAATAAAGAAGTTTAAACAAGTATTCGAGTTTATTATAGATTACTTAAAACAACATATAAAACCCAAAGCCAAACAAAGTATATGATTTCCTGACAATTAAATACCATAGAGTCAACCAAACGCTGCTTTGTGCTTTGAAACACTATTTCATTGATTGGAGCAATGACATCCGACCCTAATGAACGGGAAGTAGGGGCGACAAAATGGGTTATATCAGGTTAATGTACGAAATTCTTCGTATTACATGTTATCACGCGGCTGTTTAGTCCAGTGTCCCCTACTGGGGTATGGGACAAATGCATTGTGCATACCTTCATCTGTTTCACTGATCGTTTTTTTTTAGGGACAAGTAAGTAATCAGCCTTCTGTGTCAGACAGAGATATTTTTTTTTCGTCTCCACAGAGAATCGAAGGACCCCTCGGTTGTACGCTGCATCATTGTAGGGTCATCACATCACATCACAGCCATACTTTAGTATAGTTCGATTCAAACTTAATGGCGGTTTGGAAGTAAGCTGCGAATGCACGAACGTACAGGTTAAAACAACAATAATAGACAACATTAATATAGGTTCTTATATTATGTTTAACACGAACAGATGTGTAATATCGAACGATCTGATGCGCAGAAAACCATTTTAGATATTACCGGGTCGGATAGTTACCTGCACTTTCGTGCATTCGCAGCTAACTTCCAAACCACCATTTAGTTTGAATAGTATTGAACAAAATTTTCTTCTCACTGTCAGCCCTACCATCCGTCCATTGAGTAGGAAACTCGGGGAAAACGCACGTCGATTCGGTCGACACGAAAAGCTGGTAACATCTAGTCCACTACGTACGTCACTACTTGCATAAATACCAGTAATAGAGTAATCGTGGCGTAATTACACACACCTACCTATTTTAACCAATTACCTACGCAGGCATCTCAAATGCTTGATTGCCGATTGGATTATTTTGTTCACTAATTTCATTAATTTTTAAATACATTTTTATGAGGAAAGTGTAAACACATTTCCATTTCCACACATATTTAAAAACTAGCTCCTCTCCTGTTGTCGTAGCGTGATGATAATAACCTTCCTCGATAAATGAGCTATCTAACACTGAAAGAATTTTTCAAATCGGACCAGTAGTTCTCGAGATTAGCGCGTTCAAACAAACCAACAAACAAACTCTTCAGCTTTATAATATTAGCTGTGATATTAGTATAGATTATTTGATACATAACGGTTATCCTTATCGATCTCTTGTACCTGTGCAAAAATTGAATAGGTATAATTTTCTCATCACGAACTTCATTTTTTAACCGACTTCAAAAAAAAGGAGGAGGTTATCAATTCGGCCGGTATATTTTTTTTTTTTTTTTTTTATGTATGTACACCGATTACTCCGAGGTTTCTGAACCGATTTACGTGATTCTTTTTTTGTTCGATGCGGGATGGTGTCGAATTGGTCCCATAAAAATTTTATTCGGCTAGGCCTAGTAGTTTTTATTTTATGAGCATTTTTGTCTGTACTCGATGACTTAATTTCAATGTAGCAAGTAACTTTGATTCACTTCCCGGTAACCGATTGAGCTGAAATTTTGTATACGAATGTAAATTGAATAGCGATGAAACATTATCATGACATGGAGCTGATCTGAAGATGGAATCGGAAGGTGGCCATAGGAACTCAGTAATACATTGACTCAACTTTATCGAGTTTGGGCTCGTTTGATTCGTGTTGAAAAATACACTAAAAAGTATTAAATAAAAATAACTGCGTTAAAAACAACCGACTTCAAAAACGGAAAAGTAAGAAATAATAAAAACCGGCCAAGTGCGAGTCGGGCTCGCGCACAAAGGGTTCCGTAGCAGCAAATATAATAAATTACAGTTAAATCAACCTATCTCAAAAACTATAAGAGATACTTTGATCAAACCAAAAATCGTTGAAAGAGTTAATTAGCATGCATCACCTCTATTTTTTTTAGAATTTTATACCCCGTAGTTATAAAAATAGAGGGGGGGGGACATACTTTTTACGACTTTGAGAGCTGATATCTCAAAAACCGTTCACTTTAAGAAAAATGTTTTTTAGAAAACTTTATATCATTTTAAAAGACCTTTCCATTGATACCCCACACGGGTATGTACATCGAAAAAAAAAATTTCATCCCTCAGTTACATGTATGGGGGGCCCCACCCCCAATTCTTTTTTTTACTATTTAGTGTCATATTTTTGTAGCGGTTCATACAACACATATTCCCATCAAATTTCATCACTGTAGTACTTATAGTTTCCGAGTAAATCGGCTGTGACAGACGGACAGACGGACAGACGGACAGACGGACATGACGAAACTATAAGGGTTCCGTTTTTGCCATTTTGGCTACGGAACCCTAAAAAAGATTTGATATTATTAATTACTACATATTATTTTTATGTGCTATTTACTAAAAAGGTTTGAAGTCGGTGCCAAACACTAAGCACTTAGTATTAAGCCCATGCACCGACATCAAACCTTTTTAGTAAATAGCACATAAAAATAATATGTAGTAATTAATAATATCAAATCTTTTTTATTTCTTACTTTTCCGTTTTTGAAGTCGGTTGTTTTTAACGCAGTTATTTTTATTCTAAAAAAAATATGCAAATAAATAAACATGAATAACTTTGTCACGTGTTTACCAAATACACAAATGCGCTATGCAAGAGAATATAAAACACTAAACTATGTATCCTACTTAGGTATATTATACACTAGCTGCTCCGCGTGGTTTCACCCCCTGGCTCCACCCCTCTTGGTCGTAGCGTGATGATATATAGCCTATATTTGTGAGGATTAATTATGTATGGTTGAACCCTATATTCACAACTACATATACTACTTTATTAACAAAACATACATACATACCTATGTGTTTGTTAAACTTAAACAAAAAACTACTGGACGGATTAGGATGAAACTTTACAGTTCCTAGATAGTTAGACATCAGATTATTTTACCCGAATTCGCCCGCGGGTGAAGTTATTAAAAAGTAAATAGGTGAAGCTAGTTATAATAAAATGATAATGTAACCATATAAATAATTTAAATACTCATCAACAGCACAGATCATCACATCATTTTTAATATTAATAAATTGTAATGAATAACTTTGTCAGTTGTCACGTGTTTATAATAAAAAAAATGCGTAAGCAAGAGAATATAAAACACTTATTTATGTATCTTGTATAACACGCAATATCATCACATTGATTGTCTAAGAAACCTTACATCACAACACTAAACGAATGATTCATTGAAATTATACTTGCATTACAAGACTTCTTTGTTTTTTTCTTTGTACTAAAGTCTATAACTATGGTGTTGGTACGTTGAGTGCTAATAAAGAGAAAATACTTTTTATTCTTTGTTTAAAAATATGCTGTAAAAGATGATTAACATCTGATCTCTTTAAGCTTTGAATAAATTAACTGTTGGGAACATTTACTAGGTACGTAAATAAAGAGGTAAAAACTACATTGGCTACTTAAATAAATAGGTACCTATGTTCTTATAAAATAAGAGCTTATTGTATCTCTTGTCACAATTTTTCAGAATCACAACATCAGGAATCAAGATTGAGCGTCATTTAGTTTTTAACCGACTTCAAAAAAAAGGAGGGGGTTATCAATTCGGCCGGTATATTTTTTTTTTTTTTTTTTTTTTTATGTATGTACACCGATTACTCCGAGGTTTCTGAACCGATTTACGTGATTCTTTTTTTGTTCGATGCAGGATGGTGTCGAATTGGTCCCATAAAAATTTTATTCGGCTAGGCCCAGTAGTTTTTATTTTATGAGCATTTTTGTCTGTACTCGATGACTTAATTGGAATGTAGCAAGTAACTTTGATTCACTTCCCGGTAACCGATTGAGCTGAAATTTTGTATAAGTGTGTAAATTGGATAGCGATGAAACATTATCATGACATAGAGCTGATTTGATGATGGAATCGGAAGGTGGCCATAGGAACTCAGTAATATATTGACTCAACTTTATCGAGTTTGGGCTCGTTTGATTCGTGTTGAAAATTACACTAAAAAGTATTAAATAAAATTAACTGCGTTAAAAACAACCGACTTCAAAAACGGAAAAGTAAAAAATAAAAAAGATTTGATATTATTAATTGCTACATATTATTTAGATGTGCTATTTATTAAATAGGTTTGAAGTCGGTGCCAAACACTAAGCACTTAGTATTAAGCCCGTGCACCGACATCAAACCTATTTAATAAATAGCACATCTAAATAATATGTAGTAATTAATAATATCAAATCTTTTTTATTTTTTACTTTTCCGTTTTTGAAGTCGGTTGTTTTTAACGCAGTTAATTTTTACTCTATGACGTCATTGGCTCATTGCTTGGATATTTGATCGATATTGACTGAACTACCCACACTTTGTCATAACTTATAGCAACTGCGATTTGTCATCAACTTCTCAACTTCAATTAGACAGTTGTGTAGAATCACAACTCAATCAAATTACGTTTAACCTATTTCTACCCCTTACTTTCCCTTTAATTATGACAATATGACTATTGATTTTAAAATTGCAGGCACAGAACACAATGTACTTTTAATGAGGTTGTTCTTTGAAGAAAATTAAAGTAGATAGTAGATAATTACCTACTAAGCCAGTAGGTACTAGGTATGTATAGTATAGCGAATCCAAATTTGTATTTTTGGATAAAACAGAAAATGAAAATGGCATGTTGTAAGCTGCGGATAAAAATTAAAAATGTAGTAAACAAATATATTATTATCTCACCACTGTCTAAATTAGGTATAAGGAGCTAGTCAACCTTGTCATCAATTAAATAAATTAAAACACCATATGAATGTAGGTATATAAACTTTATTGGTCTGTGAAAAATAATAATAAATGACTAGAAAAAGCACTTATAAATTATAATAAGGTGTTAACCATAACAGTGTACGGAAATGCCGCTACAAAGGATTTACGTAATCTTTCAATGTCGTATCAAAAATAGGTAAGTGACCTCCGACAAACTTGTTTAGGTTAGTCATCCATATCTCTTATTGACAAATTGGAACAAAAGTTATTACCAAAAGAATGCTCATCCTTGACCTTTATTTATTTCCGTTTATTTATTAAAGATTCTTTAATAAAGAACCGCGATGCGCAGCAGTCTATAATCTATATTACCGAATGTGTTCTATAACCGAGAAATCATTGGCTCATATAAATAATGTTTAGCCCTCAATTCAGTATTTTGGGATACCCTTCTTTAAAACCTTCGAAAAATGCACATAAATCTGACGAAAAGTGCAACAGCGCATTTGCAAGTTTTTGACGTTGATGCTGCAGTTATAGCCTATAGGAGCATATTTTAGGCTGGTTGCAGAGCTTGACCGACCATCAGTGCGTACCGTCGGTCCTGACGATACGCATCAACAATGTGTATGACTATGATACTAATACGCATGACAATACGCGTGCGTATGGTCGGTCTAGCTATGAACGGTTTTATGAATTTCCATACATATGACAATTGACAAGCGCGACTGACGTACGCACTCTTCACTGATGGTCGGTCAAGCTCTGCTACCGGCCTTACAGTACCTATTTAATCATTGATACGGATTTTTCTTTATATTAAGTAAATTTTTCTTTATAAATTGAATAAATACAAAACATATTAAAGTTACAGGTTAATCACAATACATACGACAGTAATAATAAAATAACGTATTTACTAAATTACCCTAACTGGAACTGAGCAAAAAACAATGTTTGTTTAATGTTTCTATTTATATTCAAGTGGTTTTCCCAAATAATTTTATATCTGCGCAATAAATTACGTTAATTAATTATTATCATCCGATTTATTATATCGTCATTGCTATTATGTGTGCCTATAAAACTTTACTGTAGTTAATTTTAGGTGATGAGTTAAATTGATGTAACTAGGTACATGCACATTATTCAGTCTTCATATTACTAAAAATACTATTATTAATAATTTATTATAAACCTCACTTTTACGCAGCAGCACCCAGGATAAACATTAAACATCCATAACTCTGTCTGTCTGTCTGTTACTCAATCATGCCTAAACTACTGAAACAATTTTCATTTTTACTGAAAGGACATAGGCATATTTTATGAAACCGCGGGTGAAAACATTAGAAATATTTTTATAATTGATTTCTTAAAAATCACAGGTCTTAAAAATAATTATAATATAGGTAACACTTTTGCAGAGCTGCTTTTAATCTTAGTACCTAATATAGAGAACCTTCGTGACAATAAATATCCAATAACGAGTAAGGACTTATCACTGAGACTGAAGAGATAGTTTCTATTGACTTACTGATAAAGAATCACAAAATCTCTCAACTCTCATCTGATAAGATTGAAGGTCAATATAAATGAGGCTATGTAAAATGCACAGTAGTAAATTATTAAAATCGATGGAACAACAGAAAAATTTTTTTTTTCTTTTTTTGAGATAATAAAAATGTCTTAATTAATGATGGTGTTAGATTTTTTGTAAACATTCATTTTAAATTTTAATACACATTATAAAAAAAATATTAATTGGATACATTATAAAGATTTCGTACAAGATTACGCTGACGTACAAAGTAAATGCAAAAATAAGACAATTAACAAAATATGTAGATAATATTATCTATGATTTAATATTTTGCTTTCTTATGTGAAAATAAAAGCTTTTTTCTCGAGCTAAAATAAGTTTTTCAATTAATGAACTTATTCATAAAATTCTTTTCATAACCGGCTAAATAGGTTAGTATTCAATTTTGTTTTTATTTAGCTTCCATAATTAGGTCACGTTTAATGTCAATTAAGTTTTGCATCCAACCATATAGGTATATAGATTTGTACCTAATTTGTTAAAGCTGAAAATTCCCATCATCTTTTTATCAAAACGATTCTAAATTCCGTTGAACTAGCATCATTTCTAAAATCTCACAACAATTATTCAATTGTTTCTTAGTTAACAGAAAATAATAAGCCATTGTGTTGCCTCAATTCGAGCTTATATCGAGCGCACGGTAATCGTGATGTAACAGCAGACATCATACGATCGTCAAGTGATATGATCCCGCAGTCTAGAAGCTTCCACGGATATAGCTTAGTTCGTGTTCGTTTAGTTACTAATCTTTAGTCGATATTTGATTTATTACATTTGATGAATGAAGTACATTTATTTAGTTGTACAGTTAACGTTGCTTTTTACATGTATATTTAAGCAGACAGTCAATCGCCATTTTGTTAAGAATAAAAATCATTAAGAGTTATGCATACCTGAAGCAATGGAAGTATATAAAACCGAACACAAAGCTCGTTTGCTCTCAAAAGTCCATTAAACGTAAAAAGTCAATAACCAGTTGGTAAATTATGTGAATGAACTTTTAATATAAATAAAGGATATTTCATCTCCATGACTACACTTAATGTATACATTTTAGCTCCGTTAAACAAGGTTTGGAACAATGCTTTTGTTAAAATATCCTTATAACTGTGCCACAGCTAAGCTTTAATTAGATATAATTAATGTAAATAAAAAATGCCGTTAATTTAAATTAGTACAATGAGCCTCCTGTTTGAAGCCGCATTTGTGAAAACGATTGTATTATTTTGTATCATAATAAAATATTCAGTTGTGAGTGTTTGCAAGTAACGCAAATTGAACAGAAGAAATTTTGCGATCATTAATTTTATCTGTTGTCCACAATCAAATAATAATAAATTATATTTGGTAATTGGACCTTTTTAGTGTGAAAATGGTCTTGGATAACTAATGTTTAGTACTAAGCATGTGTAAACTAGGCCTATTGCACTTGAGACAGCCGTTAATACGGATGCTGGAATCCATTGTGATTCGTTTCTGGGATTTGTGTCGCGTCGAAACTTCTCGAAAGCGTTTGATTTGTGTTTTATCATGGGTCAGTGTCACTAAGCTATATTTTTTTACCTTTCTGAGTACTTAGATATGTAAATATCCCGAAATAATCGCCCAAATTACAAAGGTATAATAAGCTGTAATTTGAAATCTATATCTGAAGCAGAATTAATTTTGTGTAATAACTAATATGTATAGGTATTGAAAAAAATTAAAATAATAAATTAAATAAATACAAATAAATCTTTCATACATCAGCAAACAAAGTGATAAAGAAAATTCCTTTGTTTTTTTTTTTCTATTGTGTTATTATAATATAAGACATGAGAATGACATTTGCATCCATTACTGTTAAATTAACCCTCAAATGGATTGATAATGATGCAAAAAGACAAGTGTAAGTTATTACTTATAGCTAAACGTACATTATAATCCTGTTTTACCTATTGCAGCCGGATAAATTAGCATAATAAATAACATTTCATATAATATATTTAAATCATAATATATAGAAAAAGTAGCTAGAGAAATATTTTAATTATTTATTTATGTATATTGCCATAATAGGTTTATCATGCTAATTCCAAAGATTCCTTTAAAAGGCCAACAAAGAAACTGCCCAAGGAGACTGAACTGGACCATCCATCTGGACTTGTTCAAACGAAAAGTCAATAGGCGTTTATTAGGTCACAATAATATATGCTCCATCCTAGACCACGCTTCTCGCTTTCCATTTTACGATGATCAAATGCTTACCAAATCCTGTTAAAAAAAATGCATTTCAGTTTTCACCCATCGATATGATTTTACGCTGGAGTCATGCATTCTGTAACTTAATTATAATATTTTATATAAGCATATACCTACCACAGATAACTAAATAGTTACTAACTCTACTGTAAATCTTTTCCTTACTAATTATATGATTGGAATCTAGGGTCGTTGACCTCTTGTTTCCAGACAGATACATAGTTAATTATGGTATTATATGAAATTTCCAGTCAGTTCGATTCGCGGCGTAAACTGACTGGGAATAAGAGGTCATGATACGGCCCCAGTGCTAGCGATGAACATAACAATTAATGCATGTATAGAAAACCCTTCCCTTTTAGAACTTGAATAAAAATAAAAGTTAGGTCCTACGATCTAAAGATTCATGAATATTTCAGTTATTTCGAATTTTCCTCAAGTTCTATTCATTTTCATTCCCAACCTACGTCAGAGATGAGACGTACAACGTGCGACAGGTGCTGCATCACGCGTGACTTATAAAACGCACATCATTGTTTATTTTGCGGTTAAACTAAACATAACAGCGTTCAATTCATTGATGAAGCCAAATACAATATTAATTGGTAACTCCATTGAGCATTTACTATACGTTTGATTCATTCTTGAGATTCTATTTAAGGATATTGGGACATATTTGTATGAGTTATGACCTACAATAACTTCCTTCTACAATTACATTATAATACAAAGATAAAAAATAGGCAATATGACTGTTTATCCACTAACTTCATAATATTGGATCATTAGCATAGTTTTTTTGGTTCAAAGGTAAAATTAAAGAAAATATGAAAAATTCAATGTTATGAAAGGCACCTAAAAATCTCTATAAAATCTAAGTATTGAAGAAATAAGTTACTACCTATTGAACCAAACCAAAACTGAAACAATAGAATAAATTCGATCGCTCTAGCGGGTCACGAGTGGCTGAATTGGTCAACCCCGGTTTGGAGCGAAAGGAAGCGGTTCGAGTACCGCCTCGTGATCGATTTTTTTCTATTTTTTAGAAATTTATAAGTAATAACTATTTATCTACGAATGGTAACGTATAAACCCCAACATATAACATATTTTGAATCACATCAATTTCATTTTGAATGTCTATAAATCTATTAAATAGGTAGGTATCTATAAATATATTATAAAGAAGATTTTTTTTGTTAGAACTTCATACAAGATTCAAAAAATGTCTCCTATACATATATTATATGTAGATTGTAGGTATATATTTTTATCCCAGGTCAATCCGGGAAGAAAGAGTGGGAGTGCCTAGTTACAAACCTTAGACATATATTTTGATGAACTAAGTAAGCATTAGATTTAATTTCCATGAAAAAATATTGTTTACATTCACTTGATCTTTTCAAAATAATCCTACTAATAATATTATAAATGCGAAAGTTTGTATGGATGTTTGTTACTCTTTCACGTAAAAACTACTGAACCGATTACAATGAAATTTAGCACACATATAGAGGGTAACTTGGATTAACACATAGGATAGTTTTTATCCCGGAAATCCCACGGGAACGGGATCTATGCGGGTTTTCCTTTGCAAACGCGGGCGAAGCCGCGGGCGGAAATCTAGTTCTATAATATTTGAACTGTGTTGTAGGTAGCTTAAGTGATTGACGTATTTCGTAATTGAATTATTCATTTAATTTAATTTACAAATCAATTAACTATGGTAATGTTGTTTTTGGTTATAAAAATATAAATTAGTTTATTCATCACGAGCGAGGGTAATGATCACGATAATCAGCAGACATCTTGAAAATATAGAATAAAAAAAAATATCTGAGCTTATCTTCTCCGGTCTTTCTTTATGTATTTAGTACCTATGAAATATAATAAATACCGACCATTAAAATAATTTGCAAAAAACCATATCAACAGAAAAATTGCTTATTTTTTTATAAGGATTTTATCAATGGTAATTTGTTAACCAAAAAAAGATACCTAATTGTGAAAAAAATTTAAAAAATTATTATATTTAAAATAGTGGAAAACGTTCTAGTTCGCAAGGAAAAGAATATAACAAAATATTGATTACAAATTACAGCATGTTTTCATTATTTACGTATATTATTGTGCTTATGCGTACGTGACCATACATGAATTTCCCTCATTTGTCATCTTTTGGGGAAGGACACATTGCATCAAAAATATACCTATTGAAAAAACCCACACATGTTTTTTATTTAAAAGCCGACTGTATTATATGATTTCCTGAAAAAGAACAGATATTTTTCTCTCAAAAGCACTTATAAAAAAAGGTTATTTTCTAAAACCACTTAAAATCTTGAAAATAAATAGCAATAGAAAATAGGTACCTAGTACCTACATATTATTTTTTGCATATAATATTCTTATTTGAGTTACCTATGTGCACGTAATAATGTTGTAAAAAGCAACAAAAAATGACTGGCCACAAAACATTCGGGAGGATAAATGAAATATACCTAAACCAATAAAATCTATAATTTCACCATTTTATAATATAAACTAATACGAGGAGATACACATTTTCAAATCAATACCTATTAAGCTATTGCATAGCTTATATCTTAGGCCTTGAGCGCGGGGACCGAATCTAGAAATTCGATAATAACGAAAAACCTCACGCTCCCCACTCCGACGGGCTCGGAGGTGTGGCTTGAAGGCATAGTCATGCAATAGCTTTACCGCGGCAGTCCCCGAATGCCAACTGCCACACGCTTTTTTTTATTTATTTCTTAATAATTTGTGTCAAATCCTACAAATAGTAATAATTAATGTAATAACAATAAATTATATTGAACCAAACATAAAATACTTAATATAAAAAAACGGTATTAATTTTGTTGAGAAATTACGATTGACGTCAATGGAATAACTTACTCCACTCCACATAATTTATATCCTGTGGAAAAACAAACGTTAATGGGTATTCTCATTTGATAAATTTGGTATTTTAATTTGTTTATGTTTAATTATTTTCCATCAAAACAATATTATTGTATAAATTACCTACTAGGCACACCTACTATTTATAATTTATTGGTTCTTGTCATAAAATCGTAACTGATATTTACTACAAAAATTACTTTTTATTTATTACATATATTAATTTATAATTCCCATCATTTATGTAATACCTACCTACTTGAATTGAGTTGAATTGAGTTCCATATTGGACATGTAGGTAATATTTAAAATACTAATGTAGTATTTTACCAAAAAAAAGTACCAAACGAAATCGTACGCAGAAACTACGTTCTAACAAAGTCCTACTAATATTATAAATGCGAAAGTTTGTGAGGATGTGTGTGTGTTTGTTAATTGTTGTGTGTCTTTCACGCAAAATAGGTACTACTGAACTGATTAGTAATGAAATTAAGCACATTTATAGAGGGTAACTTGGATTAACACATGGGATAGGTTTTATCCCGGAAATCCCACGGGAACGGGAACTATGCCTATTTCCTTTGAAAACGAGGGCGAAGCCGCGGGCGGAAATCTAGTTAAATAATAATTAGGAATTGTTTCTAGTTAGGTACCTACTAAATACCAAATAATAAAAGTGGTCAAAGTCTTTCAGAAGCATACGTTTTTACTATTTATTGTTTCGCCAGGATTAAAGCCTCTATCGCGGAAGAATTATTCTAATTTATAAGAATCCGACATAACCCACGGCTCCTTCCCCGGGGGCCGTGGGTATCTTTGGAAGATTTCCCCACTATAAAAAAAAGGATTAAAGCCGATTGTTAAAATCCCACATCGTTTGCTTTTAATAAAACCATTCCTTGTTGATAATGATACCTAATGGGCCAATCATTAGAATATTAATCAATTAATTAAGTGCAATATTAAATATGTAGGTGTGTATTGAAATTTTAAAATATCTCAACATTAATTTCTTTGAAACTCAGTCTTGTCTCAACTCTCAACGGTGACTGTCAGCTTAAATTTGTTTAACATTTTAATTAACTTTTACCACAAAACCATTTGCATCTTTAAAATAGGTAGGTAGGTGTATTTGAAGAGTGGAAAACAAAATATTATACTTTTAAATAAGGTTAAAAGGTGCCGATTAGCTTATAATAGACAAAAACGATCTACTTCAGTAATATAAGTAGGTACTTTTACAGAACCTAGTACATATAACTATATTAAATTACTAGCTGTGCCCGCGACTTCGTCCGCGTGGAATAGTGACTGCATAGTAGTTACTACTTATTTTAAATTATTGAGTAAACACAGACTACCATAAATAATTAAAAGAACTGTAAGTAAAATTTATTACTAAACTGAGCTAAACAATACAAAAAAAATGCCTTATTAATTTTCTACGTAAAATTTCTTTTAAATTATGTCATATTATTTTTAGGCACCAGGGTGGAGGGGAGCAAATTTCTTTTCCTTCCTTCCTTGTATGGATGTTTTTAACTATGTATCGTGCAGCAACTGATCAGCTTAATCGATACTCAGTTTTTATCAAATCCAGCACAAAATCCAAATCAGATCTTTCCTGAATCCTGTCTCACGCCTGTAGGTAGTAACTAAACCGTTTAGACCGTGCAATAAAAATTAAATAAAAAAAAAACAGCGCTACGAAGAAAAGTGCATGCATAAAAAAAGGAATAAATAATTTCACAAACTTCCCGAAGATTTTTAAAAATAAATACCATTTTAAATATTTATAAAAAAAAACAAAGTCATCGGGGCTGCCATGCCAACATCATCATAATATACCTCATTATCAAAATACATATATGGTACTTAATTTTAAAGATCGTCGGGAAGTTTGTAAAATAATTATTTATTCCTTTCGGTTTCTTATTTTCATGTAATATTTTCAAGTGAGCGAGACCTACCTCTACCTCCATATTACATTCCTACATCATATTGATATCTATAAGTTTGTTGCTCCTTGACATCTTTTAAGTTGGGCCGTAACCGTGCACAAATTGTAATGGACCACAGTGGCAAAAGAAGTGGTATACTTAGGAAAAAATATTGCCAAGGGCCAGGCCTATGTAGCTTTGAGTAGAGTTCAAAATTTCCAGGGTGTGGCTATCCTCTCGCTCCCATATCCCCTCTTCTTTCACAGACTTTCAACCCTTCCCTTTCCATCCCTAGTAAATGGCAGAACCGATTTTGATGTAAACCATATCTAATTGTACCTATATGTACACGTCATATCCTGTAGTTTGATGCTCCATTTGGTTTATTTATCCCCACTGTCACCCCTAAAAAGCCCTAAATGTAATAAACGGATGAACCGATTTCGATAAAATATGACTAATTGTAATTCACACGTTGCCCTTTCATATTTTGATATGCCGCTTGAGTATATTATTTGACCACATTATTCATTCCCACTTTTACCGCTGTAATCTAATAAATGGATAAACCGAATTGGATAAAAATATAACTAAGTGTACTTCACCCGTTATGCACTTTTATTTGATATGTCACTTGGGTATATTTGACAACATTCGTTTTTTTTCATTCCCACTTTTACCCATAACACGTCATGCCCTTTCATATGATATGTCACTTGAGTATATTTTTGACAAATTCATTTTTTTATTACCACTTTTATACCTATATTAAAAATTAAAATTAAAATTAAAATTAAAAATATATTATAAAGGAGAAAGTTTGTATGGATGTATGGATGTATGGATGTATGGATGTGTGGATGTATGGATGTTTGTTACTCTTTCACGTAAAAACTACTGAACCGATTACAATGAAATTTAGCACACATATAGAGGGTAACTTGGATTAACACATAGGATAGTTTTTATCCCGGAAATCCCACGGGAACGGGAACTATGCTATTTTCCTTTGCAAACGCGGGCGAAGCCGCGGGCGGAAATCTAGTATTAAATAATTGGATGAACCGATTTGTTACTGATAGGTCGTTCACTTTCATTTAATATAACACTTAGGTACTTATATTTGACAAATTTCGTTTTTTTCATTCCCACATTTACCCCTATAATAATATACCAAGGTACCTATAATAAATGGATGAACCGATTTTGATACACTTTATCAAAGAACCAGCGTCGGAAAATATGCTGCCTAACTAAAAAAACCGCATCTAATTCGGATTACCTGTTAGCGAGCTACGGTGGCACAAACAGACACACACACACAGACACACATAGCGGTCAAACACTTATCACCCATCTTTTTGCGTCGGGGGTTAAAAATATAATACGACATAATTTAAAGGACATTTTATGTATAAAATTTACCTAGAAGTAAGAATAATTCTAATTTGGCCAACCCCCCCCCCACCCTTGGGCACTTTCGATATGATCACTTGGACATTTACATGAATAATAATTATTGTAACAGATAACTTACGTTTTATCGTACAGTGTATAGAATGCCTTAGCAAATGTTCGCCGTGAATACTTAAATGGTCATAACTTTTTTATTTACGAACCGATTGACATGAAATAAACACTAAATGTTAAATGAAGATTACCACAATATATTAGTGAAAACCGCATCTTAATCGGATAAGCCGTTTCTGAGATTAGCGTGCACGAACGTACAGACAAACAGACAAACAGACAAACCGACAAACAGACAAAAAAATTTTTAGCTACAGTTTTGGGTTTGGGATCGATTTAATAATAGCACCTGCTAATTTTTTTTTATATATTTTGATTGTACAGACACGACTTTTCTAGAATTTTATTATATGTATTGATGATGATGATGATGATAATTTATAACTAGATTGATTAAATGTATTATTGATATGCAAAGTATGACTCATTTATTCAATATACCTAATAAAAAGATTAGCACCGATTCTTTTTTTTTAATTGAACCGTAATTATGTTTTTTCAAACGGAATCTTTAAAGCTGAAAGAATATGCAAAGGTAATTTTATCACTATTAGGAAGCTCTTAGGCATAATATATTTAAAAATTACCTAACTCCAAAGCAAAAGCAGTGACGATGTAAACCATTGCTAACTTAAAATATTTTATAAAATATGATAGATTACGCGAATTATAACAGTTTTTCTGTGAGAAAAATATTAATACATTACAATCCTAGCATAATTTGTAATAAAGAAATGTAAATTACTAAATTTGAACACAGTGAACAGTCAATTGTTTTATCTATACATACACTTTAGAGAAACGTCTTTACAGTAGGTATCTTTTATCTTGCTCCGGCCTAACATCATCGATAATATAAAAATAACACTATTAAATTATCAATGTTTCCACTAAAATAAAAGATTAACTAGGATCAAAACAATATCTGATCACCGGGCTAAAAATAATCATGAATTAGGCACACCTACAATATTATTGTAATACTGTGAATTATGTGAATATTATAAACAAGGTATACGTATTTTTTTGATTATACATAATAATATTATTTGCGTTTTACAACTTGGTTAAACCCGTACATGATACGCATTACGCATTCGTATAATTTACAGGTTTAGCGATGCCATAATCCATAATAATTTTGGAGATTTATCGCAAAATACAAATTTTGTGCATTATATACAAAACTAGTATATACACGTTTTCCTATACACCTACCTACAATAATGAAAATTTTGCGATGATTTGTGAATTTTATAAATTCAAATCATATAACTAAAAGATGTATAAAACAAAGCTTAATTTTGCAAAAGACCTCATCTGGGGGTGTAACTCAGTGGTAGAGTGTCTGCTTCGCATGCTGAAAGTCCTGGGTTCAAATCCCAGCACCTCCAACTAAAATCTTTTTAATTTTTTTTATAATTAATTTTTATGATATTTGTTACATTAAAAAGAAACAACTCTCTTGAAATTTATATTTTTTTCTAATAATATTAGAAATAATGAAAAGAATCATAATTACAAACAAAACAATTCTACAATACGAATTCCTTGTAAGTATTATTAATTATGTATAAATAATAATATATAGTATGGTGCAGTCAAACACTGACGTAGAATTTTAATTAGTTAAGAATTTCCAGAATATTCGAGTTGAACATAGTTTGACGTTGCAGAATTTCCGTTGCAAAGCGATTAACAAGGCTTACAGCGCCATCTGTTGATGCATACTAAAAGTAATAAGTACTGCAGTGCAAAAATAGCGACATCTAGTATCTATTTGAGTAAAAAAAAGTATTAAAAAGGTAAAATTGACAATAGCAGAGTTTCATAAGCACATTGACGATGTGCACATCATACACCATCCGTAACGAATTCTGCTAAAAAAAAACACTAAAAAATAATAGTGTCCAGATTCTTGTAATTTGTATTCAAAAACCTGCTACTTGACTTGTGTGCTACGGCACAGACTACGGTTCCCTTAGGGCTTAGACGGTTCCCAAAAGACTTTCATAAGCACTATCTATGAATCCATCCTGTCCTAGTAATATTATAAATGCGATAGTTTGTGAGGATGGAAGTTTATGATACTTGGCAGTAATGTAGCTTATGGAACAGAATAACACATCCATAACTAGGGTCAACTCATCTAATTCTGTGACAAAACAGAATATGAAAAAAAAAACAGGTTAAACTTTATAAATTTTATTTTTATTTTTAATAGGATCATTAATCAGTCTTCTATTTATCATATGAGCAAGTGTAATCTTAACACATATGAATTAACTCAGCGTAAAATGAGCTTAATCAAACCGCGATGACTTGTCTAATTCTGTGACAATCACTTTAATTCGGTGATAGTACTTCTCTAATTCTGTTATAACCGAATTAAGTGAGTATTTATTATTTTTTAACACAAAAGTAACAAAAAAATAAAATTAATAAAAATATAATATATTGAAAGTAATAATTATGTATTTATTAATCAACGAGAAACTATCAAAAGAGGGGAACAATAAAAAACAATATTGGACTTTATAAATTGTTTGTGTGTAGTGTGTACGGACTCATTTTTGACTGCAGAATACTTTGAATTGCGGATGTCAGGGTTGTTTCATTATATTTTCTATTTTTATTTTTGTCTTCCTCCATGCTGTCTAAAATAAATAAAAATAACTCACTTAATTATGTGATAAAAACTCGATATAAAAAATATCGGACTCTTTTAAAATGCTTGAAAGCGATCCTACTTTTTTACCTGAGTAAAAATAAATATTTTCTGACTTAAACTACAAACGTATACGAACTGGAGACAATTATTAATACACGAATTGAAAATAATAAAAATTTGCTTGGTTAATTCGGTGACACTGTTTTGAGTTGCAATCTTGAGAATCGTTAACTTTTTGAACCCAGGAAATAAGGTATTATGCAAAAACAAATGAAAAATTACTAAAACCTTTGTCGGTATCAACAAATATATGTTTTTAACAATTAATTGTCAAAGTATCATGAACTTAAACTCACCCTTTCTATTTAAAATTAATTAAATAATGACAGCATAGTCGCACGGTACCGGTGAAACGTCAAACATGGCGGGCGCAATGACAAATCCCGTGATTGTTACAATTTCACTCGCACGATCTTAACAAAAATTTGTACACGAAAAGAAGCTTTATTACCCTACCATAGGGTTAATTTTAATGTATTGGATTTTACTCCTATAACGCTGTGTAAGAGTCCAAACGTTGTATCTCCGAATTAAGTGAGTCACACAATTAGGTGAGTTTACCCTACTAATATTATAAATGCGAAAGTAACTCTGTCTGTCTGTCTGTTGCTCAATCACGCCTAAACTACTGAACCAAATTGCATGAAATTTGGTATGGAGATATTTTGATACCCGAGAAAGGACATAGGCTACCTTTTATTGCGAAATATGTACCACGAGCGAAGCCGGGGCGGACCACTTGTAAGCTATTTATATACTTGCCTTTGCCACATTGCCATTATTTTCTATGCTTTGCGGATTTACTAGGCTAAAGAATTTTATATGTGCATGTTTTTCATGATAAACAATATTTTTTACAGAATAGTATTATGTGGTATTAGTTATATTATCTGTGTTATTCAATAATTGATTAATAGCATTAAATAATCATCTTTACCTTGTCGTTACCCGAAATGTTGATTGCAATGGGTTGGAGAATAGGATAGTAACTAGATAAGGGTAAAAATAAAAACACAAATATTATTGTAATATTTTAATGAAAATTCAACTAAACGTATAAATCTTATTTATACTTACAATAAACAGTAAGTGGGTAAATATTTACATTTAAATAAGGTGACACTCAGTACATTGCGTGTCCCCAAAATTGCACTAACAAAATATGAGATACCTGAATAAGGGCATCATTGTGATACAAACGATGTTTAGAATTAGAAAATTAAACTTTTCACTTATTGAAAAATAGGAGTTATCTTTAAAAATAAAGACTAGAAAACACTTCGTACAAAATAGGTAGGTAGGTACCTATGTACCTAACATTAAAAAAAATCCCATTTGTTGTATTTCGCTGTAATTTTCCTTATTTTCGGCAAACATTCCAAATAGGTACATAATTAGATTCAATGATGCAAACGAGTTATTCAAATTGCTGTTTGTTGATAAAATTTTATATAACTTTCCACAATTGAAGGATTGGAAAGTCATGTGTAATGACGTCAATGGACTATCGTACATTTATGTATTAGGGTCACCGGTCACACACCTCAAGTTCCCAATAATAATATGATACATCATCAGAAGAAGTAGCGCGCATGTCCTGAACTGTGTGGCCCTAAACCAGATTTATATCGTATTTGAAAATATTTGTAAGAGAAATCCAAACATCGTTCATATAGTCGTAGTAAAGTCGTAGTATAACGATTATAGTGTATATTATTATCAATTACAACGCAGTCTTACACCGTGAACGCGGGTTACACCGCTAGTGAAACTACGTCTACAATACAGTGAGCTACCAACTTCTATAAGTATACTGTTGGATTTGAAGAGACCAATAAACAAACTTATTATGGAGATATTTCACATAATTCTATTTGATCAAAAAGGAACCTGTCCGAATACGGAATATCCCCCGTACCATGATATCTTAAAAGCAGTATTTTTCCCTGTATGGAAAAATGATCGTCTACCACCATCACTCTCCCACACTTGTAATAATAAGACAACATGGTAACGGGTAATTAGTTAGAAACATGTTAGAAATCATGAAATCCCGACTCCATTATCCATATTAAAAATGAAAGACAAATAGGTAGGTAATTGTTATCTACAAATACCAAAGTAATTTTTGATAGTTAAAATATACCTACATATTATATTAATGAATTTGCTGTTAATTAATATAACTTAACAAAAACAAAGTAGGTAAACTTTGAAATAAAACTAATCATAGTTTTTTTAATCTTTAAAGCATAAAACGAGATTCTATGACATTGAAGTGTAAATCTTATACAATGTAAAAGTAAAATACAAAGTGAGATTCAGCTTAGTACTATCAAAATAAACAAACATAAATTAATATCTTAGGTAAGCAGCACAATGAGAAATAAATCACAAAAAGTACTTATATTTGTAAACAACGTCAAAACAATTGACGTGGGTAACCGATATCTATAAAAATACGATTTATTTGATAACGAACAATTATTACAAATACCTACAAAAGATAAAATCTATGATTTACATAGAATAAAAACAACAAAGACCCCTGTAGAGTTATATCCCCGATTAATTTTACAACTGATAATCATTTTCACGGGTAATTACTAATGAGTTTATTGTACGCTATAAGTATTTTATAATGTTTAGGGTTCTCTATTGGCAAAGGAAAAGAGACCTCTAGATTTTCACTGAAGTATTATGACGTTTTATTTTGGACAACATAATATTATATGAGTCGGTAATCGGACAATTAAATTTTGTAATATACCTTATACTAAAGAATAAAAAATTGACATTGTTTCTTGGTCTCTACTAACCAACAGCATTTCTACATGCTACCAATAAAATGACGCTAATAGTATAATAAAGATGGCCTCGCCTATATACGAAACGATAACAACACTAGACTAATGCATAGAGCTATTGACAGAGATCTTAGGTGTATGAACTATTTATTTTTTTGATTTATAGAAATAATTAAAAAAAAATGAGAGTTCGAGTGCAAAGTGCTTTAAGATATGATAGTTACATATAACAATCTTGTATTTTATGTAATTCACAAACAATTACATATAATTATCTAGTAGATAAATTAAAATATGGTTAGAACACAACCTCTATCATAACAAAAAATAATAAACACAAAAAACATAATGCATGAATCGTGTCTTAAATCCATTCGAATTAATAATTAATTTCATAACATAGTTTTTCATACTTGGTGCCATTCATCTTTTAACCGTAATTTTGCATGCAAATTTTTTTACCAAAAGATGCCACTTTTTAGAGCAAAAGTCGTCACGACAAGGATGCTGTGAAATACCTACTTATACTATACTATTTTTATGGAAATCAGTATAATTTCTATGGGATTTACAAAAATGTAGGTAATTATAACAACCCAAAGATATTAATTGTTTCAAAGTAAACTATGACTTAATTTTGTCACAATCCAGCATAATGATCTCTGTCAATAAAATATGATCGTGGTTAAATGTCGACTAGACTAGAAACTTGGAGGGATTTGTCAAGGAATGTATGGAAGAACTACCAAACTTACTTGCATCTAGACGTTATTTTTTAATTCACAATAATAGTAATATTTAAAAAAAAATAGCATAAATATGTATTATGTTTTATAATGCTTGCTTATGCTTGAATATTCCGTGCATATTACGAATAATCAGTAATCACATAATAAAAAAAATGTGTGCGTGCACCTATCTACTAGCGTACACACGTAAGAAGCAAAACTTCTTTATGACCTTATTTAAAAAAAAATAATTAACTAGATGCAACTTTACAGAAATACGTCGAATCGCGTGGTAGAGATAAAAAAAGATGGAGCGTAACTGAAAAATGTCACGCGTGACGAAAAAATGTTACATTAAATTTTTTTCCAACCCCGATAAAGAAGTTTCACTTCAAAAATTATTAGAGTTTGTAAATATGTACCATAGAATTGACATAATATTAAAAGCATCAGAAATAAAGAGAGTATTATGTAATCAATAAGTATGTGTTTACTGAATTATTCAAACATGTCATGTCCCGTTATCATTAATCATGGTAATAAGGCTAATTAATGTATTCAGTGCAACACGAAACTTGCTTAATTAAGATATATTTTTTAGCATAATTAGAACAAAGAACTATGGCAAGAACAGGTTTATTTAAAAACGAGATATTTAGCAAATATAAAATGAACTATTGAAAAAAGAAACACATGAATTAAGTAATATTTATGAGGTTATATTGTATAAAATATTTTAGGGAACATGTAGGATACACAAACACATGTTCCGTCCGTACATCCTTAGAGAGCATATTCTGAACAGTGAACATGAAAAAAACACACAAACAAGATTTGAGCACAATAAACTAGATGCAAGTAAGTATCTACATGGATATGTAAACAAAACCATCTAATTCGCTAATATTTGGCAAGGAATGGAAAACATCGACTAGAGGGAATCGAGGCGAGTCCGCTGCACCGCCAATAAAGCGGACTGCTGCTGCAGACTCTTGCGCAGCCCTTCCAGGGTTTGTAACACCTGTAATGTTTAGGGTACACATAACAAACATATATAAAAAATATATATATAAATTGAATGAATACATCCTTGAATTAATGTTTTGCACTAACGTATTTGGCGCTAATAAAAAACTATGACTGTTTTCCTTAATTAAATAACTTCTTTAAATATTTAAATTTACAAATGTATTAATTAATAATAAAAAATTTAAGTGTTTCACTAATTACAAGATTTTTATTTATTCGACTGATAAAATATGGTTCCTATGTGAAAGAGTGATAAAATATTTTTAGTACTTATTTCAATAGAATCTGCTAAAAATATTATGATTTATCCACAGACAGGAATTTGAAGAATTTTTCAGGATTTTCGAATCCTTTAAAAAGATTTTAATTTCACAAAAAACAGGTGGAACCATTCATATTATTATACTATGCAATTTGCATTCTACTCGGTCCAACTAGCAATAGGATCGATAGGGCCCCATATTGTGACGTCACATTCATTAATGTCAAATTTATTTATACATAATCAAGTAATAAAATGTATTTAAACTTGATATAAGAATCAGAAAAAATCCGTAATTGAAATGAAAAGCATTTCTTGTAAAAAATATTTTTCAGATGATTGTTGCAGATTTGGATCGCATTATGCTTCATACAATCTTACCTCTTCCCGGGCGTACATTTTGCGTTTCGGCGGCTCCGAGTGCGGTCGATCTGTAGGAGAGGGTGGGTTGTGCGCGCGGGGCGGGGGAGCCGCGAGGGGGGAGCGCCGCGGGGCGGGGGAGTGCCGGCGGGGGGCCTCGGGGGAGTTGGCGCGCATGAAGTTCGTGATGTGCGTGCGCTCCGGGCTGCGGCGCGGACAGTCCACCTTGAATGGTAAGGGCGCATTATGACCACAAGGATGAGACTGATCTTTGTGATCATAATGCTGGGAACGGCGAAAAAATATGTCAAGAAGTTTAAAATTATGCTACTTTAACAGTATGCTGCATACAGACTGCAAAAATATGAAATTATAATCTTTCAAATAGGTATTCTTAAACAGGCTTTTTACACCGTTCGTTGGAGTTAGTACGACATAATAATATATAAGTGGCTGATTTTACTAACAGGAGTTCAACCGCTTCTGGGATTGAACAATGATTTCGAGGGCATAAATATAAAATGTCCTTATGAATTTTCTAACTTACGGGTCATAAACAAGATCACACAATTAGCAAAAAACAACATAATGACAAAGCATGCATGAGACTTACCACAACACAACATTCGAAGCTGTGTAGAACGAAAGGTTGAGAGCATAAACACTATCTTTTACAATTAATATTACAAGTGTAGCGTTTTGCCTCTCATCCCCTCAGACCACATTCGATGATGATGAATGGAGTGATAAATTTAAATATGGTATTGATTATCCATAAATTGATTAAACTGAACACATGTTGCCATCGTTTCATCGTCATGGTAATAACAAGTACTGATTTACATTTACAAATAACACACTTCACATAATATTATAAATTTCATTCTATCATATCATAATAAAAACGATTTATAGTTAAAGTTCCATCAGTAATTCTATAAATCAGCAGCGAATACTTAGAAGTTGACCTGAGTTATTTTCATAAAACTGCATTCCTATTTATGAAGCTACTAACATTTCGCACAACTTTTCAATAAATTATCTACCTTACTCCATTTAGCTCTGATAAATGGAGATAAATAGCTCTACAATTTTATGAATCGGAGCATCATGGATAAAACGAACTCTACACAAACATATAGAGCTAACTATAGTCCTTTTCACCTATGATGATTCCTGTGACACTTCGTCGTGTTCCGAATTACGTATTTTATGTTTTAAACGCCAAAATAATTTTAGTGCATAATATTTTTATTTTATGGCGGCATTATTACCAAAAATATGAAAATGAAACATCTTAAGCTTATAAATAAAAAACAGTATTGTTTAGTTTAATATAATGAAAAATAAAATAAAATAACACAAAAATATAATGCCTACGCAATTCGTGTACATGAAATGGATCGTTGAAAAATCATAGAGTTGGAAATAATATAATCGGCGCCCATCTTGTGATCGTTTGTCAATTCGAGTCAATCGTCTGTACGAGTGCGTCAGCCTTGTATACAAGTTGCATTTTTATATTGATACTTTACGTGGTATTCTGTTATTGTTACTAATTGTTATTGTTGACTTTTTTTTTGCTGTTGTTTGCTAAGTTTCCTTAGTTAATTGTTGGCGAAATGCCGAAAAAACTAATTTTGGTACTTTATTCAAATCGATTTCATTTCCATATAAAATATTATCGATTAGCGGAAACAATTGATACGATTTCAGTAAAGACATCTTTACACGTGCCAAAAATCGATGTGTCACAGAAATCATCTTAGGTGGAAAGGACTATAGAAGTTTGCACTACTCTATCCTCAAATATACGTCTCACACGCCAATTCCAGGTCTACACTAACCTCAGTGGCTCTAAGCTCCACGACTCTAGGGTTGTGTGGAGGCTCTATCGGCGCTCGTGATACTGTGACGAGCAATTTTTCTGCTTCTCTGATTAGTTCCCGGTATTTCCGTTCTGCTTCTCTATCAGCTTCTAGCAGAGGGTCTCGCTCGCGAACTGGAGGCGCGGAGGGCGCTTGGCGACGCCGCATGCGTGGTGGAGTGGCTCCTGGAATTATTAAATTATAATATGTTTATACTAATAAATTTAAACTAAATTTTAACGGTTTTGGCTCTGTAGCGGCGACGACCTTTGAATCTTGCCAAAGTTGCACTTCTGACACGTATGCTCGGCACACACGCTCTCATTTGTGAGTCTTTTTAAAATGACATACGTGTTTATCCTAATTCCTAAAATAAAGTTTAGGATAAACACGTACTTTTTGAATGTATGATGAAAATGACTATTTTAAAATTAAGAAATCCTGCTACAAAAGCAAAAGCAAACACTCCTATATAAATATGTACAAACATAATAAAATCCGTAATTTATAAATATTTCAGTATAATGTCCTAAGCATCAAACCTACTGTTTCACTGCTAATTTCCAAATATTAAATAAATGATAATCATAAAATTATTGAACAAGCAATCTCACCAGCAGATCGTGGAGGCCGTCTCGGTGGCCTACGCCGCCTCGCGCGCCTCCTGCCCGGTGACGCACTGCTATCAGCTTCATCCTCATCCCCACCATCCAACCCTGTATCTCCATCCGAATCAACCTCCGCATCCGATAGAATAGCCGTTTCCTGCCCTCGAGGCCTTATACCCCGATACTCTTCGTCACTAGAGGCCCCTCTGTAGTACGGCGAGCGGTACAACTCAGGGGATATGCGAGGGGATAGACAGGGGGAATAGTGTGGGGATACGTGCGGGGATACATGTGGGGATATGTGTGGGGACATGCGTGGAGACATGCGTGGGGAGATGTGCGGTGACATGCGTGGGGATTGGTGTGGGGATAGATGCGGGGATAAGTGTGGAGAAAAGTGAGGGGATAGGTGTGGAGATCTGAAATTAAACAATTGAAATTATACAATATAATCATTTAGTTACTTTTTTAAAAGTAATATATTGTGCCCTTTAATAAAGCAATGTAAAAGCACATTATTATAATATTATGTTTAACACATAAAACACTATTCTTTTATAATTTACCTATGAAATAAATTATAAGTACTAAAATTAATAAAGATGGCATATAACCACAGATTACTAAACAATTACAGGTACGGCAATATTTACCTTGGTCCATACTTAGTATGCGAATCCAGTGAATACGGAGCATGATGTAGGACCGGCTGCTGTGGTATCTGCAGCGAGTGCTGATGCAGCAAATGCAGCGGCTTCTTCCTCAAGGCTGGCGAGTTGGTCCCTAGCCAGGGGTTGGTGCGGATCCTGCTTCGAGGCCGCGGGGACGGAGTTGCACATACTGGGGGTTCTGGGATGTACTTGCGGCTTTGTACACTGGAGCGCCGCTGGAATTTTATGACATAATATTGTGTAGATACTCCGTTATTGTATTAAAATATATTAGTTATTTTATATAAAGCCTTTTATCGGCTAAAAAAAATGATTAGTAAATGCCGAATAATGATTGTTTAATAAAGCTAAAATTGTTTAATCAGCATTTCCTCTGAAACTTTATCAAATTACGCATTCAAATAACTGGGTTATTGTAAATTTGCCACAAAGTTAATTCGTCACTTATAAAAGTATGTGTAAATTTGCCACACTTTTATTTTTTTTAAGTTAATTCGTCACGATTTAATATCAAGTATTGTAAATTCGTCACATCGATAATTTAAGTACAGATAGCAAAAAAATTAAACAATAAATTAATTTAAAATGTTGATTTCTTAATCAGTTTTAGATTTTCAACCTTACATGTAAAAAAATCACAGTCAAATTGGATGACGATGGACTTTGTAAAAACATAAGGAACATCTATTTTGCATATGTTCTAAAAATTCACAGCAGTTATAAAGAGTATTACTTAACATCTACATTATTCTACATAGGTAATGGTAAAAATCACAGTTCTCTCTATAAATATTTTTAAAATGTAATGAAATGAGAGCGGCTCTATAATATTTATCACAATCGTATAAAAATAAGGATAAAATATTTTTCACCTATTTTGTGAGGGTGTAAGGGACAGCCTCCCGAAAACTTTAACCATGGAATCATTCTGAGCAACTTTCCCAAAGAAACCATATTGCGGAAATGAAAAAAAAAATTCGGCTTCCCATACAAAATTTTCGAGTGAGATGCTAATTTTGTATAGGAGGTTGAAATTTTTTTTAACAAAAAACTCAAACAGACTAGCGCGTTTCATGTTCATGACACTTAATAAATCACAGTTAAAATCACATTAATTATTTTTATAATTCAACTTTCGTTTTCCATAAAAATAAAAATTCTAATACATATAAAATCATTTCAAACTTTTAAAAAGCGCAAATCAATTTGACTCCATAATGAATTTACCTTATGTTATTGATGAATTTACCTTATGTGAATGATGACTGTAATATTAAAATGTAAATCATTATATTGCTGGTTTCATCGCAGGCTGAAAGGTATAATTCACTTGCCTTGCTTGCTGGCGGTACTTTACTACTTGTGGCAAATTTACAATAACCCGAATATATCTGTGACGAACTTACACATACTTTTTAAGGCATGTGACGAATTTACTTTCAATGTATGGAGTTTTAAAAACGTGACGAATTAACTTTGTGGCAAATTTACAATAACCCAAATAACTGCATGGAATAAACATTGTTTTGAATAACTGTATGTAAATATGTTTTTTAGCTTCGTAAATGCTACCTTTTTTTTTACACGCTTTTTTTTATTACACGCTTTATATTAGCTTCACCTGTATGTTTGTATGTTTGTAACCGACTTCTTTGGGCGCGATTTTGACCCACTTAAAACGGCCAGATTTCGTTCAAACTTTGTAGATTTATTGAGGACCGATGACAATACACTAATTTGATATTTTTTAGTTCAGTTTTCTATAAAAAACGTGTTTTTTAGTTTTTTTAAACTATTATTATTACTAATACATAATATGTAAATATTTAACCAATATAATATGTATATAAGGAGTTTGTTAAATTAAATAACTACATAATTATTAATAGTCACAATAGTTATTAATAGTAATAGTAATAGTTATTAATAGTAATAGTAAATTTATGGTCAAGCGGCCCTCTATAAAGTAAGAGAGCCTTACAAAAATTGCGCTCGGACTCCCAGCCGGCAGCCGGGCGCGGGTGGTTTAACCAATGGGTGTCAGCATCAGTGCTCTCACTTTACGATCACAGCGCACTATGCTCCCCAAGACAAGGAAGGACTTCCTCATGAAGTTGGGGTATACTTGTCAACTCTTGGAAACATTTCACAAGCGCGATTCAGAGTACGACTAGCGTCATCTAGCGGAATACCGTAGTAATTAACGATAACATTTGGGTATATTTTATTTGCATTATTTTTTAACCGACTTCAAAAAAGGAGGAGGTTATCATATCGGCCGGTATGTTTTTTTTTTATTTGTGTATAATTTAACATTTATAAAAAATTTATTATTTTGATATTACACATCGTATTGTAAATTATAGATTGACACAACTGAGACTGTATTTCGAAATGCATATGCCTTAAAAATAGATAATATGTAAGTACAATCTTTTCACAATATCAACGTTTTTCATAATACATTAGGGATAAAATCAAGGAAGATTGTCAAGGAAAATCCCTTACAAGACGGATGGGCCTCCTTGAAACAACCTAAAATGTATAACAAAGAATGATATACATTACATTATGTATAACGGAAGCCGGCTCTTAATCCGAAATGTCAAGATTCTCTCCATCACGAAAAAAGCTAATTTATTTATTCCCGAGCATGGTTCAGGACAGGCTGATACAAAAACAAATCAAGTTACTTCGTCTCTCCAAGTTAATAGACTATTAACTTTATATTGGCTTTGCTTGAGCGTCCCTTGACAATTTGATCCGGTCCAGTTAATTAATAACGTAAACTCATGAACGCTTCAATACGTTTTCCAACAATAGAAATATATTCACGTTTAATAGCGCTCGCTAATAACAATGGATAGGATAATCCGAATTTACTAACATAACAATGAATTATTGTCAATCATCCGACTACGTGAGATGCGTACCTAGTTGTTAAAATATACTTACGTTTTAGTAATATTGGAATACTAGCTTACCGCTCGCGGCTTCGCCCGCTTTGTCTAAAACCTAATAAATTTTATACTAAAACCTTCCTCTTGAATCACTCTATCTATTAAAAAAACCCGCATCAAAATCCGTTGCGCAGTTTTAAAGATTTAAGCATACAAAGGGACATAGGGACAGATAAAGCGACTTTGTTTTATACTATGTAGTGATGATGATGATGATGAATTTTTAGTGTAGCTGTGTGTAGGGAGATGAAATTAAAGATAGCGGCCAATTAAATTTTATATTTCTTCTAAATTACACAAAAATATATTATTTATATTCACTAACTACAAAACGTGGGTCGGTGGCGCGAGCTATGGGTCAACTGAGGGGCGACGCTATGTGACTGTGCGACGCGGCCGAAAATCCTGCGTCAGCACAGCACCTACAATATTCCCCCCTTTTCAAAAAAAAATGTGGAACATTTTTAAACAAAATCAAATTATTTTCTGGACTGTTGCCTAAACTGGACTGTTGAACTGCTGATACCGAGTTTAAAGGTGTCATGCTCTCCATAACTTTATCTGCTATTGATGCTAAAATATCTTCACTTTTACTCTCGGATACGGCTAACACAGCTCTTATTGCCGGTGGTATTAAATTTTGCCATAAAACTAGAAGTGTTTCTGTTGTTACTCGTCCACGCGCCAAATCTTGCATTTTCCTCATTAATTGTGACGGTTTTTGATCACCCAATTCCATTTCGCCAATTAATTTTTTTATTTGTCGATCTTCCGATTCTTCAAAAATTTGTAATAATCTTCTTTTTAACTTTTCATATTTTCCTGTCTCCGGCGGGCTAATTAAAATGTCCGTGACTTGCTCGATGACTTCTGGCGTTAATTTAGAAATTACTATTTGATATTTCGCCTCATCTGACATTTTCTGTGGCGATAAAACTGCTTCCGTTTGTATAAACCATATTTTCGGCGATTTCTTCCAAAAATCTGGGATGCGGGACGTAATGGAGATTGACGATAAACTTGCAAATTCTTCTTTAACCGGTTCCATGGTGATATTTAATTTTTATATGTACTTTTATGTGTTATTAAATTTTATTTAGTTATTTAAATTTTACCGCTGCCACCGCCCTGTAGTTTCTTCTTGAGTTGTCCGTATATTTATATATTAATTTTGAATATTTATTCTCCCTACTACACACTCACGTCGATATATCACGCCGGTCGAGATCACGTCGGGGTCACCAATTTAGTGTAGCTGTGTGTAGGGAGATGAAATTAAAGATAGCGGCCAATTAAATTTTATATTTCTTCTAAATTACACAAAAATATATTATTTATATTCACTAACTACAAAACGTGGGTCGGTGGCGCGAGCTATGGGACAACTGAGGGGCGACGCTATGTGACTGTGCGACGCGGCCGAAAATCCTGCGTCAGCACAGCACCTACAAATTAACAGATAATAAAACTAGTTAAAATAAAAATGGGAGCTTACCGATGGGACCTTAATGGGAGCGTATATGTTTCAAATATTGATTAGATACTATCCATTGCATCATGAAAATATCCTTTTTTTCTAACGTTACCTAATCGATAATAATTATATAAACTGTTATCGTGAAACGTAATGAACCTTACAGTAAATAAGTAAATGTAGTGTAATTAAATAAGTAGGTCTCAACTTGGAAGTAGGTCTCCACTTTGCTCTAAACCAGCACTTAAAATATGAGAAACAATTACCATTATAGACGGAATTATCGAATTCAGTAATTTTAAATACTTCCGATTTCGAATTGTTCGTATTCAGCGAAAATTACATCCATTTATCAATGTCTGCTGCGATTACAACGCAGTAAATATAATGAATTTTTTATTAATCCCTTCCTGCAGGTATATTATTAGATCTCGCATAAAGGGTTACATTTTCAGCTATAACCACGTTACCGCACCTTTATCGAACGCTTTACGTATGCAGGAACCAACTAATGGAATTTACCCCGACGTGAGCGATGAACGTATTTTCGGATACATTTCCACGAACATACGAAAATACATCCTATTTGCATGTACTAAAAGCTGAAATTGGCACAAATTGCCCTCATTAATCCAGGTTTAGTTAACCCTCGCTATTAAACTTTAACTCCTACCTAAATTCAATTTTCCTAATTCGTAACGACGTAATTTACAAAGTTGTTCATAAATCGTTGGCTCATGTGTAATTATGCAGTAAATTCGTTATTTGTAACTTTCTGCAATTATTAAGACAATTTATTCACAAAAAATGGCAATTGTTGTTTCTATACTGTTAGTAATGTACGATAGGCCTTAAAGTTATAACAGTCAAGCTTCGTCGAGAGCTTCGTAGTTCGTCGTAGGCCGTAGCACATCTATGTGGTACATATTTTCTTTTTCTTGTTAACTAATTTTTAATGTTCACTTGCACTGTACTCAATAATGTATAGGTAAATTCTTTTTATCCAATAATAAATATAATATAACTTGTGCTATTATTATTTTTAATAATAAAACGAGTTACATCTGTAAAAGCTCGTTAAAAATAAGTTTGGGATATTATCTACATTACTTTCATGTACATTATACTTACACTACAGTGCAAAGAAAAAAAATTATGAAAATCTATTACTTTTTAATTATAATAAGGCCCTACAGTTTTTATTTATTCGTAAATACTATTCCAAATGTGGTTTCCATTCCCACTACACATATTACTCAATGCAACATTTCCACTCGCAATAAAACCACAGCCTCAAAAACGAGACGACGACTTCATGAGAACCGCGAATGCATTTGAAAGTGGCATCAAAATAGCACTCAACGAAGGTGTTAAAAGATAAAAATCTTCAATAGGGACTATTACTGTCTAACGCCCTTAAGCCCTTACGCTGGCGCACATACGTGGGAGTCGGGACCGCATCACTTATTTCTATTTACGTCACACCCCTGTCATCTACCTGTCCTCGTATGAAAATAAAAGGGAACAGCTACATGCAAATGTCACCTCACTTGCTTTTGTTTACGCTAGTCTTGGCCGCTTCGTAGTGGATATGTTTGTGGTGTAGGATGTAAGAGATGACGGTATTGCTTTTGGAATGTTAGAAAAATACTAAGGAAAAATATAAACTAAATGTTTAAATATATAGAAATTCAAACATGTGGAAGATAGGATTTTTTTATAAACAATTATAAAACGTGAGAAATAACGACACGAAATAACGAAGTGTATTTTCTTCAATGTTGATTATCAACATCTTCATGCACAGGGGTGTATTTTATTTTACATTAAGTAATTTAAAAAAATTGCTCCAATAAATATACTTAGATATAACTATATTCGAAATCCACTATCTCTTGCTTTTAAAATTACTGTTCCTATTATGCAGGAGCGAGAATTCTAAAGCGATGCGCACATTTAAGAATGAGAGTTGTGGAATGTTGCGGATGTTAGAACATGCTTTGTACGAAATTCCCACCTTTGATCTTACCTTAGCTGGTTCGTGGTATAGGTGTGTGGTCGGAGGCGTAGGCGGTGGCGGGGGAGCCACAAGCGGAGCGGCGAGCGGAGCGGGAAGAGTCCCAGGAGACGTGCCATCTGTAGAATATCCCGTGCTGTACGCGCTTTCAGGCGACGACAGATGCGGCGGGGCTGGCAGGCCGGTAGTGGGAGGGGAGGGCTGCTTCGTTTGCTTCTGTTTACGTTTCTTCGCCCGCCCCAATTGCGCTTCCATCCATGACTTGAGCCGCGCGCCCAGCATGCCGCCGCCGGCACCTGCTGCAGAATGAATAACGAATTCATCCCTCTGCCAAAACAACCAAGACATGCATAGATAGCCTTTTTATACGATTTCCTTTTGTAAAAAAAGTTTTTACAACGATAAGGGCTGAACTCGATACGAGAATTATTAGGCTATTTCCATTAGGCTTTCAATAAAATTATCGCTGAAAAATAACGCTAAACATAAATACGCTACCAACAACAATCAAACGAGCTGTTAACCCCAGTCAGCTTTAAATGCAAAATAAATATCAAATCGATGAAGCCAAATATCCATCGCTTCATTGCTTCAGGCTGAATACATTACGGCTTTAACTTCGTTCGCTTTATGATTTTTAATTTCATCAACCACCAGACTGATGAAATGACTGAGGGATAAATTAGTAAATTTTAAAAATAATGATAAATATCAAATAGTCTTCTTTGTATCATGTGTGTATTTTAATGTACCCGTTCATTTTGGCTACATTCATTTTCCAAGTCTAAGAAGTAAGAACAATCCCACTAAAAACATAAATGTAAAATTTGGAGCCGAGTTCAATCGTTGACTTAATTTGCCAAAAAAAGAAATGAGATCTAAATGTGTGCCAAGTTCTGCAGACAGTCCAGAAATTTATTTACATAGATGTATTAAGTTCTTAGGTTGTCTGAAAACTCAATCGTTTTATTTTCCCTTAGAGAACAATGGTTATTCCAAAATATAACTTTTTAAATTTGAATAATATAATTATTTTCACAAAGCAAACAACTAATGACCTATTGAACCCCATAATTTAATGAGGCTAGTTTTACATACTGTTTATATTTTGTGAGGTTCTAAAAACTAGCCTCATCAAATTTTTTCCTTTGTACACTCACTATTACCTGATTACAAAATTTGAACTTTCTAGGTCATCTGGAAGTGGGTTAGGTTTTGTATATGTCTATAAGTCAGTCAGTCTTAAAAATTGCGATTTTTGGATATTAATATCTACGCAACTGTTTAATCTGTATTTATGAAATTTAAGGTTCTTGTTTATCTTGAGGTCCTCTTGATATGTACTAAATTTGGTTTATTTAACTCAATTAGTTTTCGAGTTATAAGGGGGTGAAAAGTGGCTCGAAATGGTTCGTGTAAATATACACACGGCTGCTGCTCGCCAGTTCTCTTCGCTTGAACTCGGCTTGACACGCTGCCGCGTGTCTAGATATAGTCGCGGTCTTGGAAATTCGTAGAGGGGTAAAAACATATTCACGCGCATAAAGAGCTCTTGTGAGAAATTATAAAAGGTTTTAGAGAAACTGTTATGTTAAACGTAGAACAAAAGCGATACATAATATGTGATGCCAACATCCGTTCCACTTTCCTCTTATCGGACCTTTTGAAGTTAATAAAATGTGTAATAAAATGTTTTAGTGCGCTGTCACATGTCGTTCGTTCCACGGATGAATTGTCGACGACTCAAGGCAATCCCTCGCATAAAATTTAGTTTTATCGACAGTTTGTTCATGGCAATCTCGTTGATTTCGTGTACATGCGAAACAGAATTGATTTCATTCACTCACAGTGCTCGAATGTAGTTCGGGAATAAAGGAAAATAAAATTGCTTCTTATTTCTATGCTCGAGAGAATCGGTTCCATCACATCGAAATGATTAAAGTCGGCCGCATTGATAGGCAACCGCGCTGATATTCCTTTATTAAAATCTTTCATAATGTACGTAGTGTAGCTGTATCTCCGAAAATGAAGTAAATAATAAATGTGCTTTTTTTTTGGAAATAAATGTTTCTTTCTTTCTTTATTTTAGGTTATATTAACCAAACCCCTTATGAAAAACCTTTTACGATATTTTATTTTAATTTTCTCTAACTTGAGCAGGTTTTCGCATTAACCATTGTACCATCAAAAGTCCCTGGAAATATTTGCACAGCTCCGTTATTAATTTCCAGTTGAGAAGAATTTATGAACATGCGACAAAAGGGGTCGTTCTATAGAAAGGGCGAACATTTTAGGTCATTAAAAATATCATTATTTCCTAAGCGAGCGGGATACTTTCCCTTTGCAAGAAGACCTGACCCAAAAACTTTGTTATATCGCTGACCTGTAAAAACTTAAAAACAATGACTACATGTTAAACATTTATGAGGTTTACAGGTGAGTCTTTGAGAACTATAAAATCATTACAATATACAAAAAAAAGATATTTAAAATTTGAAACTTCATTCCGGTTTTTTAAATTTAAATATGGTCAAAAAAATATTCGGTTACACTCTTAGATATAAGATACACTACTTATACATTTATACATTCTGAAAATCATTTAAAAAATACGTACTTAAATAACGACCAAATTAATTACAAAGAATTTAAATTTTACTGAGGGTATTTAAGTGTAAAAAACAAAATACAGAACTTTGCAAAAAAGTATAAAGAGCTCCAACTCAGCGGTTTTCGGCAGCACAAATAAGGGCTGTCACATTAAGTAACACAATACTTCGTCTGCTTAATAAATGTCTCGAGTCTGACGGTTTGTCATTAGCTAGCTATACACAGCCATTGTCCGCCCGCACGGTTTTGTATTTCAGGAAAAACTGCCGATCGTAAAAGAGCTTCAAGACCCTTCGTCTTTATCAAAGGAATGTCGCATTCAAATTGAAATGTTCCCCGCGACCCGATATAACTTCATTAATTTGTGTTTTCAAAGCGGAAATAATCAATGCTGACGTGTTTTCTTACGGGGATATCAAAGCATTCGTCTTATTAGAGTCTAAGAATCAATAATTTTACCAATATTATAAGCATATTAAATAAGAAACCTGAATTGTTTTTTTGGGAACACGTTTGGGTTGTAAAACAAATTTTGGACGAAACAGGCATAGACGAGACAAGTAGCATACTAAGCTCTATGGCTGAATTGCCATAGAGCTTCCATAGAGCATGTTCAGTATAAATACCTACATGTACTTACAACCGTTTTATAACGTAAATTGTATGAAATTGTTTAAACATTTAAAATTACAGCTACAATCGTAGATCGTTTTTATAATGTAGCTTCACCAAAAAACGATATTTCACATTAGCAGAATTAAAATGTTCAAATTAGTAAATGGAATAAAATCCAAAAATCTGATTATGATTCTAAACACCAGGGGAAGAGTCCATTACGATTCAATATAATCAAAGTAACCAATACTCAATTTGCTGCACGCCGCGCCCATATCCATAATGTAAGCTCGTCACTTATTATGTCGACACCCTTGTACGCCGTGGAAAAGACGAATGAGAGTAGCTTATTCGGAAGGGAAAACTTACGGGATTTACCCAATATTAGCAATCTATTATCCGACCGCAAATACTTTCCGACGATGCTGAAAAGCTTATTTTATCGCCCTGTCAAGCAAATTGCTTTTATATAGCCTTTAGGTTTAATTATAACGTATTTTGTTGTCGTCAAAGGAACTGTTGATGTTCCAATATAGTTTTTGTTACTTAATACTGATACTAAGCATAAATAATCAAATCTAGTTAAATATTATAAAAGCTGTGCTATATATGCATTTATGCGCAGACACAATTAAGAGAAGTGCGAAAAGCTACAGAATAAAAATGAAAATATCAGTCGCGATGAAAAATGTAAAAAGTACGGAGTGTCCTTCCGTCTGTCTGCAATAAACTTAATATGACATAGAAGTATGTACTTTGGTCTAACATAACGCTTTTTCTTTGAATGATAAAATAAAAATGAAGAGGACTTATTTAAGAATGGAAAGCTCCTCGTAGCAACAATGAAACACTCGAATCAAATTGTGAAATAACTCGCGTATTGCTCGACGAATTTTACCCACAAAATATAAAATTACTTCGGGCTAAGTGCCATGACCTCTGAGGCTTGACATGTTAAAAACAAGAGGCGGATGAAGACAGCGGGACTTAATTAATAAATCACGTATTCATTTATGCGAGAGATGGCTTGTAATGTGAGGAAAAACCCTATCTCGCAGAATATGAAATTATTTGATGAAGACGTATGTAAAAGTGACTTTTTATATTGAATCCTTTATATTTATTTGCATTTTATGACGTGTGTGGGTGAATTTTGATACGCTTGCATTTATATTCACTAAGATGATTGAATATACTTACTGTGTTATAAGCTTTATCAATTACCATCCTAAATTGGAAGCTATACATTTGATAGACAATAATATTAAAATAAATAATAAAATTAAAAGACCATATTGTTTAAGAAGCGAAATGTATGAAATAATGTAGCGCAAAAATGACCTAGGTACTCCTTATAAATACAGACACTTGTTTGCATCCAAACTTGAGCGTACAAGTTCATTAATAATCTAGACTAACAATTTCTGAATGAGTGCCAAAACAAAACTATCCAAGTTATAAAAGGCAATGACCTCAGCACTGTTACGGTCAAAGCTCTACTTATACCATTCCGAACGTTCTTCGTAATGTCTTAAACCTATTACATAATGTGATATATGCTCTTAGTATTCTTTACATATTGAGATAGTGGAAACTCATAATTTGATTAAGCTTTTAGGCCAAGCCAAGCCTAATTATATTGAGCGGTGAGCCTAATTTAGATGTTGTGCAAAATTTATTATAGTTATTGATTAATCCTTTCTTAAGTATTCTTATCAAAAATTAGACGAACGAAGTTTATAATATATGAGAAAAATGGCTACAAAACACATTTGCGGTGAGTATTAATTGAAAAAAAGAAATGTTGAGTGAAAATGCTGGGTAGAAAATGTCTGCTGCAGGGATATCAGGCTAATTACGTCGCATCCATTGACATCGCTCGTTGCTCGTTTTTATAGCAATTTCTGTAGTATAAAAGCAGCTCGCAACAATTACTCTCTGCTGTCTTTTACGATTATAGAAATAAGTTATTTTTAACTGTAGTTTCTTTTAAAGCTACCTTCGTTGTAAATTGTTTAACTACTCGTACTTATGAAATGTAAAGGCGATATATTATCTTGTATTACAATGTAAATACTAAGTTACAGCCGACCCCGTTTAACAATAATAAGATTAATCTAAATAACCATACTAGGTATACATATTTTGTTGACATGGCAATAATGAAACGTGTTATTTTTTTTTAGAATCCCCGTTTTCTAGATGAGGTAACAAATACCTCAAACATTCTAACAGTGCTTTTAATCTGAATTCATACAACCCTTCAGGAGGGCTCACTTGGAAACATCTCACAGGGGCAGTGGGCTATCGAACGAACCGCTCATTTGTTGTGCGTTGAGAATACAGCCACTCAATCCACGTGAATCCGAACGTAAAGTTTTGAATTAAAAACTATGTCTTGTCTATGGTTTTGTTGGATTCTATTTTTAAAATTTTTGGTTATTGTGTACTTACAGGGGCGCGTGGTGTGTAGTCGGTTGCAGAATGCGGGGGTGGTTTGGCATGCCGAGCGCGGCGACACGCGGCGGTCGCCGGCAAAGCACTGACGCACGCACGCGCGCCCGCCCGCCCTATCTACGACGCTACGGGCTACGAAGCTACGATTTCCGCATTCACACAGTGTTTGTTGAAATTGTGCGTGAAAAATTGAATTCAATGTTGATTTTTAATTTTTTAGGATAATTTATTTTAAATCCAGTGTCTTTCTTTATAAATTACATTAAAACTAGTCTATTAAAAACACAAACTGTTAGGTAATCGGTATAATGCAAACATAAAATTTTGATCAATAAAATAGAAAATGTGGTCCTTTGCTAATTTTGCGTATCGTTACATATAATAATAGAATATGTAACGATAGATTAACAAACCATTCAACGAAATGAAATAAAATTCTTACGAGCTATGAGCGTAAAGTTTATATGACAATTGAGAATTATAATCGCGATTACATTACACTACGGTGTAAACGCATCCCGGAGGTTGTATCTCAACTCTCGAGGCGGCTATTCTGCTAATGTCCGGGGGTTGATTTGACAATAAAAGTAAACGTTTATCCACCGCTGACTTCACGATTTTCACAAATTACTGTTTTTTGCTCTCATATCGTTATTAAATCGGCTTCGATTTATCAAAACATTTTTATCACAATTTTTATTTTCAGAATTATATACAATACAATATGAGTAAAAATAAATACTTAAGTAATATTTTTTGTGTAGTTAAATGTAGTACACACTGAGTAGGTATAAATATACGTTATTAATTACTTTTAATTATTAGAAATTAAAGACTTTTTAACGGATTTTAAACGCGATTTAATCATTATATTATTTTCCCGACGTTTCGAACACTTTACAGCGAGCGTGGTCACGGGGAGACCGTAAAATCCGTTAAAAAGTCTTTAATTTTTAATTATTATTTAATGCACAATTATTACTACACATACTATTTAAGTGTAGGTAAACATTATGAAATATGCATCTATAGTAAGTATATCTGGGGGCACGGTAGTGCCCCCGCCAAGACGAGCCAAGCGAACAAGCGACGGGCACTACCTACCTTTTCTCGAAGCGCTTCGACGTTTTTTTGAACCCTCATAACTTGGGTTTGGATTATGCTAGATCAACAAAATTTTCGGGATATATTGTCAATAGCGGACTTATTGAACATATTAAGTTTTAATGACATTAGCTTTTATACTTCAGATTTTATTTATATCTAAAAAACGCTAATTTCGTCACTGACTCACTGATGATCATCAAAATTCTTATGGTATTTCCTAATGTCCTAGAAAGCTGAAATTTTGTATGTAAGCTAGTATTAGCACACAAACAACAAAAAAATTATAAAACTTGTAACTTTCATCCCCCATCCCCTTAAACTAGGGGATGGGAGATTGTATGAGACCTGTAATTTTAAATTAAATTTTGATGACGCTAGAGGTCTAATCTAATAATCTAAAACTTGGTTCCCCTAGATATATATATATGTTTGTTAACAAAGAAATTAAAAGTTTAATCGACATATAAAATTTTGTTACAAACAACTTACAAAAAGAAATGAAATCCCACCAAAAACATTTTCATGTAAAATGTTGCCAAGACGAGCCCATATGACTCGCACTGTCAAAAAGTTATCAGATCTCATGTAGAGCCAAGCTTCTAACACTACACGCCTTAACTCTACAAGGCCTAACTTCACAAACTCTACACCTTAGTCAAAATATGTGGCTTGGCCGTTCGTTACTACAAGAACTATTGTATAACACAAAAGTAATGAACAGTGAATTAATTTTTCACCTTACGCCGATGTGAATGTAGCGAAATGGCCAAGCCACATATTTTGACTAAGGTGTAGAGTTTGTGAAGTTAGGCCTTGTAGAGTTAGGGCGTGTAGTGTTAGAAGCTTGGCTCTACATGAGATCTGATAACTTTTTGACAGTGCGAGTCATATGGGCTCGTCTTGGCAACATTTTACATGAAAATGTTTTTGGTGGGATATATTATACTTTGCTCAGATAATCTGGAAGTTCCTTACATAGATTTCACAGCTGATGATTTTCACACGCGCTGTCTTAAGGCGAGGGACATTAAGGCGCTCAAATATAATTTAGGTAATAATATCATTATCATTTTTATAATTCATTATTATTAAAATATACTCTTGTTAAATTACCTACCATACTTGTTTTTAGGTGTAAAATTTATTTTTTCAACATACATAATTGCGTTTAATTGCGTTTTTGCCGACATTATATGTAACTGAATCAATATAAAAAACATAAATTTTAAAATAATGTACAGGCATAAATTTGAATGGTATTTTATTTCACTGTGAATAGAGGTAATGACCTAAAACATTCCAACAAAGAACTAATTGCGGTGTACAAAATACGAATAGGTACTAAATTGAGATGGCCAATACAGACCGCATTCATTGCATTCTTTTAAGCCTTTTCATGCAACATTCTATTGTTTCATAGCATCATGGGCGTAAATAAGATAAAGGTGATATTATAACAAAAATAATAATTTTAAAATGGTATGCTGTGGGTATGCTTTAAGGTGGATGTTCCGACCGTCCCTCCATACATTTTTGATTACCTCTAAACACTTAACACAGACACTATTTCTTTAAAACTAATCATTTTATCACTTCTCTATAATGAAATGTGTGCGCGTTCGACCTTTTTAATCAATAATTTACAATATTTACTTAGAAAAACAACAGTAAAATACCGGAAAAATTTGACACTTCTACAGCTGTAGTGTGCGTGACTTTTGCCAAGCGAAACACGACATAAAGCACGACATCTAGCGCATAGACTATATACTTATTACAGATCTAGCGCGTCAATGTCTAAACGAAAGGCGATGTTTAGACATTGACGCGCTAGATGTCGTGCATTCGCGTTCGTTATCTTATACATAATGAGCATAATTCTAATAAATCAAAGTTCTGTGTAAAAATTGAGTAATTTCATTTCCAATCGTTCAAAGAAAATAACAATAAAATAAAATAAAACTAATGACTAGACATCGGATTATATGCACTAACAAAATGCCAAAATATGCATGCAAATATGCACTAAAAAAGGCCGAAATATGCACTAAAAACGACTGATATGCCTAAAATATGCACATATAAATCAAAAAAATCTATATTATTTTTATATATTTAAATCAAAGATTGTACAAAAACATTGAAATTTTCTTGAAATTGAGTATAGTTTTTGTGCCAATATACAATTAAGCATTTTTACCAAATTTTCGAGCGCAAATTTGTGACGTTTGTCACCCGCGAGCCCAGTGTTGCCACCTTAGACCTTTCCGGGCTAAATCTAGCCCTTTTTTGGAATTCAACCCGTGTTTTACCTTTTTAGCCCCAAAAGGGTAATCTAGCCCTATTTTGAATGGCTCAAAATTTACTTAAAATGGAGCCCATTTTGTAATTTTTTGCCATTTTACCATGCCAAAATAGGGTTTGTTTACTCGCTGAGCGTTCTGATTGGCTAATAAAGGTTAGTCGACCAATCAAAACTCCCGCTACTTAACGATTTATGCACGAAATATGCACGATTGGGGAAAAAGGCTAAAATATGCACTAACGCCGAAATTAGAGAGTTTTATGCATTTGCATATGCAAATATGCAAATACATATAATCCGATGTCTACTAATGACCTTAGAAACTATGTTTTTTTTTTGTAAACAATTTATTACTCATTATTGTTCGTCCGTCGTAGGTCTGTAAACTGTATTGTACACTGAAGGTAAATGGTACTGTAGGTACTTTAGTTCGGCGTCGTCGTCGCGGTCGGCTTGATATAAAATTACATTCTTGATTTCATTGACACGCGCTATGATTTGCGCGCGGAATTTCTTGTGTTGTGTATTTATTTTTGTATGCTATGCATTTTAATTGATTCAAATTGCAATGTTTCTCTAGTATGCATTTGAGACTATATTGTAAATTGTAATAATTGATCGTGGGTATAGTAATTAATTATTCTAATAACGCAATTAGTAATATATGTATTTTCGGTGGGATTCAAAACAAAAAATTGGCCCGTGATTTTTATGAAATTTCACCACATTGCAAATCACATCAATCATAGTTCATACACATGTATGACGAAAGTGATTAGTATTGTGGCTAACATTGACTCATCAGTTCATCACTGAAACCAGTGATAAATCAGTACCTTTTTTTTTTTTTTTTTTTTTTTTAACGTTGGGATATGCTTTTACGCATCCCCCTCGGCAGTTTTACTGTCCAAGGGGGTATGTGGGACTCGCTGCGAAGCCATACCCACTAAAACCCAACGGTGGCCGTCTATCACCCTGAACGACGGGGGTTAACAGCCAGGCCTTATACCCCCGCCGTCTATGTGGCGTCTGCCGCGTCTTGGCGACCCTCCGAGGCCCGGGAGCGTATAATGGGCGCCGATATTAGACAATATCGCCGTTCCATTCCGGACCTATCCACCTTACGTCACGGGGGGATCCGGTTTCCTTGCCGTGAGCATAGCTGTAGTATGCGCGTATCTACGGAAACCTCCCCCCGGACTTTTCTCTAGGGTGTTTTACGGCTGGCGCTGGTCATATAGACGCCTGCGCCTGCCGGCTCTGCGTCGTCGCAGAGGATCCGCTCCTGGGTCGTTTTCCCGGGCCCTCTCTGCGTCCTCCTTTCTCTTCATTACCGTCGCACAGAAAGTGGCGACGATCTTCCATGCGCGGTCACCGTCAGAGGAGACCATGGTCTCTACAAGAGTCTGCAGAGTCAGCTGGGAGTCTGCTCCCAGTAGGCTCTGGAGGGATCCACGTTCGTCTGTCCAAGCTGGACAGTCTGCAAGGGTGTGTAAAGCCGAATCTTGTAGGCTGCTACAATGATGGCAGGCGGGAGCCGGCTCACGGCCTATCCTGTGCAGGTAGTTGCCGAAGCATCCGTGGCCAGACAACACCTGCACCAATCGGTAGCTGAGCGGACCCCACCGCCTGTCCACCCATTCCCTGAGTACCGGGCTGATAGCGTTCAACGTCCAAGCTCCCACGCAAGACGAGTCTAATTCCCGACGCCATCGGCGAAACACCGCGTCGCGGGCTTCTCGTTTCCATTCTCGGAGCGTTTCGGAGGAGAGGCCCTCGTCGTTCGCTCTTGCCTCCGATCTGCGCCAGTAAACTTGTGAGAGGGCAGCGGCTTCAAGGTGCCAAGGTGCAGTTCCGGCAATGACGCAGACCGCATCATAGGAGACGGTGCGATACGCCCTAGCCACTCTTATGGCCACCACTCGTTGCGACCGCCGTAGTACGACTGTATTGCGTGTCAGTAGCTTATCTGCCCATATCGGACACCCGTACAGTGCCTGTGATCGCACTACACCCGCGAAAAGTCGGCGACAGCCCCAGCTCGGCCCACCAATATTCGGCATAATGCGGCAGAGAGCCGCTGCCGTCGTGCTGAGCTTGGTGGTCAGTGCCGAAAAATGACTCTGGAATGTCCACCGCGGATCGAGCACCAGACCGAGGTATTTCAGTCTGGGCCCAATTCGGATGGGCACCCCGCTCACGACGATCTCTTCCCCCGGTGGTGGGGCCCTCCGGTGCCCGTGAAAGCATATAGCCTCAGATTTTTCGAGAGCTACTTTGAGCCCGAGGGTTTTGATTCGAGCGACCACCTGTGCCACTCCAGCCGTGGCTCGAACTCGCGCCTCCCTGAAATCCCGGCCTGTGGACACCACTAGGGTGTCATCGGCGTAGCAGATAGTGCTGACTCCCTGCGGGAGCCCTCCTCGTAGCACGTGATTGTATCCGATGTTCCACAGAAGAGGCCCCAATACAGAACCTTGTGGAACACCGCATGCAACACTGTGACTACCCCAGCCGTCTTGCCTTTGGAAGGCAATTTGGCGCCCGCAGAGGTATGAGCAGACAATACGGCGGAGATAAGGTGGTAGTTCGTGTCCGACAAGGCCGTCTAAGATTTTATCCCAGGGGAGGGTGTTAAATGCATTGGAAATATCCAACGATATTGCCAGTGCTACCCCCCCTTGGGAGACGGCTCCTTCACAGATATCACGCAGCAGAGCTATCGCATCCACAGTAGAGCGCCCCCGCCTAAAACCAAATTGCGCCTCGTGCAGGTCTGGTCCTATCCGCGTCAGGTGGGTCTGAATGCGACTGGAGATAATTCGCTCGAAGAGCTTGCCAGCTTCATCCAGCAGGACGATCGGCCTATATGCAGATGGTGAATCCGCTGGCTTGCCGCTCTTTCTTAACAAAACAAGGCGACCCATCTTCCAACGCTCCGGAAACCTCCCGCTCTTCAAACATTCGGTTAACAGATCACAGAAACGCCGGTCCAATCCGTGCGACAGAGCAAGGGACCACACTCTACCGTGCACTCCATCCGGGCCCGGGGCGGTAGTCTTTCTTTTCAGACGGTCTACCGCTGCATTCAATTCAGCTAGGGACACGTCTGGAATAGGTTCATCGCAGGTCCGGTCTTCTTGATCGCTTCCGACTCGGCTCGCAAGATCAGTTATACTGGAGCTATGACCTGGAAATAGGGTGGTCACTACCTTTTGCAGCAGCGCTGGCTCCATTGTGGCTGTTAGCGGCGGGGCCCAAGGACGCAGCTTATTCATTACCAGCCTGTAAGGGCGTCCCCAGGGATCCAAGTTCAGCGTGTCCAATAATTCAGTCCAGGCTCTTTCCTTCGCGACTGCGATGGCATCTCTAAGAGCCTTTTTGGCATTCTGATAGATGGTGTATCTTTCAGTCTCCTCAGCAGTAGAGTAATCAGCGCGTCTCCTTCTTCGCCTGTATTTGGTAAACCGGCGCCTAGCAGTCACACATGCTGATCGAAGTCGCTCATGTTCCCTCGACCACCAGTAAACTTTATTCTGTGGGAGGGATCTTCTCAGTCTTGACATGGCGGCATCCGAAATTTGCATCATTGTCTCGGCAAACCATTCCGCTTCAGCATCTACATTAATAGCGTCGGGTTTCGGGCACCACGCCCTGATTAAGGACGCTAACTCTAGTAAATGTCCATCCAGACTCTTCAGGGACCATCTCGGATTCTTTTCGGCAGTCGCAAGGTTTATGTTCCTCGTAGTACCTGTCGTAGGGAGAACTTCGAATCTGATATATTTGTGATCAGATAAGGTCTCAACCTCCGACAGGACTCGCCAACCCTGGACACGACAGGCAAGAGCGGGACTCGCGAAAGTCACGTCCACCACTGAGCCTCCCTGCATGCGCACACAGGTGTTTTCGGTGCCTTGGTTGAGTGGAACCAAATTTTGAGCAGCGAGCCATTCTACGAGGATGTCCCCACGGGCATCCGAAGCTGCAGAACCCCAAGTCACGGATTTAGCATTAAAGTCCCCAGCAACGATGATTTGGTGAGGGCGACTCCATTGGATCAGGGACCCCACTTCCCCCAAAAACGCTTCAAACTCAGGAAGAGTTTTATTCGGTGAGAAGTATGTTCCGATGACAACCGTGTCGATGAGCCTAACAGCCACGCATCCGTGACCCTTCATGTGTGCGCGAATTGGGATTGCACCTTCTGCTTGTGTCACCACTATAGCAGCCACTTCGTCCAGGTCTCCAATCCAGTTATCCCGCCCACTGGGGATAGCGTAGGGTTCTGATAATATTCCAAGATGTATAGACCACTGTGCCAGGCTCTGGATCAATAAGTCCTGAGCCCTGGCACAGTGGTTGAGGTTGGATTGCAGAAACCGTAGGGCCATGTTACGCTGTAACGATTTCTACAGTCTCCATATTTGTTCCTTCCGCCTGGGAGCCCGCAGTTGGATTATTGGGTCTTCTTTTAGGCGCCTTGTCAACTGAGCAGCCACTGCCACCCAACCGATGGTCCGCTTTCCTGCCTGCAGCCGCACATACTATGCAGTTCGGCTTAGCAGTACAGTTTGCGGCTTTATGGTCCGGCTGCCCGCAGCGATAGCACAGCCGGCTACGATCGCATTCCGTAGCGCAACGGTTTGCAACGTGACCGACTTCGAGGCAGCGAAAGCAACGCAGCTCCCGTGGCTTTTGAACACTTACCCGCGCTGCGACCCATCCAACGAGGAAACGCGACTCGGTGACTTTTTTAGCCGCTGTAATAGGGCAGTTTACCCATGCTGCGTACAGTCCGGTTTTGTCCTGTTGAATTTGGCTCACCCTGATCTGTTCGGCCGAACATTCGCCCTTTATAGCTATGGCTTCCTTCAGGTCGGTCGCTGTAATAGACGCGTCTAGGCCTGACACGCGTAAATCCGCCATTTTAACAGGCCTAGACACTTTTATGTTTTGGTCCTTAAAGATGTTCTTCAGTTTGACCGACAGCAAGTCCGCCTTATCGCTACTGCCAGGTCCAGCAATCTGTATAACAGTGGCTCCCGTGACCGCCTGGCGAAATTTCACACATTCAATTCCGGCCTCTTTCAGGTCAACTTTGGATCTCGCTTCTTTAATAACCGCAGCGTACGTAACACCATTGGCCTGAGCCTCAGCTGGAATTGTCAGCACGACTGCCGCGGACCTCGGAGCCCTTAGCCTTGGTTTGGCTGATTGAGACGCCTTACCCGATTCCACCGTGTGCCTAGCGAGTTTGGCCTGTTGAGCTTTGTTCGCGCTCGCCCTACCCTTCTTTGCCACAACTGTCCATCCCTCGCCAGAAGAGGTGGCTGTAGGTATAGCGGGCGACTCCACGTCTCGGCTTGTGGGAGCCACGACTGCGGGGGAGAGAGTAGGCGCAGGTTCTTCTATCCGTATTTCCTTATCCTTTATCGTTGAACCCTTTCCCTTTTTCTTCTCCTTCTTCTTTTTCTTGTCTCCTTTCATTTTTCCATCAACTTCTTTGTTTTTTGACACATCCTGAGCAATTTTGGATAGAGTTTTTGTTGCTCTTACTCTTGGTCTCATATCCTCTAAAACTTCAGAACAACTCTCCTGACGCATACCAGTGACCTGGTTTCCCGCCTTATCCGCCGCATTGAAGAGGCGGAGTTGCGATTGCGGATTTGGTTGAGGCTGCAAACTCTTAAGCCGCGCATCGATAAGCTCTTCTAATTGGCGAATCATTCTAGATTCGAAATCCCGCGACAGCTCCGTCGTTTGTGCAGGCGCAACCGGGCCCCGATGCATGAGCAGTCGCATCTCTCTCATCTCATTTTGGAGAAAGTCTAGCCTTATGCGCAACCGCTCATTTTCTGCGCGAAGCGCACTCGTTTCCTCAGTTAGCGTTCTAAACGCAAGGGAATCAGCATCTTCTCTAATCGCCTTAGCAGCGTTTCTAAGGTCGGCCACGTAGGTTGTCTTTAGGTGGTTGGACGCTTTGGCGATCTTTTCCACCGTCGCCAAGTTTACCTCAATTCGTTTCCGTACCTCTTCAGTCGCTGTGTTTGCTACGGTGGTGTGCAGCGAAATCGCGGGTGAACGCACAGGTTTTGGCTCTGGATCTCCTGAGCCTGACACTCTTGGTTCTTCTTCCGCTTGGGTATCCTTTTCTAGCCTGTGCGCCTTGCGCAAGCCTGTTCGAGGTTTTCTTCCCGAGGAGGACGGGATGGAAGTATCACTAGAACTTCCATCATCCAACCGAGAACGCTTTCGACATCGCCAAAAACGTGACTCCTTATTTGGTGTGCATAGAGCCTCCCGACGAGCCAGGGGGCTCATAGCAGTTCGCGAATTGATGCTCGTCATAGAGTTCGGAGAGTCCGACTCTGCAGCAGCATCTGTAACCGCAAAAGAACGGCTGACCGTTCCACCAGTAGCTGTAGTTGGTGTTGGGGTAGCGCTTGTCATACGTTCCAACACAACGTTACATCTTTTAATCGCCGATTCTCTCGGCATATCTCCTTCCACTTCAAGTTGGGGTTTCATAATGTACTTGGTAAGTTCCCACGAGCATGGGGGATCTATACGGTCCACCCGGGCGGTGCCCCCTGCACCCGGGTAACCCTGTTACGCCCCGGAGGGCGGGCGGTATCCGGGGGTTGGCCGCTACGACTTGGTCCACTCGCCAAGCCACCTGCCACCCAGATGGAAGCAGGAATTCGACGCCGCGCGTAGGCCCTGGGGGGCGCCCCAGCGCCGAATTGGAGGGGTTTTTTCTGAGGTCACCTTCCTCTTGGACCGGCCGATTAAGGCAAGCCCCCTGGTCTCTAACGTGCCGCTAGACATGACAACGTCACACGTCAGAGGTAACAGTTTGCCCGGCGGAGGGCCTAAGCCCCAGTGCCCAGCAAGAGACATCCTCCCACTAGGCCCGCCGGGGTGCGGTTCAACAACCGCCATCCATCGCTGTATTGTAGCCGTTGGACTCCAAGGATCCTACTCCAGGGCCGCATCCCGTATAGTTTTATAAGAAACGAATCGGGAGCGGCACGTGTATATTCCATATTAGCTTCCCCAAGATGCTGGCTTGCAACCCAGGTACTGAGCCCCCCCGCCGCGACAAGGCTTGGAAAAGTGGGGGGGGATAAATCAGTACCTATATCATATTGTGTTTGAATATTTTTAAACAATGATATAAGTATACAATTATTATAAATCGGTAAACTATCAAAGTAATCACAAACTTGCAAACATTGGTAAAATGTCCAGTAGTTTATGAGCCTATTCATTACAATCAAACAAACAAACAAAGTTTTCCTCTTTATAATATTAGTGTAGACAAACACTATGAATACGATCACGAATGCAAATTCGGGGATTTTCTAATTATTGCTAAATAATAATTGAATTCGTTTTGAAATACTCTATAATTTTTAGTGTATAAATAGACATTTATAATGTGGTGCTCATTTTTTTTGTACTGCTAACGCTATTGTAGGTACCTATTTTCGTTGTTTTATTTCAAGTGAACACGGCCATACAATTTTGTCACGAGCCGCCTATGATTGTAGGTACTTTTGTTAGGCTCCTTCGTCGTCCGCGTCGCGTCGGCTCGAAAGTTCTTGATTTCATTGTCACGCGCTATGATTTGCGCGCGGATTTTCTTGTGTTGTGAATTTATTTTTGTATTATTATTATTTTTTTTTATTTTTATTTTATTGATTCAAATAAAATATTTCACTAGTATGCATTTGAGACTATATTGTATTATGTATAATTTATCGTAGGTATAGTTATTCTTATAACGCAGTTGGTCGCGCCAATATAAAAAATATACGTAAATATATTCTCGATATAAAGTGGACTGTATTTAGATCAACGTGGTGTTAGCAAAGAGGGGAAAGACGGGAACACACGGCACATACCTCGTCGGAGGGAGTAGCGTCCAGAACACACGCCGCGCCACGCGGTCAGGGTCCTCCAGCTCGCGGCGGGCAAGAACGGGTCCAGTCCCACACTCCACACGAACACACACGCGGCGGTGAGCGCGACCAAGGGCCGGGGCACGGGATGCCCCGGGGGTGTTACAAAAGCACAATGCCTGATGATCTAGAGAGCCTCGTGGAAGCTCTCCGGCGGTGAGTCCCGATCCTCGCTAAAGATCGGAGAGAACTACTGGCTGTCGTTCGTGACATAGGTAGGTCACGTGACGAGCGCTAAATAGCGCGCGATGATTGGTTGTGCTCGTATGTAGGGAAGGATGAAGGAATACACCACAAATAATAAACATTTAATTTCTACATTTACTATTTTAATTATATTGGCGTTACCATATCCACCCGCCCTAAATGGGTCACCATTTAAAACCAATCATAAGATACAGCGAAAAACTATGACTCTAGGATCGCATAATGCGCGCGGGTTAATAAAGTCCTAAAAGCCACGGCGGTAATATAAATAACAAATTCTATGGCTCCAGGAGCGCATAATGCGAGCGGGATAATAAAATTCCTAAAAGTCACGGCGGAAAATATAACTAACAAATTCTATGACTCTAGGATCGCGTAATGCGAGCGGGGTATAAAAAATTCCTAAAGTCACGGCGGTATTTATAACTAAGAAATTATAACGAAAGCGGTGCAAAACTTAAGATTAAACTTAACTAACTGCGGTAATATATTAATGCGATATAACTATTGTCTTGGAAGCGGACATAAACGAACGACCGGGCGAAGGTAAGCTCCCTTGGCGGTTCTAACTGTACAAACGCGCGCGACGTCGTCCTTTGAAGGATGTACTTTCTCTACGACGGCTAAAGCCCAGGTTAGGGGCGGTGCATTATCATTTATTACAACCACGACCGTTCCAGGAGTAATAGGTGTGGAAGGCGTATTCCATTTCTGCCTAACCTGCAAACCGTGTAAGTATTCCAATCTCCAACGTTTCCAAAACGACTGGACTAACTTGTCCAGTAGCGAATGCCTATCAAGCAAACTGACGTGATCAGATTTGACTTGCGGCGCGGGTAATGCTAATAAGAGCGCGGTAATTAAAATAACACGAAACAAATTCGTTATAATATTATACATATATTTAATATGATAATAATCAATGATCATGATAATTATGTGATCATTGTGCGGTAATATCGCTGGATGCTTATGTGCATATTCCAGGGCGGTATCGCTTAGACGTCCAATGAGGATAAGTCTGTTGCGAGTAAAAGGCTTCAAGTGATTGAAAGCCTGCAAATAAAATTTATAATAGAGTATATTAGAATACTCCTCTGCAAAATATTTATTTTGCAGGGCGGGAATAATTTTATTTACAGCGAAATTAGGTTCCTCTACGGTCATCATAACACCGCGGCGGGATAATAATATAAGGAACCTATAAATATAAAATACACGACGCGACGAGACGCGAAGGGCGGTATCGTATAAAGCGCAATGCTTTATAGGCGAGCACACAGGGTGCGTGAATAATTTTCGTTCGGGAATGTCTGCAATAGACTCACCATTGAGACTCTCATGAGGCCAATCAGATGGATCCGAACGAGCCCACTGGGGTCCATGGAACCACAGAGGGTGCGAGACGAGATTTTGTGGCATAATGCCACGCAAAAGAAAGTCAGCGGGATTTTCAATACCAGAAACATGGTAGAAGTTATCTGATGGGATGTTATACACGACTGTGGGAGCAACGAAGCCCATCATGTCCCACAGACGGGCGGCAATTGACAAGATGGAGCGCTTAATGCACGTCACATCGGCGGGTGAGGTAATTTTAAAATAAAAACAATCATCAACAGTAGACCAATGCAGACCAAGTAATTTATGTTGCACGGTCTTATCAAACTCTACCGCGGAGGGTAAAAGTTTGTGCGAAGCGGGAAGATTATCTAACACATTTTTACTATTACTATTCCATTTAACTAGATCCCACTGAGCTCCCTTAAACAAATCGATGAGCTGCTGCGACGCGGAAACTGCTTCACATTCCGTGGGAATAGAGAAGGCGATATCATCCATATACAACGAGGAAGACGCAATGCTACTCGCGAGCGGATATTTCGCGCCGTCATCTTCTACGAGCTGTCTTACCGTGCGCAGTGCATGATAAGGACTAGACTTGATGCCGAAGCAAACTCGATTAAATTGATAAAGAAGCAGCGGATCCTGCGGGCTGAAACGATATTAAAAACATTGAAAACGACGATCTAACTCACGCACGAAAATCTGCAGGAATTGTTGGCGGCAATCGGCGGTCATGGCAATCGCGTGGAGACGAAAACCTAAAATTATTGTAAACAAATTGCCCTGTAAATTCGGCCCAACATGCAGAAGGTCATTCAATGAACGCTGGCTTCCAGAAGTTGGCATGCTAGCATCTAAAACCATGCGCAGCTTAGTCGACGATTTATCCTCGCGCAGAACAGCGTGATGCGGTATAATATAAATAGGTGTAGGGTCACGCGGATCATACGGAGGCGCGGGTGAAATATAATTCTTAGTTAGATAATCCTTTATGACGTCATCATATGCCAACCTTAATTTAGGTGAAGCCTGTAGCTTTCTTTCAAGGCACATGAAACGTTTGCGGGCAATATTAAATGAGCCACCGAGAGTGTAGAAATCATCCTTAAATGGGAGCGAAACAATATATCTGCCACTCACGGGGCCGCGGGTTGTAGTTGATTTATAATATTCTTCACATTCAACACCATCGGGATGTTGAACGGGCGGTGCGGTAGGAAGCTCCTCGAGCTCCCAGAAACGCCTGACTAATGAGTCAATAGCGGCGGTCTCTTGAACGTGACAACACGTCAAGGGCGGTTTATGTATGTTAGGTATGGTGGGTACTGAACCCATTATTACATAGCCTAACACCGTGCGCAATGCAGCGGGCGCCGACGAGTCACGAGATGCATGAACTACGTCGGGGAGAAGCAGATGAGGGAACAGAGAAGCACCGATTAATAAATCGATTTTATTTGGCGTACCAAAACTCTCATCTGCGAGCGGTAAATGCGAAATATGCGATAAGACAGAAGTGTCTATAACAGCGGTAGGTAATAAATCCGTAACATGATCAACAACTAGCGGTGAAATATTAAAAGATATGTTGTTGTCAAGACGCGAATAAAATTTTATATTTACGGAATTACTATTTATAATTTTTTCTGAACCACCGAACCCCTTAATAATAGTACGTTCGGTTTTCTGCGGTTTAATACCTAAGCGTTCACAACATTCATTCGTAATGAAGTGACTTTGCGAAGCGGAATCTAAAAGCGCGCGAATAATAAGCCGTTCACCTTTACAATTATAAGCTACGACTTCAGCGGTTGATAATAAAATAGTACATTGTTTATTCGCGGGCGCGTTGCATTGAAATGCGTTATCAGTATCAGCTGTATAGCTAGCGGTAAATAGCGCTACGTCAGAGCGGACGCACTCGCCCGACGGCGGCGACGGCGCAGGCAACGGCGGTGTGCTGCGCGGCGGGGGATGAGACGCAGGCGCGGGTATGGAAGATTCGCGTTTCAAATGTAACATTGTATGATGTTTTAATTTACAAACGCGACAATTAGAATACGACGAACAACTAGAAACTCGATGTTTTATACTGAGACAATTTATACACGCGTTTCTATCCTTTACGTATTTCAAACGTTCCTGCGGACTCATTTTATGAAAACTCGAACATTTATATAAATGTTGATGCGTAATATTTTTACAAAGACAACTATAAGCCGAATCAGCTGTTGTTACGTAAGATTGATACGTCTTAGGCGGTGCGGAAGAAGTATTATTTGAACTGCGGTTATAATTATTCTTTCGAGGCGGTTTATTTATTCCCGAATTTGTGGAAGGATGAATGCGTTCTAATACCTTCGCACGAGTTTGAATAAATTGAACTAAGTTATCAAAAGTAGGCATTTCACTACCAAACTCAGTCTCGAAAGCGCCAACGGTATCTGAGTCTAACTTCTTCAGCGCGATATGAACAATCATTAAATCTGTAATATTATCTAACTTTATATTTTGTAAGGCGCGCACTGCGCTAATAAAGTTATCTGTAAATAAATCAAAGTTTGTTGCGGACGCACAATGCAAAGGTTTAAAATCAAACATTTGATTTAAATACGCGGAAACTAACATACGTTTATCATCATATTTATCTTTTAAAGTTTGTAAAATTAAATTATAATTTTCAGCGGAGGGGGTTATACCAGCTATAACAGTTGTGGCCTTCCCCGTTAATTTACCTAGTAAATAATATAAGCGCTCGGCATCTGTAAGGCCGGGATTGTTATGAACAATTGATTCAAAATTCGAAAGAAACAGCGGAAATGAGCGAATATCACCCGAAAATGGTACTAATTCGATAGGCGGTAATTTAGGCCTATTTTTATGCAAATTATTAATATCTCCGTGTGACGGACATGGTTGCGAATATTGCGATTTAATTCTTTTAATCCTGCTATACAAAGACTCGAATGCAACGAGGCTTTTATAATCAGGTTTCGCGGCGGGAATTAATGATAACAAACGAATATTATATTCATCTAAACATTTCTTATAATCATCGCGTAATGATTCTATCTGCGCGGACTCGTCAAGGAAACTTTCCATAAGCGCAGCGTTGTTATGAACGTTCAAAGACAAATCATAAATTCTTTGCACCATTTCGAATATAACTTCGCATTTAGCTAATAACATGGATAACTGCGAATCATTTATATCTTCCGAATCATTAACATCCGAAGCGTCACTATCAGCTAACTTAGTCATTTTCTTAGGCGGCATTTTTAATAACAAAAGTAAATATTCAAACAGAGAATGTTACAATAAAAATTACAATAACAAGTAATACGACCAAATAAAGTAGGTCAGTGACGCAAGCGTAATAAGAACAGAGTATGTATTTCCAATATGGTCGGATTATAACAGCGGATCGCGGAATGTACTCGATAACGTTATAAATTTCGAGTGCGGGTAGACCGTAGATAAATATGATGAAATATGTTCGATTTATAATGATTTTAGCGTTATAACTGCGGATAAACGATATGAATATAGTTTTAATTAACTATTTTAATAATAATATACGCGTAACTTAATGTACTATTAAATCACTTATTAGGGCATACGATGAGTATCCTAATAAGGGCGGGTTTAAAATATATTTTATATGAATAGTAGAAGACGCATTGTCGTTCTACGCGGTAAATTAAATAGTATTTCGCATTGAAGATACTACTAATACGCTTATTAGGGCCTACACAATGAGTATCCTAACAAGGGCGGTGGAATCATTAGGTAATGTACGATTCGTAAGGACTAACAATGGTTACTATCCGGATCGAAGGTACCACTCAATGGTTACTATCCGGCTCGAAGGACCAATCAATGGTCGCGCCAATATAAAAAATATACGTAAATATATTCTCGATATAAAGTGGACTGTATTTAGATCAACGTGGTGTTAGCAAAGAGGGGAAAGACGGGAACACACGGCACATACCTCGTCGGAGGGAGTAGCGTCCAGAACACACGCCGCGCCACGCGGTCAGGGTCCTCCAGCTCGCGGCGGGCAAGAACGGGTCCAGTCCCACACTCCACACTCCACACACGCGGCGGTGAGCGCGACCAAGGGCCGGGGCACGGGATGCCCCGGGGGTGTTACAAAAGCACAATGCCTGATGATCTAGAGAGCCTCGTGGAAGCTCTCCGGCGGTGAGTCCCGATCCTCGCTAAAGATCGGAGAGAACTACTGGCTGTCGTTCGTGACATAGGTAGGTCACGTGACGAGCGCTAAATAGCGCGCGATGATTGGTTGTGCTCGTATGTAGGGAAGGATGAAGGAATACACCACAAATAATAAACATTTAATTTCTACATTTACTATTTTAATTATATTGGCGTTACCAGCAGTTATATTTTCGGTGGGACAATTATTTGACCCGTGATTTTTCTGAAATATCACCACGTTGCAAATCACATCAATCATACACTTATGACGAAAGTATAGTGGCTAACATTGACTCATCAGTTCATCACTGAAACCAGTGATAAATCAGTATATCATATTTTATTGTGTTTGAATATTTTTTAAACAACGATATACCTATACAATATTATTATAAATCGGTAAACTACCAAAGTACTTCCGAATTTTCAGACAGACAAACAAGTAGTTTGAACACGCAGTTTTCTTATACTAGTAGCAAAAATCAAAACCATAATATTATGTTTACTTACTATATTTTACTAAAAGTCGAGTGCGTCGAAATCGTAAATAATAATATAATGTTTTTCACCTTCCTGGTTATTTTCCCATAGTAAATAGTGTTTTAGGTTTGTTGTTGTAGGTAGGAATAATAATAATTATTCTTACTTGTTGGTTATGAAATGTATATTGAAATAATTTACTTTTACAAATCATTAGTGATATTAGTTTTGAGTGAAAATGCTTGGATCAGCATAATATTAAATGGTACTTCAAATACATGTTTTGATAAAAAAACAATAGTGTAATAAAATAAAACTGCGTTTTATTGTAATCAATGTTGACAGTTTTAAATTCCAAAATTATTGATCAATAAAATAGTTTACACCAACAAATATAACTTTTATTTTTATAACCATCGTTCATAATATAAACCGTAGCAGGTGGCGTTTTGAAGTTCTGTCTACTCATACAGAAAAATGGAAAACTTGTTTTTTTTGTAAACAATTTATTACTCATTATTGTTGTTTGGCTGTGTGTTTGGCAACTCGAAGCGTGGTCGTCCGTCGTAGGTACTTTTGTTCGGCGTCGCGTCGTCGCTCGTCCGCGTCGGCTTGATATAAAACATTCTTGATTTCATTGACACGCGCTATGATTTGCGCGCGGAATTTCTTGTGTTGTGAATTTATTTTTGTATGCTATGCATTTTAATTGAATCAAATTGCAATATTTCTCTAGTATGCATTTGAGACTATATTGTAATAATTGATCGTGGGTAGGTATAGTAATTAATTATTCTAATAACGCAATTATATTTTCGGTGGGATTCAAAACAAAAAATTGGCCCGTGATTTTTATGAAATTTCACCACATTGCAAATTATATATTATACAATTACAATTACAATTATTATAAATCGGTAAACTATCAAAGTAATCACAAACTTGCAAAATATGCTTTTCCGAATTTTCAGACAGACACACAATTTTATTAGTTTGTTTTAGCAAAGTAGGTACCTATACCTATACGCTTAGGTCGCGCGTCGCGTCGCGTCGTCGAAAACGGTGCGCCCAGAAACAAACATACCTACCTAATTCAGTTACAATCCTTTTTTTGTTCCGTAATATATTGTATTCTAATACGATTTTTTTTATTCGTCGGCCAGTTCTACTAGGTATAAAAAGATAAAATTGAAATATAATTATTGTAGCGACAGCCATATGTTACTATGTTTTCGTAAATATGTTTTTCACCTTCCTGGTTATTTTCACATAATCTTATATATATATAAATGAATCGCAAAATGTGTTGGTAAGCGCATAACTCGAGAACGGCTGAACCGATTTCGATAATTCTTTTTTTATTATATTCCTTGAAGTACGAGGATGGTTCTTATGTAGAGAAAACGTAAACATGTACCACGGGCGAAGCCGGGGCGGACCGCTAGTCTAATATAAAAATGAATCGCAAAATGTGTTGGTAAGCGCATAACTCGAGAACGGCTGAACCGATTTCGATAATTCTTTTTTTATTATATTCCTTGAAGTACGAGGATGGTTCTTACTTCTTATGGAGAGAAAACGTAAACATGTACCACGGGCGAAGCCGGGGCGGACCGCTAGTAAATAATAAAATAATAAATAGTGTATTAGATTTGTTATTGTATCTTGTATACCTACGAATAATTATTCTTACGTCTTGTTGGGAAATGTTCAAATACCTACCTATTGAAATAATTTACTGTTACAAATCATTAGTGTTATTAGGTAGTTTTGAGTGAATAGGCATGGATCAGAAATTCAGAATATAATATGCTACTAACTACTCAAATACATACATGTTTTGATAAAAAAAAAAACAATAGTGTAATGTAATAAAATAAAACTGCGTTTTATTGTAATCAATTTAGACATTATTTATTTTCCAAAATTAATGATGAATAAAATAGTTTACGCCAACAAATATGTATATTGTATAACTTTTATTTTTATAACAATCGTTCATAATAAACCGTACTCAAGTAGCGTTTTGATTCTCACGCAACGTTGCCGCATCGCATGACAGTAGCAATTGCGCGCGCGACGTTGCCACACAAACACCACTGAGTTATAGAGGTCAGTGACCGTCAGTGACAAACACTATGGATACCTACGCTCGCGAATGCAAATTCGGTGATTTACTAATTATTGATAATCATTACTAACAATCTGAGAAAAAAATATCAATTTTTGAGCAATATGATCATTATTTTCTGTACTTATTATTTTTAAAGGCTAGTTTATCACGTGTTTTAGGATTTCTATCAGAAGAAATCCACTTCCAACAGATGACAGAAGCAAAAATTAACAAGTTTCTAAATTGGAGCCAAAAACACGATAGCAACCCATATACCTTTTAAAATCAGAATAGTAAATTGATATACCTATTTCTATAGAAATTTTAAATAATTTTGCAAATAAGAGTTGGTTTTTAATAAAAAAATATTATTTTCAGATTCTTCAGAACTTGAAGAGCTTTCTTAGTTTTGGTTTATGTTGAAATCCTCATCTCCAAATACATAGTTCATACTCTTCTATATCTGACTGATTTAATACTTCTAAAGCTTCTTCGATATGCTCGTCTCTCATTGGGTTACCTGAAAAGGATAGGTACTAAAATATTCTGTAACGGACTCAATAATTTACTTTATATTATGAAGGAGAAAACGGTCTAAATCATAAGTTGCAAAGGCAAGTCAAATTGATTAGTGGTTTATTCCCTTATACCTTTTAAAATCCAATAATATGTTAATACTCTTATACCTTCTAAAAGGTATCCAGATTTTACAAGGTTATTTCACACGCATATTCTTTATTTTCGCGTATATATAAATGTAATTATAATATTTACATATTTGGCAACAAGCAGAGTAAGATACTCTCAGTTAAAAACCTAAGATTGCATCAATAATCATGGATTGAACTTACCACGTCCTCTAGTCAGTCAAGATGGCCAGACTTTTCGCCGGAAATTACATATATTTTCTTTTTCTATTGACACTATTGCTTAACCATAGACAAAAACATACTTTCCAGTAGCCGGATAAAAAACAGTAATTAGATTTGGCGCGTAATTTAAAATGTTACGGCGTTTTCAAATCAGATACTGTCAGATACCTTTAAAAAGGTACCGTGGGCGTTTATGTCATAAAGTTGGATAACAGCTTGGGCCGGTACCACTATCGAGCTGCATGCCTTTTATTAGGTATCTGGGCGTTACGAGGTTAGAGCGTTTTCACATTATCCGATCCGATATCGGATATCGGAAGCCGATAGCCGATATCCGATATCGGACACAATTTGCCCTTTCACATTATCCGATAATATCGTCCCGATAACATGAGTGTTGCCAGAAACTGGAAAAGTAGATATATTGGGAATTAAAATAAACAGTGGATGCATTTGTGTTACAAAAAATAAACTTTATTTTAAATGAAATAAATAGTAATAAATAAACTGATGTTTTTCAAACCGGTTTAATCTGCTGACTGCGGAGTATGGATTTGTACCCTCTGCAGAGTCAGAATCTAGTTTCAATATTCAATTTCATTGTGAGGCTTGTTTTTTTATATGCTGTTTTTCTTTTTTTATTATTAGAACATGTTGTGTGGTCGTAGTGAATTTTAGAACTTTTTTATATTAAATCATGTATGACTGTTATGTTCTTATACAAATAAAATAAAAAAAAAATTCAACTCAGTATTAAAGCGACGAAACTAGCAAATACAAATTCAAATTACATTTACAAATGTAGGTGCTGTTATTACAATTTTATAGTGCTAATATGTACATTCTACCTAATATCTGGGGGTGCAAATATTTAAACAGAAATAAATTAAACTAAACTAATTCACAGTCACAGATTCCGCAATGTACATAGTACCACAGACTAATAATAATATAGCCATGACAACCAAAATAGTAAACAAGCTCAAAAGTCGCCGCGCGTTCTTGACAAAATTTAGGGTCGCCGCCTTAGATTATGGATTGGTCTCCGCGCACGCTACGACTAGATACCGCCGGCGTACTCGAAAAATGCGGCAACTAAAAGTACGCCGAAATCGGCGTACCCGAGCCAGTCGTGTCACGAGCATTGTGTGGAGAGGGTGTACCGATAGTTTCTAAAGATTTTGGACAAAACCTGAAGTAAAATGCCTGTTTGTGCCATAAAACTGTTTAAAAAAAATACAACAAATAATAAGAAAGACACTGGGATCACGTAACATCAGGAATAATCGTATTATTCGATATTTCACCTGTACTTTGAAAATGTTGTTTACGAAAATACGACGCCATTTAGTGTTGCCGTACTGCATATCCCAAAAACACACTTTTAATTTGAACTTATTTTATTCATAATGTTTTTTTTTTTTTAATACTATTAGGTACTAACGCATATTATAAAAAAAATGATAATAACAATAATTTATTTCTGTTTAACCTTGTTTAACTGACTCATATGTTATTTTTTTATTACTGCTTTTTTACTTTTAAAAAACCTTTGTGATAGTATAGTGGCATCGCAAGTGGATTTGAGTCACATGTTCATGGGTTCGATTCCCGGCAAGGCCAAAATGAAATGAAAATATTTTTCAAACTTCTTTCCAAGATAGCCCATTTCCCATTTATGGGGTAAAATTTATGTAGCTGGCAGTACAATTCTTCACACACACTAGCGTCCTTACAAATTGCCTTACACACACTACAGAACTGAGTTGCCGCACTCACGGAGCTATTGTTTTTAGGTGGAGCGGTATCTAGTCGTAGCGCGCGCGCGGAGACCAATCCTTAGTCTAAGGGTTGCCGCATTCTAATTCTGAAATTTTAGAGAAAACTAAACAAAATTGCCGTATTGTAAATTTTCTTTTCAATAAAAAGGGTTTGATTTAAAAAAAATCAACTGATAGATCGTAGTTGTACATACAGTAAAAATAACTACAATAAAGAAACCGACTTCAAAAACAGCTGGAAAAGTAAAATATAAAAAAGATTTGATATTATTAATTACTTAATATTATTTAGATGTGCTATTTATTATACAGGTTTGATATCGGCGCTAAAACAAAGCACTAAATCTGTGACTCAATGACAACAATACAATAAACAGCTTACAGCACAACAGTAGTCCGAGTAGGAGGAGGAGCGAGGCAGAATGAGTAAATAAAGATAAAAGATACTAATATTTCGAAGATACGGTTGAATTTAAGAACACAATATATTTTTGTTTACTTCAGTTCAGCCAATTGCCGTATATTATAGGACGATATTAAAATAGCTCCCGTATAAATCGTATTTTTAATGCCTTTAAATACTTAAATGAATGTTTTCTTAATAAAAAGGTTTAAAGTAAATGAAAGGATTTTTTTTTTACATTTAGCGCCTAGAAATGACTGAAAATACACAAACTAGTGCTTTTTTTGCTGTTGGTATACTACCTTTTCGAAAATTGAGCTGGTAACACTGAACATTATCGTCCGATAGTTCACGGGAATATCGGTGTTGGCTCCGATATCCGATATCGGACCGGACAATGTGAAAGACAGGTACCTACGTAAATCATACATTTTACTTAGCCTCCGATATCGGATATCGGCTATCGGCGTCCGATATCCGATATCGGACCGGACAATGTGAAAACGCTCTAACGTCTCTGCCCCCCTAGCCAAGTGGCTTTCTATTAGCGTAACGTTTGATCAATGAATATGGAATCACATGGAAGTGACATACCTACAAAAAAAGTGTGGCCGGCGCCATAATGCTTGTAACAAAACATGGCGGTGTTTAGTGCCGAGAATATATCGATAAACATTATTATGTTTATCGATATAAAAATAATATTAATATATTTATTTTGAATTTATAAGTATTTGTTTTGGCGCGGTGGAGAAAAATAGTGAGAGTGAATTTTTACGATGCGCGCGCACACCGACACCTAAAATTAACAGCATGAAGTAAGTTCTAGGTGGTATGAAAATTGATAACTATGTTCAAGTTGTATATTCTAGTATTTTGTCCATACGCCAAAGAAGTAACTTCTAACGCGTGTACATAAACACACACTCTTTTTTATTTATTTTAACTTTATTGTACAAAACATAGACGTAAAATTACAAATGGAAAAAATGACAATGCCAATTAATAAAATTAAGTATGGCGATGGCTGCTCGTGACGGTAACACCTATACAGGGTTACTTGTAAAACACCAGCAACCTCGCAGGACAAGATAGCTGTATAATTTGATAAATCCAGTTCAATTTTGACTTCGATATAAGGATTACGGTAGACTTACAATTTGGTAATTTCAGTTTTGAGGAATGTAATATAATGAAACAACATATATAATAATACAGGTATATAATAGTATTTTATTACGATGAACAACACAATATACAGTAATTTATTTATTTATAAATAATAAGACAAAAAAACAATAATATATAATAACAGAGAAAATTATAGAGCTAAACTATTTTGTGCAGCCTGGGATGCACTCGGATTCACTCTGTTCATTTTTGAGTTCGGGATTTGAGGCTCAACTGGTACCTGGAAATGAAATGTCACAGTTTACATTAACTAGCATTGTTCACTTTACATTTAAACTAAAATGCAATACATTTTAATTAAAAGGGCAATGCTGATGGTTTGAAATTAATATCAACATTAGGGCTTACAATAGCGGAATTTGAATTTATATTTTTGGTTTTATGGCATTCAAATGCTTTATATATATAAATTTATAAAGAATAGAAAAATAACTTAAAACACCCCATGTATTTAAAGTAAATTGCACTTTCCCTCAGTCAATAACATTTCAACAACCAAATATCACCCAAGTTTGTACTCAAAAAATCATATAAAACCATCTCAGTTTGTTCACAGGCCTCCTTCAAAATAGGAGAAACGTTAGATTATAAATGACAGCCCTAAATCTAAATAAAAAGACCAAAAGTAAATTGGAAGACATCACGTGTCTACAGATAAAAACCTCACCCTGTGTGAATGCAGCGGCAGACATACTGGTGTAGCATCATCGTGCAGACTAATCACATCCATTGTTCTATTAAAAGCACTTTCTGGGAAATGTACTATGATATATCCTTTACATTTGGCTTGATATTTTCAGTTTCAATTGCTTCTAACCATTCTCCTTTTCTATTTTCACTTCTTGGTAACCTTCAAAAAATGAATATTTAGGTTATTATAATTTTAGTCCTGACCTGACTTATTTATAAATACATTTTTAATTAAAGTAGGTACTATAAAAGCGATTAATCTTACTTAAGTTAAAATTCATATTAGGTAAATTTAAGTGTTTTATTTTTCCTTCTGCTGCTCTTGGCAAAATTAATTTGTTATTTTGGAAGTGTATTCACCAAAGCAACTATTCTTAAGATTAATGACACAGCCTTGGGAGACGCACGTCATCATCGAACATTTTGCTGATGTCGATATTATAAGCCATCACTAGCACCCAAATTCATTATTTTACTAGAACGAAAATATACAAAATAAAGCTATATTTGGTAACAATTTTGCACTGAACATAGTCTGTGAATACTCCTTAATTCAATATACATGAAAATAACTAAATCAGCAAAGAAATAACTAATATTTCAGTCAAAACGTATACATACCGGTGCAAAGACAAACTTTTCTGGTTTTCATTCTTTCCGGAGCCACATCTCACAATACTGCGCTTTGGCATTATGCCACTATTTGTCCTTGACCACTCTATATGTTTTAGACACAAATGTTTGTCACAATCACAAAAATATTCAATATTTTTCAATGTTTACTACGGAGCAATGACAGAGCATGTACATCGTATTAACGAGAACATAAAATGGCGACCGGCCACAGTAGGTATTTGAGCTAACTTCAAATGTCAAGCGGTATAGAATTAGCACTGACTGACGTATAGTCATATTTTTTCACATATCAGAATATTCATTAGTTAGAAAGAGACAGTATTAGTTTTATTATTTCGGTATCGAAATGCATGATATTTGTATAATCAGTTGTTTGTATAGAACAATATGCCCTGTCCATAGGATTCCTTAGTCATTGCGTTTGATAGAATAGATAAACGAATGTATGAGATTGACATAAGCTGGAGATACGTCACGTGACCCAGCGTAACGAAACGAAAATTGGTAGCCAAGTGGCAATGTTTTTCTATTCTATTAGACGAAACGTGACGAAACGTTAGGTACCTAAGTCATACGACAGGCGCCATACAAATGCTTAGCCAAGTGGCACTTTTGACAGGAGACTACGCCAATGGGCGTTCGATAACTAGCGTACGCTATAACATCTTGTAGAAATCGAAACAAAATGGCGATTTTATAATCAGCTGTCGAAGTTTCGTGTTGTGTTTAGTGATTATAAAATTTTAGTTTTCATAAAATGCACGCTTTGAGACTTTTAAAAGCTGCGCACGATGAAGAACTTTGGCTCAGGCGCCAAAAAAGAAATGCGTCCAGACGGAGTTTAGAGACAATCAATGAAATGCCGGAACAATTGTTTCAGGAGCGTTTTAGGTTAAATAAAAAAACTTTTAGCGAGCTTTGCTGCAGCCTACGTAACGAAACAAACATACGGGGGACTAAAGAAATTCCTTTGGAAGTAAAGGTAATCCACAGTTTCTTCACTGCGATTGTTTATAATTATTAGTGATGTCCGATATTTTAAATGCCCAATGAAAGGCATGTGTTGTGCATATCTACTAAGTACCTATATTACGTATCCTAATTCTACTTATATTCGTAGGTTCTTTGCGCTCTGAGTTTCTTCGCAACGGGATCCTATCAGAGAATTGTGGGTGTCACACAACATTTGCCACAACGCACTACAAGTAGATGCATTAGGCAAGTTGTGGAGGCACTCAACAGTCCTCGGATAGTGAAAAAATGGATAGTTTTCCCTCAAACACACCAAGAAAGAACAAGAATTCGACAAGAGTAAGTGTTTTTATTAATTTATTTATAACTTTCAATGTACAACTACGACATTGGGGCCTTCAAGAAAAGAGCTTATTTGTCCATAAAAGGCCGGCAAAGCACCTGCAACACTTCTTATGTTGCAAGTGTTTATTTCTTATGCTTAAGTTGCTTGCTCTGACATAAAAAAAAAAAAACTTTCAATGTTTTGTACAATTTTAATAAATAACATAATCCTTTGCATTGAAGAAGGTTGCTGCTATTGTAGTCACAAACAATTCTATTATACCACAAAATGTTTGTTTCTGTTCAATTCTAAATGTTTTAAAGGTTTACAAAATATTATGACAAATTCATTTGAAAGTCTTTTTAACAATTGTATTATATGTTTAATATATGTAGGTAATTGTCTTTGATTATAAAATGTGAATGTACCTAATTACAGATTTCAAAGGAAATTTCAATTGCCAGGGGTAATTGGATGCATAGATTGCACTCACATATCAATTGTAAAACCCCACATTGATGAACAGAATTATTTTAACAGAAAAGGATACCATTCCTTAAATGTGCAAATGGTAAGCTATTTTTCTTTGCATATGTATTATTAGTTAGTAAGCATTGTTTTTAATCATGTTTCATTAAAACAAAATAACAAAGCAACTGCAAATAGAATATTTTTTATAACTTAAATTTTTTTTTTCAGATATGTGATGATAATTTAAAGATTATCAATGTCAATGCAAAATATGGTGGAGCCACGCATGATTCCTTCATATGGTCATCCAGTGAAGTGGAACCATACATGCGTGGACTTCACGAAAATGGTGAATTGACGTGGCTATTAGGTAAATCATTTAATTCCTACCTACTTCTACATATTTATCATAAAAATATTGGAGTTATAATTTATAAAGCTCTTTAACTACATTATTTGTTTAAGGTGATTCTGGATACCCACAGAGAGCGTGGCTGATGACACCAATTTTAAATGCCGAACCAGGTTCTCGAGCAGAGGTGTACACTACACGCCATTTACAGGCACGCAATTGTATTGAACGATGTTTTGGTGTATTGAAGGCTCGTTGGAGATGCTTGCTGAAGCATTGTACACTCCATTACCATCCTCGTGTTGCCAGTGAGGTAACTATTGCATGTTGTGTTCTGCACAATATTGCACTGGATGCTAAATTACCTCCCCCTAATAATATGGCTGAGCAACAAGAGGATGGTGATGAACCGAGTGTGGGGGTTGGACCCATTTCCAGCAACCAAGATGAGCTGATGAGTGGCAGAATAATGCTAAATAATTTAGTTAATAGATTAGTTTAGTAGGTTATTTTTGTATTTTTTAAAGTGTGTTGTGTGTAGTTTTAATGTGTATTACTTTTAAGCCTAATTTAGTATGCCTGACCAAGTAGTTTTGTATAATATTTTTTCGCTCCTAAAACATTATTTTGTTTACCTACACAGATTTAAATAATGAAACTGCATTAGTTACAGTATATATTAATCCTTTTAAAGTTTCTGATAACTGCTCATATTTTAGTGCAGGTCATAGGTGAAAAAATTGATCATTGTTGCAGCCTCAACCTGTTTTTTATATTTTTAAGTTTGTAATTTTTATTATTGTATTTTTTGTTAGTATTTAAAAAAGTGTGTACTGAATTAATGGTGGTATAAACTACTTAACTAATTAAGTAATAAAATATACTATTATTATGTATATATATCGGCGAAAGGTGTAGAATGTGAATCTATTTTCAGGCTGTGGGCGTTGCGTTGGGTAATCGAGCATAGAAACACCTCAAACTCAAACATTTCTTTATTTACCACCGATTCGGAAAGCAGTATCTACAGAGAAGAACCGGCAAGAAACTCCATAGTTGCTCTTTTTAATCATGTCAGTTTTACAATACAGTCATTTCTAATACAATCACTTGGTATTACAATTATGACCACTAATAAAATAAATATCACAAATAAGTTATAGTAAGCTCGTAATAGATGTGCACTCGGCCACGGTCGGCGAACGAATGACCCGAGTCGTGCGGGCGCGCTGCTTTTTATCGGTTCGCCGTTCGTTATTTTTTAAAGCTTCGACGGTGGCGCCGACACGGCCATTCTGACATACGCTCGTCCTCGAGCGACTTCTGAGCACCTGGGAACAAGACAATTAAAACAATGTGCTGGTCCGGCAAGCCCTTCAGCAACCGTGCTAGTCCGGAAATCTCTCCAGATTTCCCTCTAGCGTGCCAGTCCGGAAATCTCTCCAGATTTCCCTCTAGCGTGCTAGTCCGGAAATCTCTCCAGATTTCCCTCTAGCGTGCCAGTCCGGAAATCTCTTTAGCTTACTGCGCTAGACCAGATTTCCCTATAGCGTGCTAGACCGGATCTGCAATCCCTATAGCCGAGTTATTGGACCGGACTCCCTTCAATAACTCGCTCTCTCTTTTTTTTGCACCATTCTTTTTGCTCTCCTTTTTTTTGCATCATTCTTTTTGCATCATATTTTTTGCATCATTTTTTTGCATCATTTTTTTTGCATAAATTTTTTTTGCAAAATTTTTTTTCATATTTTTTTTTTTTAAGGATTAACTATTTTTTTTCCTTCTTTTCTTTCTTTTTTTTACACAACAATATTAAATCCAAACTCACGACTCTCTCCACTCCTCGGCCATACTGACAATCGTACGTCCTCGTACGTCCCTTCTTGTTTTACAACACTACGGTATTTCAACCCGGTATTAGACAACTATACCGCTCGGTCATACTGACCTTACAGAACACCAACAACATCCACATAACAAAATGAAGGCTCAACTACCGTGGACTGCAACCCAGATAGCACGCACAATACCTGCATTGAAATCATTACCGTTACAATAATCCACGTTACAAACTTTTACTTTACACAAGTTATCTCCGATACAGTCATACTTGCGTCCTCGTACGCCATAATATCTCACACTACATTACTACGATAATTCATTTTCATTTAATTTTTTTTTTGTCAAAATAACATCCATCCTGCCTCAGCCTACACTGACCTTACAGGGTTTCCACACTGCCCTGATCCTACTGACCGGTCAGAACACACATGTACTATCCTGGACCTCATGCCAGATAGCATATCACTTTCTTCTAATAAACGACATTACCGTAGTAATATTGGAATATTACGTAAATGTGTGTTGTGTGGACACAACACACATTTACTTCGTACAGCGTACGAGTAAACAGATGTCAGTATGCTACTGGTCAACTATGAAAACTGAAAACAGAGTGTTGCCGCAGCAAATAAGTAAAACGTTACGCGACCGTATCCTCAACGTTTGCGCTGCGTCATCGTGGCATCGCGTCATCGACCCGTACCATTGGCCGCTTGATGATGCCACGTTGTTCCATATGCTACGCAACCGCTGCGCCGTACTGTTAACTGCCTCGTTTCTAAACGCTGTGTCGTAAAACGCTCTCTGTAATTTAGCTAATTAAAACCAATCTGACATTACCAGTCGTTAATTATGACCATTGACTATAGCGCAAAAATTACAATATCTTAAAAAGTTTAAAACGTAAATTCGTAACTTAACCGCAAAAAAAACACAAAATTTCGACTAACTCAAAAAGTGGCAAAAGCTTGTTCTCAAACTTAATGATTTACTTGAATTTAATGTAATCGTGGTTAAAATGTCTTAACGGTATGTTAACTTTTGAAAACTCAACTTAAAACAATTGATAAGTGTAGGCTTAAACTCATCTGTGAATCTCATATCGAACGGTAAAAGGGCTGAGCTAAATTTTAGTTTCTACGTAATAAGAATGTACTGCTCAACAACTACTGTACAACTACCTAATTGATGTATTCAGTTGATGTCAAACTGCAGCTAGTCACAAAAACTATTATCAAGGAATTACATTAAATGCACACAGTGTAAATCGATTATACTATCGAATACTCCACGTTTAGGATTTGCGTTCTTATATTTTGAAGCTACAAAATAACCTTCAGAAAACCTGGATGGATTTTTTTTTCTTTTCTCTATTCAATTAAACAGACATTATATTCTGACGACAGTATGTAAACTGTAAATGCGCCATTAACCTTGAGATTATTTTCAGTTATTTTTTTTAAACTATCGTAATATTTAACGGACCCTAACGTTGATGGGATAGTTAAGAGTTTTTTTTTTCTTTTTTTTATTTTAAGGCAATCAAATTACATACTAAAACCAAATCTAGACCCGTACTCCAATCATAAAATCTTACGCCAGATGTTTATTTGAACACACGCTAATTATCTGTGACATTGTATTATGAACTGCCTAAATAGGGACTTAATAAATTCTCTAAGTAAAAATTCAAAACTAAATGCCTCGATTTACCGATCAAACTAAATCTGCCACATTTCATAAAACTGCATATTGTAAAAACTGTATACTGTGAATTGTTCACGACTTAATATTTTTTTTTATAAAGAAATGACCTCAAATATCACCCTACGAAAAGTTTATTAAACCTCTAAGCACTAGTTAACGCAATGCTTTTCGTTTTTAATCGAATGGCAATAAGGCTGTCTTTGTGTAGCAATTAATTGCTATTTGTCAAGGGTATAGTCTAAATAAAAACTAACGCAGGTAGTTCAAGAAATGAATGCGGGTAGTCAAGAAACTAACGCGGGAAGTTAAGAAACTAATTTAAAAGTAATTCGCATACTGTTTTTTGTTCCGATACACGGACAAGTGAATGTTTATTGTTTACGTTCGATTGAAGTATCTGGATGCAGTGTACAAATTATTGCGTTTTCTTTCTTTAGTGTTAGCTCACAAACTAACCAACAAGTCGTTACTTAATTCATCTTGAAGACAGTGCTTACGCCGCGAAGTGTTTTTTTTTTAAATAACGTGAATTACCTACTCAAGTAAATGTGTCCCTGAATAAGTGAAATACAAGTCACACGACCTAGGTACTGATAATAATTAATCACTGCGTAACTAAGATGGGCTAAATGTAATGGAATAAGATTTAACTAACTACAAAACCGTAAAGCAATATCGCACGACCTAATTATAACATCACTGCGTGAATAAGTCGAGTTAAATGCAATAAGATTTAACTATACACTGGTCTTGTAGGTTACAACTTTTAACAAAATCTGTACGACCTGTAAATCAGCGCTGTTTTTATGCAGCATTTAGCTGAGGCTGTGACGATTTTCCTCAATTAATTTTAAGATAAATTTTGTAATTAATGTTTTTGGCAATAAATTTCTTTTTCTTTCAAATAAGTTACTACATTTTAAAAACCTTCCTTTCTTTATCTAATTGCACACTCAGCGTGAAATGTTATCCACTGACCGATTTCTTACAAGAGAACATCAGAAACATAGTAATAAAAATAGTACGACTGACCAGATTCACCAGCACTTAGCCTCATACATGTGCCGAGTGGCAGCTGCCAACGCGTCGTTTCGTTACACCATAACCCTCCTCTGCCATGAACCACACGGCTTGTAGGCGCACCGCCCGCGCCACTGCTACTGCGATAACGCTGTGATGCCAGACTTGTGAAGTCATGATGAAGCGCTGCTCTCGATGATACGGGGTCCGACGCGGTGGTGCGAGCGGCAGTGGTATCCGCGCAGCGCGAGGCGAAGTCGCCACCCTGCCCGCACATAACGAGCTCTCCCTTTGTCACCGGCTGCTCAGTGACACGTATGCTCGTAGATCTGTAGGATGCCTCTTCCCGTTGAAACTGGATCGAAGTGCCACGTGGTTGCGGCATTTTGTCTTTTAATCAGCGCACGCATTAATTGTATCTAGGTAATCGCCACGTGTTTTCTCATTTGCTCGATTTCATCCCAATTCTGATATCGGCGAAAGGTGTAGAATGTGAATCTATTTTCAGGCTGTGGGCGTTGCGTTGGGTAATCGAGCATAGAAACACCTCAAACTCAAACATTTCTTTATTTACCACCGATTCGGAAAGCAGTATCTACAGAGAAGAACCGGCAAGAAACTCCATAGTTGCTCTTTTTAATCATGTCAGTTTTACAATACAGTCATTTCTAATACAATCACTTGGTATTACAATTATGACCACTAATAAAATAAATATCACAAATAAGTTATAGTAAGCTCGTAATAGATGTGCACTCGGCCACGGTCGGCGAACGAATGACCCGAGTCGTGCGGGCGCGCTGCTTTTTATCGGTTCGCCGTTCGTTATTTTTTAAAGCTTCGACGGTGGCGCCGACATATATATGTTTTATTTAATATTCTTAAAACTAAAACAAACACTTAAAACAAATTAAGTACATATAAATCCTATAAAATTTAAAGATTAAAAAGTAAAACAACTAAAGACAGAGGACAGAAAATACTGTACTTAAACTATTAAATTAAAATATTAAAATCTAAAACAAACACTTAAAATAAATTAAGTACATATAAATCCTATTAAATTTAAAGATATATATAATAATAGTTTAAAAAAAACTAAAAAACACGCTTTTTGCAAATTGAAAAATGGAATAATTTTATCAAATTAGTGTATTGTCATCGCTCCTCAATAAATCTACAAAGTTTGAACGAAATCTGGCCGTTTAAAGTGGGTCAAAATCGCGCCCAAAGAAGTCGGTTACAAACAAACATTCAAACATACAGGTGAAGCTAATAAAAAGCGTGTAAAAAGTAAAACAACTAAAGACTGAGGACAGAAAATACTGTACTTAAACTATTAAATTAAAATATTAAAATCTAAAACAAGCACTTAAAAAAAATAAAAAGAAAGGCACTAAATAATACACTTAAAACCCTATGAAAAAAAAAATTAAGATGCGGGCCCTTGAGGCAATATCTCGAGCAACCTTTGCCCGATAACAGCTATTTGCTGCATCACCCTAGTTTGCTCGCGATTTGCCTCAACCTTTAGCGACTCCAGCCGCAGTCGCTCCATTTCTCTTTGGTGGAAAAGTTCCTCACGCTCCCTCTCACGTTCATGGAGAAGCTTTTCCCTTTCCCTTTCTCGCTCATGGGAAAGCTTCTCTCGCGTCTCCTCCAGTGCAAGGCGTCGTTGTTCAACCGCCACAAATTCTGTAGCGGCCCGGTCAAATGGCGTTAAGCCGCGATTCCTGCGAGCTCTCTGCATCCCATGTCGCGGCGAGGCAGTCGCAGATCGCGGTGACGCCGATGACCGTCGACCAGTGGGACGCGGAGGAGAACGCGGTAGAGGGGGCGGCGGACGTACTGGTGGTGGTGGTGGTGAGGGCTGTGGGTCTAGCAGTAGCGGTGATGCTGGCAATGTTGGAACACTTGCTGTTGAGTAATGAAAATAATGTTAAGGAGGCAAATATAATTCTGACTTCCACTTATATTATAAATTAGAAATGTTCATCCATTCCATCTGTTGAATAATATTCTCTAGGATACAAGCAAAGACTAATTTATTCAAGTCATTTAATGAATTATGTTCAATTATTATCGATTAAACTATATTATGACGATTGAAAACAGCTCCTAGAAGAAGGCTAATTTAATAAGTAAATAGAGTTTAATAAAACTTACTATTATAATTAAAATTCTCTAAGCCTACAGGAATTTCAATTTCCACATCTTCAGGAATGGGTTCTTCCCTTGGTACTGGTGGCGCCTGAAAAATATTTATTTTTATCAATATATTAGTTATTTATAACTTTTATCATATACTCTTAACACTTACAAATGTTACGATTAGGAATTGTTAGCTAAGTATTTTGTATAATTGATATAGATTTATAAAGAATAAAATATAATTAAAAGATATTTAATGTTCTCATCAACATTAAATATCTATTAATTATATTGTGATGGAATTACATTTTCAAACACTAGCTGTGCTCCGTAGTTTTACCTGCAGTGCTCTGCTCCTGTTGGTCTTAGCGAGATGATATATAGCCTATAATCTTCCTCGATAAGTGGGCTATCTAAAATCGAAAGAAATTTTCAAATCGGACCAGTATTTCCCGAGATTAGCGTGTTCAATCAAACAAACAAACTCTTCAGCTTTATTATATTAGTATAGATTTTCAAGCTGTTTATTTGTTTTATTTATTTAATACAATTCATTTTACACAAGTTGAAAGAGGCTTATATGTAATCTCTTTCAAAATAAATATCTATTATTGGCCATGCAAGTTACAGAGGAATTGGTGTGATACGTAAAGTTGCTATAATATAATAGTACTAACATTAAAGCCATGCTCTTGTATGCCAGCTTGACCAAGAACAGCAGTCTCTCCCAGTATGGCACAGACTCGGTCTTCCAAAACTGTTAGAGACAGCCTGCTGCTTGGACCACCACCAGTACCATTTGTGTGGTTGGAAATCAACATTTTCTTTTTTTTTGTTTTAGTCTTCCAATCTGCCCAGACCTTTAGGTTTACATGTTGTGAGTTAAAGCGGTGCATGAAAAGGGCAATAGCAAAATAAATGAATATATTAAAATATACAGCTATGTTAACAAGATGCAAGTAAATAGCAAAACAATTGAGAGTTTGCAATATACACTTAGGTTAACAACATGCAAGTTAATAGCAAAACAATTGAGAGTTTGCAATATACACTTAGGTTAACAAGATGCAAGTAAATAGCAAAACAATTGAGAGTTTGCAATATACACTTAGGTTAACAAGATGCAAGTGAATAGCAAAACAATTGAGAGTTTGCAATGTACACTTAGGTTAACAAGATGCAAGTTAATAGCAAAACAATTGAGAGTTTGAAATATACAGCTAGGTTAACAAGATGCAAGTTCAAACTTACTTTCTTCCACTTCTCTTGTGATTTGTGAACCCCACCACCAACTGAATTAAGTAATAATGTGAGCCTTGCCCACATTTGGTCGGCTTTTAGTCGACCCTGAGGTCCCCGCTGTGGTCGAGAGAGGTCACCATACCTATGGGTAACACACACCAATGAAGCACTTGGTATTAATGATTTCATTGTTTATTATAAAAATATTGAAGCAAGTTTGGAATCAAAACTGTATTTTTTTAATAGTACCTTTCCATGAATTCTATAAGAGCAGAAAATTGCTCCTGGCTGGCGCGCAGTCTCTCCATTTCTAAACTAGAAAAATAAGTACACATAAATAAATTAAATTTAAACCTTGAAGATATTATATCTTTTTATGCCTCATTGCAAATGCAAAATTAACTTACCTCTATTTGTATTTTTATAATTTAAAGCACAACCTGTATTTTTTAGTTCACTTCAAAAATTTTTTGACTTTTTACTTTTTCCGTTTTCGGAATTCGGCAGTTTAATTTGATTATTTCAAGAATATTTTTCAACATTACTAATGTCAAACTGAATGACAGTTGACAGTTTGACGTACGCTGACTGACGTTAGAATTCGAAGCCATAGACATTAGCGTACGATCCAATAGAATAAAAGGCCCTACTCACGGTCCAACACAACCCACAATCTGCTGACACAATTTGTTGAAGTCGCGATTGAGCGTTCTCTACTCACGATTCATCCAACCCTCAATCTGCTGATACAATTTCATTCCGCGATTGCTTGCCACAACGTGTGCACGTCACGTTGATGCCTGGCCTGATGCTAAACCTCAACGCAATAATACGCATTATTAATGGATATACTAATTTATGAAATATAAGATAATTATCTTTGTAAAGCTTGTATTTTTTCCAATTTTATTGATAGATTTCAAGGGCTATAAAGTATAAACGGCTATAAAATATAAACATCTTCCTCAAATATGTAAAAATGTCTTTCCCGCGTTTATCTCAAAACCGCCATTTTGCGATTACTGCGCAGCGCGATTGAGCCGAGATTGGAGCAATCACAATACTCACGTTTCAACACGCACACAATCTGCTGAGACAATTTGTCGGGTTGCTTCCGCGCCGATCCAATACACAACATGTTGGGTTACGCCCCCAACGTGCCCTCAACTATACTATTCACGACACAATCTGTCAGCTCACTGCAGATTGTGTCAGCAGATTGTTACTGAAATTGAATCGTGAGTAGGCTACTTAAGCGTTCGCCAAGTTCTAATCCACTTGGCTACCTGTCGTTTATCGTATTCGATAAGGCGTCAACGTTTGTAGAAAGAGAAACGCTATAAATCGTATGCCACTTGGCTAGGGGGGCTGGTAATTTTAATATGTTCTATGAATAGGGCCGTAATAGGAGATGATATAACCTAATACAGAGTTACCTGGAAATAACTACCACCGTAATAGGAAAACTACTCCTTTTTTTTTTAACCGACTTCAAAAAAAAGGAGGAGACGAAAGGAGGAAACGAGAGCGCGGAACGAGCGACAAAGAAGCACAATCGGACGTTGTCACGTTCAATTATCGTCAGTAAACCGACTTTACAGACAACCAATTTTTTTTTTTTTTTTTTTTATGTATGTACACCGATTACTCCGAGGTTTCTGAACCGATTTACGTGATTCTTTTTTTGTTCGATGCGGGATGGTGTCGAATTGGTCCCATAAAAATTTTATTCGGATAGGCCCAGTAAGTTTTTATTTTATGAGCATTTTTGTCTGCATTTGTAAATGTTGCAAGTGCAAGTTTAAAGTCGGTTGTTTTTAACGCAGTTATCATTATAATCCTAATTCGGACCCATCAAAAATTCGATAAACAAGAGAATGTAAATGCTTTATCAAACGATAACAGTTTTTTGGCTCATAGAGCAGGCTCCAAGGAGATGTTCGTTTGCATAAATAGCGGACCTAAATCTGACTTCTGATATATATTGTATAGATCCCAGACATCCTATAGACAGATGTTGCCAACCAGTTTTGTGGTCCCCTTCCCCGCACCCCGGTTATTAAATATGGCATACAAAGAAAAAAATAAACATTTCCAAAACATGCCGCGTGGGGTATCAAATGAAAGAGCTTATTGAGTAGATCACGAATATATAGCATACTATAACATTTCTTACACTTTCTCTAAGATTTTTTAGAAAATTTACGAAAATGGTCCATTTTTGAGTTAACTTTAAACCACTATAGATTGAAAACTCATGAATATATTTTTTAAATTATTATTTTAAATAATTAACAATAGTCCATTGTTTACGATTCAATAGTTCGTACAGTGAAATAGTTGCATGGGGGAGTGGGGGGGAGCATTCAAAGATGGCGAGTATATTTTCAAGTTTATGCCAGAAATAAAGGCCTAATACAAAAATATCGGTGTCAGGGCTTGGAATAATTATCTCTGCACTGTCGTTGTGTTTGACAGAATGAAAAATATGGCAGAACATTCTTGAATCAGCCTCTTAACTTCACAGAGCAAGTAATAGGTATAGGAAGAGACGGCACTCAGTACTTCGATTTCGAGCTCACGCACACATATGCATGTATTACTTAGGTTAAGTCTTATATACCAACCTATGAAAAGTTCACGTCAAAAATGATCCACATTGCTGCCAACATTTAAAAGTTGAAGTTGCTAGTGATGTCTCCTTTGAGTACATATTATCGATAAAACTTCATATCGATATCGATAAAATTTTCGATGCTGGGTAACATCACTACTAATTCTCATCCTTATTCAAATTTATAGGAAATTAAAAATAAAACACCAACAATGTAGATCAATAAGTTTATTATAATATAATAATAATTACCTATAGATAGGGAGGCGAAGAGGGGAATTTTCTGTAATACTCGAGCGTGGCAGTTTAAGATATGAGAGATACCTTAGACCTAATAGAACAACCTTGTTAACTATTTAGCTCTATATGTAGTGACGCGCGCCTAGGATAGA